>NC_133524.1:103459642-104747500 GCF_049354715.1 Callithrix jacchus
ACAATCACAGATTTGCACTTTTAGATACTAAACATTTTAAAGAGGTTGAATTATTCAATCCCCTGTCTATTTCTTTTTTTTTTTAGTCCTACTGTCTTTTTCTTTTTCCTTTTGAGATGGGATCTTACCCTGTTGCCCAGGATGGAGTGCAGTGGCACAATATCAGCTCACTGCAACCTCTGCCTCCTGGGTTCAAGGCACTCTCCTGCCTCAGCCTCCCAAGTAGCTGGGATTACAAGCGCCTGCCACCATGTCCGGCTAATTTTTGTATTTTTGTTAGAGGGGGTTTTCACCATGTTGGCCAAGCTGGTCTTGAACTCCTGACTTCAAGTGATCCATGGGCTCCCAAAGTGCTGGGATTACAGGCATGAGCTATCATGCCCAGTCTAATCCTACTGTCTTCTATTTGGTTAAAGTTATGGCATCTCCAGCTGCATGTAATTTTAATGGACTCATAAAAATAGATATAAGGAAGCATTGCAAACATCTACATTTACGATTCTTACCTTCTATTAATATAGGAAGAGCAAAATTTTAATTTCTCCTAACTCCTCATGAGCCCAAGTAGGATTTTGCATATATCTAATAGAAGAGTCCACAAAAAGTGTATGTTACATAAAGACTAGTATCTTCACCCTTCCCTTTCTTAAAAGTAAAAAGAGGGCCGGGCGCGGTGGCTCAAGCCTGTAATCCCAGCACTTTGGGAGGCCGAGGCGGGTGGATCACGAGGTCAACAGATCGAGACCATCCTGGTCAACATGGTGAAACCCCGTCTCTACTAAAAATTACAAAAAAATTAGCTGGGCACGGTGGCGCGTGCCTGTAGTCCCTGCTACTCGGGAGGCTGAGGCAGGAGAATTGCCTGAACCCAGGGGGCGGAGGTTGCAGTGAGCCGAGATTGCGCCATTGCACTCCAGCCTGGGTAACAAGAGCGAAACTCCGTCTCAAAAAAAAAAAAAAAAAAAAAAAAAAAGTAAAAAGAAACTCTGTCTTTGATCATTTTATTTGTATTCCATGACTCTATCTTCATTTTACCTTTTATGTTCCAGCAAACATTTCGGTCATTTGGGATGTTGCCTACCATTTTTGGTGGTGTTCTTGTGCCTGTAGTGATTCTCCTGTGGATTGTTTGTAAGTTTTTCTACCATTTTAGAGAAAACAATTGAAAATTTTCCTCTACCTTTTTGGAGTGTTAAATAATATGAATCCTTAAAGTTGTTTGTAGAAAAAAAAATCAATTTTCCTAACATGCTGAGTGCCTTAAGAATGAAATAATATGTAGCCGGGCGCAGTGGCTTATGTCTGTAAACCCAGCACTTTGGGAGGCTGAGGCAGGTGGATCACTTAAGGTCAGGAGTTCTAGACCAGCCGGGCCAACATGGTGAAATCCCATCTCTCCTAAAAATACAAAAATTAGCTGGGCATGGTGGTGCATGCCTATAGTCCCAGCTACTCAGGAGGCTGAAACATAAGAATCACTTGCACCCTGGAGATGGAGGTTGCAGTGAGCTGAGATCGTGACACTGTACTCCAGCCTGGGCGACAGAGTGAGACACTATCTCAAAAGAAAAAAAAGAATGAAATAATATGTTCATGTTATGTTCATGTTATTCAAATGCAGAAGCAGCCTAGATAAGGAGAAATAACATGAACTGCAGATTTTGTAAGCTATTGCCAATGGCAACTCCAAATATCAACCCTCCCAATCATTCAGGCAAAGCTACTGCTCCCATATTCACAGTCTCACATACAGAGCCTCTTGGAAAACCTCCCCAAGTTGATTAGGAAATGGGGTATTCAGGAAAGGTGGCCACACAAAAACTGAAATATTTCTAGTACCTTTTTAAGTGAAGTCATGAGGTTTAGCTTCTCCAGCAACTTACCTGAATGACTTTTGTGCAAGATCATCAAAGGTTTCTCCCAGAAATGTATAGGGCTTGTGTCTGCATTTTGAAAGGCAGACTATTATCCTGAAGTTCTTTCACAGTGCTTATTAAAATACAACTTTATATAACATTTTACAGTTTTCAGAGTGGCTTAGTCATATAACTATACACTGGAACCTCTTTCCCAAAAAGCCTGTGAGGTTGATAGGCTAAAGGTTGTCCTCATTTTAGAGACAAGAAAATTAAATGACTTATCCAAAGTATTGCAGAACCTAACAAGTAATAAATGGCAGAACTAAACAAGTACCCGAGTCAGTCTCCTGATACTTGATGCCTTTTCCTTCCCACCACACTGCTCCTGTCTCAGATGTCAAATATCCATCCAAGAAATCTGCTAAGTTTATAAAGAATGGCCTTTTATTTCAGGCTTTTCTTACATGTGTAAAATGTCAACAATTTTTCAAGAATGTTTTGGTACTCAAACAAGTTTCCATGGTTGTGTTTGAGCGGGGGAAAATTTCACTGTTAGTCCAAGGCAAAGCTCCTACGTCCAGGCTAACAATTTCACTACGTAGGTAGATCACTTCTCGTTATCTGTGAAAGAGTTACACAATACTGGAAGCTCAATATAAAATTTGATTTTAAATCGAATGTACTCTCAAAGTCCTCAGAAAGCAATGGAAGGTGAGGAAATTGAACATGTATATCCTTTCTGCCCAGTGTAGCCATAAGCTGGGACAAGACCTGACCTTGGGCAAACCTTCCTAGATGTCGTGGGTTCAAGTTAGAGTTTTTATTCCCGAATCCTACCTTTACCCTTCTCTTCAACACTTCCCACCAAGAAAACTATATGTGCAAGGAGCAAGAGTAGAATAGCAAGCAAAGTATTTATTAACACACGCTTGATCTGATAATTCAGCACAGGCTTGGTAACCTTGTTCTCCTCTTTCTGTTGTAGGGTTCTCTGGTTTAAAAAATAGATTGGAAAATGCAGCTTAAGCTACTCCCTTCACTCTGAATCTGAGAAGCTAAAGTCTTCAGAACAAATTTGGTCTGACCTAATCAACCAGCAGCAAGTAAAACCGACTATCTAGTCACAGATGTGTATGATTCTTTTCACTGTGATGACCTGGCTCACTGGTGAGCTGTGGCCCAACGACTGGCCTCAGACCAATGAGATTAGAAACTTCCATGCAGGAAGATCAAAGGTGCCTGAAATTGCAGATGAAAGTATTTTATCTCCAGCATGGACCAAGGCTGAAGCATGGAGAGAGGGTTAAAAACGTTTGGCTTCCCTAACATTAGAGAGGGAGCACACATGCCATTCCACATATGTCTCTTGGGGAGAGGTTGATTTCAATGTTGGCTCACACTCTCGAGTTGCCATGGTGATGAGCGAGTAAAGAACAAGTGAGAGCAGGAAGAGAAATTCAGTGCCACCCAGAGATACAACACTCCAGAAGGAAGTAACAAGATTACCCTCTGAACAGAACCAAGCTTGCCAGTGTCGCATGGGGGCTAAGGAGAGGGGGTGTGGGCTCTATGATTTGTTATCTCAGCAGTGCTCATTTTGTCACCAGTGTGTTAGAATGAGAAAACACAGTCACTGCTACTGAAACCCGCATTCTCTGCCCCCAAAGTCATATCAAATGACACTGATAGCTTTGAGTTATTATCGGACTGCTTCTCTCAGTGCCTACAAACAGATGCTGCCATCAGGACCCATGCTGATGACACATATCAACACTTCCCAATCTTTGTGCTGACTAGGGACAAGGCTGCCCTTCTGAGACCCTGATGGTTATGTCCAACACAAAATGAGTGGCGAAGTCAAGTTGGCTGTGAGTACAGGACAGCAGCTAATTCTTCAGCAGTGCATGCAGCTTGGCTGAGAAGATAATTTCAGCTCTCTGCAAACCCATCATGTAACATTTAATTGTATTCTTGGCATGTTTTGGAGATGTGGCTGTCTTGGGTCACCACTCCTGGCAACATGGTGCCACTTCTTTTAGGTGAAGAATCATAGTTTGATAGTTTTCTGGAGATACAACCTTGGCCTCAGTAGAAGTGAGAAATTGGTGTCAAAGTGTAGTGGTGTGGCCTTCAAAAGTAAGCTGTGTCCTGGGTTACAGGTGCTTCATATTTAGAGCTCAAGGCCCTGGACGATTGCAAGTGTTGGTAGAAAGCACTGGACTCAACATCAAGATTCTGGATGTTAGTCCTGACTCCTGCACTCACTTGCTGTGCAACCTTGAGCAAGTCATTTCTTTCTCATCATCGTCAATTTCCTCATTGAAAAAATGTTACCGGCCACGGTTGCTCATGCCTGTAATCATCTTTGGAAGGCTGAAGTAGAAGGACTGCTTGAGCCCAAGAGTTCAAGACCAGCCTGGACAACAAAATGAGACCCCTGTCTCAATAAATAAAAACATAAATAAATAAATAAATCAGCCAGGCACGATGGCACATGACTGTAGTCCTAGTTACTCAGGAGGCTGAGGTGGAAGTATTGCTTGAGCCCAGGAGTTTGAGGCTGCGATGAGCTACGATTGCACCACTACACTCCAGCCTGGGTGACAGGGAGACCCTGTCTCTAAAACAAAATGAAAAAAAAAAAAGAAAAAAAAAAACGAGAGTACTGGGAGTATGAAGAGATTCAAATGAGATCACAGAGGTAAAGTTGCTTTGAAACACAGCCTAGCACCTGTGTAAAACAAGCTTATTAACATTCCCAGAATATTGAAGGACAAAGATATGCAGTCCAAGATTCTTGAAAGTGTACATGGATAAAAGCAAGTGTCTTAGCCTATGTCTTGCCCATATCTTCAGGGGAGTGTGTTGACAGTACTTCCCTTGGAGCACTGGGGCCTAGTAGAGCTAGAGAGTGTATTCGTCTGTTCTCATGCTGCTAATAGAGATGTATCTAAGACTGGGTAATTTATAAAGGAAAGAGGTTTTCTGTTTGTTTGTTTGTTTTTTCAGATGGAGTCTCACTCTTGTTTCCCAGTCTGGAGTGCAGTGGCACAATCTTGGCTCACTGCAACCTCCATCTCCCGGGATCAACCAATTCTGCCTCAGCCTCCCCAGTAGCTGGGATTACTGGTGCCTGCCACCACACCTAGCTAATTTTTTAAATATATTTTTAGTAGAGACGGTGTTTTGCCATATTGGCCAGGCTCATCTCAAACTCCTGACCTCAGGTGATCCATACACCTCGGCCTCCCCAAGTGCTGGGATTACAGGCGTAAGCCACCACTCCTGGCCTGGAGTTTTAATTGATTCACAGTTCTGCAGGGATGAGGAGGACTCAGGAAACTTATGATCATGGCGGAAAGAGAAGCAAACAAGTCTTTGTTGACATGGCAGCAGCAAGAAGTGCCAAGCAAATGGGGGAAAAGCCCCTTATAAAACCATTAGCTCTTCTGAAAACTCACTATCACAAGAACAGGAGCATGAGGTAACTGCTCCATGATTCAATTACCTCCCACCAGGTCCCTCCCATGACGTGGGGATTATGGGAACTACAATTCAATTTGAGATTTGGGTGGGGACACAGCCAAACCATATCAATGGGAAAGGCAAGGGAAGTCAAAATGGTGATGACTATTATGAAAGCATGTGCCAAAAAAAAACAATTAATAGATGTGTTTACATTCATATATACACCTATGCACTATATATAGTAGTGTGTGTACATGTGTATATAAGTATATATGTATGTCTCTATCACATCTATAATGTGCCAAGCACTCTGCCAGCCCCTTACATATGTTCTCATTTAATTCTCCCATTAACCCTGTGAAAATGGTATTATTATTCCTATTTTATAGATGAAGAAACTAAGGCTTAGAGACATTTTCTCATGGTCACTTAGCTAACAAGGAGTCGAGCCAATATTTGGACCCAAGTTTAGTTTTAACTCAAGAGTCTGTCCCCATAACCACCAGCCACAAAACAGTGCTTGCCATAATAGAATCCTCTGGGTGGATGAGCCCCCCTCATCCTGGGCCTAGTGCTGTAGGCTTGGAGCTCAGCCAGTAGAGGGCGCCGCCTGTGTTGCTTTTAGCGAACACGAGTTAAATAGCTATGGACGTACCTTGGGCGGAAGACTTCTAGAAGAACCCAGAGCCTGACTCCAGCTGCTTTGTGGTCTCTCCCTCAACCTCTTTTAATTCACACTTGGTCCTCAAGGTATCCCCAGTGATGAGGTTAACAATGCTTTTTTGTGACAGTTTACAAACTTCTTTTTCCCGTAGGCTGCAGGAGGCCAGGTGAGCTGCCTGCCCTAAGGGGCTTTCAGGGCTTCTCTGGAGGAATAAGGAGGAGGGAAGGAGCCTAGTAGTTAAGAGCCAGGACTCTGAAGCCACACTGTTCTGTTCAGCCCCAGATTCTCACTTACTGCCTGTGTCACTAACAAGTCACTCCACTTCTCTGAGTCCCAGTTTCTTTCTTTCTTTCCCGCCCCCCCCCCAGATGGAGTGTTGCTCTATTGCCCAGGCTGGAGTGTAATGGCACGATCTCAGCTCATTGCAACTTTTGCCTCCTGGGCTCAAGTGACTCTCCTGCCTCAGCCTCCTGCGTAGCTGGGATTACACATGCATGCCACCACTCCCAGCTAATTTTTGTATTTTTAGTAGAGACGGGGTTTCACCATGTTGGTAGGCTGGTCTCGAACTCCTGACCCAGTGATCCGCCTGCCTCAGCCTCCCAAAGTGTTGGGATTACAGGCTTGAGCCACTGCTCCCAGCCAAGTCCCAGTTTATGTGTAAACATGAGGATGCCCCCTGCCACCACTGCCCAGTTCAGGATAAAGTGTGTGTGGTGCCAAGCACAGTGCCTGGGATAGCACAGGAGAACTCAGCAATTGGTAATTCCTCCCACTTTTCAGCCAGAGTGAGGCTTGCCCAGCCAAGGCCCATTCCACTCTGAGGCAGTGCAGCACTGAGGGGCAGGAACAGAATTCCCTCATTCCCGCTCACCTCTGGTAGCCCTGTGCCCACAGCCCAGGTGCTGTGAGAGCCTGCCACTGCCAGGCAGGAGGTCCCCAAACATTCCTCCTTCAGTGACACCTTTCAGAGGCCCTCAGTTTTTCCTGGCCCCTGGCCCAGAGTTCTTCATATCCTCTGACTTACTTCCCTGCAGCCAGAACTTAAACCTTTTCTCCCTTGCCCTCCCACAGATTTAATCCTCCAGCAAACCCTGTTGATTCCCCCTCCTGAAAGCACAGGGCTCTGGAGTGAGGCGGCGCTGAACCCTGGTTCTGCCACTTACCATTAATGTAACTTGGAGCAATTGCTGTCATGTCTCAAATCTTGGGCCTGTCATTTATTAATTGTGTGAGCTTAAGATTCCTTAACCTCTCTGAACCTCAGGTTCCTTATCCATAAAACAAGAAAAATAATAGTGCTTGAGTTTTAGGGTTGCCATAAGGATTAAATGAGGTAAAATGTGTAAAGAGCCTGACACTTAGAAGGTGCCACAGTTTAACAATAGTGTGATTTGAAGCAAGTTTTTAAAAACCACTCTAAGCCTCGGTTTGCCCAACTGTACCCATCCTTCAAAGTTGTTATATTAAAGGAGTTAATCGATGTAAGGTTTGTAATAAGAATTCCAGAATTATCAGATGTTCTAACTCTTATCCTCCTAGGCATCCTGTTGTCTAGTCTCCTCTGGACGAAGAAAGCCCCTATCCCCCCCTCCCCGTGGCTGTCACCACCTCGTACCCACCCACCCTGCACTGTGCCTATATGGCTCTTAGTGGGCAGACAGTTCAGCTCCTCTCCTCTCCAGTCTCCTGTTGTAAACCGGTGACCTGACTGCACTGTTTTACCTGTCATGGCCTGGTGTTGGTTCCTGTATTTTTGACTTAAATCACCACTGACAAGGCTTGTAGCATCTTCCACACAGGCGCACAAACCCAGGCACAGAAACCCAGCTAACTCTTAGTTTTTTCATTCATAAGTGGGGATAATAATTAGACCTATCTCTAGGACTGTTGTGATTATAGTACCACACGAGGTGATGGGTGTAACGTCAGTAGCAAGTGCTGTGGCACCCACAGTCAGAGCACTCATTCTTTGTCGGCTTTCTGTATCTGGGTTTCTGTGTTTCCATGGAGGTTGTCACGAGGCTTGCCAGCTGGGGAATAAACCAAAAACACAGGAATCAACACCACGTTCCCGACAGGCCAAAACAGCGGATTCAGGTCCCCTAACAACTTTGTTTGGGGGGGAATTGGCCACCATTTTACAACAGGAGACTGGGGAGGAAAAGAGACAACATATCTGCCCACTAGGTGGGTCACGCAGGCACAGTTTCGAAGAGGGTGTGAGAGGTGGGGGTTTGTAACACCCACTGGGTAGACAGAGGGCTTTCCGTGCCCAGAGACAAAGGAGAATAGGTAACTATTGTAATGAGCATGTGCTGTGTGGGGCAAAGGTGTGACACAATAAAGAACTATAGAGGTTGTAGTGAAAGGGTCACAAGCAGAGAGCTGACCTTGACACTTGAGGGAAGTGGGCCCGTGAATTGAGCCAGCATGCAGCAGATAAGGCATTTGAACCCAGGTACATCTGCTTCCAAAGCCCATGCTCTTAATCTTTACAACAATAAGGGCTGGCACATAGTAAGTGCTCAATAAATATTGTTTAATGAAGGACTTCTTAGTGCTGCCTCTTTCTGGAAAGTTTTATCCCTCCATTATTACTCACGCCCATCCTTCAAGGCCGAGCTCAAATGCAGCCTCACCTCAACAGATATGTCCTCTCACTGCTGCTACAAGTTGGGAGAAACAAGAGGAAATCAGTGTTAGGGTGGGGAAGTGCTGGCACACTAGGATGTGACAGCTGGGTGGAGCTGGAGGAAGGACTCTAGAGTTTTGCACAGAGATTTTTGTCCTGAGTTTGTGCACTGGAGTTGAAGTTGTTACAAGGATTGGAAACACCCATAACAAAGTAACTCATGGTGAGCTCTGATTAGTCAGAACAGTGAATTCCAATCACTTAGCAACCACCTACGGGAGGAGGATTGGAAGCCATTTCAGGTCAGGGGACTGAGAGGACAGCGAGACAAAATGTCTGCCCAGTAAACAATAGCACGTGTGCAGTAAAGGGGGGGTGGGAAATGAGAAGAGCCCATTCCGAGTTAAGAATTACTGCTCCAAGGGTTTTAGGGTCTTTAAATCCCCGAGGATTTAGGGATTTGTAATTCTATGCTATATAATACCTTAAAACCAAGGATATTGGGATTCCAAGGATTTTAAATACCTATAACCTATGGTATAAGGATTCGAGCAATTTTTGAGCTATGAAATGCTGGGCGCTTAGGACCTAAAACAAGGATTTTAAACAGAGCACTGGGCATTTTAAAGTACTAATTAATCTCCCTTCTACTTCAAATCAATCCTGGTTTAACCCTCGGAACAGTGGTTTCCAAATTATGTTTCCCACAATCTAGGGATCCCTTAAAGTACCTCACAGAAAGGGGGTGGAGACAGTTACTTTACCAGAGAGAAGACACCAGGGTAGGAATTCTGGGCCCCCCATTATGGCTTTCACCAGGGTTGCTCCATTTTAATTTGATTTATATCTTGGGCTTCTGCATTCAATTCAAAAGAAAGGTTTTCCTATTAAAGCACAAAAAATACATTTGCAAACCTCTGGCCTTGGAAAAAGGGAGCCGAAATCTGTGGGCTACCATTTGAATGTAGACAGTGGTCCAGGGAGTCACACTTGGCCTCTGTTTTCAGTTTACTATTAATATTATTATTGTTTGTGGTTTTTTAAGTTCATTTTGGAATAAACACTACAAAGGTGCTTTTACCTGTAAACCATCAAATGGTACCAAGAAGATCAAGTGGTGATAACTGACAAATCAGTTATTAGTTGAGTAAATCATCATTAACCGACTCTGGCCTATAAGATCATTTCCGTTATAAAATCAGTAATAGCAGCTACTAAGACTACTATTACTATGACAACTACCATTTATTAAGGGCTTGTACTATGTGCCAGGGGCCATGCTAAGTAGTTTACATATATTATCTCATTTAATCCTTACAATAACTCCAAGAGGAAATACTATTAGCCTCATTTTACAAATGAGGAGACTGAGACTCAGAGCAGATAAGTAATTGGCCCAAGGTCATACTGCTAGCACATGGTAGACTCCACTTTACTTACAAACAGAAACAGAATGGACTAAAAGAATTAATGTAGTCAAAGGTCAACTGCCTGGAAGCCTTAATTAAGGAACAAGGCTAAATTTTGACCAATAGATGGCACCAGTGTGTGAGTTTGGTGGTCTACTCAAGGTTGCATCCAATGTAGGGAAGTCCCAGCTAGGGCTCTGAACAGAAGCAGCCGGTCTCATGTTGAGGGAGGAGGAAAAGAAGGATGGTCATCGTTTTGCTCCTGAATGAGATGACATTACTCTCTCCCCTTTGTAGCTAAACCCGGAAGCTAGCAAGTGGGGGAACAATGGTGGTTCCACCAAGAGCTATTTTAAGAAGACTTGAGAATCTTTTCTCTTTCAGCATTTTCTGAGCACCTCCTTTGTGCCAGGCAGTGTTCTGTACAATGAAATCATATGGGACTAGCAAATACAGCCCCTGGTTACTGCACAGGAAAGAAGGTAAATGCTATGTTAGGGGAAGCTCTGGATGAGTGGAGGCTTCCAACCTGGTGCCTTAGGGGTCTGGGGAGGCTTCCTGTAGCAGGGGTATCTCAGCTGGTTCTGTTGGATGAATGAGGGTTTATGAGGCATGCAAAAGTAGAAAGGCATTCCAGACAGGGTTAAGGACACAGAGTGTTAGAAACCAAGCCACATTCAAGGAGAGGCAGCGTAAACTTCAAGAGTTGAGAGATGAGTCTCAAGAGACAGGCAAAACCCAGACAACTGAAAGGCCTAGAATATCAAGTTAAGTACTTGATTTGTGACTATATACCATTGTGTGTGTGTGTTTTGTGTGTGTGTGTGTGTGTGTTTTGTGTGTGTGTGTGTGTGTGTTGTGAACATATATATTTTTCTGAATAGAGAAGCCACTGGTTCTCAAGGGGATTTGTGACAAAAAGAAAAAGATAAGTTTAACAGTGTTGGCAAAGGTATGATGTGTTCTTATCTGGTGGTCAATGTGGAGGGTGAATTGCAAAGGGGCAACTGGAGGCAAAAAAAAATAGTCAAAGAATAATTGAAGCAGGGGTAAGCATGAGGGTCTGAGCTGTGGTAAATACAAAGGGAATTGAGGGGAAAAAATGGCTAGGACCTAGTAGCCCTCCTCCCCACATGCACACAGCCATCTCTGAGACTCAAATGAGGCTGTACCTGTCACGTTTTGCCCTGTAACCTCCATCCCTACTCCCAACTTTCAAGCTGCATTTTGGGAGTCTTTTTGTTCCCTTTCCAAGATGTCCTTGAAGTTTAATCAAGTCGGATTTTACAAATTGAAGGAGGAGGCCTGGCCCCATGCTGGGTCCCCAGCCCTACATTCCCATGAAGAAAAACTTATCAACTGATCTCAGGTAGGGACAGCAATGAATTGGCCTTAAGCTGGTCTCTGACCCTCTGCCCATGGCTTCACAACATGGGCAGAGTTCAGTTAAGAAATCAGCACAGTTCCAAGAAAAATAAAAACACCATCAAGTTTATTTTTCTCCTGATTCATCTCATGCCAACACACAGACTTCAATGGATAGCAGGCAAAATAGGGGGCATCTCCAGAGCAATCCGATTCTCTACACGCCCCCTTCCCTTCCTGTAAGACTCATCAAAAAGGCACCCTAACCTTGCATGGATCTGCAGTTGGTATTCCTGGGGGTGAAGCCAGAAGTCAGGCTTTCCACAGAGAGATGGGACTACACGGCCACCTGGGAAGGCTGGGGAGTCAAAGGGCCTGAGGAGTAACGACTTCCCTCTGCAAGGGCGTGTCCTGTCCTGCTCTGCTTCCTGGGGCTTCAGCAAGCCTGCCTTTTTCTAGAGCTCCTAGAACCCTCCCATTGTCAACACAACAGCAGCCTAGATAATGAGATGCCAGAGGTCTGGGCTCACAAGGCAGTGAGGTAAGCCAGGGTGAGCTGGGCAGCTAGAGGACCCAATTGTCAGTCCAGAAATCTCTATCTGCTGGACTAACTAATACTCCTGGTTAATTGAAGTCTGTGGAAACTTGCCTGACAAACAACCCCAATCAGACTCTGGCTGCCTCCATTTGGATAGGCCAGGGGTGGGGAAGAGGAATGAGCTGTGGCGCTGCAAGATATGGACCCTGGAACCCTCACACACCCTTCTGGCTCCTTTTCATCATCCTCCTACTTCTCCTCCTCTTCTTCATCCTCCTTTTCTTCATCCTCTTCTTCTTCTTCGCTGTCTGAGTCCTCATATAGGTTGATGGTTGCCTGGACAGGAAAGTTCTGCAATAAAGTCTCCCCAGCACTGTACAGATAGTCAAAGGAGTGAGATTTAGGCCAGAAGAGCCTGTGGACAGAGAAGAAACATGGCCCCTAACTTAGACAAGTCTCATATGTGCAGAAGGGCCAGTAGGGCCAATAAAGAAGCTGGCCTCTAAATCCCTTCTCTTCGCTTCAAAAATGAGGTCAGAGGGAAAGGAAGAAAGAGAGCTTTGTAACAGAACCTTCTGCATTGCTACAAAATGGCCCCACACAGGAAGATAACCCCCTGTGGGCCTGTAGTGGTGGGTGGGGGACCCAGTCACAGCATCTGTCAATTGTGGCTCTGACCACACCCCCTATCTACCCCAGCAGGCTTCTAGCCAAGAATTTTCCAGCCCTGTGGTCCCCATATCCTTCTACTGAGGATTATTTCACTGACCCATCCATGGGGGATCATTCTTGGGTGTCATTGATATTGCCTCCAGGAAAGACAGCCTTGGCCAAGTCCCTTAAACTCTCTGGGCTCCAGTTTCTCTTCTATGAAACAGTGATCATAAACCAGCAGTCCCTCCCTTCTCCTGCTTCACAAGACTTTTTTGAAGACTCAAAGAGCTAATGGATCTATGTCAAGTTTGGAGCTTGGTGCCAGAAGCTTACCTGACAGGGTGATGGAACTTGGATTCAGCCTTGGTGACCTCAGCAGCTGTTGTCCCACTAGCAGCCTGTCCAAAGCAAGAGCTAGCATGTGGTTCAAAGTACATGGCTAGATAACTTGCTCCTCTGTACCAGAGGTCAGAAAGCTGCGGGTAAGATGATCTAGAAAAGACCTTAGACATCTCTGGGACCCAGCGACCCCCTACACCCACCCCTCAACAAGGGGTCTCTCTTGGTTCTGTTTGAAAAACAGGTAAACAGAGTCCTGGGTGTTGTTTGCTTCCTTGCCTCTGTTCCAACACCTGTTTGGAGGCTGTCCAGGGGACAGAGTTCTACTAGAGCAGCAAAGATTCAGGGAGATGGTTGCGGGTGGGAGAACACTGGAGCAAGGTACCAGGAGACCAGGCCTCGAGCACCAGCACTGCCTCACAGTGGCTGTGGGGCCTGCTCAGATCCCTGGCCCACTCTGAACCGTGGCCTCCTCATCTTTCCAATTGCCACAGAAAACTTGGATCTGCTCTCTGTTGAAATCAAATATTGGCAAAACTGTGAGGATGCTATCTCAAATCTATAGCCCAGGACTGAGGTCAGGGGCATCTCTGGGAAGTGACATGGTCAGTGTGAATGCATGTGGCTGCATGTGAACATGCGTCACAAGGGCTCAAACTCACCAAATCCACCAGCTTCCTCATCTGCTTTAGGGAGTCATTTGTGGAGGACAGCCAGGGCCTCCAGAGACAAGCTCCTCTGGGACAAGAGGAGAGATCAATCGGTAGAGGAAGAGACTGAAATATGGGCTCCCTGAGATAACAAGAGGCCTCCCAAAAGCTTGGCTCAGGTGCCATCTGCTCCAGGAAGCCTTTCCTAAGGCTCCTGAGCCCGGGCCAGGACAGATGCCCCTCCTCTCGGCTTCAGTAATGTTATTATTTCTCTTATCATGCTGTTTTATAATTGTCTATTTACTTGTCTTTGGGCTTCTTAAGCTCAAAGACATGTTCAATCATATCTGATTCCTCAACACCCAGCACAATGTCTGGTACACAGTAGCTGTTTCAGTAAATGTTTGTTGAAGGCTGAATGTTTGGAGAAATGAATGGGGGTTAGGTGGAAAATATCTTGCCTCCTACTTCCTGCTCCAAGAAGTAGAGCTCAGAGTCTTACCATCTTCCTGGGCTTAGGAAAAGGACCAGAAATATTCCTGGGCCCAATGCGTCCCCACTGGACTTGCAGAGGTAGGAAAAAAGCAAATGGAAAATTTGATGGCATGGTCAGGAAAAAGGCAATCTCCCAGTCAAGGGCCTCTTTAGACTTTGGTCCTCTTTCCCCACACTCCCCACCCCCACAGTCTAGATTTTGTTAAGCCCAGGTTTCATGGCAGTCTCGTTCCCCTCAGGGTACTCAGCCACCTGGCCTATGGGGACCTGGCTGCTTGGCCTTCAGCTTTGGCAATATTCACTGTCCCCAAGTCTCCTCTTCCCACCCAGCGGGATTAGTGAGGTGAAAAGCCAGATGAGATATTCCAGCTAGAGATGTGAAGGAAGCGCTATGAGGCCATTGCTTTTCCCCCTCATAGAGAATGGAGTGCCCTGAACAATTCATTTTTCTTCCTCTCTCAGGAAGCCCTCAAGCCTAAGTTCAGGTTGCCAAAGGCCAAGCTCCACTTACCTTTCACTCTTGTCTACTTCTTGTCCAGAGGAGAGAAGAGGAGATGGGCTTAGCAGGCCAGGGAGTGCCAGTGGGGCTTGTGCTGGGGCCGAAGCTAGGGCCAGGGCCAGGGCTGGAACGGGGGTGGCGAAAGCAGCACAGGCAGGAGAGTCCATTCTTAGGTGACCAAAGCCAGTCGGGCTGTGGGGTCTTCTGTTTCCCAGAAACTTCTGCACTCTCTTGGCCTTTCCTAGGAGACCCTTATATAAGCCCTGCCTGGTCTTATAAATTATTCCGGGAGAACAGGGGTGGGAGGACTTGCAAGTGAGATGAGGATTTAGGGAAGGGGCTCAGGGAGGGAGAGCTGGGTTCCTGGGTGTGAAATCTCTCCCAGTTGAATAAACATGGTGTCGGTGGGAGGTGAGGGATTTGCTTTGCCTCCAAGTCAGAAAGGAAAACACAGAAGAGGCAAATCGCACACCATTTGTGTGAATTCCCCAGGCAGTAGCAAGGCCTGAGACGGGAAGGAGAGGAGCTCATTAGCACTCTGAAACCACAGAGCTGTCAGGGACAGAAGGGTGAATAGACAGGCCTTTAACAAAACCCATTCCTGGCAAGAAGAGACAGCTGACCCCTTTAAGGAGAATGAGGGACTCAGTTGTTATTTCAGCTTAACCTCAAATAGACTTGCCAGGTGGATCCGAATATAGGGTGACTGCCATTAAGCACATCATCTGGGTTAGGGACAAAAAAGGTGTTCTGGGTAGAGCAAGCCCAGTTGCCTGAAGGGTAAACCTCAAGTGTTCTTTCAGTGCCCCTCAGCCAGACCCTTACCGAGCAGTTCATTTGCCAAAGTGTCCCCTCCAGCCTCAACAGTAAGTGGTCTAGTGAAAGAGAGCAGGCAGGATTTCACAGGACCTCTGGGTCACATTCCAAACCTCAGAGCTCAGCTTCCAGTTCAAGAGCCAGGGTGCTGCAGAGAGGCAAAGTTCTGCCTGATGCAGAGGTGCTGAGGGACAAGCCCCAGCCCCAGGCTTCAGTTCCCTCACGTGAGAGATAAGGGTGCTGGCCCAGTGGTCCCATAGAACCCTGCCGGCCTCTTTGATGGGGGCTACATGAATGGGTACTGAACCTGGGCAAGCCCAGAGCAGAGTCCTTGGCCTTAGCCAGGCTTCTGGGCCTTTGCCAGAAAGCTTCTAGTTACAACTACTGGCAGGGACCTTATGCTTCAGAGGTCTCGAAAATACTCCTTCTGACCTCAGGGTCCAGCCCCAGCACAGATTTAGCTTCTTGGATGTTTATCACAGTCTGGTTTGTAATGGTCAATAATTAGAAACAACCACCACATCCAGTAATAGGAAACCGGTAACATTAATTAGGGTAAATCCTTGCAGCTGAATATCAAGCAGGTGCTCACAATCATGTTCTGGGAAGCATAATTTTTACAACACAGAAAATGAAAAAAAAAATCAAATGGTAAAATAACATGACTAATTTAAGGGCTCCTTGTTTCTCTGTTCACCTACTGGCAGGGACCTTATGCTTCAGAGGTCTCAAAAATATTCCTTCTGACCTCAGTGTCCAGCCCCAGCACAGATTTAGCTTCTTGGATGTTCAAGAAGCTAAACATCGTTAGCCCCCATCTTCACCCCACTTCCAATCCTAGTCCCACTGTGTTCTTTTCAGCAAAGGAAAATTGAAAACAACCTAAATGTCTCACTTTTTAAAGCTGCTTAGATAAATCATTGGGCAGTTACAGAATTTCATATTAAAATTGGCATGGTAGAAGAATGAGGGAAAAGTTACCATATTTCTCAATATGGTGAGTGAAAACAAAATAAGCCTCTAAAATCATACTTACAAGATGATCCCATTTGATAAGAAAGAAGCGTAGAATGGACAGCGTGCAGAGAAAAATAAGACTGGTGATTAGAAACAGTGCTAGGGTTGTCACTTCTGGGAGTAACAGTAGGATGGATTTTTACTTTATGTTTTTCTGAATTTTCTAAGAAGTTCCACAATGAACTGATATTATTTGAGCAATAAAAAGGAAAGGCGCTAAAAATAAAAATAAACCAAGAAAGAAATGTTTATCCATAGAGGACAGAAAGCTGGGGGAAATGATAGATATTTTCAAATACCTGAGGATTAGACTGCAATGAGATTACACTTGTTCTGGGTGACTTCAAAGGGCAGGGCTGAGGTCCATAGCTGGAAGCTACAGAGAGACACATTTTGGCTCAATCAAAGGAAAACTTTCTAACGGCTCAGTCACCACCTAACCCAAGGGCCTGGCACAGTCCCAGCCCTCAATAAACAGAGGTTTATTATATGAGGTGAAATGAGTTCAGTGGAATGTGCTGCCTTGGGCTGGAGTGAGCTCTCTGTCCCTGAATTTTCTAAGGGCAAGCTGGATCCTGGGTCCTGAAGAGGGAAATCTTGTGGGGAAAGAGAGGGTTGTTGGGGAGCTGGAGCACCTATCAGTCGCTGAGAGTTCTTGCTAAGTTTACCTTCATGAGCTGAGCATTTGCTTATACTGACTGCATCATTGGCTGAAAGGAGGAGTGCGGCTGAGAGAAGGCACCAGGCTGAAAAGACTGGGCTGGAAGGAGATGGCATGCAAAGGAGAAAGAAGCACAACACCTGTTGTCACACTCTAGGATCTTTTCCACCTCTAAGTGGCCTCTGAGAATAGGCAGAAGGAAGGAAGGAGAGGGTTAAGAGGCTCCTCTTGGGGAGCTTGGGGCTCACGTCCGACCAGACTCAACCATGCCACCCATCATGCCACCTCCCACCTTCAACTTGTGTTCCTTCAGTCACCCCCTTCACATTAGGAGCTGTCCAGTCCCTTCACTCCCCTGAGCAGCAGTCCTCAGGGTTCCGCTTACACGCAGCTCCCAGCATGCTCTCCTGGAGCCCAGGGAGCCTTCAGTCCTGTTTCCACAGCTTTGTCCTTCCTATGCAATGGTTCTGTCTTGCTACCTCCTAGGAATTGCCTTGGCCTCATTTAGCTTGTGGGACATGAAGCCGCTGGCTCCTCTTGTTAGCTTTTTCCTGGCCTGTATGTAAGATTTAAGGCCTGCAAGTGTTGCTGGGCAAAAGCTAGCTGTTCTCCTTTTCACTTAACACAAAACAGGAGTAAATCGGTCAGCAGCGTAACAGGAAAGGTCTGGATCAACCAAGATGGAGAACTTCCTATCAGAACAGTTAAGATCTTACCTCCGTTCCCTGTAACAGCCCTATAGTGCTTCTGGGTTTTGCCAGTGATTGCTTTTCTAGACCTTTCTGAGAGTACTGGGTGACTCCTCTGGGCCAAACTGGGCTAGCATTGCCTAGCGAGGGGAGAGACGAGAAAGGAAAGTGCCGTGGACTCTGCCTCAAGCTTAGTGAGTGAGACAAGACCCGCAGGGAGAAGGCAGACTCAGTGAATTTCAGCTGCCCTGCTGGCACCCCTCAGTCATCTCTGAGCATGTTCCCTTGTCAAGGCCCTAGCTGCAGCCTCCACATTCAGCTTGGCTACATTCCAAACTTCCTTCAGCTCCTTACCATGTTCCTGCTCCTCCCCTCTCTCTGCACAGAATAACCTCTCCTTCTACTTCCCTGAGAAAACAGAGGCCTTCAAGCGTGAATTACCTCAGTGCTCTCTGCCCCCTCCTCCCTCAAACTTGGCCTGTCTTTCCAACTTCCTTCCCCTCCAGCCCTCTCTTCTCAGGGGACAAGGTGCCCCTCTAGTTAAAGGCTAATCCCTCTGCCTGGGCCTTGGCCTCATCCACCTCCTTCCTGGGCCCTTCCTCCAACCATTTGTTATGCTTCTTGTCTTCAGGAAAGTTCAGCTTCCCTATATCAGCTCTTTCTCTTCTGATTATAAAATGCTTGTCTCTGTACTCCAAAAAAAACAAGAACTCCCCGTCCACTGTGTGTTCTCTTGCTCCCCTAACTTGCTCTTTCCCTCTCAATCTGTTTTTCTCCCTTCCTCCTTTCCTCTCTCTTTTCTCTTTCTCTCACTCTCAAATTTGTTGAAAGTAGTCTACATGCTAGACTTCAACTTTTCCTGCCTTCCCATTCACACCTCAACCAACTGCAGATTGGTCCCAGTCCCATTATCTCAGTGAAGGGGCTCTGCCAAAGGTCACCCATAACCTGCGAATCGCCAAATTTGATTACCTCTTTGAATTCTGGGTGGCAAAACAGACCATTGGCCAAGTCCTCATTTCTGAAACTCTCCCCTCTTTTGGCCTCCATGATCACACTTTCCTGGTTTTCCTCCTGGCTCTGGAATCATGCCTCCTGGTCTCTTTTGCTGGCCTCCCTTCCTCTGCCCATTCCTCGAATCAGTGGTTCTCCAGTCACAGTCCACAGACCATGCTGATGGTATACAGCAATGTTTTCATGGCAAAATGAGAAAAACATTACTAGGAAAGTTTTTCAATAAATAAATGTATTCAGTTATAAAGAACTAGGAGGGGCGCCGTGGCTCACACCTGTAATCCCAGCACTTTGGGAAGCTGAGGTGGGCACATGATGTGAGGTCAGAAGTTGAAGACCAGCCTGGCCAACATGGCAAAAACCCACCTCTACTAAAAATGCAAACGTTAGCCAGGCGTGTTGGCACACACCTGTAATCGCAGCTACTTGGGAGGCTGAGGCAGGAGAATTGCTTGAACCCGGGAGGCAGAGATTGCAGTGAGCCGTGATTGTACCACTGCACTCCAGCCTGGGCGACAGAGTGAGACTCTGTCTCAAAAAAAAAAAATTATAAAGGGCTGTCCTTCATTCTGAGAGTATGCTCTTCCTAATTTTTGGTGGTAAATGTTATTCGAAATGATGGCAATGATAGAAATTACTTTATTTCTTTAATGTTTCTACTTTGGCAAAATAAAACGTTAGTTTACATCAGGCCCATAAATGTTTATTGAATAAGTGAAAGAATGAGAGTTATGTTTCCCAGGGAAATTTTCCCAATGAGTATCTCAAACTTATTCCAAAACTGAACTGTTTTGTCCCTGGACAAACTTCCTCTGTACCTACCCTGGAAACCAGCATCATATTGACCCAGCTAGTCAAGCTCAAATCTTCAGCTGCTGATTTCAGTCTTCACCATTTCTGACTGTTGTCTCCTCCACGTTCTCCACTCTTCCAGGTGTTTCTTGAATTATGGCCTTATCTGTACTCTCTCACCTGGATGCTCAACAGAGCTTCCTCGTGGCTTTCCCTCTCTGTGAGTTAGCCTTTCTAATCCATTCTCCTCACAGCTGTCCCAGAGATCTTTCCAAAACACATAGCCAAGTATTGACTTCCTCTGCTTAGAAAATTCCAGTGTCTACAGAAAATGTCCAAACTCTTTTGTGTGGCAGTTGACGCACTTTGACATATGAGCTCAGCCTGCTCTCTGGTCTTCTGCCTCAGAAGGCCTTCCACACACGATCCACTGCAGCCTCCCTTGATTCCATCTCTGTCCCACAAACACCCTTCACCTGTAATCTTTTCAGGGGTTAGGGTCTCTGGAGGAAAGACTCGGGGTTATTCTTGGGACCGTGTATTTTTTTTCTTTTTCTTTTTTCCCTTTCTTTCTCTTCTTTCTTCTTTTTTCTTTTTTTTTTTTCCAGACACGGTCTCACTCTGTCACCCAGGCTAGAATGCAGTGGCATGATCACAGCTCACTGCAGCCTCGACCTCCTGGACTCAAGCAATCCTTCCACCTCAGCTTCCCAAGTAGCTGGGACCAAATGTGTGTGCCAACACACCCAGCTAATTTTACTTTTTCATATTCTATACAATGTTTATATACAAATGCATTGTGTATCAAATGTACACAGTGATACCAAATGCATAGACAATATATTTCTTACTGTGGCTCACAGTCAGAAAGTTTGATATCACTAAGGAGATTAGTGCAGATGTTATTCTGTGATTCATTTAGTTAGTGCTGTTCATGTCATAGTCCTTTGCTCTCAAAATGGTTCTGGTCTCATTGCCACATGTAACAGAGATCAGGAGACTGGATACTGCCCAAAGATTTCATGGAGAAGGAGGAGATTGAACTGGACTGAGTTTAAGGAGGCAGAGAGAAGGTGGAAATGTAGTTCTGGCAGAGAAAAGTGGCACAGAGGTGGATAATAAGAGTAGAGAACATTTGTTAAACATTTATATGCCAGGCATTGTTCTAAGCACTCTGTGTGAATTAATTGAAGTCTCACAAACAACCCAGTGAGGAAGATACCATTAAAAGCTGCATTTTAAAGATTAGACTGGGGAATTGACCCAAGGTCACAGAGCTAAAAGTAAAAAGATTTGAACTCAGGGAGTCTCTGTGCTCCTAACCACTGCCCAGCCTTGCCCTGCCACTGGAGAGCAGTGGGGAGAGTGGGCTGTCTCGGGAACAGCGAGAGCCTTTGCCAGCAGGAACAGAGGGAGGAGAATGTTGAATGCCAGCTTGAAAGCTCCAGCAACAAGTTCTGCAGTTCTGCGCTCCTCTCTGAAAAGGAGCTCTTCCTCTTTCCCTCTGGCCTCTGCCTTGCAAGCTGGGGCCCTCGGGGTTGAGGGCAGGAGGCCTAAACATCCAGTGAGGGTGCTGGGTGGAGGCCCGAATTAAGACAGGGCCTGCTCTGAAAGAGGAGCAAAGAAGTTTCTCTCCCTAACTCGGGCCTGCCTCCAAATCATAAATAGCAAATGGTGCCTGGCGCCTCTGCCCTCAAGTCCAAATGTCCCAAATGTGCCAACTCGTGTATGCAGTCCCTGGGGTTCCTGGGAAGGGGGTCCCCTCTGGAGAACAGTTTGTTGTCAGATCAGCACTCTTCCTACACCCTCTGCCGCTTGGTCCACCATTTGAGCCAGGGCTGTGGCCCATGTGGTGCGGGCTCTCTTGGCAGAACCTCTCACAGCTCCCCATTTGCTCTTCATTTGGACTGCAGAAGTCTAGAAAAACAAAGCTCTGGGGAAAAAGATGGGCAGGAGGGAGGTGTTTGGAAACATCATTCCCAGCCGGGCTCCTTCCCTTCTGGGTCCTGTCCTTCCATCCAGCTCCTCCCCTGGCTCCCTGGGCCAGCCTCTTCAGTCCCTCTTCTCTGAGACAGTCCCCTTTCCCAGCCTCGCCCGAGACCTTGGGAACATAAAGAGATGCGGAATTCTCAGTAGTGTGGTCTTGCCTCTCGTCCTTTTAGTCTTGGTGTCCTGATGACCCTGGCTAAGTAAGCAACAGATACTAGTAACTAGTGGCAGCTACCTTCCTAGGAGGTGGATCTTGAGAAACTCACAAAAACAATCACAAGAAAAATAGCTCACATCTATTGAGCACTTACTGGGTGCCAGGCACCTTGCTAAGTGCTTTCTTATTGACACCTCACAAAAATCTTTTGAGGTCGTTACTGTTATTGCTGCCATTTAAAGGTGATCAAAGGCTGGGTGCAGTGGCTCATGCCTGTAATCTCAGCACTTTGGGTAATCTGCCTGAGGCGGGTGGGTCACCTGAAGCCAGGAGTTCAAAACTCTGTCTCTACTAAAACTACAAAAATTAGCCAGGTGTGGTGGCTTGCAGAACCTGTAATCCGAGCTACTTGAGAGGCTGAGGCACAATAATCACTTGAACCCTGGGAGGTAGAGGTTGCAGTGAAATGAGATAGCACAAATACACTACTGCCTGGGTGATAGCGTGAGACTCCATTTCAAAAAAAAAAAACCATAAATGTAAGCAGAAAACTGAGGCATAGAGAGACTAAGCAATTTATCCAGGCTCAAGGAGCTATTGAGAAGTGTGGCTACCACTCTAACTCAGGCCCTTCTTGTCTAATGCCTGTACTTCAGCAGTCAATCTTAAAGTGGAAAAATTTGGGCCCTATGGCTAGACTTGGGTGTGGGAGAAGAATAACGGTTCCTACTTCACAGAGTTGCAGTGAAGATGAAAAGAAATAGTGCATGAATTTTACTTAAAACCTGACATGTACTTAACACTCAGTAAATGGTGACTGTTATGATTGTTCCTTTTGCCCCTCCATCATTGCATACATTGGAGCTATTCACAGCACAGGCTTTCGAAGCAGGCCAAGGTTGGAAGCCTTCCTCCATCCTTTACCATGCAGGTGATGTTGGGTAAGTGAACCAATCTCTGAGCCTCAATTTCCTGGGAATGTAAGCAACAGTACCCGTCTCCTAGGTCTGGAGTGAGGATGAAAGGAAATTCTGTATAGAAGCTGTTGTTCGCTTTCTGTCCTACACACTTTCAGGTGTTTTTGCACACCCGGCCAGATTTGGCTTCCCAGAACACAGCTTCCATCCTGCTCAGACACCCGCAATGGCAGCTCATGAGTGATGGGAATAAGTGAGGCGTTCATACATTTTCCCTATACCTTCAAGCCTCACCTCTGACTCCACCCTACTCTCCCCCTTCCCTCCAGCAGGCTTGTTACTACAGTGTCCCTGCACATGATCATCCCTACCCCCAACCCCTGCCAAGCCTAGAGCACCTTCTGTCTTCCCCATGACACAAATTCTGCTCTCCCTCCCAGGTCCTCCTTGAATCTGTACTGACTTAAGGAAGCCTCCAAGCCACACTAACATCTGCCTCCCTCATTTGAGCTTTTCCCCCATGTAGGGGTGTCAGCCCTTTTTCCAGTCAGTTTTTTGGAGAGGAATCAAGCCTCTCTATCGAGGTTCTGTGGCTTATTCTCATCTCCTCCCTCCCATCAGCACCTGACACAGGGCTGGGAACATGGAAGGCATTCATTTCATGCGAATGGAATGGTGTTGACACCAGTAGTTGGTCTGAGAAGACTAATACATTTAGTCTAGCAAGAAGCCTTGGGGCTCCAAGTTAGGGTAGCAGACAGCCATGACAAGAGCATGAGCCAGGGCAGGATTCTTTGTTCTATTGGGGCCTTGTAAGACAGAGCACCCAAGATCCCAGGATAAGAGTAGTTATAGAGGGTCACTGTTGATTTGGCTGGGACAGCTCATGAACAAGGCAGATCAGGAGTAGGAAGGGGCACAGCAACAGCAGAGGTCCTTTGGAGTAGGAAGGGGCACAGCAACAGCAGAGATCCTTTGGAATCCTCTCCTCTTTATGCCCAGCTGCCTCCTCTACTGACAGGGCATTTCTAAGCATAATTAAAATTTCATCTCCACTCTTCCCCAGGCCTCTTCCCTCCCCTTCCAGCCTTAGCATAGACCAGCAGCCCTAAAAATGTGGTTCCAAGACCCATGGAACCCTTAAGATTCAGGAAGTTCAGTCAAAACTACTTTCATGGGGCCGGGCATGGTGGCTCACACCTGTAACCCCAGCATTTTGGGAGTCCGAGTCAGTAGGATCATTTGAAGCCAGGAGTTGCAGACCAGCCTGGGCAACATATGAGACCCTGTCTCTACAAAAATAAAAGTAATAAAAATTAACTTGGCATGGTGGTGCACACCTGTTATCCCAGCTACTCAGGAGGCTGAGGTGGGAGGATCACTTGAGCCTAGAACTTCAAGGCTATAGTGAGCTAGGATTGCCCTCCAGCCTGGGCAATAGAGTGAGATCCTGTCTCTAAAAACAAACAAGCAAACAAAAAACTATCTAGTTTCATGATAGTACTATGACATAATTTGCCTTTTGTGCTATGTTGACATTTGCACTGAGGGAGAAAAAGCAGTGGTGGGTAAAAGTGCTGGCGACTTAGCATGGATCAAGGTAGTGACACTACGTTGTATTCATGTTCTTCTTCGTTATCAATGTATTCCTGGTAGAATACATTTAAGGTTCATTTAAGAATGTTTCCATGAAATAGCAAAAGTTATTAATTTTTAAAAATTTTACTTTAAGTTCTGGGGTACATGTGCAGAACGTGCAGGTTTGTTACATAGGTATACACATGCCATGGCGGTTTGCTACACTCATCAACCCGTCATCTGCATTAGGTATTTCTCCTAATGTTAATCCTCACCTAGCCCCAACCCCCCGACAGGCCCTGGTGTGTGATGTTCCCCGCCCTGTGTCTATGTGTTCTCACTATTCAACTCCCGCTTATGAGTGAGAACATGTGGTGTTTGTTTTTCTGTTCCTGTGTTAGTTTGCTGAGAATGTTGGTTTTCATTTTATCCATGTCCCTGCAAAGGACATGAACTCATCCTTTTTTACAGCTGCATAGTATTCCATGGTGTGTATGTGCCATATTTTCTTTATTCAGTCTGTCTTTGATGGGCATGGGTTGGTTCCAAGTCTTTGCTATCGTGAACAGTACTGCAATAAACATACATGTGCATGTGTTTTATAGTAGAATGATTTGTAATCCTTTGGGTATATACCCAGTAATGGGATTGCTGGGTCAAATGGTATTTCTGGTTCTAGATCCTTGAGGAATCGCCACACTCTCTTCCACAATGGCTGAACTAATTTACACTCCCACCAACAGTATAAAAGCGTTCCTATTTCTCCACATCCTTTCCAGCATCTGTTGCTTCCTGACTTTTTAATGATCACCATTCTGACTGGCATTAGATGATATCTGTGGTTTTGATTTGCATTTCTCTAATGACCAGTGATGATTAGCTTTTTTTCATATGTTTTTTGGCTGCATAAACGTCTTCTTTTGAGAAGTGTCTGTTCATATCCTTTGCCCAAAAAGTTACTAATTTTTATTCAATATCAACCTTTTGAATATGTGTTTGTAATCATGCGTGTGACAAATAGGAAGGATATATAAATATATAAAGCATTTCTACTGCACACTGAAGTGCAATTGTTGTCAGGAGGAAAAGCACTTGTACAATTAACTTGCAAGCTAAACTAGCCATTTCTTTTGGAGTTTTTGTTTTTTTAAGACAGGGTCTGGCTCTGTTATGCAGGCTGGAGTGCAGTGGTGCCATCATGTCTCGCTGCAGCCTTGATCTCCCAGCCTCAAGAAATCTTCCTACCTCAGCCTCCCAAGTAGCTGGGACTATAGGTTGTGCCATCATGCCCAGCTAATTTTCTTTTTTTAATACAGACACAGTGTCACTATGTTCCCTAGGCTGGTCTCAAACTCCTGGGTTCAAGCATTCCATCTGCCTCAGCCTCCCAAAGTGCTGGCGAGCACTTTTTGTTCCACTTGAATGATTGACATATAAATTGTGGTTATTCAAACTTGGGTGCCTGGCCAGTATATTGTTTAAAATGGACAAAATGATCCTGTCACCTAGAAAAAAAAATAACAACTGATACTATTTGTTTTCAATGATAATATTAAGCTTTCAACTAAAAAGCACAAATTTGGAAAACCTGTATCAGCCACTGTGAACTTGAGAGCTTCCCAATATCTTAAAGAGCTTTCTGACAAAATTAGTGGGAAATATTAATGAATGCGATTTTTTAATATTACACGATCAAAAAGTGAGTCAACAATGGGAAGATCTGCATAACTGGGTAGACCAATATTTTCCAGATGACTCCTGCATGATGTTACAAAAGTGCAATGGATTTTTTTTTTCTTTTGAGACAGAGTCTCATTCTGTTGCCCAGGCTGGAGCACAGTGGCGTAATTTTGGCTCACTGCAACCTCGACCTCCTGGGCTCAAGCAATTTTTGTGCCTCAGCCTCCCAAGTAGCTGAGATTACAGGTGTACACCACCACACCTGGCTATTTTTTGTAACTTTTGTACAGACAGGGTTTTGCCATATTGGCCAGGCTGTTTTTGAATTCCTGATCTCAGCCTCCCAAAGTGCTGTGATTACAGATGTAAGCCACAGTGCCTGGCCGACCAGTAGATTTTAATGAAACAGAGTACAAAAGGTTCACTGATAAGGTTTGGTTTCAGATTCAACATTGCAAAGAAACATTAAGAAACTACCACGTGTGAAGCTTAGGTGTAGTTATCAAGAAGAATCCCCACACCATTTATTAGTTTTCTATTGTTGCCATAACAAAGCACCACAAACTTAACAATTTATTATGATGCCCATTTATCATCTTGCAGTTATATAGGTCAGAAGTCCAGGTGTGTTCACCTAAGTTCCCTGCTTCGGGTCTCACAAGGCTGAGGTGAAGTGGTCAGCTGAGCTGGGCTCTTATCTGGAGGCTCTGGGGAAAAGTTCCCTTCCAATCTTACTCAGGTTGTTAGCAGAATCCAGGTACTTCAGGGTGTGGGTCTGAGGCCCTCTTGACTTGCTGGCTGTCATCCAGAGGCTGCTCGTGGCTCCTAGAGGCTGCCTATACTCCTTCTTATGCAGCTCTTCATTTGGAAACCATCAATGGTATAGTCAAGTACTTCTCACAGTTTGCATCTCTCTGACTTCCCATTTCCTCTTCCACTACTAGAAAACTTTTTTTTTTTTTGAGACAGGGTCTCACTCTGTGGCCCAGGTTGGAGTGCAGTGGTGCAATCTCGGCTCACTGCAACCTCCACCTCCAGGGCTCAAGTGATTCTCCTGCCTCAGCCTCCAGAATAGCTGGGATTACAGGCATACACCACCATACCCAGCTAATCTTTGCATTTTTAGTAGAGATGAGTGTTGCCATGCTGCCCTGGGGAGTCTCAAACTCCTGAGCTCAGGTGATCTGCTACGATTACAGGCATGAGCCACTGCACCTACCCCAAAACCCTCTTTTAAAGGACTCCCATGATTAGATGAGTACAGCCTTGACAATTTCCCTTTGCCTTATGACTAACACAAACATGGGAGTGATATATCATCAGAAACATCTCAAAAGAGAGGGAATCTATAGGCAGGTGAGAGTCATTTGGAGATCATTCTTAGAACTCTGCCTAAAAAGACTATTAACTATGCCCCTTCTCTACCTCCCTATCTTTGTGGGGATGGATTTTCTTCACACACTACAACCAAAAACCACATATTGCAAGAGCTGGAGTGCAAGAGCAGATATGAGAATCCAGCTGTCCTGTGCTCAGCCAGACATTAAAGAGATTGGCAAAAACTGACTATAATACCACTTTCTTGCCATGTTTTTAAAACTGTAATTATTTGTCATAAATATACATTATTTATGTTATCATGTAATAGGTTTATAATTTTCATTTTGAAGTAATACATAAATAGTTAAAATGCAAGTTTTAATTTCAAACATGTTCAATGTCAATAGATATAACCCTTTGGAGGTTAGGCAAATAAAAGTCCTTTGAAGTCGTCAATAATTTGTTAACTAACATTTTTCATTTATTTTTAAATTTGCATAGATACATTTTAAGTTTCTGAATGACAAAATGTAGACAGATATATAAAATTCACTTTCAGATGTGCAGCTCCACGAATTTTGACAAATGCATAGAGTTATGTAACAATGATTAGAGTTTCAACATGCCAAATAATTTCCTTATGCCACACCATTGTAGTCAACCCCTTCTACCACCCCAACCCCTGGCAACCATTAATCTCTTCTCCATCCCTACAGTAGTATGGATGTCATATAAACAGAACAGAACATTCAGCAGCTTTTTGAGTCTGGCTTCTTTCATTCAGCATAATACATCTGAGCTTCACCCATTTGGCTGTGTGTATCACTAGTACATTCCTTTTGATTGTGAAGTAGTATTCCATTACACAGATGTACTATTTTATTCATTCACTAGTTGAAAGACATTTAGATCATTCCCTAAATAAGAGTATAAAGTGGTCCCAGAGCTCTCCTCGATTTGGGATTTTGTGGATCAGTGCAATTACAAATGTTTTTTAAATGAGGGGGAATCAACATATATTTGTCAAACTTTTAATTCTGTAATTAAGGGCACTGGAAAATATTACCACCTGCTATTTTACAAAAGAAACCTTAATACCAACTATTCAAAGAATAAGTTCAAAATTACAAATAGCCTGTTAAATTGAATAGGCTTTAAATAATATACAAATCTTGTTACATTGGCCTTAGTTTCCTCCTGTTGATGATTCTCCACCACTATCTTCCTTTCTTCTTAAGTCTGTGCATTAGTGCTTAGGAAGCACTTGCTCAACATTTCTCCTCCTATATCTGCTTATCCACTGCCTCTCAAACCATCTACTATTTCCCTTCTTATCACAATCTCTTTTCAGTCTGATTCTATCAATTCAATGGTGCACCTGCTATGCACTAGACTAGAATAGTGATGAAAATAACAATTGAAAGCCAAATCTAATCTGCACAACAAATCCCCATGACACATGTTTACCTGTATAACAAACCTGCACATATACCCCTGGTCCTAAAATGAAAATTCAATTAAGAAAATAAAAAATAAAAAGAAAGCCAAACCCTCCTATGTAGGAGCAGCAACAACAAATACAACCCAAGGCAATTGATGGGGGATAACAAGATACTGTAGCAGCACAGAGACCTCAGCAATCAGGGAAATAACACCTAAGCTGAGCCCTAAAGGATAAGAAGTTTTCCAGACAAAACCATCTGAAGGTGGGGTAGGGTCAGGGTCCAGAAAGAGTTCCAGACAGAAGGTACAGGACTTGTAAAGGCCTAAAGGTGAGGTAGACCATGGTAGGCTTGAGAAACTGAAAGGAAGCCAGTTGGGAGAGTAGGGAGTGAGGAGAGTAGTATGAAACCAGTTTGGAGAGCTAGGTAGGGGCCAAATCATACTACTATGTAGAAAATGGACTGCAGAAAGCCAAAAGGAGAAGTAGGAAAATCAGAAGGGTATTGCAGCATCCTGGTGAGAGATGATGCTAAGGGGAGTGGAAGTGGAAACCAGCAGATGGACGAAAGAGCTAAATTTTGAAGGTAGAATGGGAAAGACTTACAGTTCAGATGCAATGAGGGTCACAGAGAAAATAATGGAATTAAGGCTAACTCTGAGGTTTCTGGCTTAAACAGCTGGCTTTTTCAAAGAGAGAAGACTAAGGGAGGACTGGTTTCAGTTCAAAGGGAAATCAAGGATACAATTTCGGGCATAGTGGCTCATACCTATAATCCCAGCTTTTTGTGGGGCTGGAGCAGAAGGATGGCTTGAGCCCAGGAGTTTGACACTAGCCTGTGCAATACAGTGAGACACCATCTCTACAAATATATATATGATTATATATATATAAATATGATTATATATATGAGTATATATATATATGATTATATATATGATTATATATATAAATATGATTATATATATGAGTATATATAAATATGATTATATATATGATTATATATGAGTATATATAAATATGATTATATATATGAGTATATATAAATATGATTATATATATGATTATATATGAGTATATATAAATATGATTATATATATGATTATATATATAAATATGATTATATATATGATTATATATATAAATATGATTATATATGAGTATATATATAAATATGATTATATATATGAGTATATATAAATATGATTATATATATGATTATATATGAGTATATATAAATATGATTATATATATGATTATATATATAAATATGATTATATATATGAGTATATATAAATATGATTATATATATGATTATATATATAAATATGATTATATATATGAGTATATATAAATATGATTATATATATGATTATATATATAAATATGATTATATATATGATTATATATATAAATATGATTATATATATATATATAAATTAGCTGGGCATGGTGGCATATGCTTGTAGTCTCAGCTAATTGAAGGCTGAGGCAGGAGGATTGCTTCAGTCCAGGAATTCAAGGTTACTGTGAGCTGTGATCATGCCACTGCATTCCAATCCAGGCAACAGAGCAAGACCCTGGACATGTTGCATTTGAGACACCTTTCAGCTATCCAAATGGAGATGCCAGTATATAGAGGTATGAAGCTCAGATGAGTCTGGGCTGAAAATTATGATTTGGAAGTTGTCAGATGATCGAGGAGAACTGAAACAACAGAGGATAAATGAGGCTTCACAGAGTCGGAATGCAGAGTGAGGAACGAGGACTTAGTTCAGGCTCCTGAGAGGAGCCCATATTTAAGGTTCTGGCAGGGGTGGAGGAACCAATGAAGAAGTACCCAGAAAGATAAGAGGGAAACCAGGGGAGTGTTGTTATCACACAGGTCAAGAGGAGAAAACATTTCAAGAACCAGGTTATCAAGGGCATTGAATGTTGCATAGAGGTCACGGAAATTAAGAACTAAAAAGTGGCCATTGGACTTGGTGACATGTGGTCATTGGTAACTGTGACAAGAACTTCTATTGGTGGAATAGTGAGGGTAAAATGTCTCTAAGCCTCTCTCTGCCCTAGACCCTAACTCCTTCTCCCAGAGTCCTCCCATTCCCACACCCTCTTCCTTAGAATCTCTCTTATTTCTTCTTCAAGATTCCTCTTTTCATAGCACCATATCCTCCCTCTCCTTCAAGACCTTGCTTTCTACAGAGCTCTCTTAGATCTTCTTCCTCAAAGACCCCTTTTCTCTCTCCTGAACCCACATCTTCCCATACCCTTATTTCCCTCCCTTTGTTCTCTCCCCACTCACTTGTCTCCTGAACTAAATGCTGCTTTTCTTTCCTGTTCTTTCAGCCCCCTCTCCATTACTGCACCCATCAAAGCTCTTTGGATCTCAGCAGGGGTCTTGGCAGAAGCATTGCTAAAGAACCTTCCAGGCTCAATACTGAGAAGTCATAATCTTTGGCATGATTCCACCAGGATCTTACAATGCCGACCTAAAGGAAACACAGTGTTAGAACCCAGTCCTTGAATGATTGCCAATCTGGAAACCACATCCTGCCAACACAGTCTCCTCATCCGCCCTGGCACCTGCCCCTAAGATTCTGCCTTTTCCTATTCTCAATTGCAGAGTCACTATGAACTGATAAGGTGCCCCTCTACTACATATTCTAATATTCTGCATTCAATCAGCATTTTCTACTTGTCAAAATGCATTCACATTCATTCACCCAGCCTTGGGAATTCAGCTGGGTGAAGCCTGGAAAAAGAAAATGGAGAGACTTGCCTGAGGTCACATAGTTGGTTAGAGGATTAGCCTGGTATCCCTCCCACCCCTTCAGCCTTGCTTGTTTTCATGCTCAAAGATTCCCCAGGCCTGAGCTCAGGCATGGCTGCCCTTTTAGCCTGTCCCAGCCTGCCAAGAGGGAGCACCCTGGAGAGACCCTTGCTCAGAAACACTGCCAGGGGATCAGTGCCCTATTTGTACCTGCAAGATAGGGATGGGCCGCCTTGGGAAGGAGGACAAATTTTGGTTTGCTTCACTGAAATCACCATAGGCAACAAATCCAACTGTTTGCTTTGATAATGACTTGAAAAAGAGAGTCAAGCATAATGATTACGAGGCAAGCTCTAGAGGTGGCCACGTTTGGTACCCAGGCCTTGCTCTGCTCTGTACTAGCTCAGTGAGACTATGGATAGGAAACACCTCAGCACAGTGCCTGGTACCTAAAAAGTGTTCAATGAACAGTGGCCACTAGCCTTATCATTCATACATGGGAATCCTTGGGAGGGAGTTAGCAGGGTACACTACAAACTTTGCCAAGCTAGACATCTGCAGACCTAGATTCCAGGTCTAACTATTACTGCTCAACTTGGAATGTTGGGCAACTCTTTTCATCTCACTGGGCCTAGGTTTCCTCATCTGGAAATAGTAATGGCCATCCTACTTTGTAATATGTTGTATTGATCTTTAATGCATGCACACTCTTTCACCTAGTAATTCTATTCCTAAGACTTTGTCAGTATTATGTGCAAAGATGCTAACTTAGAGTAGTCAAAAATGAAAATAACAAAATATCTAGTAATTATTAAATAAATCGTATTTTATATGATAGAACGTAGTGCAGCCATGACAGAATGATGTAGTTCTGTGTTTTAATTGACATGGAAATAGGCCCATGATATATTATTTACAAATGATGGAAGGTTACATAAATTGTAGGTATAATGTGATTCAATTTTATAAAACAAATCCTATTAATATCTTCTATGATACATAAAAATGTTAGCAATGATTTCTAGTGGCATGAGGACCTCTATTTCCTTTTTTATAGTTCATTGTCTGAATTCTTTTCAATAGCATCTAGTATTTTTCTATTTAGAAAAAACAAGAAAGCTTTTTTTTGCTTTGAGAGAGGAAACCCAGTCACTGTACTCTACTCCACAGCACATTTTGTTTTTGTTGCTTTTTGTTTGTTTTTTGAGATGGAGTCTTACTCTGTCACCCAGGCTGGGGTGCAGTGGCACGATCTTGGCTCACTGCAACCTCCAAGTCCCAGGTTCAAGCAATTATCCTGCCTCAGCCTCCTGAGTAGCTGGCACAACAGGTGTGCACCACCACACCCAGCTAATTGTTGTGTTTTTAGTAGAGACAGGGCTTCACCATGTTGGCCAGGCTGTTCTCGAACTCCTGACCTCAGGTGATCCACCCACCTCAGTCTTCCAAAGTGCTGGGATTACAGGCATAAGCCACTGCACCCAGCCTCCACAGCAGTTTTGAGAGGCTTAAATGACAGTGTGTGGCACTGCCAAGTGCTGTTAAAAGGGGAGCCCTGCCCTTATGCTGGCCTCCTCAGTTCCACCTTGGAGGACCTGCTCTTTGAACTCAAAGTCTGAACCTACAGTATCCATGTTTGCCCTTGAGCCTTGGGATCAACCTGAGGGGTGGGGTAGGGCTGAGGACTTGCCAGAGAATCAAGCTGAGTAGCAAAGTCTGTGGGGCTGCAGGCCGTGCAGGGCTGCTTGGGCACTGGCTCACCAGGGCTGTGTTTATGTGGCTTACTCCCTGCTGGGCTTCAGGGCTGCTAGCCAGGGACACCTAATTGGAAGGACAGAGCCCCCTCCTCTCACCACACTCAAAGCTGGAATGTTCTGAATTCCTTCTTGGGCCAAATCCCCCTCCCCACAAGGCCTCTCCTGGGTGCAGAGAGGTCACCACACAAAAGCCCAGCTGGAGTGGAGTTTTTGACAGAAAAAAAAAATATACACAAAACCCACCAAACCTTTTTTTTTTTAAAGTACCTCAATCTTTCCCAGCCTCCAGGGGTTTAATTCTGATCTGTAATAAGTCTCTGACCCACAGCTCAGACTTGCAGATGGATTTTGCAAAGCTGTGGTTAATGATTAGAAATCCTTTATCACCTCAGCTCGTGGTCTCTTGCACTTCGCTCCCCTCCCTCAGGATCCCTTTCTCCCTCTACAGGGGCATTGCCCCCTCCAAGGCTCTGCAAAGAACTGCCCTGTAAGTATCTCCATCCTGATACAGTTGCTGCCTTCTAAATTCACTGAGGTGAGCACTCTTCCTTCCTAGTCGCTATCCATTCACTCCATGGTGGAGTCAGGCTGGGCCACCTTGGGTTTCTGAGTGAAGGGTATGGGAGGTGAAATTCCGGTGGCAGTTGGGGTGATGGTATTTGTTTCCTCAAAGCTATCACAAAGGTTCTAGTCTTTAAAACTTCAGGACCAGGGCAAGCACTCTCCAAATCAGATATTTTCTGGTTTTGGGTGGTTAAAAGGACTGGGATAAATACTGGAGGGAGGGATCCACAGTTTACCCCTCTGCCTAAGTGTAGGGGGCTGAGGAGGAGCACTCCCTTACAGCCAGCTCCAGTGCCCTCCTTGGCACGAAGGCTCAGGGAGGTAACAGAAGGTGGGTTCCTGAGTGAGGTCATAAAGTTTCCCCATGAAACCTTTCAATGACTCTCCCCAACTCATCTTCAAGTCTGTCATTAGAAATTCCTTCTTTGGACTGAGGCAACTCTCTTTAAGTGCCCTCTTTGAAAATGAAGTTGGAACCAAAACATTCACAGCATTTCTGGCTAGGGAGATCATAGGTTATTTTTATTTTCTAAATTCTGCCTTTCTCTGCTTTCCAGTGTTCTAAAGCGAGAATGCTTTACTTTAATGACCAGGAGAAAAATTAACTTCTTTTTCAAACAATTTAGAAAATCTCTCAATCCAGATGCAATTCTCTCAACTGCCAACAATCAATTGATGCAGAAGGAAACATGAACTGCTCTAAGGACAAACTTTTGAGAAAGTAGGGCCTCAAGAGAATGGTTTTGCCACCTACTAGTGCCCTTGGACGCTGGGAGTGAGGTTAAGAGAAGGGGGAAAGTGTCTCAGATTCTTATGAGGGGCAGTGAGATCAAGGGATGGAGAAATGAGGCTGACTGACAGAAAAGGGCTTTGGTGGTCACCATCACCCTTAGAAGACCACATCGGTTCCTTCCTTGAGCCTGGGAGCCCCTAGTGTCCTGCCCCATGTAGTCTTAGGAGGGTACAGCCAAGAAAGAGTACCATGCACAAGACTCTTGGAGCAAGAGATGGGGAGAAGAGCAGGGAAAGTACCCAGGTGAGAAGGGGTTAAGTCAGGAGCTGTGGTCAGTCTTGACCCTCCTAATCCTCTCCTGCAGCTCCAATCTCCCCACTAGGGAAGATTAGGTAAGGATCCTAAGTGAAATTTTCTTGCCCAGTCCTTGGGCCATGGAGTATGTTGGTCACATGCCCAGAGGACAAATTCAGTTGGCAAGGCCTGGAGTTCTCTGTACCTCCAGAGCAGCCAGCACTTGGCTTCTAGGAGAATCCCCCAAAGAGAGGTTTCCATTAAAGCTGCCTGCTTCTAATAACAGCTCTTCAGTCTTCCATATTTGTCAAAGTAGCTTCCTGTCCCCATGGCCTTATTTGAGACTCAAAATCTTGGAGGTGACATACTAGGGCCTAGATAAGCTACAGGACTTCCTCAACAGGTTCCAGAACTGACAGAAGAAGCTAGATCTTTTGATTCTAACTCTAGGACCCTTTAAACCCTGTCTGCCTTCACCTCTACTGCTCATCAGACAAACAAAAACCTGGCTGAATCCAGCCTGGCTCACCACCCAATTACTTGCCATTTAACTGGTCTTCCTAACCCTGACAGAAAGCTGAACCACCCCCACCCCCCACCATGGGGCCATTTATAACACTTGAATAAGCTCCAATAATTTGTTCTTCCTCCTATTCGGCTATGCTGCTATGCCAAGTCGGACTCTAGAGATTCCAAGCCTCAATAATGGCATTTTCTTGACTCTGCCTTCTCCCTCATCACAAAATACTTGCCTACTTAGTACTACTTATGACAGGCTCTGGGGAGAGGCTTTCCTCTTGGGGACACTGTTGACTTCCTTGGGAAACTCAAGCTTGGCTCTTCTGCTGCCATCCCAGGAAGGCTGAAGCAGGAGCTGCTCCTCTGCCAAGCAGTAGGTCTTCCCCTTGAAAACCTCAAGATATCTCACCAACTCTCACTAAAATCTCAGATACAAACAGGTAGAAGAAAGGAAAAGTATTGAACCCAGCCTGGGTAAGCAGCAGGGAGGGCCCAAAGAAAGGATGAATCTTGAAGGATGATTTGCAATTATCCAAGCAAATGGTGGATGGTAGAATCGCATGCTTAAGGGCTTGGAGACAGAGAGAAAGGCAAAGTCAGAAAAATTCAAGTGCTTCGGTTTGGCTGGATCATATGTGTATGTATAGGAGCATAAAGCATGAGGTAGAAGGTTAATGGTGTGAGATGAGGCTGTGAAGAAAAGCAGGGGTGAAATAATGGAGGGCTTTCCTTGTTTCCTGGGCTAGCAAAGTTTGAACTTTATCCTGAAACACTTAAGAGCACCGGAAGATTTTTAAGTTTGGCAAAGGGTGACAAGACAGTCACAGTTTGATTTCAACTTTACAAAGATCTTTGACTACTGGCTGGGTAACTCATCATTGCTTGATTGGGATAGAAGTATAATTAGAGAGACCAATTTGAGGTGTCTATGAGATTTCCTAACGAACAAGAAATGATGGCTGCATAATTTGAACTATGGTTTGGGCAGTGGCTACAGAAAGAAGTAGATGGAATCATGATGTATTTTTGAAGGCAGACGTGATGGCACATTATTATTAATTATATGTCAACAAGAGTTGAAAAGCAAGGATGACTGGCTTGGGTTATCAACTGTGGGGCGATGGCCCCACTGAGGTAAGAAACACTCCATGAGGAGGAGCATTTTAAGGATGGAGAGAGAAAAGGGAAGATGATTCCAGCTTTGCAGATGTTAAATTTGAGGCCATTAAAACATTCAGGTAGGGCAAATCCAAGTACAGTTAACTACACAAATCTTGAGTTCAGGAGAGAACTCTGTGGCAAAGGTATGAATTCAGGAGTCACTGACAGGAGACAGAGTGGATGAGATCACCCATGAGGAATGCAAAGAATAATAAGAGCCATCTACAAGTCGAGATGAAACCCTGGGAGGGCTAGAGGGACAGAGATGGATAGTTAGACTTTAAGAGTGAGCAGAAGAAGAGGAACTTACAAAGGAAAACTAGAATTATCATTTTGAGAAGTAGGTAAAATGGAGTGGTGCTACAGAAAACAATGGAGAAGACAGTTTTATGAAGGAGAGAGACAAGGTGAAATGACAGAGATATGATCACTGAATTTTGGAACAAGAAAAGAGTTGACAACTTTGGTGAGAATATTTTCAGTGGAGGGCTAATGGCAGCAGCCAGACTGCAGAGGGCAGAGGAGTGAGTGGGAGAGTGAAGAAATGGAGGCATCAGTAATGAATGGCTTAAGGATCTTGGCTTCAAAGAGAATGATCAAGATAGAAGTAGTAGCTGCACAAGGAGGAGGTAGGGTAGGGAGCTCAAAAAGTAGAAGTAAATATCTGAAGTAGTCATCAGGAGGCTGTTTACCAGGGAGCAGAAGGATTTCCAAGCAGCATTGAAAGCCTCAATGAGATGCACAGTCATGATCAGGACAGGCACAATTGTGCAAAGGTCAGCAATAAGAAAGCCAATGGCAAAAATGACTTGCTTTCTTGACACCACAGATGAGTGACAGAGGTGAGATTCAAACTAAGTTTCCCTCTCAACTCATCAAATATTTCTCGGCTCTTGTTCTGCATTGCTTTGCATCAACACTGGCACTGGTGTTTTCAATGCTGATGTATCGTATTGACTATCAATCATGTGCCCAATGCTGTGGAAGCATGATAGACATTTAATATATATTTTTTCACCCTCAAATTGTTTAGAATTTGGTTGAAGAGACAAAATATTCCACAAATGCATATATAAATATATATATAATATATACATTATATATAATGTGAATATAAATATAGAAGTTATAAATATAGAAATAGCTTCACTATATATATATATATATAATGAAAGACATAAAGATAGTGAAGCTCTGCTCTCTGTCTTTCTCTCTCCCTTTACATCTTTCTTCATCTGATCCTCCATCCCTCTCTCAATCATCTTTTCCAACATTGGGTAGCACTTCAATGACCCTTACACTGAGGTGTTATTGACTCATTTGGAAAGTCCCCATATTGTAGTCAATATGGAGCCCCTCAAACCTCTTTACCAACTTCATTCATTTATTCAGAATATAGTTTTTGGGCTGGACGTGGTGGCTCATGCCCATAACTTTGGGAGGCCGAGGTGGGCAGACCATGACGTCAGGAGATCAAGACCATCCTGGCTAACACAGTGAAACCCCGTTTCTACTAAAAATACAAAAAAAATAACCAAGCATGGTGACACACACCTAACAAAAGTTAGCCAGGCATGGTGGTGAATGCCTGTAATCCCAGCTACTCAGGAGACTGAAGCAGGAGAATCACTTGAACCCATGAGGCGGAGGTTGCCATGCCACTGCACTCCAGCCTGGGTGACAGAGTGAGATTCCATTGAAGAAGAAAGAAAAAAGAAGGAGGAGGAGGAGGAGGAGGAGGAGGAGGAGAGAGGGAGGGAGAGAGGGAGGGAGGGAGGGAGGGAAGGAAGGAAGAAAGAAGGAAGAAGGAAGAAGGAAAAGAAGACGAGGAAGAAGAAGAAAATTTTTGAATTGCTGCTCTGGGTAAAGCAGTGTGTAAGGCACATGAGATACAGAGATAAATAAGATGCAGTCTTGCCCTCAAGTAGCTCACAGGCTAATAGGGAAGGATAGGGTTTAAACAGGAAATTGCAACATAATGCAAAATGTACTATTTTTGCCTCAGTTTCTTCATCTGTACAATAAGTATTATTAGTGCCTACCATAAAAAAAAACTTGCAATGATTAAATAAGTTAGCATGTATAAAGTGTTTATAATGGTCCCATAAGAAACACTACACATGTGTTGCCATTATTATTATTATTACTATGATGGAAGTAAACACAAGATACTGTAAGAATAGACAGGAGGGTTACCTGACCCAGGCTACAGTAAGAGACATCTGTGCTGAATCCTGAAAGATGAGAAGGCACTAAACAGAGGAAGAAGAGTACGTGGCACTCTGCATGGAACATTCGGTTCTATTTCTATTTGAAAGCAAAAGACCACATGGCATGACTGAAGAACTAGAAGTAATTTAGTTTCACAATGGTATAGACTATGAAGATAGAAATGGCAAGAGATGAAGCTTGAGAGGTCATGGAATACAAGCAAGTTTGGACTTCACCCTTTAGAAATAGAGAGCCACTGGAATGTTTTATGTAGAATAGTGACTTGATCAGATTAATGTATTGAAAGATCACCTTGGCAATGATGTGGAGAATGAATTGGGAGAAAGACCAGTTACAAAGCTGTTGCTATAGTCCAGGTGAAAGAGAATGATGAGGCCAAGCACAGTGGCTCATGCCTGTAATCCCAGCACCGTGGGAGGCCAAAGCAGGCAGATGACTTGTGGTCAGGAGTTTGAGATCAGCCTGGCCAAACATGGTGAAACCTTGTCTCTACTAAAAATACAGAATTAGCTGGGTATGGTGGCGGGTGTTTGTAGCTCCAGCTACTCAGGAGGCTGAGGTATGAGAATTGCTTGAGCCTGGGAGGTGGAGGTTGCAGTGAGCCAAGATCATGCCAGTGCACTCCAGACTCGGCGACAAGATCAAAACTCTGTCCAAAAAAAAGGATATAATGGTGTAACTCTGAACTAGGGAAGTAGCAGTGGAGATGGAGAGAGAGAAACCATGGATTTCAGGTATATGCATAAGGTAGAACTGGTGGGACATAGGGACTAAAGGATGCAGGGGATAAGTACAAGAAGGTGCCATGGATCACTTTCCAGATCTTGGTCTGGCACAAGGGGATGGATAGAAGTATCATTCAGTGGCCACAGGGAACCCAGAGAAGAACTGTTTGGGGAACGCTGCATCGGGGAGGTGATGACTTCTCTTTCAGACATGTCAAATTCGAGATTTCTATGAGATTTCCCTGTGGATATTCTGAGTAGGTGATTGTTCTGCCAGTCTTGAAGGGTCTATACTGGAAATTCAGATTTGGGAAAGCCAGGGAATGGGTAGTAGATTAAGTTATGGGGGCAGATGATTTTGCTCACAGACAGAGTGTTAATTGAGAAAAGGATGGACTTCTGAAGAATATTCACATTTAAGAGATGAGTAGAAGAATAGAAACCTTGAAGAAGGCTAAAATGCGATAGCCAGATTGTGGTGGGCTGAAAAATTCGTGGGTTAGGCTGGGCACAGTGGTTCATGCCTGTAGTCTTAGCACTTTGGAAGGTTAAGGCAGGCGAATTGCTTACACGCCCGAATTCAAGACCAGCATGGGCCACATGGCAAAACCCTGTCTCTGCAAAAAATACACACACACACAAAATTAGCCAGGCATGGTGCTGTGCACCTGTAGTCCCAGCTACTTGGAGGGTTGAGGCAGGAATATCACCTGAGCCCAGGCGGTCGAGGCTGCAATGAACCGAGATCATGCCACTGCACTCCAACCTGGGTGACAAAGTGAGAACCTGTCTCAAAAAGAAAGAAAAATTAGTGGGTCAGAGGGTCTTGTAGAGAATGGGGAGGTGTGCCCTTGACCCTTACTGTCCTGAACCTTGGTAACACTGAGGGATCCTTGAACACTGCAAAGTCCTATAAGGCTCTGAAATTCCAAAGCATTGACTCAGATACCTGCCTCATGCAAAGTCCTATATTCTAGAGCAGCTTGCCTTTCCTCTGTGGCAGACCCTTGTGCCCCTAACAGATTACCCAGAGAATTTCAGGGCTCCCTCTCAGTCCTAGAACTCTTGCTCTAGAGTGCTCCCTCATCATCTGAGAGGTTGATGAGGGGGGCATCTATTAGGAGACTGGACAGGAAATGTCTGGGCATGTTACACATGCAGAAGGCCTTAGGCCAGGCTACAGAGGGGGATTTGGGCATGGCTGGGAGGATCTGAACTCTCAAACTATGGACAGAAGACTTTATTGCCTACCCTCATCTGCCCTGGAGAAGATTTTCACCATGGGCAGGGGGATTCCAGGCTAGGCCACTAGCCTGGAGATTCAAGATGCCTCTAACAAGCTGGAGTCCAAGACTACATTCTAGAATCTGTTCCTCCTGATGCGATCTGCAGTTTGGCCTCAGTCTGCAACTGAGGGGCCTTATGGCCCTGTTTCTTGGCAACGTATTAAACAGCAGGCCTTGGAGACTAGCATTTGAGTTAACACAGTCACCACAACCGCCACTGCCATCATCACCTTCCCGGAAGGCAGCCACCTGTCTGGCTCCTGGCTTTGTCCAGATGCCAACCTAAGGCATGCGCCTACGCAGGAGGCGATGACATTTTGGCTCCACATTCAAAGTTTTTTTTTCCTTTCTCATGTGTTATTTTAAAAGATAACAAAGGTCAAAAGGCATCTAGCATTTTCTGGTTTCTCATAAGCTTCTGGTCAATATTTAATCTGGTTTATGGATTGTTTTAGGTCTTCTACATGCCTTCTTGAGCCTGCTTGTGGCCACCCACAGACACTTGTAAGGAGGAGAGAAGTCAACCTGGCAGAGAGACTCTGAAATGAGGGATTAGAGGCATCCAGGAGCAAGAGCTTCAGTCTGAAGATAAGGGAGCAGTCCCTGAAGACGGTTCTACCATGGCCTCTCTTGGCCTCCAACTTGTGGGCTACATCCTAGGCCTTCTGGGGCTTTTGGGCACACTGGTTGCCATGCTGCTCCCCAGCTGGAGAACAAGTTCTTATGTCGGTGCCAGCATTGTGACAGCAGTCGGCTTTTCCAAGGGCCTCTGGATGGAGTGTGCCACACACAGCACAGGCATCACCCAGTGTGACATCTATAGCACACTTCTGGGCTTGCCCGCCGACATCCAGGCTGCCCAGGCCATGATGGTGACATCCAGTGCAATCTCCTCCCTGGCCTGCATTATCTCTGTGGTGGGCATGAGATGCACAGTCTTCTGCCAGGAATCCCAAGCCAAAGACAGAGTGGCAGTAGCAGGTGGAGTCTTTTTCATCCTTGGAGGCCTCCTGGGCTTCATTCCTGTTGCTTGGAATCTTCATGGGATCCTGCGGGACTTCTACTCACCACTGGTGCCTGACAGCATGAAATTTGAGATTGGAGAGGCTCTTTACTTGGGCATTATTTCTTCCCTGTTCTCCTTGATAGCTGGAGTCATCCTCTGCTTTTCCTGCTTATCCCGGAGAAATCGCTCCAACTACTATGATGCCTACCAAGCCCAACCTCTTGCCACGAGGAGTTCTCCAAGACCTGGTCAACAACCTCCTAAAGTCAAGAGTGAGTTCAATTCCTACAGCCTGACAGGGTATGTGTGAAGAACCAGGGGCCAGATATGGGGGGTGGCTGGGTCTGTGAAAAACAGTGGACAGCACCCCGAGAACCACAGGTGAGGGACATTACCACTGGATCGTCAGAAGGTGCTGCTGAGGACAAACTGACTTTGGGCATTGGATTGAGCAAAGGCAGAAATGGGGGCTAGTGTAACAGCATGCAGGTTGAATTGCCAAAGATGCTCGCCATGCTAACCTTTCTGTTTTCCTCACCTTGCCGCCCCCCTTCCCTGAATCCCCAACCCTCAACTTGAAACCCCACTCCCCTACTTTGAGCCAGGCCCCAGATGATCCCTTTGCCCTTTGGTTTAGCTGGGACTCCATCCCCACACCCACTAATCACATCTCACAGACTGACCCTCTCTCTGGCTGAGTTGGCTCTTAGCTCTTTGCTGGGGACGGGAAGGAGAAGCGGTGGCTTTTGTGGACATTGCTCTAACCTACTTATCAAGCCTCCCTCCAAAGAAACAGACTGGCCCTGGAACCTCCATCCCACTCTTGTTATGACTCCACAGTGTCCAGACTAATTGTGCATAAACTGAAATAAAGCCATCCCACAGTATCCAGGGAACAGAAAGCAGGATGTAGGATGGGAGGATGGGAAGGCAGCCTGGGACATTAAAAAAAAAAAAAAAAAAAAAAAAAGCAGAACCCATTTCCCAGGGCACTTTCCAGAATTCCCTCATATTTGTGGTCAGAGGATTGAGCCTGTGGCTTAAGGAAAGCACAAGGAAAGGAAAAAAGATCTGGTGGAAAGCTCAGGTGGCAGCAGACTCTGACTCCACTGAGGAACAGCCTCAGAAGCTGTGATCACAACTTCACTGAAGCCCCTGCCTCCCTCTGGGGCACCTGTCCTGTCTTCCTGCCTAAACCACAAGGCTAAGGGCTACAGACAATGGTTTCCTTAGCAACAGTGAACTAGTTTTTCTAGAGATTGCCCTTGGCTGGGGGATGACAGTGTGGGATCTATGGATCAGTACACACACAGGATGGAGCAGTGTATCTACTGAGGAAGATACCATTCCTTGATGCTAGCCAAGAAAGAATAAGAACCTTGGTGTCTAAGAAACCGGGTGGATGTGTATGGTGGCTCCAGTGGGTGTTTCTACTATGTCAGCAAGAGGCAGCCCCCCAGAATGTCTTCAGGCATAATGGAAAATCAGCTCAAGTGAGATCAGGCCCCCTAGGGTCCACCCACAGAGCACTACAGAGCCTCTGAAATACTACAGCACCAGGTGAACCCCTTCAGATTCCCCCCACTGTCCATCAGATGTTCTAGAGTGGCTAGAGGGCATCCAAGAGCTCCAGCATGGCATATCCATGCCCACCGTGTTATGTCCATGATCTGAGTGATAGCTGCACTGCTGCCTGGGATTGCAGCTGAGGTGGGAGAGTGGAGAATGGTTCCCAGGAAGACAGTTCCACCTCTAAGTTCTGAAAATGTTCCCTGGAATGGGAGTAGGAAGTCATATACCAAAGATTTTTTCCCTCACCAGTCTCAGCATGACCGACTACTGAAAAACTCCAGCACACCTCCTCGAACCTCAGTGTCAGCAGAGAGGGCCCATGTGTTGTCTGTAACATGCTTTTCCCATGTCCACTTTCTTGCCTACGTTCCAGCTGCTCTCCCAACCTGGAAGGCCTTCTACCCTTAGCCAAGTCCTACTCAGGCTTGGAGAACTTGCTCAGCATCACTTCCTTCATTGAGCCTGCTCTGATCACTCCATCACTCTCCTACCCCACCCTCTCCCAACCCTCAATGTGTAAATTGCTTACTGATGCTTAGCATTCACAATTTTGATGGATCATTATTTGTGTCTGTGTGTCCGATCTCATAAATACACTGTAAACTCTTTGGTGGGTGGGGGCTATATCCTAGACCTCTCTGTTTCCCCCAGACTATCTGTAACAGTGGCACACAGTAGGTGATCAATAAACACTTGTTGATTGAGTAACTGTCTTATTGATTAAAAGGGGCCCAGAACGGGCAAGTGAAACTGGAGGGATTTCGGCTAAGGTGAGGGGAGGGTGGAAACTGGCATTTCTTTCCACAGGGTGGATAAATAATTCTAGACTTTACTAGAAATAATTAGAAAGCATAACCTCCTCCCCAAGGCAACTCCAACCTCTTGAACTTGCCCAGGGCTCTTTCCTTTTCATAACAATTGTTTTCAGTTATTTGCTAAATGATAATGTATTTATTCCTTTCATTCTCTGAACCACTATCATGAGGAAGATGAAATGGATCTGATCATCTGCATTTGGCAGATAGGGAAACTAAGGCCCACACAAGTAAATAGATTTTCCCATGGCCAAACAGATGGTGTTAGTTCCCTCAGTCTCCTGACTCCCAAACTAGCACCCTGCTGATCCCACACAGTTCACAGACAATAGAAGAGCCTTGCATATATCCTCAAGCTGCCTGAGGAAATAATTCACAGTGAGCCAGGTAACAAGGAGAGCACATAAGCTCTTCTGGTCGCCCATGAGGGCAATCTGGGAAATCACCAAGTGTACTACCTGGAACTGCCCCCTCTTGCCATGCTGTCCAGTCTGGGCCCAGCTAGCTGTCCCACCAGGGGGATGTGAGGCTTACATTGAGTAAAACACAATACCTCAGTTCCAATTCCCGTAACTCTGAAGGTGTGGCAGTCTGGGAGGCAAATGATTTGTCCCTGTTCTACCCTCACTAGGAATTAACAAAGCCCCATTCATAAGGGTGTTCACTGTGGCAACACTGACAATAATGGGGCCCCACCTGATTCAGCTTAACTATCCCCTGGATCTAGAGGGCCTCAGCACATAGCCTGTTGTATCAGACACTACTTTGCACCTCTGAAGTGAGCATTCTTTGGTGCAGAGGCTAGAATGTCAGCATCCAAATCGATTTAGAGGGAATGGCAGCAGGCAGGAATAAGCGGGGAGAGAGAGGGCTCTCTAGACAGAAGCTTAACAAGTCATGTCTCTGGTCTGGCACCAAGAACCCCAGAGCCCTTGATTGGGGGCTGGCCACTGGAGGTTGGAAGACAGAGCCACCTTGCTGGCTCTGCTATGCTGAGTGGGCAGCAGTCTGGTATGGGCTCTGATGACCCTCCATCTGGCTGCCAAAGCATTTGCAGATCCACTGATTTCACTGCATTCTCCCATACCCCAGTGAAGCCAGTCTTTTACAAGAAACAAAATGGAGGCCCAGAGATGTGAGTAAAATCACTCAAGTCACAGTGTCAGAGTCTGAACGTTAAGTTTAGAAACTTCGCACAGCAACGTGGGCCCAGGATTCTGATCTCAGAAGGTGTATGAGGACATGTTGCTCTTCAAACTCCTGTAGGCTTCGTGTTCCTGTCTGCCACTGGAATATAAGAATCTTTGTTGGACACAGAGCAAAGAGCTTCCCTTTATCTTAGAAGAAGGCTGGCCTGGGGGTCCTCCTACCTTTGTTAATCTGGGAAGTTTCAATGAAAGGAGTTAGAAGTTCATCCTCAACTAGAAAAGCCAGGGAAGACCTAACAAAGAGCAACTGTTCCCTCCAACTGATTGAGCAAGAAAGGCTTCGCTCTAGTTTCCTACAAATATTCCTGACTCCTGGGTCCAGGGCAAACACAATTTTATTTTTTTGAGACGGAGTTTCGCTCTTATTACCCAGGCTGGAGTACAATGGCGCAATCTCGGCTCACCGCAACCTCTGCCTCGTGGGTTCAGGCAATTCTCCTGCCTCAGCCTCCTGAGTAGCTGGGATTACAGGCATGGGCCACCATGCCCAGCTAATTTTTTGTATTTTTAGTAGAGACGGGGTTTCACCATGTTGACCAGGATAGTCTCTATCTCTTGACCTCATGATCCACCCACCTCGGCCTCCCAAAGTGCTGGGATTACAGGCTTGAGCCACTTTACAGCTCACCCCATTGCCTTCCCCGATAAAGTAATTTAGATTAGCCAAAGACCTAAGGGATAGTAAAGGCCACCGTGTTTATGCTCCAGCCTCACGGCTCTGACCCTTGCACAAGGATAGATGTTTCTGCCCTTTTTCCTCTGATAATGACGTGACTCATATTTTCTCCCCCCTTGGAGCCCTAGTGACCCACTGCTATGTGATCATTAGTGGGGGAAGGAGAACTGAAACTGGCTTCTTAGTGGAAAGGCAAGCTCCAACATTCAGAGAGACCTTTGTGCAGCCATTCAAACAGCCATCTGTCAGCCAGCCCACACTCAATGGACTCTTACTCTGTCAGGAAATATGCAAAGGGCTTTGAGGGTGATGAGAGTGAACAAGATAAAGTTTGTGCCCTGTAGAAGCTAACAGCTCATCTAGAGGAGATAAGACATGCATACCTAACTGTGGCACAAGGCAGCATATGGGCTGTCCTGTGAAAGACAGAACAAAAGTGACATAAGATAGGGTTGTCAAGGGCTAAAAAAATAGTCACATAAGTCTCCTTATTCCAGTCTATATGAAATGAGGGCCTGGCACTACATGAGTTTGTAGGGAACAGATGATTGAAATTGCTTCTTTCAATGGAAGGACACCGGGAAATTGAAGACTCGGGTGGAGAGGCAGTGCTAAGAAGGTAGCAGGGACATGTGTGCAGCTAATCCAGAATCCTTCTGAGTTTGCCTCACAGAACCCTTATGTGGCTCTAAAAGAAGGAGTGACCCTAGGGCTTGAGCTTTCCTCCCTCAACTCCTTCCCTTGCACAAGACTCTGGAACTTGCTGGGGGCAGCAGAGGCAGTGCCCATTCAGGTAGCAAGGGGCCTTTTGGCTCTGGACCAGAGAAGAAAGGCAAGCGTGGGAGAAGGGAGATATGCAAGAGAAGAGCCTAGTGCTAAAGGAAGGTGGTAAGGCCTTGCAGGGCCAACTGTTTCCTCCCATTCAGCCCTGGGGCCACGGACAGGGGATTCTTTTGTGCCTGCAGCAGCCCACTCTGGGACACAGAGACCCAGGCCGGGAAGTGTATGTGCTTCTCCTCAGCTGGCTGAAGCCTGGCCTTCACCCAGACTGGTCTCCCTGCCCAAGCGGCTCCCAGTTTTGATGAGAAATTCTGTTATCTCAAGAGGGAAAAGAACCTCAAACAGGAAGTCTAGCAGGTTATCTCTCTCTTCTGCCCTAAGTGGTGGCTCACTATATGCTGCGATGTAATCACTGATAAAATAGTAACAGGCTGTCATCAGGCACAGTGAGGCAGGGGCTATAATCTGACCACTTCCTCCCACCCACAGCCCACCACTTTCCTGGGAATTGCAGCTCAGGAATTTCTCATTAACTGTCACCTAAAATTCCCTGCTCCGGGCTTCCTCAGCCCCGAAGACAAGCAGGAATGCCTTAGGGCTAGATAAAGCAGGAAGATACCATGCAAGGAAACCTCAGATCCATTTTAGGAGAGAGCTGCTGCTTTCCTGTCCTCCCTGAAGTCCCATTCCTCCAGAATGATGACCTCACTGCTTCACTGCTTCATAGGTCACTTCCTTGGGGGCTTTGAAGAATTTTCTGTTTGAAAATTCTCATGATCTTGTGGAGATAACACTAAGAACACTCACACGCTTTTAAAAAGATACTACGGGGGTTAATGGGATGTGAAATGAGATGCCAAATGAGTACAAGTAGTGTGGTGGACAAGCCAGCATTTGAGTGATAGCTCCTAGTCTCCACCAGTGCTTTCAGAATCTGTGATATTCGACCAAGGGCTGCTCAGAAGAAAGGCTAGTTAAACAAGAAATACAAAGAGAAGATGCTCTTTGCAGCCTCTTCACCTACATTTATGTCTGGAATTGCCCAATGGAACACAAGAGGATGGATCCCCCTACAAAGGGATATCTGATGATACTGTGAAGACCCTACTCCCTTGGCTTAAAGGCACTGAACACCTTAGTTAAAAAGTAAATATATTGGCTGGGAAAAGAAACACATTCAGCCACAGATCAGGCATTAACACCAGCATTTGCACTAGTTTCTCAGTTTAGCCAAAAAGGAGCCAGAAAAGATGAGTTCAGTGGGTTTAAAAAATAAGACCAAAATTCAGAGACAATGGACACTGGAATTTTAAGGAGTAGGGGACTTCTCTGAGTAACACACCCTTTCCCAAATGATTCAATAGCTTAAAAATGGAGGCAAGGTGGAAATCAAGGAAAAGGCACACAGGTGCCATCCTCCTGTTGGCAATTCCAGAGGTTAATTTTACTTCTGTGTAATAATAAACCAATATGTTCTCAAGTGTCACTTTCTCACTCCCCAAGAGACTTGTCCAACTCAGCACTGTCTGGAGAAGGGGATTCAAAGCAGCCAGTGAGAACACCCATGGGCAGAGGCCAGCAAGTCCAAGACCTCCTGGAGTTTAAGAATAGGATCCTGATGGCTGTTTGGGTACCAGGAAAGCTGCCAAGTGACATCCGTGAGTGAAAAACCCAGTCAAGGGTAAATGAATTTCCACGTTGTTTGGAGGGATATTCGTTACATAAGTGAACAATTTCCTCATCATGAGGGCAGTTAAATATTGTGTGGGATTGAGAAACTGTCTTCCTTGGAAATTCCTGTTAGTGTGGGCTCGCTTTAGCATTTTCCTATTAAAAGGAAGAAGACCAGACTAATCATTTTCAAGATAGGCAGTATGGTGTAATAAGTAGCAAGTTTGGCCTCTGGAGTCAGACGAATCTGGGTTTGAATTTTGCCTCTGCACTCTAGTTGGGTGGCTTTGGGAAAGCCACTTCAATTTTCTACAGCTCAGTTTCCTCATCTGTAAAATGTGGATGAGAGCTGCCTCTCAGAGTGGTCATAGCACCCAGTAGGTGCTAACAAATGGGTAATGAATAAGTAGATTGGTGACCGAAGGGTAGGGTCAAAGACACACCAAAATGTGTGTCTTTGGGGAATGGGGGTAGACAATGAAGTGTATTTTCTGCCACAGATCCAAATCCATGTTATCAAGGGAATGGTCTTTCCCAGGCCAAAACTTCTCAAGATTCTTCACCAACACTGAAATACCTTGAAGACCTTGGATGGGTTTCCACTTGTAAAACGTGAGAAGCCAGGGGAAAGGCAGACCTGAGAAGCTGGAGAGGGAAGGGATAATGGTGGCTTTCATCCAGATCTGTGACCATATGGATTGGAACAGATCCATGATTAATCAGGTCTCACTGCTAAAGAGAAGAGATCAGTCCAAGGTAACTATACACTGCAGTTAACATCCCAAATTTAGGGACAATTGGAGAGATTTCAACAGCTACTTCATCCTAATTCATAAAGCAGGTTTAGCATAGGCCTCTTGCCAGCATTTCCCAGCCCTTGGTTGATTCTGTTCCTTACTGCTTCACATTGGATAATCCACTCTCTGGAACCCTCTTGAGTATCTCTGTATTCACTCCCCACCCAGTCTTATGACTTTGCTTATTCTTCCCTATACCTGCAAAACCCTCCCCATACATCTTCAGCTTTCCAATCCTTCCAGGTTTCCAGGGCCTATGTGGAAGAACAGACCTTCTGGAACATTTTCCTGAGCCTCTGTCTATAGTCATCTTGCCTGCTCGAAGGCACAATGGACAGATATATGGAAGGTGTTTGGTATGCTGAAAGCACCCAAAACATTTGCACGACTTTATCTAAAATTGGGTTGGGAATTTCTGGTGATTCACATCAAAATTTTGGGCTTAGTGATGGGGGCAAGTAACAAAACAAATTTCTTCTGGAAGATTTTATTTTCTATTAGAAAATGAATGCCATTTATGTCTCACTTGGTAACTAAAGCTTTCATATACACAAGACTAAGTCAGCTCTTCTTTCAATTATCTAATTTATTATCCAAACATGTGCTCTAAATTTTGATTCAGAAAGTATTGTTCCTGAATGCTCCCCTTTGCCTAATATAAGTCACGAGTCAGAAATGTCCTTTTCACAAAGCTAAGTCATTCTTTGGAGGAAATTAAACTTTACTTAGCCTGAGATCACACCCAGCATTCCTGAGTAGACCCCTGTGCTTCCCTCCTAATATAGTACTATAGAAAAGGGTTTGAATTCATATACAGAATCTGAAAGACATTCTATCTGGAGACTGCCTCTGGGAATGAAGGGTTTGCAATTAAGCCTCTGTCTCTGAATTATTAGCCCAGATAATTCACAATCACTAAACCTGGGTAAACAAATTTTCCCGTTCCCTGGGGCCACAAGGTGCCTGGTCTAAGCCTCAACCAGGCGCTCATTAGTTCATCCAACAAGCACGTATCGACCTCCTGGTGCCCAGAACTTGTTCCCTAGAGACTTCTTCTGTCTGTTCTTTGCTTGTGGATAGCTCCTTTCTTCTCTTGATACAAACTATCACCACTCTTGGAAAAAGTGAACAGATGTCTCCTCAGAATGCTTTCTTCCTTTTAGTTCTCATCTCAAGATCTGATCTCTCCAGACACCTCCTGGTTATGTTCTACAGTATTTAAAAACTGCATGCCAGGGAGCCTCCTTTTGATAAGATTGAGAATGTTTGTAGTAAAGAATACCCACATTCCTGTTCTCCTTTGGTAGCCTTTCTATCTATCCATACCAAAGATCAGCTAGAGAGAAACACTAGGCCACTTCAGCTCACACCAATTGCCCCTTATAACCTATAGCACTTATTATATCAGTCTTTCATTTTCCAAGTCGAATGTCCAGGATTGTCATCGACCTCACTCATTCTGTATTTATCCAACCCCTTCTATGAACAAGGCACTGTTTTAGGCCCCTGGGGGAGGTAAAGATGTGAACAAAACATAGTTCCCATCATTAACTAATTACCTCCTAGATCCCAGGTACTAGGATAGGCTCTAAGATACAGTGGTTGGCAAAAACAGGCATAGCCCTTTCCCTCGTGGAACTTACTAGTGAGGGATGCAGATGGGGAGCATGTGTGTTGTGTTCACCACTATATTCACATGGCACACAGTCAGTACCAATAAATATTTGTTGAGTGAAAACAAATGACCAAATACATCATGATAAATTGTGAGGTGCTATGAATTCAGGAAAACAGGAAACAGTGATAGCATAATAGGGCAGATAGAGACAAAAGGCTGCCAGGGAATGCTTGTCTGAGGAAGTGACACACCAAGACCTGAAGGATGGAGACTAGCCAGCTATATGCCAACACTGGAGATGAGAGCATTCTAGCAGAGGGAGCAGTATGGGTAAAGTATGCTTGCGGAGAGAGAATAGCAGGGTAAAGTCTCTGAAGTAAGTAAAGCTTGACATGTGCCCATAGGAAGACTACAGTGAGCCAGGGGGAAAGTCATATGTGAAGAGGGGTCACAAGAGACAAAGTACAAGTAGGCAGGGGCCTTGCAGGATACTGTAAGCAGTTTGGATTTTATTCTAAGTGCCAATGAGAAGTCATTTAAAAGTTTCAAGCGGGGTAATCACATGATCTATTACTTATTTTAAAAAAAATCATTCTGTCTATAGACAATTGTAGGAACAAGAGTAGAAGCAACGACTCCAGCTAGGAGTTATAATATCCCATGGGAGACCATGGCAGTTTGGATTAAGGTAGCTGTAGTAAAATTGAGGAGAGTCAAGACATACTTTGGAGGTAGAACTGATAGACTTGTTGATGGGCTGGATGAGAGGAGTGAGAGAAGAGGAAAATTAAGGATGACTTCCAGGTTTCTAGCTTATACAACTGAAGGAGTAGAGGTGCCATTTTCTAAGATAAGGAAAACTGGGAGAAGCGGAACAGCCCCAGGGTGTATCACTGTTTATTTTTAATGAGGCATGTAAGTGTAAATGTCAAGTAGGCACAGGACAAGGATGTTTGTGATAAAAGCCTTATAAATAATGCAAAATGTAAATGTTTACAGAGAAATTTTGTGTCTAGCTGGGTTAATCATAGAAGTTTGCAGGAAAAAGTTGGTATTTGAGCCAAAGGAAAGATGATGAGGGAAAACATTCCAGGCAAAAGGAATAAAATAGCACAGGTAGAGATGCAAAGGCATGTTCAGAAACTGGAAAATCATTCAGTTTAGATGGAATGTGGCTTCTATCTGGAATGTCACAAGATGACTGTAGAAAGGGTGATTGAAGCCAGATAACAAAGGGCTTTGAGCACCATCCTAAGGAATTTGTATTGTACTTGGTGGGCAATTGGGAACAGTAGCAAGTCTTTGAGCAGAGGCCTGACCTGATGAAGTTGTTAAAAAACAAAATTTGGTAACATTGAGTAGGGTGGATTGGGGAGGGAGAATAGGAGGCAAGGGAGGCCATTTAAGAATTTATTTAGATAATCAAGGGATGAGGTAATAAGTTATTTAGGTAATAACCTAAATGTTGATCATGGCAATGGAGAGTTAAAGGGCAAATGTAGGAGACATTTCAAAGGGGAACTATGCTTATGTTAACCTAACAGGAAAGCCAGGAGGAAGCATCTGCCTTTTCCTTCTCAATGTCTTTTGCCGCCATACTAGATCATAACCTCTGGTAAGGCTGGGAGATACTTTGCAATCTTTCCACAGTGGGATTTAACTCTATCAAGGGCATCTCATGCTGGCATGGCTTCATAGTAAATAGGTAAAAAAGAGGTAGCTCTGGTATTGAAGTGAATGGACTCACACAGATAGCGGTGCTGGAAAAAGCATGTGGGGTCAGGACCACAAACCAGGGAATGGGCTGAGAGTAAGCACTAGGAAAGATGAGTTCAAATTTCCTACCTTCTTCCCTTTAAAGCCTCACTGCCTACCCACCTTCCTACTCTGTCCCCTTTCTCACCCAACAAACACTCACAGAAGCAGAGCCTTCAATGCTCTGAATTTTTTTCCTGCAGCAGACTCTCATCCGTACTCTTTTCTGTGTGCAGCCTCACACGCTCACAGTCCCCATCTGATAAATAAATCCCACTGAAAGAATGGCTGAAAGTGCTCCTCTTCCCTCAGTACTATTTACATTTAGACAACTGTGTCCTTGACTGTCATAATCCAAATGTCTAACATGAAAATTAATCATATGGCAAGCTAGAGCTGGGGTGCGGTGGAGGGTAAGGGGGCAAGGGATATCTTTAAGTACTCATTCTAATGACGAAGCCAAGATCTGGCCTCCCCTCATTCCCTGCAGTCTCACTGGGGTATCTACAATGGACTCCCTTTCAAAGGAGGGAAAATTAATTTGGAAAAGTGTTCTGAAGTAACTGTGGAGGAGAAACAGAACAAATATCCAAGACATTTCCTGTGGACTAGCTAATCCTTTTGCCACTGCTTGATCCCAATTTCCTTTGATTGTTTCTTCTCTAGTTCCTACTTTTTACTGTTGGTATACTTTTATGTGTTCATTGTTCAATGTCTTTTGAAAAATACCCTGAACTCTTTGAACAGTATGTGCTATATAAACACAATAAAAAAATGAATACAATGTCTCCTTTTACAAGAGAATAAGTTTTACTATTTCTGTTAGTATACCCCTCACTCAGTAGTAGCCTGAAGAGTTCCAAGGGACATCAGATAGATTCCACTCTAAAATACTTCTCCAAATGCCTGAAATTCCATTCATTTTATGATAAATATATTTTTAAATTTGAACCTTGTAGGTTTGCTGTTTTTCAAGAATCCCTTATTAAAATGTGAATACCAAAGCGGGTGAGTGGATCATTATATAATCTTAGTTCCCTTTACAATAACCCACCTCTCCTATCAAATACATTTTTCACATTCTGAATTTTACTATGCCATTGTTTATGCTGTTCTTCTTCCAGAGGTAATGCTAAATTTAATATAAATTAGAATTATAACATTACCTTATATTTTTACATAATCTCTCATTTGATATTCAAATTCAGGCCTACTTGATCTTTTGAAAAACAATTTATTTTTTTCAATGTAGGAAGAATAACAAGTTTAATATAGAAAATTTGAAAAAGGCAAGAAGATAGGAAGAAGAAAAGTATCAAGCATAGTCCTGTCACCTAAAGATCACTCACTGACAGTGTGGCCATGCTCATTTTTTAAGCCTTAATTTAGGTCCCATTTCTGGTGTGGTGCCTTCCTTGAACTTCCTCCCTCAGATCTTCATTGTCATATCTGTGCCACTCAGTTGTACATATCATACACTTCTGTGTATAATGTGATGTATGTCTTACATTTCCAACTAGATTGTTACACCTTTGAAGGCTGCAAATACGAGTTATACTTGTTAGCTTACCCGAAAACAGCTGGTACCCAATATCTACTGATTGATTTAACCTTAATGAATACAAATGATTTTAGAAAAAGATATAAAATAGACCACGTATCCAGGTCATGAAAATTAAAGCTCTCAGGTCACCAAGCTTGGTGACTATTGCTTTTCTGTTCCAAGACTTGAAAGCCTATTTAAACTGGCATCTTTCTTCACACCAAAACTGATAAGAAGCAGACTTATTATGAGCCAGGACTTACAGAGATTCTCTATATAAGGCATAAAGGTAAGAGAGAGAAAGAGAGAGATGTGGGGGAGGGAGGGAAAAGAGAACAGACAGAAGACAAGAGAAGGGTATACAGTCTGGTGCTCAATCCAGTATGTGATTTGCCTCCAACACCGTGTACAGGATCCCATCCACTTGTTCTGAATCATACCCGATCTCACGAAGCTCCAAGTGAGGGAGGACAGAAGTAAGGAGATAGCTGACGTGGATACGGAGCCGTGTAAGCTTTGCCAAAGCCCTGTATGATGGAGTGAGGGGGCAGGAGAAGAGATGACATGAAGTCATTAACCAACAGAATAAAATGAAGCCCCTTCAAAATGGAGCCACATTTCTCAACAGTTACATTTTCATTAGCTAGAAAGAAGAAAGCACAACGCCACCAAGCACAGGGAGACTGGCTGCAGCTTTCTAAGAAGTAATTACTCAATTCTTGGTGGCCTGTGAATTAAGGCTTCTTCCCTTGTCTATGGCCAGTAACTGGGGGTCCTAAGGGATGCTTCCCATTAGCACTCACAAGCTGATAACTAAACCCTAGTAATTAACCTTTCTAGGTCATCTCCCTCTGGGGTCCGGTAGGAGACCTGAGCCTTCTGCAGCATTTCCAGGTGTGTCTCTGTCTCCTTCAGTTTATCTTTCAACTCTTGCTTTTCCTCTTTGGTTCTTTCCAGCTCAGCTTTCAGAATCTGGAATTCAGCTTGGCGATAACCCATGTGTTTCTTGCTCCAGTACAAGCCTTCCGCATCCTGGGTACTGTAGATCACCAATTCATGTTGGACTTTCTTGAATTCAGACTGCCAGTGATTCCTCTCCTGTTCCAGCTCCTCTACCTGCAGTCCAAGAAACAGAAATTCAATGACCCCACAAAAGAGTGTGCCAAAAACCGTTACTCATATGATCATCCTGTGATTCCACTATACAGATTCCTCTACTTATGGACCTCTTCAATACCATAAAATGGGGAGGAAGCCTACTACAGTTACTCTATCTTAAACACACCACAGAACAGTTCAAGGGCATATTTTGTTTAAAGGCCTCAGAACATGAAATCATCAGGGCACCAACGTCCTGGTCCCTTGGTTACAATGATCTGTTATTCCTAGTGGTAAGGTATTACCCTAACCTTTTGCTGGAACAAATTCCTTTCAGCCAAAACACGTTCCAATTTTTCTGTGGTTCTCTTCAATTCTTCCAGCTCTCTCTGGTTCTTCATCTTTGGTGTATTACAACCTTCATTCTCTTCATAGCCTCTTCCTTTGTCCCCAATGGCTGCAGCAGGGATTGCAGCAGAGGCCACAGAATAAGGCGCTGGGTTCCAGGATTCAATTGCTTTTCGTCTCTCAGCAAGCTCCTCTCTGTTAAAAGGGATCAGCTGAATGGGAGCTCCTGAATCTCTAACACCTTTGGCAACACCAACAACAGCTACGAAAGGTCCCTTGTTCACTTCTTCTTTGTTTATGCTCGTGCTACCTCTGTTAGATTCTTCTGCCACCAATCTTGGCATCTGATCTTCTAATTCTTCAGGAAGCAGGGACCCCTGACGTTGGTCTTGGGCCCCTGGATTCAGAATTGAAATCTCTCTGTTTTGACCTGTATTCTTGCTCGCTTCTGGGTATTCTGGGAAAAGGTATGGTGGTGTACTTCTCTCAGAACTCGATTTGTCATGGTTGTTCTCTCCTTCTGGGTAGGCAACAGCTGCCTCTACCCTCCTGTAAGGAGCAGGCATGGAATAATCTAGAACAGGTGCTGTCATCTCATTCTGGAGCCTTCTTCGTTTCTCCACTGGTTCCTCACCTACGATCCATTTGTACTTACTGCAAGAAGAGGAAATTAAATTGTAAGCTGTCACAGTACAGGTTAAGTATGTTCTGATCCTATGGAGCCCCAACTCAAACTTGCCATATTCAAATGGGCTCTAAACATTACCCACAGACAACCTCAGGTCAGGGATACAACTTTACCTGCAATCCTCAACCCTTCACTAGTGCAATTGGTACTAAGGGAGAGGTGAAGTTGAAGATGTGAATAGGCAGCATCTGGATATAATAGGATTAGGTTGACCTTGGTTAAGAATTCTAAAAATAAGATTGCAACCAGTCTGACTTAGAAGTGTCCTAAATACGCAAGTCAAGAAGGAAGACAAAGAAAAAACACATACCCCAAATCTCCTAACACAAGAATGGAATGAAAAGGCCATAAAAAGCTTAGTAGAGTATGCAGAGAATAGCGCCGACTGATTAATTTTACAGTGACGCAAAAGCCTTCTAGTATCAAAGACTTGTGCGCATTTTTTATATTGCAGCAGAACCTCACAATTCTTTTGACGACCCACTGGATTGTGGCTATTGCCCATTACTGACTTGTAAAACTTAATTGAATCACAGGGGCCCTTCTGAAACAAAGAAAGGGAATCAGCCAATTCAAGTCATTTCCCCCTTGTGACAAAGAACTCCCATACTCAAGCACAAGCAGACACTCCCTGAGTTCTGCAGGAAAGCCCATGATGATTGCTTCAAATCATCTTTCACTTCTGGCTGCTGTATGCCCAGGGGTTGAAGGAACTAACAAAACAACTGGCACTAGAGAAATGCATAGGCAATTTTTAATCACGCAGCAGGATGGGAACCCCATTTTTATCCTTACAATTATTCAGCCCTCTCTCTGGATAACCAAGACATTTCAAGATCAAATCAACTTTCAAATATTTAGTGAGAAAGCATCAGGCATATGATCTGCCACCTCATAGTACCTCAGGGCTGGCCATATTTTTCTATACTTTCTGAGAATATCTGTAAGATAAACCAAACTGTAGCTTCTTATAATGCCCATATGTTCTTGAGAAATACAACTGATCTGCCATCTTAATAGATCTTGTCATGTTAGCCTTACGTAAAAGCAAAAATACTTAGGACCTATGTAAGAACAAATGTATCCATCTTTGAACATATATAAGAACTACTATGATGGTCCATTCAGCTGTGGTACTGAAGAAGACAGTAAAACAATCAGCTGGCAGGTATAAAGGAAAGGTGTATAATACTATATAGCAACAACCAACCTTTGTACAAAGCAGTTATAGTCATATTATTTGCCTTCTCTTCATTTTCCCACCTCTAAGCGTTCTGTCTTTAACTGTCTTCTCTTCTAACCCTATATTTCTTCTCTTTTGCAGTCTTATACAACCTCTTGGCTACAACCTCTGGGCAACAATTCCCATATTCTCCCAAACCCTGACCAAGGACTGAATTTCCAACTCCCTGTCACACATGTCTTCCTGGAAGTCTCACTGGTATCTCAAATTCAGTATGCCTAACACCAACCTTTTACTTTCACCTTCAAACCTGCTCCTTTTCCCCTATGTTTCCTATTTGTGTTATAACACCACCAAACTTCAGTAATATTTATACAGTAGTTTTATACATTATCAATCCTCAAGTTCAAGCTCTCACTACCTTTCCTGGACTGCAATGGCTTCCTCCTGTCTCCAGTCTCCCCTTCTCTTATCTCCAGATCACTGTACCAAGCTAATCTTCCTAAAGCATTGCTCTCATCATATGCTACTCCTCTATTCAAAATCCTTATTTATTGCTCCCCACAACATAAAAGGTTATATGTCTTAGCTCAGTATCAAAGCTTTTCCATGCCAAAACATAGGAAACATTTACTGAGCACTTACTCTGTACCAGACCATGTAAGAAGTGCTTAACGGGCATTGCCTCATCTAATTCTCCCAATAAACCTGAAGCAGGTGGGATTATTTTCTCCATTGTTTTAAGGGGATGCTCAGGAAGAAGTAACTTTCTCAAGGTGGCTAGTAAATATCAGAGCTGGGACATAATTGGGCCCTAGCTTTCTCTCTCATTACTCCCTTCACTAACATCAGTCAAACTGGATGCCCTGTGATTCCTCATGCTAGTCCTTTTGACTGGAGTGTCCTTCTTTTCCCCAACAGTGCATGTGTAAATCTGACTCAAATGCTACTTCTGAATTCCTATAGCACTTCAAGCACTCTCTTATAAAAATGCATCACTTCCTACCGTGTGAAAGGGAGTGGGAGTGTGTGCATGTGTGTTTGTGTGTCTCCTAGGTACCTTAGAAAAGTACAAAAGTATAAGTTCCTACACAGATGGGAGTTTAATTAACCATGCCAGATGGGGATGAGGGAACAAAATTTTCACATAAGAGGCAATCAAAAAAGGAACTATTATGTGAATGAGGGAAAATAACTAGATTTTACTTATTGGTTCTATACTTCTCCAGAAAGTCTGGCAAGTCCTTCTAGGAATCAATTCTCATGCCAGACTTGTATTCACTCATTGAGTAGAGATTAATTAGGGGTTTTACATACTAGAAATTCTTCAACTACACAGTTCCCTCTTATTTTCTTTCTGCTTTTTGTCATATTCCTCATTATGTGCATTTATGCAGTTTATGGTGCATTTTGGGTTTTCTCCTTTAAGTATTTTACATTTTCTGACATACACCATGTTTCTGCTCCTTCAACATGCCTTCTGAGAGGCTTCTGTAATTAACCACTATCGGTTTTGTATTATTTCACTAACCAAGACAGATAATTATACATTCAAATTAATATATTTCATTTTTTACTCACTCATTTCATAAATGTTTCCTACTATGTTTAAGGAAATACGATAGGCAAGAATAAGGACCAAAAATCACAGCCCTGTAAGAGTGTGTATGTACTCCTTCCAGATGATATATTTTTCAACATCTTTACTGAGACAGAAATATATAAGTCCGCTTATTTAAGGTGTACAATTCCACAATTTTAGTATTCTCAGAGTTGTGTAACCATCACCACAATCTAAGTTGTGAAAATATGCACCATCCCACAAGAAACCTCCTACACACCAGCAGACACTCCCCATACCCCCACTAGGCCACTAATCTACTTTCTGTCTCTATAGATTTCCCTATTCTAGGCATTTAATATAAATGGAATAATAAAACATATGGTCTTTTTAAACTTGCTTCTTTCACTTAAATGGAATGATAAAACATATGGTCTTTTTAAAATTGCTTCTTTCACTTAACATGTCTTCAAGGTTCGCCCATGTTGTAGCACATAATCAGTATTTCATTCCTTTCTATACCTACATAATAGTCCATTGTATGAATAGGCCACATTTTATATCTATTCATCAGCTGATGGTTATTTAAATTGCATCCACTTTTTAGCTACTACGAATGACACTGCTATGAACATTAGTATACAAGTTTTGTATAGATATATGCTTTTAGTTTTCTTGGGTATAAACTTAGGGGTGGCATTACTGAGTCATATAGCATTCTGTTTAACATTTTGTGAAACTACTGAAATGTTTTCCACAGCAGCTGCAACATTTTGCATGTATACCAGCAAGCGATCCTCTCACCTCAGCCTTCCAAGTAGCTGCAACTACAGGCATACACCACCACGCTCAGCTACTTTTTGTATTTTCTGTAGAGACAGGGTCTTCCTATGTTGCCCAGGCTGGTCTTGAACTGCTGGGCTCAAATGATCCTCCTGCCTCAGCCTCCCAAAGTGCTGGAATTACAGGCATGAGCCACCATGCTGAGCCTCTTTCTTCAATTGCAATATAAGCATCTAAAAATATAATTTTCTTTCTCAGTATTTCTTTAGCTTCACCCCACAGTTTTCATATATTTTAATTTTCATCTTTTCAACATATTTTTTAATTTCCATTGTTATTTTTTCTTTTATCCATTTGTTATTTTGGAAATTAAGATATGTGTCATTTAATTTCCATATATTTGTGTATTTTCCAAATTTCCTTAGGTTGTTGATTTCTAATTAAATTTCTAATTTAATTATATTGTTATTGAAGAACATCCTTCATATTCTTTTTAAATTCACTGAGGTATATGTTATGGCTTAACATACGGTCTATCCTGGAGAATATTTCACATGCTTTTGAGAATATATACTGTGCTGTTGTTGAGTGAAGTTTTCTGTATGTATGTCAGGTCTAGTCGTTTCAGAATGTTCTTCAAGTCTTCTATTTCCTTGTTGATCTTATTCCTAGTTGTTGTGTCCATTATTGAAAGTAGGGTATTGAAGTCTCGAAGTATTATTGTTGAATTGTCTATTTCTCTCTACGATTCTGTCTGCTTTTGCTTTGTGCATTACTGGGGCTCTGTAGTTAGGTCCACATGTGAGTATAGTTACTACATCTTCCTGATGGACTTTATCATTATGAAATGTCCCTCTCTATATCTAGTAGCATTTTGTATTTAAAAATCTATTTTGTCTGATATTAGTATAACCATGTTTGCATGGTAAATCTTTTTCTATCCTTTTACTTTTAACCTATCTGTATCTTTGTGTCTAAGTGTGTTTCCTACATATTTTTCAAAAGTACAATCTGCTGTCTGTCTTTTGATTAGATTGTTTAATGCAGTCACATTTTATGTTACTGATAAGGTAGAATTTATATCTGCTATTTAGTTTTTTAATTTTCTATAGGTATCATGCCTTCTTTGTTCCTTTGTCCAACCTTTCCTGATCCTCTTTTTATATCATGCATTTTCTAGTATAACATTCACAAATCTAATAATACATTGTTAAACTATTACTTTATGCAATGTTACATCTTCCAAGGAAGGCAAGAGAAGAAAGCAGAGCAAGTACATATTTATAGAGTTTGTTTCATTAACCTTTTTATTCTCTATTTTTTAATTGTCATTTCAGACTGTAGATCTGAGTTACTATCTGGCATCATTTCATTACTCTAATATAACTTTGTACCCATCCACCTCCTCTGTGCTGTTCTTGTAAAATATTTTACATTTGTATATAAGCACAATGAAAAATCAATATATATGCAATTATATACAAATATATATTGCTTTATGTTATTATTTAAATAAGAATAGAAAGAGGAAGAAATATGCTATTGTATTATGCTTTATAATTAACTACACAGTTACTTTTACAAGCACTCTTTGCTTTTTCATGTGAATTCAGATTACTGTCTGGTATCACTTGCTTTCATCCTAAAGAACTCTCTTAAACAGTTCTTGTTACACAGATCTGCTGGCAACAAACTCCTTCAGCTTTTGTTTATTCAGTTCACCTTCATTTCCTAAAGATAATTTTATTGTATTTAAGATACTTGATTAACAGTCTTTCATTCAGCATTTTGAATATGACATCACGTAGCCTTCTTGTTCCCACTTTTTTTCATGAGAAGTCATCAACTTTAATCTTCTTGGGGTTCTCTTGTACATGATGAATCATTTTCTCTTTGCCTTTGGCTTTCAGTATTTTCACTATGATGTGTCTGGCTATGAATCTCTATATCCTATTTTGAGTTTGCTGAGTTTCTTAGATGTATAGATTAATGTTTTTCATAAACTTTGGGAAGTTTTTAGCCATGATTTCTTGGAATATTTTTTTGACTTCATTTTCTCTGTATTCTTGCACCCCTATTATGCATATGTTGGTGCATTTAATGCCATTCTACATTTCTCTGCTGTTCATTTTTCTTTTCCACTTTTCTTCGGATTGCATAATCTATAACTGATCTATCTTCAAGTTTTTTAATTCTTTCTTCTTCTAACTCTAATGTGCTGTTGAGTCCCTTTCAAATTTTTTTCATATCAGTTATACTTTTCACCTTCAGAATTTCCATTTGATTACTTTTATAAGTTCTGTCCCTTTATTGATATTCTCTACTTTCTTTAATTCTTTAGACATGGTCTCCTTTAATTCTTTGAACATATTTATAACAACTGTATTGATGTATTTGTCTGATAAATCCAACATCTGTATCTCTTCAAGAGCAGTTTCTATTGCTGTTCCTCTCTAACCCCTGCTCCTTGTAGAGGTTACACTTGCCTGTTTCTCTGCATGTTTCACAATTTTTGTTGACCACTGGACATTTTAAATAATATAGTATAGCAATTCTGGACACTGAGCTCCCCTTCCCTATGACACTGGTGGTGTTGTTTGCTTGGTTATTTATTTAATGACTCGGCTGAAGTGACTCCATGCAGTCCATTTCCCCTGTAGCATGCAGCCTCTGATGTACTTGTTCAGATTTTTTTCTTGATTTTAATCTTTCACCTACAACCTAGGGTTCATACCTGGTTTAGCACAGGCCACTTATTAGATAAAGGTTATGCTTAAGTCCCTTCAGGCAGTGAGATTTTTACTCTTTTCCACTGGATCTGTGTGAGACTCGGAGGTTACTACCAAAGTTCAAGAAGTACACGCTGCTGCCTCACATTCAGCCAAGTACTAATAGCTTAGATTTTCCCTCTTCAATCACCCCAGAGGCACCATAGACTTGAGCATGTACCTAGTCTCCCAAATTGCTAGGGATGTACGTGATTTCATTTTTAAGCCTGGTTCCCAAGTAGTGCCCCTGGGTCAGAGTAACATTGTTCAGCCAGTAGTTAGTTAGAGGTTGTGTTTAGACCTCTAGTGCAAGTAAGGCCCCTCTTCTTTGCTGTTTCATCTGTGTTTGGCTTGAGGACTGCTTTCAAGTTCACCTTAGGTCCTGCTCTGATTGCTTCTGAGTGGGTGTCGCCCTGTGCTTATATACAGCCTTTCTGACACCCAGGACTGACTATGATCCCAAGAGGGCTCTTAACTGTATTTCCCTGATTCTCTCTGTTACCAAACTTATGACTGCTTGCACATTTTGCCTACCGAAACTTGTCATGAAGTTATAATTGCCCTCATAATTGGTCTCCACCAAGATCTCCATTATTTTTGACAATGCCCCTTAGTCACAGAGTTCTTTGTGTTCTGTTCCACATAAAGTCAGCTCCTTTAGGTATAGCTGTGGAGTTCTTCATCCTTAAGGTCTGCCTTTCTCTTTAAACAGAATCTCTGGAACAATGTGCAAGAACAAGAGACAAAGACAGTAACATACTTCTCCCAGAGTAAAATCCCTTCTTTATGAATGGGTGCTGGGGTAATTTTTGGCTCACTTCTTCCAGTATAGACTTCTGACCTATGAGCAAACTTGGGTAGGAACAATAGAGGCATAGTATTATTAACTTGCTCTTCCTTGGTGAGTGCTTCCACCCTATAAGTGAGAACGTTGTGGGATAAGAAAAGGCTGGGAGAAGAGAAACCCAATCTTCATGGGTCTGCCTGGAACAGAGCTTCTACAAAACAGAACTGGAGAGGATATGAGAAAAGCCAAAGGCCTGCCCCTCCCAGGTAAAACCATAGCTCTAGACAAGGAGCCAGAGGAAGAGGGAGCCCCCATCTTCTAGATCACAGCCACGTGAATTAGAATTCCCTTGAGTAGTTTTCATAAAACAGAGCTTGAAGTGGGATAGATTGTGGTTCAAATGCCACTGACTCTTGCTGTTCTTCCTAAGATTTACTAGATTTCTTGAATATTTCTCCCTTTGCTGTGTGCCCCTAGGACAATATCCAGAAACTTGGATTTTTTTAAATATTTTTTTCAAGTTAAACAGTTATTTCTTGGTGAGAGAGTCCACTGTGCTCCTCATTTCTCCATTCTCGAACTTGCTTCCCCAGATAATATTTTTAAAGGTTAATACTAGCCCCTGAATCAATCTTATTCATTTGCAAAATTGTTCTATTTCTACCCCTTGCTTGTTATTTCAAGTATTCCTTTAGACACATTAGAATTTGTCTACTCCTCTCCCTCCACCATTACAGTGCAATCCAGAATTTCTTGTTATCCTTTTAAAATATGAACTAATTAGCCTTTGACATATAGCTTACTCAAATCTAAATATGTAAATAAATTACAGCCACTAATTCTTGCCTTCATTCAGATGCTTATGGTTACTTTAGATCTTTCTTTTTCTTTGAGACAGGGTCTTGCTTTGTTACCCAAACTGGAGTACGGTGGCATGATCACAGCTGGCTCACTGCAGCCTAGGTTCAAGTGATCCTCCCACCTCAGTCTCTTGGGTACCTGGGACCACAGGCATATGTCATCACACCCGACTATTTTTTTCTTATTATTTGTATAGATGAGGTCTCACTACGTTGCCCAGGCTTGTCTCAAACTCCTTGGCTCAAGCAATTCTCCTCCTCGGCCTGCCAAAGTGCTGGGATAAGAGGTGTAAGCCACCGCACCCAGCCACTTTAAATCTTATTTCGTATCGCTCATAAGAAAACTTATATGTATTTTATATGTAAGTATTGGGGATACTTACATAACAAACTTTGACTACGCAAACTTCCTTCATCTTTGATCTTATCAGTACCCTAGAACAGAGCCTTTCATACAGTAGGCACTCAAAGACAGTCATGCATTACTTAATGATGGGCATACATTCTGAGAAATGCATTGTTAGTTGATTTCTTCATTGTACAAACAACATAGAATGTCCTTGAAAAAACCCAGATGGTATAGCCTACTACACACCTAAGCTATGTGGCATGTAGCCTATTGCTCGTAGGTTACAAATCTGTAAGTATTTGCATATCAAATATATCTAAATATACAAAAGAGACAGTAACAATATAGCATTATAAGTTAATGGGACCATTGTTGTATATGTGGTCTGTTATTGACCAAGATATTATGTGGCACATGACTATACATGTAGAATAAACAAATAGAAAGGGGTTATTTCCTTTAACAGAAATAAGCTGTCTTCCCCTAAAAAGGTATACCTGCTTACATACTGGTGAAACCTATCCTTATTGCAGGTCCTCTCCTCCCCTTGCTAGATTTGTGGGATTCACAAAGCTGTTTCCAGAGTCACTTGTGGAGCCCCTGCTAATCTACACCACTAGAACTTAAAAGTTTTCTTGGATAGCATATGCTTTATTCTATCTAGAGTTAGTAAGCTGAACTACATGACCCAAGGATGCTTATCAGCTTCCTATGTTGATAATAGCAGAAAACCTTTGTAACCTTGATTAAACTTTAATGTTTTATCATAATCCTGTATATTTTATAGACTCTTGAGTACCTCCATTTTCCCCCATAAAAAGATAGTCTCAGCCCAATCAATCAGTGTGACTCTCCCTAAAATTGTAGCTTGAAATGGCACAATCATCATTTGCTGAACTAATGTAACACATAAGACATTAGCAACAGCAACTATCACATACCTCTTATGTATCTCTTTCTCTTGAAAGAATTTCATTCTCATTAAGTTAAAATTACACATGAATAGTCAAAGCACTTTACCTATCCTCTACAGCCAAAACCTCACTCGCGATGTAGCAATCCATAAAGACTCATTAAAAAATTCCAATAAAGATTGATGAAGTATGCCACCCAATGGAAGTTCTATTGTACTGCATTCATAAAATAACTATAAATTAGCATTTGTAATCCCCTTGAGGTTATCAAAAACACTACAGAGTTACAAAAGAAACACTGAAATTAAAAAGGAAAAGTGGTCATAGTAAAGAAAAAATAGTCTTCAAAAGCAAAGACACCTGACACTGCAGCAGCAATGGTGATATATGAACATCTCCAGAAGACCAGGGTAGAAAGGTAATAATGTGCTTCAAAAACACTTAGCATTTACAGTGCGCTCCTCCCAATCTAAATTGGGAGTTGGAAAAGTATACATGGAAACAGTATAATTAGGTTCAAACTACAGAAACTAAGGCTGGAATCTATTTCTTATCCCACTGCTACAAAATTCAATCTTGGAAATTGCTTCTTAAATATGACTCGGATTCAACCATTACTTAATCAGTATCTACTATATTCCAAGGCATTGTTCTGGCTTGTTGTTGTTGTTTTAAGAGACGAGATTTCGCTATATTGTTCAGGCTGGTTTTGAACTCAGAAACACAGAGAAAAACCAACAAACCAGGAGTCACTTTATCCTATTATGTATTCCACTGACTGTTCTACAATATGTTAAGAAGACAACCAAACTGAAAATAGTCACTAAAACGTTCACATCCCACCATATTATAGTCACATTACTGATGAACACAGACATTTCTACTATTAGAGAGCAACTCTGTGACTGCCCTATATGGCTTGATCCTGCAAAAGTGAGAAGCAGAATAAAGAGGAGAAAGCAAGGAGTCATAATTAGGAGTACTGAATTCAGTCCCAGTCATATCCTTCAGTGCTTCAGATACTCCTGATATGTAAGAAAAAGAAGTTATACTCCTTGTTAGGAAAACACAAAATAACACTGATGAGGTGCTAGAAGGTGAACAAGGAAAGTCCAAGACTAAACTTAAAGTAATTTATTCTAGGAAACAACAAATGATAAGGCTTACCTAATGGCACAAATATCTAATAGTTATTTTTATATGTGGCCAACATATGCTAGGCCTATGAGGCCCCAGAAAACTTCAATATCCATACACTGAAGAAAAGGAGCAATGCTTATTGATATAACATTACCTTATTTGTATAGTATTTTATACGTTTCAAATATTGTCTATTATTACGCTTACAGAATTCCCAATATAATGTGAATACATGGTACACAAAATGAGTATCAGCAAATGATCACCTCAAAATTATATACCTGACACAGCAGTTATAATACTGAAAAACTGGAGATACAAGCAACATACTATAATATCAACTGAAAATTGTGTTTCTACTTCTGAATTCCATGCTACGCCTTAGAAAAAACAGAAACAGGGTAAAACATACCAACTTACTCTAGAGGAAAACAGACCCTAAGCCTTATTATTGACAAGAAATCAGGCTTTTTAGTTACCTGGAATACTGAAGAACACTGGAATCCAGAGGCTTAAGTTGAAGAGAAGGTGATCTGCTTTCTTCTCCACCAGATGGAAGCACACTAGGGCTATGAATTCCCTCATATCCAGTGGTCTTGTTATTCAATCCAGCCATTTCTTGAACAGTAAGGTTCTTTGGTGGATTACTACATACCTAGAAAAGAAAGAAATGATTTGTAAAAATACCAAATTCAAACCAAATGCCAAAGGATGAGTCAATCCTTTTGATGCTAGGAAAGAATGCTTGGCCAAAAAAAAAGAAACCGTTTTCTACACAAAACAAACAGTGCACCATAATGTACACTAGGCATATTCAGTTATCAACCTCATCAGCTGGACACCAAACAGACCTCCCCCAACTTACTTATTGGCTCCTAGAATTATCCCACCCCCAACATAAACCCAGACCCCCTAATCATTGTCTAATTCTCTTTTGTGACTCAGTTTAAGGCTGAGTTTTCACTCCTCTGAGATGTGTGATGAGGGTAGGGATGGTGGGAAAATGCACTGCAGCAAGTGTCTGTGCCAGTTTGGGAGAAATGCATGCGACAGACTAACATATATTCACAGTACATACACATGGACATGCATCTGGATCTTGTGGGAGAGCCAGCTCATGAAAATAGTATGAATGATTACGGTGAGGGAATATATAGGGGAGGTAAACTGAATGAGAACAGGGCAGTCCTAGGAAATCTCCCAGTCTCTACATCAGACTATTAAACCAAGACATTAGGGTATGAAACCTGATTATTCATATGCCTGGGTCTTGGCAGGATATCAGAAGAAGAATTAGTATTAAATTGCCTCTATCCTCACCAGTCTGACCTACCCTGATTGAGTGGTTGGAAGGTGAATCTAACATGCGACTAGCAGATCTCTCTGGGAAAGAGGGTCAAGAGGGAAATCATGCAGAAAGGCAAGGTTGGGAGGGGAAGATATATGGGTGCTATGGTGGCTGTCAGGAAAGGAGTGTCCCTGAAAGGACGGCCAACCTTATTGCACCCTTCAGCGTCCGGAGCTGGGCAACCATGTCCGAGAGACAGTGCTCCTGAAAATTCAAAACAGCAGAGTCTTTATAAAGCCAGCCAGCCTGAAAGCAGGGATCAGGAAGGAGTACAAAGAACCACCCTTTCTTCCCAAGAGGAAGGAGGAAGCAATCACCCCTGAATCCTGGAAGAAAAGAGACAGGAAAACCAGACATTTAACAGGAGAAGCCTGTATGAGGATGGAACACAACGCTGAATATTCTGTGACACTAAATGTGACATTCACACTGTCCAGAGTCAGTACTGAATCCAAATTTGGCAAATAAATGATTTGACTCTTCTATTTTTGGTGATCTAAACATCAGTGACAGCAGAGCAAAGCAAAACCAAAAGATCCAATGAAAAGAAGACCACTAAAAGAAATGGTTTATTTCTATGCAGCTTTCGAGATTGCTGCTTCCTTTAACTTATAGCCTCTGTTGGGGAAAATGTCATGTGAGAAAGGTAAGGGTGTGCACTGCCGCTCACCTGGTGGTTCTCATTTTCTACAGGCATCTTCTTCTTCTCAACAGTTTGCTCTCTAGGAGAAGACAAAAGTGCTATTTAGTTTACTCATGAAACTTCTCAGTTTGAAATGGACTGTTAATTGTAGATTTAGGTTATAATGTTCCTTCCAAATTACAAATAGTGTGAGTCTCATTGAGTAACTGAGGGTGCCTTTCTGAACTAAGCTACTGAAGTGAGATTTCAAGTGCCGAGAGAGAGAGAGAGAGAGAGAGAGAGAGAGAGAGAGAGAGAGAGAGAGAGAGAGAGAGAGAGAGACTAAAGACAATCACTAGTTGAGACATTCAAGAGATGGTTAGGAGGAATAAAGAACTGAGAGAGCAGTGAGGTGAGGAGGGAAATTATTTTTTAAGACCCAAAAAAATTTCTGTCTTCTCAAAACTCCCGTGTCCTATTAGGAAGTGTCAGGCTCCTCTACCCTAAGATAGAGAACACCATATCATGTATACTCAACTGTTTCTTAGCTTTGCTCAAGTACAGGTCTTCATCATTGAGTTCTTGTTCCTCTGGAACAGAGCACCTCCTGCAGTATAGAGAAGAAATCATCCTTTGGAAGCAAAATGTGTCCTTCACTTTTACCTTTTACTTTCCTTACAACTATGCAGGTTAACAACCCTCTAACATTATAAAGTTCAGACCCCATTCAAATTATAAAACCTTGTTATATTTAAGGCATGAGAAAGAGAACTTTAAGATTAAAAACTGAAAGGAGTACTAGAAAATGCATTCAGTTGTCAAAAGTAATCCTAGAAACAAATAAATAAAACTTAACAGTAATTGGCAACTATATTATACCCAGTTTATAAAGGGGTAAAGTGGCCTGGAAGATTATGTATCCTGTACTAAAAGATAAAGTATTCAAATACGAGACTTCTAAGTACTCAGCTCCATATTCTAATTACACAATCTCATTTACTCTCCATGGAAAGATACTTAGGCATATCTAGAGACTGAGGAAATGCTTATATTTATAGACCTAATCTTTGTTCATTTAACTTCTTCAATTTCAGACATTTTTACCTATTTTAGCACTTTTCTTTCTATCAGTCATCAGTATTTATCCTGCAAAATGGACTTTCAGAAAGTCACAGCTGAATTGAAGCACAATGACTTATTATTACGAACCTATTTAACTACTGAGTCAAATTTTTAAAAACTTTTAAATTGAAGTTAATGCTCACAGATATGCCAGACACTACGCAGATGTTGGATGCTGCAAGGAACATATGGTATATTAGGAAGACAAACACACAAACAGCGCTGAATATACAATAGGTACAGGTACTACTGTATAACATTGATTCCGAATATGAAGCGTATAAAGAAAATCATCAACTTGACCTGGAATGTAAGCCCTTGTTCTCGAAGAGTGTACAATCTCTTCAAGAGCCAAAACATACATACATAAAAAACATCCAAAAAGTACAAAACAATATGTGAACAAATGTCAACAATCAAATACCAGAGGAAGTCAGAGTAAAATCACTGTAAACTATGGTCAACAGGAAAAGCATCACACAAAAGACTTGCTTCCCAGATGGATGTGATTAGGACAGACAGATGGAATGCAGCCACTGCAAGCAAGAAGAATGACACTATCAAAGTCACGGAAGTGAGAGTAAGAATTTCATGTGTAGGGAATAGTGAAGCCACAGGCCTGGCTCAAGTATGGAGCGTGTGTTAAAATACAATGAAATGCAAGGCTAGATAGGTAAGGTAGGGTCAGGTGGCACAAGGCCTTGAGTCCCAGGCTAAAGGGTGGTGTGAACCTGACATGAAAAATGTTTTAGACTATAGAGGTACATCAGGAGTTACTTTGAGCATAAGATTGAGTCCTCGAACCTTACCTGTACTTTGGATGAGAATTATAATAACAAAACCATCTTGCAGGTAACATGGATGGATCAATCTTGCCAGGAAGCTTCCTCCATTTAAGACACTCATCACACTGAACCCATGTCTGGTCAGGGACCTTCCTGAATAAACAAAAATGAAAGTGTGACTATGTATATCTTAGCTCCGTGCTTTCTCTTACATTAGAAGGGTGCAGCCTAAAACAGAAATAACCTAATTTTATATATGAAATGTGTTAGGAATGTTATCATCTTGGTGCCCAAAATGTATATATTTTTAACTTCACAGATAAAATGATAGAACTATAGCAAGTAGCAAGTATTAACATGGTGAGCTACTATTATTTATGGAGGTCAATAATACTTATCCTATAACCAAAAACCACTTGTACCCCAAAAGCTACTGAAAAAAATTTTAATAATATTTATCCTGGTATCTCTGTTCCAAGCAAAAACTACTCTAAAATTTATTAATTTGAAAATTTGTTTATTACTATATTACCAAGAAATAAAACCCACAGAATCATTTTCTTTGCCTCTGTCCAATCATGTAACAGGCTTAAAATGCATTTATGAGAGTCATGGAAGCATTGCCATTAATACATCTCCCCAATTTCCCTGCAGAGACTCCCTATTCCTTATTTCCCTCTCAAAAAACCTTTGCTTATAATATGTCAATGAAAATTTTACTAAGTTAATATTCCTAAAGTAAATCTTAAAAGGTAATATAAATGTGATTAAACTTCATATCTAGAAATGGTGGCTCCAGACAATGGGATTAAATTATTAAGATAAAACTCTTCCAGAGATCAACTCTTAAAATGCATACACCACTCCCATTCCCCTCAGTTACCTACACTTTAGAGAGAATGTGTTTCTCTGAGAAAGAAGGTGGCCCTTATATGACAGAAGTCAGTACCTAAGGTGTGAAAGACAGGCTGGAGTGAGAATGGAGAAGGCAAGAGAAAAGACACACAAAGCAAGAAGAGGGGCACCTCAGCCAATTTCACTAACATGAAATTTAGCCTGAGTTTTATGTATGTTACATTTATACTGCTCTTATACTAGATAGTTCAATAGAGTGGTGTGGTCCTCTTATGTCTTTGTTCAATAATTTCCTTATCATCTTTAATTGTGCTTTTTTCTTTCTTTTCTTTCTTTCTTTCTTTTTTTTTTTTTTTTTTTTTTAGACAGGGTCTCTCTCTGCTGCTCAGGCTGGAGTACAGTGTTGCAATTTCAGTTCATTGCAACCTCTGCCTTCTAGGCTCAAGCAATCCTCCCACCTCAGCCTCCCAGGTAGCTGGGACTACAGGCATGAGCCACCACCTTTGGCTAAGTCTTGTACTTTTGGTAGAGACAGGGTTTTAGAGACAGGGTTTCACCATGTTGCCCAGGCTGGTCTCGAACTCCTGAGATCAAGCAATCTGCCTATCTCAGCCTCCCAAAGTGCTGGGATTACAGGTGTGAGCCACTGCACCTGGCTTTAAATTGTGCTTTTTTCTAAATATAAAAGTAATATAAGCTCATTATTAAAAACTAGAAAACACAGAAAGATATACAGAAGAAAATAAAAGGCACTCATAATTCTACCACTGAAATACAATGCCCTCTTCTTTTATTTTTTATTTTTTTGAGACGAAGACTTGCTCTGTTGCCAGGCTGGAGTGCAGTGGTCCAATCTCTGCTTGCTGCAACCTCTGCCTCCTGGATTCAAGCAATTCCCCTGCCTCAGCCTCCTGAGGAGCTGGGACTACAGGCATGCACCACTACACCCAGCTAATTTATTGTATTTTAGTAGAGACCGGGTTTCACCATGTTGGCCAGAATGTTCATGATCTCCTGACCTTGTGATCCGCCCACCTCAGCCTCCCAAAGTGCTGGGATTACAGGCGTAAGGCATTGCGCATAGCCTGCTCTCTTCTTTTTTAAAACCCTGTTTAAACAAAGAAAGTTTGTACACATTTTTGGACCTACAGCTTCCTATCTCCTAGCTCCAGGTTGTTCTAGCCTTGCAACCTCTAAGCTCTAAGCTCAGGCCTGACCTCTGGTGTCTATATATTTCAAGACAGCCACTGTTTTAGACCCAGAGCCAGCAAAAAGCAGCTTCAGCAGTAGTGGGAGGGGAGAAGAAAGGTCATATTAGCTTTGGGTCTACATGCATATGCACAGGAGAGTCTCTGGCAGAATGCCAGTATTACTCTCTCGGGGATAGGCATGCTTAGAGGAAGCAACCCTCTGTTTCGGGCTCCATGCAGATCATGATAGATCTTTCAATCCAGGCAGATAGAAGAGGCTTTTAGCTCATGTTTTCAGTAAATAGGTAGTTGAGAAGGCTGTACTACATTCCCCTCATCACATCCCTCCAGAAGAGAGTAGCAGTTAAGAACTTAGGTTTGGGAAATCTGATTACCTATATTCTATCCTTAGCTCTATTACTTGCTGCTTGTCTAACCTTAGGCAAGGTACTTAAGTTCTTGCTGTATCAGTCTCTACAACTGTAAAGAAGTAATAATAATATCTAACAGACAGGGTTGTTGTGATGATTAAGTAAATCACTGGATGTAAAGAACTTAGAATAGTGCCTGACATATAAGCATTCAATAAATAATTAACATTATTACAATTCTGCTTCCAGCACATACCCTCTCTAGCAGTATGTGAATGTCTGTTTCACTGCATTAATCTCTGCTAATTTGAAAGGCAAAAAATGGCATCTCATCTTAGTTTGTACTTTGAAAACTATGGAGGACGACCATGAGCCAAGATCTTCAGAATAAGAAGAGGGTGATATACATATAGCCATTAGGTTGCATTTGAAATAAAATTTTATATCATACATTTGCCTAATAATTTCCATTAAAAAAACAGGTGCCTACTCCAAAACATTCTACCACTCTAATGTTTGTCTTGATGGTGGTGTAACTGATGGTGTATGTGTTGCTACACATTCCATCCCCTGTATTATGCTCCTTACCTGACTTGTCTGTCTTAGAGTCAACAAATTCTACCTTTTCCTTAACATACTGCGTTCTCTATTTCAACTCTGAAGTACTGGTACAGTCCCAGCAATATTCATCAGGAGTAAAGAAAAGGGAAGTTTGCTAACATGTCGAACACCTACTATACACCAGTCACTGTGCTAAAAATGTTATGTCGTCTAATTTAATATATTCAGAGAGGTGAAGTAACTTACTTACCCAAGCTCACCCAACTATTAAAAAGCACATCTGGATTTTCAACCCAGGAATGTTTGATTTAAATAGCCATCCTCTTCTACTATATCACATTACCCATTTCAAATTGACAATACTAAACTCTTCCTTCACATTTATGACCCAGAGTGTAAATGTGTTCAACCAAAATGAAGCGGTTTAGAGAATGAAGCAGTTAGTACCTGTGAGTTCCTATTTTTAGTCAATTAAACTTCCTGATGTGAAAAGCACCATCTTACCTTTGTTACTTCCATTTGATCTATGGATATTACCCCTAATACATTCATATTCTATATCTATTACTTACGGTACTGGCCTGACTACAGCTGAGGTCTCAAAATTATCTTGAGATGATTTTTCCTTCCAGTAAGCATTGAGCTTCTGGGCAAGGGCATTTATTGTTAACCTGAAAGAAAATGAAAGAAGTATGTCAAAGTTCAGCACTTGTTGAACAATTCTTTGATCTTCAAAAAGTTCCCATTTAACAGATGCCAATAATTTAGAGTATTTGGCATACTTTTGAACATCTACACTTTAAGAAACCAAGATGGGAATCCACTGACTTTGCAAGCTACGTGTCAAAATAACAAAGTCACAATGCTAAACAGTCACTTTAGTTGTAAAGGTGAAATGGTCACAAGTGCTAAAAAGTAGAGTTCTACAAATTTTCAGGGCTTGCTGAATCAGTGAGTGGGTGGGTAACTTGACATTAGAGACAGAGAACCAAACTGCAGAGACAGGACAGAGCCAAATATTGATAAGTTGATGGGGAGTTATTTGATTGTTGTATGACTACAGGCAGATAATTTAGAACAAGGTAAAAGTCAGAGGATCAAATTCCGTACCCTATATATTATAAATCAATCAAACATTAACTCTAGTATGTCTGTATAGTTCCTCTTCATCCAAATGCTGATCATAGCATTATGATGCCCATGAACAAGCACTCTTCAACATTCTACTACACAGACATTACTGGAGGCTGTATCTGAGTTCCAGTTCTTGCTCTTTCTCTTTTATTTTTCTTCCCAAATGAACAACAGTAGACTCAGGGTCAGAAAAAAATGTAATTTGTAAAAATCAAATCCTAAATTTTACTTTTAAAAACTTCCAACTTTTGAATTACTAATTCCTATTTAATTCCACAACCCAAGATTCCAACTTAATGTAGAGCTATACACAACTGGAAAACTGCACAATTAGAATTCAGAATTTTAAAAATATCTTTACCCCCTGGATCACTCCCCAAGGATTTTGCAGAGCTCTTCTCTTCTTAAGAGAAACTCTTCCTTATTTCCACCTTATTCATATTAAATTACATTCTCGCTACACAGAAAAGATTAAAGTAATCATAGATGAGTTCCCCTACAAACTCTTATTCCCCTTCAACCTACTCTATGTTTATATCCTTCCCTCAAGTCACAGTCGAAGAACTATTCCTCATTTCCTCTTAAAATTCTACTTAAAATCTACTTTAAAGAGAAGTAAATTAGATGGACTTATGGGAAGATGGCAGAATAAGAAGCATGTGGAAGCTGTCTCCTTACATATACAACAACTGCAGTAGCAGAAGCTGCCTGGTTTAACGATTTTGAAACTCTGGAATCTATGGAAAGCTTGCAACTTCCAGGGTAAGGCTTGGATGGTAAACTATGGTTAATTTTGGTCAATTTCAGTTCTCACTTCAGTAATAGCTACCCATCCCCCACTCTCAGCCCTGTGGCAAGCAACCCTGCATGTGTTCCAAGAGCAACTTGTAGGAGCCAGTGTGGGCAAAAAGGACACTTTCCTCTAAATATTGAGAATCTATCCTCTTATCACTGCTTGCTGCTTCTGATCACAGAAATGAAAACAAAAAGGCAAGAGGCCATTTTTGTTGAACCTCCCCCATTGTTTCAACCCTCTTCTCCAGTTGAAGTGACATCCAGAGGATTCAAAGTCCTGACATCTTCTTTTCCTCCTCTATTTCTCTCTTTTCCCCCTTTTGTGAGCCAGACATAAAGACAAGGACCTATGGGGAAAATTAGAAAGCCACTGTGAATGCCCAGAAAAAATGCAAGCTGAGAAAAGAAATGAAAAGACCTTAAATTTACTTCTCAGGTTAATCTTTGGCACAGAGAAAGCCTACAACAACAACAACAATAAAGGAAAGGAGAATTTTATTTCCAGAGTTATCACATTATTAGATTCAACTGTCCAGTTTGCAACAAAAAGTCACAAGGCATACAAAAAGACAAGACAGGGTGGTCCATTTCATTCAAAGGAAAAAAAATAGAAATCACCCCTGAAAAAGAACTGATTATAGACCAACTTCACAAAGATTTTAGAACGGTCATAAAGATACTCAAAAACCTATAGAAAGACGAGCAGAAAGCCAAGAAAATAATGCATAAGCAAAATAGAAAGTCAACAAAGAGATAACAAACATAAAAATCCAAAAGAAAGTCTGGTGCTGAAAAGTCTAAAAGCTGAAATGAAAAATCCACTGCAGGAATTCAAAGTCAGATCAAAGATCAGACAGAAAAAAGAATCTGTGAACTCGAAGACAAAAAAATGAAAATTATCAAGTATAAAGAGCAAAAAGAATAAAGATTGAAGAAAAGTGAACAAAAACTAAGGGACCCATAGGACACCATTAGTGGTCCAACATATATGCATTAACAGAGTCCAAGAAAGAGAAAAGAGAAAGGAACAGAAAGAATGTTTGAATAAATAATTGCCAGAAACTTCCCAAATTTGATAAAAGACACAAATATAAACATCCAAGTTCAATTCCAAGTAGGATGACCTCAAAGAGACCCAGACACAAACACATTATAATCAAACTGTGAAGGCCAAAGACAAAGAGAGAATCTTAAAAGCAGCAAGAGAGAAACAATATATTACATTCAAGGAATCCTTGCAGTTTGTAACTCCATTTTTTTGTTTTCTACATAATGTAAGAGAATACATTTACAAGAAAAAATTGACCAGGCGTGAGCCACCACTTTGGGAAGCCGAGGCAGGTGGAACACCTGAGGTCAGGAGTTCGAGAGTAGCCTGATCAACATGGTGAAACCCTGTCTCTACTAAAAATACAAAATTAGCTGGCTGTGGTAGAACATGCCTGTAATCCCCCAGCTACATGGGAGGCTGAGGCAAGAGAATCTCACTTGAACCAGGAAGGGGAAGTTGTAGTGAGCCAAGATGGAGCCATTACACTCTAGCCTGAGCAACAAGAGCAAAAGTCTGTCAGAAAAAAAGAAAAAAAATTATGATTCTGAAAACTAATATCATTGTAACTTTGGTTTGTAACTTCACATTTTATTTTCTACATAATTTAAGAGGCTAATGCATTACAAATTATTTATGGTTTTGGACAACACAATGTAAAAAGATGTAATTTTGTGGTATCAACAACTGAAAGGAACGGTGATAGAACTTTTAAGGGAGCAGAACTTTTGTAAGGAATTGAAGTTAAGGTGGTATAAATCCAAATTAGAGTGTCATAACTTAAAGATGTTAAATATATTCCCATGAAAACCACAAAGAAAATAGCTATAGAATATACACAAAAGGAAATGAGAAAGGAATTTAAATGTTTCACTACAAAAAAAAAAAAAATCACCCAAACACAAAAGACAGCAATGTATGAAATGAAGGGCAAAGAAAGCTACAGGGGACACAGAAGACAAACAGCAAAATGACAGAAGTAAGTCTTTCCTTAACAGTAATTACTTTAAATGTAAATAGATTAAATCCAGATTCACAGAGATATGATGTAATGAAAAAGAATGTAGCAGATGGCACCTGGAAGTGGGGTGCTGCTATCGGAAGTGGCTTTGGAATTGGCAATTGGCAGAGGCTGCAAAAATTTTGAGAAGCTTGACAGAAAAAACCTAGATTACCTTGAACTAACATTAGCAGAAATATGGGTGTTAAATAATTTCACTGGTGAGGGTTCAGAAAGAAATGAAAAATATGGTAGAGAAAACACAAATTGCCTTAAAGAATACCTGAATCATTGTAAACAGACTATTGATAGAAATATGGATGTTAAAGGCATTGCTAGTCAAGGCTCAGAAGGAACTGATGAACTTGTTATTGGAAAACTTGAGAGAAGGTGATCCTTGTTATACAGTGGCAGAAAGCTTAGCAGAACTGTCCTACAGTTATGTGGAAAACAGAACTTGTTAATGATGAAATTGGAAATTTAGCTGAGGAGATCTTCAAGAAAAGTGTTAAAGGTGTGGCCTGGTGTCTTCTTACCGCTTAAGTAAAATGCAAGAGGAAAGAGACAAACTGAAGAATAAACTGTTAAACAAAAAGAAACAGAACTCAATGATTTGGGAAATTCTCAGCCCATCCAGATTGCAAAAGATGCTAAAATTTAGAGATTCACTGTCAGGAAAGTATGCTCTAGAGAAAAAGCTGAGGCTGGGGCTGGACAATCTTTTGTTAATATCTCAGAAATATCAAAAGATCAGAGCATTCAGTCACACAAAATACTCTTTGAAAAGATAAAGCATGTGGCTCACAGATCTCCATAGCCATCTCAGCTGAAGCCAAGAATAGATTCAGGATTCCCTAGGAAAGACCTGCCAAGAGCCTCTTCTTGGATGACATGAATATCCATGAGACCCATAAGGTTCTTAAGAATGGCACACTAGCATAAAAACTAGCTTGAATTGAAAGAAATGGAGAAAAGTCCATTGGACCCTTAAAGTTCTACAGTCAGGAAACAGACTGATGAAACTACTCAGCTGCAAACACATGCTACCCTTCATTAAAAAGGAAAGACTGCTTTGAGGGTAGAGCCATAAGCCCAGAGGGCAAAGCCTCAAGACTAGAGGATGAAGGCCTTGAAACTTAATGGAATGTGCCTGGCTAGATTTTGAAAATGCCTAGGACTTGTGACTCCTTTTTTCCTTTTAGTTTCTCCCCCATTAGAACAAGAATATATATAATTAGTATCCTATGCTTGTTTCACCACTGTATTTTAACAGCAAAATACAAAAGAGAAAATACATATCCACAGATGTAGAGGAATTTTACCCCAAGATGTACCGTACTCAGAGTGTCGCCCTTATGTAATTTAGATAATGAGCTTTGAGACTTGTGAGCTGATGACATTTACATGAAATTTTTGACTCTGCATTGATGCTGTGATGGGTGGAGAATTTTGGAAACGTTGGGATGGGATGAACATATTTTGCATATCAGATGTAAGTGGAATCTGAGGGGACAAAGGGTAGACTGCGATAGACATAATGTTTACACAGCAAGTGGGAATTAAGGATACTCATCAGTTGACCTTAAGACAGGAAGAATATCCTGAATTATCCAATGCAATCACAAGGGACCTTAAAAGTAGAAGAGTGTGGCAGCAGAGTTAGAATCAGAGAAGATGTGATGACAGAAGCAAAGTCATCAGAGTGATGCCATATGAGGACTCAATTTATAACTGCTAGCTTTGAAGCTGAAGGAAAAGGGCCATGGGCAAGGAATGCTGGCAGCCTCCATAAGCTGGAAAGGGCAGGAAAAGGGATTCTTTCCTAGAGCCTCCAGAAAGGAATGCAGCCCTGCCAATAGCTTGATTATAGTCCAGTGAGATCTGTGTATGACATCTAACCTATAGACCACTAAGACAGTAAATTAGTACTGTTTTCAGCCACTAAGTTATGTGGTAATTTGTTATGACAGCAATAGAGGACAATTTCTGTGGTTTATAGACAGAAGTTGAGTATCACTGTATTTGCCTCAAAAATGTAAAATATTTCATGGCTCTCCTATGAATTCATTATGTGTAGCTTAGCATGTAGTTTACGAATGATGGTTCTAGGACAGGAGTCAGCAAACGAGCCAAATCCAGCCCACTGCCCGTTTTTGTAAACAAAATTATATTAGACACAACCATGCTCATTCCTTTACTTAGTGTCTATGGCTGCTTTCATACTATAGCAAAATCAAGTAGTTGTGACCTTTTCTGGACCTTTTCAGAAAAAGTTTGCCAACTGCTGCTCTAAAATATGGCCCAACTCTACCCATTTAACTTGGTTTGCCTTCACTCTGGTTATATCCCATCATCTCCACTCCCCATATTCTTACCATTCTGAGTTCCTGTCACTATCTTAGCTCATGTTACAATTCCATCCTAGAATTCCTTTAGTCTCTTCCATGTCTTAATCATGTAAGGCACATCTCAAATCACCCTTTCTATCCAAAATCTTCCCCACCTACTCTATCAGGGCATTTTCCCCATAACATACCACTTAGGTTTTGATTGATCAAAGAGCCATTTTATTGCTCTCTAAATTACTTCGTATATGTTACAATCTGTTGATACAAATGACTGTAAGCTCCTTAAAGATAGCAACCATGTCTTGAATTTCTCTGGAAAATTCCACAATGCCCAGCCACTGTGTTATATACCAGTGGTGTTCAATTAATATGTATTGACCACATTTCTTAAACTGAAATTCACTTTAAAATGTTCTAAGTTTGAGCCCTGATAGCTGCAACTGAAATCACATCCATAACTGTTAAAAGTGATATTACAGATGATTTATTTGTAGACATTCCAGAAGTATGATGGCTGATATCTCTTATCATTTGCAGGTTTTGATATCTGTAATACAGGATGAGTTTGCTACAGCAATATTCTCTAATCCCTCTCTTAAATTACTATGTTTTTAATTTAAATACATTTTCATTTTACATAAAATAGATTGGATTAAAAAGGGCAATGGTACAAGAGTTGGCACAAGAGAACTGGCACAAGAAGAATTGGCCTAAGAGTTATGCAAATTTGTTATCCTAAAAAGACTGTAAGCAGAATAGTATACTAGTGCTCTGTTTTTAGTAAAGTATGCAGCAGATGTTATGTTAAGTAAGTCAGAAATCCTATGTGTTCAACTGAATAAATCTACTGTCTATAGACTATCTCTCTCTGAATCTACAGCAATAACCTACCAGAACTCGACATCAAAAACCAAAAGTCTAACACCTGTAAAATTTAAAACGTAGATTTAGGGGGTTGGTGGCAAAGATGATATAGAAAGATGTTAAATAATTTTTAATATCAAACATTTGAGTTTCACAAATCGTAATTATTTAGGTAGTCATCAGCAATTCACTATTCTTTTCACTCAAGTGAAACATAATAACTTGGCTTGGAGACTTTTGTCAAACTGATGTCTTTCCCAAGCTTTCACTCTTAAGAGTCAGTCAAGTCCGGGTCAAAGTTTTCCATTATGGGCCAGATTTATACTGAAATGACCATTTTACTTAGACTGAGGACAGGTAGTTGTCATAAACACTGAGTAGCCCAAGTGACCATGAACCAATTACCCTGAAATTAATTTGGAGGTGCCATTCTAATAGCTGTCTCTGTCAAACACTAAACCTAAAATTCTTGTGGCTCAAGGCAAATTAAGGTACAAGACTTGACTTTATTACAGTTTAGGTACAAAACAAAAGAGATTTGGGAAATTTCTTTTCTCCCACTCTAAGAAAAATATTTGCTACTGAGACTTCAAGGAAAATGACAGCAAATATCCTCATGCCTTCTTTCTCCATATTCCCAGAATACCCCTTACCCTTTTGTGCCCTTGCAGATACTTCCCTCTGCTTAAAATGTTCTTCCTCTATTGTCCATCCAGAAAATTCTAACTTTTCCTTCATATTTCAGCTCAAATATAATCTGCTTGTAAAGCCTTCCTTGACTCCCTTAAACATAAAGTTCTCCTCCCTTTGCACATACCCCTTATTAAAGCAATTATTTTATAAGTATTTAAGTTTCTTATTTGCATATATACTTGTTCATAGGTGTCAAAGAGTCTTATTTTTCATCCTAAGTACCTGGCACATAAATGCTGTCTCATAATACTTAATGAAATAAAGACCCATCTCCCTCCTGACATTTTAGAAATAAACTATTCTAACCTAGCTTTAAAAACTCCTTTGTCTTCTAAAAATATCCCTACTGGTTCAGCCATAATGTCAGGTTCCTTTCTGATGCTTACCTGTTTGCCTTCCCTATTAAATCTAGCTGCTTTAATGAAAGCACATGTCTTTCCTGCTGTTCTATCACTTTCCTCTAAATCTGTTCACTGTCTTCAAGAAAATTGTTTGGAACAAATTTCAAACTGCTTTTTTTTTCCCCAATGTATTCCATAATTTCAGATCCACTCATCTGTTTCCATTAAGATCAATTCCAAAGCTTTTCATTTCACCAGAAATCTTTTACCAAATTACTCCTATGCTCTTTACATAATTTCTAAAGGTAAGGTTTATCTCAATGAGACTCTATATGCCATTCAGCAAACTTTAATTTTAAAATGAAATCATTTTATCTCTAATCTTGGAAAACAAATTTGAAGTAATTCTCAGTTAACTTATTTAGCTGGTTTTTAGAGATGGTTTTAGAGGCTTTGGAGAATAGAAACATATCTGAACAAACTAACGGAAGCACCTCAGGTTGGGAGTGACTCACCGGTACTCCTTGGTATACTCAAAGTCTTGTTTGTTGTAGGCAGGTTTTAGGAAATTGCACTCAATGACTCCAATTACTCCTACACCTTCTCCACGAGTTGGCTTAGAAGAAAATATTAATTTCAACACTTACATTACTGTTGGCTGCCTAGAGGCATTTCATTTTGATTCCAAACAATAATAGAAAGATTACATAACGCTCATGGGCAAGAAAAGACCATCGAGATCTACAGAAACACTTTGAATATATACCGACAGACTGCAAGCATTAAACTGAACTGGAAATTCTGACCAATTCTAGGGCAGAGATTTTCAAAATATGATCCATAGATCCCTAGCAGTCTTCTGGAATTAGTAGCCATCTCTACTTCACCACACTCCCTCCACTTGTATCTGCTTTATATTCCAGGACTGCCATAAGACTGCATTTGAATAAAGAATTACCGTGCTAAAAAAACAAGTTTATATACCACTGTTCTAAGGAACTGAAATAAATATTATCTGAAAACAATTTTGGAGGGTGCTATGTGATCCTATATTAAAATTAACAATTTTTCCACATACACAGGTCACCAAACAACTACTGAGTCACACTTACAGCAATTATTAATTACAAGTTGACACAAGGGTTTTTTTAGATTTATATCATTTTCTAATTCTTTAATGGAAGGAACTGAGTCAAGGCATAATTAGATTGGCACACAAACGTGAGTTGTCTAAAGACGCTATAACAAGGAAAAACAAAATAGGCTGAAAATGAGCTATCCTGGGCTTTATATAACTGTCTTACTATGATGAAGCAGTTCATCATTCTTTGTGCTTTAGCAAACTTATCTGTAAAATAGGAATAAAAGTGATACTTGTAGACATTGAAGATGATGGTAAAATGTGTATAGAGTGGTTTAAAAATATTTTCACAGGATTTATCCCATTTAAATCTCTCAACCCTGTAAGCTGAGAGGTAGGCAAAGCAGGTATGCTTATTATTGTTGTTTTCATTTTACAGGTCAGGAAATTGAGCCTCAGATAAATCAAACAATTTATCCAAGGTAAATGGAAAATTCAGGACCCAAATCCTAGTCTTCAACCACCATATTTTATGTGCTTCCACTATGCCTTATTGTCTCCCCTAGAAAATGGAAAGAGTTACCTAAAACACAAATAAGCTGACACCATGGTAAACGTGCTGGTATTCTAATTCTAACTCTTATTATTAACAGCTACTTAGAAAATTCATTCAGTAAAGTTGTTGGGTTGATTAACATCCGAAGAATGAGAGGTAGAAAGAGTTTTTCAACATGAGACCGCTCAATGGTAACAAAATTCCAGGATCAGAATTCAGTAAGCATCATAAGATGGAGTAAAAGTCATTAATGAGCCTACCCCCTTTGCAAATTTTAAATTCTCTTCCTACTCTTTTCAGCCTCCTATGACACAAATATTAACCACTCACCTTCACCTGGCACCCCACCTTCTCAAAGGATTTTATGAGTCGGTTGTTATGATACATCATTATTCCAAACTGGTTACTATTCTTGCAAGAGAACCCAAAAGTGATTCTCACCTGCTTATTCTGAGAAGAACATTGTTAAGGAGACAAATATACCAGGGGCTTCATGACAAACTCTTGCACCATATTATAGCAAAAACCATCAAACACCAAGGGCCATAAATTGGTACGACCTTTCGAGAGGGCATTTTAAAACTCTGTTGCAATAGCTTTAAGAATATTCTTAATATTTGACCAAGTAATTCTCTTTTAAAGAATTTATCCCACAGAAATAGTCAGGGAGGCCCACAGGTTTAGGAATTACAGAGATTTTTCAATTTGTTATAAAAGCAGAAAACATAAATAATTTAAATGCTCAACAATAAAAAATTGATCAAATAAACATTGATATAGCTATATGCAGCTCTTTTAAAATTATGTCCTTGAAATATTTGAGATTTGGAAATGCTCAGGTTATAAAAACCTCTCTCTCTCTCTCTCTCTCTCTCTCTCTCTCTCTCTCACACACACACACACACACACACACACACACACACAAAGACTGTAAGAAAAGATACAAAAATACCATCAGTGATTTAAAAATTGACAATCACAAAAAATTTATCAGCCTTTGCTAGTTGCTCAATTTTCTGCTAGGGCTCATAGGTTCTGATAAGAGCTATAAATGCTCCAATACAAATCTATACAATTACATCCAATAAGATAAATCCTTCTTACAATACCAAACACAATGAAAACAAAGCAACAAGAACAAAATCATTTTTAAACAACAATGAATAGTCTTGTAATGATATATTTCATGGGAAGAAGTTAACAAGCTTGGTTAGAAGATATTAAGACAACAAATTATTATAAGTAAAACATGAATAATGAGTTTTCAACAAGTCCTACATAATTTATTATAAGTAAAACATAAATAATAACGAGTTTTTAACAAGTCCTACTTAATTTAAAAACCAAGGTAAGTGAGAAAGATAAAGGAGAGACAGAGAAACTGAGATTTTCATTAAAACAAATACTAAGAAACCTTTATGTCCAAATGAGTTGAATGAAAATTTACTTTTCTTATTTATTCAAAAAATGACCTCCATGCCCCCTCTAAATGACAAGCTACTTGTGTCCAAACCCTGTAACAGATAGGTCATGTATGACACAAAGACATGACACAAGTGGGTGCATAACACAGTGATGTTTGGCTCAGAATATATAATGTTCTTGCTCTAGCAGTTCAAATAAAACCTCAAATAAGATCTATTCTAATATAAAAACAAAAGAAGACAAAACTCCTGCAAGCAAACAAACCCAAATCCCATGCCATAAAATTAACTTTGTTAAGATAAAAACTGTCAAATTTTTCTTTCTGTTGCGTACTTTTAAAATTCCAAATTATAGAGTGAAGGTATACTGGGGTAGGAAACTCACCAAATTAATGTAAGAAGAGAGAACAAAGATGAAAGAAATGGCCTTTGATAATTGAGAAGTAACTAAGTTAGTATCAATGATCTTGCTCCTCAGTGACCTTGGGGGAAATTAGATTAGGTCTTTCATTTTACTAATGCCTACAGTAAATCTGTTTAGTCCAAACTATAATATTGGAAGGTAATTTGATTGATGGCAAGGGAGGCTGAAAAGAGTTGAGGTAATATATGGAACACATGCATAGAAGTTTCCCTAATAGAAATCCACAAAAGAAAGAAGCTGGAGACAAGTATGTGTTATATCCTAAAACAGTAGTTGGAAAGCACTTCTTTAGGCTGGTTCTGTTAAACCTATAGCACTAACATTCTAGTCTACCTATGGTGAGATTATAACTAATTCACCTATAGAAGCAAACAATGCTTGTTGTGGCTTTATTAAATTGGATTTGTTTAGCACTTTAAGAAAACATTCCTAGTAGCCAAGATATGTGTTCCCAAAAAGGAGAAAAAAGAGAACAATGACTTTTCATTTTGGGTCAGGGAAAGACAAGGCATGCTAGATAATGCCTTTGACAAAGCAGATAGAGTGTGAACATGTTTCTTGGGCCAAGAGTGGTGCTTAGTAGAAAATAGATTAAAAGAACAATTTTTCATAACCTTGCAAGTTCTTAGCCTTTCAAAGAATTTTTTGCCCCGAAAGCCATCAACAAAGTTGTACCTAATATCCACAGTTCATCTCAAGATTTTTCTAGTCTCTGAAATCCATTCTCGATGCAATGCAGAGGAGAGGTAGAAGTGAAAACAAATAGTGGCTCCTCTGAGTGGCTACTATTATGAGAAGAACGAGGAATTTATGTCAAACCTAAGAAGATTTATTTCACTCTAGAAAATCAACCTTTAATTTCCACCCTCCTAACTTCAATCAATGTAAGTCTGGACTCGTTACAACAAAAAATTGCAGTATATCTAAAAGATTAAAAAGTTCTAGTCAGTATTTTGCTTATTTCAGTCAATTTAATATATATCAAAATCTGAGTAGAAACCAAATGATGTGGATTATTCCCTACAGCAGAGATACTCAAACCTGGCTACTCATTAGAATCAGCTGAGGATTTTTAAATAAATAAATATTTCTTAAAAAAACAAGTTTCAGACTCTACTGAACCAGAATCTCCAAAGTCCTGACTCTATTTTCAACAGTTTCCAGGTGATTTCTGATAAAAGTGGTACACAGATTGGCATTTAAGAAAGATTTCCTCAGAGCAAACTGTAATAGAATGTGTACTGTGACAAATATTTTTGAATTGGAAAGGGAGAGTTTTTGTTTTTCTTTGTCAATATGAAAACTTAATCCTGAAATTAAAAGGTCAACTTCAGGTAGTTGTGTAGTTGTAAGGATACTGTGAAGGCAGGTTTATATGTATCATATTCTACATTAGCCAGGCTCTTGGCAATCATCTGGGTAGTCACCTTCTTTTGACGCAGAAAAATTTTCATCCGTGGCTTCATGTATAGAATACCACAAAACGCCTATGGAACAGAACGGTGAAGGGAAAGTTATTATGTGATATTGTGAATTCTGCTGACATCCCCATAAAACACTGCTACCAACTGATATCTATGCTGGGTAAAGCTTTGGTTCAGTTTCTACACCTTATTACACTATGTAAACTACCACACTAAATTACTGCTGACTATATTATCTAAACTGTCTCAATGGAGACAATAAAAAGGAATACTAGCAGAAGGCTGGAAGGTTGTCATCTCTGTATAACTAAAAGAAGATCTTGTTCTAAAATATTTTCAGGTTATTGGAAATCTTACCTCTCATTGTTGAAAAACCATTCTGACTTACCCTTAAAGAATATTCTGTTTCTGGCAGCTCAGAGGTAACATCGCCAGTCACTTTTTCTTCTGTGTGAAAGTCTGATACCAGGATGTCATATTGATCTGTATCAAAGTCCAACTCAGACTTTCCATCTTTATTTCTGGGGAAACGAGACAAGTACCAATCTAACAAAAACTGGCTCCAAAGGACAAAAAAAAATGCACTAGAAACCCAAGAGAAAAGAAATAATATGAGCCAAAATTCAGGTATCTGTTTCTTTCCCTGACTACCAGTACAAAGGAACTACAAACTAGTTGGTAGAGGATCACATAATACTTAAGGGTATTCCCATTCTAAACAAATCTACTCTTTCACAGAGGTGATGATGCCACATTCATAAGGAAATAAAAAGAATGTGGAATGTCTATGATCTGATAAATCAAATGGATGCCAGCTATCCTCAAAGTGGGATCTTAAAATAGACAGAAGCTTTCTGGGTATTGTTAGTAAGTCACTCAACATCATTTTCCCCAACTGAATGAATCAAAACCTAGTTCTACTAACTTCAGACTAATAAGAGACTAAGATCTATCCTATTTCTAGACTAAGATCTAATCCTATTTCTTAAAAGGAAAAAAGACTCTTATAAAAACACCATATATTTACTAGTCCTCTAGGATACCATTTATATAATTATCATTTAAACATAATGGTAATAATATTCCTTTCATAAAGACCTTCCTTCTTCCCATAATCTTTTGGGGCCACTTAGTTGTGATCCATTCCAAGACCCTGGGCTATATCACTAACCACTGCCAGGGAAAAAAGGTTAAGACTGATCTTTATTCCTGGAAAAAAACTCAAATGAAAGGTTTTAGAGAAAACGTTTATATCAAAACAATAGTTCCCAAAATTTGTTTGGTACAACAGTAGTCTCTCAAGATACTCCTAAGAAGAAGTAAATACGTAAGAGTTGTATGGCCAAATAAAATAGAGAAATAATTCTTAGCCTTCAGAGTTACCTCGAGCTCTAGTGATAACTCTGCTTCATACTTCAGGCTCTGTAAGCTCAGAGCTACTGTATTGAAAATGTAGCTCCTTTTACAGGGCTGCACCAGAGTCATTATGATCTGTTGTCTGTATCATGCCCATGTCAATGTACAGTAACATATTATGGATTTTCCAGAATAATCCTGATTCTCACCACCCCACCCAACCCCAATGCATATGACCTGAGAAGATTCTCTGTCCTCCTTGTCCCTTACCTTCCCCATCTAAGGAAAAAGGTCTGTAGAAACATTTTTTGAGAGACAGGAGTCTTGCTCTATTGCCCAGGCTGAAGTGCAGTGGCATGATCATAGCTCACTGTGGCCTCCAACTTCTGGGCTGAAGCAATTCTCCCATCTCAGCCTCCCAAGGGCTGGGATTAGAGGTGTGAGCCACCACCCAACCTGAAGAAATACTCTGTAAAAATTGATTGGGAAATACTGTATACTATATTGCTCTTTTACATATTTTTAATGCACATTAGTATATTAAAGAACTCTAGGACTCTGAGAAGTCCTACAGTAGAGCAACAACGGTAAACATTTAGTCAGCTTTTCCCAAATTTATTTGACCATGTAATCCTTTATTTATACAGGTTGAATATCCCTTAACTGAAATGCTTGGGACCAGAAGTATTTTGGATCCTTTTGGATTTTGAAGTATTTGCATTATACTTAGTTGTTGAGCATTGCAATATAAAAATAAAAAATCTGAAATGCTCCAATGATCATTTCCTTTGAGTTGCCACGTCTGTGCTCAAAATGTTTTAGATTTTGTAGGATTTCAGATTTTAGATTTTTGGATTAGGGAAAGTCAACCTGTATAACACCTAGTACCATATACATAACTGGGAAATGATGCACAAAGAAAAAGTTCTGTTTAAGATATGTAAATCACTGGAAATACCTCAAAAATTCTTTGTAATACAAATTATATTACTTGAGGTTTTTCTCAGTAGGACACAATTACCAATTTGAGAGTCACACTTTTTTTTCTTTTTAATTGTTAAGTACAGTACTCTCTATATAAACCAGCATAGTTTTATTTGTTATACCCAGGTAAAAAATGAGAAAAAATACTTCGCCTAAGAAGAAAAGGATGAATAAATATATCTGATAATTTTTTCTATTAAACATATCAGTCATACCTCTATTTTATATTAAAGGTTTTTAGGAGGTTTTTTTTTTTTTTGGTGTTTAGGTGTTAATCCATTCTTAAATGTATTCCATTAGACATGCTAAGGTTAAACAAATGAAATAGCATAGAGTATTTCTAGATTATTTTATTAATTTTGAAGACATGATCTTAACCTAGTCTCATTATAGTTCATATTCATCTGCTTCAAAGGTTTTTCTACTACTCTTTTTTTTTTAGGAGACAGTGTCTCACCTTGTTGCCCAGGCTGGTCTCAAACTCCTGGCCTCAAGTGATCTTCCTGCCTTGGCCTCCCAAAGTACTGGAATTACAGGTGTGAGCCACCATGCCTGGCCAGATTTTCTACTTCTAATCCACTGAAAGCACTAATACAGAAGTCCTTATTTTTTAAAGATCTCATACTTCATTGTCATTGTCTATTAGGCAAAATAACTATCAATTACCTATTGGCCAGGCATGGTGACTCACACCAGTAATCCTAGAACTTTGGGAGGCTGAGGTGAGTGGATCACTTGAGGTCAGGAGTACAAGGCCAGCCTGGCCAACATGGCAAAACCCCATCTCGACAAAAAATATAAAACTTTGCCAGACATGGTGCACATCTGTAATCCCAGCTACTCAAGAGGCTGAGGCATGAGAATAGCTTGAACCAAGACACAAGAATCACTTGAATCCTGGAAGTGAAGGTTACAGTGAGCCGAGTTTGTGCCACTGCACTCCAGCCTGAGCAAGAGAGACTGTCTCAAAAAAAATGTCCATGAATATGAAATAGATATTTATAAAGGATTCTGAGGAACTCAGAATATGTTAAACTGTCTTAATTATCTGTGGCAATAGCTTCAGGATATGTGTATTTCCACCTTAAACATGCCACATTTTACCAATAAGAACCACTATCTCAAACAGAACTCTGTTTTTCTAAGACAAAGTTACATATAAGTATGCAATGGGATAGAAATGTATATCAAAATTTATCTACTTTGCTTCTCTATAAAGAGTTGCTAAAATGTGCTAGGCCAGGCACAGTGGCTCACACCTGTAATCCCAATAATTTGGGAGGCTGAGGAGGGAATATCTCTTGAAGCCAGGTGTTTGAGACCAGCCTGGGTAACATAATGAGACCCTGTCTTTTTATAAAAATTTAACAAGTTAAAATTAAATAAAAATGTGTTTCATTATACCACCTTTGTTTATTAGAATCTATCACCCTCGGAATACTGTACCTGCGGATGTTCCAAATGAGAACACGAGTGCCTTTTTTGCCTGGGATGGCATCAAACTGGGCCAGCAGGTCATTTTCACTGTTGAAAATGGAATAGTTCAAGATGGCTTCTAGGCTGGGCAATGAATCCTCAGTAATTATCATTTTTTGTAAAACCAAATATAGTCAAAGAAAACTTAATATCTTAGGATGCTATTGAGAAGGAAATCTGCCCTTTGGATTGCATGTTTAGACAAAACTATAGAAATAAAGCATGCATATTACTGCTATAGAAGGAGGAAAGGTGAAAAATTGAGAAAGTTTGCAGAGACAAGCTCCAAAATCAGTTGCCCCTGCAGAATATAGCTTCAAAGATGTAATGTAAACAAAGTCTTACATTTAAAAGAAAAGATCAAAGGCTGATTTTTTTAAACTTCTTTGGAAGCAATATGTTAAAACCTTATTGCTATACTGTTCCAGTCAAGACAACCAGGTGTCTAACAGAAGAACAGCAGTGCAGATATAGGGAAATGAGCTATTGTGCTACTATACAAGGTGATAAATAGTATGTTTCTAGGAGTATCAGTGCAAATGTAACTATCCTTAGGAAAAAAAAAAGGAAGGTCCTGGAAACTTTACCATGGGGTGATGGCAGAGCAGAGACATACTATATAGATCAAACTGCATAACAATGACAATTTCAATATAGCAAAAACATTTCTAAGCTTCTGTCAATGGTCCACATATTTTTAAAATATTTAATAGAGAAAAATCCCAGTTAAATTTAAGACATTTGAGTACCTCTTTAAAAACTTCTGATAGATTTGACCTGAAGAGGTTCCTATCAAAACACTCAGATTAGACTAATTTTTAACCACCATTCTCCATTTCCAGAAAGGATATTGTTTTGCTGGTTGAAAGGAACAATTGGTACAATAACTGCCTGGGCCTGGACACATTCCAGATAGGTCTGTGATAGAAGTCCAACAGTGAGAGTACCCCCATTCTTGGTGAAGACAAGGGCGTCCTTTCCTAGCCGCATGGAGCCTGACTTGAAACCATTACCAAAGACCCCAATGGGACACTGGCTCTTCTTTATTACTTTATCTGTAAAGCCAAAGCTGTAATTACACAAGAAAAGAACACATCAGAAAAAAGAAATCAGAAAGGCAAAAAGCATCCTAAGACACGTGACGGGCAGAATGTTTGGCCTACAAATAACAAACACTTGTAAAAAGTCCCTTCTTTTTTATTCCTTTTGGTATTTATGGGCAAAATTATTAAGTTAAAAACACAGGAAATTTCTATGGGGTAATGGGGGTAATTTTCCTGTGTGGTTTGTGTGTACATACATCACTCCATTACGTTAGAGTCACACTTATAAATGTAAAAAGGGCCCCTTTTCACCAGCTATCATAGCTGGAGAAGGCCTTGGGCAGCTGCCTTTCTTGTCTACATAAAATAGCTCTGATTGCTATAGAAGTAAAGTTAGGGTAAGGTGAAAAGGGTAGTTATCTAGAGAAGGTAACAAAAGTTCCAGATAATGTCATTGGTCAGAGGTACTAGATTAGGCATCTCCTAACCTGTTCATATCATCCTCTAGAAATCTGAAAGTCAGGGATCATATATCTTGACAATTTCAACTCTCCACTCAAAAGATAACCCTTCCAATTCTTACCCTCTGTTCCACCTGCTGGGACAGTTCACTGGAATGTAGCCAAGGGATAAAAATAGGTAGTTCTGCCTCTGAATATCAGCAAACAGCTGCAGTATAAAGTCTCTCTTGCTCTATTAAGGACCTTTCACTTAGGCACCTCAACAATCTCTGTAGCCCCTTTTGATCAGCTTAATTTAAAAGCAGAACCTTTCCCTTTCTGGTATTTTCCATTCAGGTACACACCAAAATAATAGAACCTTAAAAATTAAAAATAAAATGATTATCTTCCTTTAATATCTTCCCTCACCATCGATAAAACTAATTTTAAGGATTATTTCTCAGGATGAGAAGGAGAAATAAAGAGAATTTCTTCTGTCTAACTTACAGTTATTTCTTACAGTTAGACAGAAGAAATAAGTTCTGGTGTTCCATAGCAGACCAGGGTGACTATAATTAGCAATAATACATCATATATTTCAAAGTAGCTAGAATAGAGGACTTCCAATGTTACCAACATATAGATATATTCTCAAAGTGATGGAAACCCCAAACACCCTCACTTGATCATTACACATTCTATGCTTGTATAAAGTATTCACACGTACCCCATAAGTATATAAAATATTAGGTATCAGTAAAAGAAAAAAATCACACTAAAAAGGATTGTTTCTCTCCAGACTGACTAATTTTACAATGTTGTGTACCACTCATTCAATAAATATTTAAACTAAGCACCTACTATGTGCCATGCATTGGGCTAAGCACTAAAGACATAATTTTTAATAAAGGAGACATGATTCTTGCCTTCAGAGTTTGCAGTCTAATACAGATTAGGTACTTCTTAACATCAATAAAATAGATACTCTGAGCAGACCACGACTAAGCAGCCTGATCTTTAACAATTTTATTCTTTTGAGCATGGAGAGCTAAGATATCTGATTTCTACTTCCTGAAGGGTGTGGTTTTGTGTTTACTCACTAAGAAAGGGGACCACCCTTTAATTTTCTATTTCAAAGCATTATACAATAATACTATATGTCATCCTAGAGTCACCCCAGAGTAGATACTTTATAGGAGCTATGTTTATCCCACAAATAAATCTGGTGACAGAAAAAGGTAATTTTCATGGCAGTAGTCCTCTGGAAAAAAAAAAGAACATTCAGTTTCTACTGCCTATGGCCTTAGTATTCCAGGATATATACTTAATAGCAAGATTCAGCCATTCCCATTCTTCTTGTGGAAGAATTGGCTTTTTAAAAAAATAGGTTTGTTATGAGGATTAAATTAGATACTGTATCCAAAATATATTAAGTAAAAGTAGTATTCCTATACTAATTTTAAACTAACGCTAAAAGTCATTCTGATAGTTGTCGTGTTCTATCCCCTACTTGTACTTTAGACCTAAGGTCACACCTAAAACTCAGGGCTCTTCATAAATAGTAATGTCACCCACCACTTCAAATCAATTTGTTTGGTTAACAGGACTTTAACTTTCTCTTATACCATAAAATCTTCAATTAGGTTATCAAGGCAAAGTGGTCAAAATAGGGGGTTTATGACTGCCTTAACTTTTTTAGCGTCTTCTACCATTTATTACCTCTTTTTCCCTTTGTAAGTATGAACCCTCACTGTGTTAATTTGGGGAGACCAAATGTTGATACAAGATTGAGAAGATAAGTAGTAGTGCAAGGCTAGAACCAGAATGGAAAAGGATAAGAATAATGAGAAGAGAGGAGCTGTAAACTCTGGATTTTTGCTGTTACTATGTGTCACTTAACTCCTCCTGTATGCTCTTTTATTCCACCTAAGTTTCCATGTTAGGCATTCTATTTAAATGCAAATTGGCAAAATGAATGCCAGGTGCCAATCAAATAACTACCTAATATAAAAGCCCTCACCACACCTAATAATAGAATTGTAGGAAGAAATTTGATAGTTTGCTATAGCTCAGTAATAATTTCCCACAGAGCTAACTAACTTGGCTTAGGTGGTTTCTATTTGCTAACTCAGTCCTGCTCTATCCTCTCATGTAAGAGACAACACTGTTTACACATCAAGGTGGCTTGAATACCAGCACTTTTAGTGGAATCCAAAAATACAGCAGCTTGCTCTGCAGTATATTAAAGTGTCAAGAATCCAGAATCCAGACAGGTAAATTCAAATTGGAACTCTGCCATGATACGTGTTTACCTATATAACAAACCTTCACGTGTACCTCCAAACCTAACATAAAAGTTAAGAAAAGTAATAAATAAATAGGTACTATGACCAATGAAACAAACCTTAGCAAAATCCATGGGCACATAAGGGCAGCTACTGCTATTTCCTAGTTATATTGGTGATTTAATATGTAATATAAAAGAATCAGAGACTGCTAAGCAGACTGTTATTCTCCAGCTACTGTTTCAGAAGAATATACCTGCTAGGAAGCACACTTCTGAGCACAGGTAGCAAATATCTTTCGTGGTTCTGTGGCTGTTTATAGTCTTTGAACTTTGAAAGACATTTTCCACCTTGCTGAAAAAAGGCAGCTGAATATAGAGACTAACTGACCCACACACTATCTCCAGAAGCTAAAGATAATTAGTTATGGTACTTAAAGGAAATTTTTTTTTTGAGACAGAGTCTGGCTGTTGCCCCGGATGGAGTACAGTGGTGCGATCTCGGCTGACTGCAGCCTCCACCTCCTAGGTTCAAGTGATTCTCCTGCCTCAGCCTCCTGAGTAGCTGGGACTACAGGTGCACACCACCATGCCCAGCAAATTTTTTTGTATATTTATTAGAGATAGGGTTTCATCATGTTAGCCAGGATGGTCTCGACCTCCTCACCTCGTGATCCACCTGCCTTGGCCTCCCAAAGTGCTGGTATTACAGGCGTGAGCCACTGCATCCAGCCCAAAGGAATTTCATAATAGGTTTTTCCTTTTTCATTTTATTTTCATGCAATTCTGTGTGTATGGAAGAAACTGTTGCTACAGTTACACAACTATTTTATCAGCCTGAACACAGAATTGCATAAAGAGTTGGAAAGTGTGGACAGGGTAATAACAAATGTGAGAGGTCAAACAGAACTTCACTAGGGTTAATAATTTTGCATAATTGCTTCTTTTCTTTCCAAATACCAAAGTAATATGCCTTCAAATGAAAAACAGAAAATATCATATACGTAATAATTTTCAAAGCTACTTCTAAAATTTGATTATTTAAAAAGAAATTAGAATAAGTAGAACCCTTCACTAGAAGTTAGGATTGGACTAAAGCATCTCTTTTATTTTTACTTATTTATTTATTTTTGAGACATGGTCTCTGTCTTTTTCCCAGGCTGGAGTGCAATGGCACAATCTCAGCTCACTGCAACCTCCGCCTCCTGGGTTCAAGGGATCCTCCCACCTCAGCCTCCCGAGTAGCAGGGACTGTAGGTGTATGCCAAAATGTTCACCTAATTTTTGTATTTTTTGCAAGGGGGCAGCTGACCTATGTTGCCAAGGCAGGTCTCGAACTCCTGGACTCAAGCGATCCATGCCTGTCTCGGCCTTTGGAAGTGCTAGAATTACAGGCATGAGCCACCATGCATGGCCTTAAATGATCTCTTTTAAATAAACAGTATCCTTGCCAGGCATGGTGGAGGCCGAGGCAGGTAGATCAATTCAAGTCAGGAGATCAAAACCAGCCTGGCCAACATGGTGAAACCCTGTCTCTATTAAAAATACAAAAATTAGCCAGACATGATGGTGCCTGCCTGTAATCCCAGCTATTCAGGAGACTGAGGAAGGAGAATTGCTAGAAAGGAGGCGGAGGTTGCAGTGAGCCAAGGTCGCACCACTGCACTCCAGCCTGGGCGACAGAGCCAGACTCTGTCAAAAAAAAAAAAAAAAAAAGCTCCGTTAGGTTATCTGTTCTCAAAGAAACTGTGCTCTTCCTTCATAGCATTTATCACTGGATGGAACAGCCTATTCAGTTACTTTACTAGTCAATTTTGTTCTTTCTCACTAAGCTGTCAGCCAAGAATCATGTCTATCTGGTTCACCACTTTATCTCCAGTGCCTTGCTCACAGGTGCTCAATAAGAATTTGTTGAATGAATAAATGAATGAATCTGCAACAAAAATTGTCCAATTATTTTGAAACCATTCTCCTCCTCCCTTCTACCTTATAACTATAACCAACTTTCACAGATGTAGCTCCAAAAATAAAATGGAAGATCAGATTTGCTGGGCCCACTATTCAACAACCATGTCAATGGGATGAGGTATGATGGGAAGGAGTCATTAAGAAAATAAGCAATTTTGGACGGGTGCAGTTGCTCATGCCTGTGATCCCAGCGCTTTGGGAGGCTGAGGTGGGTGGATCACTTGAGGTCAGGAGTTTGAGACTAGCCTGAACAATGTGGCAAAACCCCATCTCTACTAAAAATACAAAAAAAAATTAGCCAGGTGTGGTGATACATGCCTGTAAGCCCAGCTACTCAAGAGGCTGAGGCATGAGGATCACTTGAACACAGGAGGCCAAGGATGCAGTGAGCCAAGATCATACCACTATACTCCAGCCTGGGTGATGGAGTGAGGCTGTCTCAAAAAAAAAAAAAAAAAAGAAGATAAGTAATTTTTAGAGGAAAAACAACCAACTAGTATACATAGAATTGAACATATAAATGCTTTGGTTCTGTCCCATCTAAAATTTTATATTTCTTAATATATAATATTAATTTCAGAATATAAAACTGATATCATAAGCTGAAGGACTGGGCCAACTCTCTAATTTCACTAACATACTGGTTACAATTCTTGTTTCACTTTTAAAAGTTTTCCTCAGATAGTCTTCTAATTTGGAGGATCTGAGACACAAGGTACACAGACTGTTGAGTGGTAAAATGCAACCATGTACTTCGTCCAAATTTCATTTTGATTTCTTTGATGGATCAAAGGGATTTCCCTACAAACAGAGTAATTGATTTAGAACACCGACAAGAGTAACTACAATCACATGAATTTGTTTTCCATTTTTATAGTTCAGAGCTCTTTCCTTCCTCCACAGCACTCCTCTATTGTTACTTGTGCTTTGCACACTCTAGTTCAGGAAGCCACAGGGAGAGTAATCAACCTCATCTGCTAAAAAGGAAGAGAGAAGGAAGGAGTTGAAGGAACACTCATCTTCCACTGAGTGATATGTGAAGATGATATAGTACAAACTTATGTTCTCAACTACAAATTTTTAAAAGTGATTAAGTGAACTGAGGGTGGCAACAGAAATCTAGCACCAGCTTCAACAGTTAGAAAAGAGAATTTCCTAAGTTTGCGATTCTATTGCAAGACCTTTAAAGAGTATGTGTCTAAATGTCTTCCATTTATCTTGCACAGAGTTTGATTATAACCAGCCATCTTCATGGTTCTAATCCATAAATCATCACAACTCCAATTCTGGTTTAAGAGTGAGTTTAGGTTAATATAAATTGGAGATTGTCTCAGACAAGTGAAGACCTCTGGGTCTTTACATTGCTGTTCTCTTTGCTTAAACTGCCATCCCTTGCTCCCTGCCCCTTTACTCGGTTAAACTGTACTCACCCTTGAATCTCAGCTTAAATATCATTTCTTCCAGGAGACTTTTCCTAACCTCTAGGATCAGATTGGGTTCCTCCGATGATTTGTCTCAAGCATTCTGTACCTTCTTATCATTATGCTTATAGCTTTTTATTGATTACGTATTTAATTGTCTGAATTGCCAGCTAGGCTGAAAGCCCTGTGAGGACAGTAACACTATTTGTTTCCTAATCAGTGCCCTGGCACATAAGAGATGCTTAATAAATATTTGTTGAATTAACAAAAGCAAAGCAAAATATTAATGAAAATTATGAAGCCTTAAATAGGGTTCATGAACTTAAGACAAGAAAAAGACTATGAAGACATTTTTACCTGAGCATTCGGTGTAGTTTATGAGGTGTCATCCCACATCCATCATCGGTAAATGTCAAACAAGATTTATTCTTGACCTCCTCAACATCTATAAAGACCGTCCTGGCGGATACATCTGGATCTACAGCATTATCTGCAAAAGGTAGAAATCTGTGATATTAGATCCCCTTTTCCAATGTTCTATTGAAATCTCTAGTTCAGTGACTCCAAGACATAGAAAATACACTTTGTTTCCCTCATTTGGATGTCCCGAAAGGTATCAGGGAGCATTAATGGTAGTGTACTTACTAAATTATAGAGAACAACAGAGATAATGGCAGATTTAGTTCTAAAGCTGATTTCCAGATTTCACATGACTAATCTGCAATATGCCTTTCCACCTTCAAACTTCAGGGTCTTTGGAGAAATTATTAATAACTACTCCCATAGACGAAGCATTTTGCTCCATTTTTGTCTGATTATTTCTTGCCTTTTAGCCCCTTTACTGTTTATATACACATACAGTAAAGAGTGACTATGGAGAAAAGCTGAAGGAGCAATTTTGGTAAAAGATGATGCATGTTACACACATTACGGTTTATTTGTGATCATTTTATTTTCTTCGTTCTTACATCACCTCCTCTATTAAAGAACACAGACAGTACTGCCATTCCTGTTTATAGCCTAAGAGGCACTGAAAGAGTTAGAGTTTAAAATCAAAAGACTTAATTGCCTGCCTAGATCTTAGTGATGGTAGCCAGCATACTTAGAGAGAAGGAGTGATTTTTGCTTAGGTATTTTGTAACAATTTTAAAGGTAAGGCTGTACGCCCTTAGGAAATGGAGAACATGTAATTAAAGTAGACAAAACACATAGGTTCACAATTCCTCCTGAATTATGTCTTCACAATTATTTAAGGCTCCAAAGACATCAAGTATTGCCATAGTCGAACAACTGTGTCATGTCCATAACCCCAATGGGTGCCACTGTCTAGTTGCCACATCTTTTTGCCACAGGCACCAGTTTACATAATTGTCAATCACTGACAAACGTGGCTCGCTGGCTGCAATTGAGGGGCAGTTTGTACAATCTGTTGAATAGGTTCCTTAATCGTTCCAATGTCTACTAAGCTCTTTGAGCAAGACAGAGTCCTTCCCTTCCACCCTCTTCCCTTTCCCTGGAATCCTGTACTGATTTAGTGATACCACATAGCTAAGCTGAAACAGCCAGGTTAGGTCCTGACCACATACTCATTCCATTACTACTGATCAAATCATGTCATTACTACTGATCAAATCATGTCATTTCTTCACCAGAAACACCCCTTACAATCAAGAGAAGTATTACACATATGCAAAACACCAATTTTTATAACGCAATTAACAATATCAGTTACAGTCGCTTGGATAATGTGGACTGTTCATCAAATAAAACAAAACACAGATAAATTTCAAGGACCATAATGGTATTACCAGAGTCATTGATAAAATTGTCACTGACCGTAACCAAAAAAGTCTGTCTTAAGAGCAGTACAGCACCACCAATAGCACAGAAGGGGATTAAGAGGTCTGGTATAGTTAATCTTAAGGCCCCAAGGGAAAGTTTATTTTATGTAAGTAGCAGCCACTTTTTATTTTTATTCATATAATAGTTGTACATATTTATAGAATACAATGGAATGTTTTGATATACTTATATAATGTGTAATGATCAAATCAGGATAATTAGCATATTTATGACCTCAAACACTTATCATTTCTTTTTTGGGAACATTCAAAATTTATTCTTCTAACTATTTGAAAATAGACAGCTAATTGTTATTAATTATAGCCGACAGTGCTATAAAATACTAGAACCTATTTCTCCTATCTTAGTTGTAATTTTGTATCCATTAACCAACCTCCATCTCTCCCTCCCACCTTTCCCAGTTTTTAGTAACTACGATTCCATTCTCTGCTTCTAAGATTATTGCAATACCCTCCAAACTAGTCTTATAAATCCATATCTCTCTCTCTTTCAATTTTATACACTTCTGCAAGATTAACTTTCCTGAAGCACAGCTCTAATCATGACATTCCTCTGCTCAGAAAACATCTGGTTAAAAAGCCAAATACTGGTGCTTCCCAATCATACCCTGATCCCAGATAACCTTTTTAACCTCATCCCTAGTTGGTATTTCCAGTAAAAAGACCCGTGTTTAAGTCCTAGATCTGGTACTTAGTACTTTTTTAGTTTCCACATAGAGGTGAGAACATTCCACATAGTTTGCCTTTTGTGCCTGGCGTATTTAACATAATGTCCTTCAAGTTTATCCATGTTGTTGCAAATGACAGTATTTCCTTCTTTTTATGACTGAATAGTATTCTACTGTGTCTATATGCCACATTTTCTTTACCCATTCTTGTGCTGATGGATGCTGCAGTCAATCTTTAAGAACCAGGTAGGGCCTAGAGCCCATATAATGTGGTAAGACAAGTGGGCTAACTTTTGGCAGGATTTATAAGTCTGTCATGTAATGGCAGCTTTATCAGAAACGGAGTTCTTTACTTTGTAAAAGGCAGCAGTATTTTTCTTTAACTGACTAACGGATTCAGCATTATATAGCTGCCTACACTGCTTCAAGAATCTTTACTTGGCAAGCAGGCCATGAATCGTGTTGATAATAATCAGACACTCCTGCTGGCAGACAACCAAAGGCACTGCAAATGATGATACAACTTGTCAATCAACTGGACATGATTTATACACTGAAAACTTTGGACATAGAGGGATTTTTTTCTAACACTTTGTGAACATTCACCATTCAAACACACAACATGTATCAATTGCAACTACATGTTTATCCAATGGTGCATTCAGCAAATCAGCTCGAAGACCTCTCACAAAATCACCCCAATTCTTTTCCTCTTCACTGTAAGTTTTGCCCCAACTTTTTTTTTTTTTACAGGAACACACCAAATAGTTTTAACACAGGCATTTCAGGAGTTACAAGGTAGCTGCCAGGAGCAGCCCGACATTTTATCTCCTTGGCTGGAAGCTCACAGAATACAAGGGGGGGGGCATGCAAGAGGCTAGTGTCAGCTGGAGCAGTAGGGAAAGAGATCAGTACAGCAGCACCAGCAAGCACGGTTTTGTACTTACTTTCAGTTTTACGTGGCCTTTCACTCGGTCTCAGCAAATGAAATTACAATAATAACAAGACTGGCCTCAATAAATGAACATATGATAACAAGGCACTGATCTGGAGGGTGGTTTCAATACTACTTGTTGCTGCTTAAACCTCCAACAATTTACCAATATATGGCATATGCTACTGGATCCCAGAATACCTATCTTCTCCCCTAACTGGGCCCATCCGGCCTATAAACAGGTAGCGCAATGAGAGAATCCTTACTCCTCTCCCCCTGTCCACCACTTAGGTGAGAAATGTACTATCTGATCCTGGAGCGTCTTCATTCCCTAACCTGGCCACACAATCCCATGTGCTACCAGACCACAAGGAGATTTCTCTCTCCTAACCTGGCTCATGCTATCCCTTTGTGGGAGGACCCCATCTCTATCTTCCCCTTCCTCTCGTATCTCATCAGAATCAGGGAGGCAATAAGAAACTATTCCATGACAGCTTCTCAGGAGACAGGATGGCAAGTGGTAGACAGCTTCCAGGTAGTGCTTCTCAAGCCTCTTATCCTTTTCTGTTTCATAGCATCACAGGGCTCCCATCTCTCCTGTTCCAGGAGGATGGCCTTCAGGTGGTTACACAAGACTGCCAAGGGTGGAGCTAGTGTCCTACAGAAATCCTGCACGTATCTAAAAGTATTCTTGCCTAAAGTAAGCTCATTACCTTTTGTAAGAAGCCTATCCTTCCTTTGTTATAAACACACACACAAGGTAAGCATTGAAGAGACCACAAGTTTGCAATTTAAGTCATTTTCTTACCCCTCCATCTCCTTTACCGTATATATCACTAGACTCTCACATATCCTAATTACTCTATTTCCACTGTCAGTTCTCTTACCAAGTTTATTTCCTCTCATCTGGATTATTGAAATAACCTCCTAAGTAGTAATATAAATCTGTATCTCTTTCTCAAATCCGTATCTCTCTCTCTTTCAGTTTTATACACTTCTGCAAGATTAACTCTCCTGAAGCACAGCTGTGATCACGACATTCCCCTGCTCAGAAAACTTCAGGTTAAAAAGCCAAATATTGGAGCCTTCCAGTCACATTCTGATCCCAGATGACCTTTTTCATCACTACTTAGTAACTGGAGTAAAAAGGCCTGTGTTTGAGTCATGGATCTGCTTCTTAGTATACATGTAACCTTGAAAAAGTCAATTAAATTTTCTGAACCTCTTTTTCTTCATCTGCAGGATAAAAATAAATACTGTTTACTTCAAAGGGTAATGTTAAAAAGTTATTTGTGAAAGCTGTTTGTAAACTTTTTAAGTACTTATCATTTTTTACTATTTGCAAACCCCATTCTCTAATTAAACTCCACTCAATATCCTTCATGCCTTTGTTCAAGCAGTTGTTCCTTTTGCCTGGAATGCCTCCCCCCCATATCCACATGTCCCAATCCTTCAAATCTCAGCTCAAATGTCACCTCCCCCACAAAGCTTTTCCTAACCTTCCTCTTCCTGATAAACTGGAAGCCATTCCTCCTTCCTCTGAACTCCCACAGCACTTGTTTTTATCTTTGCTTATGTATCACTTTCTATTTTGTTGTTATACAAAGCATAAACCTTCTGTACATGTTTTATCTCCCCTACTAGAAGAGTGAATTTGTGTTGTATTCATTTTTGTGCCTACCAGAGTGGCTTTGCACACAGTGGGTGCTCAATAAATATTTACCAAATGAATTATTCACTAGAAAATTAATGTCTAAGTGGAGAAAATGATTGAAGAAAAATCTAAAATGAAAGCTTTGGATTGCCAGTTAACACTTCGCTCTCTCTTTTCCCTATTATTTTTACAAATAGTAGTGACATGGTCTTAAAATCTGTGTTTGTATACGTGTATGCATAATACATACACATACTTGAACTCAAACTGGATGTCTTAGATCCCACCTAGGTTCCTTAAGGTAATACGGCCAAAATCACACATTCAAAATTACAAATTGAAAGCTCATTAAATCACCTGGAAGGTACAACAAACACAGCACAGCACAGGTGTATCACGTTCTGCACCGTGCCAACCACGAGATAACAAGACATTTCTGTTTCCCATCCCCCACTATGTAAATCCTTAACTTTTTGCTCCCTTTTAAGTCTTTCTTGTAAATTACATACTCAATTTAGATTGTATTCCATTCTGCAGAGGTTCGGTGCACAGCCCCAAGGCACAGTACCAAACCTCAAAGATAGAGTCCCTCTGCCCCAGGGTTCCAAACGTATCAATTCCACTTTTTGCCTTTCACCTTCTAATTAAATTATACATACTATAAACCATTCCGTGTGCTGGTTTAACTAATCATCGAAGTTATTCTTATCACCCTTCTAAATAAGTCTTCTATTTCCTGCTACCCACTGACTTCTTACCCAAGATAACTCTCATGGCTTGGCCACAGCAATTGCTTAAGTAGAGGCTGGGGTTCATTTGGGGAGCTTTGAAAACATTGTCAAGAGTGTTCTGTGCGACCTCGCCCATAAATACTTCTTCCTTTTTTGATTTTCAAAGCATGTATAATGCGCTCTGTATGCTGCTGAGTTTTGTGCCTTTCTTCTTTGCTTTCCACACAGTAGCACACATCCGCAAAAAGTGGTGTACTTGGCTTGAAGGGATCAACTGAAAACGCTTTAAAAGCAAACACCGGTGGAGCTAGAGGTTAAGTCCTCGATATTCATTCCAGCGGTGTGAGGGCGCTCGTGGACCACGGACCCAGCCCTCCGCAGTAGCAGGGAGCCAAATGCACTCGTGTCATCTCTTAAGAGATGTCCCATCATTCCTAACTTTCTTGTCTCAAAAGTTAAGGAATTCCGCTTTCCAGACCTTTCCCCAGGACCCGCCTCGGTCCTCTACAACGCCCCTTTGCTAGCTGGGAATCCTCCGTCCGTCGCCAGCCCCTGCAGAGCCCAGTTGCCTCGGGGCCCGAGATTTTTATGCATCTCCTTTTGATTACTAACTAAGCTATCCTAAAGTGCCCAATACATCACGAGCCAGAGAGAAAAACCACGTTTTTTTAACGCTTCGGACACACCTCGTTTCCTCCGTTTTATGAGTGGAACCTCGTCCCTGGCGAGAGAGCCATCCCCCTCCTCCGCCTGTGGAGCCCAGGCCGGTTCCGAGGCCCCCACCCCAGTCCCTGCCCGCCCCGCGCGGCTCTACGCATTCCTCTCGCGTCCGCGGCACCACGCTGGCACCACTGCCTCGGGCGAACATGGCCAGGCCCGCCCTAGCCACTCACCTAGCAGCTCCGCGATGGCACTGAAGGGTCGCGTGTGGCTGCAGGAGTTGCTCTGGAGGTAGCGGGGGCTCATCTGGGGGCGAGAGAAGGTCCCGTCCCATGTGAGGTCTCGGCCCGCCGTGCCCTCCCCGCGCGCCCCCCGCAGCCCAGGGGCCCGCGCGCGCGTCCGCCCCCTCGGGCCCCCGACCTACCGTGCTCAGGCGGATCCCGAAGGCCTGCGGGCCGCCGCCGGGCCGGGCCACTCCGCAGCCCGGTGCGCCAGGGCCGGCGGGGGCCCCTCGGCAGAGGAACATTTTTTTGGCCGCCACGGTACTTGTCTGCTGCCGCCGGACCCCTGGCCCGGTGGTCCAGGACTAGCCCTCGCTCACTCGCACTAGCAGCTGGCGGCGACCGTCTCGGACCGGCCCTCCCTCGCTCCCACTCGCAGCTGGCGGAGGCGGGCGCGCTCCAGCCACCTGTCCCGGGCGGGAGGGGTGAGGCCCGCTGAGCCAGGCGGCGGCTCCGCCCTGTCAGCACCTCTCCCGACCCGGCGACTGCCCGGGCTGCTTCAGGACCGTACAGAAATATGGCGACCTCCTGACAGCCGCTCCTTGATCCCCGCCCCTAATGAATTCTTGGCGTTTGCCATAGGCCAGGCAGCCGAGCGGGAAAGCTCGGGGGGTGGGCGGTTACGGGATTGGGGGGGCACGTGGGGAGGAGCGAGAATGGAGCAAGAGGAGGGAGAGTATGTATGGGATTTCTGGAACCTAGTCCCGCTTAGGCTGCATGACTAACAGGCAAGATAAGACACGTCTTTCAAGTTCTAAAGACTACAGTGTTGCTATCTGGGAAGATAGCAAGCTCGCCTGATGGGAAAACATTCTGTCTACTCTGCCTCAAATGCCTCCAAAAGCACCCAGAACTCTCTGGAAGGCAATTCGCAAACTATCTCCAAAGTCTTGCTAGCATGCAAGGACGATGTTTCTAAAAGGAGAAACTGGATTCACTTAAATACTGCCAAGTAGGGGATTGGTCAAATTATGAAGTATGCATAAAATGAAATACCATGCAGTTCTTAAAGACCATGTTTGTAGAGTAGTAGGCGTTGATGTAGAAAAGTATTCATGAAGGAATAAAAAAAAAACCAAGAAGTTACAACATATTGTGCAACGCATGACACCTTTTTTATTGGAAAAACAAGTATATATGTGGGCATATGTACATATACATGCATACATCTGCACACACACAGAAAACCACTCGATATACACCAAGATGATATGTCTGGGTTTGGAACTAGACAATTTTCCCTTTTTTCTTTTCTGTATTTTCTAATATACTATAAATATACACTGATTATAGAAAAAATATATTTAAAAAAATATATGTAACATCTGGCACGAATAAACCATAATCTATTTTACCATTCCTTTATGGTAATTTAGGTTGTCCTCCTTTTTAAATTTTGACAATACGAAAAATGCTCCTTCACAGACTCATATACAGGTCATTAACTTCTGGTACTGTTATCTCTATAGAATGAATTCCAAAAGATGAGACTGCTGGATCTAATAGCATGTGCATGGTTTAATCTTAATAAATACTGTAAGATATTTGCCTTCTCAGCAACAATCAGCTCTTTTGCCATGTTCATAGCACTAGATGGTCCCAATCTTTTAACTTTGTGACAGCCTTTTGAATAAAAACTAGTATCTCCTTATTGTTTTAATTTGCATTTTCCTGACTACCAGTGAGGTTTTATATCCTTTCAAATGTTTAGTATACATTCGGCTCTCCTCTTCTATAAATGTCTATGTCCTTTGAGCATCATTTTTTACCCCCATTGGGTGCTTTACATTTGTCTTTTAGTTATCTTTTCTTCAATTTTTAAAAATACACAAAAATACAGGAAACAATGTAATCAATTCCATGTACTTATTACTCAGATGCCGTGATTATCAAGACTGCCACACCTGCTGCAATGGACGGAATATTTGTGGCCCCCAAAATACATATGTTGAAATCCTAACCCCCAATGTGATGGTATTAGGTATTAAGATTAGGAACTGAGGCCTTCGCCAAGTAATTAGGTCATGAGGGCGGAACCTTCGTGATGGGATTAGCGCCTCATAAAAAGGACCCCAGAGAGCTCTCTCACCCTCTTTCTTCCACAAGGACATAAGAAAAAATCTGAATTCTGCAACTCAGAAGAGAGACCCTACAAGAACCTGATCATCTGCTGTTAATACGCCATCTAGTCTTTGGTACTTTGTTAACGGCAGCCAGATCTGACTAAGGGACTTGTTTTCTGTGTCCTTTTCTTCTTTTTCTTCTTCTTTTTTTTTTTCATTTTTGTAAAAATTTTAGAGCAAATCTCAAACATCATGCCATTTTATTCTATATACTTCAGGGTTCTTTAAAAACATGGACATTTTCTAACAAACATAACCATCATGCTACTTTTATACCATACAAAATTTATAATAATTCTTTATCATCTAATAATACCCAGCTTTTTTTTTTTTTTTTTTTTTTTGAGATAGGGTCTCGCTCTGTCACCCAGACTGTAGTGCAGTGGTACCATCTTGGCTCACTGCAGACTTGATCTCCTGGGCTCAAGCAATCCTCCCAACTCAGCCTCCTGAGTAGCTGGGACTACAGGCATTCGCCATCACACTGAGGTAATTTTTTTACTTTTTATATTTTGTAAAGACAGGGTTTTGCAATTTTGCCTAGGCTGGTCTCAAGCTCCTGGCCTCATGCAATCCACCTGATTTGGCCTCACAAAGTGCTGGGATTACAGGTGAGAGCCACTTTGCTTGGCCCAGTCCATATTCTGATTTCCCCCAATTGTCTCAAAAATGTCTGCTTACAGTTGGTTTGTTTAAATCTAGACTCCAAGTGCATGCATTGCATGTGGTTATGTGTCTTAAATCCATTTTAATCTAAAAGTCTCCCCTCTCCTTTTTTGATTCATGCTATTGAATTTTTTTTAAGATGGGATCTCCCCATGTTGCCCAGGCTGCTCTCAGACTCCTGGACTCAAGTGATTCTCCCACCTCGGCCTCCCAAAGTGCTGCACTTGTGCCCAACCCCTTGTGAGTCATCATGCCCAACCCCTTGAGTTGCTGAAGAAACAAAGACAGTTGGACTGTTGAATGCCCTACATTTTCATTTTTCTGTTTGCTTCTTCATGTTACTTCACTTGCTCCTCTTCTTATAGGAAAAAGTGTAACTTAGATATAAACCATAAATTATCTCTAGAGACTTAGAGTCTAGTACCATGTTTTCTAAGTAGGAATGCTCATAGATGGTCCTGTATAGTTCCCATTGCATCACATCAGAGAATACATACTGTGCAACACTTAGACATGTTCAGATTCATCAGTGACTTCAGGTGGAGGCAGCCTGAAGCTTCCACTGTAAATTTTCCCCACCAACCTTTACTTTATGGTTTCACTGTCTGAAAAAATATTTTATTAGGATTGCAAAATTATGATAGTCTAATCTCATAATTTCTTCTAATTTATTAACTGAATCATTCTGTATAGAATTTTTACCCTCATCAACCATGACTATTTGGTTAATCTGAAATACAATTTGTATAGGAAGGGCATGATAAATTCTTAGCTCTTTACTTTTAATTGGCAATTTTTAATGTAAAGAGGTGGTGCCTGTGATGAATGCTGTGATGTGTCAGCCCACTTCCCATTTCAATAAAAGACTTGTTGACTGAGCTGCTGGGAGAAATGTTGACAGACTGCCTTCAGCTGTTAGCCCTTCAGGGATTGCTTCAGGTAATCTCTGCCTTACCCAAGGACACAAACTTTTCTGTGGCAGCCTACAGTAACTGACCAAAGGGGGGTATAAAAACCTGACTGTCTCACCCCAGTTTGGGACAATTGAGAAGGGTCATTCTAACTCCAGATCTCTCTGTGGGGTTGGCTCTCTGCTGTTGAGCCTGCATTGTAGCTCAGTGTTCCCCTCTGCCCACATCTACTTCATTACACAGATCCTAATCTAAGAATACCTCTTAATAAGCATCTTGCGTACAAAGCTCTTTCTTGGAATCTGCCTCCTGGGGAACTCAAACTGCAACCCTTCAAATTGGGAGTGATCCAAGAAAGTTGGGACTAAGATGATATTTGGTAAAAGATGAAAGATTTATACAATAGGAAGAGACCAGAGCATTAGGATGATACTTGGGAGCTGGATCACTTACTACCCAGTTGGCAGTGAGGACCATATCACAGAGTGGATGGAGCACAGATATCCCCCTCCCATAAGGCAGCAGTCCTGTTATTGTTAAAATTTCCACCAGGTGGTGAATTGGGATGGTATACCTGTAAAAGGGAACATATAATCTGCTGTGATGTTTCATGTTTGAGAAATATGGAGGAAGTAGTAGCAATAAGACCAGTGAAAGGCCAAGGTAGGAGGATCGCTTGAGCCCAGGAATTCAAGGCTGCAGTGGGCTATGATCATGCCACCATACTCCAACCTGGGCAACACAGCAAGCCCCTGACTCTGAAACAAAACAAGACAACAACAAAAAGGACCAGTGGAATTTAGTGATTATTGAGCTCTAAAAAGGATTAAACTCCCAATGGAAAAATAGAGACACATTTGCTATGTCAAAATCAGGATGCTGCCAGGGACAGAATCAGACCCTGACACATGGTTTGGGGGTGTCTATATTGATGCTACCAAAATCTTGAATCCTTAAATTTCCCTGAATCAGCTGAGCCCATAGAATTGGTGCAATTTCCCTATTGGTAGTCCCCACGCCCACCCCATCCCTTTGCTTGCAGACATGCAAAGCTCTCCCCATCAAGACAACATGTGCTCTCCCCTCCCCTCCTGGTCACTAGGCCTATAACAAGGGCCAAGGCACAGCATGGACATGTGAGGCCTGATCAGTGAGAAGAGTGATTGTACCTCCAGAAGCTGTAAGACACCCAGCAAGGATCGGCAGGAACTGGAAGGGTTCACATGGAATTGAATTCTGAGACTGCTTGATCAAGAGAGCTATACTATAAGGTGGGATAGCAAGCAGTTTATCCATTTTGGAGCACTACTCTGCAATATAGGATTTAACACTCTGGCAAGGACCACATGAGGTAGTACGAGCTCACAATTAGATGACTCCTTCAAGTACAGAAAAAGTGATGACCCACACTCAGTGAGGATAAAATGCTAGCATTGCTGAGACAATAGTAGAAGAAAGGGTGTAAAGATTCAGAAGTGAGCCTACTTTAGTGGATACACCAAAGAAGCCTGGAAAAGTCAAACAGAAAAGCCCAGGATCCATCATTTATCAAGGCAATAAGGAATGTGCTAGCAAGAGGGGCACCAGCACCACTGAGAAATTCACCGGTGGCTCTCCTCTGTAGGTTAGGCTTGATGGTAGATAGACCCTTACAACTATTCTCATTGTAGCAGGGCTCTGAAATGATAGAGTCCCTATGCCTGATTTCACCATCTAAAGTCAGGTAGGGGCATGATCCTAATGAGTGGCAAGACTGGAGGAACAGCCAGAGGAAACTGAAGTACACTTATGGAAATGGTAAATAGAACATGGCCTCCCTACGGGAAAATAGATATGCAGGTATAATAGGTGTCTATTCTGAAGAAGTTTAAACCAGAACCCTTATGTTTGGATTGAACATTCATAGCCTTCTTTGAGTAGTGGCCCACTGCCATTTCTTCCTCCCTAAGCATAGCACAACATGTTGAAAGCTTTCCTCAGCCCTCAGTCTTGTTTGACTCAAGACTCTGTACCTCTAGAAATGCCTGCTAACTGCCTTCTAAAAGATGTCCTTGCATGGCCTATCTGTCTTGCTTGCTGTTGGGCATGGTGTATCAGCGTGTTTACTATTATACTTGTCTGATTTGGTGTTTTAAAAAAAAGCTTTTTACCCTCCTGATTGGCAAGTGAGGTCAGAGCCCCATTCTCAGCTCCTCTCCAGCTCCCCATGACAGAGGCAATTCTGAGGCACCAAGGCTGCTGCTGAAACTCCAGGGCTTGGCCTCCTCAAGGCCCTGCTGCCACTGCAGAGCAATAAACAGAAGCAGCATACAAGTCCCGTCGCCGTGGCTCCATGAAGCCCTAACAAGGCCATAATGCAAAGTTCCTCATGCTTCACCACCAAACAAGGTTCCAGCAGCAGCTGGCCTATCTGTAAGGGAGAATCCCAAAGAACAGACCCCATCAGTTGGCTCAGCATGGGGGCCCGTGGTGAAAGGCTGGGTTTTCTGCAAAATGAGGAGCAGGGAAATGCTTCAGCGGGTTGTGGTGGAGCCCTCTGAGAATCCCTAGCATGCCTCTGCCTTGGGGCAGAGCTTTGGACCTCAAGGCCAGCCTCTACTCCCCCTGATCCAGTGACTTGGGTCTGAAACACTGAGCTGTCTTTATTACTGTTTTTATTTCAAGCTGTCCCTTCTCCTACGCTAGGCTGAGTTCCCTTAGCTAGACTCCCATCACTCGTGGAAGATCCCTGGAGGAACTGCAGAGGCACTTGGAATTTCCTCCTGGTGGGTTAGCCCTGTAACAAGTAGCTCCAATTGTTTGATACATGTATGTAATCGTTACCATGCAGAACATTCCAGCGTGTGTATGTGTCGGGGGGGTTCTCCTAACACTTTTTGACCTGTTGTCTAAGGTCACTTGTCCCAAGTTCCTGGATGGGTGCAATGAGAAAGAGCCTAAGACTTAACAGGGTGGAAGATCAGACAGGTGTGGTAGAAAAATTGAGTCACAAGATATGGGTTCCTGTCCAGACTCCTCCACTGGAATGGCCTATGACCTTAGGGAGGTGTCACAGGCCATGTTCTCAGGAAAGCAGGTTCTGAGACAGAGCTTCATGGGTAGGAGGTTTATTGGGGAGCACTGTCAGGATCAACACCTGTGGGGAGTGCGAAAAGCAGAACTGGGCAGAGGAGGAAGTGGGACAGGGATACAGCCACAACAAAGGCCTCAGCCGATCCCAGGAAAAGCTCAGAGTTCTCCTGAATTATGGCAAGGGGCTAGGCATTTATGCCCCTCCATCAAGCAATCATGGCATGCAGGCCACCACCTTGGAAGGATACATGACCTTAGACATGGTGGCTCTCTTCAGTCAAGGGCCATTCCCAGAGAGGGACACAGCAGTGTGCTATCGGCCACCAGTGCACCTTACAGCTGGGAAATGATGCTTCAGTGCTAAAGGGGAGGGATGGAAGTGGGCAGTGCCCCATAGTATTCAGTTCAGCAAGTTGCTTCCCCTCTCTCGGTCCCAGTTTGTCACCTGTAAGTTAAGTGACACGGATGAACTCTAGTATCCCTTCCAGTTCCAGGGCTCTGTATCCCTTCCAGTTCCAGCCATCCCCGCTGCTCCACCACCACCCCCTTCCTATTAAGCTATCCCCAGTTTGACATCACACCCCATCCTAAAGTTTGCAGTGGCTCCTCATTGACTATGACACAGTTCAAATTCCTGAAGCGACTTGCAAGGCCCTCTACAATCTAGCCCAATGCATCCCTACAGCCTCCTTCCTCATTATTCTGCACCATGAACACTGTTTCCATCATGCTCTCCTCTCCTTTTCTCTGCTCTTTCAATAAAGATGTGTCTTTTATGCATTCATGAACAGGGTATAGTGGAAAGGGTTTGGAGCCAGACCTCAGTTGGAATCCAACTCCAGCTCTCACAAGTTCTGTGTCATTAGGCAGGTCACTGAAGCTCTCTGAACCTGAACCTATTTCCTCCTCTTTGTATGGTCATTTTGAGAGCCAAATGAGATAATGTAGGTGAAGTGCCTAGCACAAAGCTTAGGAGAGCTCAATAAATGTGAGTTCTCATCTCTCCTCCCTTTATTGAAACCCAAACAACATCATCCAATGATTAGTTTCAAAAGTATTTTAGAAGAATAAATGCTGTATGTAATTTGGCACCTTTCTTGCTAATCCTTCACTCAAGAAAAATCAAGTCATTCTGAATTCTTAGTCTGGCACCAGATGAATTCCCAGTCTACGTTCTGACTGCTCCCTGGTCTGCAACTGTCAGTGTCCAAGGCCTCTCGGCCCTAGTTATAAGAACGTGAGAACATTGACACCTTTTAATTTCCTTTGCCAAGAAGCATCAGCCAACATCACCTGGGAACTCATTGAAAATGTACATTCTCAGCCACCATCACCCCAGACCTGTGATCAGAAACTCTGGGGATGGGCCTGGTAATCTGCATGTTACCTTGGGTGATTGTGATGCTCGCTGGGGTTTGAAAACGACCATTGCTCTAGGGTTTGGGGCTCATCTTGGGCCACGTGCCCTGGGGTTCCCTCTACCACCCTCTCCCCACCCAGAAAGAGGGAGGCATGACAGCAGAAGATGGAGAACTCCAGAAGAGCTTGAGCTTTTGCCAGGAGGCCTTGGGGTGGCCCGTGCTCTTTGACAACTTTAGGAGCCTCAGGAGCAAGTTGTGGAGCTCCACCCATAGTCCCACCTCCTAGAACTAGAATCTTCTCCAGGTCACATGGTATAGTCTCCATCTCTGCACAAGACCTGGCAAGACCAGAGACCCCTGACCTTCAGGTCTACTCTGCATAGCCCCTAAAGCAGTGGCTCTCAAAGTGGGGGGCCCAGACCTACAGCATCAGCACTACCTGGGAAGATGTTAGAAACACAAATTCTCAGGCCCCACCGCAGACTTACTACAGGTGATTCTGATAAGGCTCAAGTTTGAGAACTACTGGTCTAGACTTTACACATGAATTTAACTTAGTTTGCTTTTTAGGCCAGATGCTGTGTGGGAGGCCAAGGCAAGTGGATCATTTGATGCCACGAGTTTGAGAGTAGCCTGGACAGCATAGTGAGACACCCTTGTTTGTACTAAAAATAAGAAAAACTCCTGAGTGTGGTGGTGTGCACCTGTAGTCCCAGCTACTCCAGAGGTTGAGGTGGGAGGATCGCTTGAGCCCAGGAGATCGAGGCTGCAGTGAGCCTTGATCACCACTGCACTGCACCCTGGGCAACAGAGTGAGACTCTGTCTCTTAAAACAGGCCTTTGAAACCTTCCCATTCTCTGGCTACTTCTTCTTACTACACAGGAGATAAAAAGTAAGACAAAGACATGCTGATGAGAGGATCTAGAAAGCCATGCTTCCTAATCAGAAGAAACTCCCTTTCCACTGTTCTCTTTGGAATTGTCTGTTTTGACAATTCATTTTGAATGGGACCTCTGGCTGGTCCAAGTTGGTTTGTACTTGATACTTATTTCTCCAGTGGCTTGTTGCTGCTGGTAAAAGCCTTGGCACACAAAACAGAACACTTGGAATATAATATAAACAGGCATTTTGGAACAGAGATTTAAACCAGTTTCATGACAGCCACTGGCATGGTGTGTTTGCAGCTCTGATTTCAGTTCCAGTTGTAAAGACTCAGGGATTTCAGAAAATAGGAGGCAGAAGTGGGGAGACCTACTCCCCAGCTGGCAGATAAGTTAGAGATCTAAACAGATCCAGTGAGTTCAATTACTCAGGCCTTTTTATAGTGAAGGAGACAGGGGACAGGGCTTGGGCATGATTCAGGTGAGGAGTTCTCGCTGAGGAAGGAGAGGAGTGGGACACGCCAGGGCGGCTGTGGGCACGGACAGGAGACACTGGGGCCTTCAGAGAGCTCTGTGGGTGAAGCCTGGGAGGGCAGAGCAGGGCCAGGGTCTCAGGCCTAAGGTCCGAAAGTGGGGCCTGATAAAGGACTTTCCTCCCCAGCCAGAGCGACGGCTGCATGACAGCTAAGTGGGCAAAGAGGTATGCCCTGAAAACAGAGGTTAAAGGCTTGCTGGGGGAAGGGGTCAGAGCTCACCCTGTGTGCCTGCCAGTCTGAGGGAGATGACAAGAGCAAAGTGCTAGAGTCTTCTTCACCTCCCTCTCAGTGCCCTTGCACCCCAACCATGTCTGTGTGTGCCCCTTCCTTTTTCCCAGTTGGCAGGAAACTATCACAAAAGCCAAGGTGAGTCCCTGGGGCTCCACACCGCTGTCCAGCTCAATGCTAAGAGTAAGGCCTTCCTAAAGAAAGCTGCTCTCCTGCTTGAGTTTCATTTGTTTAAAAGGAACTCTCCCTTTCTTTCTCTTCCTGGAATCTCCTCAGGGGCTCGAGTGGACCTGCCCCGGGACATGGGTCTTGGCTCCGCACAGAGCATGTGGTCTCAGTGGTTTCTGTTTTTTTATCTTGACAAATCTGGGTGGCCTGCCTCCTGATTCTTACCTGACAAGGATCTCAGAGCATCTCAGGGGGATGAAAAGGGAAGTCCTAGCTACCATGGGGGGTGACAAGACAGGCAGGGGAGACCTATGGTAGGGAGAAGGGAGCTGCAGACCAGGTAGGGGTTCTCTTAGCTCACTACAAGCTGCTGTCCCTGAGAGTCCTTCCTCTTGGTGCCAGCTGGTCACTCATAGGCTTCAGCAGTGAGTCAAGGAGATATATTCTCTGAGTGCGCAGTGTTCAGAGGGAAGAAGGCACTTGCCTATGCACAAGGGACTAGATGAGTAGCTTGTCAGCTCATCCAGGTCGGGCTTATCCCTAGTGCATATGTGGGGGGGGTATGTGTATGTGTGCGTGTGTGTGTGTGTGCATGCATGTGTGTGTGTGCGCGTGTGTGTGTGTTGGTGGGGGTAAGGAACATTTAAATGGTATGATGCATAGATTATATGCATTTGCCAAAGTCATCAAATGGTACACTCAAAATTTGCATGATTCATTGTGTGAATATTTTTACCTAAGAAATGTAAACAAACAATGATCTCCAATAATATGCAAACTAAAGTGTTTCAAGGTAAGTGTCCTCATGTCTGCAACTTACTTTGAAATGCATCAGAAAATTAGATGGACTGTTGGATGGATAGAAGAATGGACAAATTTGTGATAAAGCAAATATAAACTATAAATTTTAGCATCTAGTTGATGTCTATATAGATGTTCAGTGTATAGTCATTTCAATTTTTTTGTAAGTTTGAAAATTTTCCATAATGAAATATTGGCAAAAATAATATTGTATTTGTCAGGTAGGTATGGAAATTAGTATCATTCTTAAAGATCTAAGTAGGCAGAGCTGTTAGATCTTATTATAGCTACTCTTAATTTACTAATTTGACCCCTAGAAAAAAAACTTGGAAAATGACAGAGTACTGTAAACTCAACTAAATAGTGGTCCTAATTTCTGCCACTGTGCTAAATGTGGAATATTTTCCTAAGCAGATTGACATAGCCTCTGGTAAAGGTATGCAGCCATTAATCAGGCAAATGTGTTCTTTTTCCTACTACTTGAAAAAAAAGGTCAGAAAAGTTCTCATTCATATGGGACAGACAAGAATATATATTAGTCATTTTGCTACATGGCTCTGGCCCTCTGCCATAATACAGAAGAGATCTGAATATCTCAAAATCCCACAGAACATCACCTGGATTCACCATATCACAGGAATCATGCTAAACAGACCAGATGAGCAAGAAGTAGCGTGCACATTGGTGGCCTTCGCAATGCACACTCATTCACAACATGGGAGATAAACCCTATGAAGATTGAGGGGCCAGGCACATAAACACATTTTTTTAAGTTGCTGTTTAGGAGCATATGGAGCAATCCCATCCATGATAAAAAACAAATTATTGCACCTTGCACCACTCACAACAAGGAAGAAAAGTGCAATATCTGGAAGGCCTCATTGGGCTCTGGAAGCAGTATATTTCTCACTTGCTAATACTGCTCTGACCCATACACTGGATGACATCAGACAGCATATACTGATTGACAGCTTGGAGTGGGACTTGAAGAAGTGCTCTGCAGCAGATCTATACTTCAGTGTAAGCAGCTGTGCTTCTTGGGCCATATGATCAGAATACCCTGTAGTATTAAAGGTAGTAGTGGTGGGAGAAGATGCTACGTGGAGTTTATTGTAAACCACATGGGATTATCACAATGCAATCTGCAAGGCCATGCCATCTTCAGAGGACAATTACATGTTTCGGAAAAAAAAATCCTCTGATATGCTTTTGGGTCCTGGTATAAATGTGGCAAACTGATGATGGGACATTATGTAAACATGTGGCCACAACTACTCATCATGAGCTGGGTTTCATCAAATGCACCAAATCCAAAAGTGAAATGGACCTAGCAATAAGCTATTATAAGGAAGTGATAAATTCAGCACAAGCAGGACCAAAGAATGCAAACAGCCAAATAAGCAGGTGGCCTAGTCTCCCATGTCATCCACCACGATTTCACTAGTATCTCTTCCTAAGGTCACACTTATGATATATGGGGGCATCCCTCATGACCAGCTGACAAAGGAGGAAATGCCTGCAGTTGGTTCATGGATGGATTTCCATGGTGCATATGGCTGTAAGCCAAAAATGAATGGTAGCCACGTTACAGCCTTACTCATAATGACCTTGAAAGAAGATGAGACAGATAAAGGCCACTCTAGCTGAGACTGTCTTTTTTTTTTTTTTTTTTTTTTTTTTTTTGAGACAGAATTTCTCTCTTGTTGCCCCGGCTAGAGTGCAATGGGTGCGATTGTAGCTCACCACAACATCCACCTCCTGGGTTCAAGCGAATCTCCTGCCTCAGCCTCCCAAGTAGCTGGGATTGCAGGCATGTACCACCACGCCCAACTAATTTTGTATTTTTACTAGAGACAGAGTTTCTCCGTGTTGGTCAGGCTGGTCTCGAACTACTGATTCAGGCAATGTGCCCACCTTGGCCTCAGGAAGTGCTGGGATTACAGGCATGAGCCGCAGCACCCGGTGAGACTGTCCTTTGGGCTTGCATCACAGATTGACTTCTCCTTCCATCCACTCCTGCTTCCTTCCTCTCTCTTCAGTAGGTGTTGAACCAAAGTTTTCTTCTTAATGAATCATTACGTTCGTTAACACCATCTCAGAGTGCTTCCTACTGCAACAATACCAGTTTTTCTTTTACTTCTCAACTTGTAAAACCTCTTTGTATATTAGGAATGTTATTGTATGTGATAGAGATATTTTCTATTAGCCTTTTGACTCTTTGTTCACAGTTTCATTTGCAAAACAATTCGTTTTTTTGTAAGTGAATCTGTTAACCTTTCCCTATTATCTGCCACAAGATAATGACTTTGGCAGAACATGGTAGCACATGCCTGTAATCCTAGCACTTTGGGAAGCTGAGGCTGGTGGAACACTTGAGCTCAGAAGTTCAAGACCAGCCTAGGCAACATGATGAGAGCCCCGTCTCTACAAAAAAAAAAGAGAGATAATGACTTTGACGTATAGGCATTAACCTGAAAGGAACCATGGTATATTGTTAGAAGAAAGTTGCAGAATAATATATTTAGCAGCACTTATCAAACTCTTCTGGTTATAGGACTCACTAAATTTCTCCTTTGAAAATAGATTCAATAAGCATATGGTGGGGCCAAAAAATCAATATTTTGTTTTTTTGTTGTTTTGTTTTGTTTTTGAGGTGGAGTTTCTCTCTTGTCTCCCAGGCTGGAGTGCAGTGGTGCGGCCTCACCTCACTGCAATCTCTACCTCCTGGGTTCAAGTGATTCTCCTGCCTCAGCCTCCTGAGTAGCTGGGATTAGAGGTGCCCGCCACCACGGCTGGTTAATTTTTGTATTTTTAGTGGAGACGGCATTTCACCATGTTGGCCAGACTGATTGCAAACTCCTGACCTCAGGTGATCCACCTTCTTCAGCCTCCCAAAGTGCTAGGATTACAGGTGTGAGCCACCATGCCCAGCCAGGAATCTGTATTTTAACAACTACTCAAGGCAATTCTCTGATCGGATAAGTTTGATCACAGAATATCACTCCATTTTTGTAATTTAAAAAAGGGGAGAAGGAACTCTGTGTGTGTGTGTGTGTGTGCGTGTGTGTGTATTTGTACATACTACAGAGAAAAGTGTGTTAGAATACATATCAGATTCATATTGCTTTCCTTAAGTGAGTGGAACCAGAAGAAATTAAAAGATTATGACTTTATTTTTATCCTTTTGTTATTTTTATTACAATGGACATGAATTACTGTAACTTTTTTTAAAATCCAGTAAATTTTAAAAGCCATTTGAAATTGTCTATTTTTCTTTTACAAGAAAGAAATATGAAAGGAAAAGAAGCTTTCAGGAGAACTGTCTTGATTCTTGGCTAAGCCTTCTCTGCCAGGTCCACCACAGCATCAGGAATTCTCCCTGTATCAAGGGAGCTATACCTGGACAGCGGTTGATGAATTTTACACCCATGTAACCATGAAATAGTTAACAAGAGTTTCTACCTTGTTAAAATTTTGGTTCACACCAAAAATCGTTTATACAGGTTGTGTAACAGCTGCTGTTGCAATTATGTCTAATGGAAGGTTTTGATTCACACCAAAAACACTTACATGTGTTTTGAGTGGCTAAAACTTCTGGTTTCCTAGGAAATAACTACACAGTCTCCCCTGGGGACTCTGAAATCATCCTTCTTACTCTTGCCTGGTTCACTGCCTTGGAAACATTCAAAACAGATTGCTGATCTTCTAGGCACTGGGATTATAATACTTGCTTGTACCTTTTATTTAGAAAAAAATGTTTTTCTGATTATACAAGTAATTACAAGCTCACTGTAGAAAACTGTAAAAAGATAGAAAAGTATAAAAAGAAACAGAAGAAGAATTACTCATAACCCTACCACTCAGAAGCAACCACTGTTATACTTTTGACATATTACATTCCAGTTTTGTTTCTATGCACTTTTTACATAGTTGAGCTCATCCTAAACATATAATTTCATATATTTCTTTTATCATGCAATGTAATAATATAAGCAATTTTTTATAAACCATGCCTTTGTAACATTCCACTTTATATAGATGCACTCTGATTTATTTTATTATTCCCCTTTAATTCACATTCAAGTTGTTTCTATGGTAAAAGAAACAGTGAAGCTTATATCTTTGGGAATAAAAGTATCTAATCTGGAAAGCATATCCCACTTCTAATGCTGGTGATAGTGTTGCCTAACAACTGTACTCAAAAAAGGTACTCACGAATTTTCACCTTGTAGTCATTATAGTGAATTCCAGGACATCTTAAGCCCACCAACTAAGAGGTAGTGCTCCTGAAAATAGAGAACAAGGAAACAAGTGAAATCATCGCTCCAATGACAGGGAGGACAGTCATGTTATCCTAAAACCCAAATATACCAAACTTACAGAACAATGACAACAATGGTATCCATTATGTCTAGCCAAAACCTTTATGTACCTATTTCTTTGTTGTGCTTTGTTCTTATCTGAACTGTTCAGTCAAAAAACTTTTCCACTTTGTTTGTTCTGGCAGAACTCTTTTAAAGGGAGAAGGGACCGAAGACACCTTGTCTAGCTGAGCTGTGTGTTGCCATAAGAAAAATTTCACTAAAACTGAAATGGTGTTTTTGAAAATCACACTGGCAATTTAATTAGGGCTAAAGACTCATGAGGTTTAGAAGGACATGTACTTTCTCATTCTAACTTTACACCACTTCAAACCTTTCTCAAAAATAAGACCACAGTTGCTTTAAAATACTCAAGAGAAAAAGGTGTGGCTGTATGAAGAAATAGGTGAGACAAGATTAGTAAAATGTTGTAATTTTTGAAACTAGGTGATGGATATGGATTATACTATTCTCTGTATTCTTGGGTATGCTGAAAATTTCCATAATAAAAAGAGAGAAACAAAAATGTATAAGACATCTAAGAATTTAAAGGAAAAATAAAATAAGCATAAGACCCCATATGAATGGTAACATTTGACTTTTTTAGGGCTAGAATTTTCTTACTTGCAACTTAATTTTTAAAATAACTAGGAAACCACATAAGTTTTAAGGGACACATTTGGTTATGTCGTTTCTTGCTTATAATAATTTAGCTATCTGTAACAAAAATCTTATCATTCCCTAAATAATTGATGAACTGATATTGCATTCGCTTAGAAATTGTACTTTAGTTAATGACTACTGCCTTTCACATCTTGCCTAAGGAAAAGGCAGATGAATGTTGGAAACAGATGCTCGGTGCAGCAAAAAAAAAAAAAAAAAAAAAAAAAAAATTAGCACTGAGACAAAGGATTTTTTAACAACACAATTTTTACTTCCTGGACTGCAGGAAGGGCACCCTTGCTAGCCATGGTGCCACAAGATTACAATGAACAAAGGAAAAGAGACAAATTTATTCCTTACGTATTTGGGGTCATCTTTACTGCTATGTCTGATTTCTGTTGGCTGGAGCCAGACCTCACAATCTAAACTAAAACCTGATTGGCTATCAACTTACAATTTTTCCAAATAGGTTAAAGCAATGGAGAGCTGGGACATGCCTGTGAGCACGTCCAGCACAGATATCTTGGTTAAAGTACAAGGACATGGAATGTACTACGTGCCTGTGAGCATGGCATGTTTAACAGCTACATAGGATAGGGTTTAACAAAGGCCTAATAATAGTTATTAGCACACTTATTCTTTAACAAGAAAGGAAAGTTTAAAAAGGAACTTTTCTACTTCCCACAATTCCCTCCTCTTTTACTTTATAATTTTCCTTTTTAAACTTTTTAAACATGTTTTGGCTTAGTTGTTCTGCCTGAATTCTTTTTTAAGCTTCTCTTTCTTTTCTCTTTACACTATTTCTTTAGTTTTACTTCCTGTCTCTCTCTTTTACACACACTTTGTATTACTATCTTTTCATATACTTTTTCTTTCTTACTTTTTAATGTTTTGCTGGCTGGAGCAGGACTTGCCTTGGGCTGCACTGCTGGTGCTGCTGGTTTTCTTTCTTGCTGGCGCAGGTGCCACACCTGTTTGCCCCACAAGGTTGCGGGGCCCGGTCTTGGACCATCTTGCTGCTGCTGCTGCTTCTTTCTGGCCTCTCCTGCCGCTGCCGCCATCAGGACACTCGCCACTTCTGGTGCCACTTGCGCTACTGCTTACTCCCGGCCCTGGCACCTTCCCGCGTACTGCCGCTCAGAGCAGCCTGGCCCCTGTGCGCCTGTGACCGCCGCCTCCCTGGGCCCCACCCCAACGGGCGGCTGACCCAGCCACAGGCACCGCTGCAGCCGCCTGAGGGGGCCTTTACTGGGGCTCCTCCGAAGCAGCCTTGGCTACCTTTTGCCTTTCTTTTTCCAAGGCAGGATTCTAACTATTGCCTCCCACACCGCCCTTTTGGAGGTCTCTCTCACTCCTCTCTTTAAGTAAAAATTGTGTCGCTGAAAGATCCTTTGTCTCGGTGCTAATTTTTCTTTACATCACGGAGCATCTATTTCCAACATTGAATGTGACTGACTTCACAGTTTTTGAGAAACCATCTCACTACCATCTATTGCACACAGAAAGGCAAATATTCCTCAGCATGGACAAAGCATGGCCTTTCAGTGGCCTGTGGTGCATGGTCTCCATTTGATGCTGTCTCCCTCAGAAAAACCAATTATTCTACCCAGTTTATCCAAGTCTTTCTCCAGCTTCCCGCACATGACATTATGATATATGTCTTTACTGGTCTTTCTTCCCCTCTACAATGCCAATTATTTCAATGTCAAGGCTATGTCTTATTTTAGCTTTGTTTTCATAGTGGTTGGTACAGTCTCTGGAAAGTGCTAAGGAACATACATGTATAATAAATGAACAAAAGAATAAACGTACAAAATACTGGAACTGGAGTATGCAAAAGGAAGGTTAAGATCTGGCTTATATTTCTTAGTTGTTACAGTCTTAAGAAAGTTTCTTAACCTATGTGACTCTCGGCTATGAAGTGGGAATTACAATGCCAAACTTTCCTACTTCACGGTGTTATTTCAGGACTCAAAGTCAACTTGAAGTAGTGCATAGGAGAGTATTTTGGAAACCAAAAGGAGGAAAGGCCACCTGTGTTGTGTTAAGGAGAAAGGCAGCATAGTATGGTGTTTATGGCCCCTCTCACTGGGTTGTGGTGAGAATAAAATGAGGTGATATATGTAAAATACTTGGAAAATTACCTGGGACAAAGTAACCTTTCCCGAAACAGTAGCAGACCTGATTATTCTCTTCCATGTGAAAGAGTTCAATTCGCTGGAGGTGATGGGATTATATGGAAGCCCGCAATATGGAGCAGATGTCCTTTAAAATGACCACTTGACCTCCATGATGTCATGGTGAGTGATTTGAAATCCTTGTCTAAATAACATCAAAGTCATACAGTCTCTTTATGACTGGCTGGTGTCCTCACTGGGCCTGAGAGTGGCCCCTCCATGCATGTGTATGAATATATATGTGTGTGTGTGTGTGTGTGTGTGTGTGTGTGTGTGTGTGTGTGTGCATGTATCTATGTATATTTGTGTGTGTTTATATGAAGGCATTGTACTGGGCCTGAGTATGTCCCCAACTGTAGTGCACATATCTCTGTGTTTGTCTCTGTATACATGTGTGTCTTAGTTTGTTTGGGCTGCATTAACAAAATACTGTGGAGTGGGTAATTTATAAACAACAGAAATTTATTTCTCACAGTTCTATAGGCTGAGTAGTCTAAGATCAGGGCACTAGTAGATCGAGCATCTGGTGACAACCTACTCCTCATAGATGGTACCTTCTATGTGTCCTCACATGGTGGAAAGGCAAAGGGACTTACAACCTCCCACAGGCCTCTTTATAAGGGTACCAATCTCATTCATGACAGCTCTACCCTCATGACCTAATCACCTTCCAAAGGCCCCATCACCTAATACCATCACCTTGGTAATTAGGTTTTCTCTTAGTCTGTTCAGTTTTACTTTAACAGAATACCTGAGACTGGGTAGTTCGTAAAGCAAAGAAGTTTATTTGCATCTGGTGAGAGCCTCAGGCTGCTTCAACTCATGAAGGAAAGAAGAGGAAGTTGGTTTATGCAAAGAGATCATATGGTAAAAGAGGAAGCAAGATGGCGGGCAAGTGCCAGGCTCTTTGTTTTGAGAGGGAGTCTCACTCTGTCACCCAGATTGGAGTGCAATGGCACGATTTCTGCTCACCACAACCTCCACCTCTTGGGTTCAAGTGATTCTCTCATCTCAGTCTCCCCAGTAGCTGGGATTATAGGCACCCACCATCATGCCCAGCTGCCAGGCTCTTTTTAACAAGCAGCTCTTGAGGGAAGGAATAGAGCCAGAACTTGGTCACTAGCCCCATCCCAAGGCGTTAATCTATTCATAAGGGATTGCTCCCATGGCCTAAACATCTCCTACAAGTCCCCATGATATGGTTTGGGTCTGTGTCCCCCTCAAATCTCACTTTCAGTTGTAACCGTCAATGTTGGAGGTGGGGCCTGGGGAAGGCGATTGGATCATGGGAGCAGTTTCTAATGGTGTAACATCATCCCCCTAAGTGCTGTTCTCATAATAATGAGTGAATTCTCAGGAGATCTGGTTGTTTAAAAGCATGTAGCACTTCCCCCCTCTCTCTTCCAACTGCTGTGGCTGTATAAGACATGACTGCTTCTCCTTCACCTTCCACCATGATTGAAAGCTTCCTGAGGCCTCCCCAGAAGCCATCATGCTTCCTGTACAGCCTGCATAACCATGAGCCAATTAAACCACTTTCTTTATAAATTACCCAGTGTTGAGTATTTCTTTATAGCAGTGTGAGAATGGACTAACACACTTCACCTCTCAACATGGCCACATTGGGGATCAGATTTCAACAAGAGATTTAGAGAGGACAAACATCCAAAACCTAGCATTCTTCTCCTGGCCCCACAAAACTCAAGTTCTTCTCACATGCAATCACTTTATCCCAAGAATCCCAAAAGTCTTAACTAGTTTTAGCATTGACTCAAAAGTTCAGTCTTATCTGAGACACAAATTAAGTTCCTTCCAGCTGTGAGCCTGCAAAATTTTTAAAAAGTTATTTACTTCTAAGATTCCATGGTTGTAAGGGCACTAGGTAAACATGCCAATTTCCCATAGGGAGATATTGGCCACAAGAAAGGGGTAACAGGACCCACACAAGTCCAAAACCCAGCAAGGCAGACAACCCAGCTCCAAATATCTCCTTTGACTCCATGTCCCACATCCTGGGCATGCTGGCAGGAAGGGTAGACTTCCAAGGCCTCAGGTTGCCCCCCTCCCATGGCTTTGCTGGACACAGCCCATGTGGCCACTCTCTCAGGGTTGAGATCTAATGCCAGCAACTTTTCCAGGCCGAGGTAGTATGCTGCCAGTTGTTTTACCATTCTAGAGTCCAGACAGAAGCCCCACCCCTGCAGCTCCACTAGACATTGACTCAATGGGAGACTCTTGGTGGTAGCTCCACTCCTGAGTCAGGTTTCTGCCTGGACATCCAAGCTTTCCAATACATCCTCTAAAATCTTGGTGGAGAGAGTCACACCTCCATAGCTCTTTCATTCTGTGGACCTGCAGAATTAACTCCATATTGGCATCACCAAGGCTTATGGCTTGTGCCCTCCATAGTGGTAGCAAAAGTATTTGAGGCCACTGGGGCCATCTGAACCACAGCTGCTCCCACCAGAGTGGACTAGATTTAGAGGCCATTTTTTCCGTTATCTTGACTGGATCTCTTTTAGTTTTGCTAATCTCTTTACTAAAGAGTCTCTCGGCTCCATCCTCAGCTGTACCCAATGGCCATTGACTATTTTAAATTCAGTCTCTCATATCCTCCTTTGAGTCTGCTTTATCATCATGCTGATTTCCTCAGTAATAATTTGAATAAACCTTTGCATATGCCCACTTTTTTAAGCATTGATTAGATAATACTGGGTATGTAGATTAACTTGACCTGTCTGGGCCATGAATATATGAACATCTGTTCTACAAGCACATGACTTTAGTAAATTATTATGAGATGTTAAATGACAGAAAAAAACTATAGATTTAGTAACTTGTCTCCACTGAAAGTTTTGTTAAATACTCAGTTTTATACATTTTTTTTAAGAGACAGGATCTTGTTCTGTTGCCCATACTGAGTGGTGCAATCATCGCTCACTGCAGCCTTGAACTCCTGTGCTCAAGCAATTACTTCTACCTCAGCCTCCCCAGTAGCTAAGACTACAGGGATACACCACCATGCCGTGCTGATTTTTAAAATGTTTATGTTTTGTAGAGACAAAGGTTCACTATGTTGCCAGGCTGGTCTTGAACTCCTGGCTTCAAGCAATCCTCCCACCTGGGCTTCCTAATTTATAGAGACAGAAAGTACATTATTGATTGATTAGGAGTGGGTGGTCACATGGGAAGAAAAATGAAGTGACTGCTAATGGGTACAGGGTTTCTTTTAGGGAGGATGAAAATTTTCTAAAAATACATTTTGGTGATGGTTTCTCAACCCAGTGGATGTATTAAAAACATTGATGTGTGTATTTTAGATGGGTTAATTTTTCAATGTGAAATACATCTCCAAAAACTGTTTTAAGAAAACAAATTTGCATGACATGGACATGATCCCGAGACTAATGGAACAAGTCATATCAAGTATGATGGGACTACAGATATATCTGTGTTAAAATAAAATAAAATAAATATTATCTTCCGGTGTATAAGAGAAGGCAACTTACTGTACTAATTCAGTGTTTGCCCTCTCATCTATGTATAATGAGTACTGAAAAATGGAAAGCACAGTTAAACAAATAGTTAAGCGACACAGAACCTGTTTGGGTCTTGAAAAGTTGTTTGCCCTAATGAGCCTGGTGCTCCTTGGGAATAAATAGGCACTCAAATTTCCCCTATGCTATACTTTAAAGGGTGTGTAAGTTCAAATACAAACAGTCATCAGCAATTTTTTAGAGCTATTTTTTGCTTTTTCCTACAGAGAGGGAAATGGAGCCCAATCATACATGCTATTTATAAGCACTCTTTTTTACCTCCATTGGACATTACTATGTTTTCTGCTTTTGCACTCTGTTTTCCCAACTTCACTATCTTACTCTGTCACATTTCTCTAATCTTTTCACAATCATGTTATAATAGCACCCTACAACAACCTTGGGCCCAGATTTGTGCTCCTTGAGTTCTTCTTACCTGCTTTTCAAGCACACAGTGAACTGCTGCAATCAAGTAGTTTTGATTTATTTTTTTCTACCTCCTTTGCCATATGTTTAATGCTAGTTGGTTTGTATCGTTAATCTTGTAATTAAGATCTTCCTTGGCTGGGCACAGTGGCTCACACCTGTAATCCCAGAACTTTGGGAGGCTGAGGTGAGGAGACTGCTTGAGCCCAAGAGTTTGAGACCAGCCGGGACAACAAAAGGAAACCTCCATTTCTACAATTTTTTTTTTAATTAGCCAGGCATGGGGTGTGAAATGTTACTGTCATGATAAGCCTTTTATATAGCCTATAGTCCCAGCTACTATATGTTAAATGTTATATATACTAAATGTTACTGTCATGATAAGCCTTTTATATAGCCTATAGTCCCAGCTACTATTGCTGAAACAGAATCTCACTCTGCTGCCCAGGCTGGAGTGCAGTGGCACAATCTTGGCTCACTGCAACTTCCACCTCCTGAGTTCAATTAATACTCCTGCCTCAACCTCCCGAGTAGCTGGGATTACAGGTGTGTATCACCATGTCGAGCTAGTTTTTGTATTTTTAGTAGAGACAAGGTTTTGCCATATTGGCCAGGCTGGTCTCAAACTCCTGGCCTCAAGTGATCTGCCTGACCTGGCCTCCCAAAGGGCTGGGATTACAGAAGTGAGCTACTGTGCCTGACCCACATTTTCACTCTCTTAATGGTATAATTTGATGGTCACAAGTTCTTAATTTTAATATGTTCCAATTAATTAATATTTTCCTTAAATGGCTAGTGTTATTTTTGCCTCCCATTTAAAAATATTTGCTATTCCAAAATCATTTTATGTTATGTTCTAGAAGCTTTATTGTTTTGCCTTTCACATTTAGATATACAATTCACCTTGAAATCATTTTTGTATAGGTATGAGATTGTGGCCAAGATTCATTTCTTCCTTCATTCCTTCTACTGACCCAGCACAATTAACTTAAAAGAACTCCTTTTTCCCACTGCTCTGCAGTGTTATCTTTGTGATAAATCAAATGCCCTATGTGTGTGGACCTATTTCTGAACTGCGTTCTGTTCTATTTGTCTACTTGTCTGTCCTTTTGAAAAGGCCACAGTCTCATTAATTTAGTTTTATAAGCATTGCGATCTGTGTTAATCTTCCCTTTGCTCTTGTACTTTAGGATTGTCTTGGCTATTCTTGGCTCTTTGCACCACTTTCTAAATTTTAGAGTGAGCGTGCCAATCTCCACCCCCCAAAAACGAATGTGCTGAGATTTTAATTGGACTATATTATGTTTATAAATCAGTTTGGGCAGAACTCACATCTTTGCAATATTGAGTTCTTCACTCCATGAACTTAGTAAATTCTTCCATTTATTTACATCTGCTTCAATTTCTTTCACCAATAGTTTGTAGTTTCTTGTGTAGAGGTCTTGTTAGACTAATTCCTAGGTATTTTATGTTATTCTAAATAGCATTTCAAAAATTTTTTCATTTACAATTACTTGTTTCTAGTATATTGAAATAAAACTGATCTTTTACATAATGACTTTCTATTTAGTGAAATGGCCAAATTAACTTATTAATTAGATATCTATCTGTAGCTTATTTTGTCTTTCTACATACATACGCAGTCAATGCACTTTGCCATGAATATGTGTGCCTCTGTAAATGTATGTAATACAAATGTTCACTGGGAGACTGGAGCAGAGATGTCTCTCATGTGACTATAAACTAGTTTATTCACTATATTTATCACTGAGCATTCACCCTGTTTTCTCCTTTTCTGAATCTCATTTGTCTGCAACTGCTGCCTGATGAGTTACACAGAAAAGCATTACCACTGATACCACCTATAGTGTCAAGTAGAATGTCTCTGCATGCTTCAAAAATGCTCACTCTTTAGGATATCAAACCAGTCCTGGGACCCATGAAGAGGCAAAAGGGGCTTTTCCTAGTCCATATTACACTGTGTTGCCTTAGATCTAAAGCTAAGCCACTTGTGCCCAGAATTTCAGAGCCTTTCTTGAATGTTCCCTGCCATTTCCAGTTCTTTCATCCTTCACTAACCACAAGGGGTCACTCAGCCCACAGGGCTGGGGACACATCCTATACCACCATCACCTCTGTACTCTTTCTTCATGTCTTTTGGTTCCTCTCCTCAGAATAAAACAAAACAAAACAAAAAAAACCAAACCAAAAAAAAACTACTTCTTATAGTTTATGAATGGTAACAAATGGATACTAGTATGGGGAGAGTGGAGCCTAGACAGGGAGCTCATTACACTAGCTTCAGCCAACAGAAGAGTTCCCATTATACTTTAGCAACAGTACAATCTTTGCAGTCTTTTGATTTAATTGATCCTTCCTTAAAATGGCATGTGTGTTTGGTGGTGTTGCAGTCACAAATACAGACATACCTTGCAGATATTGTGGGTTCAGTTCCAGACCACCACAATAAAGCAAATATTGCAATAAAGTAAGTGACACAAATTTTTTGGTTTCCCAGTGCATATAAAAGTTGTGTTTACACTATACTGTAGTGTACTTAGTGTGCAACAACATAACGTCTGAAAAAAAAGCATATACCTGAATTAAAAACAATGTATTGGGCCGGGCGTGGTGGCTCATACCTGTAATCCCAGTACCTTGGGAGGCCAAGGCAAGCGGATCACATGAGGTCAGGAGTTTGAGACCAGCCTGGCCAACATGGTAAAACCCCGTCTCTACTAAAAATACAAAAATTAGCCAGACATGGTGGTGCATGTCTGTAATCCCACCTACTTGGGAGACTGAAGCAGGAGAATCGCTTGAACCAGTGAGGTGGAGGTTGCAGTGAGCCAAGACCATGCCACTGCACTCCAGGCTGGGGAAAAAGAGTGAAACTCCATCTCAAAAAAGAAATACTTTATTGTTAAAAAATGCTATCATCTGAGCCTTCAGCTAGTTGTCATCTTTCTGCTAGTGGAGGGACTTACCTCAATGTTGATGGCTGCTGACTGACCAAAGTGGTAGTTGCTGAAGGCTGGGGTGGCTATGGCAGTTTCTTAACATAAGACAAGAAATGAGTTTGCCACATCGATTGACTTTTCCTATCATGAAGGGTTTCTCTGTAGCACGCAATGCCATTTGATAGCAGTTTACGTACAGTAAAACTTTCAAAACTGGAGTCAGTCCTTTCAAACCTGCTGTTGCTTTATTAAATAAGTTTACATAATATTCAAATCCGTGTTTTCTCTTCAAGAATGTTCACAGCATCTTCACCAGAAGTAAATTCCATTTCAAGGAATTATTTTCTTTGCTCATCCATAAGAAGCAACACCTTGTTCATCCAAATTTTATCATGAGATTGCAGCAATTCAGTCACATTTCAGGCTCCACTTTTAATTCTAGTTATCTTGCTATTTCCACCACATCAGCAGTTATTTCCTCCAGCAAAGTCATGAACTCCAGCAAAGTTACCCATAAGGGTTGGAATCAACTTCTTCTGAACTCCTGTTAGTATTGATATTTTTCTCTTGTTCTATAAATCACAAATGTTCTTAACGGCATCTAGAATGGTGCATACTTTCCAGAAGGTTTTCAATTTTCAACTTTGCCCAGATCCATCAGAGGAATCATTATCCATGATAGCTATAGCCTTATGAAATGTATTTCTTAAAAAAAAATAAGAATTGAAAGTCAAAATTACTCCTGCAGAATGGCTGTTGTGTTAGCAGGCATGAAAACAACATTTATTTCCTTGTACATCTCCATCAGAGCTCTTAGGTGACCAGGTGCACTGTCAATGAGCTGTCATATTTTTAAAGGAATCTTTTTTTCTGAGCAGTAGGTCTCAACAGTAGATTTAAACTATTCAGTAAACCATGCTATAAACAGATGTGCTGTCATCTAGGCTTTGCTGTTCTATTTATAGAGCACAAGCAGAAATTTAACATAATTCTTAGAGCCTTAGGATTTTTGGAATGGTAAATGAGCGTTGGTGTTAACTTAAAGTCACCAGCTGCATTAGTCCCTAACAAAAGAGTCAGCCTATCTTTTGAAGCTTTGAAGCCAGGCATTGACTTCTCTTCTCTAGCTATGAAAGTGCCAGATGGCATTTTCTTTCAATAGAAGGCGTTTTTTTTTCCCTGCTATATTGAAAATCTGTTGTTTAGTATAGTCAATTTCATTAATGACCTTAGGCTCTTCTGGAAAACTTGCTGCAGTTTTTACATCAGCACTTGCTACTTCACCTTACACTTTTATGTTATAGAGAAAGCTTTGTTTCTTAAACCTTATAAATTAGCCTCTGCTAGCTTCAAACATTTCCTCCGATGCTTTCTCACATTTCTCAGCCTTCACAGAATTAAAGAGAGTTAGGTTCTTGCTCTGTATTAGGCTTTGGCTTAAGGGAATGTTATGGTTGGTATGATCTTCTATTCAGACCACTCAGACTTTCTCCATATTAGCAATAAAGCCATTTAGCTTTCTTATCATTTATGTGTTTACTGGAGTAGCACTTTTATTTTCCCATAAGAACCTTTCCTTTGCATTCTCAGCTTGGCTAAATGTTTAGCATAAGAGGCCTAGCTTTCAGCCCATCTCAGCTTTTGACATACCTTCCTCACTAAGCTTAATCATTTCTAGCTTTTTATTTAAAGCAAGAGATATGTGAGTCTTCCTTTCACTTGAATACTTAGAGACTATTGTAGAGTTATTAGCTGGCCTAATCTCAATATTGTTGTGTCTCAGGATATAGGGAAGGCCGAGGAGAGGGAGAGAAATAGAGGAACACCAGTCGGTGGAGCAGTCAGAACACACACATTTGTGGATTAAGTTTGTCATCTTATATGGGCATAGTTTGCGGTGCCCCCAAACAACTATAATAGTAACATCAAAGATCACTGACCACAGATCACCATCACAGATATAATAATAATGAAAAAGTTTGAAATACTGTGAGAATTACCAAAATGTGACACAGAGATACAAAGTGAGCACATGCCATTGGAAAAATGGTACCGATAGACACTGGGTCGCCAAAAACCTTGAATTTATAAAAAAAAAAAAAAAAAAGCAGAGTATCTGCAAAGTGCAACAAAGTGCCGTGAAAGAAGGTATGCCAGTACGTAGAAACTAGGATCACAGGGCCAGGCACTGTGGCTCATGCCCGTCATCCCAGCACTTTGGGAGGCCAAAGCAGGTGGATTGCTTGAGCCCAGGAGACCAGTCTGGGCAACATGGCAAAACCTCATCTCAAAAAAGTACAAAAATTACCTGGATATGGTGGCACATGCCTGTAGTCTCAACTACTAGGGGGTCTGAGGTGGGAAGATCAGTCAATCCTAGGAGGTCGCAGCTTGGGTGCCAGAGCGAGACTCTGTCTCAAAACACACACACACACAGACACACACACACACACACACACACACACAACTAGGATAATAGAAGAAGGCTATTTGAACGTAACTGTAAACACAAACTGGGACTCTTAGCATAATGACTGATAGGAGTTATTTTTGGATGCTAGAATGATGCAGGCTTTCCTTGATCTAGTACTCTATCCACATGGATTTAAAGCCCTTCCCATCTTCAATGAAAGAACTAAATGGAATAGATAACAAATAATCTGGGTGAGAGACTGAAGCAAAGAAAATGTAGGAGCTCAGAAGAAGAGAGAGGCTTAAGAGCAGGAGAGGCCCGTGGACAAATGAAGAGTTGACTCCAAGAAGGAAGTTGTTCCCTAAGAGAAAGATGACTACATGGATGGTTCCAGGAATTAATACAACAGTTCAACACGTAGGCCAGGTGCAGTGGCTCACGTCTGTAATCCCAACATTTTGCATTGCCAAGGCAGGAATATTGCTTGAACCCAGGAGTTTGAGACCAGCCTGGGCAACATAGTGAGATTCCATCTCTACAAAACATTTAAAAAATTAGCTGGACATGGTGGCTGACAGCTGTAGTCCCAGCTAGTCAGGAGGCTCAGGTTGTAGGATCACTTGAGCCTTGGAGGTTGAGGCTGCAGTGAGCCATGATCACGCCACTGCACTCAGACTGGGTGGCAGAACAAGACTCTGTCTCCAAAAATAAAAGATTCAACACACACACACACCCTGTTAGCCGGGTGAGCTACATAGTGTGGAAAAGCTACTTCCAGTTCTAAAAAGAGATCTCTTTCTTGCACATTCTTCTGGGCTCAGGGCAAGTGACTAATTGGCTAAGAGAAGTAAGATTTATCTTTTTGGGAATGCATTTTGTTGTGCTCCATTTGGGTATTCAGAACATAGTAAAGAAGTTACACCTACCAGCTCTGAGTGTTTGGCTCTGAATGGCTTCCAGGGAAGCTGCTGTGTTGGCAATGTTCTTCATTGGATGCAGAGAATAGAAGTTTCACATTTGATTCTGATGCCCTTAGTCATCTTTAGCCCCAAATTAGGTCCTGTGTCTACAGTTATTTCCATACCCAAATGGCTAATACCACATTGTAAAACTCCCAAAACCATGGGACTAGCATTCCTGAGGGATAATTAGTTGTTTATATTGCCCCTGCCCAGGTTATAATGTAACATACCTTTAAGCAGTACTCATTTATGCTATTCTTCAAGCAAAATATATATTCTTCTGGGAGTAGCTTGTATAATTTCTTCTGGGAGGCCTTCAGTCTTTCCATTAATCAGTTACTTTAGCTTGCATTCTGTCCATTGTCCTTTCCTCTGGGTCTTACTCCTAGTTGGAGGCCAGCCGCAATTTCTTCTATTTCTCATTCAGAAAAGTATCCTATAGTTTGGGAGCTAGATGGCCCTGAACCCTTCATCCAAGATAGTTTCAACAGCCTTAGATACGCCTTGTGAAAAACAGCATCAATATCTTAATCTTAAACTCAAGCCTATAGAAAATATTGTATTGAATCATAAAATTAATATATGAGTGCTATTGCTAGTAGCACCTCTCAGCATTGGTAAGTATACAGATAAGCAGTACATATGAAAAGGCACACCATAAACATATTCTCTGTAAGAGACCATTTAAAGCCAAGAATGATATTTTGTAATAGGAGATTGAATCTCACCTGCGGGCAAACTTATACTGGCAATAAACCTGTGGACAGACTTGTACTGGCAATGACTGCATACATATATTCTTTCTTCCTAATTGTCCTGATAACCACAATCCTAATGTAAAAATAATGGTAAATACAAGTTTTGGCGAGGTCAAAAATGTTAGGACAGAAGCCTAAGCAGGTCATCACTGCCTGAAATATCTATCAATAGGCTTTTTTTTTTTTTGAGACGGTGTCTGTTGCCCAGGTTGGAGTGCAGTGGCACAATCTCAGTTCACTGCAACCTCCACCTCCTGAGTTCAAATGATTCTCCTGCCTCAGCCTCCCAAGTAGCTGGATTACAGGCACCCCCCCCCCATCATGCTTAGCTACTTTTTTACTTTTTTTGTATTTTTAGTAGAGACAAGGTTTCACCATGTTGGTCAGCTGGTCTCAAACTCCTGACCTTGAGTGCTGAGATTATAGGCATGAGCCACTGTGCGCAGCCATTTCGGCCTTTTTTGGCCAATCCCTAAAGGGGCAGAATGACCTGGCTATCTGATCATTGAATTATCCCATTTTAAATCTGGTAACTCCAAGTCAGTTCATAAAAAAGTTTCAGAAATCTATAATGCCCATTGAACCTCAAGAAGATCCTTAATTCCTATAATTGGTGAACAGAGCCAGTTAATAAGAATAAAAATCTTTTGAAAATCTGTGATCATCTCCAGTTGTGGCATAATATGCCCTATGTAATCCAGGACTGGTGGAATTGGCATTTGCCAATGAATACTTTCAGGCTTGCATTTTGCAAAGGATTCCATATTAAGAGCAGTTATCATTCATTCTCCTCCAAATTCCTGGCAAATATAATTATACCATTTAAATAAAGTAACATCACCAGGTAATTCCAATTACCAATCACCTTTTCCATAAACTGCTGGAATATAGTAGCCCCTTCCCAAAGATAACTTGGAGGAGACTTTTGGACTGATACATTCCCACAAGACAGATAAAAGCTTTCTTTTCATTGCTCACTTCATCCATGGGAATTTAATAATATTTACACCTCCAGTACAACAAATATTAACTCATTACAATATATATGGTAGTTGATACTTTCTTGTACAGATGTGAAAACTGAAACACAGAGGGATTAAATGACTAGCCCAAGTACATACACTAGTTACTGGTAGAACTGAGATGTGATCCCAAATATAGAGTCTTCACTCTTAATGTTTACTTTTCAATTTTACTAGATAGTTTCTTAAATGAGTAAAGATTATTGCAACTGCATCTTATGCTTGCCACCTTGAATATACCCACATCCCATTGACAGAGAAAGAAAACCTTACTCTTGGCTTAGAATTTCCTCCTCAATCTCACCATCCTCTCTTTAGGTATTAGTGAGTTTTCCTAATTAAAACTCTCTGCATTTAACCTAGGGGACAAAGGAGTAATCTCATCCAGGATAAAAATATGGGTTGGGGCAATGGCACAATGCCAAAGAGAGTTGTAAAAACAATCAAGCCAAAAATAGGAAAGGGTAAAAAGTCTATACATCATCATCACAGCCATTTGCATATAGGCTCGGCCAAGTCTACCACTACTGGTTTGCAAATACAGTGGAATTGATAAAAGAACCATTGAGAAGTTTGAGAAGGCAGTAACTGAGTTGTGAAAGAGATCCTTCAAATAAGCCTGGGACTTAAATCAACTGTAAGTTAAACATGAATATGATGGCATCATCAATATCTTTCTATGGAAATCCAACACCTTCAAGTCCTATGTGTTCACCATTAATGTCTCAGGACACAATGTTTTCTTCTACAATATTTACACATACACTTTAGCCTGATGGAATTGACAAAAACAATTGTTTGTTTTAAAAAATGAATTCCACTGACACACTCTACATGCAGAAAGTATATGAGAAAATTGTTAAAGAACCCAGTCCTTACTTTTCAAAAATTGGCTACAACCCAGAAAGTAGTATTTGCTCTAATTTCTAATTGAAATGGGAAAAATATGCTGGACTTTGCTAGAGTAGTATTTGCTCTAATTTCAAATTGAAATGGGAAAAATACGACTATCAGATGGATGGGAATTAATATACAACTATGATATTGCTTAAAATACACTGCATGAAGCTTTGGATTCCATCTGGAAGGAGGAAAAACTGTCTAATTTAGCTATAGAAGTTTAAGTGTAAGACTAATTAATGACAATGCATTGTATAAGCTTTAGATGAAAAGATATTTTGTGGATCATTTATTTTGCGGAATCTTGTAATTGACTATGTCAGCTTTCTACCAAACAATTATAGTCCCATCCCTTGCTGGCATAGCTATCATTAATTACATACAAGCCAAAACACCAAATAATCGTTTTTTTTTTTTTTTTTTTTTTGAGATGGAATTTTGCTCTTGTCGTCCAGGCAGTGGCACTATCTCAGCTCACTGCAACCTCTGCCTCCCAGGTTCAAGTGATTGTTCTGCCTCAGCCTCCCAAGTAGCTGGGATTACAGGCACCCACCACCACTTCTGGCTAATTTTTTGCATCTTTAGTAGAGATGGGTTTTCGCCATGTTGGGCAGGCTGGTCTCAAACTCCTGACATCAGGTGATCCGCCTGCCTCAGCCTCCCAAAGTGCTGGGATTACAGGTGTGAGCCACGGCTCCCAGACAAGTAATCACTTTTTTAGCTTCCTTTTCAGATAGGTAATGAACATGGGATTCAATTTTGATGGGACTTTTAGGAAAGATTATTCATCCATATCAATATCCATGCTTTGGAGGAAATACCTTCCTCTTTGTTGGAAATGGTCATATCTGCATATGATAGGTGGAAATGCTGGAGCAATTTTGCAACCATAATGGAAGACATCATTGATATTCTGAGGATAGCAAAAACCTAAATATAGAGAGCACTTGAATTTTGGATGATATCCATTGAACTGCTAAACTAACTCAGGAACCATTATGCTTCTCTACTCCTTATTATGTGAGATAATAAATATATTTATTGTTTATATCCTTTTAGATTGAGTATTACACTATTTCCTGTTATGGGCTGAGTTGTGTCCTCCGCAAATGTATATGCTGAAGTCCTAAACCCCCAGAACCTCAGACTGTGACTGTACTTGAAGATAGGGACTTTAAGGAGGTTATTAAGTTAAGATGAGGTCTTTAGGTGGGCCCTGATCCAGTATGACTAGTGTCTTTATAAGAAGAGAAAATTTTTAACACGGATAGGTACAGAGGGAAGATAAGAAGACCATGTGAAGATACAGAGAGAAGACAGCCATCTACAAGCCAAGAGAGTCCTTAGAAGAAACCAATACTATGGACACCTTTATCTGACTTCTTGCCTGGGAATGTGAGAAAACAAATTTCTGTTCTGTAAGCCACCCAGTCTGTGATGCTTTGTTACAGCAGCCCTAGCAAACTAATACATTGCCCCGTAAAGCATCGTAACTGATAAAGAATGTAGTTAACAATTAACAATTTATAAGATTGACACTGTAAATATGGAAAAAACTTGACCAAAAGCGAAAACAGATTTTTTGGAACAATTTAAACTTAAATTTATTTTAATATATTATTATTAAATTATATTTAATTATATATAATTTTTTAATTATATAAATTAAATTTAATATAAAAACAAAACAAAAACAAATACCAAGTGGTGGGCTTCCATCTTAAATGACTATAAAACAGGACAAAATATACAAAATAATGGTTTTCATACATTGAACAATAGGCAGTACAGGGCAGCTATTTCCAAGAGAAAGGAAAAAAAAGAGGGTAAGTCCTAAAACTTCCTAGCTTACTGCCTGGTAATATCCCTGAATTGAGGACACAGAAAATTCAAAGAGAAGGAGACACCTGGCATCTGAAAGGCACAGTACTGGGCATGAGAGATCTGAAGTCTGGGGTTTGGGGGAGAAGGATGGGAGGGAGGGAGCAGGGGTGGAATAGAGGAGGGAGTGGGAAAGCATGAGCACTGGAGATCTGCAGAGAGTTTTCCTTAAATCTTATAGCTGAGTACTGATTATACATGTGAGGAAAACACAGGAGGCTGGGATGGAGGAGTGGTGGTGTACAATGGAAAGGAGTAGGAGGAGCAATCCTCAGAGCGCACTTGGGATGAGGAATAACTTGCATTCCCACTAGCCAGAGTGGAAAACTCCATGATTCCAGGGCACCAGGAACCACAAAAGTATTACCTCAGTAGTGGGGACAAACTAGCACTAGACTAAAAGCTGCTCTGATCTTACCCTAACGAAGTCTAAGAGCAGGCCCCAATAATATCCCAGGATTTTCCAAGGAATTTAACAACACCCCTAGACAAACTCAAAAAAAATTAAATAAATTTAAAAAATCCATTACTCATTAGCAAAATATTCAGAATGGCTGACATTTAATTAGAAAAATTACTTGCAGACAAATAAGCATGAAAATGCAACCCATAATGAGGAGAAAAGTGAATCAATTAGAAAAACTCACTAAGGAAACATATGATAGAATTACTAGGCACTGACATTGGAACAGTTATTATAACTATACACCGTATGTTCAAAAAGGCAGAGGAAAGTGTGAACACATTAAGAGACATGGAAGACCCAAAGTGCACTTAATCAGAAAAATACAATTTCTGAGATGAAAAATACCTTACGTGTGAATAACAGCAGATTAGATATTGCAGAAGAAAGATTAGTGAATTTGAAGACACAGCGAAAGAAAAAATCATAATAAAATACAAAGGAAAAAAGAGACTAAAAAGTTGATAAAGCATCATTAAGTTCTGTGGGCAAACCTAAAGCAGTATAATTAGAGTTCAAGAAAGGAACAGAAAACTATTTCAAGAAACAATGGCAGAAACTATATGATAAAAATCTGTAAGTCCACAAATCCTAAAAGCTCAATGAATCTCAAGCACAAGAAATATGAACAACAATACACGAAGGCATATCTTAAACTGCTTAAAGCCAGTGATACAGGGAAAATCTTAAAAGCAGCCAGGGAATACATTACATTCAGAGACACATTACTTACACAAGAACAAAGATAAGAATGACAGTAGATTTCTCATTGAAAACAATGCAAGCTAGAAGAGGAGGGATAAATATATTTAAAGTAGTGAGAAAAATACATTGTAAACTTATACTTAGGCAAAATATCTTTCAAAACCAGAGTGTACTAAAAATGTTTGCAGACATACAGGAGCTCAAAAAGTATGTCTTCAGTCAACCAAAATTTCAAGAAACATTTTGCAGCAGGGTACAGTGGCTCATTTGTATGCCGTAATTCCAGCACTTTGGGAGGCAGAGCCAGGTGGATTACGAGGTCAGGAGTTCGAGATCAGGCTGGCCAACAATGAAACCTGTCTCTACTAAAAAAATATAAAAATAAGCCAGGTATGGTGGCAGGTGCCTGTAGTCTCAGCTACTCAGGAGGCTGAAGCAGGAGAATCACTTTAATCCAGGAGGTGGAGGTTGCGGTGAGCTAAGATCGCACCATTGCACTCCCCAGCCTGGGCAAAAACACCAACACAACCAACAACAAAAAGAAACATTTGGCTCCCATCACAAAATGGCAGAGTAGGCACCTCCAAATATCTGCCTATTCACAGAAACATTATTTTGAAAATGCAGAGCTGTCAGAATCAACTTTCTCAGAACTCTGGAAATCAGTCAAATGTTTACAGCAACCAAACAAACACTGAATCAAGAGAAAGGTAACTTTAGAATGCTAGGCAACACTTTTGGTGTTTTTACTTGCCCTTGTCCCTCCCCCTTCCCTGCTCTACAGCGGTCTTGAAGACAGCAGTTTATGTTTCCATGCACATGCCTAAGACAGGACCATGCTCAGAAAAGACCTGAGAAGACCTTGTTTTCAACACTTGCTGATCTATAGGCTCAGTGTAAGTGAAGTGAAGGCTGAGGCAGAATTATAAATGGCCTAGCTAAGTTTTAAAGAAGGGTCCAGCACAGAACCAATTTATTATGACTGGGGAAGGTTTATTTTTGTTTTTTGATTTTTTAAAAACTCCTAGCATTCAGGAAAACCTCAGTCAAATCAGACGCAATACAACCTAAGCCTTCAATAATCAAGATTAACAAACCCTGGAGAAGAGGGAGAGAATCTGATTTCCAGAGTTACCATATTATGATATTTGAATGTCCAGTTTTCAACAAAAAAATCACAAATCATACCAAGAAACAGGAACATACGGCCCATTCAAAGAAGAAAATAAATGGACAGAAACTGTCCTTGAGGAAGCCCAGACATTGGACTTAGCCTTAGTCCTTTTGTGCTGCTAAAAAAAAAAAAAAAAAAAAAAAACCAAAAATAAAAACTACAGACTGGGTAATTTATAAGCAGAAATTTATGTCTCACAGGTCTAGAGGTTTGGATGCAAACATCAAGATACCAGCAGATTTGGTGTCTGGTGACAACCTGGTATCTTCTTCTTCCTCCATATTCCAGAAGGGAGGAACAACCATTATGTCCTGACATGGCAGAAGGGCAGAAGAAAGTGAACGCACTCTCTCAAAGACTTTTATATTGGCCTTAATCTCACCCAGGAGGGCTTTGCCCTCATGAATTAATGACCTCTTAAAGACCCTGCTTAATATCATCACATTGGCAAGTAAGTGTCAACATATGAATTTGGGGAAGATACAATTACTCAAACTATAGATGGCTTACTAGACAAAGATTTTATTTTTTAATTGACAAAATTGTCTTTATGATATATAACATGGTGCTTTAAAATATGTAAACATCATGAATTGGCTAAATTGAACTAAGTAACATATATGTTACCTTACATACCTATCATTTTTTTGTTGTTGTGAGAACACCTAAAATCTATCATCTTAGCAAAAGACAAAGGACGTGAACAGATACTTTTCAAAAGAAGACACTCATACATCCAGCAAGAATATAAAAATGCTCAATATCTCCAATCAATAGAGAAATGCAAATCAAGACCACAATGAGATATCATCTTACACCAGTCAGAATGGCTATTAATAAAAAGTCAAAAAATAACAAATGCTGGCAAGGTTGTGGAGAAAGGGAACCTTTATGCACTGCTGGTGGGAATGTAAATTAGTGCAGCCATGGTGGAAAGCAGTTTGGCGATTTCTTAAATAACTTAAAACGGAATTATTATTTAACCCAGAAATCCCATTATTGGGTATATACGCAAAGGAATATAAACTGTTCTACTATAAAGACACATGAAAGTGTATGTTTGTTGCCGTACCATTCACAATAGCAAAGAAGATGGAATTGACCTAAATTCCCATCAGTGATAGACTGGATAAAGAAAATGTAGTCCAGGCCAGGCACGGTGGCTCATACCTTTACAGGTAATCCCAACACTCTGGGAGGCCAAGGCCGGTGGATTATCTGAGGTCAGGAGTTTGAGACCAGCCTGGCCAACAGGGTGAAACTCTGTCTCTACTAAAAATACAAAAATTAGCCTGATGTGGTGGTGTGCATCTGTAGTCCCAGCTACTTGGGAGGCTGAGGCAGGAGAATTACTTGAACCTGGGAGGCAGAGATTGCAGTGAGCCAAGATCATGCCATTGCACTCCAGCCTGGGCAACAAGAGTGAAACTCTATCTCAAAAAAAACAAAAAACAAAAAACAAAAAGGTGGTACATATACACCATGGGATATTATGCAGCCATAAAAAAAGAATGAGATCATATCATTTGAAGCAACATGGATAGAGCTGGAGGCCATTATCCTAAGCATACTAATGCAGGAACAGAAAACCAAATATTCTCACTTATATAAGTAGGAGCTAAACATTGAGAACAAATGGACACAAAGAAGGAAACAACAGACACCGGGGCCTACTTGAAGGTGGTGGGTGGGAGCAGGGTGAAGATCAAAAAACTACCTATCGGGTACTAAGTTTATTACCTGGGCGATGAAATGGTTTGTACACCAAACTCCCATGACATGCAATTGACCTATACAACAAACTGGTACATGCATGCCAAAGCCTGAAGTAAAAGTTTAAAAATATATATAAATAAAAAATATATGCAATATAACAGTTATAAATATAGTATGAAAAAATATGCAAAAATGTATTTTTAATGAAGCAACAGATGACAATATTACATGGATTTTAAGTAATAGTTAGAAATGTATTTTGAGTTTAAAATTTAAAAAATAGAAATTAAATAGCATACTTCTACAAACAATAGATCATATGAGAAATCACAAGAGAAATGAGAAAATACCTTGAGGTGAATACAAATGAAAACACAACATAATAAAACTTATGGGATGCAGTAAAAACAGTACTCAGAGGAAATTTAAATAGGAATAAACACCTACATTAAAAATGAAAATAACAGCTGATCATGGTGGCTCACACCTGTAATCTCACCACTTTGAGAGGCTAAGGTGGGAGGATTACTCAAGGCCAGGAGTTTGAGTCTAGCCCGGGAAACACAGTGAGATCCAATCTCTTTGAAAAAATAGAAAATTTATCCAGATGTGGTGGCGCGCACCTGTAGTTCCAGTTACTCAGGAGTCTGAAGTGGGAGGATTGCTTGAGTCCAAGAGTTTGAGGCTGCAGTAAGCTAGGATCATGTCACTGCACTGTAGCCGGGGCAACAGAGCAAGACCCTGTCTTTTAAAACAAGATGAAGAAAAAAAAGAAAGATAAATATTAAACCCATAAACCAACTTTAAACCATAGGAAAAGAGGAGCAAATTAAATCTAATACCAGCAGAAGGAAGGAAATAATAAAGATTAGACATGGATAAGCGAAATAAAAAAAAAATAGAGAAAATCAACAAAACCAAAAGTTAGTGCTTTAAAAAGATGAACAAAATTGACAAATCTTTAGCTAGACTGACAAAAAAAAGAGAAAATACAAATTACTAATATCAGAAATAAAGTGGACATATTACTACCAAATTTACAGAAATAAAAGTACTATGGCAGAATACTATAAACAAATGTATAGCAATAAATATGATAACCTATATAAATGGACAAATTCCTGGAAACATAAGCTGCCAAACTGACTTAAGAAGAAATAAAAAATCTGAATAGAGATATAATTGGTGAAGGGATTGTATCAGTAATCAAAAATCTCTCAAAAAATTCTAGCAATAGACGACTTTACTGGAGGATTATATTAATACGAAACATGTAAAGAAGAATTAATACCAATCCTTCTCAAACACTTCCAAAATACTGGAAAAGAAGAAACATTCCCAACTCATTCTGAGGCCAGCAGTATCCTATTACCAAAGCCAGAAAAAGATACCACAGTGAGAACAACAGACCAATATCCCTTATAAATTTGTATGTGAATATCTCAAGAAAATAATGGCAAACTGATTGAGCAGTATATTAAAAGGATAATACATCATGACCAAATGGGATTCATCCCAAGAATGCAAGGGTCATTCAACATAAGCAAATCAATCAGTATAATAAATTACATTAACAGAAAGGACAAAACTCACATGATCATCTCATTTGATGCAGAAGTCAGTTGACAAAATGTAATATCCTTTCATGATTAAAAAAAAAAAAAACAGTAAACTAGGAATAAAAGAAAACTTCCTCAACATGATAAAGGGCATTATGAAAAGCCCACAGGTAACATGATACTCAATGGTGGAAAACTGAAAGCTTTTCCCCTATGACCAGGTACAAGACTAGGCTGCTTGGTTTTGCCACTTTTTTTTTTTTTTTTTTTTTTTTTTTGACGCAGTTAGCTCTGTCTCCCAGGCTGGAATGCAGTCGTGTGATCTCAGGCTCATTGCAACCTCCACCTCCCAGGTTCAAGTGATTCTCCCATCCCTCACCAGTAGCTAGGATTGCAGGCACGTATCACCAAGCACCGTCACGCATCACACTTGGCTAATTTTTTTATTTTTAGCAGATACAGGTTTTTGCCATATTGGCCAGGCTGGTTTCGAACTCCTGGCCTCATATGATTCACCCACCTTGGCCTCCCAAAGTACTGGAATTACAGGTGTGAGCCACTATGCCTAGCCATCTTTTTTTTTTTTTTTTTTTTTGAGGCCACTTCTATTTAACATTGTACTGGAAGTTCTAATCCAAGCAATTAGGCAGGAAATAAAAAGGCATTCAAAGTAGAACCGAAGTTAAACTATTTCTATTCATAAACAGCATTATCTTCTTATTTTATTATTATTGTTTTTTTAAGACAAGCTCTCTCTCTGTTGTCCAGGCTAGCTTGCAGTGGCAGAATCTTGGCTCCTTGCAGCTTTGATTTCCTGGACTCGAGTGATCCTCTTGTCTCAGTCTCCCAAGTACTTGGGACTACAGTTGCATATCAACTATATCTGGCTAACTTTTTTTTGGTAAGGGCAGGGTTTGGGGGGGTGGAGGTAGGGGTTGATTGGAAAGGGCAGCATGAGGGGATTTTTTGGGGTTGCTGGAACTTTTCTGTATCTTGATTGTGGTAGTGGTCACACAACTTGCATATATTCATTTAAACTCATAAAACTGTACACCAAAAAGAATTAAATTTACTAGGTATAAAATTTAGAACACTGAAAAAATATACTTTTATGAAATGAAAATGCAAGTCACAATTTGAGAGAAAATATTTGCAAAATATATATCCATAAAGAAAATTCTTTCTAGAATATATAAAGAATTCTTACAGATTAATAATAGGGAAAACAACTCGGTTTAAAAATGGACAAACCATTTGAGTAAACACTCAACTAAAAAGATACAGCTGAATGATAAAGACTTTATAGCCATAGTTTACAACTTTGTAAATATACCAAAAACACTGAATATACATTAAAGGGTAAGTTTTATAGTCTGTGAATTTCATCTCAAGCAAAAAGAAAATATTCAAATGAGAAATAAGCACAGGAAAAGATAATCAACACCATTAGTCATTAAGACACATGCAAATTAAGACCACAGCGAGATACTACTTTACACCCATTAGGATGGCTAAAATTAAAAGGACCGACAATACCAAATATTGGTGAGAATGCAGAGGAAGTAAAATTCTTCTAAATGGCTGGTAGAAATGTAGAACTACTCGAAAAAGGTGTTTGGCATATTCTTTTTTATTTGTTCTTTGTTTTGTTTTGTTTTGAGATGGATTTTTGCTCTTGCTGCCCTGGCTGGAGTGCAATGGCATGATTTCAGCCCACTGCAACCTCTGCCTCCCAGGTTCAAGCGATTCTCCTACCTCAGCCTCCTGAGTAGCTCGAATTACAGGCACACCCAGCTAATTTTGTATTTTTAGTAGAGACAGGGTTTCTCCATGTTGCTCAGGCTGGTCTCGAACTCCTGATCTCAGGTGATCTGCCTGCCTAGGCCTCCCACAGTGCTGGGATTACAGGAGTGAGCCACTGTGCCCAGTCAGCATACTCTTAAAAAGTTAAATAGGTACCTATCATCTGATCCAGCCATTCCACCCCTTAGGTATTTAGACAGTAGTACTTAAGTACTGTCTAAGTTATAGTAATAAATAATCATGTGGTAGTGGCATAAGGATAGACATCTTTCTAAGTACCTAAGGGGTGGAACGCTGTCTACAGTACTGGGCAAGCCATGTTTTGCATATCACCTGGGCTAGGCACATAATTGCTGATGTTTCTATAAGTCTTTCAAGAAATTTCAGCTTTAAAATACTATGACTCAGATTTGTGTAATCTGTACACAAAATACATAGTACCCAGTTTAGTCAATTGGATACTGGAAGACAACGGGCATTCTCTGACAAACCCATTTTTCCAACCTTTCAAACCTTTCCAGGATGTTCTCCAACATTAATGTATCAAATTCAGAATCTTTCAGCCATATGTACAGAAAAATGGAAATAAATCACCTTAAATAATAAAGATAACTTACTGTTCCTTGTCACCAAAAAGTCCAGAGTTAGGTGAGGTGTCAAGTGAGGCTTAATTCAACAGCCCAGTGATGTCATCAATGACCCAGCGTCTTTTCATCTTTATTTGCTGACGTCTTTGATATTCACTTCACTTTAAGGGTGCTATCTATTCCCTCCAGACTGACTTCTGGAGGCTCTGTTTCCTCGTTCACATCCAAAAGAAAGTTAACACTTCCTCCTTTTCACCAAGGAAGTTTTTTATACTGAAGCCTCCAGCAACTGTCTCCTTAGACCAAATTAGCTTAAGTCAATATAGAACTGAATCTGGGCATGGAATCATTTCCCCTAAAACACATGTTCTGTGTTGGATAACAAGGGATAGCTACCTTAGTGAAAATCAGGATATTATTACCAAAAAGATAGAGAGATGAATGCTAGGTAGATAAAAACAGCAAATGTTCACTACTATTGGGAAAAATGCAGTTGGGATTTTATGGTCATAGTCTTTGTACATAAGCTTATCCCTGCCTCTCCCCACCATCCCCAGGCTGGCTTAATTTGTGGGATCCTTGTACCTCTTTATTCAGTGGTTTTCCTTTTGAGGTATTATAAGAGGATACAGACTTCCTTTTTCCTTGAACTTTTCATCATTTGTACCAGTCTCTATAGTCACTTCAGTTGTTCGAGGGCGTCTCTTTTTGGTGGCTTAGAAGCTTAGCATTTTCCTTCTCTCTTTTCCACATTATATTCGACATGGGAAGGAGCAAGAAGTGTCTGTCCTTGGGTGGAAAACTAGAGCTTTAGCTGCGTGTCGGATAGCCCATGCCTTCACTAGCTTGAGGAGGGTCTGATCTTCATTATCAATTGCTCCTCTTTTTGGCTGTCTTCAACAGGCATTTTTAGTCTTAAACTTAGTAGATACCTTTTTTCTCATGTTCTGCTAAGTGGGAAGGAGTGTACTCTGTGCATCCCTGTGGCTCTTAATGCTTTCAAATGCCAGCTCATGAGTCTTCAAACTTTTGGTCTTTCTAACTGAAGCTTTGCTTCCCTTGAGAAAACTAATTATTGTTTTTCATCATTGGCCTTCTTGTTTCTACACCTGGTATATGCCACCCTTGCTGTAGCTCAGTAGCATGTTCCAGTCCAAGTATACTAGTCTGTTTTCATGCTGCTGATAAAAACATATCTGAGACTGGACAATTTACAAAAGAAAGGTTTAATGGACTCACAGTTCCATGTGGCTGGGGAGGCCTCACAATCATGGCAGAAGGTGAAAGGCATGTCACACATGGTGGCAGACAAGGGAAGAGAAATTGTGCAGGGAAACTCCTCTTTATAAAACCATCAGATCTCATGAGACTTATTCATGATCATGAGAACATCAGGGGAAAGATCTGCCATCATGATTCAATTACCTGGCACTGGGTCCCTTCCATGACATTTAGGAATTGTGAGAACTACAAGATGAGATTTGGGTGGGGACACAGTCAAACCATATCACCAAGTTTCTATGCTTTTTTCTTTTGTGCTCGTATAGGGCTCCCTTGAGAACACCCTCAGTTCATTGCTCATGGTCCACAAGAGGTTATATTGTTTTCCTCACCAACTGTTTAACAACTGGGCATTTTTTTTTTGAGATGGAGTTTCCCTCTTGACGCCCAGGCTGGAGTGCAATGGCATGATCTCAGCTCACTGCAACCTCTGCCTCCCAGATTCAAGTGATTCTCCTGCCTCAGCCTTCTGAACAGCTGGGATTACAGGCACATACCACCACGCCCTGCTAATTTTTGTATTTTTTAGTAGAGATGGGGTTTTGCCATGTTGGCCAGGCTGGTGTCAGTCTCCTGACTTCAGGTGATTTGACCACTTTGGGCACCCAAAGTGCTGAGATTATAGGCATGAGCCAATGTGCCCGGGCCAACTGGGCAATTTTTTCATGTAAAATGACTAGGGTTTAAACTGTAGGTGTTTTCATACCCAAGAAATCTGGACACATGCAAGAACATCTGTCCTTTTCTTTCTAGGCAAAGACTCAGTCTTTCAAATATCTTAGAGCCCTAAAGAGGAGCCCTAAAAATTACTTGTCATGTACTCCACTTTCTCCCTTTCCTTTTGTGATATTTCCCAAGGCTTGTAGAGTAATACCCTCAGGGAATGCTAGTAAGACCACATACACATACTCTTCCTTCTTGAATAATTATCAAGCACTAGATTTGCTGACAAAAAAATGCGTGAATAAGTGAAAATATAGTACTTATATACCAAGTGAAAAATCAAATCATAAGACATATATAATATTATTCCTTCTCTGTAACAAGTAATATATATTTGTTTTTTTAAACTTTTTAATTGCATTTTAGGTTTTGGGGTACATGTGAAGAACATGCAAGATTGTTGCATAGGTACACATGTGGAAGTGTGATTTGCTGCCTTCCTCCCCTTCACCTATATCTGGCATTTCTCCCCATGCTATCTCTCCCCAACTCCCCACCCCCCACTGTCCCTCCCCTATTTCCCCCCAACAGACCCCAGTGTGTGATGCTCCCCTCCCTGTGTCCATGTGTTCTCATTGTTCAACACTCGCCTATGAGTGAGAAAATACGGTATTTCATTTTCTGTTCTTGTGTCAGTTTGCTGAGAATGATGGTTTCCAGGTTCATCCATGTCCCTACAAAGGACACAAACTCATCTTTTTTGACTGCTGCGTAGTATTCCATGGTGTACATGTGCCACATTTTCCCCGTCCAGTCTATCATCGATGGGCATTTGGGTTGGTTCCAGGTCTTTGCTATTGTAAACAGTGCTGCAATGAACATTCGTGTGCATGTGTCCTTATAGTAGAACGATTTATAGGTCTTTGGATATATATCCAGTAATGGGATTGCTGGGTCAAATGGAATTTCTATTTCTAGGTCCTTGAGGAATCGCCACACTGTCTTCCACAATGGTTGAACTAATTTACACTCCCACCAACGGTGTAAAAGTGTTCCTATTTTTCCACATCCTCTCCAGTGTCTCGTCTCCAGATTTTTTAATAATCGCCATTCTAACGGGCGTGAGATGGTATCTCAATGTAGTTTTGATTTGCACTTCTTTAATGACCAGTGATGATGAACATTTTTTTCATATGTTTGTTGGCCTCATGTATGTCTTCTTTTGTAAAGGGTCTGTCTGTTCATATCCTTTGCCCACTTTTGAATGGGCTTTTTTCTTGTAAATCTGTTTGAGTTCTTTGTATATTCTGGATATCAGCCCTTTGTCAGATGGGTAAACTGCAAAAATTTTTTCCCATTCTGTTGGTTGCCAAAAACTCTAATGACTGTTTCTTTTGCCGTGCAGAAGCTGTGGAGTTTGATTAGGTCCCATTTGTCTATTCTGGCTTTTGTTGCTAATGCTTTTGGTGTTTTGGTCTTCTGCTTTCTGCACATGGCTAGCCAGTTTTCCCAACACCATTTATTAAACAGGGAATCCTTTCCCCATTGCTTGTTTTTGTCAGGTTTATCAAAGATTGGATGGTTGTAGATATGTTGTGTTGCCTCCGAGGCCTCTGTTCTGTTCCATTGGTCTACATCTCTGTTTTGGTACCAGTACCATGCTGTTTTGATTACTGTAGCCTTGTAGTATAGTTTGAAGTCCAGTAGTGTGATGCCTCCTGCTGTGTTCTTTTTGCTTAGAATTGACTTGGCTATGCGGGCTCTCTTTTGGTTCTATATGAAGTTTAAGGTGGTTTTTTCCAGTTCTGTGAAGAAGGTCATTGGTAGCTTTATGGGGATAGCATTGAATCTGTAAATTACTTTGGGCAGTATGGCCATTTTCACGATATTGATTCTTTCTAACCATGAATATGGAATGTTTCTCCATCTGTTTGTGTCCTCTCTTATTTCTTTGAGCAGTGGTCTGTAGTTCTCCTTGAAGAGGTCCCTTACATTCCTTGTTAGTTGTATTCCTAGGTATTTTATTCTCTTGGTAGCTATTGTGAATGGCAATTTGTTCTTAATTTGGCTCTCTTTAAGTTTGTTATTGGTGTATAGGAATGCTTGTGATTTTTGCACATTTTGTATCCTGAGTCTTTGCTAAAGTTGCTTATCAGTTTCAGGATATTTTGGGCTGAAACAATGGGGTCTTCTAAATATACAATCATGTCGTCTGTAAATAGAGACAATTTTACTTCCTCCTTTCCAATTTGAATACGCTTTATTTCTTTTTCTTGCCTGATTGCTTTGGCTAGAACTTCCAGTACTATATTGAATAGGAGTGGTGAGAGAGGGCATCCTTGTCTAGTGCCAGATTTCAAAGGGAATACTTCCAGTTTTTGCCCATTCAGTATGATATTGGCTGTTGGTTTGTCATAAATAGCTTTTATTGTTTTGAGATACGTTCTGTCAATACCTAGTTTATTGAGAGTTTTTAGCATAAAGGGCTGCTGAATTTTGTGAAAGGCCTTCTCTGCATCAATTGAGATAATCACGTGGTTTTTGTCCGTGGTTCTGTTTATGTGGTGAATTACATTTACAGACTTGCATATGTTGAACCAGCCTTGCATCCCTGGGATGAATCCTACTTGATCATGGTGGATAAGCTTTTTGATGTGCTATTGCAATCGGCTTGCCAGTATTTTATTGAAGATTTTCACATCTATGTTCATCATGGATATTGGCCTGAAGTTTCTTTTCTTGCTGAGTCTCTGCCAGGTTTTGGTATCAGGATGATGTTTGTCTCATAAAATGATTTGGGAAGGATTCCCTCTTTTTGGATTATTTGGAATAGTTTCAGAAGGAATGGTACTAGCTCCTCTTTGTGTGTCTGGTAGAATTCGGCTATGAACCCATCTGGACCTGGGCTTTTTGTTGGGAAAAGTAACATACATTTGAATAAGCCTACCCACATAGAAAAGTATGGAATTGTACATAGAAATTTATAAAATAGCTCACCTTTGAGACTGGGATAAATTTTTTTTAAATTAGTTACTTTTGACAATGATTTTTTAAATTGTTTCTTTCCTTCTTTTCTCTATTTCCCTCCTTTATTTATTTTTCTTTGCACCACAATCATATGTTATTTAATAAACTTTTTATTTTAGAATAATTTTGGATTTACAGGAAAGCTGCAAAGATAGAACATGGTTTCAACTTCTCTTTATGTTATCATCTTACATTATGATGGTACAGTTGTTTAAGTAAGAAACCAACATTTGTACATTATTAACTAAACTCCAGACTTCGATCACATTTGACCAATTTTCCATTAATTTTCTTTTTTCCGTTCCAGGATCCAAACCAATTGCATTTAGTTGTCATGTGGTCTTAGTCTGCTCTGTCCTGTGACAATTTCTTTCCTTGTTTTTTATGAACTCGATTGGAGTGTACTGGTTAGGTATTTTGAAGAATGTCCCTTAATTTGTGTTTATCGGCTTTTTTTTAAAAAAAAAAAAATCATGATTAGACCAGATTTTGAGTTTTTGGAAAAAATACCATAGAACTGATGTGTCCTCTTTACATCACACTGGGGTACATGATATCAACATGACTAATCCCTGCTGATGTTCACTTTGATCACTTGGTTAAGGTGGTATTTTTTGTTTCTTCACATTGAAGTTACTGCTTCCCCCTTTCCAGCATGTATTAGTTTAATAATAAAATAGCTAATAATTTTTAAATTTATTTTTTATTTTTATTTTTTGAGACAGAGTCTCATTCTGTCACACAGGCTGGAGTGCAAGGGTGCTATCTTGGCTCACTGCAATCTCTGCCTCCCGGGTTCAAGTGATTCTCATGCCTCAGCCTACTGAGTAGCTTGGATTACAGGTGTGCACAACCATACTGGGCTAATTTCTGTATATTTAGTTAAGACAGATTTTCACCATGTTGGTCAGATTGGTCTCAAACTTCGGACCTCAAGTGATTCTCCCACCTCAGCCTCTCAAGTGCTGGGATTCCAGACATGAGCCACTGCATCCAGCCACTCATAACATGTTTTTAAAAGTAGAAAAATTATGCCAAGGAGCAGATGACTCCCTGCTGATCAGTGGCTTCTTTGAAAATATCAAAAATATTCTTTTTTCCCCCCAGAGAACAGAGAAAAATGACCTACTGGAAATTTCTTTTTTATTTATTTTCCTGACAAAAATTATATTTCACTCATATCCTTTCCTTCCTTCTTCTCAGGAATATAGGACTTAGTTTGTTGAAGCAGTTTGAATGGTAATGGAAACAGAAAGTTTCCACTTTGTTTTCCATCAATCCAGAAAGGAATGGCTTGAACTTGATTCTTTGAAGTAGCTTGAAGTATTCTAGGACAAGCCTAGAGTACAGCTGCACTGACTGCATGTCCACATTCAGGGTTTGGTGTCATAGAACATTTTTCTCTTACCTTCACAACTGAAATTACATATCAAGACCACATTCTGGTTGAAGTTTAAAAATTTAAATAATTGATGCCTTTGTGAAGAAATTTCCCTGCTTCCCTAAAGGAATGTAGAAAAATGACATTGTTGCTCACGTACTGCAAATCTTTCATTTAATCTTGAAAAACATGATCTTTTTTTCCCACAGAATACTATATAGCAGTTTAAAAATCAAACTTGTTCTGGATCCATTATTTACTATCTTTGTAGGTCCCTAAATCTTTCTGAGACTTAGATTCCTCATCAGTAAAAATTAGAATAATTAAAAATACTCTCTACCTCATGCTACGAGGACTATTGTCTTTCTGTTAAAATGACACTTTTTAAAATGTTTATAGAGATGGGGTCTTCCTATGTTGCCTCGAGCTCCTGGGCTCAAGCGATCCTCCCACCTAAGACTCCCAAAGTGCTGGGATTACTGGCGTGAGCCACTGTACCTGGCAGACCCTTTTATCATTATGAAATGTGCTCTATCTCTATCTCCAGTAATACTTCTTGACTGAAAGATTACTTTGCTTGACATTAATATAACCATGACTGCTTTACTTTTGTTGTTGTTAGGGCTTGCATGTGTATCTTTCCATTTTTGTACTTTCAATCTGTATCTTTATACATAAAATGTGTCTCTTGTAAAGGCATATAATTGGGTCTTGATATTTTCCACTTAGACAATGTTTGTATTTCTTTGGAGTATTTTGTTTATTTGTATTAATGTAAGTAATGATATATGGTCATGCATTGCTTAATGATAAGGACACATTCTGAGAATGGCATTGTGTGAACATTACAGAGTGTACTTACATAAACCTAGATCGTATAGCCTACTATATACTTAGGCTATATAATATACCCTATTGCTTCTAGGCTACAAATCTCTATAGCTTGTTACTGTTTACACCAGCATTACCATAAACACATGAGTAATGCATTGCACTATGACATTATGATGGCTACGACATCACTAGGTGATGGGAATTTTTCAGCTACATTATGATATTATGGGACTGCCATCACATTTGCGGTCTTGTTGACTGAAATATTGTTATGTAATGCAGGACTGTAGCTGCATTTAAGCTCACTATCTTGCTATTATTTTCTATTTGTCCAGTCTGTCAATTGTTTCTTTGTTCCTCTTATGCTACCTTATTTTGGATTAATTCAGTTTTTCATTATTACAACTCTGCTTTGAGTCCTCCATCAGCATTTTGCTTATACCACCTTCCAATGTTTTTAGTGGTTATTCTAGAGCAGCAGTTCTTAAACAGGAGTGATTTTGTTACCCAGGGAACATTTGACAATTTCTGGAGATATTTTTGGTTGTCGTATTTTGGGGGAGGTGCTACTGGCATCTAGTGGGTAGGGGCCAGGGATATCACTAAACATTTTAAAATATAAAGGTTAGCCATACACAACAAAGAATTATCCAGCCCCCAAAGTCAAAAGTGACCAGGTTAAGAAACCCTGATCTAGAAACCCTTCATCCTTCATAATGCAAAAAACTATACAACAGTAAAGATCCATTTATCTGCTCCCATAATTTCTGCTATCATCATATATTTTACTTCTACATATATTATAATTCCACAAGGCATTGTTATTATTGTTAATATAAGTAATAGATAATCTTTGATATTTATGCACATGTATACCCTTTTTGATGCTCTTCATTTCTTCCTGGAGTGTGGTTCTTTAATGTAGTATCATTTTCCTTCAGTCAGAAGGAAAAAATATTTCTTACACTGCAGTTTTGATGGCAATGAATTCTTTCAACTTTTGTCCAAAAAAATCTTTATTTCATCTTAATTTTTAAAGAATTTTCACTGGATACATAATTATAGATTAGCAACTTTATCTTAGGTTATTTTAAAGATGTGATTATACTATATTCTGGCATCCATGTATTGTGCTGTGTTGGAGTTTGTTGTTAGTCTTATTTTCATTTCTTTAAGGTCATTTGCCTTTCCTCACACTCCCTCTGGCTCCTTTTTTTTTTTTTTTTAGACAGGGCCTCACTCTGTTGCACAGGCTGGAGTGCAGTGGCATGATTAGGGATCACTGCAGCCTTGACCTCTCAGGCTCAAGCAATCCCCCCACTTCAGCCTCCCACAGGTGTGTACCACCACGCCTGACTCATTTTAAAAATTTTTATAGAGACAGAGTCTCCCTATGTTGCCCAGGCTGGTCTTGAATTCCTGGGCTCAAGTGATCCTCCAACTCAGCCTCCCAAAGTGTTGGGATTACAGGCATGAGCCACCGCATCCAGCTCTTGCTGCTTTTCAGTTTTTTTTATTTATCCTTGGTTCAGAAGTTGAATTATAATGTGCCTAGGTATGGCTTTCTTGTTTTTAATCCTACTTGGGGTTTACGGAGATTCTTGGCTCTGTGGGTAGATGTCTGTCATTAGTTCTGGGAAATTATCTGCCATTATCTCTTTGAATAGTTTTTTTTTCTGCCTCATTCTCTTGCTCTTTTCCTTCTGAGATTTTAGTTACCCTTATACTGGCTGACAATCTCGTACATAACTTTCATGTTGTTTTCTCTTCTTTCCATTATTTTTTCTCTATGTACTTCAATAGTTTCTATTGCACTGTCTTTGAGTTCACTACTTTTCTGCTGTGTTCAGTCTACTATTAAGCCTATTCAAGAAATCTTTTAAAGTGAAATACACAAACATAAAATTAATAAAGTGTAAAATTCAGTGGCATTTAGTACCTTCACAATGTTGTTCAACCACCACCTCTAGTTCCAGAAAATTTTCATCACTCCTAAAGTAAACCCTATATCCTTTAAGTACTCACTTCCTATTCCCGTCTACCCACAGACCTTGGCAACCACCAATCTTCTTTCTGTCTCTATGGATGTATCTATAGTGGGTATTTCATATAAGTGGAAGAAAAAATATGTGACCTTTTCTGCCTGGGTTCTTTCATTTAGCATGTTTTCGGGGTACAGCCATGCTGTATCATGTATCAGTACATTCAACATCTGGATCACTAGTGTGTCTACTTCTACTGACTATATAGATTATAGGTCACATTTTCCTGTTTCTTCATGTTTCATCTTTTGATATGCTTCTTTTGCAGCAGACAGGTCTAGGCAACCTTCCCCCAAATCCAAGGGAGCTGAGAGGCTGAAAAGGCTGACAAATCCAGTTTCTTAGAAAGAAATATTTAACAGGGACTTATGAACAGAAGCCCTGTCTGTCTCAGGTGGCAATGAGACAAGATGGTGGACTCCTGTGCCATTACTCCTTAGATCTAGAGTTTATGTAGCACAGGGGAGGGGGTAGTTCAGAAGGGTTATATAGGACAATTGAAGTATGATAGCATCAAAGTTGTTTGACCTAAGGACAGGATTTATGGTAAGCACCTGCTCTTACACAAGGAACAACAGACAAACTTGAAATCTTGGAAACCTTCCTGGAACAGGGGTTAATCAGAAGACAGCTGATTAGCTTCCATAATGGAGCGGGTTTAGCCTCCACAATAATGAAAATTGTGCATAAAATGACTATAGATTCTGATACCAATGATTTTATTCATCCTAGAGAGGGAAGGCTCTTTTGTCAGGAAAATTGGTGAGGAGTAATCACTTCAAACCAATTAGAAATTGAGCTAGGTTGGCACTGGGTTATGGGTTTAGTTCCACTCAGTTCTAACTAAAAGTCTTGAGGGCAAAATTTGAAAATAGATTATTCCCTTTTGAGAAAGAACCTTTTCTCTACCCAGACTTTGTCTCCTATACATCATGAGACTGCAAGGTATTTATCTCTGACTTTCCAGCCCATCCTCTTAGGCTCTAGTGCCACTCCAGTGCTCAAGAAAAGTCAGTGGGGAGAAACCAAGGCGAGACCTGACTTCAAGTTTAAGGCTTCTCCAAATTCTGATCTTTCCTGTCAGCTCACGAGGCTGTCAAAAGTTCTACTACTTTTATCTCCTGATCAGAGTCTCTCTGCCTATAGCAAAAAACAATTATCAGCCCATACCCAGACTTGGCAGATGCCCCACAAAAGGAAAGTGGTCATTAATCTCCACGAACATAGAAAGGACTTCTCTCTCCCCTCTCTCTCTCTCTCTCTCTCTCTCTCTGTGTGTGTGTGTGTGTGTGTGTGTGTGTGTATATATATGTATATGTATATACGTATATGTATATACATGTATTGTTGTCACAGTAGGAGTGAGGTATGTTCCTACCTTCTATATCCTGCAGGTTTGTACTCCATTATAACAAGTAGAAATGGGCTTATGAAAATTATGTTAATTTTATTAATTCTTCAATTAATATTTATTGTTCACCTTCTATGTGCCAAGTATTGTTCTAAGCACTACAGTTGTTTCAATATTCTTATTTTTAGTAGTCATGTGAATAGTTGGATCATTTAGGGAGGTGCAATATTTGGAATGGAACCAGTTTTTGAATAGGAAGTGTATCAAGAGTTCTGTTTTGGATGAGCTCAGTTTGACATATCTATTAGGCATCTAAGTGGAAATATAATATAAGCAGCTAGATATATGAGTAGAATTCAGGGAATCTCAATCTGAATGAATTTGGGGGTTATCAGTATATGGATGGAGTTCAGAGCCATAAGTCTGAATGAGATTATCTAGGAAATTAGTATAGATAGAGAAGTATTCTGTAGTATTGAGCCCTGGGAAATCCCAACATTTAAAGATGGGAAAGACACATCAGCCAGCAAAAGAAACAATGAAAGAGCAGCCAGTGAGAAAGGAAGGAAACCAAGACTAAGGTGTAACAGTAGCCACGTGAAGAAAACATTTCAAGGAGGGAGTGATCAACTGTGTTGAATGGTGCTCAGTGGTTAAATGGGGACAAAAACATGGCCATTACTTTTTTTTGGCAACTGGTGGCCTTAAAAAGTTGTTTCAGTAAAGTGGTAGGGCCAAAAGCCTGACTAAACTGAGTTAAGGAGAAAAATTGAAAGCAAAGAAGTTCTACAAGGATAGGTGCCTGGATGACCTCGCCCAACCCAGTTCTTCCCTCTCCTTCCTTAGTTGAAGTGTCTGAAAAAAATCTGAGCTATTTCCTTGTTTTTCAACATTAGTGCTCAGTGGGACAAGTGACGTCCAGAATATGAACCCAGAGCAGAACACTTTTGGGGTTACTCAGCTGTTGTGCAATGTAGGGTATGTGCAGACAAGACTCCAACCACCTTGGGCACTTTCCTGAGCCTTTGAGAGACCAGCTCACTATGGATCCTAGGCTTCTGCTTATCCTTGCTGCCTATCTTTGAGTAATAAGGCAGCTTTTCTTGACTTGTGCAAGTGTCCTGTCTTACTAGACTTACTAGGCTAGTAGGCTTAGAGTCTTACTAGACTCATACAATACTGGGGATCCTTTTGCTCCACGCAGCTGTTTTCATGTTACTGAAACTGCTGTTGCAACTGGGTCTACTCTAAGCCCCTGCCAGACTTGTGAAGCTTGACAGAGGTATAAACAACTCTGGATAAATTTTACTATTAAAGGGAGTATAGAAATGGGATGTCAGCTGGGAGGACATCAAGGGAGGAGTTTTGTAAAAAATATGAGATTGTATGATATAATTACATAAAACATGTTAGCATAGTAACAGTAAGTAAATTGTTGTGTTTACTATTATCTCACTACAACAATCATTTGAACTCTCAGATGGTAGTCCATATAATTTTAGGACTTTTAGTATTCATATTCTGATTCTTTAAGTTTGGACCAAAAAGAAAAGTTAAATTCTCAGAGAGAAAGTCAAAATCTTGTGAGCATACTTGTGACTGATGACCCTACTCACTATGAACAAGCTTATTCCACTGGAGAACAGATGACATCTACGATTGCTCAGATATTATGGAGAAATAATTTTTGGCATGTTAGTTTCTCACTATAATTGTTTGAAGAGGGAAAGACTGTAAGAATTAGCTAATGTGTCAAGTATGTCTTCTCATTCATGAATTCAATAATTGTTTATTAAGCAACTATATGACAGTATTCTAGATATTTGAAACATGACAATTAAAAATATTTTTACTCTCTTGGAGGTCATATTCTATTTTTTTTTTTTTTTTGAGACTGAGTCTCCCTCTTTGCCCAGGCTGGAGTACAGTGGCGCCATCTCAGCTCAAAATCACAAAAGTGATCCCAAAGTGTTGGGATTACAGGCATGAGCCACTGCCTCCAGTCTCTTGGATGTCATATTTTAATAGAGGAATAGATAATCAAGTATGAAAATAATTGAAAAGATAATTTCATATAATGTTGAGTGGTATGAAGGATCTATACAGGGTCATGAGATAGAAAGTGACTGAGAGGAGGGTTGGTGAAATTCTATATACATAAGGTAGCCAAAGAAAGCTTTTTAAGGGAAGTGACATTTGGCCTGATGAAGGAGGCAGCCATGTGCACATATGGGGTTGTGTGTGTGTGTGTGAGCAACTTTCTAGGCAAAGGGAACAAACATGCTAAAGTAAGGAGAAGCTTGACTTCTTAGAAAAGCAAGAATGCCAATATGTCTACTGTATGAGTAAGGGCAGAGTAGTATGAGAAGAGGTCAGAGAGGTAGTCAATAGCCAGATCTGGTATAGGGCTTTGACTACGGTAAGAAGTTTGCTTTTTAAAAAAATGTGGACAAAGTTCATAACATAAAATTTACCATCTAGATACTTTAAAGTGCGCAATGCAGTAGACATTAAGTACATTCATAGTTTTATGCAACCATCACCTCTATCTCTATCTCATTCCAGAACATTTCTAGCATGCCAAAAGGGAAGTGGGTAACAGTTAAGCAGGAACTCCCCATTCTTTCCCACTGTTTCCATTTCTATTGTATTTGCCTATTCTGGATATTTCACAGATTGAACCATAGAATATGTGACTTTTTGTGTCTGGCTTATTTCGTAGCATAATGTTTTTGAGGTACAATCATATTGTAGCATGTATCAGTACTCAGTTCTTTTTTATGTCTGAGTAATATTCCATTGTGTGGCTATATAACACATTTTGTTTCTCCATTCATCAGTTGATGGATATTTGAGCTGTTTTCACCATTTGTCTATTGTGAATAGTGTTACTGCAAATGCTAGAGTACAAGTTTTATTTGAATGACTCATTATTTAATGGATCATATGGTAATTCTATGGTTAACTTTTTGAACAACAGCCAAACCGTTTCCATAGCCGGCTGCACTATTTACATGCCTTCCAGCCATGTATGAGGGTTTGAATTCCTCCACATTCTAGTCAACACTTATTTTCCTTTTTAGAAATTTATTCTTATACTCATCCTTGTGAAGTGGTATCTCATTGTGGTTTTGATTTGCAATTCCCTAATGACTAGTCAAATCTAGGAACACAAAGATTTATCCCTGTTTCCCCTAAGAGTTTTATGATTTTAGCCCTTATACTTAGGTTATCACAGCCAATATACACAATGGTGAAAGACAAAAAGCTTTTCCCCTATGATCAGGTAGAAGACCATTGAGTACCATGTTAGCTGTGGGCTTTTCGTAAACGTTCTTTACCATATTGAAGTAGTTCCCTTCTATTCCTAATTTGCTGAGTGTTTTATCATGAAGGGGTAATTTGCTGAGTGTTTTATCAAATGACTTTTCTGCATTAAAGGAGATGACCATGTGGTTTTTTCCTATCTACATTGTAGATAGAAACTTATCTACATTGATTGATTGTCTTATGTAAATGATCCTTGCATTCCTGGGATAAATCCCATATAGTCATGATGTATAATGCTTTTAATATGCTGCTCAGTGTGATTTGCCAGTATTTTCTTGAGGACTTTTGCATCTATTTTCATAAGGGACATGGGCCTGTAGTTTTCATTTCTTGTGTATTTTTCTGGCTTTGATGGCAGTGTAATACTAGCCTCATAGAATGTGTTAGGAAGTCTTTTCTTCCTATTGGAAGAGTTTGAGAAAGACTGGTGTTAATTCTTCTTTAAATATTTCTAGAATTTACCAGTAGAAATACCTAGTCCTGGGCTTTTCTTTGTTGGGAGGTACTGATTCAGTCTCTTGTTGTAAGTCTATTCAGATTTTTTTACTTGTGAATCAATTTTGGTTTCTAGGAATTTGTTGATTTCATCCAGGTAATCTGATTTGCAGTATAGAAATATTAATGGTATTCTCATAATCCTTTAAATTTTTGTAAGGTTGATAGTCATACTCCCATTTTAACTTCTTAAGTAACTTGAATCTTCTTTTTCTTTTCTTTCTTTCTTTCTTTTTTTTTTTTTTTTTTTTTTGAGACAGTTTCACTCTTGTTACCTAGGCTGGAGTGCAATGGCGCAATCTCGGCTCACCGCAACCTCCGCCTCCTGGGTTCAGGCAATGCTCCTGCCTCAGCCTCCCGAGTAGCTGGGATTACAGGCACGCGCCACCATGCCCAGCTAATTTTTTGTATTTTTAGTAGAGACGGGGTCTCACCATGTTGACCAGGATGGTCTCGATCTCTCGACCTCGTGATCCACCCGTCTCAGCCTCCCAAAGTGCTGGGATTACAGGCTTGAGCCACCGCGCCCTGCTGAATCTTCTTTTTCTTAATCACTATAGGTAATGGTTTGCCAATTTTGGTGATCTTTTCAAATAATCTTTTTTTTTTCATTTTAATAGTTATATTGGTTTCCTATTTCCTATTTCATTTATCTTAGCTATTATTGATTTTTTGAGACAGGGTCCCACTCTGTCACCCAAACTGGAGTGCAGTGGTACAATCATGGATCACTGCAGCCTTGACCTCCTGGGCTCAAGTGATTCTCCCACATCAGCCCCCCAAGTAGCTGGGATGATAGGCATGAGCCACAATGTCCAGCTAATTTTTTTAATTTTGTAGAGACGAGATCTCAGTGTATTATCCAGGCAGGTCTAAAACCCCTGGGCTCAAGCAATCTTCCCACCTTGGCCTCCCAGAGTGCTGGGATTACAGACATGAGCCACTGTGCCCAATACTTAACTATAATCTTTATTATTTCCTTCCTTCTACCAGTTTTGGGTTTAGTTTGATTTCATTTTTATAGTTCCTAAAGGTGTAAAGCTGGGTTATTGATCTCAGATCATTCTTTTTTTAAAGAAATTAGGTGTTTTCACTTTAAAAATATCTCTTTGAACACCGCTTTTGTTGCATCCCATAATTTTTGGTATGTTGTGTTTTCGTTTTCATTTGTCTCTTTTTGTTCCATTAGTTGTTTAAGCATCTTTCATTTAATTTTAACTCAATTGTGGATTTTTCAGTTTTACTTCTGTTCTTCATTTCTACTTTCATTCCACTGGACTTGGAGAAGACACTTCATATTGTTTCAATCTTTTACAATTTATTGAGACTTGATTTATGGCCTAACATACAATCTGTCCTAGAGAATAGTCTTCATGTGCACTGGAGAATAATGTGTATTCTATTGTTGTTGGGTGTTCCATAGATTGTCTGTTAGGTTTAATTGATTTAAATGTTGTTCAAGTACTCTATTTACTTCAAAAGCACAGGCAACAAAAGCAAAAATAAACAAATGGTATTATATTAAACTAAAAAGCTTCTGCATAGCAAAGGAAACTATCAACAGAGCAAAAAGAACCTACAGAAGGAGAAAAATTTTGCAAACTACTCACCCAACAGGGGATTAATATCCAGACTATACAAGGAACTCATCTCAACAGCAACAAAACAAACAATGTGGTTTTAAAATGGGCCAATGATTTGAACAGACATTTCTCAAAAGATGACACACAAATTGCCAACAAACATATGAAAAAAATACTCAACATCACTAAACATCAGGAAAATGCAAATGAAAACCACAATGAGGCCAGGTGTAGCGGCTCATGCCTGTAATCCCAGCACTTGGGGAGGCCGAGGTGGGTGGATCACCTGAGGTCAGAAGTTTGAGACAAGCCTGGCCAACGTGGTGAAACATTGTCTCTACTAAAAATACAAAATTATCCAGGCGTGGTGGCACACACCTGTAATCCCAGCTACTTGAGAGGCTGAAGCAGAAGAATCACTTGAAGCTGGGAGGCAGAGACTGCAGTGAGCCAAGATCGTGCCATTGCACTCCAGTCTGAGCAACAAGAGCAAACTTGTGTCTCAAAAAACAAAAAAAGGGATGATGTTTGATAGCAACATCATCCATTGTAATGGATATGTCACTTCATCCATTGTAATGATAATCCAACATTTACTGAGCTTCTACTATGTACCAGGCCCTATTCACAACATCTTACATGTATTAATTCTTACAACCACTCTGTGAGGTAATAGTATTATTGCTCTCATTTTAAAAATGAGAAAACGAAGGTGTAGTGAGTTTAACTCACTCAGGTTTGCACAGGTAGCAAATAGTAGCCAGATTTGGTTACAGAGCTAGTAAACGGTAGAGCCATACCCTGGGAATATGGCATTAGATTTCATGCTCTTGACCATTACGCTATTCCATAAGTGGAGGAAGCGACAGTGTAGGTACAAATTGAAAAAATAAGGGCCTGACGTCAGGCTGCTATAACAAAGTACCACAGACTGAGTAGTTTATAAACAGAAATTTTTCACAATTTGGAGGCTGTATATCAGGTTCTGGTGAGGACCCTGTTCCAGGTTGCAGACTGCTGAATTCTCCCTGTATCCTCACGTGGCAGAGAGAGAGCACTCTTGGGTCTCTCTTTTGTTTCTGATCCCCTCACCAGATGGAATGTAAACTCCCACAATGTTTGCATCTTTCTTTAAGGTACTCATCACTCTATATTACAGCTTACAAACACGTTTCTTATCACCCTTATAAGCTGAGATTCTTGAAGGTAGTGATCCATATATGTATTATGTATCCTAGTACCCCAATGGCATCTTAGAGAATGTCTTGTAAGTAGTAATGATATATGTATATTTTTGCTTGAGGGCATTAACCCCACCCTGAGGACCTGCCCTTCTGACTTAATTATCTCTCAAAGGCTCCAATTCCTCATATTAACACATTGGGGTTTAGGATTTCAACATACAAATTTTGAGGGGACACATTCAGTCCATAACAATGAGGTTCTCGATAAGAACACATGGACACAGGGAGAGGAACAACACACACCGGGGCCTGTAGGGATGGGGGAAGGAGAGAGCATCAGGATAAATAGCTAATGCGTGCGGGGTTGAATACCTAGGTGATGGGCTGGATAGGTGCAGCAAACCACCATGGCACATGTTTACCTATGTAACAAACCTGCACGTTCTGCATATGTATCCTGGAACTTTAAATTAAATTAAATTAAACAATGAGGAGGTTCTTGATTGATTGCCAGCATGGTATTTTGTTGTATGGGTGTACCATAATTTTAAATCAATCAGCTCCCTACTGATGAACTTTTGTGCCCAGGCTTTTGCTATTATAATGATGCAATGAATATAATGAATATTCTTTTGCCTATCTCTTTGAACACATATTTCTATATAATAGAGATCTAAAAGTGGATTTTCTAGATCTACATACTTAAAATTTTAATAGATATTGTCAATTGTCCTCCCCAAAGGTTATACTTATTTATATTCCCATCCAAAAAGTACAAGAGTGTCTATTTTCTGTACCTTTGGCAACATTTGGTGTTATCAATTTTTATATCTGACATTCTGATAAGCTAAAAACGACAACTCAACATCTAGTGCCCAGATCTTGGTTTCTAAAAATCGTTTCCCAATAAAATGAAGTATGGATCAATGCAGAAATGATTAATTCCAGTGCTAGAGTAGGGAAAAAACAAGATGAGCCTGGAACATCTTGTGGTGCCAGAAAACAAGGAAGTGGGCCAAAAATGGAGACATAGGTCTAAGAACAGAGGGGCCAACGTAGAGGAGCTCCTAATGGCCAAAGGTAAAAGAATTTGAGCAATGAAACAATGAGAATATTAGGTTATAAGCCATAGAGTAAAATTAAAATAAACATCTATGCTGATATAAATATATGAGAAAATAAGCAGGAGGTAGGACATCTTCCTTACAGAATTTCAAGAGTAGAAAAAAAAAATAGAAAATCACTGCTGTTGTCTGAATGCGCCTCCCCAAATTCATATGCTGAAACTTAATCATCGATGTGATCAATGTGATAGTATTAAGAGGTGGGTCTCTAGGAGGTGATTAAGTCATGAGGGTGGAGCCCTCATGATTGGGATCAATGACCTTATAAAAAGGGATTTGCCCTTTTTACCATTCTGTACCTTCCACCATAAAAGGGAACAGTGTTCTTCCCCTCTGGAGGATGCAGCACCAAAGTGACATCTTGGAAGGAAAAAACAGCCTTCACCAGACACTGAACCTGTCAGCACCTTGATCTTGGACTTCCTTGCTTCCAGAACTGTGAGAAATAAATATCTGTTCTTTAAAAATTATCCTGCCTCCATTTTTTTTTGTTATAGCAGCACAAACAGATTAAGATAATCCCCACTAGGTAAACACTACAGTAATAATTGCTACTATGAAGAACAATTGATGAATGCTAAAAGTAGTGGGCAAAAATATGATGGGAAACCAAATATTTGAATGGTCTCAATGTATCTTCCAGAAGATGTTTAGTAATTGTAAAGAGGAAAGCGATAACTTTACAGTAAAGAAATACAGCAAACACCCCTTTAACCAAGTGATCCAGGTTAACATCACCAGTATTAAAAATTATCCTCATATATGTCCTGATATAATGCACTGAAAAGGGCTAAAAACACTTTTGGGTATTCTCACCAAAAACGCGAAACATGAAAAAACATTACACAGACCCTCATTAGGGACATTATACAATATAACTGACCAGTACTCTTCAAAATTGTCATGGTCATCAAAGACAGAATGAGAACTGTCACAAATGGGAACAAAATAAGAAGATAATAAAATGCAACACGGGATCCTGGATCAGGAAAGGACATTAATGGGACAACTGGTAAAATTCAAATAAGGTCTAATATAGTTTAATAGTGCTGTATCAATATTAGTTTCCTGATTTTGATAATTGCACTATAGTTAAGTGAAGATTTAACTCAGCATTAGGGGAAGCTGAGGGAGGATACATGGGAATGCTCTTACTATTTTTGCAACTTTTCTATAAATCTAAAAAGGTTTTTAAAAGTGAGAGCCCACTGTCTTAATTTGCATTACTACTTAGTTTATTGGTCATTTACATTTTCAACAAATTTCCTTCTCCCACTTTTTTATTGGATTTTTTTGTATACTAAAAAGTTTTATACATTGCACACTAAAAAATTAGCTCCTTGTATGGGATAAATATATTTCCCAGTTTGTCTTTTGAGTTTTCTGAACGTTGAGCTTATGTGTATATCTGTATACAAATGTTTTTCTTTTCTTTTTTTTAGAGACAGAGTCTTGCTGTTACCCAGTCTGCTCTTGAACTCCTACCCTCAAGTGATCCTCCTGCCTTGGCTTCCCAAAGTGTTGGGATTACTAGCATGAGTTATCGTGCCCGGCCTATGGATGTTTCTAACTGATTTCTGCTGACCTGTGGGCAGAAAATAAGGAATAATAGCAAAGTGGTTTTAAGTTTTCAACTGTAATCAAAAGACTACAAATAAAAACACTACTTAATAGAAATGGCTGTCTCTCCAAGTTTTTTTTCTTCCATAAAAATAACATTTATTAAAAAAAATTACACACAGTAAACTTCATTCTTTTTGGTGTACAAGCCTATCTATGGGTTTTGACAAATGCACATACTTATGTAACTAAAATACAGATACAGAAAATTTCCATTATTAAAACAAATTCCTTGTGCGACCACTTTGTAGTCAAGGAGCATTCCAGCCTTAACCACTGACACCCACTGAAATTTTTTTCTCCATCCCTATTGTTTTGCTTTTTGAGAAAATCATATGGATGGAATCAAACAGTAAGTAGCCTTTTTAGTTTGGCTTCTTTTACTTAGTAAAATGTATTTAAGATTCATCCACGTGGCTGCGTGTATATTTCATTCGTTTTTATTGCTGAGTAGGATTCCACTGTATGGATATACTACAGTTTATGCACCAATTGAAGGATATCCTTCATTTTTATGTTCCTTAATTGCAGTGGTCTTTAGGTCTAGTAAAAAGCAGAGGTGAGATTTTCTACCTAACAGGAAGCAGTTCCTTCTACAAATGTCCAGCTTAGAAGTATGCCCCTGGCAACATGTGCAGGAGGCTACACCAGGATAATTTATTCCTTGTCACTTAAACAAAGTCTGAAATTGGAGTGTTAATCCTAAGTGAGCAGTGTATCAAAGGAATAGGAGTTTGTTCTGAGTATAGTCAGATAGTATCACCAGAGTAGGCCTGAAAAATATTCTGGAAGCCACGCCATTGGCAGAATTTTAAAAAAAATTATTTAAAAAATGCTGAAAAAAGTAAAACTCACCCCGAATCACATCACTTTAAAAATTGTACAAAGTGAAAGTCCTCCTTCAGCCTGTTCAGTCCCACTTCCAAAGGTTTACAGCTTTCTATGTCTATTTCCCAGCTTTTTCGTAAATTTATTCAGAAATATCTATATATACATACTATACATATATTAATGCTTTTGCACAAAAATGTATTCACACCATATATATTTCTGCATCTTGTTTTTTAACTTAATACACAACCTTGGACATGAGTACAGGTCATAATACATTCATAGATACACTTCACTATTTTAATAGCTGCATAGTATTGTACTAAATAGATGTGTCATAAGTTATTTACCCATTTTCCTACCAATGGACATCCCTATTTTTGAGAGTTTTATTGAGATATAATTAATACACCACACAATTCACCCATTTAAAGTGTACAATTCCTGGTTTTGAGTATATTCAGTTGTGAAATCATCACAATCAATTTTAGAACATTTTCATCAACCTCTAAAGAAACTTCATACACTTCAGCTATTATCCCAGCCCTTCCCATTCCCCCAAACTCTGTATCAGCCCTAAGCAACCACTAATCCACTTTCTATCTATATATATTTGCCAATTCTGGATACTGCATATAAATAGTATCATATAATATGTAGTCTTTTGTGACTGGCTTCTTGCACTGGGCATATTCTGGTTCTTCCATGTTGTAGTATGTGTTAGAAGTGTTCCCTGCTCTTCTAATTGTTGAGAGTTTGTGAAGAACTTGTATTATTTTTCATTAAAACTTTTTTAGAATTCATTTAAGAAGCCATTTGAGCCTGCGCTCTTCTTTATGGGTATCTTTTAAAATACTCATTTAACCTATTTACTTGATACAGGTTTATTCAAATTTTCTATTTCTATATTGGTTTCGGTAGTTTGTATCTTCCTAGGAATTTGTCCACCTCATCTAGGATAATTTATTGACATAAAATTATTCATAATATGCTTTCATAATCTTATTTCTACAAGGTCAGTAGAAATGTTCCCTCCTTTATTTCTGATTTTAGTAATTTGATTCTCCTTTTTCCCTGGTCAAACTAGCAGAAGGTGTGTCAATTTTATTGATCTTTTCACAGAATCAACTTTTGGTTTCACTGATTTTTCTCTACTTTTTTTACTCTATTTCATTTGTTCTCATCTAATCTTTTATATTTCCTTCTTTCTCCTGGCTCTAGGTTAAGTTTGGTCTTCTTTTTCCAGGGTCTTAAGGTGTAAAGTGAGATTAGTGCTATTATCTTTCTAAGTATAGATATTTATAACTATAAATTTTCCTGTAAACATTGCTTAAGCTGCATTTTGTAAGTTTTGGTTTGTTGTGTCTTATCATTCATCTCAAATAATTTTGTAATTTCCCTTATGATTTTTTTTCTTTGAAGCATTGGTCATTTTTTTTTTTTTTTTTTAGAAACCGGGTCTTGCTGTGTTGCCCAGGCTGGTCCTCAATTCCTGGCCTGAAGGGATCCAAGGGATCCTCCACTTCAGCCTGGCAAAGTGCTGAGATTCCAGCGTGAGCTACTGCATGCAGCTAGTCACTTACAAGTGTGTCTGATTTCCACATATTTGTGAGTTTCCCAACTTTCTGTTATTGCTTTCTAACTTCATCCCATGTGGTCAGAGAACATGCTTTGCACGATTTCAGTCCACTTATATTTATTAAGGCTTGTTTTATGCTTTAACTTATGGCCTACTTTGGAAATGTTTCATATGCATTCTGATGTTGATGTATTATACATATGATGTTTCATATGTATTCTGATGTTGGGTGGAAAGTTTTACAGATGTCTTTTAGGTCAATTTGCCTTATAATGCTGTTCAAGTCTTCTATTTCCTAGTTTATCTTCTGTCTCGGTGCTCTATTACTGAAAACAGGATATTGAATATTCCAACTCTTTTTATGTACTTATCTATTTTCTACTTTCCTTTCAGTTTTTCCTTCATATATTTGGGATCTGTTGTTAGGTGCATAAATATTTATGGCTGTTACATCTTGCTGATGGATTGACCCTTTCTTTTATCATTTAAAAATTTTATTCTTTATCTCTAATGACTTTTTTTAAGTCTATTTTGTCTGTTATTAGAATAGCCACTCTAGCTTTCTTATGGCTTTGTGTGGTATATTTGCTTGCCATCCTTTTATCTTTAATCTCTTTCTATCTTCTAATCTAACGTGTGTCTCTGATAGATGGCATGAAGTTGAATCAGACTGTTGAATCAGACTTGTTCTGACAATCTGCCTTTTGATAGTATTGCTGCATCCATGCACATTTACTGTTATTTTTATTTTTTATTTTTTTTGACACGGAGTTTTACTCTTGTTACCCAGGCTGGAGTGCAATGACACAATCTTGACTCACTGTAACCTCCGCCTCCTGGGCTCAAGCAATTCTCCTGCCTCAGCCTCCCGAGTAGCTGGGACTACAGGCACGTGCCACCATGCCCAGCTAATTTTTGTATTTTTAGTAGAGACGGGGTTTCACCTTGTTGACCAGGATGGTCTCGATCTCTTGACCTCGTGATCCACCCGCCTCGGCCTCCCAAAGTACTGGGATTACAGGCTTGAGCCACTGTGCCCGGCCCTTACTGTTATTTTGATATACGAAGGTTTACGACTGCCATTTTACTGTTTGTTTTCGATATGCCTCAAGCTTTTTGCTTCTCCATTCCTTCTTTTGCACTGAGTATTTCATAATGTGATATTTACATTTCTTTAATAATATTTTTGATTTTTTAAAAGATATTACCTTAGTGGTTGCTCTAGGGCTTACCATACGCATCTTAACTAACAGGATTCAGATAAATACTAACTTAATTCCAATGTAACAATCCTATTCCTATATAAATCCACCCTCTCTTTGTGGTATTGTTATACATGTTATTTCTATACATTATAAACCTAACACACATTATTATAATTACTTAATATAATTTTACATCTTTAAAACAAGCTGAGAGAAGAATGTTTATAGATTCTTTTTTGTATTAGACTTCTTTTCTATTTCACGTTCTCTCCATTTGTTCCTGTTGATTTGTGTTACCATCTGGAATCAGTTCTTTAGTACAACACAGTTTTACTTCAACTCAGCTTTTTGCCCTGTTATTTGCAAATATATATTTTATATGTTATAGGCCAAACAATGCAACTATATACATATTGTTTTATGCAATTGCTTTTTACATTAGTTAGGAGGAAAAAAATGCATAGATTGTTTCTGATAATTACATAAATATTTTTGCCTGTGCTCTTTTGCTGCATGTGCGTAGATTCAGATTACTGTCTGAGGTCACTTGCTTTCAGCCCGAAGAATTTCCTTTTGTATTTCCAGTAAGTCAAGTCTGCCAGCAACAAACTCTCTTAGTTTTTGATTTATGTGAGATGTTTTATTTCACCTTCATTTTTGAAAAATAGTTTTAATGTATATAGGATTATTGGTTGACAGTTATTCTCTTTGAATACTTTGAATGTGTTATTCCACTGCCACTGCCACTGTTTCTGAGGAGAAGTCAACTGTTAATTTTATTTGAGTTCCTCATTTTTCTCATATTGCTGTCAAGATTTTATTTTTGGGTTTTTGCATTTTTCTTATGATGTATCTGTAATTTCTTTTTTCTTCTTGGATGTGTAGGTTAATGTCTCTCATCAAATTGGGGGTATTTATAGCCATTATTCCTTAGAATATTTTTCTGCTCCTTCTTTTCTCTTCCTTTTTTCCTGTACTCCCATTACAAATATGTAGGAATGCTTAATTAATGGTGTCACACAGGTTCTATACTCTTGCTCAATTTTATTCATATTTTTTCTTTCTGTTCTTCAGCCTGGATAATATCTCAGTTCATCTTCACAACCCAATGAGGTAAGTAGCATTATTATCCTCACTTTATAGATGAAGAAAGCGAGGCTCAAATTAAGTGACTTGCCAAGGTCACTGAATGTTATGAGTGGCTGTACAGGTCTGACTCCAGTTTATACTACTTCCTCTCTATATATTATCTTTTTATTTTCCAGAAACCATAAAAAACAACTGGGGGATTTGTGACTGGCATCCTCTATCTAGAGGACTCTTTTTTCCCACTTCCCTTTGGTATTCTTTGCTAGTATGTTCCTCTTCTAAAATTCATATGCCTAATATTAACATATATTAGACACTTAATCAATGTTTATTGCTTTGAATTCAATGATTACTCAATGGTTGTTAGCTTAAATGGCTATGAGAACACCAACATTTTGATCTAAAAGATTTAACTAGAAAAATATATAGCTTTTTGAAGACTGATAACTTGTGGAGGAAGCATTCATTAAATATGTCAACTGACTTATGAAACTACCTACTATTACTGATGAGAGTTCTGACTTAATAGCATTTGTTGATGCTTAGGCCTGGGGTCCTGCTCTTTTATTTACTAGGTGGATGAAATATGGACAAATGGGCTCTAGTAAAGAAATATTTCAACATTTAATTAGTTTTTTATTTCTGTATATAGGAAGCAGTCTAAGAAAGAATGTTATCCCTAGGGACAAATATTGAGGACCCCAGAAAAATTATAAAGATTTTAAAAAATCCTTAGGAATAATCCCTTGTAATTTATCCTGAGAAAATAATACTCTTAGCACTCTACCCTTCATACTCAGCATATATCATCTGTCCCATATAGTTTTCAATTATATAATAGAAAATGTTTTCTACTAGTTCTCTCCAAAAGTTGAAAGGGGTTTCCTGAATTAATTTTTTCCCCTCCCTCAGTTAGTTTTTCCTCTTCAACTCCAAACAAACTAATGTCTATACATAAATCCTAGATCCAAGATTCCATCACAAGAAAGACCATCCAAGACCCACAATCTATATATATTCTAGCTACCACTTATTTCTGTAGTGCTACCTGTAGCACATGATATGAGAGAAGTAGCTTGGAGATTTGACTGTTGCTTTTTGTTCTTTCCAAACTCTATCACCAGTATTCTCCCACGTAGTTTATATCCATTTACTAGATGCAATGCTTGCCATGCTACCTCCTTATCTAAAAGAGAAAGAAAAAATATCAATTTACATAGGACTTAATAATTTAATTCTATTCCAGGTCTAGTTTTGGTTATTTTGCCTTGGAGTTAAATGTAAGCTGTAAGACCATATAATCATTTGATTTTATCATTTTTTCTATAATCTCCCATTTGCATTATTCAACAAAATTAAACTAATGTCTAAAAATAATAATAAAAACTCAAAATGGGTGTTTGAGGGTGTCTCCTAATTCAAAGAAATAAGTAGAGAAACAAGGATATAGGCAGTGTGCTAAAGAAGTCTAAGCTATTAGTAATTATACACAAGCCTCTATCTTACATAACTGATTATAGGTACTGTGAGAACCAAATCATTTTCGAAATGAGTAACACAAACAAAATAAGTTATCATGTTATTAAGGGCACCTTGCCACTTTATGTTTTTCAGTGGGAGAGTGGTTCTGGGCCACCTTATTGGGATGAATAAGTTTAAGAATCCTTGCAGGTATATGGGTTGAAATGTGAGAATATATACTATATGCCGGGAGTATTCAACTTATGGGTCTAAAAGCCTGGATGTAAGAAATAAGGAAGGGGTGATTTATGGCCAGGAGTTTGTGGTATCATAAGTAGACAAATAGACTAAAACAATTTTGTTTCATATATATATGTACTAGAAATCTTTTAAAGTGTATACCTTTTAAGAGTAGTAAAATAGCTACACATTTTAAAGTCCTTGCTTTATAAAGCCTTTTTATTAAGTATTTTTTCAATTAATACATCATATCATGTGGAGTGCCCATAAACTGTTTTATAAATTCAAAAGGGGTTCTTACCCTTGAAAAAAACTGAAAACTACTGATATAGAGGATTTAAAAAATCTTTAGTACAATAGGAAAGATGGTACAAGACGGTATGAAAACAATGGAGGGGGGCTTAGCAGTACTCATGTGTAAAATCACTTGCCTACACATAGATTAATAGGCTATTTAGAAATGATGATACTTTAGGGACAATGAAAGGTACAGATTCTACAAAGCCTCCCCACAAAACAACATATTATCTGGTCTGTCACAGAAACTAAAATTCTTATATTATTCTTCCCTTTGGATTAGAAGCCATGCATTAATATGCAAATAATATTTAGAAGACTATCATCATCTACTAATTATGAATTAGTAATAAATTAGTACATTAGCTTGCACTCACTGAGTCCTAAAGGAACAGGGCATAAGGCAAGTACATGTGTTCGGATCAGAATACTAATACATTAATTAATGAGTAATCTAATTTTAACTTGGAATAGAAATCCTATCATCAGTGAAGGGAGTATAGATTTTGGTAGGATAAGAAGGAAGTGTCAAGACTGGGAAATTTGAGGACACTGGGGTAACGTGGTCATGCATTGTCAATGGAGGAGAGGAAACACTGAAAACATATTTTCCGTTCTTTCTCTTGTTCTCACATGCTGTGAAGAAATCAAAGGACTATATCTAAATTAGAGAGGTTATAGGTAGACTCTAGTGAACTGAGGGGCAACTGGGTAATCATCTGGATTAAATTACTTACTGGGAAAGGTGATGAAAGCCTGGCCCCTCATTCGTCCAGTCATCATTCGGAATTGAATTGCAGGTCCTTTTTTCTCCTGGAACCGAGCGAACAATGACACAAGATCTCTTTCAGTCACTCGAGGGCTAAGGTTCTTCAGGTATAACACCTAAAACAAATTGAGGATCAACCAAAATATCATATAAAGGAGATAAGGCAACTCTTTTCTTTTTCTTTTTTGAGACAGTTTTACTCTGTCACCCAGGCTGGAGTGCAGTGGTGTAATCTCGGCTCATTGCAACCTCCGCCTCCCGGGTTCAAGTGATTCTCATGCCTCAGCCTCCCAAGTAGCTGGGATTACAGTCATGCACCACCATACATGGCTAATTTTTGTATTTTTAGTAGAGATGGAGTTTTACCATGTTGGCCAGGCTGGTCTCGAACTCCCAACCTCAGGTGATCCAACCACTTTGGCCACCCAAAGTGCTGGGATTATAGGTGTGGGCTACCACGCCCAGCCATAGGCAACTCTTTCATTATGATTAGAATTAGTTTCACATAAAAATGGCAGACTGAACACATTCATTTAATTTCATTCCATCCAGAAAACTCTCTAAAACTATGGGAACCTTTTTGTTGTTGTTGTTTGTTTTTTCAGAGAGAGTCTCACTCTGCCAGCCAGGCTGGAGTGCAGTGATATGATCTTGGCTCACTGCAATCTCTGCCTCCCAGGTTCAAGCAATTCTCTGCCTCAACCTCCCCAGTAACTGGGATTATAGGCGCCCACCACTATGCCCAGCTAATTTTTGTATTCTTTATTAGAGATGGAGTTTCAACATCTTGGCCAGGTTGGTCTTGAGCTCCTGACCTTGTGATCCACCCACCTTAGCCTCCCAAAATGCTGGGATTACAGGCGTGAGCCACCACGCCCGGTTACTATGGGAACTTAAAAAAACAAAAAACACAAGCCAAGGAGGTCAGGAGGAACAAGAAAAGGAGATAACAGCAGTAATAGTCTGGAAGATGAAAAACTGGATGAGCAGGAACCAACTCAGCACACTGGAGAAAGCTGAATTTTAAGCTGGTAGTGGAGAAAAACAAGAACCCACCTGTCACCACTTCAGAATCCTGAAATAGTTCCCAAACTGACTATTTCACTTACCTTCAGAAATAAATGTGAAAAGATGGGGTTAAAATAAGGCAGCTGGGTTGAAGGCTGTCTAAAAGCCAATTTGATCTTTAAATACCCTCCCTCACAATATACTATGGGGTAAAAGAAAACTTGCCAATCCTGGTAGAATACTTGAGGCTTATCACCAGACGACAAGGAATGCCATACATAGTTGAAGATCTGAATACTGTTTCTGAAAACAAGGAGACTAAGAGAAAGAATGCATACTAAATGTTGAGGTCCTCCTAGACCTTGCCATTTGGCTCCTAGAATGCTGGTAGTATCCTCCTAACAAAGAGTTTGGAACAGTCTTCTCTGGGAAAACTGGTAAGTCCTAGGAGGAAAGATATGAAAATACTGACTTGGGATGAGGAGTTTCTCCAACAAATGGCCCAGCCAGACCACTTTAAAGTGAAGCTCAAAGTCAACAAGAGCCACTTGTGTGCTTAGAGATTCCAATCTGCTTTTTGGTCCCTACCTATAAAGTTGGGCATGGATTATCAGGCAACTTAGGAAATCCTCTAATGTGAAAGAGAGAACACAACAAACATACAGAAAAAAAAAGAAATGGGAGGAAAAAACTTCAACAAACCATAACTAATATCCCCAGAAAAATAAGATAAATTATTCCTCCTATTAGGCATGGGAGGGTAGGTACAGTGGCTCACCCCTGTAATCCCAGTGCTTTGGGAGGCTGAGGTGGAAGGATCGCTTGAGTTCAGGAGTGTGAGATCAGTTTGGACAACACAGTGAGACCCTGTCGCTACAAAAGAGACAGGGTGGCATGCGCTACTTGTAAGCAACTGGCCAACTTTACTAGTCTCAGCTATTTGGGAGGCTGAGGCAGGAGGATTACCAGAGCTCAGGAGTTTGAGGCTGTAGTGAATTATGATCACATCACACCACCACACTCAAGCCTGGGCAACAGAGTGAGACCCTGTCTCAAAAAAACAAACAAACAAATCAAGAGAAGTAAAATGAGCTCTTATATGTGACTGAACTTAAGATGTTATCAGCTTCAAACAGATTGCTTTACCATGCCCTATACCTATAGGGCATATACAGAGGAAAATGAGAAATATGTGAAAGTATGTCACTACCAAAAAACCCAATGAACCATAAAGGAAGACAGCTGACAGAGAGACACAAGAGCTAAAAGAGAGACAGAAAACAATGAACAAATGGTAATAGTAAGTCCTTTGCTAGCAATAGTTACATTAAATATTAATAAACTCTCCAAAAGACAGAGTACCTGAATGGATAAACAAGATCCAACTACATGCTAGCTATTCTATGAGGCCAGGATTACCCTGAAACCAACCCAGACAAAAACACTGTAAGAAAAATACAGACCAATAAACAGATGTAAAAATCCTCAACAAAATATTACCAAACCAAATTAAATAGCACATTAAGAAGATTATACACCATGACCAAGGGGGATTTATCCCTGGGATGCAAGGATGAATCAATATACAAAAATTGATCAATATCACATATTAATAGAAAAAAAGATAAAAATTATATGATCATCTCAATAGATGCAGACAAAATTTTTGATAAAATTCAATATTGTTTCAATGATGAAGACACTCAACTACTAATAAAATGAAATTATCTCAACATAATAAAGGCCATATATGTAAAGTCCACAGCTAACACAATATTCAGTATTAAAAAACTGAAAGCTTTTCCTCTAGGATCAGGTACAAGGCATGGATGCCTACTCTCATCACTTCTATTCAGCATAGTACTGGAAGTTCTTGCGAGAGCAAATAGGCAAGAAACAGAAGTAAAACGCATCCAAATCAGAAAGAAAGAAGTAAAATTATCTCTGTTCACAGTTGAACTGATCATACATGTAGAAAACACTAAAGATTCAACAACAAAGAAGAATTAGACATCATACTGAACAGAGAAAAGCTGAAAGCTTTTCCTCTATGAACTGGCAAAAGACAACAATACTCACTCTCACTACTCTTATTCAACACAGTAGTGGAAGTCCTAGCCAGAACAATTAGATAAAGGAAAGACATAAAAGGTATCCAAAGCACAAAGGAGGAAGTCAAATTATCCCTGTTTGTAGACAACATGATCTTATATACAGAAAAACAAAACAAAACAAAAAAACCTAAGAGACTCTACCAAAAAGCTCTTAGAACAGATATGCAAAATCTGTAGAGTTGCAGCATACAAAATCAACATACAAAAATCAGTAGCATTTCAACTGTGAACTAGCTATAAAAGAAATCAAGAAGGCAATATTTATAATAGCTACAAAAAGCAAAATAAAATACCTAGAAATAAATTCAATCAAGGAGGTGAAAGTCCTCTACAAGAAAAACTACAAAACATTGGTGAAAGAAAGTGAAGAGGATACAAACAGGAAAATCAGTTGTGGTTTCTATACACTACTAATGAACAGTATGAAGAGAAAACTAAGAAAGTTATCCCATTTACAACAGTATTGAAAAAAATAAAATATGGAAAAAAGGACTTAACCAAGGAGGTGAAAGACTTGTACTCTGAAAACTACAAATGTTGCTGAAATAAATTTAAAAAGACACAAATAAATGAAAATATATCCTGTGTTCATGAATTAGAAGACTTAGTATTAATATATCCATACTATCCAAAGCAGTCTACAGATTCAATGCAATCTCTATCAAAGTCCCAATGGCAATTTTTACACAAATAAAAAAAACAATCCCCAAATTCATATAGAACCACAGATGATACCAAATAACCACAACACTCTTGGGAAAGAACAAAGCTAGTAGCCACACACTTCCTTATTTCACAATATATTACAAAGCTACCGTAATCAAAACAGTATGGTACTGGCATAAACACTGTACAAATAGGTCAATGGAAACAATTTGAGAGCCTAGAAATAAACCCATGAAGCTACAGTCAACTGATCTTCCACAAGTGTGCCAAGAATACAACATGAGAAAAAGATAGTCTCTCTTTAACAAAATGTTGAGAAGACAAGACAGTCACATGCTAAATAATGAAACTGGACCCTTATCTTATGCCATACACAATAATCAATTCAAAATGGACTAAAGGTTTAAATATAAGACCTAAGACTGTAAAACTCCTAGAAGAAAACATGGAGGAAAAACTTCTTCACGTTAGTCTTGGCAGTGATTTCTTTGACATGACACCAAAAACACATGCAACAAAAACAGAAATAGATAAGTGGGACTACATCAAACTAAAAAGCCCTGCACAGCAAAGGAAACAATAAATAGAGTGAAAAGGCAACCTATGGAGTAACAGAAAATATTTGCAAGTCATATTTAATATCTAAAATATCTAAGGAACTCTACAACTTGATGGCAAGGAAACAACATGGTTAAAATATGGCAAAAGACTTAAACATTTCTCCAAAGAAGAAATACAAATAGCCAATAGATACATGAAAAGATGTTCAATATTACTCATCAACAGAGAAATGTCAATGAAAAACACAATGAGATACCACATACCTGTTAGGACAGCCATTTTCAAAAAACCAGAAAATTACAAATGTTGGCAAGGATACGAAGAAGTGGGACCCTTGTGTACTGTTGGTGGGAATGTAAAGTGGTAGTGGTACAGCTGCTATGAAGAACAGTATGGAAGCTCCTCTAGAAATAAAAATTAGAACTACCACACAATCCAACAATCCCATTTCTAGGTATTAAGAGCTAAAAGTAGCATCTTAAAGAGATATATGCACTCCTATGTTCACCCCAGCATTATTCACAATAGCCAACAGGTAGAAAAACCTAAATGTCCACTGACTGATGAACAGATAAAGAAAATGTGGCATATAAATACAATGGAATATTATGTAGTCTTTAAAAAGTAAGAAATCCTACATGTCATTATGCTATAACATGAATGAAACTTGTGGACTACAGGCTAAGTGAGAGAAGCCAGTCACAGGACAAATATCATATGATTCCACTTACTGAAGTATCTAAAGTAGTAAAACAGAAAGTAGAATGGTAGTCACCAGGACTGGGGGAGGAGGAAATGGGGAGTTGCTGTTCAATAGGTATAAAGTTTTAGTCATGCAAGATGAAAAAGTTCTATAGCTTTGTGCTTATTGTTGACAACATTGTATTGTACAATTGAATTCAGACAGGAGTAGCAAAAGCAAAGAACAGGAAAATATAACCCACTTAAATGACTTAAGTGCTGAAAGTTATAAATAAATGTATTAAATATTGTTAACAAGTAGTAGAATCTTTATGTCCCCAAATCTCTAAAACCTGGATATTAATATATTTAGCATTTTTTGTATTTTCGTATCTTAAAGACAAGGGCATAGAATAACTGACTTGCCTATGCTCTCAAATACTAATCATGAAAACACCAAATTAAATAACCACAGAAAGGGGTATGTGAAAACAAACTTCAAGTTTCTCATCAATTAGGAAAGATCCATACTAAGACTGTTCCCTTTTATATGAATATTTTTAAAAAATAAAGAGGACTTCTGGTTGAGGTGGCTCTGCCAGTTCTTGCTAGGATACATCCCCTCTGCATACATACATACATAAGTGCAGACTTGTACATATGTATGAATGTATCCACAACATACATACACACACACATACACACACACACACACACACACACACAGAGCTAGGTTCAAAAACAAGATAAACATAGCTGTGAAACAGAAAAACATAGCCTCCATGTGATAATAGAGCATAAAGCTCTTCCTGGTGTCCCTATGCAGTATACAGTATTATTTTACATGTTTTCAACTTTATAAAATATAGTCCTTTATATAAACAATATGCATTCTTCTATATAGAGCTACATTCTTAAAAACTCTTAAAACGGACTTTAATTTTAGAACAGTTTTGGATTTATAAAAAAATTGAGAATATCAAGAACTCCCATCTACCCCACGGTTTTCCCTGTTATTAATATCTTACATATATATTTGTTACAATTAATGAACCAGTATTGATACATAATTATTAACTAAATTCCATAGTTTAGATTTCCTTAGCTTTTACCTAATGGCATTTTACTGTTCCAGGATCTAGGTTACATTACAGTTAGACTGTGGTTATGGATTATTGAGAGGAAAACTACACAGGAGAAGTACAGTTTTGATCATGCAATATTAACCATACATACAATCAATATGTTTAATCAATATGATTAACAACTGTTGATGTTGGCCTTAATCACCTGGCTTAGGCAGTGTTTGTCAGGTTTCTTCTTCTTTCCCATCCTATACTCTTTTGGAAAGACGTCATTAGGAGCAGCTCAAAACTAAGGAATGGGGAGTTATGCTAGCCCTCCTTGAGGTAGAGTATCTACATAAATTGTATGAAATTTTTTTTTCATGGGAGGTTTATATTTCTTTTCCTCTATATATTTGTTTACTCAGTCACTTATTTATATCATCTGGACTCATGGATGTTTATTCTATACATTGGATTATCCAACATTTAGTTTGTTGTACAAATTCTTCCAGCTTTAGTCATTGGAAGCTCTTTCATTAGCACTTCCTTACTTTCTGGCACTACAAGACGTGCAAGGTTTATCTTGTATATTTCCCACCCCAGTATTAGAAGCAGCCATTTCTCTAAGGAGCCCTGGTTCATTTTATTAGAGAATTGTATTAGAAACCAAGATATGGATACTGAGCAAGCTCACTGCTACTGTGGTGTCCTTTCATTTGGGTCCTTTCAGCTTACAGAACAAAATATATGTGTTTATACTAATCCATGTATATAAAAACACATATAAACATTTCTATATGTAACCACTTATATCTATATTAAGTTAAACATGAGTTCATCCTGATGTCTCCAACTGTAAACCATTATCACATGGATCATTCCAGCTTCCTCCCTTTACTTATCTGTGATTCCAATAGTGAGAAACCTGGCTCCCACCATCTGCCATCCATTTACTTAATTGTTCCATTCCATTATGCATGTATAACAGTATCAGAATTGTTACTCCCCAAGTAACCAGTACCCCCCATGGGACATAACCTTATCAACAAGGCTACCGTGGTTATGTGAAGTTCCATTTGCTTTTCGTCTTTCTGACTCCACATATTTCCAAAGATGCTTAGTCTGGCATCTTTTCCCCAGTCCTTTCAATGAGGTTGCTTTATATATTTGTAATACAGTTAGACTCTCTTCTCACTGTCTGCATTCTTTCCCAGGATCCCTCAACCTCCTAAATGAGTTTTTAACATTTGTATACATTAAGTGTCATTCTTTGTGCTGTGTAGTTTAACGGGTTTTGACAAATGGATGTCTTGCCTCTACAATTACAGTATGCTACAGAATAATTTGACTGCCCTAAAAATTCCTTGTTTTCATCTATTCCTCCCTTATTCATTCCCCTCAAACCCTTGGCAGGCATTTATCATCTTACTGTCTATAGTTTTCCCTCTTCCAGAATGTCATATAATGAAATAATACAATATGTAGTCTTTCTATACTAGCTTCTTTCAGCTATTAATATGTATCTAAAGTTCCTCTATGTCTTTTTGTGGCTTGACAGGGCATTTCTTTTTATTGCTGAATGATACTCCATTGTATAGATCTGCCACAGGTGAATGTCTCCATTAACTTAATGGAAGACATCTTGACTGCTTCCAGTTTTTGGCCGTACGAATAAAGTTCCTACGAACATTCACATGGCAGTTTTTGTTGAACACAAGGCTTTTCAAATCAGTAAGCAGAAGTGTAGTAGTTGGACTGTTGGCAAAACAATGTTCAGCTTTGTAAGAGGTGGCCAACCTGTCTTCCCAAAAGACTGTAGTCCCACCAGATATGAATAAGAGTTCCAGCCTACAATACTATAAAATATATCCATTAAAAAAAAAAAAAAAAACTGCAGCCAGGCGTGGTAGTTCATGCCTGTAATTCCAGCACTTTGGGAGGCCAAGGCGAGCAAATCACTTGAGGTCAGGAGTTCAAGATCAGCCTGGCCAATATGGCGAAACTCCATCTCTACTAAAAGTACAAAATTAGCCAGGCGTGGTGGCTCGCACCTGTAGTCCCAGCTACTTGGGAAGCTGAGGCAAAAGAATTGCTTGAACCCGGGAGGTGGAGGTTGCAGTGAGCTGAGATCACACCACTGCACGCCAGCATGAGTGACAGAGAGCGAGACTCCATCCCCAAAAAACTAAACAAAACTGCATGTGTATCTTCTGCATCTATAATTTCTTAAAAAGTTCCTGTTGATCTGCATCCTGAACAGGATTTGGTATTGTCAGTTTTATGGTGAACTTTAGCAATTTCTAGTAGGTGTGTAGTGGCATTTCATATTTTTCAACTCTGATGACAAAGATGAGTTTCTTTTTGCATGCTTACTTGCTGTGTATATACTTACTTTGCCTTTGGTGAGGTGTCTGTTCTTAGTTTTTACCCATTTTTAAATTGAGTTGTATTAATATTGTTGAGTTTTGGTAATTCTTTGTGTACTTTGAATGCAAGTCTTTTATTAGATATACATTTTGCAAATATTTTTCTAGTCTGGGGCTTCTCTTTTGATTCTCTTAAAAGTGCCTTTCACATAACAGAAGTTTAAAATTTTAATAAAATCTGACTTATCAACTGTTCCTTACATAAATTGTACTTTTGGTGATATATCTGATAAATACATCATCAAACAGATTAATCATTTTTCTTCTAGAAGTTTTATAGTATTGTGTTTTATATTTAGGTCTATAATCCATTTTGAGTTAATTTTTATGAAGGATGTAAGGTTTATATCTAGATTCATTTTTTTTACATGTGAATATTCAGTTATTCTAGCATCATTTGTTGAAAAGAGTATTCTTTCTCCACTAAACTGTCTTTCATCCCTTGTCAAATATCAATTTACTATATTTATATGGGTCTAATCCTTGGGTCTCTATTCTGCTCCATTGATCCATGTGTTTTTTTTTCCCCATCAACACCATGCCACGCTACTTGATTATAGTAACTCTTGAAGTTGGGTAGTGCCAGTCCTCCAAATTTGTTCTTCTTCAGGAATTGTGTTACATGTTCTGGGTTTTTGTTTTTTCATACAAACTTAGATTCAGCTCCTAAATATCCACAAAACAGTGTACTGGGATTTCACTGGGATTGTGTAGAATCCACAAATCAATTTGAGAAGACTGATATCTTAACAATGTAAGTCTTTTAATCCAAGAACACAAAATGTCTGTTTATTTAGATCTTCCTTAATTTTTCTTCAGTTTTACATATAGAACTTGTATATACTTTGTTAAATTTATACCTAAGTATTCCATTCCTTTTTGGTGCTATTGTAAAGTGCTGTTTTTAATTTCAAATTCCAATTGTTCATTTCTGGAATAGAGGAAAGCAATTGACATTTGTGAATTAACCTTGTATCCTCCAAGCTATACTAATCTAGTTCCAAGAGTTGTTTGTTAGTTTGTTTTCTGGCCAATTCTTTGGGATTCTCTACACAGACATACATGTTACTTGTGAACAAAGAAAGCTGTATTTTTTTTCCTTCCCAATCTGTATACTTTTAATTTCCTTTACTTGTTTTATTACTGTAGCTAGTACTTCTAGTACACTGTTGAAAAGCAGTGGGGAAAGGGGACATTTTTGCCTTATTTTTAATCAAAGCAGAAAGCATCCAGTTTCTATTAAGTATGACGTTAGCTATGGGGTGCTGTAGATATTCTTTATCTTTTTTTTTTTTTTCATTGTACTGTCTTTATCTGGTTTTGGTACTAAGCAAGGCTGGTCTCATAACATGAGTTAAGAAGTGTTCCCTCTGTTTTTTTTCCCCCCTCAAAAAATACTGTTAAAAAAAAAGAATATTATTTTATATGCTTCAATTTTCACCCTTCTCTTAGCCATAGCAATTGTACTTTTTATGTTTTTAGTAATTGCCTTAGAGTTTGCAATATACATTTACAACTGATCTAAATCTACTCTCAAATAAAACTATACTACTTCCTCGATAGTGCAAATACCTTATAACAGAGATAGATTTGTGTATATATATATATATATAATTCCTGCAACCAATCCCTTATAATATTGCTGTTACTTATCCATCTGCTATAATTATCTAACACATTCCTATTATTTTAAAAAGTTGTATTTTATATTGTTTTAAAATGAGAAAATAAAAGATTTTATTTTACCTTAATGCAGTCTCCTATGCTCTTCCTTTTTTTATGCAGATCTGAGTTTCTGACCTATATAATTTTGCTTATCTCTGGAGAACTTTTTTCAAAAGCATTTTCTTCCTACAAGGTGGGGTTTACTGGTGAAAAATGCCCTCAGTTTTGTTAGTCTGAGAAAGTCTTCATTATTTTTCCTTCACTTTTGAAGGATCTTTTTTTTTTCCTGGATAAATAATTCTAGGTAGGTGTTTTCTTTTTTCTTTTTTTTAATTGTACTTTAGGTTCTGGGGTACACATGCAGATCATGCAGGATTATTGCATAGGTACACAAGTGGCAATGTGGTTTGCTGCCTCCATCCCCCCATCACCTACATCTGGCATTTCTCCCCATGTTATCCCTCCCTGACCTCCCTACCTTCCCACTGTCCCTACCTTGGTGCCCCCCAACAGACCACAGTGTGTGATGCTCCCCTCCCTGTGTCCATGTGTTCTCATTGACACCCGCCTATGAGTGAGAACATGCAGTGTTTGATTTTCTGTTCTTGTGTCAGTTTGCTGAGAATGATGATTTTTGACACAAATATTCTACTCTACTCTCTTGCTCGCACAGTTCTGATGAGAACTTCTGATGTAATTCTTATCTTTGTTTCTATATAGGTAAAGTGTTTCTTTTCTCTAGCTGTTTATAAAAACTTTTCTTTGATTTTTGGTAGTTTGAACATGATATGCTTAGGTGTAGTTTGGGCATTTATTAGTATTTGGTATTTATCCTGCTTGGTGTTCTTGGAGCTTCCCAGATCTGTGGTTTGTTATCTGCTATTAATTTTGGAAAATTCTCAGCCATTATTACTTCAAATATTTCTTCTCCTTCTTTTTCTCCTTTTGGTATTCCAATAACATGAATGTTATACTCTGAAATTGTCCCATAGTTCTTGGATATTCCGTTCCTTTTTTTTTCAGTCTTTACTGATTCCTTCCTTGGCTGTTTTCAACTTACTGATGAGCCTGTCAAAGGCATTCTTTATGTGTTACAGTGCTGTTGATTTCTAGTAACTCTTTTGATTCTTTCTTAGTTTCTCTCTGTTTACATTAGCCATCCAGTCTTGCATGTTATCTATGTTCATTCATAGCCTACTTGGTATATTAATCGTGGTTATTTTAAATTCCACATCTGGTAATTCCAAAACCTGTGTCATATCTGAATTTGGTTCTCATGCTTGTTTTGTCTCCCCAGACTTTGTTTTATTTTTGTTTAGCATACATTATAATTTTTTTCTGTTTTAAACTGGACATGATCTATCAAGTAATAGGAACTGAGCCAAAGAGGCTGTTAGCATGAGGTTTTATGTTAATCTGGCCAGGAGTTGGGCTGTGCTTAATGTTTGCTGTAGCTGTAGGTATCAGAAGTTTTCATTTCTTCTAGTGTCTTTTTGTCTCCCTTGTTTTATTTGGGCTTACAAAAAACAAACAAACAAACAAATCTCCTTAAATAGAGTCTGACCCTTGCAGGTCTTTCAGCTATAATCCATGGTTATTATACTGAAGCCCTGTTGATGTGGTAGCAAGGTGTAAAAAGTGAAGCATTCTCCACTCCTATGTTGGAAGTCTCAATCTTTTAGTGTGCCTGTGTCTCCAGCCTGTAACCTTCATAAGCATTTCACAGCTTTTTTTTTTCTCTCTCTCTCTTGGATGAGACAGGAAAGCCAGAAGAGCCTGAAGTTGGATAAGGCTTTGGTATAGTTTTCCTTGTGGGGTAGCCCTTTGCTAGGTAGAAAGTTCTGGATACATTTAAAAATGATTGTGTTTCCTCTCTTCATGCCAGAAACAAGAGATTTTTTTTTTCCTTAGCTCTTTACCTTGAACCTTGTGGGGTTCCTGGAAGTAAAAAAAATCCTCTAAGACTGTGGCCCCTCAGGAGTTTTGTCATTCCCACACTAGTCTACACTCTACCTCCAGCAATTTGTCAAAGTTACCACCTAAGTGTTTCTACCAGTTTATGGCTACAGTGCCTTTTGCTCCTGATAAGCAAATCTAGGATGTGATTTTGTATAACTGTCTGTTTCTCCAGATTTCACGGTTGCAGTTTGCCCTGTCTGCTGGGTCTAAGAAAAGTCATTGATTTTTAGTTTGTTCAGCTGTTTTTCTTATTGTAAGACAGGAGTGATGACTTCTAAGGACTTCACATGTTGAAGCTGAAACTAGAAATCTGCAACTAGTCATTTGCATTCAAAATTATGTTTGTGAGTTTCATCCACATTGATACCTATAATTCTATTTTATTCATTTTCTCTACTGTGTAGTATTCTAGTTTAAAAACATACCATGTTTTACCAATACTCCTAATGAACATGAATGCACCTCATAAACAATATTACAACAAGCAGAAGTGGCTGTATTCATTTATATTCCCCCAGAGGTAAATAGGCAGAAGTGGCTGTGTTCATTTATATTCCCCTAGAGGTATATTAGAGTTCTTACTGTTTCTTTCTTTCTTTCTCTCTTTTTTTTGAGACAGAGTCTCACTCTGTTACCCAGGCTGTAGTGTAGTGGCGTGATCGGCTCACTGCAACCTCCGCCTCCTGGGTTCAAGAGATTCTCATGCCTCAGCCTCCTGAGTAGCTGAGATTACAAGTGTGTGCCATCACACACAGCTAATTTTTAGTATTCTTAGTACAGGTGGGGTTTCGCCACCATGGCCAGGCAGATCTCAAACACCTGACCTCAGGTGATGCGCCAGCCTCGGCCTCCCAAAGTGCTGGGATTACATGGAGTTCTTATTGTTTCATATGCTCACCAATACTTGGCATTGTTAGGCCTTTAAATACATGCCAGCATTCTAAGTATTAAATGTAAATATCATAGTATAGATTTATTTTGCACTTTCTTGATTACTAATGAGATTTCTTAAGTTTATTGGCCATTGGTGTTTTTGCCTCTGTGAATTGCCTGTTATATCTGTTTTTCTTTTTTTTTTTGAGACGGAGTTTCGCCCTTGTTACCCAGGCTGGAGTGCAATGGCGTGATCTCGGTTCACTGCAACCTCCTCCTCCTGGATTCAGGCAATTCTCCTGCCTCAGCCTCCCGAGTAGCTGGGATTACAGGCACGCACCACCATGCCCAGCTAATTTTTTGTATCTTTAGTAGAGACGGGGTCTCACCATGTTGACCAAGATGGTCTCGATCTCTTGACTTCATGATCCACCCGCCTCGGCCTCCCAAAGTGCTGGGATTACAGGCGTGAGCCACCGCGCCCGGCCATATCTGTTTTTATAAACATTTTTATTGTGCCATTTGTATTTTTCTTATTGATTTGTAGGGAAGGATTTCCTTAAAATGACTTAAAAAGCACAAACCATTGAATAAAGTACTGATAATCTGATAACATTAAAATGAAAGTCTTCTGCTCAACAAAAGACATCAGGAACAATGTTAAAAGGTAAATCATCCACTGTGAGAAGATATTTGCTAAATAAACAACAGAAAGGATTCGTATGCAGAATTTTAGAATAATCCTTATAAATAAATATGAAAAAACAAATATTCGGCAAAGGAATATAACAGATAATTCACAGAAAGTTGCTGAAAGGTAAATAAATGTTAAGAATACATACATAATCTCACTGGAAATCAGAAACATGCAAATTAAAACAATGAGATATCTTTTCAAACTGATTAGGTTGGGAAAATAAAGAGTCTAATACTCCAAAGTTTTGGCAAGAATGGGAAGAGACCTCTGAAACCCTGTTCATTAGAAGTTGAGATATACATACCCTAAATATCACAGTAATTCCACTCCCAGGTATATAACCTAGAACAATGACTTTAAATTGTCACTCTCAGACCAGCAGCACCAGAATCTCTTGGGAACTTGGTGGAAATGCAAATTCTCAGGCCCCACTCCAGATCTACTGAGTCAAAAATTCTGGGGGTGGAGACTAACAATCTGTGCTTTAATAAGCCCTCCAGGCAATTCTGATGCACACCAACATTTGAGAACCACTGTAATACAGTAAAACCTTCCCAACACTTTTGTTGAGATCTACAGGAAAAACTGCATTATTCATTGTGGCCCCACACACACATCTCACATATACACAAACATATATAATATAAAAGCTTAAAGAAACAGTAATTACCCGAACATACTGATAAGGAATACTTTTTGATATGTTCTATTCTATTCCATTTCATTAAAAAAAAAAATCCCATTGGTTGTGACCTGCTATTTGTAACCTAAGTTTGAAAAATACTGTCCTAGAAAAAGTCTGGTGTATGTGCAACAAAAGATATGTATAATAATACTTGTTGCAGAATTATCTGTAATGGCAAAATAACAGAAAGAACAAATCTTCAGGGAAACTGATAAATAAAATAAATTATGGTCTATTTCTACAATGGAATGAATACTATATACTTCCTTGTATCTTTGGAAATAAATTTCCAAAACATTATGTATATTGAGTTAAAAAAGTTGTAGAATGATAGAGTATGTCATCTATACAGTATTAGAACATATAAAACTATATGTTATTTGTGAATATACAGCTATGTAGTAAAAATAAAAAAACATGCATAGGAATTATAATTAGCAAATTCAGGATAGTGGTTACATCTGGAAAGGTTACATATATAAAATTTGCTCTTTATAATTTTATAAGTAATAAATATATAAATAGCAAATTATAGACATTCCTGAATATCTATAAAGCATTATAGATATTCCTGAAGACTTCCACATATCCCTCACCAATGTAAGGGATATGTGGAAGTCTTCAGGAATATCTATAATGCTTTATTTTTTTAATTAAGCGAATATGGAAAATATTAGGAATTGATAATGATTAATAAGGGTTGGCTGGGTACATAGATATTTGTTACACGATTTGATATAACTTTTGGTATATTAATATTTCACAACAAAAAGTAAATAAAAATCAAGCTATCCTTGAACTAATAGCATAAATACCCCTGAACTATTAGAAATTCAATCAGTCAAAGCAACTGTTTTAATATCCCTAATCTAGAATGATTTTTTTAAAATTCAGAGACAGTCAAAAACTAACATTATATTTTTGGTTTTGTTTTTTAGACACAACAAAGTATATGCTACAGGAGCTTGTGTTGTCTCTTTGGGTAACACAGTAATGAGTTTTCCAATCCAGATGTAACATATAACATGAATGTGAAATAATGATTTGATCAATAAAATAAGAAATATTTATGTTATTTAGTTACATGTTGGACAATTTTTTTTTTTTTTTTTTTTTTGAGACGGAGTCTCACTCTGTAGCCAGGCTGGAGTGCAGTGGCACGATCTCAGTGCACAGCAACCTCTATCTCCCAGGTTCAACGATTCTCCTGCCTCAGCCTCCTGCGTAGCTGGGATTACAGGTGTGCACCACCATGCCTAGCTAATTTTTGCATTTTTAGTAGACAGGGGGTTTCACCATGTTGGTCAGGCTGGTCTCAAACTCTTGACCTCATGATCTGCCCACCTTGGCCTCCCAAAGTGCTGGGATTACAGGTGTGAGCCATCATGCCTGGCCTTGTTGGATAATTTCTTGAAGCTTATAGGACTTTTTCACTTTGCTGCTTTGCCAATGGCAACTTAAGTCATATGTCATATGAAAGCCAGGTAAGCATTCTGAAGAGAAGACTCATGTGGTAGCATATACCCTACTCACAACCAGGCATCAATTACTGACTAATTCCAGAGGCACCATGGCTACCAGCTATGGTGGTCCTATGAACACTATTTGATTATTACACCATAGGAAATTGGAGGTTACTTTTCCTTCAATTCAGGGATTCTAATGGGTATGGACTAGTCTTACCAAGATTTCTTTAAAACTCTATGGGTAGTTCAGGACCTTAGCAAAGTACCAAGAACATTATAGGAAATATGTTACTTACATAGTATGCAAAGAATAAATAGTCAAGGTCAAGGACAAACACAATCACTGTGCCTATATCATGATTCTTTGGTATCATCAAAGCTAATTTAAAAGGATTACTTTAGGTAGAGGTAAATAAAAGTGAAATCAACCCAGGCTGTTTTACTTGGTTTGGCCTATACCTTGTTTGGTTCCCCTGGATTATATGAAGAAAACATAGGAATTTTTCGGATCTCTTCCTCTGACAAACGATTTCTCTGGATTTCATCTTCTGGGACAAATTCTATTGGCTGCGTCAGCTTCTTAGGCCCAGTCCAACACTGCTCAGGTGAAAAATCAATAACTTTTGCCACATGGAGACTGGGACCTTTACCCTGTGCTGCCTGTTTTCCCTTGTCCTCGAGTAATGATGGGTTCTCAGCTGTGCCACTATCACCCACTGATGGAGCTGAGACCAGTGAGTGGGAAGGAAAGGGTTCACCTCTCATAAGTTGGAACTCTTCAAGACGTTTTTTCATTATCATCTCTTGGTAAAAACTTTCCAGGTTGTTCATGGGATCACCTTTGTTCTTCTTTTGGGGTTCATCTGGATGAAGACAAAGAGATAGGGAAGTTCCACAAAGCCTACCAATACAACCTTTGACAAATTAATAAAAATTAAATCCTGGACCTCAGATAAAGAAACACTGCTGGGGCAGGTCTTTACAACCCGTGACAAATGACAATGGTATATAGCTATCTTATGATAGTTTATTTCAAGCACAACTATAGGCCAGAACTACGGTGAGGCAAGTGAGGCACCTAGGGTCATGCAAATACATGTACCTCTAATTGATAAGGACATTTAAAATATATAAGCCATATAGCATTATGCTTCACAAAATTAATAATTCCTTAGTATCATCTAATACCAATGTCATGTTCAAATTGTCCTGATTATGTCAAAGTTTTTTTTTATACTTGGTTATTCAATTCAGAATCTAAACCTGCCTCTGGCTGTTATATTTCTTAAGATTGTTTTATTCTAAAACAGTGCCTCTTCTCTCCCACCCCTCTATTTTATTTTATCTCTCCTCCATTGATTAAATAAACTACATTTGTTCTATGAACAAATGAATTTGGTTAATCATTTTCTGATGCTGTTAACTTGTTCCTTAATCCATTCTATTTACTGGCAGTTAATCTATAACTATGCTACCTAATATAGTAGCCACTGGTCACATGTGTCTATTTAAATTAATTTTTAAATATCAGTACCTCAGTCGAACTTAACAAATTTAAAGTGCTCCATAGTCACATGTGGCTAGTGGATACCATATTGGACAAAACAGATAAAAACTATTACATCATATCAGAAAGTTACATTGGGTGGTGCTGATCCACAGGTTAGATTCCTTATAGATAGATATGTACTTCCTATTGTATCATATCATAAGGCACATAATGTTTGGTGGTCCCATTTGTAGTGATGCTGAAATTCATCAATGGATTGAGGTGCTAGGTGATATTAGTCCCATGCCCCCATTATTAAATTTTCCCATTCACCTTCTACCTAATGGGTTTTTTACATCCATTGATGACCATTACCTATATTAATTTATTAAGAGTTGCAAATTGTGGCTTTCCTAATTCTATTATTTCTTTTGTGTTTATTATCTGGAATTCTATGGTGAACTTACCGTCATCAACTATGTCGTTTCCCTAAATGTAGATCATATGGGAAAGGCAGGATAAATGCTTGATTCTTTGCCATTATTTATCAATTATGAGAGTAAAAGTTGACACCTTAGAAATGTCCAATGGTGGCTGGGCGCGGTGGCTCATGCCTGTAATCCCAGCACTTGGAGAGGTTGAGAAGGGCAGGTCACAAGGTCAGGAGTTCAAGACCAGCCTGGCCAAATGGTGAAACTCCGTTTCTACTAAAAATATAAAAATTAGCCAGGTGTGGTGGCGGGTGCCTGTAGTCCCAGCTACACAGGAGGCAGAGGCAGGAGAATTGCTTGAACTCAGGAGACAGAGGTTGCAGTGTGCCACTGCACTCCAGCCTAGGCGACAGAGCAAGACTCCGTCTCACGGAAGAGGGAAGCGGGGGGAGGGGAGGGGAGGGGAGGGAAAGAAATGTCCAATGGTGACCAATGGTTATTTTTAGTATAGTAATAAAAGAGTGTATTTTCATATATTTTATCTGTGCTAATAAAATGTATTATTATTCCACTTAGGACCATTGGGAAACCCTTCAAATTGGCTCCTGTATTGCTTCCCAGCTTTCTGGCATAGCCAAATATCCTAAACTCATCTTGCACACTTCCTAACTCAAACCTGGAATATTTTTGTGAGGACCCTTGGTTCCTTTTAGTAGGAAGTGATATTTAGAAACCATACTGTGTTGCTGGTGTGTACAGAAGCAACTTCTGAGTTATTGTTTCCAGGCCTTTTCAGTGGTCAAAAGCTAGGACATTTTTTTAAATGATACACCGGAATGGTTTTATTTTATTTTTTAATTTAAAAAAATTTTACTTTAAGTTTGAGGATACATGTGCTGAACATGCTGGTTTGTTACATACGTATACATGTGGCATGGTGGTTTGCTGCACCTATCAACCCATCATCTAGGTTTTAAGCCCCACATGCATTAGGTATTTGTCCTAATGCTGTCTCTTCCCTTTCCCTCCATAGGCCCCAGTGTGTGATGTTCCCCTCCCTGTGTCCATGTGTTCTCACTGTTCACCTTCCATTCATGAGTGAGAACATGCAGTGTTTGATTTTCTGTTCCTGTGTTAGTTTGCTGAGCAAGAGGGACATTTTGAAAGGGAAAAGTAAATCATGAGTTTATATTGGTATTTCCAACTCAAATTTGAGATAACAAGGTTTTTACTTAAACTCCTTCATTTTAGAGTTGTATTTCCTCTCACATGCTTAAAATAATATTAGCAAAATGATTTATTATCTTCTTCCTACAATATACTTATAGAATTTTAAAATGTCAGTAACAATACTATCACCAATAAAACTGCTGAATATAGTTTTATATTTCTTTGCAGTTACTTTTGCCCTTAGAATATGGACCCCACTGGAAATATACAAATGTTGTTTTAAAGTCAGTATAAGTAATTGTTTTCTTTTGTTTTCCAATTGTGTGGATTATGTTACTAACTTTATCATTAGGCTAATTTGCTTCAGGTTGTTTTTGAATTTTAGGGATTGATTTTTACCTTTTTAATTAAACTTTTAAATGATGCAAAATATTTACATGGATCTAAAGTAAAACTGTTATACAATACCTTCACAGAAGTCTCACTTCCATTTCTGTCCTCTTTATCCCATTCCTTTCACTCCCCATAAATAATCATTTTTATTAGGTTTTGGCTTATGGTTTCATTGTTTCTTTTTTGAAAATATAAGCAAATAGGTATATACATACATACACATAATTCATTAGTTATACCTCTCTCCTACATAAAAAGTAACCTACTATAAGCACTGTTCTACAATTTACTTTTTGCAATTAACAATATATCCTGGAGATAGTTCCATATTAATGTGTAGAGCTCTTTTCATTCCTTCTTATAGCTGCACAATACTCCATGTGTGGATGTACCATAGTTTATTCAACTATTTCCCACACATTGGTCTTGTTTCCAGTCTCAGACTGTTACGAATAATGTCCTGATAAACAGCTTTGTGCAAACAGGATTTGGTATTTTTCCAGTATATGTCTGAAATAGATTCTAAGAAGTAGAATTGCTGAGACAAAGGGTAAATGTGTATGTAATTTTTCTATGTATTGTTAAATTTCACTCTGTAGAAGTTATACTATTCTGTATTTCCACCAGCAAGGCCTGAGAGTAGTTATATAAGGATTTCCTAAGATACAAAAAGCAATAACCATTAAGGAAAAGACTGGTAAATTAAACTACATTAAAATTAAGAACTTTTGTTCATCAAAATATCATCAAGAGATGGATATACACACAAAAAGCCACAGATTAGGAAGATATTTGCTACACAAAGAATTATCAGAGAACTTAAATCTAAAATACATGAATAACTCCTACAAATCAATAAGAAAAAGATGAACAACCATTAGGAAAATGGGCAAAATACTTAATAGATGTCTCACAAAAGAGGAAATATACATATATGCGGGCCAGGCGTGGTGGCTCATACCTGTAATCCCAGCACTTGGGAGGCTGAAGCAGGAGGATCACTTGAGTCCAGGAGCTCGAGACCAACCTGGGCAACATGGTGATACCCTGTCTCTAACTTGAAAAAAATAATAATAATAATAAAATAATTATATACAAGTGTGCTCAACCACATTAGAATTCAGGGAAATGCAAATTAGGAAGAGAATAAGATACTAATAGAAAACCAACATGTTGGCAAAAATTAAAAAGAATGCCAATACTACATGTCAGTGAAGTTGTAGAGCAACTGGTATCCTCACATATTGCTGGTAGTAATGTGTACACACAGTGCAAATCAACATGACATCATCTACTAATGTTGAAGATATGCTCAACATACAACACATCAATTCCATTCCCACATATATTCTTAGAAAAATGTAGGCATATATGTACTAGGACACGATAATATGAATTTTCAGATCATTGCCATTTATAATTGGCCACAATTAGCAAAAATACAAATGTTCATCCACGAAGAATTAATTATAAAATTCTGGTACATTTATGATGAAATACTATTATCCAAAGAAAGTGAAGAAATTTCAGCTACATATGTCCAAGTAGATGAATAGATTAGTAAATACACTCAAAAATACTTAGGAATGCATCAATAAATAAAGATTCCTCCCTCTGTAGAGCCAAGTGAATTACACGGCATATTAGAAGGTAGGAGTGCTATAAAAAAGCAAAAAATACAAGATAATATTGGAAGAGCTACAGGGTTGTCATTATTTCTGATTTTGGTCTGGATAGATCTCACGAAGAGGTGCTATTTGAGTGAAGACCTAAAGAAGGCAAGGGTGTCTATCATGCTGATATTAGAGTGAGGTCTCAAGGTAGGAGTATGTCTCAAAAAACTAAAAAAGACTGAAATCATATAAAATATGTTCTATAAACACAAGATACATTAGTGATCGACTATTGTAAGAAATGGGAAAACACAAATATCTAGAAATTGAACAACAAACTTCTAAATAACCCATGGATCAAAGAACTCATAAAGGAAACTTAAAAATATTTTGATCTGAATAAAAATGAAAACACAACATATCAAATTTTATGGATAGTTAAAACAATGCTACATTCCATATGACAGACATTTTTAGCTTTAAATGCCCGTATCAGAAAAGAAGAATGGTTTCAGATTTAAAACCTGAGCTTCCAAGTTAGGAAACCAGAAAAAGAGTAAACTAAACACAAAGCAAGCAGAAGGAAGAAAATAATGAAATTAAGAAATAAGTCAATGCAATAGAAAATGGAAAAGTAGAGAAAAATCAACAAAACCAAAAGCTGGTTTTTTGAAAAGTTTAACAAATAACAAATGCTTTACCTAGACTGAACAACAAAGTAAGAGAGAAGACAAAAATGACTAAAATCAAGAATTAAAGAGGAAGCATCACTACTAACTTTAGGGGAATGAAAATGATTATTCGGGAATATTATAAATAACTTTAGGCCAACAAATTAGGAAACCTAGATAAATGGACAAATTCACAGAAAGAGAGAAATTACCAAAGCAGTCTCAAAGAATAAATGAATAACAAGAGGATGAATTAGTACTCAACAAACAACCCACAAAGAAAAACCCAGGTCAAAATGGCTTCAATGGTAAATTCCATCAAATACTTAAAGAAATAATACCAATCCTGCAGAAACACTTCAGAAAAGGCAAGAGGAGGAAATACTTTCCAATTCATTCTATGATGTCAGTATTACAATGATAACAAAACCAAACAAAGATATTACAAGAAAACCACAGACCAATATTCCTCATAAATATAGATGCAAAAATACCTAACAAAATATTAGCAAGCCTCATGAAGCAACATACAAAAGGATCACATACATACAAGTGGGATTTATCCCAGAAATGAAAGATTGGTATAACATCTAAAAATCAAAGGATTAAATCTTAAACCACCACAGTAGGTGCAGAAAAAGCATTAAACAAAATCCAATACCCATTTATAATTTTTAAAAGCTCAATTAACTGACACTAGAAGGGAGCATCTTCAACCTGCTTGTGGTAGGTGGAATAATGGCCCCCCCAAAGATGTCCATATCCTAATCCCTGGAATCTGGGAAAATGTTAAATTACACTGCAAAGGGGAATCTGCGGATGTGATCATATTAAGGATGAGATAGGAAGATTATGCTGGATTAAATGTAATCATAAGGGTCCTTATCAGAAGGAAGCAAGAAGGTCAGAGACAGAATGGGAGATGTGATGATGGATGTAGAGGGTAATGTGAGGAAGGGGTCAAGAGCCAAGGAATGCGGATGACCTCTAGAATCTGAACAAGGCTCATCCAGAGCCTCTAGAAGGAATGCAGACCTGTTGACATATTAAGACTTCTAACTTCTAGAACGATAAGAACAAAAATTTATATAGTTTAAGCCACTAAATGTATGGTAATTAGTTACATTCTAATTACCTTTCTTTTCATAGGAAAGTAACAGACTGCCAAAGAGTATGTGTAGAAAACCCAGAGCTAAGATCATACTCAATGGTTAAAAATTGCATACTTTCCTCCTAAGACTGGGAACAAGGCAAGGATATTAGCTCTGATCACTTGCATTCAACACTGTACTAAAGGTTCCAGACAGTACAAGGAGGCAAAAAAGAAAAAAAAAGTCCTCCAGATTGGAAAGAAAGAAGTGTCTTTATTTACAGGAAATAGGATTCTCTATGTAGAAAACTCTAAGGTAACCATAATAAAACTATTACAATAAAAGAGTTTAATCACAGGATACAAATTAATATAGAAAAATCAACTCTAGGCCAGGTACAGTGGCTCACACCTATAAACACACTACTGTGGGAGGCCAAGGAGGGTGGATCAACTGAGGACAGGAGTTCAAGACCAGCCTGGCCAATATGGTGAAACCCTGTCTCTACTAAAAATACAAAAATTAGCCAGGTGTGGTGGTACATGTTTGTTATCCCAGCTACTCAGGAGGCTGAGGCAGGAGAACTGCTTGAACCCGGGTGGTGGAGGTTGCAGTGAACCGAGATTGTGCCACCGCACTCCAGCCTGGGTGACAGAGCAAGACTCTATCTCAAGAAAAAAATAAAAGTAAAAGAAAAGGAAAGAAAAATAAACTGCATTTCTACATACTTGCATGCAAAAATTGGAAAATGAAATGTGAAAACAATTCTATTCACAAGAACATGAAAATCATCAAAATACTTAGAAATAAATTCAAAAGGCTGGGTGTAGTGGCTCATACCTGTAATCCCAGTGCTTTGAGAGGATGATGTGGGAGGGTCACTTGAGGCCAGGAGTTTGAGACCAGCCTGGGCAACACAGTGAGACCCCATCTCTAAAAAAACCTTTCAAAACAATTAACCAAGCATGGTGGCATGCACCTATAGTCCTAGCTATTCAGGAGGCTGAGGCAGGAGGATCCCTTGAGCTCAGGAGTTGGAGGTTGCAGTGAACTATGATTGTGTCACTGTACTCCAGCCTGAATTACAAAACAAGACCCTGTCTCTAAAAAAAAATAAATAAATTCAACAAAGAAAACATAAGATTAAGTTTAATAAAAGAAATGTAACTAAAAACTACAAAACAATGCTGAAATAAATTGTAGAAGATATAAACAAAGGAAGAGACATTCTACTATGTTCTTGGATTAAAATATTAATGATTAAAGATCAGTTTTCTCCAAATTGAATTATAGAGATTCAACTCAATCCTTATTAAATTCCAGCAGGATTATTTGTATAAAAAAAATTTCACAAGCTGCTTCTAAAATTTACGTGGAAACACAAAGGACCTAGAATAGAAAAAGTGATTTTAAAAAAGAGAAACAAAGTTGGAGAAGTCATACTACCCAATTTCAAAACTTACCATAAAGGTGCAGTAAAAAGATTTAGCATATAAGGATAGGCATATAGATCAATGGAACCAAGCTGAGTGTCCAGAAATAAACCCTTGCATTTATGGTCAATTGATTTTTCCACAAAGGTGCCAAGACAATGGGAAAAATAACAGCCTTTAGATAGTGCTGGAACAACTGGACATCCATATACAAAAACATGAACTTGGACCCTTTACTTCACACATAAAAATCAAATCAAATGTATAATATATCTAGATGTAAAAGCTAAGACTATTAAGTGTTCCAGAAAAAAAAATAGCAGAATATCTTTCTAACCTTGAGTTCAGCAATGATGTCTTAGATATGACACCAGAAACATAAGCCATAAAATAACTAATTAAACTTCATTAAAATGAAAACTTCTGTGCTTCAAAAGACATCATTAAGAAAATAAAGACAAGCTACAGACTAGAAGAAAACATTTGCAAATCAGATACCTTATAAAGGGCTTGTATTCAGAATACAAAAAAATTCTTTTTCTTTGCTTTGCTTTTTTTTTTTTGAGACAGAGTTTCGCTCTTGTTACCCAGGCTAGAGTGCAATGGCGTGATCTTGGCTCACTGCAACCTCCACCCCCTGGGTTCAGGCAATTCTCTTGCCTCAGCCTCCTGAGTAGCTGGGATTACAGGCACGTGCCACCATGCCCAGCTATTTTTTTGTAATTTTTAGTAGAGACGGGGTTTCACCATGTTGACCAGGATGGTCTCGATCTCTTGACCTCGTGATCCACCCGCCTCGGCCTCCCAAAGTGCTGGGATTACAGGCTTGAGCCACCGCGCCCAACCCTCAGAATACAAAAAAATTCTTAAGAAAACAACCCAATCAAAAAATTGGCAAAAGACTTGAATAGACATTTCACCAAAGAAGACATATTGATGGCTAATAAGCACATGAAAAGGTATTCAAGATCATTTGTTATTATAGAAATTCAAAATAAAACTACAATGAGCTATCAGTACATACACACACACCGAATGGCTGTAATAAAAGACAGGTAATAAGTATTGGCAAGGATTCAGAGAAATAAGAACTCTTACACATTGCTGATGGGACAGTAAAATGATACAACCACATTAGGCAACAGTCAATCCCTCAAATTGGTTATACACAGAATTACCATAGGACCCAGAAATTCCACTAATTCAAGAGAAATGAAAACATGTTCAAGCAAATGTTCACCACAACATTATTCATAATAGCCAAAAGGGGAAACAACCTAAATTGATTGGCTTGGCTCTGTGTGCCTACCCAAATCTTATCTGGAATTGTAATCCCTATAATCCCCATGTGTCAAGGGAGGGACCTTGTGGGAGAGGAGTGGATCATGGGGGCGGTTTCTCTTGCTGTTCTTGTGATAGTGAATTCTTACAAGATCTGATGGTTTTATAGGTCTTTGACAGTTTCTCTTTCACACACACACTCTCTACTGCCACTTTGTGAAGGTGTCTGTTTCCCCTTCCGCTATGATTGTTAAGTTTCCTGAGGCCTCCCCAGCCATGCAGAACTGTGAGTCAATTAAACCTCTTTCCTTTAAAAAGTATCCAGTCTCAGATATTTCTTTATAGCAGTGTGAGAATGGACTAATAATGCTGAAAAATAGAAAACTAGCAATATAAAGGAACAAATTGCTGACACATGCCACAATATAGAGAACCTCAAAAACATTATAAGTCCTGAATGAAGCAAAGATCACACATTGTAAGATTCCATTCATTATGAAATACCTAGAAAAGACAAATTTATAGAGACAGAGGCTTGGGGTATATGTGGGTATCATTTACTACAAATGGGCCCTATGGAATTTTGCCAGGTGATGGAAATGTCCTAAAATTGGACTATGGGTTTGATAGCACAATTCTATAAATTTACTAAAAATCATTGAATTGAACACTTACAATAGTTGGATTTTATCGTATGTAAATTATATACTTCAATATAGCTATTTAAAAATAAAAAAAATTCAGAATCACAAAAGTGAGAAGGAATAGAAAACGGAAAATGTACTGAAAGACATTAAAGGATAATTAAATTAATGGAAAGGTATTATGTTCACATTTGAAGATTTGGAGACTCATAGCTATGTTAATTGACCTTAATTGACTTAAACACTCAATGGAATCACATAAAGGTATGTGTGCCTGTGTAACTTGATAATTTTCAAATTTACATGGAAAGGCAAAGTGTCAAAACACTTTTGAAGAACAACAAGTTGGAAAGAATTATTCTTCTGCTGTACCAGATATCAAAACATCACAAAGCTAGACTGTATAATATTGATTCTAAAATAGCCAAAAAGACCAAAGGAACAAAATAGAGAATAAAAGAAAATTCATTCATATACGAACACCTGATATTGCAACAAAATAACAGTCTAGACATTTTTAATATCTGTAGGATAGAGGGCTATCTACATGAGGGAAAAAAAGGAACTGGAACCCTACTTTATACCATATTCATAAATCAATTCCAGGTGAACTAACGACTTAAATGTGAAAGGCAAAAAACACAAAGCTTTTAGAATAAAGAACAGTATAAGGACCAGGCGTGGTGGCTCATGCCTGTATTCTCAGCATTTTGGGAGACCAAGGAGGGCAGATCACCTGAGGTCAGGAGTTCGAGACCAGCCTGGCCAACATGTTGAAACTCTACCTCTACTAAAAATACAAAAATTAGCTGGGCATGGTGGTGCATGTGTGTAATCCCAGCTACTTGGGAGGTAGAGGCATGAGAATTGCTTGAATCCAGGAGGCAGAGGTTGCAGTGAACCCGGCCACTGCACTCTGGCCTGGGTGACAAAGATCTGTCTCAAAAAAAAAAAAAAAAAGAAAGGAACTAAAGAACAAAAGAACAATCTCTTCCTATCTACTTGTTCATAGTAAGGAAGGATTTATTAATCGAAGCACAAAACCCACTAAGTATAAAGAAAAAATTAATAAATTTTATTACATGGAGATCAACAACTTTTGTTTACCAAAAGATATCATAAGGGCAGTGAAATGACAAACCACAGAATTGGAATAGACATTTTCAACATATATTACCAACAAAGAAAAAGTATCCATAATAATAAAAAGACTGGTACAAATGTATAGAAAAATGCACCTAAGATTAGAGAAAAAAAGAGACAGAATATTCAGAATGCATAACCTCAACACTTTCTAACCTCCCTCCTTCCTGTAGAGGTGGTAAGAACTGAGATGTACTGTATCTTAGTGCTTTGGGGTTCACCCATTGGTTATCTTGTCTTTAAAATTATTTACCTGCTAAATTAAATATTCACAAGCTATTGTTTTGATAGATCCCTAAAGTGACCTCTTAACCAAAACTGTATCTGGACAAAGATACAAACAGACGGAAGGACATTCAGGTAGTTAATAGGCATTTTCACATTTGCTAAATGGGCAAAAGAGCTGTGCAGCCATTTTACAAAGCAGGCTATCCAGATGGCCAGTAAACATGTAAGAAAGTATCCAACATCACCAGTTATCAAGAATGAAATTAAAACCACAATGAAACAAACAAACAATATAGGCTCAGACTCTTGAAATGATATCTTGAAAGACACACACACACACACACACAAACACAAACACAAACACGAAGGCAGGGGAACTGTTCTAAATGTAATGTGTGATCCCCGATCGTATTCTTGATTTATAATTGAGAAACCTGATTGCAACAATAGAGTAGCAATGTTAAATTTCTTAAAGAGTGATCATTATACCGTGATTGCATAGGAGAATGCCTTTGTTCTTAGGAGATACATAATTAGGTATTTAGGAGTAAATCCTTCTTATGTCTGAAACTTGTTCCAAATAGTTTATCAGTAAACAAACCACATACACATATACTCATAAAGAGGAAGAGAGAGATAAAGCAAATGTAGCAAGTTGTCCACAGTTGGTGAATGCAGGTGAAGAGTGTGGGTGTAATCTTTCAATTTTTCTCCACTTTTGTAATTTTCCAAAATAAAAGAGTTGAGGAAAATAACACTTGACTAAGGGCTTTAAAAAGTAACATAAATTGGCCAGGTGTGGTGGCTCATGCCTACAACCCAAACATTTCAGGAGGCCGAGGTGAGTGGATCACTTGAGGTCAGGAGTTCCAGACCAGCTTGGCCAACATGGCGTGTGCCACCATCCCTAGCAAAAATCCTGTGTTTTTAGTTTCTACTAAAATACAAAAATTAGCCAGGAGTGGTGTGGCACACGTCTAATCCCAGCTACTCGGGAGGATGAAGTACAAGAATTGCTTGAACCTGGGAGGTGGAGGTTGCAGTGAGCTGAGATCGTGCCACTGAACTCCAGCCTGGGCAACAGAGCAGACTCTGTCTCAAAACAAAAACAAAAACAAAAAAGTAACAAATAAATGTTAACTAATAATAAAGGGAAAAAAGCATAACAAAATACAAGTAAATACTCATCAGATTGGAGTCTGACAATACCTGTTGTAGACAAGGATGTACAGCAACCTAAACATTTCCACATGGCTGGTGGAATTTTAACTTGGGGAAATCCTTTCAGAAATTAGTTAACAGCCATTAAAGTTGAAGATGTATGAACACTTTGCCACTCAATTCCACTCCTAGATACATACGCTGAGAAACTTCTGCACGTGTGTTCCAGAAAACATGTACAAGAAAGATCACAGTAGCAGGACTGACATTTATAGCCCCCCAAATGGGAATAACCCCAATGTGCAACTACAGTAGGATGGGTAAACTATGGTGTGTTCATATAAAGAATACTATACTATATTTCAATGAAAATGAACTATGACTACACATAGCAATATGGATGAATATCTCAAATATAACTGCCAGAAAACACCGTAACATTGAGTAGAAAAGGAAGACCCAATAGAATACACACAGTATAATTCACTGATATAATGCTTAAACACAAGCAAAACTAAACACTGTCTAGTACTGCAGGTACGGGTGGTAAAAATATAAAGAAAAATAAGGAAATTATCACAACTTAGGACAGTGTTTATATCTAGTGGGGAGAGGGTTGTGATTTGTGAGGGGCATATGGGAATTTTTGGAGTATCAGCATGTTCTATTTCTTGATCTGATTAAAAATGTTTTAAGTTCCATTTGGCATGATCTATGTCATTATAAAAAGATGGATTGCAAAAAAAGTGAATGAGAAGTGAAGAAGTGGCAATAAGTAAATGTACTGGGTTAAATAGAATCCTCTTAAAATTCATGTCAACCCAGAACCTCATAATATGACCTTCTTTGGAAACAGGGTGCAGATATAAATAGTTAAGGTGAAGTCACAGGTTAGCCTCTGAGTCCAATGACTGATGTCCTTATAAGAAGGACAGGTAAAGATACAGAGACAGTCAACAACCAGAATGCCATGTGATGGCAGAGGTAGAGATTGGAGTGATGCATCTATAATCCAAGAACTGCCAGCAAACACCAGAAGCTAAGAGAGAGAGATGCAACAAATTCTCCCTCAGAGCCACTAGAAGGAACCAACCTTGCCAACACCTTGATTTTGTAGCCTCCACAATTGTGAGAGAATAACTTTCTGTTGTTTTAAGCCACACACTTTAAGCAGCATCCTACTTCCCAGTAACAAAGCCTGTATTAGATTCCTAGGGCTGCCATAACAAAGTACCATTGGTACTGGGAAGTAAGATGCTGCTTTAATAAATACCTAAAAATGTGGAATTGGATTTGGAATTGGGTAATGAGTAGAGACTGGAAGAATTTAGAGCTGCTTGATTGTAAAAGCCTATACTACACTGAGGAGATTGTTGATAGAAATATGGATGTTAAAGGCAATTCTGGTGAGGACTCAGAAAGTAGTAAAGAGACAGTAGAGAAAACTTCTATTATTTGCTAGAGGTATAAATGTTAAAGGTACTTCTGGTAAGGCTTTAGAAGAAAATGATGAACATGTTATTAGACACCAGAGGAAAGGCAATCTTTGTTATAAAGTGGCAGAAACTTGGCTGAACTGAATACTGTTGGGTGAAAAGTCTATCTTAAAAGTGACAAACTGATATTTCGCTAAGGAGATGAACAGGCAGTGTGGAAGATGTAGGCTAGTTTCTCCCTGATGCTTATAATAAAATAAAAGAGGAAGAAGGAACATTGAAGAAGGAACTGTTAAGAAAAAGGGACAACACTTGATGATTGGGAAAATTCTCAGCCTATACAGATAGTGTGCTCTGGAAACAAGGCCAATGGTATACATAGACAAACTTTCATTAAAGAGATTTGGTGTTAGGGTATCAGGATCCAATCAACCACCTCAGTAGAAGCTGGGAATAGAGATGGGGTTATCTAGGAAGAATCTGTAGAGAAACCTCTTGTCCAGTGGTATAAATCATATATGAGACTGACAATGTTTTTGAGAATTTTATACCAGTGCCAGCCTGGTGTGAAAGAGACAGAGACAGGACAAAATGAAGGAAGGATGATTACAAGAGCAAAGCCACAGACGTAGAGGCCAGAGAGGATGGGGCTATAGCTGCCCTGATAGACTAAACGTGTGGGCCCAGAAGACAAGGCATTGAGCCCAGAGTATTGCTCGTAGGCCTTGAAAACTAACGGAATTTGCCATGCTAGGCTACAAACTTGATTTAGACCAGTAACCCCTTTATTCCCTCCTTTGTGCCCTTTCAGAATGGGGATATCTATCTTATGCCTGTCCCACTATTTTATATTGGAAGCAGGTAACTCGTTTTCTAGTTCCACCAGTCTCAGGATGGAGAGAAATTTTGCACCAGGATGGACCATATCCAGAACCTCACCCACACCTGATTTAGATAATGATATTTAGGACTTTTTGAGTTGATATTTAGATGATATTTGGGACTTAGACTTGATGCTGGAATGGGTTAAGACTTTTGGGGATGTTATGATAGGAGGAATGTATTTTGCACATGGATAGATGTGAATTTTTGGTGCCACAGGGCAACTGTACGAGCTTGAACAGTATACCTCTAAAATTCATGTCCACCTGGAGCCACAGACTGTAAACATATTCGGAAATAGGATCTTTGCAGATGGAGTTAAATTAAGTTGAAGCAATACTGGATTAGGGTGGGCCTAAATCCAATGACCGATATCCTTTTAAGAAAGCAATGTGAAGACACAAAGACACAGATACATGAGAATGCTGTGTGATGGCAGAGGCAGAGATAGGAATCAGGAATCTATAAACCAAGGCACACCAAGAATTGCTGCCAACTTTGAGAGCTAGAAGAAGTGAGGAAGAATATTCTCCTAGAGCCTACAGAGAGAGCATGGTCCTCCCGACAGCTTTAATTTTAGACTTCTAGTCTCCAGAACTGTGGAGAGGATAAATTTCTGTTGTTCTAGCCACCAGATTTATAATAATTTATTATAGTAGCCCTAGGAAACTAATACAATAATTATAGAAAACTCTTCTAAGAATTATGCTGTAGAAAGTGCAAACTATTGACACATAAAACGATATCAATGAATCCCAAAAACATTATGTTGAATTAAAGAAACCTTACACAAAGAACATATACTGTATGATTCCAGTTACATAAAGTTCTGGAACAAGCGAAACTAATCTATGGTTTAAAAAAATACACTAGTTGTCTCTGAGAGGGTAGGATGGAATTACTGAAAAGTATGATGAAACTTTCTGGGGTGATGGTAATCTTGTGTTAATAGGGGTTAGGTTACACAGATGCAGTGTGATCTGGTGATGGTCCAATGATTGTCTTTATTTATTCCCAATTCCATGTTCAGTAACGATATATTGGTAGCTTGAAACCGGCTTTGGTGAGAATATGCACAACTTGGAAACTGGCAAATGATACATATTAGGGCCTTTTTTTTTCCCCCAGAGAGGTGGTTGTTAAACATTTACCAGTATATCAATACACAGATTTATACATTGGTCAAAAGCTAGCCAATGAACACTCAAAAGATGTTTTATTTAACTGCTTGCAAATTTTGCAACAAAAGAAAAAATGTTAATAAATAACTCTAACAGTATACATGCTGAAGTATTTGGGGGGACAGGAATTTACATCAGCAGTTTTCTAAAATACATTAATAAAGTAAGATGGATTGATAGATGGGTATAGATAGATATGATAAGGCAAAATATTAATGGTAGATTCTAGATGGTAATATAATGGTTGCTTATGATAAAATTCTTTCAACTTTTCTGTGTGTTTGAAAATTTTCACTGAAAATAAAGAACAGAAAAAATCTTTTCCCATTCAGATATCAAAAATATTAACATATGTATTTAATATTATCTTTTTTAGGGCTTAAATGTTTACATTTCACTTATCAAATGAACTGCTACTTATTATGGTATATAGTAAAAAAAGATCTAAATGTATTATTTCTTCAAATAGCTAATCAACTGAAAGATATCATTAATTTTTATCATTTTCCTTTAATAGTTCATGGTAGGCATATGTAGACCATGGAGACTGACAAGTGATACAAATAATGTTAAAACCCTAAGAGAAAAGAAGCAATACTGGGGATGACTGAGGTTCCCTGGAAGATAAGAGGAATAAGATCCAGCACAAAAGTACAAAAATTAGCCTTAAACAGGAAGGACTTCCCTAGCACTGGGTCAAGAGAGAAGAAAACAAGAGCTAGGATACAGAAGTTAGCAGAGCGTGAAGCAAGAAATGGATGAAAGTTCTTACTGATGGCAATACTTCCTTTGAAATAGGATGGAAGACTGTTAAAAATGATGAAACAGTAGGAAAGGAACGAGTAATGAGGATCTAAAATAGTATTTATAAGGAAAGAAATAGTGAGGTAACTAGGGACTAGCAGATAGACTGTTGAACAAGGGAGAGGCTCTAGCCAATATCAGAGATGAGAAGCTTGTAGAAGTAATAATCAACAAAGTTACAATTTATTTCTAGCAATGCCCAGAAGCCATGGTGTATAAATAGAGAAGGCAATTAGTTGGGTTGATCTGAGTTTGATATTTTGCTGGGTGGATGTGATAAACAGACAAGGAAGCAAAGAGAATGATTCATTGTCAAGATGTGGTTAAATAATGGATGATAAAGTTTAAGTGACATTTGAAAGGAAGAAGAAACAGGGAGGGACTGACAGATTGGAAGAAAATAAAAAAGTAAAGGAACAGGAGATGTCAACAGGATTGAAGAGGTGGTATGACAAATTTAAGAGAGTTATGCGAGCCGGAAGGACAAGAAAAAGGTTGTAGTCAGAGAGTACCATACTATAGTTGAAGATGTCAGAGGAAATATATTTCTAGAGATAATACATGTTTCTTTCTCACTGATTCAAGGTTAGAAAATGGCAAAAAAGTTTGTCTCAAGATATAGTAAAATCACACTTAATAAACCAATAAATAAATCTTTTCCAATCACATATACAAGTACTATGGTCAAGAGTACAGACTTTTGTGTAAGGACAGACACGGATTTAAGTCCCAGCATAGCCACTTAATAACTGTGATCTTAAGAAAATCACTTATCCCCAGCTGAAGCCAATTTCATTTTCTGTAAAATGGGTATAATACTGTGCTATCTTATAGGGTGCTGTAAGGTTTAAATGTGATAATTTAGAAAAATACTTAGTACAAGGACTGGAAAAATCCTCAAAATAAGTAGCTATTAGGACTTGTTTCTGGATAGGATGAAGTAAGCACACTTCACTCTACCTCTCCCATTGAATAAAGTTATAAAACCTGGAGAGAATGTATGGTACATTTAAAGGCTATGAAGAGTAAATGGTAGCAGGTGGAAGGGTTAAGAAACCAAGAATTTGAAATAACAAAGAAGTCATGCCTGGATGAGACGTGGCATAATCAAATTGCTGAAAATAAAGAGAAAAAAATTTAAAAAAATTCTTACATTTATTGTCAATTGATTTTTCACAAAGATATTAAGACAATTCAATGGTAAAGGATAGTCTTTTCAACTAAAGGCACCAGGACAATTGGCTATCCATATGCTAAGAGATGAATGTAACTCAAACAATTAAGTTTGTAGCATTTCAACTTTCCATAATCCCATCTCCCCTTCCCTAGCTTTGCAGTAGCCTGGAAAATCAACAATCTCACAAAAACAGAAGCTGCAAAAACCAGCAGACTAGCTGAAACTGGAGCAGCAGAACAGTTCTGGATACCCCAAAAGCCCCATCCTTGGAGAATTTTCACTATTTGATCTGGATGGAACTATCTGACCTGCCTGGCACTTAATAAAAAGCCACATTCTGAGATGTAATTGGTATGACAATTACAGTAGAAAGTGGGGGGGGGGGTAGAGAACAGCTAAACCAAGTTTTTAAATATAATTGAAATTAAGTTGTTTTTAATACAAATTAATTTATTTAAGCCAAGATGTTAATTGTAATCCCCAGAGCAACCACTATCACATGCACATACACACAAAACTAGTAAAAGAGGCAGAAAGTGAATTGAAATGGCACATTGGAAAATCTATTTAACATAAAAGAAGGAATAAATGGAGGAACAGAGGAACAAAAAAGATACAAGAGAAACAAAACAAAAAGCAAAATAGCAGATGTAAATCCTTATTAACAGACTCTAATTAAATACATTAAAATAAATGAACTAAACTCTCTACTCAAAAGGCAGAGATTGAAATAATCGAATAAAAAAAGAAAAGAAAATCCAAACTATTTGCTGTCATGAGACATACTTTAGATTCAAAAACACAAATAGACTAAAAGCAAAAAGATGGAAAAAGATGTACCATACAAATAAGAACCAAAGTAGAACTGAGTTTTAGAAATTTGAGTCTTTTAGAAACTTGAAGACCCACTTAATGAAATAAAACGAGAAGACAAGAATAGAGAAAAAAGGATAAAAAGGAATGAGCAAAGTCTCCAAGAAATATGGGACTATGTGAAAAGACCTAATTTACGTTTGATAGGTGTACCTGAATACGACAAACAGAATGAATCCAAGCTGGAAAATATTCTTCAGGATATTATTCAGGAAAACTTTCCGAATCTAGCAAATCAGCACAATATTCAACCCCAGGTAATACAGAGAACACCACAAAGATATTCCTCAAGAAGAGCAACCCCAAGGCACATAATCGTTAGATTCACCAGGGTTGAAACATAGGAGAAAATACTAAGGGCAGCCAGAGAGAAAGGTCAGGTTACCCACAAAGGGAAGCCTATCAGACTTACAGCAGATGTCTCAGCAGAAACCCTACAAGCCAGAAGAGTGGGGGCCGATAGTCAACATCCTTAAAGAACAGAACTTTCAGCCCAGAATTTCATATCCTGCCAAACTAAGCTTCACAATTGAAGGAAAAATAAAATATTTTATGAACAAGCAAGTACTCAGTGATTTTATTATCACCAGGCCAGCTTTACAAGAGCTTCTGAAAGAAGCATTATACATAGAAAGGAACAACCAGTATTAGCCTTTCTAAAAATATACCAAAAAGTAAAGATCATCAACATGAAGAATTTATATCAATGAATGGATAAAATAGCCGGTTAACATCAAATGGCAGTAACCCTAAATTTAAGTCGACTAAATCCCCCAATCAAAAGATACAGCCAAAACCTAATGATATGCTACATCCAGACCCATTTCACATCCAAAGATACACGAAGACTTAAAACAAAGGGATGGAGAAAGATTTACCAACCAAATGGAGAGCAAAAATAAATAAATAAATAAATAGCAGGAGTTGCAATTCTCGCATCTGATAAAATAGATTTCAAAGCAACAAAGATTTAGTGGTAAAGGGATCAATGCAACAATAAGAGCTAACGATCCTAAGACCCAGATACATAAGACTCATAAAGAGATTTAGACTCAACGAGACAGAAAATTAATAAGGATATCCAGGACTTGAACTCAGATCCGGAACAAGTAAACTCAATAAATATTTATAGAGCTCTCCATTTTAAATATACAAAATATACATTCTCTACCTTAAGTACACAAAATATTAATCGGCCATTATTAATACCCATTTTTAGAATTAAGCTACATCCCCGTTTTCTCTCCCTCTTTTTCTTCCTCTTCTTCACTCCTTTTTTCTTTCTTTCTTTCAAAAAAAAAATACAACTTTCTTTATTTTTCCTTTTTCTTTTTCTTTCTTTCCTTTTTTGAGACAGAGTCTTACTCTGTCACCCAGGGTGGAGTGCAGTGGTGCAATCTCAGCTCACTGCAACCTCTGCCTCCCAGGTTTAAGTGATTCTCCTGCCTCAGCCTCATGAGTAGCTGGGATTACAGGTGCCCAACACCCCGCCAGGCCAATTTTTTGTATTTTTAGTAGAGTCAGGGTTTCACCATGTTGGGCAGGCTTGTCTCAATCTCCCGATTGTGGGTGATTGGCCCGCCTTGGTCTCCCAAAGTGCTGAGGTTACAGGTGTAAGCCACTGTGCCTGGTCAAATACAATTCTCATGTGGTGACCCAACCTTGCATTCCTGGGATTAATCTTACTTGGTCATGATACATAATTCTTTTTATATGTTGCTGGAGTCCCTCTCTTATATCTTTAATATTTTTCTGGATTGATTCCTTTCCTTTTGCTAATAAACATGCTTAAATTTCTTTCTTTTTTCTTTTTTGAGATGGAGTCTTGCTCTGTCGCCAGGCTAGAGTGCACTGGCACAATCTTAAAAAAAAAAAAAAAAGATTCTTGCACACCATGCCTGTGATCTATAGGAGGGTGGTTAAAGGTGGTACCCGGTCTGCCAGCCTTTACTTCTCCTATTGAAATGCAATGTCGAGGTCAAGGGGGAGGTGGTCTTAGAGGTTCAAGGATTATTAAGGGTCTCCTTCCTCACTACCACAGGAGGAGAAGAAGCAGAAACATTAGTGAACAGCACTCATGTCTAGCACATACCCATACAAGTTTATCAAAATATTTTCTCAAACAAAAGGATAAAATTCTGGCACCAGTATCTGAGGGAATATAACTTTTCCTACCTCATTAAAAGAAAGAAAAAGAAGAAAAAAAAGAAATTTGAGTCTTCTTTCTGTTTAACTTGATCAGTCTAGCTAAGGGATTATACATGAGTTGATCTTTCCAAAGAACTAACTTTTGATTTTGCTGACTTTCTCTATTGTTTCCTCTATTTCATTTATTTTTGCTCTTTTTTTAATTATTTATTCTCATCAGCTTGATTTGGATTTAGTTTGCTTTCCTTTTTATAAGTTCTTAAGGTGGAAGTTTCAGTTATTAATTTGAAATCTTTCTTCTTTATTAATATGGCCATATACAGCTATGGGCATTACAGCTAAATATCCCCCAAACACTAAATTTATTGTCATAAGTTTTGGCATGTTGTGTTTTAATTTACCTCAAAATATGTTCTAGTGTTCCTTTTGATTTCATTTTAATTCATTGATTGTTTGGTAGAGTGTTAATTTCCACATATTTGTAATTTTCCTACATGTCCTTCAGTTATTGATTTCTAATTTCATTCCGCTGTGAACAAAAGTGGCAAGAGCAGACATCTTTGTCTTTTTTTTTTTTATCTTGGGGGAAGAATTTCAATTTTTCATGATTAATTATGGAGTTACATATTAACACACAAATGTGGCCAATTGATTTCCAACAAAAATACAAAGGCAAGTAAATGGAGAAAGAATACTCTTTTAACAGCTGGTTCTGAAACAACAGGACATTTGAAGCCAAAAAAAAAAGTGAACTTTAACTTAAACTTCGTACCTTATATAAACATCAAGTCAAATTGGATCATAAATCTAAATGTAAAATGTACAACTATATATCAGAAGAAAAGACAGGAAAATATCTTTTCCATGAACAGGTAGAGTTCTTAGACACATATAAATGCACACACATAAAAAACAACCCATGAAAGGATCAATTGATACACAAGATTTTACAAGACATGAAAACATTTTCTCTGAGGTGAAAGACTTATACACTGAAAACTACAAAATGTTGCTAAAAGAAATTAAACAAGACACAAATAAACATCCCATGTTCATCAATTAGAAGACAATACTGTTAAGATGTCAATACAAACCAAAGTGATTCAATGCAAGGCCTACCAAAATCTCAATAACATTTTTTACAGGAATAGAAAAATCCATTATAAAATTCATATGGAATCTCAACTGATCCTCAAATATCCAAAACAATTTTGAATAATGACAAAGTTGGAGGTCTCACACTTCCTGATTTCAAAACCTACTACAAGGCTATAATAATTAAAACAGTGTGGTACTGGCATAAGGACAGACATATATGGTCAAATGATTTTTGAATAGGGTGCCAGGATGATCCAGTGTGGAAAGAACAGTCTTTTTTTCAACAAGTGGTACTGGAAAAACTGAATATCGACATGAAAAAAATAAAGTTGAATTCTTACCTTACACCATATACAAAAATTAACTCATTCAAAGACCTAAATGTAAGAGCTAAAACTGTAACACTCTCAGAAGATAACCTAAGGAAAAGCCTTCATAACAATGGATTTGGCAATGAGTTCTTGGATATGACACCAAAAGCATAGATAACAAAAGAAAAAAAATCAACAAATCGGACTTCATCAAAGTTAAAAACTCTGTGCATCAAAAGACAGAGTGAAAAGGTAACTCTTGGAACAGGAGAAAACATTTTCAAATCATATGTCTTACAAGCAATTAATATACAGAATATATATAGAACTTCAAAAAGCATATGAAAAGATGCTCAACAGCACTAATCATCAAGGAAATTGAAATCAAAACCATAATAAGATACCATTTCACACCCATGATGACAGCTATTATTTTTTAAGAAAAGAAATAACAAGTGTTACCAAGGGTATGGAGAAACTGTAACTCTTATCTTGTGCATTGCTGGTGGGAAGGTAAAATAGTACATACAGTCTTGATGGAAAATTATATGGCAGTTTCTCAGAAAATTACATGTAAAATTACCATGTGATCCAGCAATTGTACTTCTGAGTATATGCCCACAATAATTGAAAGCAGGTATACATCCATGTTTGTAGCAGCATTATTCACAAAAGCTAAAACATGGAAACAACTTAAGCATCCATCAATAAACAAAATGTGCTATATACATATGACTCCACCTTAAAAAGAAAATTCTGACACATGCTACAACTGAGATGAACTTTGAAGATATGTTAACAAAAATAAGCCAGCCACAAAAGGACAAATATTGTATGATTCTACTTTTATGAGTAGTCAAATTCATAGAAACAGAGTAGTCAAATTCATAGAGAGAGAAAGTAGGATGGTGGTTGCCAGTGGCTGATGGGGGTGGAGGAAATGGGGAGTTAGTGTCTAATGATTAGAGTTTCAGTTTGGGAAGATGAAAAATTTCTGGAGATGGATGGTTGTGATAGTTGCAGAACAATGTGAAAGTACTTAATGCCACAGAACTACACACTTAAAAATGGTTTAAATGGTAAATTTTACATTACATATATATTACCACAATAAAAATGTTTGCTCTGCAAAAGACACTATTATGAGAATAAAAAGACAAACTGCAGACTGGGAGAAAATGTGTTAAAATCACATATCCAATAAAAGATTTAATTTAGAATATATAAAGAACTCTCAAAAGTCATCAGGAAGAAAATAAACAACCCAATTATAAAACAGCAAAAGATCTGAACAGACACTTTAGCAAACAGGATATAAGGATGGCAAATAAGCATATGAAAGATGTTCAACATCATTAGCCACTAAGGAAATGCAAATTAAAACTACAATGAGGTACCATTTCACAACTATTGGAATAACCAAAATAAAAACTAACAATACCAAGTGCTGACAAAGATGTAGAGCAACTAGAACTCTTATACATTGCTGGTGAAAATGCAAAATGGTACAGCCACTCTGGAAAATGGTTTGGCAGTTTCATATGAAGTTAAATGTACACTTACCATATGACCAGTAATCTCACTTCTAGATATTTACCTTAGAGAAATAAAAACTTACGTTCACAAAAAAACTTGTACAAGAATGTTCATATCAATATTATGCATAGCCATCATAACCTGGAAGCAACCCAAATGCACTTCAATGGGCGAATGGATAAACAAACTTTGGAATGTCCATATGATGAAATGCTACTCAGCAGAATGAATGAACTGTTGATACACACAACTCATTTAAATGAGTCTCAAAGGCATTATGCTGAGTGAAAGAAGCCAATCTCACAAGGTCACATGTTGTATGAGTCCATTTATATGACATTTTCTAAAAGATAAAACTACAGTGATGGAAAACAGTGATTCTCAGAAATTATGGTGGGTTGAGAGTGACTATAAAGGGACAGCATGAGGGAGTTTTTTAAGGTGATGGAGCTGTTCTCTCTCTTGATTGTGGTGGTGGTTACATGAATCTACATGATTTACAATTCACAGAATTGTATGCCAATAAAAAAGAAGCCCCATGCAAATTTATTGGAAGTTCATTTCAAAAATAAGAAAATATTAGCTATCATATCATCATCAATAACTATACTTTACTGATTAATAAAAATATTCAGAACTATTTGTGAAATGGGATATAAAAATCATTAAGGTCAATTTATGTCTGGTATAATAACTTAAATGTATAAAGAAAAGACAACAGCACTATATGTAAAAGCTTTACAACTTCTATTAATGCCTCTATTTAATATTCTGTATCAGGATAATATGCTTCCTCTGGATCATTTCCTATAAACATTGTCATATACTGAATATGGAATTAAATAAGTGCTCAACTTAGAAATCTGGGACCCTAGGTTACATTCCTAAATCTAACACTATAAGAAAACTCTCGACTTGCCTTTTGTGCCTAATTTTATCTTCCTCTTCATTGAGGTCATGTACTTGTCTGCATTTGTCTTTTTGTGGTATGCTGTGAAGGTTTAAAGCAAGGAGTTTCAAAGATAGGAAACAGAACAGATTCATACACCACCCACCCTCCACCCCAAATACCAGGTACTGCTCTAAGTGATTTACTTGTATTATCTCACTTAACCCTCCTAATACCCTACAACATAGTTACTATTAATATTCTCATTTTACAGATGAAGATAGTAAAACATAGAGAGGTAATTTGCCTAGCATCTCATAGCTAGTAAATGGGGGAGCCAGGAGATTTTCCCAGGTAGTCTGCCTCCATAATGATAATTCTTAATCATTATGCTAAATGTCTCTCTGCAAAAGGCTATTCATTTGTTCATTCCTTCCTGCACCACTGCTCTGCCATGTCTATGGTCTTTCTATCTCTAATAAATGATTCATTCATTCCCATGGCCTTAACGTGTCATCTATGGATAGATGATTCTTAATTCTATGTATCTAGTTCTGACCTCTCTCCTGAGCTTCACTGCTGCATTTCCAACTGTCTCCTCAACATTTGTATTTGATGATCATGCCATTCTCACAAATTCAACATGTTTAAAATCAAATTAATTATCCTTCCTCAAAATTTCCCCATAAAGGCTTTCTTAATTTTGCCAATCGGTAAGTCATACAGCCTTGAAACATATGAATTATCTTTGACACATACCTCTCCATTGACCTCCCTCCACTTTCAGTCAACAAGTTTTACTAGTTCTTCCCTTGTAAACCTACCTCTCTCCAATTCCACTGCTATCATTCTAGAACGAGCCTTCATGCCTAAATGATTGTAATATCTCCTATCCATTCTCCCTGCTTCCAGTTCTTCTTCTCTCTAATCCTATTACTGACCACGAGATTAATAACTTTCAAATACGGCTTTTATCATGTTACTTCTGGTTCAAAACCTTCAACCATATTCAAACTAAGGATCACTAACTCTGTATAGGTCTTTACTAGTCACCAAATACAGTTCAAAATTTTTAGCTACCTTTCTAACTTCGTCTCACATCTCTTCCATAGTAAGCACACTCTATAGTGCTCACACCATCTGTTGCAATTGAAATGCCACTACCTCTCCTTTCTAAAGAATAGGTAGTATTAAAAGAACATTTAAATCCTACCTCCTCTGAGAGGCCTTCTTCAATCACACCAATACATAGTGGCCTTTCCCTCCTCTGAACTCCAAAAACACTTAGCAAATGTATCTAGTATTGTCACTAAATGTTACATGTTTATCTCTCCAACCATACTGTATTTGGCACAAGGTGAGAAACCATTCTCAAACTTCCGTGCACCTTCTGCAGTGTCTAGTAAAATTATCTGTCAAACTAATTCCTTCTGGTTAAGAAACATACTATTTATCTATATATTTTGTGCTAATTTGTAGTTCAGCCTCAAGACTTCACAATCTACCTTTGCCTTCCCTTCCTTCCAGTGTCACCTCCTGTCATTCCCTGCCACTCCTTCTACTCCTGCCACATTAAACTTCTCATTGTTCCTTAGACACACCAGGTTCTTTCATAATCCTGTTCCTATTTACTGCCTTTAATGTCCATTCTCCCTTATTTACCTGACAAACACCTGTTGATCCATCAGGAGTTAGTATGTCAACTTCTGACTCCCCCAACTAGACTTAGATGCTCTATGTTCTGTGCTACTTCAGTATTTTATTCAAATCTCTATAATAGCAGTTTCTATGCTGTCATGCAACTAACTGTGCACATATATGTCTCTCTTCTGGCATACATTTCTCAAACGTAGTATCTCTCCCCTACTCCCTTCAGTAACTCTTCATATTTAATGCCCTGCTGTTTAATCTTTCTCTCAGTGAAAGAACACATCAAAGTCAGTGAGGATCACATACCTTGGTAATAAAGAGCCTTAAGGAAGGAGTGACGATCAGCTCCCTGAAATAAAGACTTTTCTATTTCCATTTCCCGCCGGGTCAGCTGTTTGCTCTTTGCAAATCTCTGTGGCAGGCAAAGAATGCGCTGACGCTCCGCGATCCTTTCTTCAATATCTTGAAGACGGTTCTGTATTGCTTCAGGAGTTGCCCTCAGTCTTGTTTTCTGAAACCAGAGGAATGAGATGGCATATATCATAGAGGACATAACCTGAACGTGATGATCTGATGTCTCAAGTCAAAAGATAACCTGGGCGCAGAAATGAATGTTTATAGAAAGCATTAGCTACGAAGTCAAGGAACAGCTTCTCTTTTACCAATGTATGTATTCTAAAAATTAAAGACAATTCAGACACAAAGCTCAGTTTTGTGAGCACTAAAAATGAAAAGGCTCTCAATGTCAACATGAAGAGATTTTGCTCTGTTTCCTCAAGGAGAAAAACAAACAAACAAAAAAAGCATTACCGCACTCACCTTTTCACCTGTAACATGGCTCTTCCAGGTCAAGATTTCTGTTTCATTAAGCCCTAACTCCCTGAGAGAAGCAGTTTCCTGGTCCTTCTCGTGCAGTGTCTGGAACTGGGACAAAGTCATAGTCCCAGCTGCTTCCTTCCCAAAGGGCTTGTAAATAGTACCAGGAGCAAAGCTCTCTTTCTTAGACATACATCTGCAAAACATGCAGGAGGAGAGTAAGAACATCTTGAAGTTACTACCCTTCACAAAAATGGAGGCTCAACATTGTAAGACGTAGAATGAAACTCATTAGCAAATTTTCTCTTACATCTTATTTCTAAGCTGAAATGGAACTCCATCAATAGTCCCCTCATCCAGGGATAATAAATAACTAAATCAACAAATATTTACTGAGTACTTACTATGCATCAGACACTCTGCTAGGTGCTGAGGGTTTAACAGCTTGAAAAAAAAGATAAAAATGGCTCCTGCTTTTGTCGAAAAACAGTGGAAAAGAGGCAAGTAAAGAGGCAATGATAATATTGGGTTTCAAGTGCTATGTTAAGGGAAATATAGGATGCTATAGGAGGAGAAAAAATAGGTACTTGGCCCAGGCTTAGTGAGATATGGGAGGCTTCCCAGAGGAAGAGACACAGAATCAAAACCCTGCCTAATACATTGAAGTCTGACAAAGAAAAGGAGGTGGAAGAGGAGCATTCCAGCCAGGCTTTAAGAGAGGTCTGTCATCCGGAAGTGAGAGTCTATGATACTTTCTGATTGTAAAATCAATACCTACTCTTCAATAGAGACAGAAGTATCAAGTTGATGCTGAAGGAGGCTTTTCAGCTGTCTCTCCCCTTCTGTTTCCAGCTCCTCCAGGACATGCTCATCACTCTTCACACAGCTGTTGACCCTGGAGTAAATAAAAAGAATATATACAGAAAACAGAAGAGACTGTGCATCTCAAAATATATTCCTTATCCATACTGTCTACCATTAGTGACCCCATTTATTCAAAGACACTTCTCCACTAATTCATTGCCCTTTATCATTCGGTCCATGAACACTTACCACCTGTTTACACAGAAGGCACTATGCTAGTTACTGACGGAAGTCAATGATGTTTACGACATAGTCCCTACCCTCAAGAAGCCCACAATGTATTTAGGGAAAAGAAACATATGTGCCTGTATGTGTTGTGTGTATATGCCTGGGGGAGGGGGGAGAGAAGAATATCACATTGAAGCAATATCAAATTAGTAGAACTTCATAGAATAGATAATCGGGAGATAAGGTAATAAAGGAAGACTTAAGAAAGGTATTCTTAAGCTGACATTCAAAGGATTGGGTGTGATGAAGAAAAGGAGAACAGGGAAAGAAAGTACAAAAGGATATTAGTATATACTGAAGGATAATGAGAATAAGGAATTTATCAAGTAGTTAAGTGACACAGTGCAAGTGACACAGATAAATGTGGTTATAATATGCCATATAGATTCAAAGGGAAGAAACAAGAACTAGTTATGAAACTACTGAAGTGTAAGGTGATAAAGGTCTAGACTGAAATGGTAATAATGAAAATGGAAAGGAAAGGTTAGATGAGAGAGGCCTTTTGGAGGCAGAGGCAAGGAAGTCAAAGAAAGTCCTGAAATTTCAGTCTGTGTAACTGAGAGAACAATGGTACCAATGAAGGAAAGACAAAGCTCCAGATGGAATAAATGGTTTGGGAAAGGGAAAGTCAGTATTGTTTTAGCCATGTTGAATCTAGCACCTCTTACAATGCAAATAAATGCCAGCATGAACTGTCAGGAATACTTCCAAGACACTGACTCTGAGGGAACAGCATGAGTGACTGGCTAAATGGAAAATAAGAGATGAGAGAACTGTATAGATGAGAGTCCGAGGCTGAATGTACAAATCTTGAGTCATCTGTGTTAACAAGATCTGGAGCTCTTGAGGAGACCTCCAAAGGGGAGAGTACAGAAAGAAATATGAAGACAGTTATAACATTTTTATAGCCTAGGCACCACTGCATAGACATTTAGGCCATAGCTTGCATTAGCTAACTAACACTAAGTAAGTAAAAACTCTTATTAGAGTATAAAAAAATGACAGGGCCATTTAAGCATGCAACAACAGATTATTTAAAAAATACAAAAAATGAGTTAACTCTAGGAAGAAAACGAGTATCAAATACTTTCCTCATAAAATAGCCCTTTCCTATTGAGGATATGATAAAGCCTAGGAAAACTAACAACCATAATTATAAGCAATATTCCCATGCTCTAGAAAGACTTGGCCCTATTTTGGAAAATTGCAAATTATCTTTAGGCCCAAGGTTTTAAAAAATTTCTTCTAAGTATCTCAATTTTTTATTACTTAGAATTCCAAAAGTTCTTACTAAGTTTAATGTTTCTACACATCAACACAGATGAATCTCAAAAAGAAATGTTGAGTAAAAATTTTAAAAAGCAAGTCACAGAAAAAATTCATATGATATGTGTCCATTTGTATAAAGTTGAAAAACAGATAAAACTTGGAACATTTTGTTTTGGGATAAATACATATGTACTAGAAACTATTTCTCTTTTTAAGTACCTAATGTAGATGATGGGTTGATGGGTGCAGCAAACCACCATGGCACATGTATACCTGTGTAACAAACCTGCACGTTCTGCACATGTACCCCAGAACTTAAAAGTATAATAACAAAAATTTTAAAAAGCAAGAGAATTAGTAACACACAGTCCGGATAGTGGTCACCTCAGGGGGACACGAAGGGAGGGAGGAGACACAGTAGACTTCTGAGGGACTGGCGATGTCCTATTTCTTAAGCTTGTAGTGGATGTGCACCTTTATTATTCTTTAAGCTGTATATATACATTATACATTATTTTGCATGGATATGGTAAAAAAGTTAAAGGTTAGTTTCAGGCAGGGAAAATCAGAAACGATATTTTAAAAGACCCAAGGAACTGACAGCGCAGGAAAGCATATCAGTAAGTATTTTAAATGCACTACACTATTCCAGAGTGATGATTCTACTTGCAGAGTGAACCTAAAACTAATTTAAGCCGGTCAATAGTTGGGAGGCTCAGGCCACTTAGGCTCAAGCGGCCATTTACCTCAGGACCAGTAGGGGGAACTGCGCCCAGCAATGCCTTCCCCCGCCCCCAGCCCCCAACAAATCGAACCGCTTTGGTGGTGTCCTTCTACATTTAGAAACAAAATACAGCTCCCTTACTTTAAGATTGTAAAGGGCTACGTGGTTTCGGGGCCCGAGCAAGTCGTCTTTAATACACATGTTGCAAATAAATACGCCCGTCCCAAGCCCCTTTCTCAGGTGGAGGTGGAAGTAGGGCAGGACGGGGAGGGGCTGGCCCCAGGTACCTTCATCTCCGGAGCTGGGAATTAGCCAGCCCCAAACCCTTTTACCTAATTGGGTCGGTGAGGAACTACGAAGCCGCAGCACCCGGCCAGCTCTTGGGGCCCGTCCCGGGAGGGCAATCCCACATCAGCCGGCCTCGATGGCAGCCCTTCCTGAACTTCGCTCTGCAGGCCTGTTCAGCCCGTCTCCCTCCTCGCGTCTCCTTTGTCTTCCCGCTCCCACAAAACCACATCCCGAGAACATGCAATACCCAAACCAGAAAGCAATAGAAACCATTTTCAAAAGAAAAGGTAGAACAGAGTTCCCCTTGCCGCCTGTTCCTCAGACAAGCCCTTACCTCCTCATGTTTCCACAGGCCACTATCTATAACTTCGGTAAATAGGCCGCGGACCTCAAGTCCCAGAACTCCGCGCGGCGTACTCTAAGGGGATTGTGATGGAGCATGGGGCTCTGGGAATTGTAGTAGCACAGAGCTACAGCAACAGGAAGAGAAAGTAGGTCTCGAGTGACAGGTATGCTGAACATTGTCCAAATATTTATCTTGAATTTCTCATCTAGGTTCAAGAGAAGACCCAAAATATCCAGCTCATAAAACTGAGTCACCTTCGACTTCTTGATTCTCTCATCCATTACCACTAATTCCTGGATCTTCTGTATTTCCCTTAAACTTCTCATCAACACTGCTTTTCTTTCAAGGATTTATCCAGCCTACCTACCATTTCCAGTCGAGCCTCTGCTTCATTCTTCACGTTGTAGCCAGAGTCATCATACATGAGTCTGACTATATATCACCTGTACTAATGGTTCTCCTCTATCTGTAATAGAGACTTGGGAGTTTTTTCCACTCAGAATCAGAAGTCTGTGTGTATTTAGACCCACAAATGTTTTATTGATAATTATGGTGAATCAAGAAAGAGGTATAGTATAGTGGTTAAAAGCATGGGCTCTTAGTTCCCAGAAATGGAAATGCAAATGTCTTTAAGTGTACAAAAAGATGTCCAATTTCACAAATTTTAAAGTGCACTGACTACCAGTACTCCTTAAAACTAGCAAGGTCATCAAAAATAAGAGAATCTGTCACAGCCAAAAGGACTCAAAGGAGTCATGATGACCAAAGTAATGCAGTATCTTGGATGGGATCCTGGAACAGAAAAAAAGACATAAGGTAAAAACTAAGAAAATGTGAACAAACTATGCTCTTTAGTTAATAACAGGTTCATTAGCTGTGACAAATATATCAGAGTTATGCAAGGGAAACTGAGTTGTAGGCATGTGGAACTTTGTACTATGCAACCTTTCTGTAACTAAAATTGTTCTAAAAATTAAAGTTTATTTTTAAAAGTACACTACAGTATCATTTTTCACCTAACAGATTAAGAAAGATCCAAAAGTTTGATAACACACTTGTTTTATTGAGTGGGGAAATAGGTGCTCTCAATACAATGGTGGTAGGAATATAAATTGGTACATCTATGGGGGGGCAATATGAGGATACTACTAAAATCATACATGTATATTCCCTTTAAAGCAGCAATTCAACAGTTATGAATAGAATCCTCAGTACTATATATATCCTCTAACCTATCATTCCTTGCAATATTCTTTATAATAATGGAAATGAAAATATCCATGAGCATACTATGAAAACGCGTAATTCCATGAAAAACTATGTAGCAGTTACAAAAATGACAAAGTTCTCTATAGAATGCTACTGAACAATCTCCAAAATATATTTAGTGTACAGAATAATGTGTATACTATGCTTTCATTTGCATAAAAAGGGAGCTCTATTCACTTAAAAATTTACATATAGGTGTTCACTTGTATATGCACAAAATATCTATATTGTTTCTATACAGACAAGCATTAATTATATCTCAAACTAGACAGTAGGTTCCTTTGAGAAGAGACTTTACAGTATCTAGCACTATACAGGTTGGCATGTACTTTTGGCAAACATCACCCTACGATTCAATTGGAGTGAGAAGGATGATGTGTGCTGATGCCAGGATGTAGAACCTAGGAGACTAAGACATAAATTACACATACAGGGTCAACATCTAATAGGTTGCTGTCTGGACAAAGAGGCTAGTATAATTTTCATTTTCTAATACTAAAAACAAAACTAAGGTATAATCAACAGTATAATATTTAAATGAAAAAAGCATGTACAATTCATTGCGATCAAGATGAAATATTAAAAAGACATGCTGAAGATATGGTCATTCAATAAAAAGCAGTGTTGACATTGTATGCATGAGCCTTATGACGATAATCCTCAGAAACCTGTGTTACCTCTTCTACTGTCCTTCGCAGGATGCCTATAGGAGGAAAAGTCACAGACTCATTAATCTAAAGACAAAATATCCCATGAACATAACTTATGTATTCCTTTCAACATACGAGTAATAAAACTTTATATACCAATTTCAATAGCTTTAAGTTTTAGAAAACACATAAGAAAAAAATTCTCATCTATCTGGAAACTGTGAAAACAATTGACAAGACTGTTTTTTTCTGCTCTCCCTAGCTTTCAGGCAAATAACTGTCTAGTGGACATTTATGCTTTGTTAGAGTGAGGTGTTAACTGATATTTTACTCATTACACCCTCAAAGTGACATATAAGGTAGTTACTAAATTGAGAGTACAGGTTTTGGTAGGTCTTAGCTACCTATAAACAAATGAACGCACTGAGTATATCTACATTTCTGTTACTTTCTGATAATGATTTATTTAACTTGGTGGTTCTTAAATTTTCTCAGGGGCAGAGTACAATAAAATGCCATTAATTTTACCATGTGAAACAGTAACTTTCTGTTAGTAAAACTAAGCTGTTGAAGTAAGCATGATACTCTGAGTTTTTCTATTAACATGGACAAATAACCTTGGTCCTTTGTTTCAGTGTCCATTAACGGTTACTAGTGAATAAGCCATAACTGGTGCCCAAGAAGAAAAAAAATTTACAAGATAAATACTAAAAATTTTAAACAATAAACAGTTGACTCTTGGACAACATAGTTTTGAACTGCACAGGTCCACTATACATGAATTTTCTTCTACTTCTGCCACACTTGAGGCAAGATCACCCTTTCCTCTTCCTCCTCAGCCTGTTAAACATGAAGACGAGAATGAACAACTTTATGATGATCTAATTCCACTTAATAAATGGTAAACTTTTTTCTCTTATGATTTTCTAAATAATATTTTCTTTTCTCTAACTTACTTTATTATAAGAATGTAGTATATAATAATAAAGACAATATACAAAATATGTGTAAACAGACTATGTTAGTGGTAAGGCTTCCATCGACAGTAGGCTATTAGTGATTAAGTTTTGAGGAGTCAAAATATATTTGTTTTTTTACTCTGTGGAGATTAGCACCCCTAAACCCTGCATTGTTCGAAGGCCAGCTGTAATATACATTAATTTTCTTCAGCCATTTAGAAAAACCCTAATGTTATCCAGTTTTAAGTATAATATGTCATTCTGTCTTATAAAGACATTCTGCAAGATCACACTTTAAGGATAGTGATTTCAATGCTGACTGTCTATAAAAGGCCAGAAAAACATTATATGTTGAGCCTGACAAAATATATCTCCTTTTTGTTGTAATAACTAACTGCGGGGTACAATTTTTTCCCCTAAATAACAGTTTCTAATACGACAGAAGCACAGATGAGCACTACAACAAACCATTAAGTTGAGATCAGAGGTGTCAACATAAGAACATTCTAGTAATTTGCTGATTGATACATATTAAATGCAAAAGGGTACATTTATAACAGTTTTAAAAATCAATAAACTGTCAAGAAATACAAGTCAGCATTATTAAGAGAGCCTTACTATAAACGTTTTATCATGCCTTCTAATTGAATTTCCAGGACTATTTCTGTATTAACATACTTTAAATTTTTTAGGACTTTCATTCTTTAAGGGCAAAAACTGCACAAAGGTACTTAATGTCCAGAATTTTGGTCCCATGACAAGCATCAGTGACTGACTGGTTCCTGCCAGCATACTAAATACACTATACATATTTGACATTAAAAAATAATTGTACTGAACAATATGAAAATAAGAAAACTATTTCATTCACAATAGTATCAAAAAGAATTATAAAACTTAGGGATAAACTTAACAAATGATGTATAAGACCTGTACACTGACAACAAAAAACATTGCTTAAAAAAAAACAAATGAATATCTGAATAACTGAAAATATATTCCATGTTCATAGATTAAAAGACTCACTATTGTTAAGATGGCAATTCTCCACATATTGATATACAGATGCAATGTAATTGCTATGAAAATTCTAGCAGGCGCTTTTTATAGAAATAGACAAGCTTACTTGAAATGTATATGGAGAGGCAAAGGATCCAGAACAAAACAATCTTGAAAAATAAGAACAAACTGTAGGACTTAACACTATCCAATTTTAAAACTTAATCAAGTAATCAAGACAGCATATTGGCATATAATAGCCATAGAGATCAGTGAAACAGAAGCAAAGTCCAGAAATAAAGTTTTATAAGGTACAAAGGCAATTCAATGATAAAATCATAATCTTTTTCAACAAATGGTTCTGGGACAACTGGATATCTACATCCAAATGAAATCAACCCCCCACTTCTAACTATATACAAAAATCAACTCAAGATGGATTGTCAACCTAAATATAAGTGCTAAAACTATATTTTAAAAAATAACAAGAGGCTGGACACAATGACTCATGTGTGTAATCCCAACACTTTGGGAATGCTGAAGCAAGAGAATCACCTGAGCTCAGGAGTTCGAGACCAGCCTGGCCAATATTGTGAAATCCTGTATCTACTAAAAATACAAAAATTAGTTGGGTGTGGTGGCAGGCACCTAAAATCCCAGCTGCTCAGGAGACTGATGCAGGAGAATCACTTGAACCTGGGAGGTAGAGGTTGCAGTGAGCCGAGATTGTGCCACTGCACTCCAGCCTGGGCGACAAGAGTGAAACTCCATATCAAAAAATAAAAACAAAAAACAAACAATGTCCATCAACTGATGAAGTGATAAACAAAATATGGTATGACTGTACTATGAAATGATACACAGCAGGGAGAAAGATCCAAGATGGCCAATTAGCAACAGCTCAGGATTGTAGCTCCCAGTGAAAGCACAGAGAGCAAGTGGACGCCACACTTCCAGATGAATTATTGTTGCCCATGAACCAGGAGATTCCCAGCAGAAGAGCCCCACGGGTCGCCAACACGACTCTTTTGGCCACTGCGGCTGTTTTGCTAGGTTGGGAAAGTATTTCCTGGATAATATCCTGAAGAATATTTTCCAGCTTGGATTCATTCTCTTCATCACATTCAGGTACACCTATCAAACATAGATTAGGTCTTTTCACATAGTCCCATATTTCTTGGAGACTTTGCTCATTCCTATCCATGGTGGTTCTCACTGCAGAGTATACGGGACTGGGCACCCTTTTAGTTGGCGTTTGGAGCTCCGGGAAGGCAGAGTCACCCATTCAGCTGATTAAAAAGGAGACTGAAGAGGAAAGCCAGACCGGGAGATTCCCAGGCAGAAAAGCACCATGAATCTCAACGCCACTGTTTCAGCTGGTGCAGTGGGTCACCACAGGGGAAATTACACAGATTCTGGCACCTTTTCAGGGGGCGACTAGAACACCTGGGAAAGAGTCGACCATTCAACTAAAAAAAAAAAAAGAAGAGGCTATAAGACAGGGAGCCAGGTGATTGGGATTGGCTGGTCCCACTCCCACAAAAAAGAGCAATTGGAAGTGCTGAGTATTGAGAGTTTCACCGCAAGCACAGCTGAACCCAGGAAGGTCCAGCTCTGTGGGGAAGGGGCGTCCGCCGAAGGAAAACTAAGAAACAGAAAAAACTTCATTACCAACAAGCCGGACGTCCACTCAGAGACCCAATCTGAAAGTCAGCAATTATAAAGACAACAGGTGAATAAATCCACAAAGATGGGAAGAAACCAGCGCAAAAAGGCTGAGAACATCCGAAATAAGAATGCCTCTCATCCTACAGGGGATAGCAGCTCCTCATCAGCAAGGGAACAAGGCCTGATGGAGAATGAGTGTGATGAACTGACAGAATCAGGCTTCAGAAGGTGGATAATAAGAAACTTCTGTGAGCTAAAAGAACATGTTCTAACCCAATGCAAAGAAACTAAGAACCTTGAAAAAGGTTTGATGAAATGCTAACGAGAATAGACAATTTAGAGAGGTATATAAGTGAATTAACGGAGCTGAAAAACACAATATGAGAACTTCATGAAGTATGCACAAGTTTTAACAGTCAAACTGATCAAGCAGAAGAAAGGATATCAGAGGTCGAAGACCAATTTAATGAAATAAAATGAGAAGACAAGATTAGAGAAGAATGGGTAAAAAGGAATGAGCAAAGTCTCCAAGAAATATGGGACTATGTGAAAAGACCTAATCTATGTTTGATAGGTGTACCTGAATGTGATGAAGAGAATGAATCAAAGCTGGAAAATATTCTTCAGGATATTATCCAGGAAAACTTTCCCAACCTAGCAAGGCAGGACAATACTCAACTCTAGGTAATACAGAGAACACCACGAAAATATTCCTCAAGAAGAGCAACCCCAAGGCACATAATCATTATATTCACCAGGGTTGAAACAAAGGAGAAAATACTAAGGGCAGCCAGAGAGAAAGGTCAAGTTACCCACAAAGGGAAGCCTATCAGACTCACAGCATATCTCTCAGCAGAAACCATACAAGCCAGAAGAGAGTGGGGGCCAATATTCAACATCCTTAAACAAAAGAACTTTCAACCCAGAATTTCATAGCCAGCCAAACTAAGCTTCAGAAGTGAAGGAAAGATAATATTTTTTGTGAACAAGCAAGTACTCAGAGATTTCATCACCACCAGGCCTGCTTTACAAGAGCTTCTGAAAGAATCAATACACATAGAAAGGAACAACCAGCCATTCCAAAACATACTAAAAGGTAAAGAGCATCAACATAATGAAGAATCTACATCAATTTATGGGCAAAACAGCCAGCCAGCATTAAATGGCAGTATTAAACTCACATAAATCAATATTAATCCTAAATTTAAGTGGACTAAATGCCCCAATCAAAAGACTTAGACAGGCAGATTGGATAAAAAGCCAAAACCCACTGGTATGCTGTATCCAGACCCAACTCACATGCAAGGATACACAAAGACTTTAAAAAAAAGGATGGAGGAAGATTTACCAACTAAATGGAGAGGAAAAAAAAAATAGGAGTTGCAATTTTCGTCTCTGATAAAAGACTTTAAAGCAACAAAGACCAAAAGAAACAAAGAAGGACATTACATAATGGTAAAAGGATTAATGCAACAAGAAGAGCCAACGATCCTAAATATATACACACCCAATACAGGAGCACCCAGATACATAAGGCAAGTTCTTAATGACTTACAAAGCAACTTAGACTCCCATGCAATAATAGTGGAAGACTTTAATATTACTAAAAAAAAAAAAAAAAAAAAAAAAGGAGAGGCTCTAAGACAGGGAGCCAGGTGACTGGGATTGGCTGGTCCCACTCCCACAAAAAAAAAGAGCAATTGGAAGTGCTGAGCATTGAGAGTTTCACCGCAAGCACAGCTGAACCCAGAAAGGTCCAGCTCTGTGGGGAAGGGGCATCCGCCAAAGGAAAACTAAGAAACAGATCAATATTAGACAGATCAATGAGATAGAAAATTAACAAGGATATCCAGGACTTGAACTCAGACCTGGAACAAGTAAACTTAACAAATATTTACAGAACTCTCCACACCAAATCCACAAAACATACATTTTTCTCAGTATCACATCACACCTATTCTAAAAGTGACCACATAATTGGAAGTAAATCACTCCTCAGCAATTGCATGGCATTTCACAGGTTTAAATGAAATATTGGTTGGCTGCTTGTTTGTTATTTTCTTCCCTTATTCCTTCCTGTCTCCATTGTTAAGCACAATTATTGGCATAAAAGAGGTTTTTAATATCCATTTTTAGACTGCATTCTAGCCTGGGCAATAGAACAAGATTCCCATTCTCCCTCTTTCTCTTCCTCTTTCTTTCTCTCTTTCATTCTTTTCTTTTTTTCTTTCTTTCTCTCTTTCTTCTTATCTTTCTTTTTCTTAAAGAAAAACAAATGATACACAGCAATAAAAAGGAATGAAGTACTGATACATGTTACAACATAGATGAACCTTGAAAATATTATGCTAAATGAAAGAAACCAGACACAAAAGGTGACATACAATATGACTCAATCTATACAAACTCTCCAGAAAAAACGAATCTATAAAGACAGAAAGTAGATTAGTGGTTGCATGGGGTTTGGGACAGAAATGAGGAATAACTGCAAATGGCCAAGAGAAAATTTTGGCGGTAACAAAAGTGTTCTAATACTGGATTGTCTGATATCTGTACAACTTTATAGGCCTAACTAAATGGCTATTGGCTAAGGTGGCATATTTGTCTATCAAAAAAGTTTTTTAAACAATTATTTATTATTTTCAAAGATTTCGGTGAAACTGCTTCCAGGCAGTCTCATTCTGTTTTGGAGACAGATGTTTTCTTCAACTAAGCCTTTTCCAAACACTTTAGGTGAAGATTCAAAAAAGATTATGAAAAGAGGTTTAGTCATTAAACCCAAACACAGATTTCTAGAAACTATAATTAATGCTTAAAAAAATTGTAAGTTATACATATAAAGATTATTAGATAAGATTAAATTCACTGTCAAAGAACACAATGTACTTTGATAAACAATACTATATAGTGTATCTCTCATTTGTCCCAGAAAAAAATTGAGGCAGTGAGAGAAAAAAACCACAATTAAGATATCATCTCATGCCAGTTAAAATGGCGATCATTAAAAAGTCAGGAAACAACAGCTGTTGGAGAGGATGTGGAGAAATAGGAACACTTTTACACTATTGGTAGGAGTGTAAATTAGTTCAACTTTTGTGAAAGACAGTGTGGCAATTCCTCAAGGATCTAGAACTAGAAATACCATTTGACCTAGCAATCGCATTAGTGGGTATATACCCAAAGGATTATAAATCATTCTACTGTAAAGACACATACACACATATGTTTATTGCGGCACTATTCACAATAGCAAAGACTTGGAACCAACCCAAATACCCATCAATGATAGACTGGATGAAAAAAATGTGGCACATATACACCATGGAATACTATGCAGCCATAAAAAAAGATGAGCTCATGTCCTTTCCAGGGACAAGGATGAAGCTGAAAACCATCATTCTCAGGAAACTAACACAGGAACAGAAAACCAAACACCGCATGTTCTCACTCATAAGTGGGAGTTGAACAATGAGAACACATGGACACAGGGAGGGAAACATCACACACTGGGGCCTGTTGGAGGGTGGGGGACTAGGGGAGGAATAGCATTAGGAGAAATACCTAATGTAGATGACGGGGTCATGGGTGCAGCAGACCACCATGGCATATGTATACCTATGTAACAAACCTGCACATTCTGCACGCATAACTAGAACTTAAAGTATAAAATAATAATAATAATGATCCTGACAGTAAAATGGTTAATGATATAAATGGGCAACTTACGAAATGACATACAAATTTTTTATAAACATTTTCAAAATACTCAGCCTCACTAGTAACCAGAGGAATTCAAATTAAACAAGGAAAATATTATTTTCACCTATAGATTTTGACAAGGAATGATCACGATGCACAATGATGGTGTTGGTGGTGGTGGTGGTGGTCTTGGTGGTGGCGGTAGTGATTTCAGAAATGGTACCGGAAAGAGTGCAGAAAAATAGGTCCACCCTAATGAATTTCTGGTGAAAATACAAATTAGTACAACCTACCTGGAAGGATATATCAAAAGCTTTTAAAACAGACATTACTACCAATTTAGCATTTTAACTTCTAAGAATTTTATTTATATACAGTAATCATGGATGTACACCTTAAAATTTACCTATAGCTAGGTTTTTACTGCAGCATGATTTAAAACAGCAAAAAGTTTGAAACATTAACTAATACCTAACAATGGGCTATTAACTAAACAAACTATGGTATATCAATATAATGCAATATTTAGCAGCCATTAAAATGTAGAATGATTAATAACATGAAAAGATGCTCATGTACATATGTCTGTCAGCTTTGTGGCTATTTCTCCATCAAAAGCTAAATACAGTATGCTGTGTAAATATCAGGCAACAAATAAATTGAAATCATATATTGGACCTCAATCTCATGCCAGGTGTTGCTAAATTCTGAAGATACAAAAATAATTGAGACATTATCTCTATCAAGAAGCTCAAATTCCAGTAAACCGACATGTAAATAAATAACTGCAATATTATATGATAAATGCTAACACTATATTATGTAGAACACAGCATGAATACAAAGAAGAAGATAAACAAATATTATAATGATGAGCCAAGGAAGTCAAGGAAGGCTTTATAAACCATCTAGACAAGGGAGCAGCTACCAGGAAGATGATGATGGAGTAGAGCACTCCAGGCAAATAAAATTGAACATGAGAAAACACAGAAGAGGAAAGAATATCAGGCATTTAGAAAACCATAAATACTTCTTTAAGATATGAGGCTGGAGAACCAGAGAGGGGTTAGATTATATAAAGTACTTTGTATATTATGCAAAGAATCGTATTTATCAGTGGGCAATGGGAACTAGTGAAGGGTTTTAATCAAGAGATGACTAGAATAGAGTGTGATTTTATCAAGATCACCTTGAAAGTATTGTGAAAGTGAATCATAATGGGGTAAGCCTCGCGGCAGGAGACCAATAAGGTCACCAGTTAGAGATTAAGTACATTTATTTACCACTGCTCCATTCCAAAACATTTGTAAAATAGCAGTAAAGATTTGGAGTTGGGGAGGGATAGCCTGGGGAGAAATGCCAAATGTGGGTGAAGGGAAGGAAGGCAGCAGAACACACTGCCATGTGTGTATGTATGCAACTATCTTGCATGTTCTGCACATGTACCCCAAAACCTAAAATGCAATAAAATAAAAAAAGAAAAGAAAAGAAAAAGACAAAAGCATAAAATCTTAAGGACAAAAACAAGAAAGGGGACAACAATAAAACTATAAAAATTGCAACTGAATTTGTACGAGAGAATCCTAGAAAGAATATGGAATTAGTAGAGCTAGGTAATTCAAAGTGTTGTTGAAAGTGAAGCTACAAACAGAATTGTGAAAGCATAAGAAACATACCTCTCTACTCATCTGGGCAATTCTCCCTACTCAAGTCGTGGAGATAATTTTCCTTTGGAGAAGGTGAACCGAATGAGCTCTGGATCAGGAATAACACGCAAAGCAGAGGGCAAGTATTCTGTACCAAAATAGGAATTAAGTAAAGTTATATGAGGGATAAAGTGAAAGCCTACAAGCTGAACACTGAGCCTGCAGTCTCTTCTCTAACAGTTCTCAGAATACTGGCTTAACACTAGGCTTATCTCTAGCCAGGAACTGGTAGTTTCTTCTCCAGAGGATTTGTCCAGCTAAAGAGAAATATTCTAAAGGCCACAGTTAGAAGTCCCCAATGAAAAGGTATAGCCAAATTATCCTATAAGTTAACAAGCCCCACCTATAAAAGCTTTCAGTGTATCATTCTTGAATATAAATGGACAATCAAGAATCACCAGATATTTGAGGAAAGCTTCTAACATAAGACTGAAACAAAACAGAAATATAAAGAAAGCTAAGAGAAATAATACAGAAAGAATATAATATACATTTTTAAATATCACTAATATCCTCAAAGAGATAATACTGAATTTGTGAAATAAGAACAGAATGCTATTTAAAAAGTACATATAATCATAAAACAACACAACAGGTTCTTGCAAAATTAAATTTATAGCAGATATCAAAGATCAGTAGAAAGGCAAATAAACAGTTGAGTACATACCCCAGAGAATTTAACAAAAATATAATGAGAAAATAGGAGAAAAAAATAAGTGCAGATCAGTCCAGTACATCAAACCTTAGAATAAGAATATTTCCAGAAAGAATGAGCAAAAACTTAATTCAAGAAAACAGACCCAAACTGAAAGAAATTAATTCCTTGAGCCAATAATGGGCTCAGTGGATGAAACAGATCCATACCAAAACACATCATTTGATATTTCAGCATTTTGAGGACAATCCTAAAACCTTCCATTGAAAAAGTAAAACACACAAATGAAAAGTTCACATGAGGTTCAGGAATCAAAATGGCCCTCAAAGTTAGAAAACAACAAAACAACTTCTTCAAAAGTTCCAGGGAAAATTATTTCCAAGCTAAAATTCAATACCCAATAATATTGATTAGATGTGAGGATAGAATAAATACCTTTTCAGACAGGCAAGGTCTCAAAAAGTTTCCTTCCTATGCACTGTTTCTGGAAACTGCTAGAATATGTGCTATATCAGAAACAAGGGAACAAACCAAGTAACAGAAGTATAAGTAAGAGTCATGAAAATGGAGAACCAGTAAAGAGTACAGGGAATACAAGAATGCTATAGAAGGGAGACCCTAGCCAAGCAGCAGACCAAGAAAGCAACAATTACAGACTGCAGTATAGAGATTAGAGGGCTCTGGCAGAGATAAATCCAAGAAGATGCAACTGATAAATTTAAAGTAAAAGCAGGAAGTTAGAGAATAAATTACTGTAAGTATATAGAAAACTAAGCAAATAAAGATTCAAATGAAAATAAAACTTGTAAAAGGAAGGAGACATAATATGCTACATGGCCAGGCTGCAAATAACATTTATGCAATCATAATTCAAATATCAAATATTAATCTATGTGAAATTTATTATATATAATAGGATGAGGAAAATATGTGTGCATACATATACCACACATACACATACGTGTGTGTGTGTGTATATATATATATATATATATATATATATATATACACATGATATAAAACAGTTAAATCCTCCTTTCCACCCATTTTGGGAAGTCAGTAGAGAAGGTCTAATATGAAAAAACTAAAAAGTAACAATACATGATGTTTAAAAATATAAAAATAAGTAGTTGCAAAATTCAGCTAAAAGAAGTGAAAGTGATTACCCCTGGGGAGTGAGAAAATAAGGTATAGACAAGGAGCTGATGTTTGCATCAACCTGAAAAAAATTACTCTATATTTCAAGGTAGCGGACAAAGAAAGTCCGAAGTAGGAGTGTGGTGGTGGGAAACTAGTGAATAGAAAGGATTCAAGAGCTATTTAAGAAGTATAATCATCATCACTTACTGAAGAAGTAGAAATAGCCTGCTTTAGATTCCTGAGTAAATAACAGTAGTCTTTTCCTGAGGAAAAAAAAAGGAGTTACAGATCTGAGAGACCTAGGAGAGTATGAAAATAATGAGTTTAGTTTTAGACAAGTTTAATTTGAGCCTTTGGGATATCTATGTGCAGATGTTTGCTAACATGAAGCTTTTTAATGGATAGTAAAAGAACCATTAGTGAGATTGACAGTTGGAGATGCCAACTAGGTTTTTTAAATTGCTGATGATCAGAAATGCCTTATAATGCAGTAGTCCTTCCTTAGGCATGGTTTCACTTTATGGGGTTTCAGTTACCAGTGGTCAACTATGGTCAGAAAATGTTAAATAAAAAATTCTAGAAATAAACCATGTATAAGTTTTAAATTGCAAACTATTCTGAGAAGTGTGATGAAATCTTATACAGTTCAGCTCCGCCCTGCCCAGAATGTGAATCATCCCTTTGTCTACACATCCATGCTGTATACGCTACCCTCCAACCCATAAGCCACTTATTAAAAACAAGGAGAGTTCACAAATCAATAATCTAAATTCTTACCTTAAGAAAATAGAAAAAGAGCAAAATTAACCCAAAGCAAGCAGAATGAAGAAAATAATAAAGAGTTGTTATCAATGAAATTGGAAACAGAAACACCACAGAAAAACATCAAGACAAACAGCTGACTCTGAAAAAAAAAATCAATAAAATTAATAAACCTCTAGCAAGACAGAAAAAAAATAAAAACAGAGAAAACACAAATCACCAAATGCAGGAAACAGGGTATACCACTACAGATCCTACTGCCATTAAAAGGATAAAAAGGAAACCCTATGAACAAATTAATACTTATACATTTAACCACTTAACAGGAATGCACCAATTCCTGAAAGACTACAAACTATGATAACCAAAATGAAACAGATAATCTGAATAGTCCTAGAAACATTAAAGAAATGCAATTTGTAATTTAAAAGCTCTCAAACACAAAATATCCAGGCCCAGATAATTTTACTGGAAAATTCTACCAAGCACTTGAAGAAGAATTAATACCAATTCTTCACAAATCCTTCTAAAAAATAAGGCCAGTATTATACTATCACTAAAACCTGGCATAAACAGTAAAAGAAAACAAAACAAAAAATGCCCCAAACTACCAACCAATAAATATCATGAATACTTGAACATCTCTCTTACATTAAAAAATCCTCAACAAAATAATAGCAAACCAAATCCTACAATGTATAAAAGAAATTATAAACCCAGACCAAGTAGAATTTATTCCACATATGTAAGGCTGGCTCAACATTTAAAATATATCAACATAGGCCAGGTGTGGTGGCTCATGCCTGTAATCCAAGCACTTTGGGAGGCTGAGGCAGGTGGAACACCTGATGTCAGGAGTTCGAGACCAGCCTGACCAACATGGTGGTACCCTGTCTCTACTAAAGTTACAAAATTAGCTGGGCATGGTGGTGCATGGAGGCTGAGGCAGGAGAATCGGATGAACCTGCAAGGCATAGGTTGCAGTGAACCAAGACTGCACCATTGCACTCCAGTCTGGCCAACAGAGTGAAACTCCATCTCAAAACACACACACACACACACACACACACACACACACACATACACGTAATTCACTGTATCATGACATAGAGAAAAAAAACCATGATTATGGCAATTGCTGCAGAAAAGAAATTTGACTAAATCCAGTACCTGTTTATAGTAAAACAAACAAACAAAAACTCCCACAGGGGAATTACTTCAACTTGATAAAGGACATCTACAAAAAAAAAATCTACAAATAACATCATACTTAAGGTGAAAAACTGAAGACTTTCCGCATAAGATCAAGAACAAGGCAAGGATGTCTGCTCTCATCACTACTACTCAACATAGTATACTGGAAGTTCTAGTCAGTACAAAAAGACAAGAAAAAGAAATAAATAGCATACAGATTGGAAAGGAAAAATAATACTCTGACTATTTGCAGATGACATAACTGCGTATAAGGAAAATTCCAAGGAATCCACACAAAAAATCTCCTAGAACTAACAAGTGAGTTCAGTAAGATTAAAGGACATAAAATTAACACACAAAAATTGTGTGTTGATTTTACACTAACAAAATCATGTGTTTGTTATATAATACCATTTATAATCACTACAAAGTAATGAAATACTAAGGTATAAATCTAACAAAACCAAAACATGTATGTGATGTGGGTGATGAAAATTATAAAATGCTAATTAAAGAAATCAAAGAATACCTAGGTAAATATTGGGACATATCATGTTCATGAATGGGAAGGCTCAACATAGTAAAGATGTGAATTCTCCCCAAATTTATCTATAAGTTAAACATAATTCCTATCAAATGCCAGGAAATTTTTATGGAAACTAAAATAATCTTGACAGAGAAGAATAAAGTGGGAGGAATCATTCTACCAGATATTAAGGCTTACTATATGGCTATAGTAATGAAAGCATTAGGGGAAGACACATAGACCAATGGTATAGAGACCTCAGAAAAAGACCCACACAAATATGTCAAACAGATTTTTAAGGTACGAAAGCAATTCAATTGAGGAAGAATGCTTTTTTCAAAAATGGTGCTGGAACAACTGGATATCTGTAGGAAAAAATAAACCTTAATCCAAACCTCCTATCTTATATAAAAATTAAATCAAAATGGATCACGGCCTTAAATGTTAAATGATAAAACTTGTAGAAAAAAGATATAGGAAAAAATTTTGGGGATATGGGGCCAGGCAAAATGTTCTTAGACTGGGCACCAGAAACACAATCCATAAAATAAAACTGATAAAATGAATTGCATCAAAATTTAAAAATTTAGTTCTGTGAATAACTCTAGTAAGAAAATGGATAGGCTACAGACTGGGAGAAAATATTTGCAAACCACATATGTGACAAAAGACTTGCATCTAGAACACATGAAGAATTCTCAAAACTCAACAGTAAAAAACAATTCGATTAGAAAATGGACAGAAGACACAAACAGGCATTTTACTGAAAAGTTTATACTGACGGGAAATAAGTACAGGAAAAGGTTCAACATCATCATTCATCAGGGAAAGCAAGTTAAAACTGCCATTATATCACTACACCTCGACTACAAGAGCTAAAATGAAAAATAGCGAAAACACCAAATGCTGATGAGCACACAGACAAAGTGGATCACTCACACACAGCTGGGGGACATGTAAAATGGTACAGCCACTCTGGAAAATAATGTGGCAGTTTTTAAATGCACAACAATCATATGATCCACCAATTGTACTCCTGGACATCTATCCCAGAGAACTGAAAAACTTACGTTCACAAAAGAACCTGTACATAAATGTTCACAGCAGCTTTATTCATAGTGTCGTAAAACTGGAAACAGCCTAGATGTCCTGCAACAGGTGAATGGTTAAACAAACTGCGATATATATATACCATGGGATATTACTCAGTAATAGAATCAAACTATTGATACACACAGAAACACAATGAATCTTTGGAAAATTATGCTGAGGGGGGAAAAGCCAATCCCAAAAGGTTACATGCTTTATGACTCTATTTATATATTTTGAAATGATAACATTTTAGAAATAGAAAATAGATTGTGGTTGCCAAGGAGTTAATCAGGAAACGCAGGTAGAGTGGTGGGTAAGAGAATTTGGTAGAAGGGAGGGAAGGTGAATGCTGTGATAAAAGGGAGAACATGAGGAAATATGGTATGAAGCTGTTCTGTATCTTGACTATGGTGGTTGATATATAAATCTACATGTGATAAAACTGTACAGAACTAAATACACATGCACAAGTAAAACTGGGGAAATCTGAAGGAGATTAGCTTTTATCAATATGAATATCCTGGTTGTAATACTGTACTACAGTTTTACAAGATATTGCCTCTGAGGAAAACCAGGTAAAAAATTAACATGACTTCTATATTATTCTACAATTACCTCGATAGAAATTTCAATTAAAAAAAGACCAATACACACAAATAAGTTTTGATTCTCAACCTCTTTTCCTAGAAGTGCCAGCTCAGTAGCCATGTAATATGACCCCCAATTTATGTTAGGCAACAGTTTTACCAAATCTGTTCTAACCGTTTAACATGGTTGGGCATCTTTTCAGTCTTTACCATATGTTTCCTCATTGTTGTCTGCCTGCTAAGCCAATGCCACATTTTAAGGTTTCAGTTATTGTTGAATCTACCTTCTATGTTAGTTAAGTTAAGCTCCTGTTTAAAAGCAACCTTGAAATCTTAGGGACCTGCAATAATTAAGGTTTTATTTCTCATTCAAAAACAGAGGAAGGGAAAGATACAGGGAGAGAGGAGAGTGGAGAGAGGGAAGAGGAAGAAAGAGAGAGAATACTGTCCTTCCACTAGTCATAGCTACTTTTAAGATATCCAGTTTATTAAAATCAAAGTTACACTCAGAATAAATGTACTTGAATTCTTAGTCCTAAGTATGTCTGATGGGAAAAAATACTTACAGAGATGTACAAAATTCCATTTCCACCATGAGAGTACACATACTGGTCTTGCCACTGATACAGTAAAGTGATGACAAGATACTCTACTTGTATATAGCACTGCCCTTCACACAAAATTAATTTAAAAAAATACATTTCAAGGAAGAGTGTAAAATGAAAAGATGGTGAAAGCATTCTGAATTCTTGGAGGCAGAGGAGAACAAAGTAGTAGAATTATATCTTAAGTGGTCTTTATTTAGTCATCCTATTGAAATTATTACTTATTATTCAAGTCTCAATTCAAATTCTATCTTTTCTAGGAAATCAACTGCATATTATGTTCTTCTTCCTTTACCATACCTCTACCCCCTCACTTTGTACCTGTTCAATGCAGAGATGCCATTAATATTTATACCTCCTACACGGAGATACACAATAGCTTGGCATATAGTAGATGCTTTGTATTTAGAGTCACAACTACTGTGTGGTTTCAACTTGTATCTAAAACAGCACCTTCCAATTATATAGCACTTCAGTTTTCAAAATGCCAATAGATATTATGCTAATTGATTCCCACAATACCCTGGGATGGAGCAAATAATTAAAAACTCAAGAAAGTTAAGTTACCTCTCAAAGGCCAAAGCTGATGAATTTCTACTAGGACCTGTATCTTTAGACTCCCATATAACAGTGCTTTTCCTGTTACAGTGCACCAGTTTGCCAAAAGCTGTGAAATTTTTAAATAAAAAGTATTATGCTGAGCTAATAACTCGCACCACAGCATAATACTATTTGTTGTCCCTTTAAACACTGAAGTGCTCAGAATGAGGGCCTATCTGAATCCCATCTGGCAAAGTTTAATTGGTGAAATACCATCAGGTTACCTTATCAGTGAGGTGGCAATTGATCATGGGCCCCAAAACAGCATTAGAGTAAGACTCCAGGGTACTGTATTCGTTTTTTGGTCACTAACAGAAAGAAAATGCCTTTGGAGAAAAATGTGTCCTTCTCACAAACAATATATATTCTGCTATTTGGAAGTGATTTAAATTATATTACATATTTCATCTGGGGAGTCTCTTCAGCTTTAGGAAATTCACTTGGGCACAAAATGTACATAAGTAGGATTAGTGAGAAATCTAATTTTGCAGATGTATTGAGTGTATTTCAAATCTGGATTTACAGATAGAAAAGCAAGTTTGGGAAGTGGAGCTCTGAGAATGTTAACCATCACATGCATATGCTTTCCTAACAGGAGCTGAATACTTGCTCAATTCTAATCTTAGTACTCTAATCAAACCCACAAGAAGTTCTTTAGAATCAAGAGACAAAGGTGTGAGAACAAATCTATTTTGTCTGTAAAGGGGAACAAAGATGAGCAAGTGGTTAATCAACAGTGGAAAGACGTAAAATACCTTTCAATTAACTGCACTGGGAACAACCAAGTGTCTCTGTTGAGGTTGAGAAACGCTAAAAGTGAGCCTCACTAACAGAGATGTCTTTGTGTTGCTCCCGAATCTCAGGCAGATCATGGGCATTCGCTTTTCAAGTAAGCGAAGTGGAACATTATACTCAAGAGAACAAAAGATGACCTCACCAATCAACCAATGCCACAAAGATTTCCCAAAGAATTAAAGAAAAAGATGAAGTAAACGAAACAACCTTGCTCAGTAAATCAGATTCTATTCTAGAAGATGAAAGATGAACAAGGCACTTTAATGGGAATTCAAAGGCATATTTTGGCATCTCAGCATCTGATACTCTTCATATATGAGAGGGATGAAAGTAATTCATAAAGAGATTTTTAGCCCAGGTGTGGTGGCTCATGCCTGTAATCCCCACACTTTGGGAGGTTGAGGCGGGTGGATCACTTGAGGCCAGGAGTTTAAGACCAGCCTAGCCAATACCATGAAACCCTGTCTCTACCAAAAAATACAAAAATTAGCTGGGCATGGTGGTGTATGCCTGTAGTCCCAGCTACTCGGGAGGCTGTGAGGCAGGAGAATCACTTGAACCAGGAGGCAGAGGTTGCAGTGAGCCGAGATCATGCCACTGCACTGCAGCCTGAGTGACAGTGAGACCCTGTCTCAAAATATTTTTATGTATATTTAAAAAAAATCTTTCTTATCTGGACCAAAGCTTCTTAAAAAATATCCAACACCAAAAAGTCTAATTTAAAACAATCCCCTCAGACAATAAATATTAACACTGGGTAAATATGATATATAATTATGACATATCACACAAAACTCCTTCTCTAAAATGACCCTATGACATTTTATGCATGAGTTAGTCAAATCATGAGAGACAACTAAGAATGCTTTACATCAAAAAAATAAGGTGTTCATAGCCATTCAGCTTAGTACTAATGGGATTGTATTTTAGAAATATTACAAAATCTCATATGGTGCTTATAATTACTCTAAGGAGTAACTCTACCCTAAATAGCAGGCTAAATGTTGTGAGCAGCTATTAAATAATTATGTGGTTCTGTTCCTTAAGAGACTGCAATAATTATGGATAAAATATATCTTAGTCTTGAAGCTTTGGGATACTTTATGAAAGAAGTAAAATGCCATGAAATACTCAGTGGACTTTGACATAATTACAAGTATAAGATTTCCCATTGCCTATTTCATTATTGGGATGTTTGATAAATATTAACAGATATGATATGATTTGGTACATGAAGAAAAAGAAAATGCCTATCTGCCAACCCATGTCGCCTCTCTAGAAGTAGCACCATATACTTAAACCTAAAATGCAATAAAAAATTAAAAAAAAAAAAACTAGTAACAAATTGGCTCATATGGATTGCCAACTCTGTCATAAGTGGTCCCAGAAAAACTGAAGTTGCCACAGTTTCAATGACTTCGCACTCAGAAGACAGATGTGTGACTGCAGCACCGCCATCAAGTCAACCTCAAAATAATGTTGTAAATTTTTTCAAAGAGAATAACAAGAGGAGAACTGGTATCTGACCATAGTTACTATTAACTCTCAATTATCTACACTAATTTGGATAAACAAGGCATAGTTAATGTTAAACAAAGGAGGGTATCAAATGTAAACATTGGTCATTACCTACACATGTTAAGACACACCTTAATTCAATTATCTCGTACTCCGATACCTTTCTAGTTCAGCCCCATAACTTATCTAACCCATCACATAAGTTAGAGAAAGAAAGGGGCCTGGTTCTCTGTAACTTATTCATGGATACTGAAAAGTTGAGAGAACTTTTATATAATATTTTAACATATCTAAAGATTTGACTTTATATACAAGTTGAAGATTTACCTTTAGTAAAAAACTATAATATTTGTATTGTTACTATAACACATCTATTACTTTTTCTATAACTATTATTATAGAATAAATGTTTCATTTCCAAATCATGTTTTCTTTTAAATATTCTCACTGTCACCCAGGCTGGGGTGCAGTGTTACAATCATGGCTCACTGTAGCCTCGAACTCTCAAGCTCAATCCTCCTATTTCAGTCTCCCAAGTAGCTGGAACCACAGGTGCGTGCTACCACACCCAGCTATTTCTTTTTTTAAGAGATGAGGTCTCATTTTGTTGCCCAGGCTGGTTTCGCATCCCTGGGCTCAAGCAATCTACTCACCTCAGCCTTCTGAAGTGCTGGGATTGCAGGCATGAGTGACAGTGCCCAGCCTCCAAATCACTTTAAAGAGCTGACTTTTTAGTTAAATATATGATCCTCTTAGTGTAACAGTTGTCATGTTTTATGATGGAAAAAATGTGTATCAAAATTAAAGATATTAAATTATAAAAACATTTCCCAGAATCCTTTTAAAATAAAGATTTGACTTCATATACAATTGAAGATTTCTCTTTATTAAAAAACTATAATATTTGTATTGTTAATATAACACATCTATTATTTTTTTCTACAACTATTATTCGAGGAGGAATAAATGGATTCATAGAGCTTGCTCTTAAAACTTTTCAGTACACAGATCATTTCAGCATACATGATCCAATTAACTACTAAAAAACAAAATAACAAAAAAAAAAAACAGCTCTCAAGACAGCATAATTAAACCCTGCCACTCTTAATTTCTTCACATTGTCATTTCTTGATATGAAAAAGAACGGCTTCTTGGGTGGGAATGGCAAAAAGAGCCCTCAGAGTCAAGAAATACCAGGCTTTTGGATCATTCTTTATCATGGCCTCCTTTGTCTCAGTTGAGAACCAATATGAAATCTCATCGCCTCTCCAGCTCAAATAAATTTTTAGTAAAAAAGTAACTCACAGTAATCATTACTCTTTACTGCTTTACTCTTTTTATCCTGTGTTGACTTTGAACTTTTCCCAGATACCTAGAACTTACATCCTATCCTAAGTATCATCATACTTTGAAAACCTTTGTCCTCTACTAGTAGGTACATGACTAAGATTTGTTTTTATAGTCAGTGATGCCTATATTACAGCTGTTTTAAGAGCACGCCGGAAGAAAGAATATCATTCTGATAATAAGGAAGTCTGGATCCTGGTCCTAGCTCTGCCATTAATTAGCTGTGTGTTCTTAAGAAAGTCATTCCACTTCTCTGAGCCACAGTTTCTCCATTTAAATAAAGTAAGTCCTTTTCAATGCTAACGATCTTAATTTTATCAAGGAAACAGTGGCTGAAAGCCTTGAGATTTCGTTTATGACAAAGAGGATCCCTGCCAAGAGAAAACAAAAATTGCTATAATTTTTCTCTACAGTTCAAATTACATTTTGACACCTTCCTCAACTCTACCCGAGAAGCACTGATCATTGTAGAAAAACATGCAACAGAAAGACAATTAAGTCAAACATTGTTTAATCTCATTCCTCAGTGTTTTCCAGTTACTGACACTCACATCTCAGCAGTTCTTATAACTTCTCTGGGTAAGTGGTTTTTGGTGATAATCTATCTGGAACTGCCTTCCAATTTAATAGCTACCTTTTGAACCACATGACCCTTCTTTTCTCTTACCTGACCTCATAAACATAGTAAATTCTGATAATCAGTAACCAGTCTGCCCCTACCATTTACTGACAATGCTTCTTTTTATCCTTACAAAACCCCTAAAAGGTAGATATTATCCTTTATTTTAAAAATGAAGATACAGACTCAGAGAGATTAAGTAACAATTAAGGTCACAGAACAATTACAGGGTAATGCCTTGACTTGAACCTACATCTTTCTGACTTAGAAACCTCTCCCCATCAAGTAGTTTTAAAAAGTATTAAAGCAATATATAATTCAACCTCCCTCTGATAATTCAAAACAGTTTCAAAATGGATAGGATATTTTTTCCTTAAAACAGGAGAGAAGGAAGTAAATATGAATGATGATACAGGTATGTCTGGAAGGGAAAGAAGCTGAAGAAGTTCATGGTTGATGACCTCTATTAATGTAGAAAATGAAAAATATAGAATGCCAAATAATAAAATTTGTATTATTTTAAGGCCACATCTTTAAAAGTATTAACTCTGGTTAACTAGCCCCATTTGTCTTAATTTCTTAGACTTCATTATATTCTAAATTTAGGCAAAGTCTATAAAAATGGTTCCCCCCCAATTTTATCTTAAATCTATCGGAAAGTTGAGAGAATATTAAAAATCATATATTTGTACGCCTTTTACCTAGATTAACCCACTGTTACCATCTTGCCACAAATTGCTAAATCTTTCTCTTTGCAATTTTTTGCTGAAAGTAACCTACAGACATGAAAATTCTCTAAATAATGTAGTCTGCATCTTCTAGGAATAAGGACATTTTCCTATATGATCATAACTATTGCATTTGGTAAAATAAACAATTCCTTAATATCATTTAATACATAGTCCATATTCATTCCCCCAATATTCTAAACAATATCTTTTTAGTTTTGATCAGTATCTAATCAAGGTTAACAAAGTAGACTTGAATGTTATGCCTCTTTTAATCTGAGACTATCCAGTTATTTTTGTTTGTTTTGAATTTTGTTTCCCATAACGAAGAGTCCAAACCAATTATCTTTCAGGATGTCTCACACATAGAGTGCCTGATTATTGTCTTGAGATTAGATTCAAGTTAAACATTTTGGGTAAGACTACTACATCATCTTTCAGAATGTCTCACATGTGGGATATCTGATTATTTTCTTATTATTAGATTCAACTTAAAAATTTTTGATAAGGCTACTATATAAATGATACTGTATACTTCTTATCATGTCAGATCAAGAGGCACATAAAGTTGAGTTATCCTACTATTGGAGAGGCTGTTTGATCACTTCATTAAAGTGGTACATGTCAGATGGCTGTTATAAAGGCATGTTTTATCCTTTATAATTATTCAGTAATCTGTGGAGTGATATTTTTGAAATCACATAAATATCCTATACTCCAACAATCTTAAACTCAATGGTTTTAGCATTCATTGACAGTCCTTGCCTGAATCAATTATTTTGCTGTGGTTGCAAAATGGCTCTTTTCCTCATTGTGCAATTAAAATGGGTAAACTTTATGGTATGTAAATTACGTCTCAAAAAACTGTTTTGAAAAAGTTAACTCAGCAACTTATAGACTGTATTGGGTCCATCTCCCGCTAGTGTCTTTTTCTGCCAAGAAATGACAGTTTGAACATATTACAAATGAGGGTGTTCAAGGTGAGCTTAATAAAAGGGTTCTATTGAAAGTTTTTTTAATGGCAGTTTTCTAATTTTATCATTCCTTCTTTTATTTTATTTTTTAAAAAGTCTACAGCACCCAATATTCCCAGGCAGTCTCCCATCCAAGTACTAACCAGGCCCGACCCTGCTTAGCTTCTGAGATAAGACAAGATCGGGTGCTTTCAGGGTGGTATGGCCGTAGACCATTCCTTCTTTTAATAATTAGCTGGCATGCCTCTGTAAACACTTTCACGTGTATCTCCTTTTTTTTCTTTTGGAATATCATTATAGACTCATGGGCTTTTCTTTTCCCTCAATCTATTATAATCTACTACTATTACTATTCTTTTTGATGTTCAAACCATCCTAATGTGGCCAGTGGGAGTCCCATCAAGCACAATCTTGTGCCCTGATATAACCTTATTATTCACTGAACAATGATTGCTTTCTTGCACAAGAAGTCCCAAGTCACTCTGTACTTTCTCAGCCTGAGGCATGAGATTAGACACTTCCCCAAGAAGACTTGGTTCATTTTAGAATGGCATTTAAAAGAAACCAAGATCTAGGTTCTGGGTGTGCTCATTGCTACTGGGGTGTGTCTATCATTGCTTCTAGACCATTTCTGTGTATAGAATAAAGGAGCAGGAATTCATTACCAATATCTTAAATTCAAATTTATAATGCAAATATAAAAGAAGAGGAAAAATAACTTGTATCTCTTTGACTTTCAATGAAAATCTTGACTTCTATTGTCCCTAACATGCTTTGCTTTATTTCACAATATATATGAAATGGTAGTAATATTGGTATTATAATTCTGAAGCTAACAGTAGAACTATTAAGAAAGTTTAAAATTTCTTTATAGTTCCTTATATCCTTAAGATGACATCCTAGAAGGATGCATCATCAAAACACTATGTTCAAAAGTTATCTGAACTAGGAGATTGTTATAAATTAGTTACATAGGTTTGTTTGGTTTCAGTATGTATTCAACTTTAGTATTTGTCTTCCTTCTCATTAATTTTTACTTAATTCTAATTTTTTGGTATCTAAAACATTTATATGGCCCTCAGGTCAAAACTGTATAAAAAGGCATATTCATAGAAGTCTTGCTCCTATTCCAGTTCTATGTACCCTATTCCTATCCATCCTCTATTTTCATTAATTTCTAGTTTATCCCATATGTATTTCATTGAAAAAAATAAGGAATTACAGTGTTTCAGAACTAAAACAGACATACTGTGAGTCAAACAACACCCATACAACAGCTTTTATATGAGTTTCTTCATGGAGAACACAACCTGACATGTATCACATTTTCTACTTGCAATAAATACAGAGAGTGGCATACAAGCAAATTCCCACCTGAATTCTGATCAATCCACTGTGGAGAGTCCATATGGGCATTCAGAATTCTGCAGATCTGCTGGAGTTAAAAATACATATAAGACTTTTAGATTATGATTATTCTGAGGTGATAAATAAAAAATAAACATAAGAAATTGACATTAGGAAGTGGCTTTTAATTTCTTATGGTAAGAAATCGACTGAGAATTACTAAATACTAATGGGTTTTTTTTTCCTAATTCATATTTGTAATGCTCATTATCTTTATGTATTGGTTCAATTTAATTATTTTGCAACTATAGGAACTGGATATTTATAATTCAATAAGAAACTGACTACTACAGTATAAAGAACATTAAGAAATATTTTCCAAGACAATGAATTCATATAAAAATTAAAAATAGCACCATTTGTCAACCAAATCAGTAATTTTTAAAAAATAGACATACTCACTTATTATATGGGAAAATAGGTACAATTCATATACAGCCAAAAGTAACATAAATTGACTTAACCTTTCAAAATGTAAACTTTTATGATACATATCAAAAGCTTCAAAATATTCATACCTTTTGACTCAGTCAGTATATCCTATTTCCAGGAACCTATCCAGAGTAGATAATCAAATCTAAATAATACAGTTCCTGTATTGTATTCTTCAGTTCCATTAATTCACTCATACTCCTCTCTAAGTTGTCTATTCTCAATAGGATTTCATCAAACCTTTTTTCAAAGTTCCTAGTTTCTTTACGTTGGGCTACAACATGTTCTTTTAACTCACCGAAGTTTGTTATTATCCATTCCTTGAAGAGTGATTCTGTCATCAGGAGGCGCTCGTTCTCCATCAAGCCTTGTTCCATGGTTGATGTGGAACTGTGATCATCTTTAGAGGGAGAGGCGTTCTGACTTTGAGTATTCTCAGCTTTTTTACGCTGGTTTCTTCCCGTCATTGTAAATTTATCCTCCTCTCGTCTTTGAGATTACCAACTTTCAGATTAGGTCTCTTGAGTGGACGTCCAGGTTGTTAGTTCCCAGGGCCAGAGCAACGGCGTTAAAACTGATGGTGCTTTTCTGCCCAGGATTCTCCTGTCGGGCTTCCTTCTTGTTTCCGTAGTAGGCGACTCTGCCTTCCCGGGGCTCCAAACCTCGGTCAGAAGGGGAAGCGGTCCCGTTTACTCTGCTCCGAGAGCTGCCGCGCCGAGGTGCCGGCGGAACCGCTGCGCCGACCACGAGAGTCGCGCTGGCGACCCGTGTGTTTCCACCACTGGGGGATCTTCTGCTCCGTGAGCGACCAGACTGTCTGAAAGTGTGGCGTCCTCTAGTTCTCCGCGCCTTCCCTGAGAGCTGCAATCCCGGGATGTTAGCGATCGGCCATCTTGGATCGTTCTCCAAAACTCATGTTTTCAAAGAATGGTTAAAATTTTTGAGAAAGACCATGAATGAATATTAAGTAAAGACAGAATACAAAAAGTTATATAGTTTCCAGTACTCTTTAAAACAAAAGAAATATTTTTAGCAGCCAAGCAAAAAAGACTAGAAAGAAATACGCAGTATATCATCAGGGTACTGGTAATATAGATAACTTAATTTTCCTTATGGATTTTTATAAGGAAATGTGACTGAATAACACAGTGCATAATATGAACTTGCTTAATAAAAATTTTAGACATTCGGTGGTCTTTCCCATTGCCCCTCACCAAAAAAGGGGGAATAAAAACAGATAAATCTCATCACCATGAATACTGGAACACACAGCTTCTATTTTTCTACCCTGGTATATGACCCAGAGTAATAAAGCTTTGCTGATCTGGTTACAATAAATTATCTACAGGTATATTATTGTTCAGAAAATGTTCTTCCCGTTTCTTGTCCAAGGATTTATGCTATCTGCAAAAAGAGCTGTCACTGATTTCTTCCTTCTTTTATTCTGCAATCAAACAGCAATTACCCTTTAACTGACTCATCTCAAACATCCCAATCACCCCTGCCAGGAAAACAAAAAGACTCAAACCATTTACTATCCAGTACTAAAATAAAATAAAACAATCCAGGGCTAAGTCTCCTTTTACTTACTTGGTTGCAAACACTCCATTTATATTAATTCAACACAAAGAAACTAGAAACCAGCTCTGCTGCATGTCTAAATCTGCATATATTTACCTATACATCAAAATATTACAAGAGAACAATTTTGAATTTTGGAATTACAATGGTAATCTAGTATTTCATTAAAAGAAAATCAGTATTTTGTAAACTCTTGATCATCTATGTAAACACAGGGACACGGTAGCATGAATAATTTCACACTAATTTATATTTGTCTTTGTTCAACTTTAGATTCACCCAAAGTAGAGAATGGCATAATTTTTATAGCTGGAAGGGACTTAAAGATCATTTAGTCTACCCTTGACGTTTTGCGTAAGGAGCCAAGACCCAGAGAGATTAAATGACTTAAACAAAATACTAATACTTTCTCCGCTGTAACATGCCGTATCTTTATAATTTAAAAAAAGGTAATATGTATGTAAAGAACTGTCTGTATATAACTGAACAAAGAGCTTACTAAAGAATGATCGCCACTTATGTATATGTCATTCATCTTCACCTACCCAGAACCTGGCCTCACTCCTAATTATAATTAACTGATAGAAAGCACAATGGGAACTCCCACAATGGGAGATCCCTCTTACTATTACTGCCACAGAGTGGGAGTGGGAAAAGGAGGACTCCATTTAGCTGCTAAGACAATAGGGAAAGGTACAGGAAATAAGCTCTTGAATTATAGAAAAAGGAAAAACCAATTTTCTTATTGCCAAATTAATTCACAGCAACTTAACTCTAACTGGAGCCTCAGCTGTATCTTCCACTGACATAATACACTTATTATGAGCTAAATAGTATTCTATGGGGTAGGTAAAAACCTAATAACCATATTTCACAAAGTTTCTATAGAAAAATGTAAAGTCTCAAATGGTCAACCTAACAAATGTTAAAATGCAATCTGATAATACATTAAGGATTGCCTGGTTATGTCTAACAGACACAAGCATACCTACTAACACATATATGAGTATGTAAACAAATATGTAAAAAGAAGAATCAACTGGCTAATAAGTGAACAGAAAAATAAACACAGGTACATACTTACTTATGTGAAGAATAAGGGAGAAAACCCTGACAACTTAGGGAAGAGTAATATTTTCACCTTCCTGGGAATAACCACAAAAAACTCACAACCTTTTTTGCCTCTAAATGTTTCCTGCTCCACTAACTACACCAAAGGGGGTTCATATCTCTAGAGGCAGGTAAGAAACCCTATAGAAGACGGAAGAAGGGGATTAGCTTAATGGAACCACAGAATGCTAATTTCCTTTTAGAGACAGGATCTCACTCTGTCACCCAGGCTGGAGCACAGCGGTGCAAGCATAGCTCACTGCAGCTTTCAACCCCTGGGCTCAAGTGATCCTCTCACTTCAGCCTCCAGAGTAGGTAGGACTATAGATATGTACCACCATGCCCAGATAGATTTCTTCATTTTTTTTTAATAGAGACAGAATTTCACTATGTTGCCAAGCTGACCTCAATCTCTTGGTCTAAAGCAATCCTCTTGCCTCGGCCTCCCAAAGTGCTGGGATTACAGGCATAAACCACCATACCTGGCTGAAATACCAATTTCATACTAAATCTTGGTTGTCTAAGTACACAAAGCAGTAAACACACCGAATCAGTACTGTCAGCAGAACTTCCAAATGTATTCAGGTGATTAATAACGTCCTTGAGATCTTGGGCCATTTGTTTCAGCTGAGCATCTATACTTTCTGCTAATCTGTAACTGAAAAGGCAAGTGAAATAAAGGGATTAACAAAAAGTGTTTTCTCCACTACCTTGTTATTGACATATAAACATGACACTGCCAATTGGATTTGCCCAATTCCCCTATCTTTTCAGTGGATCTCAGTTATGACCAATAACATATTTTCATGGATGCAGCATTTGTGACCTTATTATTACCATATTCTAAAAATACTCCAAATGAGAAGGCTTTTATCTACCTTGTCATTTTTACCATCACCTATTCATCCTCTAGGTGAATGTTGTGGGGATCTGTAGAGCAAAGGAATCCTTTAAGGTGTCAAAATACACCTACAGGACATTTACATACGAAAGAGAAGTTATTTAGGGTTTGTCAATATTCAATAAATGCTGAGATGTCTTCAATGATTTTGAATACACAAATTTTCAAAATAAAACCTCATATAAATATACTCCATCAGGCAAAAAAAGATGTTTTGAGAATAAGCTTCACAATAATCAAAGATAGACAAATCTGTTAAGTTCACAAGTTACTTAAATTCTCAAGATTTCTACCCAAACTACACACACACACACACACACACACACACACGACCCAGTCAATAAATATGTTTATGAGAATTAAAGTGGCCAGAGGATTTTTCAACCTTAATGTGTATAAAAATTAAAAGAGTCAATTAGATTTGTAGGTAACTACTGCCTTTCTATGGCATAGTACTTATGCCATAGAATTAGTTGCCTAGATGGTTGAAGATTCTGGCAAAGATTTCATCACAATATAAATCTGGGCCACGTACAGTGGCACATGCCTGAAATCCCAGTACTTTGAGAGGCCGAGAAGAGTGGATCATGAGGTCAAGAGTTCAAGACCAGCTTGGCCAACATGGTAAAACTCCATCTCTACTAAAAATACAAAAAATTAGCCAGGTATGGTGGTATGCACCTGTAATTCCAGCTACTCAGGAGGCTGAGGCAGGAGAATTGCTTGAACCCAGCAGGCGGAGGTTGCAGTGCGCTGAGATCGTGCCACTGTACTCTAGCCTAGGTGACACAGCAAGACTTCATCTTGGAAAAAAAATAAATGCATATATGTGTGTGTGTGTGTGTGTGTGTGTGTGTGTGTGTGTGTCTGTGTGTGTGTGTATAAATCTGACTACCATAGAGCAACTAGAAAGGAACTAATGTCTCAAATATTTCTTTAAACTACAGTTAGGATCTTATGGCCAAAAAATGTAACTACATGTTTCAAAAAAAAAAGAATGCATAGAAAACAATACAAAAAAAAGAAAAATTCACAAAGGTTGAAATACAAAAGCAGAAACTGATTTAAGTTAGTATAGATTAGTTGTACTTACCACATTTAATGCTGCTACAAAAAAGTTAACTTGCAAGTATGTTAAAGATAGGCCCAGTCTTAACTCATAATAAGTCATCAATAAATTAGTCAAATTTAGTCTCAATCTAGATTATGTTGTACATTCATACAAATTCTCATACTTAATAAATTGGTCAGTTATCAAACCTCAGTTCCAGAGAAATAAAGTTACTTTGGGAACATTGGCACTGTATTGACAGGAGGTGAAGACTGAAGAGCTCACAAATAAAATATAGCCCTCCTAAGACATTGACCAAATCATTCCATTTTTGAAAGCTATACAGTTTGCCTCCAGATTAACAAACTGCCTTTAAAATAACAAATTATTTATCACTAAAGCAATTACATGAACCTTAGTTTTAGCAGAATCAACATAAATAGGAGACCACAAATATCCCACAATACCATGACACCACACACATAAAATTTGTACTTCTAATTTAAGAACAAATTTGACAAACACAAAAATTTTATGATGAACACACATAAGGTTGAGAGTAATAACAGTACATGGAATGCTATAAAACAAAATTGCCAGAATTATTTCCTCATTTACAAGCATCTAGAAAAGATCAGCAGAAAACAGTCAAACAAATTGATAAATGTCAACTACAAAAGCTTGTCCTTTTCTACCAATTTGTATTCCTTGCCTTCTGATTTGACTTTTCCCCTCTGTTCCTGGAATGTTCTCACAATGCATAAGTCCTGTCCCATTCTTAGATCTTTATTCAGTTATTTACGTCTCCACACGCTCCTCATCTGCATGCTGCAGATAATGAAGTCCACTCTGGTCACTCATAGACTCCTTTAAATAAGTCAACAGAAATTCTAGTTCCTGCTGCTGTGACAGGATAAAGTCCAATTCTTGTTCCAACCTGAATAAAATAAGTTAATAAAAGGGCTGATGAAAGGAATTTGGAGGGACAAAAAAAAAAAGGTTAACAAACTACAGAAGGAAAAAAACACTGAATAAAAAAATAGGTCTTTAATCTTTCAACCTGAGAAATCTAAGTTTCTACCTTTTCTGATCCAGTTTCCCTTTGTTCACTTCTCCATGTAAAATACTAATCTATAAAGAGAAATAAGAATACAATAATATAAACATTTAAATTTATATAACAATTTTAGAGCAATATTAATTTTCTCACACATACTTCAAATATGAAAAATTTCCTTCTATTCAGGGTACTTATTACCTAAGGAATATATTTTGAGCTGCTCACCAATATTGGAATAGAAAATTAACCACAGGGCTGGGTATGGTGGCTCATGCCTATAATCCTAGCACTTTGGGAGGCCAAGGCAGTAGGATCACTTGAGCCTAGGAGTTTGATACCAGACTAGGCAACACAGTAAGACCCAATCTCTACTAAAACACACACACACACAATTAGCTAGGGGTACTGGTGTGACCCTGTGGTCCCAGCTACTTGGGAAGCTGAAGTGGGAGGATTGCTTGAACCAGGCAGATTGAGACTGCAGTAAGCTGTAATTGCAGCATTGTGCTCCAGCCTAGGTGATAGAGGAAGACGCTGTTTTGAAAAACAAAAACATAAACAAAACAACAACAACAACAACAACAAAGAAAACCACAAAACACAGGTCTATTCTCTTGTGATCACCTGCAAATACTTGTGCAATGTAGGTAGATTAATGAAAATATCTTCTTACCATCTCACCATTTTCAATCAATGTACAGTCCCAAGCATTGACCTGAGTGGCCTGGAGAAGAAAGCACTTCTCTTGATCTTCCAGTTCAAGGTTCCACTCATTTACAAGACCCTCCAGTTGACCATATGTCATCACAGAAGTTGGTACTACACTAAAACATAAAAGGATGCAGGATGATCCAATAATCGTACTTTAAAAGTGTGATCAGATTTTAAGAACAAACACAGGAGGACTCTGAGAAGGAAACATGTAAGGAGCTTCTCATACCTGCTCCCAAAGAAAACAACCAAAACTGGTAAAGATGATTAAAAAAAAAAACAACTCTCAAAGTCACTTGAAATTATCCTAGGGGAATATAGTAAATAAAGATTTATTAAGAAAACTACTAAATCATAGCAAGAAGAGCTAAAGTCTGTGCCATAATCTACTCCTTCTCTTCCCCTCATTGCAGTTCAGCATAACAGAAGCTCCTTTATGGGTAAGCATAGCTAAGGAGATAGGATTCTCTCTCCCCTAGCTCTTAGTCAAAGTGACACATTCCCTGTCTGAGTAGTATCCACTAGAGAGTGGGCATTCCTCACTGGGCAGAACCATGCAGGACTCCAATTCCCCTGCCAAATGGTAACAAAAAAGGCTCAGCAACTAGCTGATCTTTGATCTCTTGACCCACAGAGCCAGTCAATGCTGATTCCTCTGCTGGGGCAATGTTAGCAGGGCTCAGTGGGAAGGTAATCAATTACCTACCTGGCAGACACAGGCACAGTTCCAATTCCTCTATCAGGGCTCTTTCTGTGGGATCCAATGACAAGCTGAACCTAAATCCCTACCCAGGGCAACAAGGCTCAATGAGGTAGTCAGGCAGGGTTAGTCACCATTAGGCTCCACCTCTTGCCTCTGGGTGTCAGAGACACCCAGTAGGGGACTGGATCTCTATACCTCTCTATACCCATCCAGCATCATTACAACTGAACAAGGGAATTCAAGTTGGGGGTTGTAGGGATCCCACTTCCTACCACCCGTGGGGTCAGCAATACTCAATGAGGAGCTTGACCTCCACATCCACTGGCAAAGCCAAGACTAAATGAGGTAGGGCAAAGAACACCACACCTAGTCAGTACTTTGTCCCCCTTCTCCCATGAGCCCGTGTTAGTTGGGACCAGTAGAGAGATAAGCCTTCATACTAACCAAGGAGGCTGAAAGAAGTGATATGAGGCATAGTAGTTGACATCCTGCTTCTTCCCTCCCCTATATCTGTGGGGCCAACAGGAGGCTAAAATTCTGCCTCCACCTGCAGCAAATAAGCAGTATGAGTCAGTCCTCCACTTCCCATTGATCTGGGGGCTCCAGGACCCAGCTGGGATCTGAACTTACATCTCCACTTACTGGCAATAAAGTGGTAGCATGCTGTGTTCACCTTTCATGAGCGATGAGTCAGTGGGACTAAGCAGGGAGCAGAGTTTCCATACCATCCATCTTCATTAAGACAGCATGAATAAGTGGTCCACTTTTGAGGCAGGTGGATCACGAGGTCAGGAGATCAAGACCATCTTGGCCAACATGGTGAAACCCCATCTCTACTAAAAAATACAAAAATTTACTGGGCATGGTGATGCATGCCTGTAGTCCCAGCTACTCGGGAGGCTGAGAGAGAAGAATTGCTTGAACCCGGCAGGCAGAGGTTGCAGTGAGCCGAGATCACACCACTGCACTGCAGCCTGGCAACAGAGCGAGACTCTGTCTCAAAAAAAAAAGAAAGAAAGAAAGAAAGAAAGAAAGAAATAGTTATATTAATATCAGATAAAGTGGACTACAGAGCAAAGAAAATTACTAGAACCAAAGAGAGACATTACACAGTGATAAAGGAATCAAGGCACCAGGAAGGCTAACAATTCTAAAGTGTAAGCAACCAAACAAGAAAGCCTCAAAATACGTGAAATAAAAACTGATTGAGCTAAAGGGAGAAATAGATAAATTCATAATTAAAGGCAGGGACTTCAAAAAGCCACTCTCCACAAAGGAAAAAACTACTAGACAGACTGCAATAATACAGAATCTGAAATTACAGTGAAGCAATATAATCTAATTTACATAAATAGAACTTTCCATCCTACAGCAGAAAACACAATTTTCAAATGTCCATGGAACATTGATCAAGGCAGACTATATCCTCACCCACAAAACAAATCTAAATAAATATAAAAGAACTGAAATCATACAAAGCATATTCTAACATCACAAAGGCATCAAACTAGAGATCAATACAGAAAAAAAAACAAGAACATCTCCAAACACTTGGATATTAAACAACACATCTCTAAATAATAAATTAGTCAGAGGAATTCACAAAGGAAGTTTAAAAAGTATACAGAGCTGAATGAAATCACAACATAAGATAATATGTAGGTCACAGTTAAGCAAGTGTTGAGTGGGATATTTATAGCACTAAATGTGTACTTTGGAAAAAGTCTCAAATCAACAGTCTGAGTTCACACCTCAACAAACTAGAAAAAGAGTAAAATGAACCCAGTGCAACCAGAAGGAAGGAAATAATAGACATCAGTGAAATTGAAAACATGAAAAGAATAGAGAATAATCAATTAAACAAAAGCTGGCTCTTTGGGAAAAGATCATTAAAATTGATAAAAGAAAGACACAAACTACTAATATCAGAAATGAAACAGAATATCCCTACGACCATTAAAAGGACAATAATGGAATATGAACAATTTTATACTCATACATTTAACAACATAAAAAATGAACCAATTCTTTAAAAACCATACATTCATCAAAGATGAACTAGATAACCTGAATAGTTCTAGAACCATTAAATAAATTGATTTGTAATTTAAAAGCCCCTTTAGCCTAAAAGCCCCTTTAACCAGGCATAGTGGCTCATGCCTATAATCCCAGCACTTTGGGAGGTCGAGGCGGACAGATCACTTGAGGTCATGAGTTCAAGTCCAGCCTCGCCAACATGGTGAAACCTGTCTCTACTAAAAACATAAAAATTAGCCAGATGTGGTGGTGGGCACCGGCAATCTCAACAACTTGGGAGGCCTCAGCTGAGGTAACAGAATCACTTGAACCTGGGAGGTGGAGGATGCAGTGAGCTAAGATCTCAACACTGTACTCCAGCCTAGGAGACAAAGTGAGATTCCTTCCCAATAAATAAATAAATAAATATCCCTTTAAAAGAAAGACACAAGGCCAGAAGGTTTCACTAGAGAATTCTGCCAACATTTTATAAATTTACACAAATTTTACCCTATTTCTTTTAGAAAACAGAAAACAGAAGACTTCCCAGATTATTTTTTTTTAATTTTTTAATTTTTTATTTTTTATTGCATTTTAGGTTTTGGGGTACATGCGAAGAACATGCAAGATTGTTGCATAGGTACACACGTGGCAATGTGGTTTGTTGCCTTTCTCCCCTTCACCTATATCTGGCATTTCTCCCCATGCTATCTCTCCCCAACTCCCCACCCCCCACTGTCCCTCCCCTATTTCCCCCCAACAGACCCCAGTGTATAGTGCTCCCCTCCCTGTGTCCATGTGTTCTCATCATTCATCACCCGCCTATGAGTGAGAACATGCAGTGTTTGATTTTCTATTCTTGTGTCAGTTTGCTGAGACTGATGGTTTCCAGGTTCATCCACTTCCCTACAAAGACACAAACTCATCGTTTTTGATGGCTACATAATATTCCATGGTGTATATGGGCCACATTTTCCCTGTCCAGTCTATCATCGATGGGCGTTTGGGTTGGTTCCAGGTCTTTGCTATTGTAAACAGTGCTGCAATGAACATTCGTGTGCATGTGTCCTTAAAGTAGAATGATTTATAGTCCTTTGGATATATACCCAGTAATGGGATTGCTGGGTCAAATGGAATTTCTATTTCTAGGTCCTTGAGGAATTGCCACACTGTCTTCCACAATGGTTGAACTAATTTACACTCCCACCAACAGTATAAAAGTGTTCCTATTTCTCCATATCCAGATCATTTTTATAGAGCCAATATTACCCTGATACCAAAGCTAGAGGCATAAAAAAAGAAGAAAACTACAGACTATTAGTTCTCATGAACTTAGATACGGAAGTCCTTATAGCACCAGGAAACCAAATTTTTAAAAATGTATCAAAAATTATACACCATGATCAAGTGGGATTTATTTCTCATATGCAGGGCTGGTTAAACATCTAAAAATCAATCAGTGTAATCCACCACTTCACCAAGATAAAGAAAAAAATCTTAAAAGACTTTATCAATTGAGGCTGAAAAAGCATTTGACACAAATTGATTTTTGACAAAGGTGTGAAAGCAATTCAGGGGGAAGATAGCCTTTCAATAAATGATGTTGGAAAAACTTGACATCCACAGACAAAAATAAATTAATCTTGACCTAAACCTCACACCTTATATAAAAATTGACTCAAAATGGATCACAAGCTTAAATGTAAAATGTGAAACTATAAAACTTTAGAAAAAAATAGAAGAAAATCTTTGGGATCTAGGGCTAATACAGGATTTATTATAATTGACACTAAAAGCACAATTCATTAAATGAAAATGTAATAAATTATAACTCACCAATTAAAAGTTTTTATTCAGCAAAAGGACCCTGTTAAGAGGATAAAAAGCCAAGTTACACAGTTAAAGAATATACTTAAAAGCCACATATCTGACAAAAGACTGGTATCTAGAGTATATAACAAACTCTCCAGACTAAACAGTAAAAAATCAAATAATCCAAGTAGAAAATGGACAAAAGATATGAATAGACATTTCACCAAAGAGGATCCACTGATGGCAAATAAACATGTGAAAAGATATTCAACATCATTAGTCATCAGGGAAATGCAAATTAAAACCACAATGAGATATCACTTCACATCTGTCAGAAGGGCTAAAATATAAAGTAGTGACAACACCAAATCCTGGCAAGAATGTAGACAATCTGAATCACCCATACGTTGCTAGTGGGCGTGTAAAATGGCACAGTACTCTGGTAAAGAACTTGACAGTTTCTTAAAAAAGCAAAACAAAACCAAAAAACAACATGTAACTACCACATCACCCAACAACTGTACTCCTAGGCATTTATCCCAGAGGAATGAGACTTATATTCCTAAAAAACCTGTACACTAATGTTCACGTCACTTTTTTCATAATAGCCAAAAAACTGGAAACAACCTATATGTCCATCAACAGGTGAATGGATAAATAAACCATTGTGCATCCACAATGCCAGGGAATACTACTCAGAAATAAAAAAGAACAAACTATTGATGCACGTGACAACTTGGGTGGATCAGAAGGAATTATGCTGAATTAAGAAATCCAATCCCCAAAGGTCACATATGTATAACTCTATCTGTACAACACTCTTAAAATGTCAAGATTATAGAAATAGAAAACAGATTAATTGTTGCTCAGAGTCAAGGAAAGGAAGAGAGTGGGGGTGGCTACACAAGGGCAACAGGAGGAATCCTTGTAGTGATAGAACTGTTCTGTATTTGACTGTAGCAATATTAATATCTTGGTTGTGATATTATACTATAGTACTGTTAAGATGTTATCATTGGATGAAATGATATAAAGACCATATAGAATATTGTGTATTATTTCTTACATATACATGTGACTCTACAATTATCTCAAAATAAAATGTTTAATTTAAAAAATGAACAAATACTAGAGAGAAGCATGGTATACAGGCTCCAGAACTTGACTGTCTGAATTTTAATCCTGACTCAACCATTAACAAGTATGCAACTATGAGTATATTACAAAATCTCTAAATGCTCTTCTTTTCTCATCTATAAAATGGGAACGAAAATAGTGCCTACCTCATAGGGTTACTGTGAGGATAAATGACATGATGCTTGTAATGCACTGTCATCTTGCTAAACATAAGTAATTACATAATAAGTGGTAGCTATTATTAGTAATAGTAATGATTATATTATAACAATATTCAGAAGGCAAGGCATGCTGTTGGTTGTTCAAATTCCTAAACTACAGAAATCTTTCTCTAACTGTTCCCTCAACTTGGTCATGTAGCTAACTTTCAAATATTCTAAAGCTATCCAAGCAAATGTCTTGTACATGATAAATAAAATAAAACACATGCAAATTTTCAAATAAATAGGCTTACCTAACAGTTGAAATATAAGGTACACGGTTTTCAAACCCTCCTGATGACAGTTGTTGGTTCACAGTAAAGCCACTGGTGACTGTGGTAATAGTGGTGGTGGTGACTGTGGTGGTGGCAGTCGTTGAAGTTGTAACTGGAAAATAAACTGTATAATGTTAGTAAGAAATGAGAAATTTGTTTTATTTAAGCCTTGATCATTCAGATTTAAAATTATGGAGGCATTTTTAAACATACAAATTGGAACTCAAAGTTGTGGATTTGAACTCAACACTGTTGTAATATGAAATAATATATGGCAGGCCAGGTACCTAAATTAACTTTCCAGTTGAAAACTAAAACTCATGGATAAATTCATAGAAAAATAAAACTTCTAAGTCGCCCAATAACTGGGTAAATCAATCCTCAAAATTCTTCTAATAAAGAAAATTCTAGTCCCAGATGCCATTGTTGGTAAGTTTTACTAAACTTTCAAGAAAAGAATAATTGCAATTTATAAAAGATCTCTGTACATCTATATCTTTGCATACTTACATGACTGTACCTGTGTAATTAATTCCTAGAAATAAAATTTATAGATCAAAGTGTCAGCATGCTCTAAATTTTAACATAACTTGCCAAATTGCCCTATCTAAATAATTTTGCCAATTTATGTCCCTATCAATAGAAAAGAGTGCCTATTTCTCTATATCACAGCCAATACTAGGCATACATTTTTGCAAACCCTAGGAAAAAGCTTCTCAAACTTTTATCTACAGCCAAGACCTCTCTCCTATGTCTTTTTCGGTTACACCTCTATTAGAATGTCCTGCTCTCCATAGATAAAATCCTAAGCATACTTCATGGCTTGACTCAAATTCTTTGTTCCCCATATTTATCACCCACTTCTCTCCTACTTATAATTTTCTTTTGGTTTTCTGAACTTTTGTAGTACTTTTGGTTCTTATTATACACTGAGCACTTAATGAACAATGCACAGAAAATTGTGGCTGGTAGGGAGCTGGGAAGGTTTTATTTTCTTCTTTTTGGTTCTCTGTATTTTCAAATGTTCTTACAAATAGTAAATGCCACTTCTGTAACAAGAAATCTGTTATGAAAATATAATGTACATGATTGCTTATTTTACGTTAACCTGCTTTCTCAATTAGCAATATTTTCAGGTTAATGGCCACACTAGATAAATGCATAAACCATGGTGCCTGCTTGCTAAAAGCATTGACTACTCTGAGGGAGGCTAGCCTGAGGGAACATTCCTGCTGAGGGAACAAGCTCAAATACCCATTACTTGTCCAGATAACTCTGTCCTTTTTGTTCCTTGTTCACAGTTGATTGTGCAGGATGGCCAAGTGAAGGATGGGAAGCCATCCAATGTACTAATAGCAGCCTACCTGAGGGTCTGGCACAAAAAGCTCTAGCCAAACAGGATTAAGATGAGTCAGAATTTCATTTCCAAAAATATTGCAATATGGAAAAAAAATCTGCTTCTAGGCAGGTACTGGGAAATATTTCCAAAAGTATAAAAGGAATCCAACTATAGGCAGAGAGATTTGAAAGGACCGACAGAGGAAGGACGTGAAGTAGAAGTGACGGACCATAAGCAAGTCAAAATTAAGAATAAGGTAAAACAACGGCAGAAAAAGAGATAAGGAAACCAATGAGAAGTTTTTAAAAAAGAAAAAGTAGACAAAGAGAGAGTAACCAAATTATGCTTATGCAATATTTGATTTAGGAGGTCCCTAAAACTGCCTTAAGAATAATTCTTAAGGTCCAATTTCCTTGAGGTAAGAGTGTCATGTCAATGACTTTACTAGAATTTCACAAGGCTCCATTTCCTTTTTGGCCACAAAAGTTCTTATGATAATTCCCCATTCTTTATGTTAGCCCTTGTGAGGGTGAAATGTGCACCACAGAGGAAGAACATGCCCAATTACAAAGAAGCCCAGGAGTCACTATGGTTAGAACAATGGAGAGATTACAGATTGGATCTTGTGTGATATTCTTTACAACTATAAGTAATCATTTTATTCATCTGAGAACAAAAATCTTATCTGAAAGGAAATCTTTCCCCAGAAATGCTAAAAATTAATGATAATACCAATAGACTCCCTTTAGTAATTAATTCACCCAAACACTGAGTAACTACTACATTCAAGACAGAAAAAATTTTTTTAAATGACCCCTTCTTGTAAAGGAGAATATCTTTACCCAAAGATGGTTTTCTAATAAAGCAATCTGTATTTCCTAACATGGATAGATATTCTAAGATGTATAATTGGCCAGGCACAGTGGCTCACACCTGTAATCCCAGCACTTTGGGAGGCAGAAGCAGGCAGATCACTGGAGCTCAGAAGTTCGAGACAAGCCTGGCCTACATGGTGAAACCTCGTCTCTACTAAAAATACAAAAATCAGCCAGACGTGGTAGCACACGCCTATGATTGAGGTACTCGAGAGGCCAAGTGGGTGACAGAGCGAGATTTTGTCTCAAAAAATAAAAGCTGCATCCTCAAGAGGAAACAGCAAATTCTAAGAATGTGTATACACACACACACACACACACACAGACAAATGTAAAGAATGTTTGTATATGCTTAGAAAGAAGTCTAGATAGATAAGCAAACTGTTCTCTCTAGAGGTAGTGATATGTATACATGCATGTATGTATTGTTTTTATATATAAGCAGCCCAAACATAAAGGAATCCTGAGTCATTTTAAAATGGTATGATTATTGTAACATTTTATACAGTTTTATTTTTGCTATTTTTCATGCTATTTTTAAAGGCATAAATTAACTCTGGCATATTCAAATAATAATATTTCAATTAATACCAAAAAAGGAATGGGTTTGAAAGTTCTATCACAGTCTGATTTTGCAAATTACAACTTCGGTTTTAACCAGTTAATACAGTCAATACCACATTATCTGTGTAGTAAAAGAGAAATATGGCTCTAAAACTAATACAAAAAAACTACATACTAAATTTGAACTCACATTTCAATAAATCTCATTCTGATAGTCTTAAAAATCATTACATAAAATAGTGTAAATATCCCTTAAAATATACTACTATCCAATTTTCCTATCCTGTCCCTGATCAACAGTTCTGCATCTTATTCCATACTGGGAGTGGACATCAACACCTTCCCAGACTATAAAATAAAACATTTGCTGATTATACCTAGGGCACAGAGTAATCCCAAATGGCTATAAATTTGCAGATACAGATGCTTGAAAGCTGCTCTACAAGACTGCTTAGTGAGATAAAGAATCTAAATAAGTAAATACACTTGAAGAGAAAGAAAGGTAAGTAGAGGAAAAAAACACCCCAAATTTGGGTTGAGAAAGATCCATGGGGATGAGAAAGACCCATGCCCATAATCCAATTACCTCCCACCAGGTCCCTCCCACATGTGGGAATTATGGAAGCTACAATTCAAGACGAGATTTGGGTGAGGATACAGCCAAACCATATCTTGATGCTAAGGGATGGTCTAGTGGCAAAAGTAATATTTGTAGGAAGGAATTTGAGACATATAGAAAAGGGCTGGGTATGACAGAGTCATGAAAGAACCTGCCAATTCCTATTTCAGTGATCCAACCCATGACTAAAAGAATCAGGGTTTTTTTTCATTATTTTTCAGGGAAACAATGTGTCACATTTTTTGCAAATATAGTAACTTGCAATGTTCTTATGGCATACCCTTCACAAGTCTCATCTGTTGGCCAGTTAGCCTACTAAACAGTAGTAACTCAGACAGTTATGTAAAAGAAGAAATAGAGATGAGGCCAGGTGTGGTAGCTCATGCCTACAATCTGAACTCTTTGGGAGGCCAAGGTGGAAGGATAGCTTGAGCCCAGGACTTTGAGACCAGCCTGGACAATGCAGTGAGACATCATCTCTACTAAAAAAAAAAAAAAAATCAGCCAGGTGTGGTGGCACATGCCTGTAGTCCCAGGTATTCAGGAGGCTGAGGTGGGAGGATCACTTAAACCCATGAGTTTGAGACCAGTCTGCACAATGCAGTGAGACCTTGTCTCTACTGAAAAAAAAAAATCAGTTGGGCATGGTGTTACATGCCCACAGTCCCAGGTGGGAGGATCGCTTGAATCCAGGAGATTAGGCTGCAGTCAGCTATAATCACATCACTGCACTCTAACCTGGGTGACAAAGTGAGAGTGTATCTTAAAAATAAAAAGAAAGAGATGAGATATATCTCTGTTTAGGAATAATTATTTTAAGCTTAAAAGGGATTGACTTTTAATTTAAGCCAAATTAAAGAAAGATTCATTTCATCCCTAAGTAAACTTTTTAAAGTAAAAACAAGTAAGACTTCTCCAAAATTGAGTCTGACTTAAAGGATAGGTTTAAGTAGATGACCCCTTACCACCTAACTCAGAATAGCTATGGGCAATGGATAACCACAACTTAACTAGCTCCTAACTGGCAGAAACAAATTTAGAATAGGTCTAGGGAAACTCCTGTAATCAACTTTAGAAGAGGGTCAATTTTAATAGAGGTCAAAACCTAAACTAACTTTTACAAAAAAAAAAAAAATCAAAACTTCATCAGTCTCAACTGGCTAAACACTGTGATCAATAACAAAAAATCTTAAGTTTCATGGTTGACAAGAATGTGACAGCTTTTTTGCCTGTAGTCATCTCAAAGGAATAACATCATCGATATCAACTATCTCATTCTACTCTTTGGCAATCATTTACATAAATATATTGTGTACCTTTTGGATACTCTGATGAGATGGTCAAAACCACTTAGCCCTAAAAACCATAGAACTTACTGCTTGTTATGAAGCACATTTCCAACGAGAGTCCCAAGACATTCCAATAATTCTAAAATCTTACTAACTGCAGTAAGAGCTGCTCCACCTGCTCCGGAAAATTTTAATGCAAATCCCAAAGTTATAACACCAAGTGTTCTTGCCGAAATTGTTGGAGCACCAACTGCAGAGAACAACATAATATTAGCTATTACCCTTTATTTCAAAAACAGTGAGAAATTTATATAGCCTTTTTCATCTGAAGAATCCTTTAGAAACCTTTGGTTAAACTTCAAAACACTATGGTCAATTCATTTATATGAAATGTCCAAAAAAGGCAAATCTATGGAGATGGAAAGCAGATTAGTGCTTGTCTGTGGCTGAGGGATCTTATTGGAATGATGGAAATGTCCTAAAACTAAATATGGTGACGGTTACACAATTCAATAAACTTACTAAGATCACTGGATTGCATACTTAAAGTAAGTTAACTTTATGATGTGTAAGTTATAATTCCTTAAAGTTAATTAAAAAATATTGTGGTCCTGATATCTTTTCATTATGTAGGCAAGGACATCAGAAGAAGAAAAGTGGGGGAACCTGTCAAAAGTCAGAGAGCAAGTTTTTGACTGAACATGGAATTTATTCAATAATTTTAACTCCAAACCTTGGACATGGTCATATTCATGAACTCTATCATAGTTGAGAAGGATACTGTTTACATATATCAAAAGGATTCCAGAATCATAGTCATGTCTCAAAACTGAAATCTAAGTGGTATATAACTCCTGTCATAACCAATCTTAACTAATGCCTAACTATGCCAATTATGACATTGTAAAGAAAATACCTTGAAATAAGTCAGTTTATAAAGATCTGTAAGAAAGAATTGTCTAAGTCATACAAAATTCAGTATTTTCTTTTCTTTCTTAATTTAATTTAATTTTTAATTTTTTTTTTTGAGATAGGGTCTTACTCTGTCACCCAAGCTGGAGTGCAGTGGTGCAATTTTGGCTCACTGCAGCCTTGACTTCCTGGGCTCAAGCAATCCTCCCACCTCAGCCTCCCCAATAGCTGGGACTACAGGCATGCATCACTATGTCCGGCAATTTTTTATTATTTTTTGTAGAGACAGGGTTTCATCATGTTGTCCAAGTTGGTCTCAAACTCCTAGGCTCAAGAAATCTCCCTGCCACAGCCTCCCAAAGTGCTGGGATTATAGGCAATGAGCCCTGAGTCTGGCCTGAATTTAATATTTTTAACATTTGCTATTACTATACTAATGGAAAATGTGTAACCAAGAAGTTGGGGTTACAAGATAATATCTCACGTCTCAGCTGAAAGCACTCAGCTACATAGTCCTCTTCAGGGGGAGAGGTCACAAGACATCACATAATGTCAATTAGAAGCCCAAAACTACAGCTGGTCCTTGGTCACGTTCCACTTCTGATCAGTAAAATGTAAGGACCACAAACCAGGTCAATATTGAAAAATACACTACAGCAAGGCTCCAACATTTATGTCCCATTTTATCTTAGTTACATGGATAATAAGGGCTTCTTCCCTTCAGACATACTTGGCAAAACTCCCACTCTGGGTATTGTTAACAACTTCAAGAAGTTTTTTCAAAATATCACAATATTAACAAATTGTGCTCTTAAAGTTAGCATTTTAAGCTATAATAACCATGTTAATACAAAAAAAATTAACAGCTAAAGCCATGACAATTAGGTTCTTAAGCAAAGCTACTATAAGCAATTATAAATGAGTTCAAGAAAAATGATAATTTCTGAGATACAGGAGATTTGTATCTTATCCTGGCAAATTGAGTAAGGTAGCCTCATGTGAAATAAGAGTATTTTCTTTGGAATTGGTAACTTACATGAGAGCCCAACACCAGCAGTGGAGGTCAAAACATTTGATGCTGAGGTAAACTGCATGGTGCTTGAACTAGTGGTGGTACCAATAGTAGCTGCTGGAGCCAAACCTAAAATACAAAAAAAAAAAAAAAAAAACAAAGCAGAAAAATATATCACTAAAAATAATGTTTCAAAGTAAAACACCATTATAACAAGGTTCATTAATACGGAGAAATAAAAACAAAGCAAGGTATCCTGAAACCTAATCAATAAGAGTAAAAGCTTGATTAAAAACAAGAAAGTTCTTTGGTACTACTTTAGTATAGCCAGTCTTCTAGCACCATCATAACAAAGAAATTCTACTTTACTGAAAAAGTAGTCCTAAGAGGAGGGATCCACTTCTAGAACTGCAGCATAAAAGTCCCATGGACCCATTCCCAACTAAATTCATAGCCAGCAAAAAGCATGTTTTAAAAAACAGGAAATGGCTGAATATTGTTCTAAGAGCCCATAGCAAATGAAGAAACATTTATTCAAGAAAATCTGCTAAAACTCAGTAATCTAACAATAACATCCAATGGCATATGAGCCACAAAACACTCCTTTCCTTCCACCATCCCCTTGCTCACCTTGATGGAAGCTACTCTCCAGAGAGGGGTGGCCAAAACTGGACTCCCTCTGACCTCAGCTCCCAACCAAGGAATAGAGCATCCCAATGGGAGGGACAGGTAGCCAGCATTCCCTCCCACCTCCAACACAGAGATGAAAGGATGAAATTCCTGTAGAGTACACCTAAGAGTTCAGGGGCTCCCTTCCTTTACTCACAGGTGGAGGTTCTACCCAAAGCAGAGAAGGCTGAGAATACTGAGGCCCCAATCACCCTCACTCTGATTGTCCCACCCCAGTTCACTTGCAGGGTTAAGGTCCACACCTGAAGAGGTAAGCAAGAAGACCAGTGGCTAATGTCACTGCCCAGTACCCAAAGCACTGGCTGAACGATTCTGCCTAGAGATAAAGGCCGTTCATGAGAACAGAGAGCTCCTAAGCCATCCCCAAAAGAACTGATTTCATTTGAAACAGAGTGTGAAGACATTCAAGCCCAAAACCTTACTCTATAAAATGGAGATTTGGGTGGTAAACAATCAAGAGGAAGCAGATAGCTTTATGAGAATAACAATTTAGGGTCTAAGTTGGTTAGTTTATCAGCGATAACCAGGGAAAAAGAAAGCTGAAAAGAGCCATCCTGAAATCGGAAGAATTAAGTACTGATATACATTAAAACATGGATGAATCTTGAAAACATTATGCTAAATGAAAGAAGTCAGACCAAAAAACAAAAGTCTCATATTGTGAAATTCTATTTCTAAGAAATATCCAGAATAGGCAAATCCATAGACAGAAAGTATGTTAGTGATTCCCAGGGGTTGGGAGGAAGGGGTAATGAGGAGTGACTGCTAATGGGTACAGGGGTTTTTGCGGGGTGATGAAAATGTTCTCAAATTACATAGTGGTGATCGTTGTACACTCTGTGACTATATTTAAAATCACGAAATTGTATACTTTAAAATAATGAATTTTAAGATATGTGATTTATACCTCAATTATGCTATTATTTAAAGAACACATTATCATCTCAATAGAGTCAGAGAAAAGCATTTGATAAAATCCAATACCCTTTTGTGGCAAAAACACTCAACAAATTAGGAAGAAAAGGGAGCTTCCTAAACAGGATAAAGGGCACTAACAAACAATCTACAGTAACATCACACTTAATGGTGAAAGACTAAATACTTTCCCACTACCATCAGAAACAAAACAAGGATGTCTGCTCTAACCACTTCAATGCAACAATACATTAAAAATTCTAGCCAGGATAGTAGGCAGGAGAAAGAAATAAAAGGCATGAGAATTGAAAAGAAAGAAGTAAAACTATCTCCATTCTTAGATGACATGAACATAAATACAGAATATTCTAAGTAATCCAATAAAAATCTACTAGAACAATAAACTAGTTGAGCAAGGTTGCAAGATACAAGATTCATATGTAAAAATAAATTACATTTCTATATTATAACAATGAACAATACAAAATGAAACAATATAAAAATGAAAGAAAGTAAGAATATAATTCCATTTATGATTGTTCAAAAAGAATCAAATACTTAAGGACAATTTTTAAGTTACATGATGTACACAAAAATATGAAACATCATTAAAAGAAATTAAAGACATTCTAAATAAATAAAAAGATCTCATGTTGATGGATCAAAAGACTTAATATTGCTAAGATAGCGTGATAGAAAGAAAACTGGTCCCTAAAGATGGCCTAATATCCAGAACCTGTGAACATACTGCCTTACTTGATAAAGGGACTTTACAGATGGGATTAAGGTTAAATACCTTGAGATTATCCTGAATTATCCAGGTGAGAAAATTTAATGACATCAATCCTTTAAAGTAGAGAACCTTTCCAGGATGTGATCAGAGGTAGAAGTGACTATAAAACAATGGTCAGAAAGATACAAAATTGCTTATACAAATGGCCAATAAAGCACATGAAAACATGCTCAATATTCTTAGACATTAGAGAACTGTAAATCAAAGCCATAATGAGATACTACATTATACCCATTAGGATGGCGATAATCAAAAAGATAGATCAAGTGTTGAGAATGTGGAGAAATTGGAAATCTCATACACTGCTGCTGGAAATGCAAAATGTTGCACCTCTTTGGAAAACTGTCTGGCATTTCCTCAATGGGCTTACATAGTGTTACCATATGACCCAGCAATTCTACTCTTAGGTATATATATGCCAAAAACAGATGAAACATATAGCCACACAAAAACATATACGTGAATATTCATAGCAGTATTATTCAAAATAGACAAAGGGTAGAAACAACCCAAATGCCTATTAACTGATGAATAAAATACAGTATATCCATACAATAGAATTGTACTTGCCATAAAAGAAAAAGTAGTAATACATGCTGCCACATGAATAAGCTTTGAAAACACGCTAAGTGAAAGAAGCTAGTCACAAAAGACTGAATAATATATTATTCCATTTACAAAAAATGTATTATTCCATTACAGAGACAAAATGTAGATTAGTGGTTGCCAAGGAATGGGAAAGGAGGAATGGGCAATGACTGCTAATGAGTAGAGAGTTTCTTTTGGGGATAATGAAAATATTCTAATACGGCCTGCTGTAATGGTTGCATAGCTCTGTGAACCACTGAACTGTACATTTTAAATGGGTGAACTGTACAGTATGTGAATAATAAATGGAGGCCTGGAATAAATTTTCAGAAAACAGATTACCTGCTTCTTTAAAAATAAAACTATAAAACTGGAGAAATTAATGCATAAAGACACAAATAAGATTAATGAGTTACTTGAAAGCAAAGTTCGTATCTTTTTATTCTCACTATAGATCAAGGTACATGGCACATAAGAGCAATTGTTCAATAAATGCTTCTGCTGAATTGAACCAACTTCTTCTAGATTCTAACACATAATTACAGATATTCCATTTCACCTTTAAAAGGAAAAGTGCTTAATAAGTAACTGCACTTGCATCTATTACTGCCTGCATTCAACTGTCGAGCAATTCATGGTGACAAATGATGTAAGACTCTGCTATCCAAAATATCTAGGTCCTCTGGGGGTGAAAGGGACAGAGAGGAGATGTGGGGAAGGAATTGGAAACTTTACCACATATAAAAATGACAGAATTTATACAGTGCAATATCCGTCTGCTTCATTTAGGAGAAGAACCATATGTATACATATAAAAAAATAACCAATTGTATAGCAAAGGCATTTATATTTACAATTCATTTCCTACCTGAGAGGTTGAATTTTAAAAATGGGTTTCATTGCTACTTCAATTTTTCATTCAAAATTGCATATTCATGTCATCTGTCCATTTTTTCATGAAAGAATACTGTGTTATTACTGACATTTAAAAATTTTATTTTAAAATTACATAGTTATATTGCATAATGGGGGTTGGGCTTCTAGCATACCTATCACCCAAATAGTGAACACTGTACCCAATAGGTAATTTTTCAGCCTTTACTCTCACCCCCAACTCTCCCCTTTTGGAGTCCCTAGTGTTTATTATTTTCATCTTAATGTCCACGTATACCCACTGTTTAGCTCCCACTTATACATGAGAACATGCAATATTTGATTGGCTTTTTCTGAGTTACTTCACTTAGGCCTCTGGCTCCATCCACGATATTACAAAGGACATGATTTCATTCTTTTTTATGGCTGCACAGTCCAACCACTTATGGACATTTAGGTTGATTTCATGACTTTGCCATTGTGAACAGTGCTGCAGTAAACATACAAATGCAGATGTCTTTTTTATATACTGGTTTCTTTTCCTTTGGGTAGATATCCAGCAGTGGGACTGCTAAGTCAAAAGGTAGTTCTATTTTTAATTCTCTGAGAAATCTCCGTATTGTCTTCCATAGAAATTGAGATAATTTACATTTCCACAAATGCTATTACTGATTTTTAATAAAAGTGTATATCAAAGCTATTTATTTTGTCATATGTTGCAATAATTCCTCTACTGCAGTTTGCCATTTAGTTTTTATTTTATTTTTTATATAGTCAAGTCTTTCCATCATTTTTTCCTCTGATCTATTTCTCCATATCATAGTCTATGTCTTTATATCATGTTTAAAAAGATTTTCTCTTAAACATGTGAAAAGGTGTTCAATCTCATTTTTAAGAGAAAATTACAAATTACAACTACATTGAGAATAATTTCATTTAACAAATGGCAAGAAGCCAAAAACTAAACACATTCTGTTAAAGACACTGAAAGGAAGCAGGTACCTCACAGGTTCCTATTGGGATAAATTGGTACAACTATGTGAAACAAGTGGTCAGTGTTTTAAAAAGTACAAATACAAAAGAAAACTTCAGGCCAATATCCATGATGAACATAGATGCAAAAATCTTCAATAAAATATTGGCAAGCCGATTGCAACAGCAAATCAAAAAACTTATTCATCATGATCAAGTAGGATTCATCCCAGGGATGCAAGGCTGGTTCAACACACGCAAGTCTATCAACGTAATTCACCACATAAACAGAACCAAAAACAAAAACCACATGATTATCTCAATTGACGCAGAGAAGGCATTTGACAAAATTCAACAGCCCTTTATGCTAAAAACCCTCAATAAACTCGGTATCGATGGAACGTATCTCAAAGTAATAAAAGCTATTTATGACAAACCAACAGCCAATATCATACTGAATGGGCAAAAACTGGAAGCATTCCCTTTGAAATCTGGTACTAGACAAGGATGCCCTCTCTCACCACTCCTATTCAACATAGTACTGGAAGTTCTAGCCAGAGCAATCAGGCAAGAAAAAAGAAATAAAGGGTATTCAAATAGGAAACGTGGAAGCCAAATTGTCTCTATTTGCAGACGACATGATAGTATACCTAGAAGACCCCATCGCCTGAGCCCAAAAACTCCTGAAACTGATAAACAACTTCAGCAAAGTCTCAGGATATAAAATCAATGTGCAAAAATCACAAGCATTCGTCTACACCAATAACAGACTTAAAGAAAGCCAAATCAAGAGCGAACTGCCATTCGCAATTGCTACAAAAAGAATAAAATACCTTGGAATACAACTCACAAGGAACGTAAGGGACCTCTTCAAGGAGAACTACAAACCACTGCTCAACGAAATCAGAGAGGACACAAACAGATGGAGAAACATTCCATGTTCATGGTTAGGAAGAATTAATATCGTGAAAATGGCTATACTGCCCAAAGTAATTTACAGAATCAACGCTATCCCCATCAAGCTACCATTGACTTTCTTCACAGAACTGGAAAAAACCACCATGAACTTCATATGGAACCAAAAGAGAGCCCGCATAGCCAAGTCAATTCTAAGCAAAAAGAACACAGCGGGGGGCATCACACTACCGGATTTCAAACTATACTACAAGGCTACAGTAATCAAAACAGCATGGTACTGGTACCAAAACAGAGATATAGACCAGTGGAACAACACAGAGGCACCGGAGGCAACACAACATACATACAACTATACAATCTTTGATAAACCTGACAAAAACAAGCAATGGGGCAAGGATTCCATGTTTAACAAATGGTGTAGGGAAAACTGGCTAGCCATGTGCAGAAAGCAGAAACTGGACCCCTTCCTGACACCTTACACTAAAATTAACTCCAGATGGATTAAAGACTTAAACATAAGACCTGGCACCATAAAAACCCTAGAAGGAAATCTAGGCAAAACTATCCAGGACATAGGAGTAGGCAAGGACTTCATGAACAAAACACCAAGAGCATTGGCAACAAAAGCCAAAATAGACAAATGGGACCTAACGAAACTCCACAGCTTCTGCACGGCAAAAGAAACAGTCACTAGAGTGGATCGGCAACCAACAGAATGGGAAAAAATTTTCGCAGTCTACCCATCTGACAAAGGGCTGATATCCAGAATTTACAAACAACTCAAGCAGATTTACAGGAAAAAAACAAACAAGCCCATTCAAAAGTGGGCAAAGGATATGAACAGATACTTTACGAAAGAAGACATATATGAGGCCAACAATCATATGAAAAAATGCTCATCGTCACTGGTCATCAGAGAGATGCAAATCAAAACCACATTGAGATACCATCTCACGCCAGTTAGAATGGCGATCATTAAAAAATCTGGAGACAACAGATGCTGGAGAGGATGTGGAGAAAAAGGAACACTTTTACACTGTTGGTGGGAGTGTAAATTAGTTCAACCATTGTGGAAGACAGTGTGGCGATTCCTCAAGGCCTTAGAAATAGAAATTCCATTTGACCCAGCAATCCCATTACTGGGTGTATATCCAAAAGACTATAAATCGTTCTACTATAAGGACACATGTACACGAATGTTCATTGCAGCACTGTTTACAATAGCAAAGACCTGGAATCAACCCAAATGCCCATTGATAATAGACTGGATTGGAAAAATGTGGCACATATACACCATGGAATATTATGCAGCAATCAGAAATGATGAGTTCGTGTCGTTTGTAGGGACATGGATGAATCTGGAAAACATCATCCTCAGCAAACTGACACAAGAACAGAAAATGAAACACCGCATATTCTCACTCATAGGTGGGTGATGAAAAATGAGAACACATGGACACAGAAAGGGGAGTACTAAACACTGGGGTCTATTGGGGGGAAAAGGGGTGGGCCAGTGGGAGGGGGAGGTGGGGAGGGATAGCCTGGGGAGAAATGCCAAATGTGGGTGAAGGGGAGAAGAAAAGCAAAGCACACTGCCATGTGTGTACCTACGCAACTGTCTCGCATGCTCTGCTCATGTACCCCAAAACCTATAATCAAATAAAAAATTAAAAGAAAAAAAAAAAAAAGAAATAAAATAAAAAAAAAAGTACAAATACATCTATCTTTTGAACCAGCAATTTCTGGAAATTCATCCACAAAAATATATACTTGCATACTTGTAAAATGACAGGTAAAATGATATCCATTGCATCACTGTATTAGTAAAGGATTATATAAACAACCCAAATGCCAATCAGGAAGGGGCTGGATATATAAATTATAGCACATCCAGAGCATGGAATACTATAATCCTATAAAAAATACTGAGGAAAAACATACTGAGGAAGCTCTCTATATACTGATTAACGTGAAAACATTCCAAATGTGTAAAATCAGTGGATAAAGTTTTTAAGTTTAAAAAGCAAGGTACAGAATGGTGTATAAAGTATACCCCTTATACCACAAAAGGCAGAGGACTAAGAATATGTATTTTTTTTCTCAACAAACTCATGAAGAAGCTCTGGAAAGACATACACAATTACAGTGGTTAACTGAGTATGGGAAAGGGGTAGGAGTAATACAGATGCAGATGGGCAATAATATACCAATTTGTGCTATTTATTTTATTTTTGAATCATTTGACTATATTATTTTAAACTAATATATAAATGGTTATCACAACTCCAGAAATATTATTTTTACATATTTTCATATTCACCTATGCTTTCAAAAAATTTATGGTTTCTCCTTCCCTTCCTTCCTTTCTTACCTTCTTCCTTCCTTCCTTCCTTCCTTCTTTCTTTCTTTCTTTCTTTTCTTTCTTTCTTTCTCTTTCTTTTTTTTTTTAGGTAGAGTCTCTCTTTGTCACCCAGCTGGAGTGGTGCAGTGGCACGATCTTGGCTCACTACAACCTCTGCCTCCTGAGTTCAAGTGATTCTCCTGCCTCAGCCTCCTTAGTAGCTGGGACTATAGGCATGTACCATCATGCCTGGCTAATTTTTTTTCTGTATTTTTGTTGTTGGCGGTGGTGGTTTTTAGTAGAGATGGCCTTTCACCATGTTGGCCAGGCTGGTCTTGAACTCCTGATCTCAAGTGATCCACCCACCTCGGCCTCCCGAAGTGCTGGGATTACAGGTGTGAACCACTGCACTCAGCCACGGTTTTACTTTCTACCTTAAGTAACCAAGGACTTCTTTCAGTAAATCTTTTTAGGTAAAATTCATCCCCTTACCCGCAATAACTGGTTAGCCAGATATTGCAATTGATTTATTCACTACTCTATTTTCTATCTCACAAATTTGAAATGCCACCTTCACAGGCACAGGTTTGTTTCTGTACTATACTTTTAAATATTTCACTGATTTTTCTTTCTATCCCTGTTCCATACCAGAGTTTCAATTATTATGGCACTAGAATTTTTTAATTTTTGTTACACAATATTTTTAATTTACAGGAAAATAAATTTATAATAATTTTCACATATTTTCTTACAAGTACTCATTACTTTCCTAAGGAAAAAATAGAAATGGCTACTCTCATGCATTTATTCCCTCACATAAACCGTGAAATCTTGTCAAGTCCTTCCTTCCTTTCCTTCTCCCAAAGATTACCATTATGGTTTTACAAGAATTGCATTAAATGTATAGATTAATTTAAAGATAAACAGCATCTTTATCTTCTGTGTATCCAGTGGGTCTTTTCACTTATTCACATCCTCTTTTACATTTATCAGTAAAATTTTGTGATTCGCTTCATTTAAGTCATGCACATTTTTAAAGTTTATTCCTATGCACCTCATACTTTTGGCTGAAATTGTTAATGAGACCTTTCTCCATTATATTTCCCAACTGCTATTGCTAAAACATGGGAAAGCTATTGATTTTTGTATTATTTATTTTGTAACTGGTCATATTACTGCTGAAACCTCTTTACTATCTTTAATTAAATTTATACTTGATTTATGCCAATATTTCAAATTTTTGATCATCTGTCCCAGACACTGGCATTATTTCAGGAGCCTGACCTTAAATCACGTACCTCGAGGTAACTAGGGAAACAAATACCACTTAGTACGATTTGCCTTTAAGTTAAATGAATTTTAGAAAAGGATTTAAGAGAAAAAAATCATAGCTTCCTAATCATAGGACAAGATCAGAGCTGTTCTACATTACCAAATAATGCTTTGTTATGAGGGACTGTATTGTGCACTGTAGGATGTTCAGCAGCATCCCTCGGCTCTGATGCCAGTAGCATCTCCCTTGTCTTGACAACCCAAAACGTCTCCAGATATGACCAAAATTCCACCATGGTGGGGCCAACTATCTCCAGCAGAGAACCACTGAACTAGAAGAAGGGTTCAATATCACGATTTCCTCCATCTAGTGCTACAAGGATCCCAAAATCAGCCTTAATTCATTTATGTTTAAGAACACAAGAAAATGCCAACTATCTTAATAAATAGTCGGGCATAGAAAATAGCATTTTTTAACAGAACAAAGGAAGTGGCTTTACACTACAAGATGGGGGGGACAAGCTACAGTAACAAGAATGGTGGTACCAGAACAAGAAGAAACAGATCAACAGAACAGAATAGAACGTCTAGAAGCAGAGTCAACCATATACAATAATTTGGTGTATCAGAAAGACAACAACTTCAATTAATAGAGAAAGGAAATCTATTTAATAAAACAAAATGGTTCAATTCACTAATCACTTAGGGGAAAAACTAAGATTCTTAAAAATCTAAAACACAAAAGAACCAAAAAAAAATATTGAGATGGAAAGTCCTATAAGAATAAACCTTGAGAGAACCCCTAAAAAATAAAGTTTTTGACAACATAATAACTAAAATCTTAGGCTAGGTGTGGTGGCTTACACCTGTAATCCCAGTGCATTGGGAGGCCAAGGAGAGAGGATCATTTGAGACCAGCTGTTCAAAACCAGCCTGGGCAACACAGCAAAACCTTGTCTCTAAAAAGAAAAATATTAGCCAGGCATGGCACCATGTGCCTGCAGTTCTAGCTACTTGGGAGGTCGAGATGGGACAATCACTCGAGCCCAGAAGTTGGAGGCTGCAGTAAGCTATAATTGTGCCACTGCACTCCAACCTGGGCAACAGAGTGAGACTGTGTCTCTAATTAATTAAAATCTTAAAGACTTCCATTTCAGGGCAGATAGATTAGCTATACTTTTCCCTCTTCTTCCCACTAGATTCAACTAAAACCCCATGGTATTATATAAAAAATAGACGTAAGAAGGCCAGGAGTGGTGGCTTACACCTGTAATCCTAGCACTTTAAGAGGCTGAGGTGGGAGGATCACTCGAGCTCAGGAGTTCAAAACCAGCCTGAGCAACCTAACGAGATCTTGTCTGTTTTTTTAAAAAAGAGAGAAAAGTAAAATAAAATAAAAATAAATAAACCTAAGAAGATCCTTAAAGGTGGAGAGAAGACGGCAAACCGGCTAGGGATTCCAAGACCAAAGGAACAATATGGTGTTGAGTTTCCCAGGTTTTCTATTTGCCTCATATTTCCCAGGCTTGGAGTTGAATAGGCTGGCAAATCAGAAATGCCAATGGGTATAAATTTTTCAAAAATCCCTAACAAAAAAGCCTACCTTTTTTTTTTTTTTTTTTTTGAGACAGAGTCTCTCCCTGTTGCCCAGGCTATAGTGCAATGACATGATCTTGGCTCACTGCAACCTCCACCTCCCAGGTTCAAGTGATTCTCCTACCTCACCCTCCCGAGTACCTGGGATCACAGGCGCTACCATGCCTGGCTAATTTTTTGTATCCTTAGTAGAGACAGGGTTTCACCATGTTGGCCAGGCTAGTCTTGAACTGCTGACCTCATGATCCACCCACCTCAGCCTCACAAAGTGCTGGGATTACAAACGTGAGCCACCATGCCCAGCTGAAAGTCTGCTTTTTTTAGACAAAGGGCAAGGAAAAGGGTAGCCTAGCAAGTCAGAAAACTTTTAGACAATAACTGCTCTAACTATAACCAACCACCACAGAAAAATCTGTGGTCCTATCCCCACTTATGCCAGCAAACACCAAGTGAAGAGCTTAGACATCCAACCACCTGAGGCTATAATAAGGCATCCCAACACCCTCGCCAGGATGGTGTCAAAGAAGGTCAAATTCGAAGCCAGGTTTTTCATCCCTACCAGCAGTTAATGAACTCCATCTTCACCTTGTCAGCAGAAACCATGTTGGGGGCAGGAATCCCTGCTCCATCTAGCAGTAACTTGGAGACCCTCACCTCAGGTGTCCACTGAGACCAAGTATGGAAACTGAAGTCCTACTCCCATTCTGCAGTAAAAAGGCGGCATCTTTCCCCTCCTTCCAGAACAATGTCGAATAAAGCCAATCACAGCAAAAGGTTTAAATCTGATCCAGAGTCTCATAACAATATGAGAATATCTAGGTTTCCATTCAAAAATGACAAAGATGTTAAAGCATTCATAATTTAAAAATTCATCAACAAGCAATTATAAACACACTTAGAATAAATGAAAAAAAATCACAAAAAAAGAAGAAAGAAAACAAGAAAGCCTTGGTAAAGAAACAGAAGTTATAACGAAACAAGCAGAAATTTTAGAATGAAAAGTTTATAATAGGTGAAATGCAAAGGTTGGTTAGAAGGACCCAGCAGTAGAGCAGAGGGAGAGTACAGAAATAAGAATCAGTGAACTGGATAATAGAATAATAGAAATTACCCATTTCAAACAACAGGGAAAAATAGACTGAAAAAAAAAAATAACAGAGCATCAGGTCCTGTGCGACTATAACCAAGGACCTAACATTCATTTCATCAGAGACAAGAAGAGAAAAAGGGTAGCGCTAAAAAAGAAATAACAGCTGAAAGAAAAAATAGGTAAAAATGTCCAAATTTGGAAAGAGACATAAATGAACAGACTCAAGAAGCAGAGTGAACCCAAAAAGGATAAACACAAAGAAATTTACACAAAGACACATAATAATTAAACTTCTGAAAACTAAAGACCAAGAAAAAAACTTGAAAGCATAAGAGAAAAATGCCATCTAACCAAGAGAGAAAATACTATTTAAATGAAAGAGGATTTCTCATCAGAAAGCAGAAAAGCAAGAAAGAAGTAGCCCAATACGTTTGAAGTACTTAAAGAAAAGAACTGTAACTCAGACCTAACAAAAATATCCTCCAAAAAAAGAGAGGAAATCAAGATATTGAGAGATGAAGGAAAGCTCAGAAAATCTGTTGCCAATAGACTACAGTAAAAGAATGGCTAAAGGAAGTTATTAAAACAGAAAGGAAATTATAAAAGAAGGAATCTTAGAACCTCAGGAAGTAAAAACAACAAATACAAGCAAAAATATGAGTAAATACAACAGGCTTTCCTTCTCATCTTTAGTCTTCTTAATTACGTTTGAAAGTTGAAGCAAAAATTATAACCCTGCCTGATATGGTTATAAATATATGTAAAGGAAATATTTAGGACAATTACATTACAAATAGGAAAGGGTTAAGGGACATACAGGGAGGAACAGTTTTTAGACTTCACTCAAACTGGTAAAATGACAATGCCAGTAGACTGTGATAAGATATGTATACTGTATATAATATCTAAAGTGACAGTAAAAGCTATACAAAAAGGTACTCTCAAAAACACTATAGATAAATCAAAATGGAATTCTAAAAAATGTTTAAGTAACAAATAGGAAGGCAGAAATGGAAAACAGAAATGAAAACTGTAATTCAAAATGATAGACTTAAGCCCTAAAACAGCAACACAATAATTACAGTACATATAAATGGTCTATACATACCAACTAAAAATTGGTAGAGGGAATTAAAAACACATCTTAAGTACATGTTGTCTGTAAGAAAGTCACTACAAAAGTAATGACAAAGGATATGAACAGACACTTTACAAAAGAAGACATACATGAGGCCAACAAACATATGAAAAAATGCTCATCATCACTGGTCATTAGAGAGATGCAAATCAAAACTACATTGAGATACCATCTCACGCCAGTTAGAATGGCAATCATTAAAAAATCTGGACACAACAGATGCTGGAGAGGATGTGAAGAAATAGGAACACTTTTACACTGCTGGTGGGAGTGTAAATTAGTTCAACCATTGTGGAAGACAGTGTGGCAATTCCACAAGGACCTAGAAATAGAAATTCCATTTGACCCAGCAATCCCATTACTGGGTATATATCCAAAGGCCTATAAATCGTTCTACTATAAGGACACATGCACACGAATGTTCATTGCAGCACTGTTTACAATAGCAAAGACCTGGAATCAACCCAAACGCCCATCAATGATAGACTGGACAGGGAAAATGTGGCACATATACACCATGGAATATTATGCAGCAATCAAAAACGATGAGTTCGTGTCCTTTGTAGGGACATGGATGAACCTGGAGAACATCATTCTCAGCAAACTGACACAAGAACAGAAAATGAAACACCGCATTTTCTCACTCATAGGCGGGTGTTGAACAATGAGATCACATGGACACAGGGAGGGGAGCATTACACACTGGGGTCTGTTGGGGGGAATAGGGGAGGGACAGTGGGGGGTGGGGAGTTGGGGAGAGATAGCATGGGGAGAAATGCCAGATATAGGTGAAGGGGAGGAAGGCAGTGAATCACACTGCCACATGTGTACCTATGCAACTATCTTGCATGTTCTTCACATGTACCCCAAAACCTAAAATGCAATAAAAAAAAATAAAAAAGTTTACAACACAAAAAAAAAAGTAATGATATAAGTAAGTAGAGAGTAAAAAGATAGGAAAAAAATAAACCATGCAACATTAATCAAAAGGGAGTGGGGAGTAGATAAATTACTATCAGACAAAGTAGACTTCAGATCATAGAAAATTACCATAAACAGAGGATAGTTATGTAATAATAAAAGGGTCAATCCTCTAAGAAGTCTTAGTAATCATACATGTATGAACCAAACAACAGTGCTTCCAAATATGCAAAGCAAAAACTGATGAAACTTACAGAGAAATTCATTATTACACGGTTAGAGATTTCAATAACCCTCTTTTACTAATTGATAGAACTAATCAGCAAATTAGCAAAGATACAGAAGAACTCAAAAACATCATTAACCTTCAGGATCTAATTGACATTTATAGAACACTTCACCCAACAAAGCAGAATACACATACTTTTCATTTTAAAAAATAGTAACTGGTACTCCCAGTCTGAGGTGTGCCTCCACGGATGAAAGAGAAACCTTAGTAGCAGAGGAGGGAGCAGAGCCAAAAGCAAAAGGAGTGGATCTTGTCACATGAGGTGACAAGGTATTGCTTGTTACAGCATTAGTAAGAGTGTTGGCACCTGCCCCAAAGCCTCTGCAATCACTGTAGGTTGTGTGGAAGTAGTGTTGCCCAAGTTTTTTAATTGTTTTGGGTATATAGTAGATGTATATCTTTAGGGTTACATGAGATATTTTAATACAGGCATATTCTAAATAGGAAAAAGGAAACAAAGTCAACATAATAGTTACCTGACATATTAAATGGCAGCTAGATAACATGACTCCTGTGAAATTAAGTTTTAAATGTGAAAGTTTTGTCCTACAGGTTATTTCATCTCAATACAGAAAGATAACCAGCTATTAATATAGGAATACATGTAGAGAGCTCCATATTTCTCATTAATGGCAAAAGGTTACATAATTTGATCCACTGTTAGGGGAAAAATGTTTTAAAATATTTTAACAGGGAAAGAGTGGTACTGAAGAAAATTTTGTCTTCAGTAGAGACAAAAAGACTTATACTTCCTCTTTTTGCCAGTCCAGCACTTTATATTAAACAACATAAGTTTTTGTTTTAGACACGAAATCAAACTAGAAGCATTCTTTTAATAGAATTTTTAGGGCCGGGTACAGTGGCTCACACCTGTAATCCCAGCACTTTGGGAGGCCGAGGCGGGTGGATCACGAGGTCAAGAGATCGAGACCATTCTGGTCAACATAGTGAAACCCGTCTCTACTAAAATACAAAAAATTAGCTAGGCATGGTGGTGAGTGCCTGTAATCCCAGCTACTCAGGAGGCTGATGCAGGAGAATTGCCTGAACCCAGGAGGCGGAGGTTGCGGTGAGCCGAGATCGCGCCATTGCACTCCAGCCTGGGTAACAAGAGCGAAACTCCGTCTCAAAAAAAAAAATAGAATTTTTAGAGATTTTTAATCTTTTTTTCATACTAACCTTCAGAAAAGTTTAGAAATTTTTTAATGTATTTCATGATCCATGACAAAATACTTCAATATTTAAATTAATCCTTCTAAGAAAGATTATTTAGCATTCAATTACAAGTTATTAGATAACTGTAACAGGATGAAGGAGAATTCCAGAAGGAATATCCTAGCTTTCACCAGGTTCCCAGGTGCTACTAAAAGACATGAGGCTATCAGTACTATGAAAAAACAAGTAGATTTATCTATAAAAGGCACGAAATTAATATCTCCTTTAAAATTCTGAGATGCAGGAGGGAAAACTATATAATCGAGTTTATTACAATGATACATAGAAAAAGAACTCTCTAAAGATTCACTTATTCAACAAGTAGCCTAATTTCAAGATGATAAATTTCCAAAACTCAATGAGTACTCCTCCTATGGTCCACATAAAACGAAGGGAGACCACAGATCAGAATTTAATGTGCCTTGTGCCTCAAATCTGAGATGCCTTCAATTTGGTAGACTATTCTTGGGAATGAACAGCATAATTCCAAATAGATTTTTCATTTTAGATAGGTTCTGCTCTGTTACCCAGGCTGCAGTACAGTGGTGCGATCATGGTTCACAGTAGTCTTGACCTCCCAGGCTCAGGCACTCCTCTCACCTCAGCCTCCTGAGTAACTAGGACTAGAAGCACATACTACCATGCCTGGCTAATTTTTTTTAATTTTTTGTAGAGATGGAGTTTTGCCATGTTACCCAGGCTGGTCTCAAACTCTTTAGCTCAAGCAACCCACCTGCTTCAGCCTCTCAAAGTACTGGGATTACAAACATGTATCACTGTACCTGGCCACAAATAGTTGATTTAGAAACAGCATACCATTTATTTACCCAGTTTGTCTCTCGGAGACAATTACTTTTGTATCCACTAAAAAAAATCAGAAACTGTATTGCTCTTACCCTAAGGAAAATTCACTTCCTACTGAGCCAGGAGTTGACAATAACTGGTGTTCCAAAAGTGAATCCTGTAGTCTGTGTAGCTGGAGCTGGATGTGAATAAGCCAGTGGAAGATGAAGATGTACTTGCAACTAATTGGGATGAAAGCCTCAAATTAAACCCTATTATGCCAGGTGTAGAGAAAACAAATCCTGTAGTGGAAGTAGTCACTGCTGTTTTCACACAACCAAAGAAATGAACCCATCTGGAAAGTTCCTTCAAAATTAAACCTGCTCATGACTCCAAACCCTAAAAGAGGATAAGAGAAGAATGGGGAAAAAAAAATAGCACTCTCAATGAGACCTCCAAGAATATATGGTGGACAGAAGCCACACTGGAGTTACACCCTCACACTCCAAACTTCTAGAAATACCAGTTTATGATCACTTGATAAAAACATTTTTAAAAAAATACAAAGCAAAGATTTTCCAGAAAGAATGACAATTTTCTAAGTGTCAGACAGAAAGGGAATTCACATCCATGAACAGAAGTTAATGTTGCTTAGCCCAAGATGATACCTTGAATGAGATATGTGCCTTAATAGCTGGAAATACAATGCTGAATTTGGGGTACAATTTAAGGCTACCTGGCAAGACCATAGGGTCCTGAATCAGCAGAGACCCAGTGAAGTTTAAATCTGGGAAACATCTATAGGAAGATGGAAAAGACAGAGAGACACGTGAGAATCCTAAACTGCTACAGAAGATATGCATAGATGGCTCAAATTCAATTTATCTTTATGATGTAGAAACTTCAAGATAAGATGTTATCATAAAAACTGGCTAGGTGTTGATAAAACCTTCAAAGTTCAGGCAGGTTGCCCATGACGTTACTCAAAAGGGACATCTCCACTTCCTAGGTCACATGTGTTCAAAAAAAGCCCTCCAAAGATTAACTCAGAGAAAGAAATTAGAAAACATCTAAGTAAGTCATCTTTAGACCTAAAAAATGAGAGAATTCTTATCTAAGAAATTAAAGACAAAAGTGCAATCCGAATAGCACATCAAAATATGTCTGATATGTTCAAAGAGCTCAAGAAAGAGATAGCATCCATAAAACTAAGTGAATGTGAAAAAAGAACCAAGAGAACATCCAAGAAATACCTATCAGTATTAGAAATAAAAATCCTCAAAAGACAGATTTAAATAATAGACTACAACAGTTGAAGAGAAAAAGAAATAGCAAATTCGGAGAACAGAAAAAAATCTTCTCGAAACAGAGGGTAGATTAAAAAAAAAAAAAAGATGGGAAAGAGGAAAGAAATTAACAGATGAGGAGAAAGAGAAGCTCCAATATATATATCCAGAAGGAACAGAGAAAGAAAAAATAGAATGGCAAAGGCAGTATTCAAAGAGTTAATAACTGAATTTCCCAGAACTGAAGAAAAATTAGTTCTGATATTAAAAAGCCACCAAGTACAAGCAGGCAATCCCTCCTCACCACCATATACACACACACACACCCGTTATATACAATATATTGAAACCCTATAGAGAAAAAATTCTCATAGTTACCAGAGAGAAAAAAAACAAATTTACCTAATAAGGAGCAACAACCAGATTGACAGCAGGCTCTTCATTAGCAATATTAAGCGTTAGAAGACAGTGGAAAAATATCTTAAAGTGTTAAGGGAAAAATCATTGTGAAATTATAATTCTATCCCAGTCAAAATTAATAAAATTAGATGACTAAAAATTAGTTTTTAACACAGTAGCTCTGAAAAGCAATTCTAAGAAATCAGTTTCAAAAATATTTCATTTAAGCTAAGAGTCGCATTACTTTATGCACCATAAGAAAGGAAGGGGGGAAAAAAGCATCAACCTGTTATAATTCCTCAAGCATGCATATAGTAGAAAAATGTATAAGCAAAGTAGCTTGGTTAAGATACCTCTAAAATTCACATTTAGAGTTCAATTTTTCCTTCCTTCCTTCCTTTCTTCCTTCCTTCCTTCCTTTTCCTTCCTTCCTTCCTTTTTGAGACAGAGTCTTGCTCAGTCACACAGGCTGGAGTGCAGTGGTGTGATCTCAGCTCACTGCAACCGCCACCTCAGTCTCCGAAGTAGCTGGGACTACAGGCGTGTGCTACCATGCCTGGCTAATTTTGGTATTTTTAGTAGAGACTGGGTTTCACCATGTTGGTTAGGCTAGTCTTGAACTCCTGACCTCAGATTATCCACCCGCCTCAGCCTCCCAAAGTGTTGGGATTACAGGCGTGAGCCACCACACCCAGCTCCAATTGTCAACTCAAATTTCTTGACATCTTCTATGCTACCAGGACCACTGTTAAAGCAGCATTTTTAAAAAGAACTTATAAGGGAGCTAAAAGCCATTTTTGCTATGCTCTTAAGTCAGCTTTGCAAATATGTACACTAGCTTCCTTTTGTCTCCCATTTCAGCATATTGATAACTAAATCTGATTTACTATCTCCTTCATTCTCTCCTCGTACCACTATTTTCTAAGAGTTAAAGGTGATCCTCCATTGTCTCAGGGATTTTTCACTCCAGTCATCCATTATGAAAGTTTTGATCCTAAAAATTTTGATATTATCTGTATATGCAGTGACAACTATCATGTCACAACTGCCACCTGGCCAAAAAGACACCATTCAACTGTTAGACTCGTTTCCATTTCAGAGATGTTAGGATATGAAAAAAACAGACTCCTTTAAATAGGGGAGGTAGAGCATCTTGAATACTGTTTGGTGTCATGGGTATAAGAGAAAACTTTCCCCAGAGTAACTCTGAAGGATAACATTTATGTGAAATGTGTTAGTTACAACATGCTTGTTTTTAAGTCTTACACACATTTTAAAACTTTTTAAAAGTGAGCTCCAAATGATGACTTCAACTGTAATAACTCAATCTTGGAAGGCACAGAAAGGGAGGCATGATTAACTTAGAATAAGAGCATTCTCTGTATTTAGTTTTATATTCCCAAGTATATACCACTTTCCTGAGGTTACAAGTGCTATGCTGTTATAAATTATAATAATATAATGTTTTATAACATATAATTATTTATGTATTATGTTTTAATATACATGATAATATAAATACTGATAGAAAAATTCATTGTTGTCAAACCATGGTGGTTGTTTACCCTGTAACAGAAATTGAAAAACACTTCCAGATTTAGGTATTGTCATCAATGCTATATTGCAGACAAAAAAAAAAGTTTTCTGGTAGCCATCAAAGGTGGAATTTTTTTCCTATGCCCTTGCATTTACAGAATTTCTATTCTTTTGGAAATAATTTAAGAATCTTCCTATTACATGCAGCACATACCTTTAATTTTTTCTGCCTTAGAAATTTGAGAAATAAAATAAAAAATCACTTTTTGGACTAAAAGCACATTTTTGCCACTAAAAATTTGGAATTAAAGTTTCTTGCCCTTCCATCTCATTTAGCTCTTAAAGCTTTCATATACTCAGCTTTTTTTATTTTTTAATCTATTTTGCTTGACCAGTTTCTGACAAAGGTGTTTAAAAGCCTCCAATTATTATGAATTGTCAATTTCTGTCTATAATCCCATTGCTTTTTCCTTTATATATTTTTTTCTTTTTTTTTCTTTTTGAGACATTGTCCAGGCTGGAGTGCAATGGCATGATCTCCGCTCACTGCAACCTCTACCTCCTGGGTTCAAGTGATTCTCCTGCCTCAGCCTCCCAAGTAGCTGGGATTACAGGCATGCACCACCACACTCGGCTAATTTGTTTTTGTATTTTTAGTAGAGACAGGGTTTCACCATGCTGATCAGCCTGGTCTCAAACTCCTGACCTCAGGTGATCCACCCGCCTTGGCCTCCCAAAATGCTGGGATTACAGGCATGAGCCACCACTCCCGGCCTCCTTTATATATTTCAAGACTATATTGTTAGGGGCCTATATGGAGTACATAGTCAATAGAATCTTGGTAGATATTCTTCCTTTAATCAGGGTGAAGTATCTTATTATTATTAAACTGCCTTAAATCATATTTTGTCTGACACTGATGTTGCCTCACCATTTTTCTTTAGGTTGGTATTCGCCTAGTGTATCTTTTTTTATTCCCTTGTTTTCAACCTTTCTGTGTCATTTTAAATATGGTTTTTGTAAGTAGCATAGCTGAAATATTTTAAATCCAATCTGACAGTCTCCCAGTGAATTTAACTTACTTACATTTATTGTGACTACTGACACTATTGGATTTTTCTTACATCTTACTTTGTGTGTTTTATTTGCCATACTCTATATATCTTTTATCTTCTTCTGCATATTTGGATTGATGAGATTTTCTTTATTCTCTTAGTTTTTCCCAGGCTTGGAAGTTACATATTCTAATTATATTAATTTGTACACATTCTCTTGAATTATTTCTTTTAACACAGACTTAAATTCATATTTTTTAAAACAAAGTCTGAAAGTAATCAGCATTCCCTATCCTTTTTTTAACAAATAGAAACTTAGTACACTTTAGCTTCCCTATGCATATCATTACTTCATTAAAAAATGGGAAACACGTCTGTACTCCCTATCTGTGGCAATCAACAGGAATACTCTATCTCTGCCTTGCTGGGTTTCTCCAACCTCTCTTCCTCTTCTAAGTGACCTCTCCTTATCCACATTGCCTAGCTACAGGAGCTCAAAGCTCACAAAACTACAGCTTTTTAAGTTGAGCCCCAACTTATAGTCTCTTGGATGACTCAATGCAAGCACATGTATTCAAAGAAAGAAATACTAGATGATAAAGGCCTCCAAAAATCATTAGAGCTCATTTGAAGGGCTACTAGAAATGAGCAGAATGTTCTGTACCTGGCAGTACAATCTAAATGGGGCTTACAGAATTAACTAAGTGGCTGGAGAGAAAGAAAACTGAGTAAGTGTTGATGCCCATTAGACTGTCTAGTCATTTAAATGTATTGGAGGCTCAGTTTCCTCACTTCTAAAATTCTGGCAGTTCCATTAAGTGGATAACCAAAATATCATTTTAAAAATAAGTTTGCAAAGTACTATTCACATATATTACCTTGTTCTAATTTAATTTTATATAAAGTGCTATATGCAAGCTTTCCAAAATATAATGCTGGGGTTATCCTTGCTGCTGGTGTAGAATCGGCAAATCAAAGATAATTATAGAGCACTATCAGCTGGCCCAGAGAGTGAACATAAACTGGATTTTAAACTATAATTTTAAAAGATTACTATTCATCTATCTCATGTATCAGCATGCAAATTGTCTGCTACAATTGTACTACATACTGTTATTTATTGATTCTGGGAATGTTCTCAGTAGTAGGAAACCTGATCTAGAATCAATAACTGATGGTAGGTCATTTCAGGACACGCCACTTTAGCACTCAAGTTCTAGACTCTCTTATGTAATATAAAGGGGAAAAGATAAAAGGAAGCACTTATTGAAAGTGAAATCCCTTACCTTCATTACCTAATGACAAACCAAAAAGGTATTTTGATCTCCATTCTATAGCTGAGGAAGCAGAGGCTCTGAGACACTAACTCCTAGGGTCAAGCAACTAGTAAATGAATGAACTGGACACAATTCTTCTATTTTAATACTAGCTTAAGCAACACATCATTAGGAAGATAAATCTACTGTGTGTCAAAAGGCAGAAACAAAATCAGTTCAAGCCCGAGTACCTATTGTAAGCCATTTCAGCATAATGTTTAAGGATTTCTGTCTCACAAAGTATAAATGATTTTGAGAGTAATCATTCATTTCCCTACATTTACTTAGAGAAATGAATGTCAAGAGGTGAACAGCACAGAAGCTTAGCCATACAATTTATTAAAAATTGTTCCTAGTTTCTTGGAAGCAAATAGATTATTCTTCCTTAGAGGCAACATTTTCCCTAAACTGCTTAGTTACTTGACAACCATCAAGTTCCACAAATGCACTCAACCTTCTCAAGAACATCATGACTGACAGATTTGGCCCGAAAATTCACATAATATGATTAGTCATATTATAAAACCATTTCTATAAATAGCAACCTCTGACAATGCATACGGGTTTTTTAACACATCATTAATTAGAGAGGCAGAAATGCAAAGGAAGTATAAATTCACAGAAGAAACCCCTTGTTCCACCAAGATAAAAGTCTTCAAGAAAAAGTACTCAAGAATAAAGTAGAAAAATCTAAACCTCAAAGCACAGTAATGACCTTATTTGTCAGTAATAGTTATGGATGCCAACTCTGGAAATAAAAACTGAATTACTAATGTCTTACTCTAAATCTTTCTGTTCCCAGAGAGAAATTGACAGGGAGAAATGAAGTTAACACAGGCATTTTAAAGGAAACAGAAAGGGATCAAATTTCAAATGGTAATCATCTTATGCCAAAACAAAATATAGGACTTCTGAAAATGGTGCATTGGTTTTGAGTTCATATTAAACATCTTAAGCGCCAAAACTGTAAATTGCTCATTTTCAGTGAGAGATTTTAGCAGTTATAAAATTGGAAAAGGAAAAACCAGTAGTGGTGTGGGACCAAAGGCAGAAAGAATCAAAAGAGGGAGAATCTTGGAGGAGATATGAAGGACCCAAAGGAGGCCAGAGTGTATGTGTAGGCATGAAGAGCAGAAATACACAGGAAGAGGTATGTCTGCTTGGAAAAGTGGTGGAGGGATCCAAGGGAGGGCAGGGATTAGGGGAGGGTAGGTGAGGGGAGGAAAGAGAGTAAAACATTTGAAAGAACTAACTTAGGAAACCAGTGAATAGCAGTCAAATGCAAAAGACAGCCTCAAAGATATGCCCATATTTATAAGACTATTCCCTGAACCTTTGGAGAAGTAGAGCAAAAAAATAAAAACCCTCAAAAAGCAAAAAACTGGAGAATTCTGAAGAATGATAATCATAAAAACCGTTTCCAAACATGCAAGTAAGAAAAGTTGTCAGGTAAAGATCTCAAAAACCATTATTTACAAGGAAAAATGGATCTGGCTAATATAACTTAAAGCTTATTTTTTAGTAGAAATATTCACTTTTTCATGGCCTCACTCCACAGAAAATAAACCAATTATACACATACTTCTGAAAAAATAAGCATAATTCTTATGTTTCTAATTTTTTAATTGTGGTAAAATATATATAATATTTGCCATTTTACCCACTTTAAAGTGTACGATTTTGGTAGTACTAGGTACATTCACAATGTTATTCAACTGTCACAACTATCTATTGACAAAAGTTTTTTCATCATCCTCAACAGAAACTCTGTACCCACTGAACACTAATTCCCTTTTCCTCCCTCCTCCAGTCCCTGGTAACCTCTACTTTACTTTCTGTCTCTGTGAGTTTACTCTATTCTAGGTACCTGATGCAAGTGGAATCATAACAATATTTGCATGATTTATATGAATCATATCTGTATATTTAAAACAACCTAAATGTCCAACAGCAATAAGGGAATAGAGATTTTTTTAAAAAGTGATATAGTCATATGTTGGAATACTCTATAGCAATAAAAGATGACTTTACTTGCATTTAAAAATCTCAAAAACACTGCTGACCAAAAAAAATGTTGCAGGGCCAGGTGCAGTGGCTCACACCTGTAATCCCAGCACTTTGGAAGGCTGAGGCATGAGTATCACTTGAGTCCAGAAGTTCAAGACCAGCCTGGACAACATAGTGAGACATTGTCTCTACAAAAGATTTAAAAATTAACCAGGTATGGTGGTGCGCACTTGTAGACCTGTAGTCCCACCTACTCCAGAGGCCGAGGTGGGAGGAGCACTTGGGCCCAGGTGGTGGAGGTTGCAGTGAGCCAAGATCCCACTGCTACACTTCAGCCTGGGCAGCAAGAGTGAGACCCTGTCTCCAAAAAGAAAAAAAGCTGCAGAAGAATAAATAATACCATTGATGTAAATATTAAAGACACACCAAATAATCTATCACAAATCATTTATGGCTGCATTTCAGGACACTTATAAATATACATTCAAAAATATATACTAACTTTGGAAAAGTAATTACCTCTAGGATGGGAAGAAAATGAAATTGAGAAGGGGCATAAAGAGACACCTGAAATGTTTCAGTTCTTTAAAAAGATCAACACCTTAAAGAAAATGTGGCAAAATTCTAACAATTGTCAAATCTTTGGTAGATACATAGATGATGGTGCGTAAGTCTATTTTTCTGTTTGAAATATTTCATAATTTTAAAGAAGTAATGTTTTAGAATGACAGAAAATAAGACAATATGTGTGCTTTGAAAATGGAGATGTGCTAATATAGACTAATTATAGCTTTTATTCTCCTAGCCAACTTAATTGACTACTTTATAAAAATTGTTTAAATTATAAATTAATACACACTAATATAATATTTGAAAATGATAATAAAGCTAATCGATATGAGTGTTACTATGGTACTTGAACCTATGTGAAGGTGCTACTTTTCATATATATTTTTAAAGTAATAACAAAGATTTCTTTTTTTCTTCTCCACTCCCATTGCTTCACTTGACTGTCTTTAAAAAAATAGAACATTGACAGCTGGGCCTAATGGCTCATGCCTGCAATCCCGGCACTTTGGGAGGCTGAGGCAGGTGGATAGCATGAGCCCAGGAGTTTGAGACCAGCCTGGGTAACGTGGTGAAACCCAGTCCCCACCAAAAAAAAAATGAAATAATATAAAATAACCCAGTTTCCACCCAAAGAAAAAAAAAGTGCCTATAGTTCCAGCTACTTGTAGCCCTAGAGGTTGAGGCTGCAGTGAGCTGTGATCATACCACTGCATTCCAGCTGGGGTGACAGAGCAGACCCTTTCTCAAAAAAAAAAATTGTACATTCAACCTAACTCATATCTATAAAGGACATCAGGGCTGACCACTGCCTGCTCTAGCACATTGAAATCTTGATTATCAAATTCATACATCCAAGCGGGGCACAAACTCCCAGCTCAGGTCCAGATCTAGATCTGGCCTTCCTGTTAGGATTCCTACTGAGCTCACTGTAAGACATAAGTTGTAGAAATGATTTTAAATAACCCAAGACTTCTCAGTGTTATTTTAATAACATGGAATAACTATATTAGCACATCTTCCTTTACTTTTTTTTTTTTTGAGACACAGTCTTGTTCTGTCACCCAGGCTGGAGTGCAGTGGAGTGATCACAACTCACTGCAGCCTCAACCTCCCATGCTCAAGTGATCCTTCCACCTCATCCTCCTGAGTAGCTGGGACCACAGGCAGGTGCCACCATGCCTGGCTAATTTTTTTAAAAAGTTTTATAGAGATGGGTGTCCTATACCCAGGCTGGTCTTGAACTCCTGGGTTCAAGTGATTCTCCCGTCTCAGCCTCCCAAAGTGCTGGGATTACAGGTGTGAGCCACCACACCTGACTACATCTCCCTTTTCAAAGCACACAGTGTCTTATCTTCTGTTGTTGGTTAGTTAGGCTAAGTAAATTACAGCCAACTCACTCTGCAAAATATTAGGCTGCTGTTAATGCAAAATATAAAGACTATCACAACATAGAAAAAAAATTCCCAAAACAGTATTAAATAAAAATAACAAAAAAGTATATACGCAAGGATCACAATCGTGTAAAAACATGGGTACATATGGATAAAGACAGGAGGGGAACAGAATTATCAGTTATATTATGGTAGCAGAATTGAGTGAGATTTTTCATCTTTTATTTCTTTAAACGTTGCATTAATAAATTATTTAACCAGTATTTTAAAATACTCTATATATTATAAAAGAATTAACTAAACTATATCCTTTCCATAGCTATAAACCCACAGAAACCTTTTAGTGTATTTTTAAAAATATTTTAGATCTCTCAAGTTTCATTACTTTAAAACCAAACTAGGAATCAATTTCAGTTATCTCTGCTTTGGGATAGGCAAGTCAGGGAAGCTTGCTTTCTGTTTCAACTACTACTCTAGATTGAGGCTGCTATCAAGGCAGAATGGACAAGAATATTTAGACTTAAGCAAGTGACTTCTAGTCTCTAACATCTACTTACTGACAGCACAACCCTGGGAAAGTCACAGAACCTCTCTCATCCTCAGGTTGATCAACCTCTAAGCTTCTGTATTTCTGACATTGTTCAGGGAAGCCAACTGCTTAAAGGTTAATCTCAGATCCTGGACCCATTCCCCATCTCCCTACTTCCTCTATCTGGGGAAAACACTTCTTAGCATTGTACTCCACTTTGCCAGGTGAAACCTTGAAGAGATGATTATATTCCTAAAGATATATAACATTTGTTCCCCCAAAAGAAAACTAATATTCGCAGAACACCTGTGCACCTGACACTGTACCAAGTATTTCATATATGCTATACTGCATACCTTCCTGGGTCCCACTAGACCACAGACGCAATTTCTGGAAGGAGCCAGCGCAATCTGAATTTTAAATAAATTCTCTAAGTGCACACGCAAGTTTGAAAACTAAAGGTGTAGTGACAAATCATTAGAAGGTTGTGGTGTACATTTTTTAAAATGGAATGGAAATTATCAGAATATATTGCAAATAGTGTTAAGTGTTGTTTCTGCAAAAACGGTTGTCAGTTATATATTGTCTAGGTGTGTACTAGGTCATAATATAAAATTTATTTCTTACTGTTGGTCACAGTCAAAAGGTCTGAAAAACACCGCTGAGCATTACAGACTTAGAATAATGCATAATGAGGCAGAATAAAAACAAAAAAGAAAGAGGAGATGGCATAATGTCTGTAATTTAAGCTCCACAAGTATTTAGAGGATTAACAAAATGCAAGACACCCAAACTCTGATCATTCACAGTAATAAGGGGAATTAAGGTATTGGTAATTTGGTCAAAAGGCCACTAATGTTACTTTAGCCAATAACCTTATTCTATCCCCACTTTTTGTTTACCGTAGATAATAACAAGTAAAATGGACAAATTAATCAAACTTCACTAACCCCTATGCCAGTTGGGATGAACGTTAAGAAATGTGTGATATATAGAATGAAGGGAAGCAGTTTCGTTCATTCATAATCAAATTCCAGTCACTGAATAACCAACAGTAACCATTCATTGAAACCTTCTGGCTGGGCGCGGTGGCTCATGCCTGTAATCCCAGCACTTTGGGAGACCGAGGCGGGTGGATCACGAGGTCAACAGATCAAGACCATCCTGGTCAACATGGTGAAACCCCGTCTCTACTAAAAATACAAAAAATTAGCTGGGCATGGTGGCGCGTGCCTGTAATCCCAGCTACTCAAGAGGCTGAGACAGGTGAATTGCCTGAACCCAGGAGGCGGAGGTTGCTGTGAGCCGAGATCGCGCCATTGCACTCCAGCCTGGGTAACAAGAGCGAAACTCCGTCACACACACACACACACACACACACACACAAAACCTTCTGTGGGGTCACTGTTGATCATGGCTAATCAGTCCTGAATACTCCAAATATTTATTACGCCACTCCCCGACCGTTTGTTTAAAACCAAGCCACGGAATTTATGCAAAACTAGGGTAACAACTCTACGTCTAAGTGAACTTAAGACAACCAGATTCCCTAGCAGTGGCAAGATAGCGACACGCCTGCTTTTCTTCACTCCAAGGCGGGAAAAGCGGAGCTCCCGGAGCTGCGATTCTCCCTAGAGTGGGAGCAGCGCGTAGCTCAAGCCAGTGGCCCGCAAGAACCGTGTGGCAGTTGAACAGATGCTCCCCTGGAGACTTGGAGCCCAGAAGGCTTGCCCACAGCGGAAAATAAGAAGCGCGATCCCACCTGCACACATACAAACACATGATCGCACGCACCAAGCCGGGACGGAAGCACAACAGGCGTTTCTGTCGCGTGGGGGAGACGTTGAAGGCGGGGGGCGTGGAGGATCTTAGCAAAACCTTCTCAACCCCTGGCCCACTGACCCTACCCTTCTGCCCCCGCTTTTCCAGAGCGGCTGGAGATCGAGTCTCAGATCTGGAATTCACGCGCGGGAAATGCATAAAAGAGAGTGAAGCCTGCTGCCGACCGGGACAAACGAAAACCCCACAACCTCACCTTAGCGGTACCCGCCGCCGCTGGCTGTCTGGCCCTGAACTAAACGGGCGGGCCTCCGAGACTGCGTAGCCGCCAGAGGGGCGGGTCCGGACCTGCTCGAGCCGGAAAGAACCGGCCTGCTCTGCGAGTAGGTTCCCGCTGAAGTGAAGCTAACCTAGACCGAGGCTTAAATGGGGTCGACCTGGTTAACTAGAAAGGGCCACCAGTGACCCTGACCTGGACGCGCTCGGATTGGTCTATTCTAGGGCCGTCTCAGATGAGACTCTTTTATGATTGGCCAGGAAAGTCAAGCGGGAACCCAGAGGTTGGCGGTTGGGCGGGGGCTGGGGGCGGCAAAACAAAGTTGTTACCCTAGCAACAGATAGACGCCGCATTTTCCACAGTCTATTTTCGGAGCCTATCCACAGACCCGAAAACTGAACAAAGGTGAGGAAACTCGAACTTCAGGAGGGGAACAGACAGGGTCCTCAGATGCCGTGGCTATCAGAAAAACTAGGGAGAACTCTAGATATTTATAACTCTGAGAGATACCCAAAAAGCCACAAGTTGGACAAGGTAGAGAACACCAGTTCTCTAAATCCTGCTATCCTAAACTAGGAGCAGGACGCTGCTTTAACAAAGCTCGCTTTTTCAGGATGTGAGTGAGAGATGGGTGCCAGAAAGCCAAAATGAACATCTGAAGGTTTCCAAATGGTCTTCTCTCAACTCTCACATGCACTTATTGATTCTCCCTTCCCATTAATAGTGACTAATTTGGAAATGTAAACCATATTTTCTTACAGGAGAACCTGGGTGCTCCAAACTGGAGCAGCCACTGACCCCTTCTGTTTTATATGTGCAGGCACGATTTATCCTAGCCTAGCATGCCTTGGTTAGGAAATATTTTATAGGGAATATAACACTTAAGACTGAAAATAAAATGGCCCCAGCACTCAACTATGTGAACAATGTCCTTTGTGCGACAGCTCGAATGCTGTGACCTGAGGGTTCCGGTGTTGCTTGGTTAGATAAGCTCGGGAGTGAGAAGTGGTCAGACCCTCGCTTGGTGGGCCAGAGTGTAGCGTGCAGATACTACTTGTACCTACAAAACCTGCTACTCGCCAAGGGCTGATTGGGAGAGTAAGTATTATATGTTGTTTTACTGTAACTGTCAAAAAGTGAGGAAGTGTGACCAAAAAATTAAATCTGAGTGAAGGGAGAGAACCTAGTTTGATCAGAGAGGAAGGAGTCATTACTCCTTAAGAGCTTCTTGTGATAAAAATTCAGAACAGACTATATTTCCTGAAGAAATGAAAAAAAATCGGACTCAGGGAGAAAATTTCAAAGCACAGAAAGCAAATTTGCCGGGCTGAGCGCAGTGGCTCCCGTCTGTAATCCCAGTGCTTTGGGAGGCCAAGGCAGGCAAATCACTTGAGGTCAGGAGTTCGAGACCAGCCTGGACAACATGGCGAAACCCGGTCTCTACTAAAAATGCAAAAATTAGCTGGCTGTGGTGGTGTATGAGGTGGAGTATGAGACTTGAGGTAGATAAACAAAGAGAAAATATTAAGTGTATTAAGTTTGTCTGAAATGTACTATAGAGCATTGGATAACTCAGGATGGGTTCTATAGAAGCTAAGGATTTGCCTCTCCATATTAAAACTCATTTTTCTGTAATCTCAGCACTTTGAGAGTCCTAAGTGGGTGGATTGCTTGAGCTCAGGAGTTCAAGACCCATATAGGCAACACAATGAAACCCCATCTCTACAAACAATACAAAAATTAGCCAGGTGTAGTGGCACAGCCTATAGACCCAGCTACTTGGAAGAGTGAGGTGGGAAGATCACTTGAGCCAGGGAGGTTGAGGCTGCAAGAGTCGAGATCACACCATTGCACTCCTTTTTTTTTTTTTTTTTTTTTTTTGAGACAGGGTGCTAGTGAGACCCTGTCTCAAAAAAAAAAAAAGGGAAAGAAAAAAAAAAACCCTTACTTTTCAAAAAGTATTGGGATGGTACAGACTCCTTATGAATAAATGACTAAAATAGAGGAAATACTAAATCAAAAACAATTTGTTTTGAGACAGTGTCTCGCTCTGTCATTCAGGCTAGAATAGAGTGGGGCGGTCTCAGCTCACTGCAACCTCCGCCTCCTGGGTTCAAGTGATTCTTGTGCCTCAGCCACCCAAGGAGCTGGGATTACAGGCGTGCACCGCTGTGCCCAGACAAATGACACTTTTTGATTTAATAACCAATAATTAATTTAATTTCTTGACTTCTTTGTCTATGAAAGATTCCACGTACTTTCAAAAAGCATCTTCCATTAAATATATTTTAAATTGGAAATGAAAACTGTTAAGCTCTCATAGTTACTTATGAGTTAGTACCTTTGATGGCAGTGAAAGTTAGACACCTGAAAAACAAACTATTCTTGGTATTGTAAAGATACACTCAAAATGAATTATTTTTAATAGATGGGATATCGTCGATAAGTATAGTTATAAAAAAATGCAAAACAGAAAGCAATTATATAATTTAATTCAGACATAGGCAGAGATGATGTCACTTTTGTGTTCTCAGAAGAATTTTAATGGAGGAGTTGCTAAATAAGGTACTTTATAAATAAAGTTGCTTCAATCTAGGAAAGCTGATTGAAAAGACAAAAGGAAAAATAAATAAAAATAAAGTTGCAGAAGAAATGCCAAATTTATAAAGCAGGCCTGGTGGTAATAAAATCTCTGAGTACTTGCTTGTTCATAAAAGATTTTATTTTTCCTTCAATTGTGAAGCTTAGTTTGGCAGAATATGAGATTCTAGGCTGAAAGTTCTGTTCTTTAAGTATATTGAATATTGGCCCCCACTCTCTTCTGGCTTGTAGGGTTTCCACTGAGAGATCTGCTGTAAGTCTAATAGGCTTCCCTTTATGGGTAACCTGGCCTTTCTCTCTGACTGCCCTTAGTATTTTCTCCTTCGTTTCAATCCTGGTGAATCTAACGATTATGCTTTACAAAGCATTTAAGTTTTGCTTTACGAAAACTTCTGAAAGAAGCATTATACATAGAAAGGAACAACCAGTATGAGCCTTTCTAAAAATATACCAAAAAGTAAAGAGCATCAACATAAATAAGAATTTACATCAACGAATGGATAAAATAGCCAGTTAACATCAAATGGCAGTAACCCTAAACTTAAATCGACTAAATCCCCCAATCAAAAGATATAGTCAAAACCTAATGGTATATCCAAAGATACACAAAGACTCAAAACAAAGGGTTGGAGAAAAATTTACCAACTAAATGGAGAGCAAAAATAAATAAATAAACAAAAAGCAGGAGTTGCAATTCTCACATTTGATAAAATAGATTTCAAAGCAACAAAGATACAGCGGTAAAAGGGTCAATGCAACAATAAGAGAGCTTAATACCCAGATACATAAGACCCATAACGAGATTTAGACTCAATGAGACAGAAAATTAATAAGGATATCCAGGACTTCAACTCAGATCCGGAACAAGTAAACTCAATAAATATTTATAGAGTTCTCCATTTTAAATACACAAAATATTGATCAGCCATTATTAATACCCATTTTTAGAATGAGGCAATATTCCTGTTCTCTCTCCCTCTTTTTCTTCCTCTTTCTTCCTCTCCTTCTCTCCTTTTTTTACTTTTCAACATCCTAGTTCCTCACCTCTACTCAATACATTCCTCTGAACACCTGATTCCTTGTGATTCTCCCGTCCCACTGAAACCTTCAATCCATTAAAAAAAAAGAAAGAAATGCCAAATTTATTTAGAGAATAAATAAATTTTCTGTACTTTGAAATCATTATTTTAAAGGCAATATTTTACATAGGGATATGTCTATTTACTTAAACAAGTTCCAAAAAGATTGCTTGGTGATTCTTTTTTTTTTTTTTTTTTTTTTTTTTTGAGATGGTGTTTCTCTTTGTTGCCCAGGCTGGAATGCGATGGTGCAATCTTAGCTAGCTGCAATCTCCACCTCCCAGGTTTAGTCGATTTTCCAGCTTCAGCCTCCCGAGTAGCTGGGATTACAGCCACCACACCTGGCTAATTTTTGTATCTTTTAGTAGAGACAGAGTTTCACCATGTTGGCCAGGCTAGTATTGAACTCCTGACCTCAGGTGATTTGCCTGCCTCGATCTCCCAAAGTGCTGGGATTACAGGTGTGAGCCACCTCGCCCAGCACTGCTTGGTGATTCTTTATCACCCTGATTGTATTTACCATATATATTTGAATTAATAAAATATATTATCTATTTGAATAGTCTGTAATTCGGAGTTTTCACTAATTTAACCTAGACTTTTCCATAATTAACTGAAGTCAAAAGGCCATCTTTACTGATACTGTGGATGGAGGCAAATAAAATAGAAAGCATGTTCCCAGCCTTACTGCCAGTCTGACTTTAACCCAAGGTTACTGATGTTGCTTAAGTGCTGTGGGTCTGGAGCCAACCTGGTTAAACTTTTTCAGTCCCTGACTGGCTCCAGGGTTTTGGTAATGAGCTGGTTCTGGAGTGTCCGTTGCTTTAGCTCATTATGGCTAGTAGATGGTCCAATCATGCCTCTATTTATGAAGACCCCAAGTACTCAAGTTGATGTGGGAAAATCAAAGGCTCTGTCTGGAAAATGTTGCCATTAGCATTGGCCTAGCAAAAGAGAATGAGAGAAAGAAAAACAAAGGGCCTAAAAAAATTGTTTACTAAATAACCAAATCTCAAATAAAAGACAGCAATATATTTTGTTTTTACTGAAACTCTTAGATTTTCCTTAGTTTAAATTTATTCTTGGCCTATTTAAGTGACAATGCCAGATTCAAACATTTTAGGCAGTGTGGCTCCAGAATATTTTTTATTTTTTACTTTTGTTATTTTATTCATTATTTATTTTTGAGACAGGATCTTGCTCTGTCTCCCAGGCTGGAGTGCAGTGGCCTGATCTCAGCTTGATGCAACTTCTGTCTCCTGGACTCAAGCGATTCTCCTGCGTCAGACCCCTGAGTAGTTGGGACCACAGGGGCACACAACCACGCCTGTCTAATTTTTGTATTTTTTGTAGAGTCAGGTTTTTGCCATGTTGCCCAGGCTAATCTCGAACTCCTGACACGTGAGCTCACCTTGGCCTCTCAAAGTGCTGAGATTGCAGGTGTGAGCCACCACACCCAGCCAGAATCTTCTTTTTAAATATCACTACACTGTACTACCCAAGTAGTCCAGGCAAAAGGAAGAATACACTCTAAGGTGCAAAGGCAGGAAATCATAGAGTATGTTTAATAAGCAGTTTAGTTTTTAACAAAATATAAAACACATGCAGGAGAATAATAGGAGAGAAGGGCAGAAAATTACATTGGAACTATACCCTGAAGGACCTTGATTACCAGACTCAGGATGAACTCAAATGTATATCACATCTAGAAATAAAAGATATACCTATAAACTAACACTGCATAGTTCATTGTAGTGAATATAGTTCACTACAAATAGTTCATTTGTAGTTCCTAAAAAGTCCTCCTGTTTTAGTTTTCAAATGTGTATCTGCTTGTGTCAAATTAACTTTAATAAATGTTTTTTAAAAAGTTTAATAAGTTATTCTTCATACGTTAGACTTCTTAAAAAGCTAGTAGAATCTTCATTTCCATTGATTTAGAATGCTTTTTTCTAAAAATTCACAAATTGTTTTTCTCTTTTGATATATTGAACCACTTAATTAGTTATTCACAAAATATTTGTGATTCTTTTGTTTCTCAAAATACAATATGAACAAACTTGTTATGATTTATTTTTATTGTAATGATTTATTAATTTGTGTTTACAGATTATTATTACATTTGATATGGTAAAAAAGTTTTGGCTAAAGTGCTAATTTTATTATTACATTTCTATTTCAATTGAGCTATAGTGCAAATCTATAGCATTTTATTCCAGCATAATTTGGAAGTACAATTGGACTTTAAGAAGTCTAATTCCTAATATGCTTCAGATATATAAATTGTTACTAAGAATTATTGGGAATAATTTAACAAAAACAAATGTACATATTCCAAGGAGGAGCATCCCCTTTGAAGTAGTCACTTTTGGAGGCTAATCTACTTATTCTAATGTTGTTGCTATTGCTAAAATTGCTTTTGAAACTTCTGTTTTAGAATCACCTTGAGGCTTCTAGCACATTTCTTTGAATATCCTCAAAGAAGAAAATCTTCATATTTTGAAAGTAGACATGATATATAAATATATCTAGAAATCACTTGCGACAAATCTGATGTGTAATCAAACCAAATGATACCATAATGATACCTATTTTCTTGGTGATACATATGAAGGCAATTCCAAATGAAAAGAAAAATCCCAAAATATTTTGAGTATTGATAGCATAATTTACATCAGTGTATAACCTTCCAAAATGACTATTTTGAAATATAACATTCATATGAATTTAATCATGCTTCATTCAGTATTCATCAACTGCTGACTATGTGCCAGCTCCGGTTATTAAAGACATTCAATCTACAGATATAGCTTCCCACTGCTCACACTGGCGTACTTCCCACCTAATAAGAACCAGACCAGAGTTTCTTTCCAACTAACTAGTAGGGATTCAGAATTAATCTGTTTTTTCTAAATTCAGTATCCAGTGTACCAAAGGAACCATGACATTTCCTTCATAACCTCCGCTGTGGGTACCTAGGTGACATGAGAAAGCCACCGACACAGTGTCTGGTTTCTCTTTTCCAGCTGGAACTTTGAGCTCTGTGCTATTCTGAACCTTCATCTCTAGCAGTCAACTTGCCCATCATACTCAAGAACTGTACCCCACCTTCTATAGGCCAGTGTCATTCTTCACCCTAAATAGGTCTCCCTGTAACCATGACTTCAACCTTTCTGCTCTGAAACACTGCTCAGGTCCAGGAACTCCTGCTGCCATGTCTCTTCCAAGCAAATAAGACCACATTAATTGTAGTTCTGCCTATCACCTCAGACACAATATTTGGGACTTCAGAATACCTTCTTATGGGTTAGTTTTGCTGGTCCCAGTTTATTCTTCTTTCATTAGTCCACCATTGAGCTTTCACATGCCTACCGATACTATGCATCAGATAATGATATTTTTATAAAGCGTTTCATATTTTAGTAAACTCACCTGCATTGCATAATTTGATCATCATGACAATTTTATAAAGTATGTAATACTGGTATAATAAACAATTTCTGCTATATTTGTTTTTTAAATGTCTCATTTGTACCTTCTCAACTCAAAATACCAATTATGTTATTGCATCAGATACCTGGATGCATTTTTTCCTTTCATTGTCAAAGATTGAAATGTTACAATAAATTTTGCTTTTAACATTAGGTAAATATTGAATGAACACATAATCAACTAGGAATTTAAAAATATAAACAGGAGCCTCTTTGTTAAATTTGTGTCAATTATTCATCTCCATAGCAGACTATCAGACCACACTGTGAGAGAAGATTGTTTTATCTTTTATTTCACTTTTCCAATTTAATGACTTTCCAATGTAATGAGTTTTATCATTACATTATTCCACATCATTATTAGACATGATAGTCATACCCAGCAAAATGAAACTTTTAAAGAAGTAATAGTAGTCAGCATATGTTGAGTGCTTATTTTGTGCCAGGCACTGTTCCAAGCCCTTTTACATGTATTAACCTACTTAATACTTGTAACAACCCTAAAAGATATACACTACTATTATTCCATTTTATAGTTAAAGAAAATTAGATAATGGGAGTTTAAATAATGTACTCAATGTCATAGTGCTAAGAAAGTAAATGATGGATACAAATTCAAGCAGTGTGACTCCAGAACCCCTACTTCTTAACCACTATGATATATCGCCTCTATGCTTCAGGTATGGGACAATTAAATATTTGTTTCATGTCTTTGGTAGATATTAGGATCACTTTCCAATGTAATGAGTTTTATCATTAATTTATTCCACATCATTATTAGATATGATAGTCATACCCAGCAAAATGAAACTTTTAAGGAACTAATAATAGCATATGTTGAGTGTCTTTGGTAGATACTAGGATCAGTTTTCTATTTTTTTAAAAAAGTCAAAATAATGGCAAAACATAATTTTAAAAACAGAAGATTTGTAAAACACTATCTGCATGCAGATTGATTTTGGCACGTGGCTGTACCAGCACACATCTGAGAATCCTTTTGTATTACTGTTCTAGGCACAATGTAAAAATTTTAGGGATCATTTAATGAAAGTACTAAAGAAATGTTTCCCATGGGTTAGTTTTATGACAATGTTTTCAAAATGTCAGCAGAAGTGTAAAAAAAAAGATTCCTATATTTATGCCCAAATCACTAACGATAGGCCTAATTCTACAGTCTTTGTTAGGGTTATTTGTTAATGTTTGACACCTCTAACATTTTTAAAGATCCTGAACTTCCTACTCCAAATATAACAGCAGAGATTATTAAAATGACTGCTGTCTGGATGGTAGGATTATAGGTATTATACTTTTCTTATTTCTACGTTTAATGTACTATTTCCTAAAAAAGCCCACAATAGACATATACATATATATATATGTATATGTATTACTGTAATAATCAGAAAAGCAATTTTTCATTGAAAGTCAATGAACCCATTGGAGCTCTCAAATGGCAATATAATGCTAGGTATCATCAAGGGTTAATTAAGAATTGAAATAAAGCAGAAGGTACAGGCCTGCCTGAGGCAAAAAAAAAGAGTGAAATGAGTACAGATCATCGGGGCATATTTCTCAAACAACATATTTTCAGTTCACTTAGTGGGATACACAGCCTAAACAGCAAACATGTGACAGATAAAAAGACTAAAAAATATGTTCCCAAATGATGACACATAATGTATATGACATTGACATATGCTTGTTCTAGAGGTAGGACTTAAGAATCTGCATTTTAAACCAACTCCCCCAAATTATTCTTAAGCACATTAAAACCCAAGAACCACTATAGTTGGTGCTCAATAAATGTTTGTTAGCTTGAGTATGACATTTTAGTAAAGCAGGCTAAATGTTTGCATTTACTTGCTGCTCCAGATCTGTGTTAGCAAAATACATATATTTGAAGGAGTTTAAAAGGATTTCCAAGGAAGTATAAGAACCAATGGAGTGACCCAGGGAAAGAAGGGAGGTATGACAATAAGACATCCTCATGTCTTAAATGAAACAGAAAAGTAAAATACCTCTTTCAGATTATCTTTTTTTCCTCAGATAATGGAATCTGAAAATATGGAGGCAGAAAATCTGGAATCTCAAAGTATGGACATTGAGACTGTTTCTTCAGTAACAGCTCTACAAGCCCTCACCAAGCTACTTAATCCTGAAGAAGAGGATGTTTATGACTATGGACAGGTGGTCATATACTTAAGTTGAATAAGTTGCGTTCAAGGGAAGTTGTGGAACCATATTCGAACAACCTGTTCCCACCTAGCTGTGGGAGCAGAGCTGTGTCATTTGATATATGCACGGGAAGCTACAAGGCTGATTATGCATGACAATGTAACCTCTAGTACATTTCTAGCAAACATAATTATATTTTTCTAAACCACCTGAACGCTGAATAGGAAAATAGTTCTGTAACTATGGTAGCAATAGCCACATTTCAAAATGTTGTCATTTATATTTATGGCCAAAGAATGCCTGACAGCCATTGCAGGGTGGTAGCTAGGATTCTTTAAGCCCAGACAGTATTTCTATAAAACAAATATATTCAGTTATGCAGTATTAGTTGGACCCCCAAGTACCAGTCCCTTGATTTTTAAATTTGTCTACACATTAATGCAGAACAGAAAGTTTTTGAGCCAAATAATAGGACAAACTAGTTTCAGCCTACAAAAATTGGCTTCCCAGTAATGCACAGATAAAGCTGTGGAGTCTAATTAGTTGAGTAGCATTTGGGGTCAGGATAGGTAATGCCAGTAAGGCTTGCAGTGGCAAGATGGGCTTCATTTTGCATAGAAGAGTTCCTTGAACTGAACTTTGGCCACTCCAAGTTTACTGCCAGTATTCCCAGAAAAATTAAAACACTTTTATATAACTCCCTGCTCTTCATTCTATTTCTTTTATTTATTTATTTATTTAGACAGAGTCTTGCTCTGTTTCCCAGGCTGGAGTACAGTGGCACAATCTTGGCTCTCTGTAACCTCTGCCTCCCAGGTTCAAGCAATTCTCCTGCCTCAGCCTCCCAAATAGCTGTGACTACAGGGGATTGCCACCAGGCCCAGCTAATTTTTGTATTTTTAGTAGAGACAGAGTTTCCACTGTGTTAGCCAGGATGGTCTCGATCTCCTGACCTCATGATCCACCCCCTTCAGCCTCACAAAGTGCTGGGATTACAGGTGTGAGCCACCACACCCAGCCCATTCTCCTATTCCTTAAATATCAGTGAGCCTTGGCTATCAGACTGCCTATGATAGGGCAAACAAAATTTGGGGTACAAATCCCATATTATAACAGAATATGTCAATTTGCATAAAATTATTTTAATGAAGTGTTTTTCCATATGACCAATTTACCATGAATAAATCATCTTTCACGAATGTATGTACCAATTTACTCCTCCCAAAATTTATTTTTGCCACAATGTAGAGAAAAAAGCATGCTATGAATAGGCAGCAAATTCAGTGGCTCAGATTGACACTGAACTGAGCTACCACCATAAGGAAGAGCTTAGGTAGAATAGGGCATAATTAAATAAGACATGAAATGGAAATAAAATTTGTAGAACTGAGTCAGCTTGGAGCTAGGATCAGGAACCAGGAAGTTTTAGTCAGGGAAAAGTCTTAGTAGAGGCCAAAGAAACGTCAGGACGTTAATGACAGTAGTAGCTATACACAACAAATAGGACGCAGGAGAAAATGTTAGGAACGATGTATCAGTGAAGTTGAAAAAGCAAGCTCATTTTTGCTACCTTAGTTGAAGTAGCAGAATAATAATTTTCTGGAGCCTACATGCTGGGAAAGGTAGGGTTATGTCACATAGAAAAAGCATATCAAGTATTTGAGAAACAGTGATCTTGAATATAGCGAAGTGGAATTTGTAACTGGGACAGATTCAAATATAAGGATTTACCCTGGTTACAGAGCCTATTCCCTTTAGTGTTTATGGCTGAAGGTGTTTATTTGCATCTAGAGGTGTTTCTAGGAGGAAAGATGAATGCTTATGAGAATAGAGAGACTAACATAATACTGAATTGTACAATTTATAAAGGAAAATTGCTATACTAATGTATGATTCTGTACATCTGGATTATAAGCAATTTTGAGATAATTGGTCATTCAGACACCACAGTACAGATATCATTAGAGAACGTAGAATTACAGTTTCAGAACAGTGGGAGAATAATTAATTTTCTAATGAACTATTAAATTTTCCAGGAGAGAAACTGCTTTTCATTTTTTAACATATATTAATCTTGGGAACTGTGGGATGATTACAAGAGTGATGTGTTTTTGAAAATATGCTCTCTGAAAACAGCAAGAGAACAGTTGCATACACATTTCTTCATTTACACTATCCCTTTTCCATGTGACTTGTTAAGAATATGGGAGATTGGGAAGAGAGTGTGTCTATCATTTTTCAAACTCATGAGGGGATATTAAGGCTTGTGTGAAATAAGGTTCACTGCTCTTCATAGACATTATAACGAGGATGTTCTGTCTTACATATTACAAAGTGGCATGAATTGCAATGATAAATTGCTCAGATAATTGGCTGTAGATTCATGGTAAAGGCTCAAATGATGTTCTAATAGAAAACAATTGCCAGATGGTTTTTAATGTTTTTGTGAGCACATTCCCTCTTTTCACTTGAAAAATCTTTTTAATCGTTTATTTTCATTAAATTAATAAATTGAAACTCCCATGAGTTCTGATCCAATCACTGTCCATGGAGAGTATACCAATTTTTTTCATGAATATCCAGGGTTTTAACTCTCACTGCTTTTAATTTTCTGTGGAAGGCAGCACTCAGGCAAACAAGAGGCCCTCATGTTCTGAGAAATGCTTTACTCTGATTGACTATTAGTGTTCCGGTGATTAATAATTTAGGAAAAGTACTACACATTTATATTATATTAGTGAATAAAAAGAGGAAAATGTCCCAAATATTATCTTAGGATTTTCACATAAAAATGCCTATAACGCCTTAAGCACAGACATAGCAATTTTGAAACACCTTTTGGAAACAAATACTATTTTACACATTGCTGAGATATTATAGATTAATTTCTGATTTAAAACTGTTGGAACAGTTTCACATAATAAAGACCCACGTGAGCTGTTCCATCAGGTTTCAAGGACAGACACTACTCTCCTTGCCCAAACAAGACATTCTAACTTTTGTGCATGTCTAAAATCTTAGAAGATGAGGACAGGAGCCTGAGCGGAGGGAGATAGAGGTGCTGGTCTGACAGTATGCAAGGAGGTTTTTTTGACTGCCAGCAGTGGAGTGAGTTGGAGCCGCAGGGTCTGACGTCAGCAAAAACAATTAGTAAGAAATTGGGATTTTCTTTTTTTTTCTTTTTTTGAGACGGAGTTTCGCTCCTGTGACCCAGGCTGGAGTGCAATGGCACAATCTCGGCTCACAGCAACCTCCGCCTCCTGGGTTCAGGCAATTCTCCTGCCTCAGGCTCCGGAGCAGCTGGGATTACAGGCACACGCCACCATGCCCAGCTAATTTTTTGTATTTTTAGTAGAGACGGGGTCTCACCATGTTGACCAAGATGATCTCGATCTCTTGACCTCATGATCCACCCACCTCGGCCTCCCAAAGTGCTGGGACCACAGGCTTGAGCCACCGTGCCCGGCCGAAATTGGGATTTTCTTAAAATATTAAAGAATCCCTGAGATGGGCCAATGAGGTTGGTGTCACGATACTGATAGTGTAATATGTGTTATACTTAGTTGAAAAAATGAAGATTGTTCTTTTACTGGTGAGTCAGGAGAAGTCCTCTAAGGATGTGCATGCTTGTGCAGAAGATGGCAAAATAAACTTGTACTTGTATGAAGGCTGAGGTACATCAGCATATATTTGACACTATTAATTTGTGGCTGCTGTTTAAATTCACTAGTTCAGTGTCATGAGGCTGTGGGACAGGAAAGTGTTTCATACCTATAGTGGAAAATAGTAAAAGCAGTTATCGGAGCTTTTGAATGGTTAATCTGAAGTCTAAATACTTAGCTTCTGTTTACTGTTAGTTTTTATTTCTATAAAACTTTCACATACTTCTGTCCTCCATCTGACTACAACCAGACACTGCTAAACCCCGAAAGTGTCAATGCCTTTATACTAATACTTTGTTCTAACTTTCATAGAGATGAATGTGGCTCATTCCTCTATCCCCAGGGATGCATGATTCACTGAGCTGGAACTAGGGGTTTAGCCTGACCAAAGATCAATTCTGACCTAGAGTCTATTAAACCAAACACTTTTTTGAAAGAACAAGGAAAGCATATTCAAAATAGTACTTGGCATCTGTCCCTCTGTTGTATAATAATAATGGGTAATTAAACTGGAAAGCTCCATGAGTTTTTTGTTGGAAATCCTATCAAATTTAAAGTATCACTAGTCATATAGATTATACAAGTAGTAATTACAGAATATTGGACTTTTTCTCCTCCTTCAGACAAGTGGTTTATCTACTATTGGAGCCATGGGTCCTGGAAATATTGGACCACCCCAAATAGAAGAGCTCAAAGGTAAGTTATTTAACAAAGCAGTATAGATCAATATAATCTTTTATAGATTATAGAAGATTTTTATAGATTATAGATTGTAGAAGAATTATAGGGAGAGTAATACATACTAACACTAGTATTTGTTAAGATGAACTAACAATGTATTGTATACTTGAAAATTGCTAAGATAGTAGATTTTAAGGATTCTCATCCTTAAAAATAAGTATGTGAGAGAATCCATATGTTAATTGCTTGAGTTAGTCATCCACTGTGTATATGTATTTCAGAACATCATGTGGTATATAATAAATATATATAATTTTTATTTGTCCATTCAAAATGGAGAAATGAATCAATAATTTTTAAAAATAAAAAAGATAAACTGAAATAATCATGGAAATGATGAATAGCCATTTACATATAAAGATGCTGTTTTTACTCTACTACTGAAGATAGTTTTTCTAACAATGGAAAGATATTTACCTTGAATTATCCACATTCCTTGCATATTTTATGAGATAGAAAACCAAGAAAGTCACGTGTGGTTAGATCATTTTTTATTTTTTAGGGACTATTTACCAAGATGCTTAGCTTCTTTACCTTCTACCTTCCTGTATTCTAGCAATTTCATGGAATTCATTCATTGATAATTTAATAAATATTTAGCCTATTATGCATCGGGCAGTATGACCATCTCTGAGACTACAACACAGATCAAAACAGAAAAAGTCCCTGTTCTAATTGAGCTAATAGACTTTTGGAGAAGACAATAAAACAAATAACTACACAATTTTATCTTACATTGAGATGCTTATACATTAATGTCTTTGGGTTTACTTATTTAAAAAAACAGGTCCAATAAATGAGGCAAAATAATATTTTTTACATTTCCCTAGCATTTTGATCTGTACATTTTTACAGAGTTGAACATTTTACAAATCTTTAAAAATATAAAAGGCTCTAATTCTGTTGGTCATGATCACCATTAACCAGAGAATAGACAGGGAGAGGAAGTGAATTTCGTTAATCAATTTAGTTAATTGCAAAAGGTTTTATCTGTACAAATGTTGAAAATAATGACTAAAATGAGGTCTGAGGATGGTTTTAAAATTTCAGTTATTATTGCTACAGATACTCAAGAGGCTATTTGCCTTACTCAAGAGATATTCATTCCATGGCAGACTAGTTCACATTTGATGACTTTTGTGCTGCCTGTATTTCTGATAATGTAGGTCTAATAATCTTTAAATTCTGAAGGCAATTATTCATATGTAAAATGTTATATGTAAATCTGTAGTTAGGCTTTACAAAGCCCATGCTAGATAGAAGCTGATAATTTCAAAAGAATTGTTAGAATTGAAAATCTGACAATTGAGTACATTTCTGGGAATGCTTAAAATGACTAAAAGCAATGTTCTGCAACTAATGCAAGTCTCCATTGGATAGTACAATAGTTAGAACAAATGTAAGGTGGGTTTTTGCATGCCTACTGGGGCCTATCCACTTTTAAACATTTGAAGATGATATGCAGAAACCCAACCTCATGCTCAGCTTTGCATGAAGGACAAGTGGCAAAGATTTTCCTTAAAGCTTGTGTCTACATGAGGAAAACACTGGAGTAAAAAAATGATCACTGTATTCACTGCTTTCAGTTTCTTTAATTGATATTATGATTTTGAGAACTATGTCATGCTTGCATGGAAAAGATATCAAAGGGTTTTTATATAGTAAAAGCAATGCAAGACATTTTTCTCCAAATCAGATTGATTTTAGTTGTGATTTTCTTCTTTTATATAAAAATAGTTTTAAATATAATCTATTTATGTTTCTGGAAAAATGTATAATATTTCTTTGCATATGTGTATGGAAAGAGAGAGAGAGAGACTGGAATGATACACAACAGAATACTAACATTGATTATCTCCAGGCAGTTGGATTATAGATTATTTTCATATTTTTGTTTATGTGGTTTTAGCAACATTTTCTACAGTTGTTATTACAGGTCTACAATGTATTGGTTCTATATTGATAGAGAAACATTTAGTCAGTAGTTACTAATTTAGCTTGTTTTGACCAAAAAACAAGCTAGTGATTGCAAATAATGTTTTACTTCAATGATCCCAAACTGAGTGTGAAGAACAGGAGCAATTTAGAGAAGGAAAAAAGCACGAGCTTCAGCTTTATCTTGCCTTTCTTCACAGTCATCCCTGAAACCAGTGAGAAAAATAATGAGGACATCTGGAATTCAGAAGAGATTCCAGAAGGAGCAGAGCATGATGATATGTGGGATGCTAGAGAAATCCCAGAGTAAGTCAAATGAAGCCAGGAATGTCTTTAGAAGTTTAAGTTAGCTGTGTCATCTGATAGCACTCTATTTTTGACAAGATTCATAAAGTAACATACCACATAAAAGATAAAACTACAGTGACACGCAGAAGCCATGTGTAATTGATATTTTTTCCTTCTAGAGCAGAAACAAATAATAAAGCATAACACCTTCCTTTCAGTTACTATCTAGCAAAAAATGAAAAATATAGTTTTTCCATTATAAATTTATATTTAATGTCAGTTTGTTGTATAGTGTGGAACTAACTGCAAGAAAACCAGCCCATTAAATCGCAAGGATTCATACAAACTAAATTACAATGCCATGTTTATTTGTCAAGGACTTGCTTGTAATTACTCGATGTTCTACAATTTTGGTAAAAGGATATGTTCTCCCTCCAATTGTCAATTATTACCCAGACTTATTTACTAGATATTCTAAGATTATACTTAGTATTCAGTATATTTTGCAAGCAGGGTTCAAGACTTGCTTTGTAGCCTTTTCAATACAATAAAATTATAGATATGAAATTTAGAATTATTATAAAAAGCCTTTTATTCTAATTTAAAAAGCATTCATACTTTTAAGAACCTTAAAGTATATTTATATACATAGATGAAATTATGGGTCAAATAGACTAAGCTTTACATATATGTATTTTGAAATAAAATTCTGATTGACTATTTAGAATAGCAGGAAAACGAAAGCCAACATTTACTAAATTATGATGTACTGTATAAATTCTTAAAGACTTCTGTGGCAAGTGATATGACAACTTTTCTCATTCTGAATACAGAACTATCCAGTATTTTTTTTTTTCTGAGATAGAGTCTTGCTCTGTCACCTAGGCTGGAGTGCAGTGGCACAATCTTGGCTCACTGCAACCTGAGCCCCTCCTGGGTTCAAGCAATTCTCCTACCTCAGCCTCCCATATAGCTGGGACTGCAGGCACGTGCCACCATGCCCAGCTAGTTTTTGTATTTTTAGTAGAGACAGGGTTTCACCATGTTGACCAGGCTGGTCTCGAATTCCTGACCTCAGGCAATCCACCTGCCTCAGCCTCCCAAAGTGCTAGGATTACAGGCATGAGCCACTGTGCCTGGCCAAAATTGTCCAGTATTAAACAGCAACAACAACAACAACAAACTCCATGCTTCCATCTTCTACTTAAGTTCGGAAAATAGAAGCAGTGGGAGACTGCAGGTAATTAACTACAAAGAAGTATCCAGCTTTCAAATAAACAACGTCAAAACCGTAAACATCATAAAAGATCAAAGGAGATTTTAAAACATTTCTTAGAGAATGAAGAGAGTAAATTTGAGGTTGTGTTTATATAGTGCCCACATATCCATAAGAAAAGTAAGAAGTCCCTCATTTGTCATATTGTCTAATGAATGTCAAATATCTATATGCAGCAAGCTTTAAATTTGAGTAAATTTTCCCTTTTCATCCTGATGTTTGATGTTTGGTAGATAGGACATCCATGAAAGCAGTAAATGAATAATAACTGCAGTTATTATGAGGGAAATTGCTTTATAAGATTTTTTAAAATCTTTATTTTCTATCTTATGAAGAGACATTTCAAAATTTCTCAATAGATAAAGAGGAAAATGGGTAAAGAATATGAACAGGCAGTTCAAAAAATAAGAATCACAAGTGACCAAATGAAAAAAATGACAAGGGCCTGAGCTAAGACACTGGCCTTGGGGAGAAGCATAAGGGTCTGTATTTGAGTGAAAAGTTGGCATTTGGTTAGATAAAATGGATGAGAGGAGAGCATCAAAGATGATGCTGAAGTTACTAGTTTGGGTGACTGAGTAAATGATAATGCCATTAACTTTGATAGGAATTATAGGTGCAGTGAGTTTGTTTTTGTTTTCGTTTTTTCTTCTAAGACAGAGTCTTGCTCTGTTGCCCTGGCTGGAGTGCAGTGGTGTGATCTCGACTCACTGCAACCTCCACCTCCTGGGTTCAAGCGATTCTCCAGCCTCAGCCTCGAAAGTAGCTGAGACTACAGGTGTGTGCCACCATGACTGGCTAATATTTTTTTGTAGAAATGGGCCAGGCTGGTGCTAAACTCCTGGCCTCAAGCAATCCACCTGCCTCACCCTCCCAAAGTGCTGGGATTACAGGTTTGAGCCACAACACCCAGCCAAGTTTGGTTTTCTTTCTTTCTGTCCCACCACCAATCACTCACTACAGCCTCAACCTCCTGGGCTCAAGCAATTCTCCCACCTCACTCTCCCAAGTAGCTGGGACTAGAGGTGCGCACTTCATTTTTGTGAAGACTCTGCCTAACTATGTTGTCCACACTGGTCTCAAACTCCTGGATTCAAGCAATCCTCATGCCTCAGCCTCCCAAAGCACTGGGATTACAGTTGAGAGCCACTATGACTAGCTGGTTTTTGATATGTACACTTTGAGTTGCCTTTGGGACATCCAGACAAACCTATGTAGTAGGCAGTTGGAAAATTATATCAGGAGCTCAGGATAAGAATAGGAGCTTGAGAAAATCCATTTGGGAGTAGTGAACATATAAATCAATCCCTTCTGTTTGTTTTAACTTGGCTTCAGCTTTGTAAATACTTGGTAGATGTTATAGCCTATTAAGAGAAAAGTACCCCATAGCAAATAGCTGCTTATTGTTAGCCCTGTTCTAACTCAGAGGAATTCTTTTTTTTTATTGTTGGACATTCCTATTGGCAAATGGCCAGAAGTTCAATCTAGTCCTTTAGTCTTACTATCCAGAGATTTACTGTTTCTTCATTAAGGTAGCATTAAGCAAAAAAAAAAAAAAAAAAAAAAAGTAAATGTTTGTTTCATGCTATCTGAAGAGATGGGGTACATTGTGGTGGATGCTTCTATAAACCATTCTATTCCTGGAGGCCCAAATTTGGGGAAAAGGAGCAATTTGTGAATTGTCATGTTGGGATGAAACATCAGGAAAATCTTTCATTAAACTCAGAATTCTGTAAGACTAGATTCTAAGCACTATAGTGTAGCTGTGCTGACTATATTGCCAGTGTTTCTATTGTAGAATTTTAGACATAGAGATCATTTATTTCAAACTCACACCTCCCCCCATAAATCATATAAATGTAGAAGCTGACCCCATGAGTTTGTAACTTGACCAAGGCCCACAGTTAATGACAGAAACAGTACTAAACCTGAATTTTCTCCTCTACTCTGTGGTTTAAACTTAGCAGAGGAAGGTTTCTATCAATCCCTAGGTTATGGACTCAGTGTTTTACTGAGCCATTGTTTTTCAGGAACTTTTTTCTTCCAGTTTTAATCTTATTAGAATCTTATTAGAAGTTTCCTCAATCTATTTTATTTGTATAGCTCTAAAACAGTTAAGGCGTTATTTTAGAAAATAATAAAAATTCTGCTTTTTAGTGTTTATTTTTAACCACATTTCTAGACTTATTTTCCTTTATGTTCTATTATATGCCTGAAGACCTGCAAGCACTTTATTTATGTAGTCCTTTTACTTTTTCTAATAGCATGTCCTCATAAATTTCTAGTTCTCTGTTCTGTGACAGGAAATTGCTCTTTCATTTGAGTCCCTATTATCATTGATTTTTTTCAGGTATGAGATTGTATTCAGACAGCAGGTGGGAACTGAGGATGTATTTTTAGGGTTGTCAAAGAAAGACTCCTCAACAGGTTGTTGCACTGAACTAGTGGTAAGCCTCTCCTCCCCTTCTTCATTTCCTATATGACCGTTGTAGCTAAATTGACTGACTATTGTATACATAATACTGTAGGCAAGGTTGTAAACGCTTTAAAAATTGCGGTTGCTATGTTTCGGGTACTAGGGGAATAATGGACTAGAGTTTCAAATTGTTAACTTGTATAAAATAAGCTAAGCTTACATGTTTGGATATGATTTACAAATAAACATAATAGAATCATATGACACAATACACAATTTCTATTTTTAATCCAATTAAAACTTCCCAACTGGATTGGACTGGATTTTCTTACATCCTAGTTCTGTCCCATGCATGCCATCTGATTGGTTATTAACTTCTGATGAATTGACAGACAATTGAAATGAAATGTCTCCTTCCCTGCATCTGTCTTATCTCTTATTTCTGTATTTCTTATAATGACTCAGTTTACAATGTGGGACTTAGAAAGGGACTTTCCTAACTTTGGGATCTGACTTCTGATTAAAAACAATAAGAAAGACATCTAAAATGTTACTTTGCTTTCTTATCTGAATGAAGCTACAGAATGTTGGAGAACATCTTTTACCAGGTCACTGTTTCTAGATAACAGTTGTAGCAATACCAACAATTTCACTGATAACAACTTACTTTTGCTTATTTCATCCTCATAATGATCTTGTTGAAAAATCTGGGCCTAACCCAGAGTGTGGAATTTGACTCATTTTAGCAACATTTAACAAGTAATTCTTGTGTTAAAAATTTATTTTTTGAGATCAGGGACCTGTTTCTATTTTTTCCCCTCCTTTCTTACAATACATTATAGAATACTGTGGTGCCCATGGGAGATGTGTAATATTTTTTCCTTAAGCAAATGGAATTTCTCTTTTGCATGAACTTCAGGTTTTCTCTTATTAGCAAAATCTAAGACATTCAATTGAATCAAGTAACATAATGGGAATAGTGACTTTAAGTACCTCAGGAGATTTTTCAAACTCTAATAAGTTAAGGTTTCAAGTAATCTTGAAGTAATTAGCTCCCAGGGTTTTACCAGTAATATTCAAATTCCTCTCTCTTAAATTACTGAAAAATTGTGTTTTTGATGTGTAATGTTGGGGACTGCTCTAAGTTCTGGACGAATTCTAGGCCCTAAATAAACAAAACTGTTGCAAGTCTTACCACTTCTCTCATGCAAAACTTGCCACTAGTTTTAGTAATAAAGATATCCTGAATGAACAATCTCAGAAACTAAATCATACCTTATAATAGGAATATATGGTTTATCTAAAACTCAGTAAGTATACACAGAAGGCTTACTATTTCTCTCAAATGAATTTATAATCAACTGGGGAGACAAAACTAACATAAATGAACTAATATTAAGAATACAATAATTACATTTATGCTTATAATTGACTTATAATTATATTAATACTTATAATTGTGTAAACAATTATAAGTCTACCAGAAGTTCAGAAGGTTGGGATGAGTCATGGACACCACTGAAAAACAGCAGCAAATAACACATTTGTTGATGCTATGGCACTTTGTCACGTGTATACTGTTCCTTTTGTCTTTCCTTTATTTCTCTTTGTTTCTTCATTTATTAATTATTTAAATACTTAGTGAATGTTACTACATAGCAGGGGCTGTCCTAAGTACTAGAAATGCAAAAATAAATAATAAACTGTCAATTGTCCTCAAGGAATTTATAGTAAAGGAGATTGACACCTAATAAATCATTGCAGTTCGGTATGGTAAGTACATATTTAGAGGCATATAGAATAGAATAGAATTATGGTTACCAGAGACTGGGAAGGGTAGTGGGCATGAGGGGGGGAATGGGGATGGTTAATGGGCACATAAATATAGTTAGACACAATAAATAAGATCTAGTGTTTGATAGCACGACAGAATGATAACAATCAGCAATAATTTGTTGTACATTTTAGAATAACTGACAGAGTACAATTGTAATGTTCATAACACAAAGAAATGATGAATGATTGAAGTTATAGAAATCAACACCATTTACCCTGATGTAATTATTATACACTATATGCCTGTATCAAAATATCTCATGCACCCCATAAATATATATGCCCACCATATACCCATAAAATTAAAGATAGAATAATAAAGGCATATATCAGGTACATAGTGAAATAAAGCAGGAAGGGATCAACTTTAAGTGGATAATATTTCTACAGTGGACAACATTCTAAGAAGGGCATTCCAAGCAGAGGTAAGAGCACATGGAAAAGTATCCAGGCATGAAATAGCATGGCATATTTGAGTAAGCAGTGAATATAACAAGAATAAAGAGTAAGTGTGGGTAATAATGGACTGGTAAGCTGACACTCAAAAAAGATAAAAGCTTGTAGCTTTTATCTGTAGCTTGAATGTTATCCTGTAGGCATACTAATGATGACATTCACTATCATTGCTTACTCCACTGACAAGACCCAAAGTAACTAGATTGCTGAACCTATCTCAAGTATTTCTTGCTCAAATTTATATGCTTATCATTCTTGTTAATAATATTGTGTTTCCTTGAATATAAGACATCATAAAATTGTAAATGTGTCATTTATTGAATGATAATGTTTCAGAAGAAAATAGGTATAATACCATATTATACCACCATTGATTATGCAGAGCATCTCAATATCAGAAACGTTAAAATGTGAAGAAAATTGTACCTGAGAATTGCCTAAATATTTTATTTGGGTCCTATAACTGGTCTATATGTAACAATCCAGTCCAAAGACTTTAAGAAGAAAACCCTTACTTAAACAGAGGAAGGCAATAGAAGTACAACCTGTTTATACACAAGAAGTAAGATTTGAGGTTTAAAAATTCACAAGGACCATCATTTCCTTTACCCTTCCCAGACTCCAAATAAGAAAGCAAAATTTATTAATCCTAAATAAAAGCAACGATCCTAAACAAAATACTGAATTAGGAATGTCTTCAGCAAACCCTTCAAACCTCAAATCCAAAGAGCCTCATTATCCAAATTCTGCCCTATTGCTATCCTCTGGTATTGCTTTATTCCTGAGTTTGTAGCCACCAAGTTTCCCTTTCCTTAATCTATACTTATGTATTTAAGAGCTAGAGCTAGCCAGTCATTTATAGGTTTATTTTGTTTCTAGCTGTCAAGCTTTTTTTTTTTCAAATAAATTCTATAAGTAAGCCCACTGTATTAAACATATAAAAAAGTACCACCGCCTTATTTAAAAAGGTACTATCACACATGAGGCAGCTCTTATAAGAATGGCTGAGGCTCCTTGGAACACAGTTTGAAAGATGCTGATCTAATTTATCATCTTTATATTACAGTTGATAAACTAAAGTTGGGTTTGCAAGGTTTCAAATACTCAAATGCATTAATGGAAGAATAATCAGAGATCTAGAGGGCTGCTTTTTCCTAGGTGACATATATACTTTTCTTTAAACCCCATGAATGGAAGTCCCCTAGCTTGTTTTATTTTGTTTTGTTTTTCTTTCATCCTCTATATTCTCCATTCCTCTCCCCAAAGCTCTCACTGTAATGTGTGTGATATTAGGTTGGTGCAAAAGTAATTGCAGTTTTGCCATTACTACTGGTTATTGCCAGACTTACTGAGGTACTAGACCCTTGGGTACTAGTTGAGGAGTATGGAAAAAGGAACTATAGGTATCAAAACTAAGTAGGAAAATAGCCTAATTCTCTGTAAGATTATTTGTGGCAGGAAATGGGATGTGTGCATTGGAAAAATAGGTCAGCAGCTTCTCATTTTCACCCTTGGTGCAAAAATCCAAAAATGAATGGGGCTAGGGTTATTGGTATTCTGCCAAATTACCCATTGTTTATTCTGAGAGGGGAAAGGCAGCTTGCAGATAGCTTGATGCTCTTTGACCTAGAATGAATACATAATATTTTGATGTTTTACTTTGATGGATCTATACTGATAAGAGGACATTCTGATGTGACCCAAGAAACAAGCCACTAAGCCTATTTTTTTCCCCTAACATCACCTCCTCCCTAGGATATGAGCCTTCCCCCATCTTTAAATCTCACTGAGAATGAGATGAGAGTCAGGGACGGGATAGAAGTCAGTCACCATCTGGCAGGCTGACACAACCAGAAGTCACGTGTTTATCAAACATATTTATCTCAGAAAGTGCTATCAACAATTTTGAGCAAACTGTTTGCTCATTCTCTAAGAATTCACTTGCTTCCTGAATGGTCTGCTCTTTAAATCCTGATTTGTTTCTTAAGGTTAAAACAGTTCTATTTGTTTACTTTTTTTTTTTTTTTTTTTTTTTTGAGACAGGCTGGAGTGCAGTGGCATAATCTCAGCTCACTGCTGAGCCACGATGCCTGGCCTATATTTGTTGACTTTTAATGAAAATATGGATTTAGCTGCTTGATAATGAAATTAGCTGGGCATGTTGGTGCATGCCTGTAATTCCAGCTACCACCCTGCCCAGCTAATTTTGTATTTTTAGTAGAGACGGGGTTTCACCATGTTGGCCAGGCTGCCCTGGAACTCCTGACCTCAGGTGATCTGCCTGCCTCGGCCTCCCAAAGTGCTGGGATTAACAGGTGTGAGCCACCACGCCTTGCCCATATTTGTTTACTTTTAATGAAAACACGGATTTGGCTACTTGATAATAAAATAGAACTTGTTTTCCATGCCATTCCATTCTAGAGGATGGACCTAGTTTTTTGGTTTTTTCTTTTTGGTAGGTTTCTTGATTATGTTAACCTTGTTTGATTAGTTGTATGCCAGACCATGTGGCAGAGGGAAGGACATTTGAGCTGTAATATGATTCCATATTATTAGTTCCAGGCAGCACAGTAAATCTTCAATTAAATTTCTAATAGTTGTCTCAGTAGTATATTCATAATACATACATTTATACTTAATGTCATAACACTCCTTCATAATGATGGTGGTTGTGGAACATGGTAACAAATACCTCCTTAAAAGCTAATCTATGCCAGGTGCAGTGCCTCATGCCTGTAATCCCAGCACTTTGGGAGACCAAAACGGGTGGATCTGAGGCCGAGAGTTCAAGACCAGCCTGACCAACATGGGGAGACCCAGTCTCTACTAAAAATACAAAATTAGCCGGGCATGGTGGTACATGCCTATAATTCCAGCTACTTGGGAGGCTGAGGCAGAAGAATCTCTTGAACCCAGGAGGCAGAAGTTGTGGTGAGCCAAGATCGTGCCATTGCACTCCAGCCTGGGCAACAAGAATGAAACTTCATCTCAAAAAAAAAAAAACTAATCTAATCATAAAGACAGTATATTTCTGATAATGAAGGTAATATGTATATAAAATTTTAAACAATACCAAAATTAGTAGAGTTGACAATAAAAGTCCCCCATAATGAGATGGAGAAAAATAGAGAGAGAAAGTGTGTTTGAGATGGGCTATGGTCAATGATGGAATAAAGGTAATTGTATCACTTGATATATGTATCAGTAGTTTTACATTTTGATGATGTTATTTTGAGAAGGTTTCATCAAATTATCTGAATCACATGATCTAGAATCCTTGAGCTGGACCTGGCAGAAACTCCTGATTCCATGCAGGCAGATTCACAGATTGACCTGGGAAATTACCAATACTTGAGGAATGAATAAAGGTAGAGGAACTAAGAAGGATATTCAGAGATGGGAGGGAAACCCTAATAGTATCTGCTGCTGTCAAGCAGGATTAGGATGCAGAAGGAACTTTGAGATTTGTCAGTTAAGAAGTCTTTGGTGATCTTTGGAAGACAGCAGCTTCGGTGGTATGGCCAATATCAGATCAAAGAAAGCTAAGAAGTGAAGAGGAAGTGAGGAAGAGAAGCCAGCAAATACAGATTGTTCTTTGTGGAAGTTTAGTGGTGAAGAGGAGGAGAATAAGGAAATGATTGTTGAGGAGGAGGCAGGATTTAGGGGAGTTTATTTTAAGATAGGAGAGATTTATGTATGCATTTCAGCTCATGACAAGAATCCACGCATTCATCCATGTAATGGAACAAATCTCAAAGTTCCCTCTGCATCCTAATCCTGCCTGACAGCAGCAGATACTATTATGGTTTCCCTCCCATCTCTGAATATCCTTCTCAGTTCCTCTATCTTTATTCATTCCTCAAGTATTGGTAATATTTATTTAGTTGGTAATATTTATTTAGTTCCTACTGTGTGTCACTAGAGCTAATGGACAAACAGTAAAATAAATAAATAAAAATTTTAAAAGGAGGCATTTTTGGTTGTCACAATGATTATAGATTTTTTTTTCCTGAGATAAGGTCTTGCTCTGTCACCCAGGCTGGAACACAGTGGCCTGATCTCAGTTAACTACAGCCTCGACGTCCTGGGCTCAAGCCATCCTCCCACTTCAGCCTTTCTAGTAGCTAGGACTACAGGCGTGCACCACAATGCTCTGTTAATTTTTGTTTTTTATTTTTTATTTTTGTAGAGAAAGAGTCTCATTATGTTGCCCAAACTGGTCTCAAACTTCTGGGCTCAAGCAATTCTCTCACCCTGGCCTCCCAAATTGCTGGGATTACAGGCATTGGCCACCATGCCCAGCTGATTACAGGATGTTATTGTCACTTAGTATTCAGGGCCAGGGTTGCCTTAAATCTTGCGATAAGAGATATAGTCCCCAAGAATGAAGAATTGCCCTACACAAAATGCCCACGTTGCTTTCCTCTAGTTTAAAAACACTGACTAGATAAAGAGGGATTGAAGATATGAGGGTGCTGCTACTCAGCAGCATTCTACCCTGTTGACTACTCTCTTCTTTTTTTTTTTTTTTTTCTTTTTGTGACAGTCTTGCTCTGTCACCCAGGCTGTAGTGCAGTGACGTGATCTTGGCTCAGTGCAACCTCTGCCTTCCAGGTTCAACCTATTCTCCTGCCTCTACCTCCCAAGTGGCTACAACAACAGGCACACACCACTACACCAGCTAATTTTTGTATTTTTAGTAGAGACAGGGTTGGCCAGGCTGGTCTCGAACTTCTGGCCTCAAGTGATCTGCCTGCCTCGGCCTTCCAAAGTGCTCGGATTATAGGTGTGAGCCACCGCACCCAGACTGCGCTCTCCTTCTTGAAACACAGTTTTCTTTTTACTTTGATGACCTCACTCTCACTGAGGAGTGAGGAAAGACTTCACACTCTTTTCTTCCAAAATCACTAGGCATTCCTCCTCTCTTCCCTGCCAAATCACTGGCTCTTCCTATTCTGCCTTAAGTTCTCTGGAGATTTGACATATGTCTTTTTTTCTCTATCTATTCTCTTTTCACCTACTCTCATAGCTTTAAATACCATTTATCTCTCTAGTCCTGAACTCTCCCATGAGCTTTGGATTCCTGTGACTGACTACATACTTGGCATCTCTTGTTTAATAGACAACTCAATCCTAACATGTCTAAAACAGAACTCTTAATTGTCTTCCGCAAATCTTTTCCTCATTCACTTCTGCATGGCAATAACATTTACCCAGTTGCTCAAGCTAAAAACCTAAATCATCTGTCATTCCTCTTTCCTTTATACCTCATATCTAATCCATCAGCATGTATTACTGGCTGTACCTTCAAAATATATTCTAAATCCATCTAATTTTCATTATCACTGCAACTGCCATCATCATCTCTATCTGGACCATTATGAGTCTCCTCTGACAAATCTCCCTGCCTTGACTCTTCCTTCCCTATAGCCTTTCCACAGAGTATAACAGATCCTTTTTAAAAATAATTCAGGACTGGGTGTGGTGGCTCACGCCTGTAATCCCAGCACTTTGTAGGGCTGAGGCAGGTGGATCACCTGAGGTCAGGAGTTCGATCCAGCCTGGCCAACATAGTGAAACCCTGTCTCTACTAAAACTACAAAAATTAGCCGGGCATGGTGGTGCACTTTCATAGTCCCAGCTGCTTGAGAGGCCAAGGCAGGAGAATTGCTTGAACCTGGGAGGCAGCAGTTGCAGTGAACCGCGATCACGCCATTGCACTCCAGCCTGGGTGACAGAGCAAGACTCCGTCTCAAATTTTAAAAAAAGATAAATCAGACCACATCACCTCTTTGCTTACAGCCCTCAATGGCTTCCTCTTGCACTTACAGAACAAAATCCAAACTCCTTATCTTAAAAGTAAGTAAAGACCATGTATGATCTGACCCTTACCTACTTTTACAGTTTCATCCAATGTGACACTTTCTTCCTTGTTTGTTATGTTCTGCTTATCCTGGTCTTCTTTTTGATATTTCAATACGCCAAGTTATTTCCCAGTTCCTTGTTATTCATTCCACTTGGGCATTCCACCTAGTCCCTCAGATGATGAAATTTTACTTCTTCCTTTCCAGTCATTTTAACCTCCCATTTCTTGTTTAATTGCATGTTAGTACCTCCAGAACTATATTATGTAATATGATATGAATACTGAACATTATTTATTTCTCACTGTAAATTTTTAAAAATTAAAAAAATATGAGTGCATAATAGAGATACACAGTGAAGTACTATTCAGCCATAAAAAAGAGATCCTGTCATTTGAAACAACATGGATGGAACTGGAGATTATTATGTTACGTGAAATAAGCCAGGCACAGAAAGACAAACGTTACACATTCTCACTTATTTGTGGGATCTAAAAATCAAAACAATTGAAATCATGGCCATAGAGAGTAGGAGAATGGTTACCAGAGGCTGGGAAAGGTAGTTTAGGGAGGGGAAGTGTAGGGTTGGTTAATGGGTACAAAAATATAAATTTCTTACTTAAATTGGAATGGTTTGGTGTTTCTTTATCTAGTTATATACTGACTTTTGGGTTGTGTGTTAAGGAACTGTTCATCCATTCTGATTTTAAGAGTTCTATTTTAAGCAAGAATAGATTATGAATTTAATCAAATGCCTTTTTACCATTTGTGAAGATCATATAATTTTTTAGTTTTGATCTACTGGTAAGTTATATTAGCAAATTTCTTAATATGGAACCATCCTTGCATTTATTCATTCAGTCTACAAATATTTGTTGAGTGCCTATGCTGTACCACTAAATATTTTATGAAAACTCTCATGAACAATGATAAGCTATAGGAAAATTTTTAAAAAATTAAAGGTGATGGGTCTCTGCTTTGAAATTATAAAAATATTTGCCTCTGAAGTATAAAATTGTAGCGATATGTATTGTCCAAAACTAGGGCAAAAAAAAATAGGTCATGTTTTTAAATTGATGGATAAATTTCTTTTTCTTTCTTTCTTTTTTTTTTTTGAGACAAGGTCTCACTGTGTTTCCCAGGCTGGGGTGCGGTGGTGCAGTCTTGGCTCACTGCAGCCACCTCCCAGGTTGCAGCAATACTCCCACCTCAGCCTCCTTAGTAGCTGGGATTACAGGTGAATGCCACTGCACCCGGCTGATTTTTGTATTTTTTGCAGAGATGTGGTTTCACCATGTTGGCCAGGTTGGTTTCAAACTCCTTATGTAAAGTGATCCACCCACCTTGGCCTCCCAAAGTGCCAGGATTACAGATGTGAGCCACTGTGCCTGGCCAGATGGATAAATTTTGATAATGCTACCATTTTGAAACAGTCCAGTACCACATTACCATACCTGTCTTTTTAAAAATAGTTCATAGATGCATGACTCCTCTCCCATCACAGGAGTCAAGTGGTACTGTTCTAAGAATAGAGAATAGCATAGTAAACAAAACATAAACATCACTGCCTTCACAGAGCTTACCGTATTGTGGGAGAGATAAGTAAACACATAAATTGTATTGTACATTAGAAGGTGAAAATGCTCTGAGGAGGAAAGGAGGAGGAAGTAATAGGGCATACTAGAGTTGGTGGTAGCTGAAATTGTTAATAGTGTGGTCAGGAAAGGCCTCACTAAGAAGGCAATATTTGATCGAAGACCTGAAGGAGATGAGGAAGTGAGGTTCAGATGTTAGAAAGGTTATCTTTTTTTTTTTTTTTTTTTTTGAGACAGCGTCTCACTCTGTCACCCAGTCTGGAGTGTAATGGTGCAATTTTGGCTCACTGCAGCCTCGACCTCCTGGGCTCCCAAGTAACAGGTGTGCACCACCATGCCAGGCTACTTTTTGTATTTTTTGTAGAGATGGGGTTTCTCCATGTTTCCCAGGCTGGTCTTGAAGTCCTGAGTTCAAGTGATCTGCCTGCTTTGGCCTCCCAAAGTGCTGGGATTATAGGTGTGCACATCACACCCAGACTAGAAAGGTTAATCTAAGTGAATATTTTAAATGCCAAGATTTAAGACAGGAGGTAATCTTAGAAATATCAATAAAGAACAAGTAACTATTCTTAGAGAAATCAGGGGAAGTGTCCCAGGTACTGGTAAACTATTCCAACACAACAGGTAATAGATGATATAGTGTAAGGACATGACTTTGTAAATTGTATATATTTTAGGTATACAACATAATGTTTTGATATATATATTCTCAGTAAAATGATTACTACAGTCAAGCTAATTAATATATTTATCATCTCAGATAGTATCTTTTGTGTAGGTGGGGGGAAAGAGCACCTAAAATCTACTCTCTTAGAAGATTTCCAGTAATTGATATAATATTAACTATAGTTCTCGTGCTGTACCTTAGATCTCTACATCTATTCATCCTAAATAACCCAAGTTTGTATCCTTTGGCCTGCATCTCTTTATCTCCTACCCCACCTCTAGTAACCACCATTCTTCTCTCTATTTCTATGTATCAGAAATTTTTTTAGGTTCCATATTTAAGAGAGGTCATACAGTATTTTTCTTTCTGTGTCTGGCATTTTTCACTTAGCATAATGGAGGACATGAGATTTTTTTTTTAACTGGAAGAAAGGGGCAGGCCCACTGATCTAGAGGAAATGAGAGGGGAAAAAAATACAGGTGCCAACTGAGAAAACTATAGGGGAAGCAGTGTAATCGGGGAGATCCAGATTTCAATTAGATTGAGAAACTGAGAATATTCAAAGAGGCTTAAGAGATAAGGGATGATGTATTATGTATTCCAGAGGACCTAATGGAAAAAGTTCAGGATTTTATGAGGGGTAAAAAATGGAGACATCATAGGAGATATGAAGATATATATGGTAGTTATGTGATAAGGAATGATTTGGGAGTCTAAGACTTCTTGTGGTTATTGACAAATAAATTAAAAGAATAATGAATTTAGTTCTGGTGGTCTCAAGGCAGGTAGTGGTGTTGGGGCTATGATTATTTGGGGGAGAGGGTGAGTGCCAGTGGAGATATGGATGCCTGTAGATGAATGTTCTTTCTACAGAGTGAGCTGAGCTTACTCTTGACTCCTGTGATGGAGAGGAGGCATGCATCTATGAACCATTTTTAAAAAGACAGGTGTGGCAATATAGTACTGGACTATTTCAAAATGGTAGCATTATCAAAACTTATCCATTAATTTAAAAACATGACCTACTGGGTTTTTGTTCTAGTTTTGTACAATGCATACCTCTATATTTTATGCTTCAGAGGTAAATATTTTTATAATTTCAAAGCAGAGATCTAATGCCTTTTAAAATTTTCCTATAGATTATCGTAGTTCATGAGAGTTTTTATAAAATATTTAGTATGTCTGCAGTGAAAAAATATCTCATACATGTTTCCATAAACAATGGTAAATTTAACAATTGAAGCAATTCAGAATGAAATCTAGCCAAACATTTTCTGTTAATCAAAATTTCCTAATATTGTTAAGTTTCAAATGGGAACTCAAATCGTTTTCTTTCCTAAGAATCAAATGTATAAGGAGTGGTTGCTGTATTTCTGTCAAATAGAAATATTCTTACAATATCTAAAACCCATAAATAAATTAATTTAGAATATCTTCCAAAGTGTCAGTCCAAACCCGTCAGTGAAGCAGCTTCACTTGGCCAGAACTATTTACTGATATTTCATTGAAGCTGCTGAAATAGTGAAGCTGCTGAAATAGTGAAGCTGCTTCACTGAAATATCAGTAAATAGTTCTGGCCAAGTTACCTATAAGATATTTTTTACTTATTCTCCTCCTCTTGGTGATGAAGTGACAATTCAAGAAGAAACTTAGAATGGATGACCTCCATGGACCACCTGCAATTTGGACTTCTCCTGTCAAGTTTCAAACATCTTATAATATGATCATAGATATTCATCTGAGGAGCTGAGAAGCCTGTTAATCACTTACAAATTGTAGGAATATGACCTTTCAGGAACCATCTTGTCATATAAATCTCTCATAAGAACAAGACAGGAAAGAAGAGATTTCAAACTCACAATAATAATCACTCAATAATGACTGCCCTAGTAAGTCAACTGTCTTACAACACATGGAGGACAATAAATGAAGGCCCGTGAAAACAACTTGTAAGCACTTTAACCTACCTTTACCTCTCTTGAGGGAAGCCTTGAAGTAAATTCCCAGAGAGAGACTGAGTAGTTTTTACTACTAGCCTGAAGAGAAGCTGAAAGTAGGAAGAAGGGATCTCCCTAATCTTAAATTATGGACTTTTTTTCCTGTTACTTTTTATTTACAAGGCCAGAGGCAGATGTTTGAAATAAAGTTAATGATGGGTACTAGGGTAACTAGCTCCCAGCATGGCACCCAATAATTCTCACTTCCAGATATTCTTTTTGTGTAGTCCCCTCCCTATTGAGTAGGGATGACCTGTATAACCAATACATTTTTTTTTTATAAAAAAGTGTAATTTATGAGGCTACATTCTAAAAAAGGCATTGCTTCTGCCTTGATCTTTTGGATCCTTTACTCTGGGGAGAATACAGCTGTTGTATCCTAAGGACACTCAAGCAACACTATGGAGAAGCCCATCTGGTGAAGAGCTAAAGCCCCTTGCAAACAGCCATGTGAGTAAGCTATCTTAGATGAAGATGCTAGTCAAACCTTCCATCCTAGTCAAAGTCAAACCTTCAGATGTCTACAGCCACATCCAATATCTTGACTACAATCTCATAATAGAGCCTAAGCCCGAACAATTTAGCTAAGCCATTCCGAAATTCCTGATCCACGAAAACATGTGGGATAATAAGCGTTTATTGTTGTTTTGAGTTATAAATTGGGGGGTATAATTTGTTATGCAATAATAGATAACCAGTAAACAATAAATAATAAGTGGACAGGCATAGTGGCTTGCACTTGTAATCCCAGCACTTTGGGAGGCTGAGATGGGAGGATCACTTGAGCCCAGGAATTTGAGACCAGCCTGAGCAACATAGCAAGACCCTATCTCTACAAAAAAAATTTAAAAACTAGCCAGGTGTGGTGGTGCACACCTGTGGCCCCAGCCTCTCAGGACACTGAGTCTGGAGGATTGCTGGAGCCCAGGAGGTCATGGCTGCAGCGATCCATGATCACGCCACTGCACTCCAGCTTGGGTGCCAGAGAGCCTGTCTCAAAAAATAAATAATTAATTTTTAAAAAGTAACAGAACCAGAATCTAAACCTAAACTTGATTCTAACAGTTGAGCTCCCAAATGGTTAAAAGTTTCCCAATGAATTTTTAAAGTTTTTCTTAGTTTACCTATTAAAATAACTTATTCTTTAAAACGAATTCAATTTGCACCCTAAGTAAAGAGAGGAACATCAATCCCTTTAAATTGTTTGGTCGGTGACATCATCGTATGTTTACTAATGTTTAACAAGTTAGGTCTTGAGCGCAATCAGTTAGAGATCATTTAATATCCATGTCTATATTCCAGGTATTCATTTAAAGTATTGCTGAAGAAATCTCATGCATGTTTCAGGTGTTGTTCTTCTATTAAGATTCTTCATTGAATCTTCTATCTTGGAAGATATTACTGCGTGCAATTCCACCTAATTTGTCTTTACTCTTGTCTCTCCTCTGAAACCATTGTAGTAGATAATTTTAATTTCCATAAAAAGAAAAATTATTGAGTTGTTTCTGAATTGCCATTCCCTAGAACAGCAAATGATTTTAAGAACCACTTTAAAGTTCTACCCAGAAATTGTATCTAAATTTTACATGTCATGATTTTTTTATTTCTCAATTGGCATTTTAACACTGGAAAAACAATATTTTGCCATGAAAATTCTAAACATTTCAGGCTAAAGAAACAAATATTTGTGTCTCTTCTTCGAGGTGACATGAGTTAACATGAGACATTAAAGAACATCTCAACTTGACTATCAGACCTGAGTATTAGAGTAAAAATGGGGCTTTATTTGTCAAATAGAATGCTTATTTACTTTGAGGCAAAGCACCTATAACTACCCTCTGAGAACCATACTTCTCTCACTTGTAATGTCTCTAATTATGAAGATTTGAATTTTCCAAATATAAATTAGGAGGCAATTCTTTGTTGAAAGAAAATGTTAACCATAGTATTTAGATAGTAGCACCTGTAGAGCTCTATTTACAAATCTTTGTTTATATACAGATTTAATAAACTAAAATATTTATTTAATAAACTAATTAATAAATAAATACATGTCTGTATTGCTCCAAATACATTATATTGCAAAAACACAATTGCCTACTTTAAGCTTCTTATAAGAAATCTCAATTTGTCGCATTATTTATTTGATATGTATTTCTCTCATAACTTGCTGCTTTCCCTCTGGCCATTGGAGCCATGAATTCACCAGATGTCTAATATTTCAAGTCTTCCAGCTCATTTTAGAGAAAGCTTCATAATTTACCTGAACCTTAGGGTGCATTTTCTTCATTTCTTTGTTTTGGAAACTATATGCCATGCTATCTCATATATAGACATCAACTTCCATCAAAAAGAGAAAACATATAGAGTAAGAGATAGGCTTTGTGTTGTGGTAAAAATACACATAGTATAAAATTTACCATTAGTGACATTTAGTATATTCATGATATTGTGCAACCGTCACCAATATCTAATTCCAGAACATTTTAATCAACCCTAAAGGAAACCCCATACCCATTAAGCAGTTACTACCCTCTTCTTCATTTCCCCAGGCCCCAACAACCACCAATCTACTTTCTGTCTGTATAGATTTGCCTATTGTGGGTGGGGCACGGTGACTCATGCCTGTAATCCCAGCACTTTGGGAGGCTGAGTCAGGCGGATCACGAGGTCAGGAGATTGAGACCATCCTGGCTAACACAGTGAAACCCTGTCTCTATTAAAGATACAAAAAAATTAGCTGAGTGTGGTGGCACACACCTGTAGTCCCAGCTACTTAGGAGGCTGAGCCAGGAGAATCGCTTGAACCTGGGAGGCAGATGTTGCAGTGAGCCAAGACTGCACCACTGCACTCCAGCCTGGGTGACAGAGTGAGACTCTGTCTCAAAAAACAAAAAACAATTGCCTATTGTGGACATTTCATATAAGTAGAATCCTATAATATGTGACATTTTATTCCTGGTTTCTTTCATTTAGCATAATGTTTTCAAGATTCATCCATGTAAAAGTACTTTTTTCCTTTTTACGGCTGAATAATATTCCATTGTATGGATACAATACATTTTGTTTTTCCATTCATCACTTGATGCACATTTCGGTTGCTTACACCTTTTGGCTATTATGAGTAAGGCTACTATAAGCAAAAACATTATGTAGATGTTTTTGTTTGAAAACCTGTTTGCAGTGCTCTTGGGTATATACCCAGGAGTGGAATTGCTGGGCCATGTGGTAATTGAGATGTGACATTTAAAGTGAAATCTTACTAAACCAATAAGTAGTCTTTTTGGGGAGGTGGGAAACATAATGTTATTTCTCTTTAGTTTCGATAACATAGCACGTGAACTCCCACACCTCCCTCAAAAATGTGGTAGGGAAATTTATACCAGAAGACTGTAAGATGGCATCACCAAGTTACCCAACATGGGAACTAAACATTTTTATACTAATTGCCAACTGATACAAAGGCAGTAGAAGGTCCCCAACTCTAACAGGTATACTGCTGTGTACCTTCAGAGAAGGAAGGGTACAGGCAAGTAACCAAAGTGTTTCTGTATAGCTTGGCAGCCAGAAACCTTAGTCAGATTACAGGAGGTTGCCCTTGGGCTGCTCACTAAATTTCTTTGTTGTAGTTTCTCCATCTGTAAAATGGGAATAATAATCTCTGCTTCCCAAGACTGGCATAAAGATAGGGCATAGCCTGGCACATAGTTGGCACTTAATAAATATTAATTCTCTTCTCCCCATGTATTATTACATTCTTCAAATTAATTGTTCTCTGAGATAACAGTATTTTTCTTCTCATTTTCTCTCTCAGGCTAAAATTAAACTGCCAAATACAAACCCTTCTGATATTCAAATTGATATCCAGGAAACGATCCTTGACCTTCGTACTCCTCAGAAGTGAGTAAAACTTAGAACTGGAATAGTGTATTACAATATGAGTCTCCAGGCAATATCACATTTTAAAATATATATAGCTATTTTGTATCACCCCAAAGTCTGAAGAAAAGTGGTTGTTAATCATTCAGATGTTTGATCTATATAATATAAAAATAAATATGTTTGGAAGTACTTGAGCTTTTTTCTACTTTGCATCCATACATTTGGAGTGGGTTAATGCTATCAAAACACAATTCTTGACACCCAGACACAGTTTATCTATCAGAAAAATAACTAGAAGCGAAAACACCATTAAGTTTTCAGTCTTACATACAATTTTTGTGCATTGATTACATCAGAGAAGCAATATCTTTACACTTTTGTCATTTTGTGGGGCTCTAAGGTTAAATTTGATTATGTTCATCTAAGTCAACAAAAAGATCTTTCCATCAATTGCTTAAAACAAAAATTCTATAAACAGCTATTTTTTTTACCAGATCCTCAATTTGTGTGAATACATTTAGAAATAATACAGAAAATCATGAACTAATTCAGTTATTTCATGATATTTCAACATAGCTTTTTATTACATAGGTTTTAATCATGTTCAAACTTAACTCAGTAACATTATTTTGAAACATGGGCTATTCAGTCCTGTTTCTCAAAACTAACTCTATAAAGAGGGAATTGATGGAACCTAGTGTGTGTGTTAGGTAAAGTATCTAAATACCTCACCGCTTTGTGCACATCTCATCTGGACATAGAGGAGTGAGCACATATTGCATCATTGCAGTGGTCCTATCTCTGTAACTCATGAACATTTTAAACTGGATTTGGGAGGCAGGCAGTTGCTGGCACATTTCCTTCCATTATCAGTACCTATAATTCTCCTTTGTTGAGCTTAGGACTTCAAGAAAAGGACAAGGAGATCCCTCCTACAGAAGATTCCTATGGGTAAACAACCCAATATGCATATGTAGCTTAATCTTGGCTTCCGTAGTAAATGCATTTAACCCAAAATGGTCTAGGATAAGTATATATCAAATATTTTCCCATTATTTACATCATTTCAAAAATGTATCCTCACAGAACAATCATCTCATGTTATAAAAATTATATACACAGCTGGGCGCGGTGGCTTATGCCTGTAATCCCACAAGAGAATCGCTTGAACCCAGGAGGTAGAGGTTGCAGTGAACTGAGATTGTACCACAGCACTCCAGCCTGGGCAACAGAGCAAGGCTCTGGCTTAAAATAACATATATATATGCACACACACATATATACACATATATATGTATACACATATATACACATACATATAAGTATACATACATGTATACAGACGTGTGTATTGTATATATATGTGTATATATGCATAAATATACATATAAGTATATATACATATATACAGTAAATATGTGTATATATCTGTATTGTATATATACATATATACATATAAGTGTATATATACATATACATCCATATACATATACACACATGTATATACATATTTACTGTTTCTGCTGTTTACTTCAAGGAGTATTGTACCCTTTTGGTTGAATTTTATACATGAATTTACTGTTCTACATAACCTTTGCAAGGAAAGTTGGTTAAATGAACACTCAATCTTCCATGATATTTGCAAGCTTGTTAAAAGCACACACATATCTATACACCATGGAGTTAATTTCCGCTTCCCTAGCACTTCTCACTATCTGTGAGACTTTCATTTAGTAGGTTCTGATAGATATCTGTAATGACATCACAGCCATAGCAGCTACCTAAAGATTGATGGAGGCCGCAGAAATAGTGAATATAATTTTTATAACATGAGATGATTGTTCTGTGAGGATACATTTTGGGTTAAATGTACTTTTCCACATAGAACATGGGCTACACTAGGTCATTAGATCATAGTGTACTTATATATTAAATGCTCAGTGCAGAGAGGTACCATCGCTTAAGAAAACCTGCTTAACTAAGAAGACAGAAGATAGAATAAAGGTTTTTATCATGTTTCCTAAATACTTGAGAATCCTTTAGAGCCATCCTATTCTCTGAAATTGCATTATCAGAAATGTGTCTTGTTTTTAAGTTTATTGATATTCATATCTACTTTCTTTAGTTTCCAACTTTGATATCATATAATGCTATGTTTATCCAATCTAAGAAACATTTGAGAGGGCATGTTCTTGTATCTATAAGACAGAAACAAGCAAATATATTTTAACTGAATTGACCAGTGGTTTCTGTCAAACACTAGTCAATTGCATTCAAATTATCAATAAAACCCAGCTATTTAGCATTATAAAATCAAAATGAATAAAACAGTATACCGAATTATTCACTGTTTTCAATTGGTTGTTTTGGCATGTAGATTCCCAACATGGAGTAAATGGAGAGAGGAGGAAAGACGGGGAAAATTGGATAATTTACCAGGATCTCTTGACTTAAGTGTTCATATGAGATTTCATTATTTTTCTAAGTGAATGCTAAGAATTTCATAAATGAATACCTTGAATGTGATAATAAAAATACATTCTAAAGAAAAATGAAAACTAATTTTTGGTTGAGTGCTGCTTTAGATTAATCACACATTTGCTGTGCTCCTTTAATTTAGTTTGGGTGTTGACTGATTTTCAAAGACTGATACCTAAAAAAGAAGTTTTCTAAATGAAATAGCTGAATTGTGGCTCAGTAACCATTTCTGCACTTTCTTTGAAAATAGTTATGTCTCCTTCAGGAAACCTTAAAAAGGTTTTTAACCCAGATATGTAAATCAAATAATTTTGTTAATTATATAAGGTAAAAATTGCATTATGTGAATATGCTGGGAACCAGGATGTCCTTTGCTTAAATCTCTTGTGAGTAACATCAACTTAAACTCTCTAATATAAATATAAGCATTTAAGTCTCTAAATTTGAGTTCACTATAGAGAAAATTTTTTGTATTTACATTCATATAGTATTGTTTGCATTTAATTTCTGATGAAAATTAACACCGGATGAATATTAGATCACTGCCTAGACTGTAACTTCTTAAAATGCAAATACATTATCAATGTAGAAGTAGAGGTATTGGGTTTAAATGTTTGTTCTTATGTTATAGTACTAATCTATGGTAATTATTCAAATGTTATTTGTGGTGACCTGAATACTTGCTTCATTTATTTACTCACTCATTCATTTATTTATTCACTCAACATTTATAAAGTCTTCCACTAGACACTAAGGGAGCACCGAGATACAATACATTTCTGTCCTTCAATGAATTGTACATGGATAACTGTTTGTAGAATTTTTATTTTGTTTAAATGTAAATCTCAGTATATATAATAAGACAGTAAAACAGACGATGAAAATACTTCCCTTCTCCTAAGAGCCTAAATCAGTTGTACAGTTCTACTCTTCAACGTTTTATTATGTTAAGCCATACTACTTAGAACTAGACAGAAACGCAGGCATAGGTGGATCATTCCAATGGCCACTAACTGTCTCTTTTGAATTTATTTCTCTCTGGACAGAGAAGTGCACATTATCATTGGAACTCCTTCTTTAGCTGATTTATAGTTGTCTTTTAGTGCAATGAAGCTATGTACTATGCTTTACTTTCTTTTTAAAGTGAATATATTATCATTTATAGAATAAAGTATAAAGGAAATCTAAGTCTAGCACAACCTATATTGTAAAAAGCTTTAAAGGATGGACTCTAAATGGTTTTTGCACTCACTTTTTTTTCTGAGATGCCAAATATCACAGTCTACATTATAATGCACAGCCACTTAATGGCAATGTTTTTAGGTGAAGTGTTTCTTCTACCCCACATTCAATGGAATAAGAGTCACAGAAAATTTCTCCTTTAGGGTCCATAAACGTGTAATAAGTACCGTTAATGAACCCAGCCTTCTGAACTCAGGTTTTTCCAAAGGAATAAAGAAGGAATTGATTTTCAAGGGTTTTGTTTTCAAATACATACTAGTTTTCAGTTCAAGAACCCAATAAGTGCCCCTAAAAATACCATATTCCTTTACTTATTTGGATATTATACCTTCTAAATGATTCATGACTTTAAAAGAGCATTCTGTCCACCTTTTATAGAGATACTCAGACCTTCTCTACTGAAAATGTGAGGTAACAAGTGTTTCATGCATTTAATTTTCTTCTTAAGCCAGCATGTGCTGACCCCATGCATAATTTAGATTCATGCCAACACAGCAGAATTATGGATGCCTCATCCCAGCAATGCATCTAAAACATACAACTATCCAGCAACTGAATCATAAACCACAAAATAAACCTAACCATCTATCACAGGGAATTTTTGTCAATGTGTAGTAGAAAGAATCAGAAGCAAGGAGAGAGAAGCACTTTCATTGATTTGGTATTGAAATCATTCCTAGTCTCAGTTTCAAAAACTACACCTGTGGTAGAGAGTCTGCTTAGAGCTGTGTTAGCAGAAGTGTTATAGAGCCATTCCAATTTTCATATTTGTATCAATCGGCCACATTCCAATTATGAGTGGCAAGAGATCTGTCCAGCAAACTTAAAAGTTGCATGGTTTTATTTCTATACCTGTAAACATAACCTGAGACTATACAAAATGAAGTCAATTAGGAAAAAAAACAGGGAAGCCAAAACAACTGCTTGGATTTTTAAGTCCAAAAAACGGGTATACTGTTTGCATTATTTAGGCATATTTTTGATCCAATATTTACACCATCTAAATATTGGGGGTTTTTTGGTTTCTAACATTCTAGTGGCATACGTTGTTCTCTATTGTCTTATTGAAAGTGATATATCATTTAAGGAAGCTAATGTTAAGTTTTTATGTTGTTGTGGTTTTTTAGGAAGCTGTTGATAACTCTTCCTGCACCAGTAGAATGTGCCAGTGCCAAAGGATTCTATAACTCAGAGACCGAAACTCTTGAAATCGTCATGATTATGAAAAGAGAGTTAGAGATTGCTAATTTCTAATTTCTTCTGACACTGCATGAAAAAGCTAAGAAGTGGCAAAATGGCATTGGTAACAATTAAAAAACTTTAAAAAAATGTTTTCTATGTTCTCTTTATTCTGACATATTTTGGAAAGGGACAAAATTCAATTCTAGTGATATTGTGTCCATTTACAGTCATTTCTATTACTCTTTTAGGAAATATGCCTTCTTGGCCAGGCACAGTGGCTCACGCCTGTAATCCCAGAACTCTGGGAGGCCAAGGCAGGTGGATCACATGAGATCAAGAGTTCAAGACCAGCCTGGTAAACATGGCAAAACCCCATCTCTACTAAAAATACAAAAATTAACTGGGCATGGTGGCAGGCGCCTGTAATCCCAGCTACTCTGTCTCAAAAAACAATAAAAAATAGGAAATATGTTTTCTCATGCAAATAAACTACTCAGTTTTTATAGTGATAGCTGAGTAGAATATTTACAGGTTAAAAATTAGAATATTACATGATCAATTACATAATTGAAACATGATCATGAAATGGTTGGTCCACTCATTTCAGTAGTCTGAAAAATTTATGCTAATTATTTATACTTACACTGTGATACAATTGGCTGCATAGAAATCTGTCATTATTATTACCAGAGAAATTTATTTGGTTGCTTTTTCGTTGATTTGATCAATTGACTTACAGTGTTCTTCTGTTTAGGCTCTCACGATTGTTTTGGAATATACAGGTAACAAATAGTTTGATGTACCATACTAGCAACTTGTTTACTTGCGTAAGAAATACTTTTGAGCATACAGATTATTTGGCTTCTTCAGTTGTACTTTTAATGCTTAAGATATAGTTAGGTTAAAAACATATTTTACGTGCATAGTTATTAACACTGCCTTTTGGGTATGTTTATATTTAGTCAGTTGAAATCCTTGACTTTAAAAGAAATATAAAGAAAAGTTTGACACATTTACAAATCCTGTTTGTTCTCATTTTCTATCTTTCTTTGTAATTAGACATATCTGTTTTTAGGAATTGTCTCAATGTCACCTGCCTCTTCTATACTGTATTGCATATGTTTATTTCAGAATTATTTATGAATAAATTATAAAGCTTGTGTGACTTGACTTCATACATTATTATAGAACTGTGGAGTTACCAAGGAGTAAATTTTGAAAAGATGAACATGAAAAGATGCTCATCACTTCTATGTGAACTATTAAGGGAATAAATACTCTAGCAGATATATTTTAGAGTTAATTATACATGTACAACTACCAAGCATCTAGTTTGTGACTAGATCAAACGGTGAAATAGAATGAAAAGACTGAGATTTGGGGAAAAAATGGTTGCATTAACACACTAAGCTCTTACAGAGAATTTGACACTCAGCTACCAACATGACGTTCTTCTCTGAGGGGAAGAGTTGAGGGAGGGATTAGCTGAAAGGAAGCTAGAGTCTGTGAACTTAAGTCCATGATGTTACACGACCTAAAGAGTGTCCTACTTTGCTTTTTTAACATTTTTTTAAAAGTCTATATTTTAAGAATTTAAGTTTATGTCCCAAATTTAAGCTGTGGGGCAAGTCTAAGCAGTAACTGTATTAGTGAGGGGTCTGCAGAAAAACAGAATCAATAGGATAGATATACAGAGACATATGGAAGGGAATTTATTAGGGAAACTGGCTTACCCAATTATGGAGGCTGAGAAGTCCCATAACAAGCTGTCTGCAAGCTGGAGACCCTGGAATGCTGGTAGTGGCTCAGTCTAAGTTCACAGGCTTCAGAACGAGGGAAGCCAGTGGTGTAACTCTCAGTCCAAGGTCAAAACCCTGAAAACTGGAGGGGTTGAGGAGGGGAGGTGCTTGTGTCCAAAGGCTGGGAGCCTGGTGCTGTTGTCCAAGGACAGGAGAGGAAGAGTGTATCTCAGGTCTAGCAAGATAGATGAACACATTTGCCTTTTCTCTGTTTTTGTTCTCTCTGGACCCCCAGCAATTTGGATGGTGCTCACCTACATTAAGGGCAGATCTTCCCCACCTAGTCCACTCTAACTCACATACTAATAATCTCCTTTGGAAACATCCTCACAGACATATCCAAAAATAATACTTTACCAAGTTTCTAAGCATTTTGTAATCCAGTCAAGTAAACACCTAAAATTATCCATCACAGTAAGCAGTATTTTTTTTCTTCTTTAGAGAGCAACAGTAAGTTGGTGGAAAATGTATCTTTTTCCTATGTACTGGCCCTAATTACAAAGATTATTTGTACTGGCCCTAATTACAAAGATTATTCTTACCCAAGTTGACTAAACGTGTACAAGTTGTTTCCAGAAGAAAAGATAGAGCCTATCCAAGCCAACTTGAATTGGGCTTTGGTTATGTGGTACAGTATCAATTGTACAATGAAACAGCTTGGAGAACAATGAAATGTGATCCAGTGACTTTTACCCATCTAGAAATCATCCTACGTCACTGTCCTTGGCTTCAGAATTAACAACTACAGTAGTTATTTTGTTGTTTTGTTTTCAAGATAATTCACAGTGCTTTCTTTCCTTAAAGAGGAATAGTTCACTAAAGCAAATGGGGAAAAGAGAATACAAAAGGAAATTTACCTTGTCAGCATTTATTACTGAATCTTAGCCATTACCAGGAGAACTGGAAGTTAAGCCACAATTGTGGCTTGCTGTAGGCTACATACATATCTCCTTCATGAACTCCTTTATCTCATTTTTTATTCCATAATCTCCAGTAACATTTGTGGGGATTCAGTAATTCATTTATTTATTCAATCACTCATTTATGCATTCTTTCAACAAATATTCACTGAGGACTCACCACATGCTTAGCACTATACCAGGTGCTAAGCATACAGCAGCAAACCAGATGTGATTCCTGCTCTCATGAAGCAGACAGTGTAGCAAGGGAGACAAACAATAACCAAATAAACACACAAATGCCTATGCTCAAATTATAATTGCTGTTATGAAGAAAAAGAACAGGTACCTAGAGAATATCAGAGAATCAAACCTAGTCTGGGGAGGGGTAACAGAAAAAAGGATGTAAGATTTCAGCTGAAAAATAAAGAATACCTGGAGTTAGGTAAAGAGGGTGTTGGGGGAAGGAGAGCAATAAGGCTTCTGGGAGCAAGGGGTAGCAAACGTGAAGATCCAAGGTGAGTACAGCTTGGGGAGTTCAAGGAAATAAAAGTCAGTGTGCCTAGAGTAAACCAGGGGGAGGTCAATTAGAGGTAAGGTTGGAGATGTAGGCTGGAGCAAAGTCATGTATAATCTCATAGGCTAAGGTTGGGAATTTGGATTTTATTCTAAGTGCTTGGGGGAAGAGAATGTATTAGAAGGCAAGAACGGAAAGAGATAAGTTAGAAGGCTTTTGCAATAGGCTAGGCAAGTTATTATTCTATATGTTAGCCTAAATAAAATTCATTATTGATTTTATTCTAATTAGAAAAAATACATACTGACTGCTATAATTTGAATGTAGTTTGTTCCCACCAAAATACATGCTGAGGCTTTGCTCTCAATGCAGCAATGTTGGAAGGTGAGGCCTATTGGGTGGTGTTTGGGACATAGGGGAAGATACTTCATGAATAGATCAATGCTGTTTTGCAAGAGCGATTACTCACTTTCATGGGATTGGATTACCCACTGAAAGAGTGGACTGTTATAGAATGAAGTTGCTCTTCACGTTTGCTCTCTCTGCACATGCCTGCTGGCCCTCCCACCTTTCCACTGCGAGATGAAACAAGACATGGTCCTTTCCAGGAGACAAGTAAATGTTGAACCCATGCTTCTTGGACTTCTGAGCTTTCAGAATCTTGAGCTAAATAAACCTCTTCATTATAAATTACCCAGTCTCAGATATTGTCTCATAGCAACCGAAAACGGACTAAGACACTGACATGCTCCAAGCAGGAAACTTTAACAACATGGAAAAGCTCTTTAAAAATGACACAAAATTTTAAATCACCTGTAAGCCAACAAACTGTAAATAACCATGGTTATCATTTTGGTTCCTTATTCCCAACCTTTTATTTTCAGTGCATAACATTGATATTATATTTTCCCAAATGTGATGATATTGCACATGCTGGTTTTATAATCTACTTTATTTTAATTTCCAAGTGTTTCCCTTTTTTAAATCATCTTTTTTTCCCCTGAATTCTAATTGTATTGCATTGTGGTAAAAGAATGTGATAAATAATCTTTGTGTATTTTAAAAGACAATATTGTGTAATTTGGGAGAAGAGAGTTATATATATGTCAATTCAAGTTTTTGGTGTTGTTAAAATCTTCTACATTCTTGTTAATTTTTGGTCTGCTTTATCTGCCAACACCAAGAGGCATATTAAAATTTACCACTGATTATAGATTTGTCAGTTTCTCCTTGTAATCCTATCCATTTTTGTTTTATATATTTTGAGGCTATGTTTTTGGGTACAGACAGACTTAGAATTGTTTTATCTTCCTAGTGGATTATTCTTTTTATCAATATGTTGTGAAACTTTAACCTTAATAATTGCTGTTTTAATGTATGTTTTGTTTACTAATAACATGGCTGTACCATGTTGGTTAGTATTTGTCGGGCATACTTTATTTTCTATCACTTTCCATGTTTTCTATGTTTTAGATAAGACTTTTATGAACAGCATGTAGCTAAATCTGGGATTTTAAAATTTAACCAAGATTCTGTCTAAACTCATAAATTTTAGTCCAGTTGCATTTATTATGATTAATGATAAATGTGGATGTATTTATATCATTTTTATCCTTACATTTATCTTTTATTCCTCTTTTTCTTCCTTTCTTGCCATTGGTCAATTTTTAGATATTGTTTCCTCCCACTGGTTTGCAAATCATACATTTTGTTTGTGTTTTTTTAACTTAAATGTCTAAAGTTTCTCAGTAGTTCTACCCTCCCATAAAGTAATTCAAGGACTTAGTTTTAACCCAACCATGCCGCTCTCACTTTGTTTGTATATTACCAAATTATTCATCACCATTATTATTGTTTTTAATAGTCAATGCTTATCAAGATTCACCCATGTGTTTACCAGTATCTTTGTTCACCATCCTTTCCACATCAATGCTTCCTTTCTGAATGTAAACACTAGTGTTTCCCTCAGCAAAGGGAGTTCTTTATTTTCTCACTTCATTTCTGGAAATATTTTTATTGTACTCATTCTTGAATAATAATTTAACTTGGTTTAGAAATCTAGATTGACAGTTATTTTCCCTCAGACAGGGAATTTCTCTCAGACAGTTATTTTCCCTCAGAACTTTGAAGATATTAGTTACCTGTATTCTGGCCTATACTGTTGTAACGTAAAAGTCTGTTGTCTGTCTTGTTGCTTTGTAGGTAATCTGTCTTTATTCTCTGGTAGTTTTAAAGATTTTTCTTTTTATTTTTTGGTGTTCCACAATTTGACTGTAATATATTTAGATATAGATATATTTCGTTTCATTTTTATTTTTTTTACTTGGCACTTGTACTCTTAAGTTTTTCATCAATCTGGGAATATCCCTAGCCATTATCTCCATGAATATTGTCTTTCTCCCGTTTTCTCTATTTTTCTTCTGGAAGTCCTCTTAGGTAAAGGTTGAATCTTTCATTCTGCCCTCCATGTTTTTAGCCTCTGTCATATTTTTCATCTGTCTTTGTTCTTAATACTGGGTAATTTTCTCAAAGCTATTCCCCATTTCAATAATACTCAGGATTCTAATCTTATCAGTGATTATGTCCACTGACTCTCCCTCATAGAGAAATGAGATATTTCCCTTTACCCCTTCGTAGGACTCATGAAGAGTTTGGCTCATTGACTCAGCCTGCAGGGCTCAACCCCTTGTGGGAGGGGGAGCATGCAGGTCAGCAGGTGCAGAGGCCAGGATGAGCACTTTTGGGCAACTGGCAAGAGCAGAACTCTGTGCAGGTTTGCAGCAGCATCTAGGGGTTGCCCATGACCCTTGGAGCCCCAGAGAACATGTGTTACAGTGTGCTCTTTTAGCTTTGCCATTCACAGACGGCTTCAGTGTTAAACAGTTCGGTGGAGGGTCACTGTGCCAGCGTCTTGCACCTGCACCTGGGTCCTTGTCCAGTGTCCAGAAAGAATCAGGTGGTATGAATGAATTGAAGAGTGGTGAATGTGGAAGATTATATTGCGTGGTGGAAGTGACTCTCAGCGGGATTGGGAGCTAGAAAGGCGATAGAATGGGAAGGTGGTCTTTCCCTGGAGTTCAGCCATCCCTGGAAAAACTTTTCTCCGAGATCCCGCCGTAAAGCCATCCCTCTGAAGTCAAGCTGCTTCTCTCTGATGTCCGGCTACTTCTTCTCTTCTTCTCTGCCACTCTGCCACTTTTCCAGTGGGGCCCAGAGTATTTGTGGGTACAGGATTGGAGGCAAGGTGAGCCAGGGTGGCTTTGGAAAAGGCAACATTTAGATGGGAAAGCAGGAATGCATGTCCTCACTTTGGACCATGGATCTAGGCTTGAGGGTGTGACCCTCGCTGGGTACTGCCCTCTTCTACCCACTATTCGCCTGTCCCTTGTTCATATCAATAGTAGATAATTTACTCTTGTATTTTTTTATCGTGATATCCCTTTTCAAGGGGCTTTAAAAAAAATCTGTGAAAATCTCTTGTGGTTTGTGTTGTGGGAGCATCCTTATAAAGCAGTTTTACCTTTGTTTCTGCCAAAAAACCTCAGAATTAAGGTCCCCGGGCCATTAAGGTAGAATAAATTAAAACCTAAACCCTATTTGAGTTCCAGGCCTGTGCTTTAATTCTCAGAGGAATTTTTTCTTCCACTTAGAGCTTAGACAGAGACAGATGAGATTCCTTGTTTTTTAATCCAACCTTTTATAGATATATGGTCTTCCAGAATCCAAGCTTTACAATAGGACCTGTGACCTAAGACATCTTTTGTCTCTGTTTGTGGAGAACATCATTCTCAGCAAACTGACACAAGAACAGAAAATGAAATACCGCATATTCTCACTCATAGGAGGGTGATGAAAAATGAGAACACATGGACACACGGAGGGGAGTACTAAAATGGACACAGGGAGGGGAGTACTAAACACTGGGGTCTATTGGGGGGAAAAGGGGAGGGCCAGCGGTGGGGGGGAGCTGGGGAGGGATAGCCTGGGGAGAAATGCCAAATGTGGGTGAAGGGGAGAAAGGAAGCAAAACACACTGCCATGTGTGTACCTATGCAACTGTCTTGCATGTTCTGCACATGTACCCCAAAACCTAAAATGCAATAAAAAATTTAAAAAACAATTGAAACTACCTTACCAGGGCAACCACAACTTTCACAAGATTACCACTCTGGTTAGTTTTCTCCTAATTTTTGGTTTTGGGGAGTTTTCCCTTATTTATTGGAGGCTTAGTTATTCAATTAAAAGAAATTTTGTATATCTTACCTTGTGCTTATAGAAGTTTATATCAAAAAGGTTTTCAGTGATTAGTTAACCATATTGCTGGAAATGGCTGGTCTGCTTTCTTAACATAGAAATACATTTCATATATCTTCTCATGTTGATATTCTTCATCATGATGGTTATAGATTGAATTTCCTAGAGAGCAGACTCCAAGTGAAACAAAAAGTTTATTGGGGAGTGCTCTTGTGATCAACACCTGTGGGAAGAAGAAAGGGAAGCAAAATTGAACAAAGAGGTTGAACAGTGATGCAGTCATATCAAGGCCTTAGCAGACCACACAGGGAGTTCTGAATCTGGAATAAACTTCCAGAATTGTTTCCATTTGGAGAAAGGGGGCTGAGACTATACTCTTGCACTAACTGATTATTGAATGCAAGCTACACCTGGGAAGGGGCATAATCTTAGGCTGGGTCACTTTCTTCAGCTGAGGGCAGTTCCCAGAGCAGAATGACAGCAGAGAGCTGTGTGCCAGCTGCCCTCTCAGTAGCTGGGAGGATAAGCCCTTTGTCTTGAAGCAGGATATGGATGAAACAGAGGAGTGTTCACTACAATGATTTTAAATGGTTTGGAGTCTCCCATCCTATCTATCTATCTATCTATCTATCTATCTATCTGTCTGTCTATCATCTGTATCATAATACACTGACTCTGAATACCCGATAATGATTGTTTCTATTTTTTCTACATGAATAATACTGATATGAGCATTATTGTACATTCTCTTTGTCCGGATCTTGTATTTTATCCCTCAGGTTAAAATACAAGATGGTTATTTTATCCCTCAGGCTAAAGGGATAAAATACAAGATGTGACATTGCTTGTGACATTGCTCTATATGCACATTTCTAAATATTTTGATAAATTTAGCCAAATTGCCTGTCAAAAGGCGAATAATAGTATGCATTTCTCTACACCCTAGGAAACCCTGAATAATATCATCCTTTTTAGTGATTTCCAATTTAATAAGAAAAATAATATTATATCATTTTTACAAAGTCTGTTCCTTGACATACTTAGTGAGGTTGAAAAATTTATCATACATTTATTGGCTATTTATATTCTTGTTTTGAGTGCTATTTATTCTTGTCTTTTGCTAATTTTCCTATTAGAGTATTTAGTTTTTTCTTACTGATTTGTAAAACCTTCTTATATATTAAGAATACGGCCGGGTGCGGTGGCTCACACCTGTAATCCCAGCACTTTGGGAGGCCGAGGCCGGTGGATCACGAGGTCAAGAGATCGAGACCATCCTGGTCAACATGGTGAAACCCCGTCTCTACTAAAAATACAAAAATTAGCTGGGCACGGTGGCGCGTGCCTGTAATCCCAGCTACTCAGGAGGCTGAGGCAGGAGAATTGCCTGAAGCCAGGAGCAGAGGTTTCGGTGAGCCGAGATCGCGCCATTGCACTCCAGCCTGGGTAACAAGAGCGAAACTCCATCAAAAAAAAAAAAGAAAGAAAGAAGAAAGAAAGAAAGAAAGAAAGAAAGAAAGAAAGAAAGAAAGAAAGAAAGAAAGAAAGAAAGAAAGAAAGAAAGAAAGAAAGAAAGAAAGAATACAGTTAGCTGTCTGTGATGTATTTTACAAACATTTCACAGGATGTTTTTTGTCTTTTAATTGTGTTTGGTATTTTTAATAGGAAGTTTTTATATTATGTAGCACATTCTTAGGTTATCCACTTATTTTTATTCTGGTGGTATTAAGCTTTCATCTTTTACTTTTAACTGTATCCGGCTGGAATTTATTTTGGAACAATTAGCTTTTGGCTTTTTAACTCTAGACTTGAACATTATAAAATATGTTTAAAACATTCACTGTCACACTCTGCCTTCTCCCATTTAATTTTATTATGAAATCACCCATAAATTTTGCTGCTAGAAGAGCAGTTGATGATTTGTAATATATTATAAAGCAATGGAATTTGAGTGCAATGCACTTTTAGTCAGTTCCCCTGACAAGATAATTTTTAAATGTTTCTATTTGACTTTAAAATACATTTCACATATGTACATTTCACACATACATGAATAGGTCTTACACTAAATTTATACCAGTCCAAATTTCAGAAGTTTCATTATGAACATCCTACTTGAGAGGTGTTGGGAAGCAACCTGTTTTCTTTATCCTGCTAATCTGTTTAAATTCCTTTTTGTTTCTTACTCATATGCAGAAAAACGACTGTATCACCTGTGAAAGGAAGATAAACGTCAGTACCCCAAAATGACTAAGCCAAAGGGAAAGGTCAAGCTGGGAACTGTGTAGGGCAAGCAAGCCTCCCATTCTATTCCTAAATAAGATAACTACAAAGATTAAACAGCTACATACCTCCCTCACAATTTGCCCATGAGAAAATTCCTTGTGGACAAAGGATAGAAAGAACTCAAAGTTATTCCTCTGCTCATGTGAAACAAATGCATATCTGATTGCTTCCTTTGTCTTATTGTTTCACTAAGCCAGACTAAGGCATAAGTGACTATTCCTGTAAATTGTGCATTCAGTGAAAAGCTAATCAGAAACTAAAAAAAAAAAAATGCAATCATTTGTCTCTTATCTACCTGTAACCTGGAAGCCCCCTCCCCACTTTGAATTGTCCTGCCTTTCCGGACAGAACCAATGTACAGCTTACATATATTGACTGATGTTTCATGTCTCCCTAAAACGTATAAACCAAGCTGTGCCCTGACCACCTTGTGCACATGTTGTCAGGACCTCCTGAGGCTATGTCAGGACCATGTCCTTAGGGTTGAGACTTGTCTCAGATAATTTTTGGTTTACATACCTTTCAACCTAAGTAGTGCTTTTATCTAAATACATTTGAATATTCCCACACTCAGAAGGGGGAATTGAATGGATGAATAGTGTGTGAAAGGTAATTTTTTTTTCTTTGAGATGGAGCTTCACTCTTGTCACCCAGGCTGAAGTGCAATGGAATGATCTCGGCTCACTGCAACCTCCACCTCCTGGGTTCAAGCGATTCACCTGGCTCAGCCTTCTGAGTAGCTGGGATTACAGGACCACCATGCCTGGCTTACTTTTGCATTTTTAGTAGACATGGGATTCTGCCATGTTGGCCAGGCTGGTCTCGAACTCCTGGTCTCAAGTGATCGGCCTGCCTCTAGGGCTCCCAAAGTGCTGGGATTACTGGTGTGAGCGACCGCACCCAGCAGAAAGGTAATTATTTTTTTTTAAAGCATTTTCCATGTGGATAACCTACAGTACAAGGAATCTTTATGCCAATAAGAAAAGCCCCACCCTATTGAAGAAAAGGTCAAAAAAGGCATACTTCATAAACAAATTACAACTTCCACCACTACCGCAAGGAGACAAATTAGGAAAAGGCCCTCAACATTGCTATGATAACCTTTGTCTTCAACTTGCTGTCTCTTGCTCAAATGCCTTTGGGCCTATACAACCATAGGCAGTCCCTTCTTTGCATCCTTCTTTTTTGTTTCCTTTTCAATTCTTGCTGTACTATAGGCTTTAACAGTCAGTTAAGAAATCCAAATAAAGTCTGTAATTTAGTTAATAATATTATACCAATGTTGATTTCTCAGTTCTGATCATTGTACTATGGTTATGCAAGACATTAACTTGAGGGGAAACTGAATGAAGGGAATATGAAAACTCTGTATGATTTTTGCCACTTCTTGTGGGTCAAAAATTATTTTAAAATAAAAAGGTTGTTTTTATTACAGAAAAGAAGAGAAAAAGAGTACATCGTAGTGGAGATGCTGGGTAAACACTACTTCAACCAGGTGATACAGATCAACATCGACACAGTGATGAGTCATGCTCATAGCAAGTACCCTCACCGCTCTCTACCAATGAGAAATCTGGCAAACCCCAATAGAGGGACATCAGTCCTCAAAATTGTCAAGGTCATTAAAACAAGGAAGATATGAGAAACTGTCGTGCCAAAAGGAGCTTAAGGAGACATTATCACTAAATGTAATGTGTTGTCCTGAATGGCATCTTGGAACAGAATAAAGACATTAGGTAAAAACTGAAGTATGTTTTTTTGAGTTGGGGGTCTCACTCTGTCACCCAGGTTGGATTTCAGTGGCATCATCACAGCTCACTGCAGCCTTGAACTTCTGGGCTCAAGGGATCCTCCCACCTCAGCCTCCTGAGTAGGTAGGACTGCAGGTGTGAGTCATCATGCCTGGCTTATTTTTACAAAAATCTTTTTGTTGTAGAGATGTGGTCTTGCTATGATGCCCAGGCTTGTCTTGAACCCCTGGCCTCAAGCAATCCTCCCACCTCAGCCTCCCAAGGTGCTGAGATTACAGACAGGAGACACTGTGCCTGGCCTGAGGTATTTTTAAACTAATTGGGTAATTTTAGTAACTCAGTAAAATAACTTTAGTTAATAATACTGTATTAATATTGATCATTTACTGTAGAAAATGAACCATATTAATGAAAAATGTTAATAATAACAGAAATTTGGTGTGGGGTATATGGGAACTCTGTAATGTCTCTGCAGTTTTTTTGTAAATCTAAAATGAAAAATAAAGTTTTTTTTAAGTGGACAAAGAATTTGAATAGACATTTTCCTAAAAACATATAAACAAATGGCAAACAAGCAGATGAAAAGATCTTCAGCATCAGTAGCCATTCAGAAAATACAAGTCAAAACGAGATACCACTTCACGCCTAATAGTCTGGCTATAATAAAAAAGATGGAAAATAATCAATGATGGCAAGGATGTGGAGAAATTGGAGGCTTCACATTTCCCTAGCGTAGTAAAGTAAAATGTAAAATGGTGCTTTGGAAAATAGTCTAGACGTTCCTCAAAAGTTTAAACATATATTTTCTATAGATTCAGCAATTATAGTCTTAGGTATATACAAAAAAAGAGTTGAAAACATATGTCCACACAAAAACGTGAACATGAATATTCATATAATTATTATTCATAGCAACCAAAATGGGGGAAACCACAATAGTTCATTAGCTGATGAATGAATAAACATAATGTGGCAAATTCTTATAGTGGAGTATTATAGAGTCACACAAAGGAAAGAAGTACTGACACATGCTCCAACATGAATGAATTTCAGAAACATTATGCTAAGTAAAAGAAGCCAGAGGCCAGTTGTTGTGGCTAACAGCTGTAATCCCAATGCTTTGGGAGGCTGACTGGGGGAAGATTACTCGAGGCCAGAAGCAAGAGACCAGCCTGGGCAATACAGCAAGACTCCATCTCTACAAAAAAATAAAAATAAAAAGTAGCCAGCTATTGTGGCACACATCTGTAATCCTAGCTACTTGGGAGGCAGGAGAATCCCTTAAGCCCAGGAATTTGAGATTACTGCAAGCTATGATCATATCACTGCATTCTATCCTCTATTTAGAGGCAAGATTGTGACCTTGCCTCTAAAACAAAAAAATTAAAAAATTTTTAAAGGGCCAGGTGCAGTGGCTCACGCTTATAATCCCAGCACTTTGGGAGGCCAAGGTGGAAGGATTGCTTGAGTCCAGGAGTTCAAGACCACTCTGGGGAATATAGTGAGACCCCATCTCCATAAAGATTTTTTAAATTAACAAAAAAATTAAAAAATAAGCCAGAGACAAAAATAAATAAGTAAAAATAAATAAACCAAAAAAAAGAAATAAGAAAAAAATGAGATAAAAGCAAAAAAAATAGAAAAAAAGAAGCCAGACACAAGGGACATATATTGAATGATTTTCATTATATAAAATGTTCAGAATAAGCAAATCCACAGTGACAGAAAGTGAATTAATGATTGCCTAGGTTTGGGAAGAGGGGGAATGTGAAGTGTTACAGAATAAATGTTTGTGTCCCCTGCAAAATTCAGATGTTTAAACCCTAATTCCAATGTGATGGCATTTAGAAGTGGGACCTTTGGGAAGTCATTGGGTTATGAGGGTAGAGTCCTCACAATGGGATTAATGTTCTCATAAAAGGCCACAGAGCTAGCTAGCTTCCCTTCCTACCTTGTGAGGATACATGTGAGGAAGTCAGCAGTCTGCAGCCTGGAAGAGGGCCCTTGCCAGAACGTGACCATGAGGGCCCTCTGACCTCGGACTTCCAGCCTCCAGAACTGTAAGAAATAAATTTCTGTGTTTTATAAGCCACCACTCTATGGTACTTTGTTATGGTAGCTCAAACTGACTAAGACATGGAGTGACTACTCATGAGCGTGGGGATTTTTGGGGGGTGATCAAAAGGTTCTAAACGTAGAAAAAGGTGATGCGGCAGAGCACAGTAGCTCCAGAGGCAGAGGCAGGAGAATCACTGGAACCTGGGAAGTGGAGGTTGCAGTGAGCTGATATCACCCCACTGCACTCCAGTCTGGGTCACAGAACAAGACTCTGTCCCCTCCCCCCGCCAAAAAAAAAAGCCAGGAGCAGTGGCTTATGCCTGTAATCCCAGCACTTTGGGAGGCTGAGGCTGGTGGATCACCTGAGGTCAGGAGTTCGATACCAGCCTAGCCAACATGGTGAAACCCCATCTCTACTAAAAATACAAAATTAGCTGAGCGTGATGGCACATGCCCATAATCCCAGCTACTCAGAAAGCTGAGGCAGGAGAATCGCTTGAACCCAGAAGGCGGAGGTTGCAGTGACCCCAGATTGTTCCATTGCACTCCAGACTCCAGACGGGGCAACAAAAGCAAAACTCCAACTCAAAGAAAAAAAAAAAAAGAAAGAAAAGAAAGAAAAAGAAAAGAAAAGAAAAAAGGAGAAAAAGGTGATGGTTTGTGGCGTAAGACCTAAAATTAAGGAGGTTCAATATTATGTGCTGCTTTGACGTGTGAAATGGGCAGAAGGGTGTGGCTCTAACAGTTCAGCTGCACGCATCCTTAGGCAAACTGCTGTAGCAGATTTCAGGTCCCCACTGGTCTGTGGAAATATTTAAACAAGCCAATCACATCCTCTCATGGAAACCTAGGGTCACTTAGCCCTCTTAATCCTACAAAACCTACCTCCACCTCACCCACTTGATCTCTCACTCTGTTCCTGAGTATAACATCTATGTGGCCCTATATGGCATGCTGTGTCCTTCTATGGGTTTTGAGTATTTGTGATTAATAAACTGCTATCAATCTCATATGCCCATGTCAGGTGTCATGTGTTTGGCCATCCCTATAACCCTAGGATGGGACTCTCTCCCTCAACAATGGGTGAAGATCAGGCAATCAAAACATGGTTGCACATCTTTGTGAATACATTAACAACCACTAAATTGCATACTCTAAAAAAGTGAATTGCATGGTATGTATATAACTCAATAAAAAAAATACATTTTTTTGAGATGGAGTTATGCTCCCTCACCCAGGCTGGAGTACAGTGGCGTTATCTTAGCTCATTGCAAACTCCATCTCCTGGGTTCAAGTAATTCTTGTGTCTCAGCCTCCTTAGTAACTGGGATTACAGGCAGGCACCACCACGCCCACTAATTTTTGTGTTTTTTGTAGAGACAGGCTTTTGCCATGTTGGCCAGGCTGGTCTTGAATTCTTGGCCTCAAGTGATCTGCCTGCTTCAGTCTCCGAAAATGCTGGGATTACAGGCATGAGCCACTGTGCCCAACCTGCCACGTTCACTTCTAATCCTGGGCCTTCATTTACCTGGAATTCTCAAAGCTTAGTCATCATTCAAAGCCAAATTAAGACCTAGCTATATGAAGCTTTCCTTGATCTCTTATTGCTCTGAACACCTACAGAATTTGTCATCTGTAAGACACAATTTTTTCATCTTGTTTTAAAAAATGATTTTTTATCAGGCCAGGCCTGGTGGCTCATGCCTGTAATCCTAGCACTTTGAGAGGCCGAGGCAGGCAGATCACTTGAGGCCAGGATTTCCAGACCAGCCTAGCCAACATGGTGAAACGTCATCTCTAATAAAAGCACAAAAATTAGCCAGGTATGGTAGCACACACCTGTAATCCCAGCTACTCAGGAGGCTAAGGCACTAGAATTGCTTGAACTTGGGAGGTGAAAGTTGCAGTGAGCCGAGTTCGCACTGCATTCCAGCCTGGGTGACAGAGCCAGACTCCATCTCAAAAAAAGAGAAAAAATTAGCTGTGCATTTTGGTTTGTGCCTGTAATCCCAGCTACTAGGAAGGCTGAGGCAGGAAAACTGCTTGAACCCAAGAGGCAGAGGTTGCAGTGAGCAGAGGTTGGGCCACTGCACTCCAGCCTGGGTGACAGAGAGAGAGCTTGCAAGAAAGAAAGAAAGAAAGAAAAAAATGAACATGGCAGATTTGATGCATAGTATGAAAACTGATCTGACTGCATTGAATGACTGTTTTAGGGATTATCAGAGAATAACACTGGCTAGGTAGATGGAGGAAAAATTAAGGAGGAGCTTGAAAGAGAGCAGAGAAGTTTTGTCTTCACCCTATAAATCCAGATATTTATCAGAGAATTGACATGATATAGATATAAGAGAGGCAATATATAACCTAGTAATTAGAGAGCATAGGCTCTAGAGTAAGGCAGACCTAAGACTCAACTGTGGCTCAGACTGTTTTCATCATGACTACTGTACTTTTACTATATCACAGCTTTGAAGCTATTATCTTTGAATCCTGGTATGGCAAGGCGTCATTGTTACTTTCTCTCATTAATTGTGCTAGCATTCTCCCTCTTTCTTCTTGTTCTAAGTATTCTTTTATTTTTTAAAAATCAAGGAACGATTGAGCAACCGGGCACCAAAAACTTGCTAGCATAATCCTCAGTTACATTTAAAATACTTGGAAAATTTCATTGTTTTGAAATAGTTTGACTTGAACTTAGTTAAAATTTACCTTCTATTGGTTTTCTAGGAAATAATGCAAACAAAATGATATGATCCCACAAAGTATTAAAAAATTAACTTTGTGAAGGCTTTTGCATGTGTATTGTTTTAATGTAAAAGGTGGGGCTACATATAAATAGCTCTTAATTTACTTATTTTTGAAACAGAGTCTAACTCTGTCGCCCAGGCTGGAGTGCAGTGGCACGATCTGGGTCACTGCAACCTTCCGTCTCCTGGGTTCAAGCAACTCTCTTGTCTCAGCCTCCTGGGTAGCTGGGACAACAGGTACAGACCACCACGCCTGGCTAATTTTTGTAATTTTTAAGTAGAGATGGGGTTTCACCATGTTGGCAGTCTGGTCTCAAACTCCTGAGCTCAAGTAATCCGCCCACCTCAGCCTCCCAAAGTGCTGAGATTACCCCACCTTGGCCTCCCAAAGTACTGAGATTACAGGCTGAGCCCTGTGCCTGGCCCAAATAGCTCTTTATTAAAGGAAAATGTTAGTAACTACATTACTTAAACTGCATGAAACTATAAAAATGTATTTTAATTGCATTTTATATAATTTTGATGCATAAGGAAGCTTTTGCTGCTGCTGCTTCCTCTTCTACTTCTTTCTCTTCCTGTCCCCTACTACTTTCCTGCCCCTCCTAACTATGACCTCATTAGCTATTTTTATGTAACAGGAAAATCTGTCAGTCATCTACAGGATGCATAGAAGTGGGTAGATACTGAGATTCTGTTATAGGAATCCAAGAGTAATGTTAAAAGATGCTATGGATTCTAAACATTCCAGCTCACCAAAGCTGGTTTGCTTGGCATAACTTTTACAGGTTTTACTTAGGACTGAGGCACTAAATTTGCCTCCCACTAACAGGGCTGGAACAGAGGTATAACAAAACTAGTGAAAACTACTAGGGATAGGAAGATGTTCCACACTCCCTAGAGTGCAGACAAGCGCTGAAGACTGACCCCTGTGCCAATCAAGGAGCCAGAAAGAAAACATAGGAAGAAATTATCAAAGACCCAGAAGTTATTAAGAGAAACCAGATAAAGCCTATTAGCTGTTATAGTGAGATCCAGAGAGTGAGAACCAGAAAGGTTATTTGAACAGGATTAGGCTATTGCCTTACAGCAATGTTGGGGGTGGCTACAATCTAGATTGCAAGAGATCAATGAGTAACAAAAGAGAACTTTAGAGAAATTTGGCAGGAAAGGAAAAGATGGACTAGCAGTTTGTGGGACAGAGTCATTTTGTTCTTGAATTTTTAAAGGTCTGCATACTTGAATGAGTTTCGGGCCAAGGGAAAGAGGCCAGTAGTGAAAATTTGAGGTAGAAAATAATTTGAGTACAAATAATAGAAGAGATGGGGCCAAGAGAGCACAGGTTAACATTGCTATTGAGGACAGACACATGTTTTAAAGATAGGAGTAGTAGACGTAATGATGATGATAATGATGATGATGCTGATAATGATAATGCTGATAGCTAAAGTTTATTGAAGAAACTGTTCTAAGAGCTGTACATGGATTATTTTATTTAATCCTCACACTGATCCTTTGAGGATGAGAAAACTGATACAAAGTGAGGTTTAATTTGTTCAGTGTCACACAGCTAGTAAACACAAATGCAGGAATTAAATCAAGGCAGTTTGACTTCACATCTCCACTACTAAGATAAATACAAATAGATTTTGAATTTTGGAATTCTTGAGGATAAAGTGAGATAGACGGAATTGTGTGGAAGACTTGACGAGAGTGGAAGAAATTTGGAACAACTACTTGTAGTCAATATGGGAGGAATGGAAACACTGCAATGTGGGGAACATAACTGAGGAGGAGAGCATAAATAAATAGTAGACGCTGACCTTTACTTGTTTGCAACTTTCTCTAGCAGGGTCCCAGAACAGATGTAGAATTTGTTGTTGGGAGTTAGGGAAGTCAAGGGCAAGGGATTCTAAACCATTACTAAATGTATTATTAAAACATTTGCTGGAGTGATGTTAGTGAAAAGAGCAATGAAAGGAACTCAAAAATTACACTCCTCCATTAAAACAATAAAAAACTGACAAAAACTGTCAATCTCAGCTCTTTCAGAACTCTGGAAAGTAAACAAAGTCTGGCAACCACCTGGGCAGCACATATTCAAAAAACGTGGATGAATCTTAGTAAGAACAGTGAACTTTGTGACATTTTAACATGTTGTATTCCACTCCCTCTTCCCTAGCTCAACAGTAGCTTTGAAAATAAAAAGTTACATTCCCAGTACTGAGGGGAACAGAGCAGAACTCACTGTCTCCAAATTGCCATTATTTGATTTGTTTAGAAGCTCCCTGGAAGACTGGTTTGAAAGGCATGCCTTTATCAGGACACAGGGCTAACAGCTTTTCCCCAGGGAGTGTTTCTCAGAAACATTCAGAGGCATGGGTTTTTTTTCTTTGCTTTTTTTTTTTTTTTTTTTTTTTTTTTTTTTGACGGAGTCTCACTCTTGTCACCCAGGCCAAAATGCAATGGCACAATCTCAGCTCACTGCAACCTCAGCCTCCCAGGTTAAAGCAATTCTCCTGCCTCAGCCTCCCAAGTAGCTGGGATTATAGACACCTACCACCACGCCCAGCTAATTTTTTTTTTTTGTATTTTTAGTAGAGACAGGGTTTCACAATGTTGGCCAGGTTGACCTTGAGCTCCTAACCTCAAGTGATCCACCTGCCTCAGCCTCCCAAAGTGCTGGGGTTATAAGCGTGAGCCTCTGTGCCTGGCCCAGAGGCAAGTGTTTCAATGATTAGATGTCTGATGTATGTGATAAAGAGTTTATATCCAAAATTTATAAGGAACTCAACTCAACAGCAGAAGAACAAATAGCCTGATTAAAAAACGTGCAAAGGATCCAAATAGACATTTTTCCAAAGACGACATACAAATGACCAACAGGTAAATGAAAAGGTGCTCAACATCACTAGTAATCAGGGAAATGCACATTGAAACCACAATGAGCTATCACCTCATACCTGTTAGAATGGCTATTATCAAAAACACAACATGGAGATTCCCCCAAAAAATAAAAATAGAATTACCATATGATCTTGCAATCTCACTTGTAGGCGTATATCCAAAGGAATGGAAATCAATATCTCAAAAACTATCTGCACCTGCATGTTCACTGCAGCATTATTTACAATAGGCAAGATATAGAAACAGTTGAAGGGTTCTTTGATGGATGAATGGATTAAGGAAATGCGGTATGTAATGGAATATTATTTAGCTATAAAAAGTCACAATAATTGAAGCAGAGAGTAGAATGGTAGTTACCAGGGGCTGGAGAGTGGGGAAAATGGGGAGATGTTCACTGAAAGGTACAAACTTTCAGTAAAAAGATGAAAAAATTATGGAATGTAATAGACAGCATCATGAGTATAGCTAATAATACTGCATTGTTGCCTTGAAATTTACAAAAAGAGTAGATCTCTCTTTGTGTCTTCACCACATACACACACATATACACAATGGTAACTATACTGATTGATGTGTTAAATAATTCGTGATAATCATTTCACAACATAACATATATCATGTTGTACACTTTGAATACATACAATTTGTATTTGTCAATTATATCTCAATAAAGCTGGGGAAAAAAGGAAAAAACAGAGAAAATGAATGAAACCAAATTTCGGTATTTGAAAAGATGACCAAAACTTAGACACCGTTAGCTAGACTGACCAATTAAAAGAAAAAAAGAAGGCTGAAATGACTGAAATCAGAATAAAAGAAGACACATTACCTCCAACCTATATAGAAATAAAAAGTATTATAAGGGAATAGTATGAACAATTGTATGCAAACAAATTAGATACACTAGATAACATTGACAAATTCCTAGAAACACAGGACGGACGAAAGAAGAAATAGAAAATCTATATAGACTTGGAACAAGTAAAGATATTGAGCTAATAATAAAAATTTTCCCACAAAAATAGCCTCTCACAACCAGACAGCTTCAATAATGAATTCTACCAAGTATTTAAACAAAAATCAACTCCTATCCTTCTCAAACTCTTCTAAACAGTAGAAAAGAAGGAGGACTTCCTAACACATTTTTGGGGGGATACTTTCCGGCAAACACCAGAAAGCCTGCTAGACAAATTCTAAAAGAGCTGTAACACTCCTAACACATTTTTATGAGGTAAGTATTATCCTGAAACTAAACTAAACCCATATGCATCACAAAAATAAAACCTATGACCAATCAGCTTTATGATTATTAAAGCAAAACATTAAACCAATCATAATACTAGCAAAATGAATCTGGTAACATATAAACAGAATTATATAATATTATGATGACAAGTGGGATTTATCCTGGGAATGTAAGGTCGATTTAAACACCCAACAAACTAGGAATAGAAGTGAAATTCCTGAACCTGATATAGAGCATGTATGAAAACCTCATAGCTCACATCACACTCAGCAGTGAAAGACTGGAAGCTTTTCCACGTGAATCAGTAGTAACACAAGGATGTCTGCTCTCTATACTTCTATTCAACATTGTCCTGAAAGTTCTTTTTTTTTTTTTTTTTTGTGATGGAGTTTCGCTCTTGTTACCCAGGCTGGAGTGCAATGGCGTGATCTCGGCTCACTGCAACCTCCGCCTCTCGGGTTCAGACAATTCTCCTGTCTCAGCCTCCTGAGTAGCTGGGATTACAGGCACGTGCCACCATGCCCAGCTAATTTTTTATATTTTTAGTAGAGACGGGGTTTCACCATGTTGACCAGGATGGTCTCGATCTCTTGACCTCATGATCCACCTGCCTCGGCCTCCCAAAGTGCTGGGATTACAGGCTTGAGCCACCACGCCCGGCCTGTCCTGAAAGTTCTAATGAGAGCAATTACTCAAGAAACATAAAACTCATTTAAATTACAAAAAGTATAACTATCTTTGCAGAAGACTTTTTTTTGAGATAGAGTCTCACGTTGTCACCCAGGCTGGAGTGCAGTGGCATGATCTCAGCTCACTGCAGCCTAGACCTCTCTGGCTCAAGCCATCCTCCTACCTCAGCCTCCCAAGTAGTTGGAAACACAGGCGCTGGCCACCATGTCAGACTAATTTTTGTATTTTTAGTACAGATGGGGTTTCACCATACTGGACAGGCTGGAACTCCTGGCCTCAGGTGACCCGCTCGCTGTGGCCTCCCAAAGTGCTGAGATTACAGGCATGAGCCACTAAGCCCTGATGACATAATCTTATTTATAGAAAATCTTTTTTAAAAAAATTAAAGCTAACAGGCCAGGGGCGGTGTCCTATGCCTGCAAACCCAGCACTTTGGGAGGCTGAGGTGGGTGGATCACTTGAGGTCAAAAGTTTGAGACCCTCCTGGCCAACATGGCCAAACCCCGTCTCAACAAAAAATACAAAAATTAGCCAGGCATGGCGGCTAGCGCCTGTAATCCCAACTACTCGGGAGACTAAGGCAGGAGAATTGCTTGAACCCGTGAGGTGGAAGTTGCAGTGAGCCGAGATCATGCCATTGCACTTTAGCCTGGGCAACAGAGCAAGACTCCATTTCAAAAAAAGAAAACAATATTTAGGGCTAATGAATTTAGGGCTTAAATGAATTAAGCAAAGATGCAGGATACAAGATCAACATACAAAAATCATCATTTATATTTATAAACACTAAAAATGAACAATCTGGAAAGTAACTATTTAAAATTATAATTCAAGTAGTGGAGCTCAGTGGCTCACGCATGCAATCCCAGCATGTAATCCCGTCTCTACTAAAAATATAAAAAAATTAGCGAGGCCTGGTGGCACACGCCTGTAGTCCCAGCTACTCGGGAGGCTAAGGCAGGAGAATTGCTTGAACCCGTGAGGTGGAAGTTGCAGTGAGCCGAGATCATGCCATTGCACTTTAGCCTGGGCGACAGAGCAAGACTCCATTTCAAAATAAGAAAACAATATTTAGGGCTAATGAATTTAGGGTTTAAATGAATTAAGCAAAGATGCAGGATATAAGATCAACATACAAAAACCATCATTTATATTTATAAACACTAAAAATGAACAATCTGGAAAGTAACTATTTAAAATTATAATTCAAGTAGTGGAGCTCAGTGGCTCACGCATGCAATCCCAGCATGTAATCCCGTCTCTACTAAAAATATAAAAAAATTAGCGAGGCCTGGTGGCACACGCCTGTAGTCCCAGCTACTTGGGAGGCTGAGGCAGGAGAATCGCTTGAACCGGAGTGAACTTGAACTTGAGGCAGAGGCTGCCGTGAGCTGAGATTGTGCCACTGCACTCCAGCCTGTCTTCAAAGTGAGACTCCATCGCAAAAAACAAAACAACAACAACAACAAAAAAAAAACAGCTGGGCGCGGCAGAGGACTAGCACTTCTCAATTTCAAAACCTGCTACAAACCACACTAATCAAAACAATGTGGTACTGGCATGCGGATAGACATATAGATCAATGGAATGGATTAGAGAGTCCAGCAGAAACCCATACATCTAAGGTCAATTGATTTTCAAACAGGTGTCAAGACCATGCAATTGGAAAAGAATCGCCTCTTCAACAAATGGTGCTAGAATACATGGATATTCACATGCAAAAGAATGAAGCATTGCCCTTACCTCACGCCATATAAAAAGATTAACTCAAAATGAACGAAATACCTACATATAAGAGCTAAATTTGTAAGTCTCTTAGAAATAAACATAGAGGGAGGGGTGTGCGCTCCGTGGCGCGTTGTGCGCGTGTGCGGAGTGCCCTGCTGCCCCCAACCGAGGGGAACCAGTTTGCTCCCAGTGGTAAGCGGCGTAAGCAAACAAGCCAACATGAGCAGCGACTCGTACCAGCACTATTTTTACGACTATGACTGCGGAGAGGATTTCTACCATTCCTCGACGCCCAGTGAGGACATCTGGAAGAAATTCGAGTTGGTGCCGCCGTCCTGTGACTTGGGTCCCGCCGCCGAGGATGCGGCCCCCGGCTTTGGTTCCCCGGAACCGTCTCTGGTAGGATGCACTGGGGACAAGACGGAATCTCACGGGCATTTGAAAGCGTGGGACGCGAACTACTCCCCTCTCACCCGCAGCGACTGCATGTGGAGTAGCTTCTCCGCCCAGGAGCCGCTGGAGAGAGTGGCGGGTGACCCGCTTACCGTTGGCGCGCCCTCGGGGAACTCGCCCAAGGAGTGCGCCACTTTCGACTACACTCCCGAACTGGAAGCCGACAGCCTAGCGCTCACCTCCCAGTGTTTGCTGGGCGAGGCCAAGATCCAGGCCTGCTCCAAGTTTGAGAGCCCAAGCGACTCCGGGGGTAAAAAAGTCGACGTGACAGTAAAGAGGCAGTCTTTGAGTAATCGGAAGCTGGTCACCATCGCGGTGCATGGAGACTTTCTGGATCCCTGCACGAATCTCTTCCACATCTCCGTCCACCGGCAACAGCACAACTATGCTGCTCCCTTTCCTCCAGAAAGCTGCTCCCAAGAAGGGGCTCCAGAAAGGGTTCCCCCAAAAGAGGCTCCAGAAAGAGTAGCTCCGTGGGGAAATGATAATGAGGATGAAGAGATTGTGAACCTCCCACCTGTAAAAAGTGAGGCTGCCCAGTCCCGCCAGCCCAAACCCATCCCTTACGATACTGAGAATGAGACCAAGAAGAAGAACCACACCTTTCTGGAGCGCAAGAGACGGAGTGATCAGCGTTCACGGTTCTTGGCCCTGAGGAACGACATACCCGCCCTGGCCAGCTGCTCTAGGGTTTCCAAAGTAATGATCCTAGTCAAGGCCGCGGAATACTTACAAGAACTGATAGGGGCTGAAAAGAAGATGGCCGCGGAGAAAAGGCAGCTCAAACATCAGCAACGGCAATTGCAGAAAAGAATTAAGTACCTCACTGACCAAAAAGCCTGACTGTTCTGTTTGAAAAAGACACAAGTTTTCTTTTTAACATTCCTCTCCCCTTTATTAACTTGAACATTTTTGTTGCAGCAGAACACTCTGGACAGTAGATTGCAGAATACATTACAGCCCGTGCACCTACAATATAAAGGCTTGTGTTCTTGGACAGCTTGAAATCCAGCTCTCTCTCTTCCCTGACTCATGGGAGTGCCTTGTGCTTTTGGCACCTTTGGCTTTTCAGCAGGCAGCTGACTGAGGAAACTTGGGGTCTGCCTGGCTCACTATCTCCAAAGAAAATGTTGACAGCTGCTATGCAGCAGGTGGTGGATGTTGTTGGGGACTCCAGCCTGCAGGAAATCTCATATGCTGCATGAACTTTAGGATGGGAAAGGATGCTTCTACTGGTGTCTCTGGGGTGATGCAAGGACAGCTGGGTGTGGACAGTCTCCCTGCAACTCCTTTTTTCCCTAGGAGACACACAGCTGTCTTGGGTGAAGACAAACCTAGAGACTTGACCAACATGGACCATTACCTCACTGTCGGACACTACAGTAGCTAAGAAGTTGGAAACTTTATGTATATATGTATATATTATGATGTTGACTGACCCCCTTCCTCCCATTCTCAATGTTGTGATGCTGAGAACATTTAAAGAGCTTCGCCTTTAAAGTAAGTATTTGTCTTAGAGCCCTCTGGGCTCTCTTCTCTAAGGGAAGTAACTTTCTTTCCTCACAGGGACTTTGTCTCATTCTGCCTCTGTTATGTAGTGGGTTCTACAGCACCCTTTCCCACAGGTCAGAAATATTTCCTTAAGACAGAGGGAAATGGGTCTTAGCCTGGGGCCTGGGGAAAGTTCGGAGTCCTGGTTCATGAACTTGATCCCTACCCAGTTGTTTTCCAAGGGGCACTTAAGGCCCAATCTTTTCTTGAGGCAGGTGTGAGGCTAGGGAGAACTGTAACACTTCCTCTTTTCACACCTATCTCTCATGTCAATGCTTGACTGATGAATTTGAAGTTCTACTAGAACAATGCAAACTTGTTTTTTTCATGTATCTCCAAGGAGCTTGCTGGCTCTGCAGCCACCCTTGGGCCCTCGCACCAGCCTGCAATGAGTCAGATATCTTTCACAGAATCTAGGCCTTTCTGAAGTTTGCTGGAGAGCCATTAGGACTCACCCAGTGTTCCAGAAGGTGGACTTGCCTCCCGGTGGGTTTTAAAGGAGCCTCCAGGAACTCTACTTCTCAACCATGATGGATTTTTTTTTTTTTTGAGACAGAGTCTTGCTCTGTCACCCAAGCTGGCGTACAATGGCAAGATCTCAGCTTACCACAACCTCTTCCTCCCGGGTTCAAGCGATTCTCCTGCCTCAACCTCCTTAGTAGCTGAGATTACAGGCATGCACCATCACCATGCCTGGCTAATTTTTGTATTTGTAGTAGAGACGGGATTTCACCATGTTGGCCAGGTTGGTCTCGAACTCCTGACTTCAGGTGATCCGCCTGCCTCTATGATGTATTTTGCCCCAACTGGACTCTGCAGCTCCACGTGAAATCCAGGTGCAGCCTCCAGTCTGGGAAAGTCATCCAACCCAGTAGTTGTCATGTGGGTAACCTCAGGAACCCCTAAGCCTGTCCTGTGAAAAGGAACAGCCCTTCCAGATTTCTGCCTAGGAAAGCAGGTGCATGATTGGAAGTTGGGAGGATAGGGAATGATAAGTACTATTTGTGTCTCTGGAACACCAGCTGGTACTTCCAAATCTATTGTCCATAATGGTTTCTTTCTGAGGTTGTTTCTTGCACTCAGAGAATTCCAGGGAATGTTTAGAAATAGCCTCTTTACCCTTGTGGAGCATGATTTACAAGAGTCAGCTGACTTTTGGAACTGTCTATGGAGAACAGGTTGAGTGTAGGTTACTGATGTTTCACCTGAATAGCTTGTGTTTTATTAGCTGCTGTTTGGTATTATATTGGAGAGTAGTATTTTCTATATTGCATTTTTGTATGCCTTTTGCAAAGTGGTTTTAACTCTTCATACAAGAAAAAAGTACTCAGGCAATTCTTGTAAAAGGGGTCTGAATAACTTGTGTTTTGTCAGCTGCTGTTTGGTATTATTCTGGGGGTGGGGGGAGTATTTTTTATACTGCATTTTGTATGCCTTTTGCAAAGTAGTGTTAACTCTTTGCACAAGAAAAATAGCTCTTGGGTAATTCTGTTAAAAGGGTCTGAATTATTTTGAAAAGCAAGTTTACCTGAAACTTTGTACTTAATTGTGATCACTGCTTGCCTGGTTGTAAAGTTTTACCTTCTCGGACATCTTCCAATAAAGGTTTTCTCAAGCATGTTTTATTTTATTTATTTATTTATTTATTTTTAATTTTTTATTGGATTATAGGTTTTGGGGTACATGAGCAGAGCATGCAAGACAGTTGCATAGGTACACACATGGCAGTGTGCTTTCTTTTCTTCTCCCCTTCACCCACATTTGGCTTTTCTCCCCAGGCTATCCCTCCCCACCTCCCCCTCCCACTGGCCCTCCCCTTTTCCCCCCAATAGACCCCAGTGTTTAGTACTCCCCTTTCTGTGTCCATGTGTTCTCATTTTTCATCACCCACCTATGAGTGAGAATATGCGGTGTTTCATTTTCTGTTCTTGTGTCAGTTTGCTGAGGATGATGTTCTCCAGATTCATCCATGTCCCTACAAACGACACAAACTCATCATTTCTGATTGCTGCATAATATTCCATGGTGTATATGTGCCACATTTTTCCAATCCAATCTATTATCAATGGGCATTTGGGTTGATTCCAGGTCTTTGCTATTGTAAACAGTGCTGCAATGAACATTCGTGTACATGTGTCCTTATAGTAGATCGATTTACAGACTTTTGGATATATACCCAGTAATGGGATTGCTGGGTCAAATGGAATTTCTATCAAGCATGTTTTAAAGAAAAAGAAGTAAACATCTTCATGACCTTAATTTCGGTAAACGGATTTTTTTTGACAAGGCCTTGCTCTGTTGCCCAGCCTGGAGATTGTGCTATGGCACAATCTCGGCTCACTGCAACCTCTGCCTCCCAGGCTCAATTGATCCCCCGACCTCAGCCTCCTGAGTAGCTAAGACCACAGGCTTGAGCCACCATGCATGGCTAATTTTTGTACTTTTGGTAGAGACAAGGTTTCATCATGTTGCCTAGGCTGGTCTCAAACTTCTGAGCTCAAGTGATCTGCCCACCTTGGCCTTCCAAAGTGCTGGAATTACAGGCATAACCCACCATACCTGGCCTTGTAATGGATTCTTAATAGATATGACAAAACCACAAACAACAACAGAAAAAATAAATTGATCTTCGACAAAATTAAACTTTTTTTTTCTTTTGTGAGATGGAGTCTGACTCTTATTGCCCAGACTGGAGTTCAGTGGTTTGATCTTTGCTCACTGCAACCTCTGCCTCCTGGGTTCGAGTGATTCTCATGCCTCAGCCTCCCAAGTAGCTGAAATTACAGGTGCCTACCACCACACCCAGCTAATTTTTGTATTTTTAGTAGAGACAGGGTTTTGCCATGTTGGCCAGGCTGGTCTTAAACTCCTGACCTCAGGTGATCTGCCCATCTCAGCCTCCCAAAGTGCTGGGATTACAGACATGAGCCACCACACCTGGCCCAAAATTAAAACCTTTAAGCACAAAGATACATGAAGGATATTAAAAGACAACCTACAGAATGAAAAAAATTTGCAAATAATATATCTGGTAAGGGTCTACTATATATATTATGTGAAGAACCTGTGCAACTTAATAGAAAAAAAGAAAACCAGTTTTAAAATGGGCAAAAGACTTGAATAGACATTTGCCCAAAGGAGATATACAAATCACCAACAAGCACATGAAAAGAAGTTCAACATTGTTAGTCATTAGGGAAAAACAATTCAAAACCATAATGATATAACTTCTAACACACACTAAGATGGCCATAATTAAGAAAAAAACTCAGAGTATACCAAGTGTTGGCAAAGATGTGGAAACTGGAACTGTCGTAAATTGCTAGTGAGAAGGTAAAATGATGCAATCGTGGGAAACATTTTGGCAGTTTCTCACAAAGTCAGACATACAATTACCATATGATCTAGCAACTGGACTCCTAGAGAAATAAAAATATGTCCACACAAAACTGTACATAAATGTTTATAGCAGGATTATTCATAATAGCAGAAAAAGTAAAAACATCCAATTATCCATCAATGGATGAATGCATAAATGAAATGGGGTATGATATGATTTGGATCTGTATCTCTGCCCAAATCTCATGTCAAATTGTAATCCCCAATGTTAGAAGTGGGGCCTGGGAGGAGATGATTGGGTCATTGGGGAGAATTTCTCTTTTATTACAGTGCTTGTGATAGTGAGTGAATTATCACAAGATCTGGTGGTGTGCAGCACCTCCCCCACTTCCTCCTGCTCTGGCCATGTGAAGACATACCTGCTTCTCCTTCAACTTCTGCCACGATTTTAAGTATCCTGAGGCCTCCCCAGCCATGCTTCCTGTACAGCCTGTAGAAGCCGTGAGCCAACTGAACCTCTTTTCTTTATGAATTACCCACTCTCAGGTATTTCTTTATAGCAGTGTGAGAATGGACTAATATAGAAAATTGGTACTGGGAAGTGGGCATTGCTATAAAGATACGAGAAAATATGTAAGCAGCTTTGGAACTGGGTAATGGGCAGATATTGGAAGAGTGTGGAGGGCTCAGAAGAAGACAGAAAGATGAGGGAAAGTTTGGAAGTTCCTAGAGACTTGTTGAATGGTTTTGATTAAAATGCTGATAGTGATGCAGACAGATGTTACCAGAGAGGGCCTGATCCAGACTCCAAGAGAGGGTTCTTGGATCTTGTGCAAGAAAGAATTCAAGGCAAATCCATAAGGTGAAAACAAGTTTATTTAGAAAGTAAAGAATAAAAGAATGGCTACTCCATAGGCGAAAAGAGGGATATAAGTTCTCACTTTGGACCGTGGTTGCAGGGTTTTTGACTTGAGAGTGGGGCTTCGCCAGGGACTTGCCCCTGTCTTCCTAGAATTTTTCTGTCCCCTGCCTTTATCATTGTATCATAATGAGCAGTGAGAATGACCAGAGGTTGCTTTCTTCACCATCTTGGTTTTGGTGGGATTTGGCTGGCTTCTTTAATGCACACTGTTTTATTGGCAAGGTCTTTGTAACCTATATCTTGTGCTGACCTCCTATCTCATACTGCGACTTAGAATGCCTAACCTACTGGGAATGTAGCTCAATAGGTCTTATCCTTACGTTACACAGCCCCTATTAATGATGGAGTCACTGTGGTTTAAATACCTCTGAGACATTTCCCCTCCCTTTTACAAGGGAACTCTTAATCCTAAGAGTTGTAGAGGGGAGATCCATCTTCTGTAACTTATTCAGGCTGAATGGGGCAATGATATTTCAGCCTAACTGTTAGGGTCTCTTGAAATCAGGATAGAGAAGAGCTCAGTCAGAAAGTGTAGGTATGGCAAGGGCCATTCATAACTCTGAGTTCTGACAAAAGGTGATATCTGGAAGATTAGTCAGTGTTCAATTTAAGAAAACATTGAGTAAGCTTATCCTGCATTCCTACAGAAAGAATACAACAGCAATATATTTCACAACAGTAAAACAAAATAAGTAAAATCATCCTAAGTAAACTAAATAAGGAGGCTTCCCATGAACTGGGCAATTGTTGGAACCAAGCTGATATGGGGTTGCTTGCCAATTACAATGTGCCCAGAATTAGAATATTAATCCAGATCTTTACATTACCCATACCTCTTGTTTTTTCTGAGCCACAGCCAGAGATCACTGGTTGGTTTACAGGAATAAGCAGAGTTAGTCTAAATTGCAGAAAAAAAAATTTAAAAAACAACTGAGAGTAAAGTTTAATAACAGATGTACCATAGTTCTTGAAACATAATTTTTCTCTCTTTGGTCTCCTATTTTTACTAAAGACAAATTATGGTAAGACCAATTTGCTTTATTATACTTGGCCTGATTATTTGTATAGAGTGCAGCAAGAACAGCACTTTGGGAGGCCAAAGCAGGGGGATGACGAGGTCAGGAGACCGAGACTAACATGTGAAACCCTGGCTAACATGTGAAACCCCGTCTCTACTAAAAATACAAAAAAATAGCTGGGCATGGTGGCGCATGCCTATAGTCCCAGCTACTAGGGAGGCTGAGACTGTGGAATCGCCTGAACCCAGGCAGTGGAGGTTGCAGTGAGCTGAGATCGCACCACTGAACTCCAGTTGGGCAACAGAACAAGACTCTGTCTCAAAAAAATTTTTTTTCATTACTTTTTTATTATTACATGAAAATTATGTTCAAGAGAGAAAGTCAGATTTCACCCTTTGCATTAGTATACCATTGATGTTAAACCCACTCTTAATAAAACCTTATAGACAAATCTATTCAATTTTAATGTATGACCATAAGGTAAGATTCTCATTAATCTTTTTAAATAACGCTTCACAAATTTCTGTTACAGAGCAGATCAGTGTTCTAAGAAAACTCTGTTGTGTTTTCATTCCAATGTTCAACTTACAGAAAAACTGAATAATTCTTCTTTAACTTTAGCCAATAAGTTCATACATTACAAGATTAATTTTTTACATACCTTCCACAACCTATTCAAACCTTCAGCTTTATCCTATCTAACTTAAAACAATCCTTTAACTCTCTAAACTAGGTCCCCCAAAATTTACATTCCCTTGCCTTCTTATAATCTTTTACCAAAAACACATTTTACTTTCCTTACATAACTTGCATGTAAAACTGTTTTTTGCAGTAGCCTATTAAAAGGCATTACAGTTTTTATTTTTCTGACAAAATATTTAAGTGGTTACTTTTTATGCTAATTAATTAGAGCTCATTCATAGATAAACATTACACATACAGCACATATAAATATACAGAAAGATAGAAGAAGATCCAGTAGTTGCAAGATTTTTCATTTGCTATTTTCCTTTTTAATTTTTTTAAATTTTAGTTTAAGTCCTGGGATACATGTGCAGAACGTACAGGTTTGTTACATAGGTATACATGTTCCAGAATGGTTTGCTGCACGTATCAACCCATCATCTAGGTCTTAAGCCCTGCATGCATTAGGTGTTTATGCTAATGCTCTCCCTCCCCTTGCCTCACACCCACCTACAGGCCCTAGTATGTGAAGCGTTTTGCTTCCAATTATGTGGTTGATTTTAGAATAAGTGCTATGTGGTGCTGAGAATGTATATTCTGTTGATTTGGGGTGGAGAGTTCTGTAGATGTCTATTAAGTCTGCTTGGTCCAAAGCTGAGTTCAAGTCCTGAATATCCTTACTTTTCTGTCTTATTGATCTGTCTAATATTGATAGTGTGGTGTTAAACTCTTTCACTATTATTGTATGGGAGTCTAAGTCTCTTTGTAGCTCTCTAAGAATTCGAGATTTAATTTCTTTCTAATTTCAGGATCGTGCCACTGCACTCCAGCCTGGGTGACAGAGTCTTGCTCTGTCATAAAAAAAAAAAAAAGACAGACACACAAAAAATAAAAAACAAGAAATTAATACATACTGACATACCACCAGAGAAAATCACCTTCACCTAAAGGAAGACAAGAAGGAAAGAAGGAGGAGAAGACCACCAAACAACCGAAAAAATAATAATAAAATGACAGGAGTAAATCCTTACTTATCAATAATAAACATTGAATATAAATGGACTAAACTCTGCAATCAAAAGACAGAGTTGCTGAATGGATGACAAAACAAATCCCAATAATCTATTGCCTACAGAAAACAAAGTTCGCCTATAAACACGCATAAACTAAAAATAAAATGATGGAAAAAGACATTCCATGTAAATGGAAACCAAAAAGAGCAGAAGTAGCTATATTTATATCAGACAAAATAGATTTCAAGACAAAAACTATAAAAACAGATAGATGGTCATTATATAACAATAAGGTGTCAATTCAGCAAGAGGATATAACAATTATAAATGATTGTGCAGCCAACACTGCAGCACCCAGATATATAAAACACATATTATTAGAGCTAAATAGAGAGGTAGACTCCAATACAATAATAGTTGGAGACTTCAAAACCCCACTTTCAATACTGGACAGATCATCTAGACAGGAAATCAATGAGGAACACTTAATTGGACTTAATTTGCTACAGACCAAATAGACCTAACAGATATTTACAGAACATTTTATCCAATGGCTGGAGAATACACAATCTTCTCCTTAACATGTGGATCACTCTCAAGGATAGACCATATGTTAAGCCACAAAACAATTCTTAACACATTAAAAATTTGATCTAATATCAAGTATCTTCTCTGACCACAATGGAATAAAACTAGAAATCAGTAACAAGAGAAACACTGGAAATTATACAAACACATGGAAATTAAACAATATGCTCCTGAATGATCAGTGATCCAATGAAGAGATCAAGAAGGAAATTGAAAAATTTCTTGAAAGAAATGATAATGGAAATACAACATACCAAACCTAGGGGATACAGTGAAAGCATATTCAGAGGAAAGTTTATAGCTATAAGTACCTACATCAAAAAAGCAGAAAAACTTCAAATAACTAACCTAATAATGTATCTTCAAGAACTAGAAAAGCAAGAACAAACCAAACCCAAAGTTTGTAGAAGAAAAGAAATAATAAAGATAAGAGCAGAGATAAAGGAAATCAAAATAAAGAAAACAATACAAAAGATCAATGAAACAAAAAGTTAGTTTTTGCAAAGATAAACAAAATTGACAAACCTTTAGCTAAACTAACTATGAAAGAAAAAGAGAAGACCCAAATAAATAAAATCTGAGATGAAAAAGGAGACACCACAAACAATACTGCAGAAATTGAAAGGAGCATTATAGGCTACTATGGGCAACTATATGCCAATAAATTGGAAAACATGGAAGAAATGAATAAATTCCTAGACACATACAACCTACCAACATTGAGACATGAAGAAATCCAAAACCTGAAAAGACCAATAACAAGTAGGGAGATCAAAGCCATAATAAAATGTCTCCCAGCAACAGCAAAGAATAACCTGAGACCAGATGGCTTCACTGCTGAATTTTACTAAACATTTAAAGAAGAACTAGCACCAGCCCTACTCAAACTATTCCAAAATGTAGAGGGAGAGGGATTACTTCCAAACTTATTTTATGAGGCCAGTATTACTCTGATATCCAAACCAGGCAAAGACGTATTTTAAAAAGCTGTAGACCAATACATCTGATGAACATTGATGTAAAAATGCTCCACAAAATACTAGCAAACAGAATTTAACAGAACATTTAAAAGATCATTCATCATGACCAAGTGAGATTTATCCCAGGGATGCAAGGATAGTTCAACATATGCAAATCAATGTAATACATCACATCAACAGAATGAAGGACAAAAACCATATGCTAATTTCAGTTGATGCTGAAAATACACTGGATAAAATCCAACATTTCTTCATGATAAAAACCTTCAATAAACTAGGTACAGAAGGACCATACCTCAACACAATAAAAGTCATATATGACAGACCCACAGCTATTATCATACTGAATGGGGAGAAACAGAAACTTTTCACTAAGATGGGAAACTTTTCACTAAGTGAGAAGAATGCTCACTTTGACTACAGTTGTTCAACAGAGTACTGAAAGTCTTAGCTAGAGCAATCAGACAAGAGAAAGATATGAACGGCATCCAAATTGGAAAGGAAGAAGTCAAATTGCCCTTGTTTGTAGATGATATGATTTTATATTTGGAAAAACCTAAAGACTCTAGTAAAAATACTATTAGAACTGATAAATATATACAGGGAAGTTACAGCATACAAAAATAAGCAGCATTTTCATGTGCCAACAGCAAACAATCTGAAAAAGAAATCAAGAAAGTAATCTCATTTACAATAGCTATGAATAAAATTAAATACCTAAGCATTAACTTAAGAAGTGAAATATCTCTAAAATGAAAATGATAAAACACTGACGAAAGAAATTAAAGAGGACATGAAAAAATTGAAAGATATTTTATGTTTATGGTCTAGAAGAATCAATATTGTTAAAATGTTCATACAGCCAAAACAATCTATAGATTCAAATCATTCTCTGTCAAAATATCAAAGGCATTCTTCACAGAAGTAGAAAAAACAATACTAAGATTTATACAGAACCACAAAAAAAGACCCAGAATAGCCAATGCTATCGTGAGCAAAAAGAACAAAACTGGAGGAATCACATTACCTGACTTCAAATTATGCTACACAGGTATAGTAGCCCAAACACCATGATACTGGCATAAAAACAGACATAGACATATAGGCTAATGGAACACAATAGGGAACCAAGAAACAAATCCATACATCTACAGTGAAGTTATTTTTGACATAGGTGCCAAAAACATGCATTGGGGAAAGGACAGTCTCTTTAATGAATGGTTCTGGGCAAACTGGATATCCATATACAGAAGAATGTAACTAGACCTCTGTTTCTTTCTATATACAAAAATAAAGCCAATTGATTTTCAACAAAGATGCCATGAGCAATCAATGGGGAAAAATAATCTTTTCTAAAATGAGTTGTCTATGACACCACAAGCATGAATAACAAATGTAGGTTGAGGATTGAGGTCAGTGACACCAAGGAAAGAGAGAAGTTTTTCAGAAGGTGGTCCTTGGAACACTGAATTCAGAATCAATTGAGGAATCTATTTAAATCTCTGTTCCTGGGCCCTTTTACTGAGTGAGATTATCAGGTACGAGTCCCAGAAATCTGTATATTAACTAACTACCTAGGTAATTCTAATGCATACTAAATTCTGGTAACAACTGATATAGAGGTTATCAGCATGGGTTTCAAAACTGAAGGAAACTGGGTTCAAATTCCAGTTCTGCCAATTAGTAGTTCTACCTTCTCTTCTTAGGTGTCACTGCCAACTCCCTGCACTCACCTGTGTTATCTATCCTACCTCACAGTTTTAGTTCTTACCATAAGAGGCCCAGGTTGGTTACTTTGTTAATGATAATAACCACAGTGTAAGTGAATAAACTCAGGCATAAAATCTTAATATGAAACCTACGTCCTTCTTACAGCACTATCCTATATTTTTGTCCCAGGACCTCCAACAATGCCCTACACCCCGGGTCTCATGCTGTCTGCTCATCTTCCTCTTAGAGATGAGAGATATTAAGTGAGAGAAAGCTTCATAAAAGGGGCTTCAAACAGAACTCTGCCTTGAAAAACAAGCAGGATTTCCACATGCAGAAATGGGAAGGAACAAATGTTCTAGAAGGAGTCAACAACGTTAATGTGAAGTTAAAGAGGGCAGTTGCTATATGCTTTGAATTTATCACTGGGACCAATCAGGGGACTAGGCCTGGGTTACTTTGTCCATTGGTTTACCGATTTCCCTCCAACTTGTAGGTTTCATCCATCTTCCTGAACAACTGGGACATTTGGCCTTGCTCACTTTGCTGCTGATTGACCCTCTGCTTCCTGCCCTTGTAGCAATTCACTCCAGTGCAAAAATTCAGAATGCAAATTTGTTATCCTTCCAGACATTTCTAGCCCAGCTGTCCTTTTCCAGTGCTCCTAATACTCTTCTGAACTCCAGCACTTATACCTCTCCATAACCCCTCGTAGTTACGGGAGAGGTCACATCTGCTTGTGGTAGGGGGCATGAAATCAAGGAAGGCTTCACAGAGGAGTCTGTGTTTATGTTTAGTTTCGAGGGAAGGGGCATGACGCTCCTAGAGAAGAAAAACGTATTTCAAAAAAAGGGGCAACAATATAAATGTATTTATTCAACAAAGTTCATTGAGCATTCCATTTTCTCCAATCAATAATGCAATACAATTATTTTAAGCACCTACTAGGTGCTCTGTTAGGTTCTTAGATACTCATTCATTTGCTCAAATTCCTCTTTAGCAAAACTTATACCACTTACCCACCCACAGATTTTGTAGCTGATGGAAGTATGCTTCAAGGACCACCTGCATGACCACCTGAGTGGCTTATTAAACATTCAGATGGAAATGTACTACCTTCTGTATCTTTGCTGTATACAGTGCTCCAGGCCCTAGTTAATTTTTATCTTCAAAGTTGCAAAGCTTGCCAGGGAACTACCTTCAGGATATCAGGCTTATCGTTCTCTCCCCAGACCCACTACCACCTCCAACTTTCCAGTTACTACTCATTATCATATCATTTTTAAAAAAAATTGGTAAAGCATATGTAACATAAAATTTTCTCTCTCTCTCTCTCTCTCTTTTTTTTTTTTTTTTTTTTTTTGAGGCAGGGTCTCACTCTGTTGCCTAGGCTGAAGGGCAGGGGTGGGATCTTAGCTCACTTCAACCTCCACGTCCCAAGCTCCAGTGATCCTCCTGCCTCAGCCTCCCAAGTAGCTGGGACCACAGTCACCTGCCACCATGCCCAGCTAATTTTTTGTATTTTTGTTAGAGATAGGGTTACCCTGTGTTGCCCAGGCTGGTCTCAAACTCCAGAGCTCAAATCCACCTGCCTCAGCCTCTGAAAGTGCTGGAATTACAGGTATGAGCCACAAAGTCTGGCCCAAAATTTTCTATTTTAACTATTTTAAGTGCGCAATTTACATTGTTGTACAACCACTACCACAATCTATTTCTATTTTCACCACCCCAAACAGAAATTCTGTACCAATTAAAGAATAACTCTGCACTTGCCCCTCCCCACAGACCCTGGTTACCTCTAATCTACTTTCTCTATAAATTTGCTTATTCTAAATATTTCATGTAAGTGGAATCATAAAATATTTGTCCTTTTATGTCTGGCTTATTTAATTCAGCATAATGTCTTCAAGGTTCATCGATGTCATAATGTTTATCATAATTTCCTTCCTTTTTATGGCTGAATAACATTTCACTGTATGTATAATATATGCCACAATTTGTTTACCCATCTATCCACTAATGGACATTTGAATTGTTTTCACCTTTTGGCTATTGTAAATAATACTGTTATGAACATTGGTATGTCTGTTTTGAGTCCCTGTTTTCAATCCTTTGGGGCATACACCTAGGAATCGAACTGCTGGGTCATACAGTAACTTTATGTTGAACTGTTTGAGGAACTGACAAACTGTTTTCCACAACAGCTGCACCATTTTCCACTCCCATCAACAATGTATGTGGGTTCCAATTCTCCACTTCTCCACCAACACATACCCTAAACCATAAAAATAACATGTATATTGAAAATATATCTTTACTTAGGTAGTTGGCCCTTTTCACTGTGGCTTATTTGAAACTAAACGTTATATCCTTAATTGTACACACTTCAACTATGAAATCTAGGGTGAGGAAACTGGAATGGATCTCAAGCTCTGGTGATAATACGGCAGAAAATGTTTGAAAGAAGTGGAGATGATTGAGGAAAGAGAGATTGATGTCCTTTGACACCCTTTCATCAACTGAATTCCAATTTATTCTGGTGACAGCACCTGCAGTCGTGATAGAAAGTTAACATTTCACGGATCACTTAACTATGCTGCCCATAGCCATTGAAGCAAAGAGGTCAGCAGACTGGGAAGAAATGACACTGTGCCACTCACATTCTGAGTGGTTCCTTTTAGCTATTTTAGAACTTTTTGGGTGACACAATTTAGCCATTTCTCCCTCTTTTTAAAGTGGTCAAGCAATTTAGGCATTTGAATGTTCTTCCATCTGTAAGAGGTTTAATCACTTAGCCCTGCATTTTCAATTTTCTTGAATCAATTGAAGACTTACAAAGTGTTTCTTTTAGCTAAGGTTGGGAGGAGAACAAAAGCAGCTGAGTCAACCCTATTATTTGGGATCAGAGCTAATGAGGTAAATTGGGCTGCACCAAGGCTTTTTCCTGTGTCATCTCAAAGCATGGCCTGGGAACTACCTGCATCAGAAACACCTGGGGTGTTATATTAAAATAACACACCCCAGAACTAGCATGATCGATCATCTGGGGTTTCCCAGGACTGAGTGGTTCCCCTGGACACTAGACTTTAAGTGATAAAACTGGAAAAGTCTTGAACAAACCATAATGGGTGGTCACCCTACTTCAGACCTTCTAAATAAGCATCACTGCTTTTGTATAAAAACTTGTTTCCGAACCACTACATCAGAAAGCACTCTATCTTCACTTCCCACTGAACATCACCACCAACCCGCCATCCACTCCCCCTGGCTACCCCCAGCCTGAAGATCATTCTGGAACTACTTTGTCTAACTCCCTTAACTCTTACTTTCTTCCATTATTACATATAGGCAGCTCTCTCCCTTCATTTGGAGGGCAGTGCTTTTAAGGCTATGCCCTAAAATACAGTCAAACAAGTAACAAACTCATGATTGCTCATGTCTATGTGCTAGGAAAAATGAAGGTCTGAAGAAGTTCATTTCTTCATTTATTAATTTCATGAACATTTATTGAGCTCCTTTCTATGTACCATAAGTTGCTCAGAGCGAAGAAGAGCCTAAGATTAGGTATGAACATAGACATGCATGTAGGATCATGTCTGGCATGTTTCCGCATATAGATGGAGAAATACCCAATTTCCAAGAGCTATGACTATGTGAGAATATTCATTCATTCAGCAAATATTTACTGAGGACCTTTTATGTGCCAGCACTCTGCTAGGCACTGGGATACTGTAGTGAGCAAGACAGTTAAGGTTCCTGTTCTCATGGAGCTCACATTCTAGCGCAGAAAGACAGGTAAACACAAACAAATATATAATGACAGGTGCTCTAATAAGTGCCTTAAAAAAAAAAGATAGGGTGGCATGTTTGAAATGGACAATCTACTTTTGGTTAGCTGGTAAAAGAGCGCCTCTCTGAAGAGGTGACATTTGGGCCAAGATATGAATCATAAAAATCCAGTCATTTGCATACCCAAGGGAGAAATGTTCTAGGCAGAAGGAATAGGTAGTGCCTGAGCCTAAAGGCAGGAAGGAGCTTGGCATGTTGCAGAAATGCTGACAAGGCTGGTGTGATGGGAGTTTCAGAAACAATGGGGAGAGTTGGGAGAGAGGAGGTTGGAGAGGTAGCCAGAGTTCAGATCACAGAGGCCTTGCAGGCCTGGGTCAGGGGCTTGGTTTTATTCTTGTTCTAAACACTTTTTCAGGGAAGATATTGGAAGGTCTTAAGCAGATTTGCATTTTTAAAGATCTCTGATACTTTTGGAGAATAGACTATAATAGAATGAGAGTGGAAGCAGAGAAACCAGTTATGAGACTATTGCAAGGAGACAATGTGAGAGAGTGTGATGGCTTAAAGTAATTTGATGGGGAGCAGAACCAAGGACAGTTCTGTATGTATTTTGGAGTTAGGGCCACCATGTTTTGGTGATGGTTTGGATGCAGGCTAGAAAAGAGAAGGTTCAAAGGTATTCCCAAGTTTCTTACCTTGGATGAATGACGGGATTCTTTACTAAAACGGGGAAGATTCAAGGAGAAGGGGCTTGCAGGAGGTGGGAGGGGGCGATCAAGTACCACAAATAGAGGCATCCCATAGTCAGATACACATGTCTCAAGTTTTGGGGGATGTCAGAATCAGAGATATTAATTAATTTGGGGATCAATAGCACATAGGTAATATTTAAAGCCTTGGGATTGCGTGACATTATCTAGGGAGAAAATGTAATGGAAATGAGGAGGAGGATCCTGTTCTGAGCCCTGGGGCTCCAACATTTAGAAGTCAAGCAGAGGACAAGGAACTAGCAAAAGGGATGGAGGAGCCAATGAGGTAGAAGATAAACCAGGAGGACAATGTAGTGTCACCGAAGCCAAGAGAGGACAAAAAGGAGGATCAAGAAGAGAATACTATTATTCCCATTTTGCAGATAAGGAAATTGAGGCATTGGCCTGCCCAAGGTCACATAAGTAGTAATGGAAGAGCAGAAAGTGAAATCCAAGCAATTTCACTTCAGAGTCTGTGCTTCTAAACACTACCTGAGTGAGTGGCTCTCAAATTTCAGCTTTCATCAGAGTCATCTGCAGAGCTTGTTAAAATACAGATTTCTGGGCCCTACCTCCAGAGTTTCTTATTCAGAAGGTTTGACATAGGGCCCAAGCTTTTGCATCTTGAACAAACTCCTAGGTGATGCTGATGCTGCTGGTCTAGAAACTGCACTGTGAGAATTACTGTCCTACCATATACTACCTCTTCTGTGGGAGAAAAAAAAGGCTTGTTGATGTTGTTTGCTTTTTTCAATGGGCTTTGAAAGATTCTCCCAACCTATCCAGAATTTTGTGAGTAAAGAAACTACATTTCTGACTAGTTGAGCTCTAGGGCCTGAAGGATATGGTTGGAACTGGGAAGAAAAAAAGCCAAATGGATAAGCCTATAAGCTCCTTGCTGTTTTCCCCACATCTATGGTGGCCCATATGGGCTATTACTAATACCACTCAAGGGCTAAGAAGGCAAGAAAAGGCTGCACTGTATTCTAGGCTTAGGAGCCAAATAAGGGTGAGACTGAACCTTCAGATATGTCTTGTTAATAACCACATTCCTTTACTATTCTGTCCATAGTCTTTTGTTTTAGCTTTACAAAGGCACCACATAGCAAAAGCGTGCAAGGCACTGGCAGGCGGAAGACTGAAGCAATGACTCCTAGACTTAGACACCTAAATAGCCCATGGGCGTAAATCTGGACATGCCGTAAGGTCTAAGGGAAGTAAGACCAAGAGTAATAGAATAATAATAATCGATTACTTTCTGTATGCTAGGCACTTGACATACATTATCTCATTTAATCCTCACCACAGCCTGTGAGATAGATACTATTTTTATTCCCATTTTACAGGTGAGGAAGCATTCAACCTAAGGCCACAGCTAATAAATTGCAAGCCCTTGATTCAAACCTAGTTCTGTTAAATTCCAAAGCTCTTATTCTTAACCAACACTCTCAAAAATGACTAGAATACAAGACTTTTCTCGACTACTTTCTGGTAGATAAGATGCATGAGAGTGACATAATTTAAAGAAGTCTTCCCTGGAAAATGAAATGAAGTTGCCAGATCAGATTGAAATAGGCTGGCCATGCAATGGCCTGGGCCAGTGTTGTCAACATTGTTGTATGTCGAAGTCACCAGATTTGAAAAACAGCCAACCATCAATAATACTACAGATAAGAATAACTGTGTGAGATGAGAGACATGAGAAGATGACCAAAAAACACTGTGCGTGATGCACATAACACACAGTTGCAAATGGGGAGAAACAATACCTACAGACGTTTAACTGAAAATGTTAATGGACAAAAAGGTTAGTGCTGAAGAGGGGACATCTGGAGGAAGCAAGTAAATTAAATTTTCCTCTATTAAATAAAACTTCTCATTGGAGAACCCTGAATTGAGAAATTTCTTTTTTCTTTCTTTCTTTTTTTTTTTTTTTTTGATTTTTCTCTGACTTCTTTTTAAATTTTTCTTTTCTCCCTTGCACACTTTTCCCAATTTTTCCAAATGGTAACATCTTGCAAAACTACAGTATACTACCACAACCAGGATCTTGACATTGATATAATCCAGCTATTTTATTCAGATTTCCCCAATTTTATTTGTACTGATTGTGTTGTGTGTTACATTCTATACAATTTTGTCACCCACATGGGTTCACGTATCCACCATCACAGTCAAGATACTCAACAGTTGGAACATCACAAAGATTCCTCATGTTGCTTTTATAGCCAAACTTCACTCTACCTCACATTTAGTCTAGTCCCTGGCCCCTGGCAACCACAACTCTCTTCTCCATCTCTGTATTTTTGTCATTGCAATAATGTTATATGAATGGGATCATAGAGCATGCAAACTTTTTGTCACTCTGGCTTTTTTCACTTAGCATAATTTCCCTGGAGATTTATTTAGGTTGCTGTGTGTATCAGTAGTTCTTTTTTTTTAAATTGCAGAGTGGTATTACATAGTATGGATATACTATACTTTGTTTCACCATTCATCTGTTGAAGGGTTTCCAGTCTTTCTCTTGTCTTAGTCAGTTGAGGCTGCTGTACCATAGATTCAGTGGCTTATAAACAAGAAAAATTTTTTTCTCACAATTATTGAGACTGGAAATCTGAGACCAGGCTGCCAGCATTATAGGGTTCTGGTGAGGGCTGTCCTGCAAGTTGCAGACTGCTGATTTGATTGTATCCCCGTATGCCAGAAGGAGCGCAAAAGAGCTCTCTGAGGTCTTTTACATAAGGCATTAATTACATTATTGAGGGTTCTACCCTCATGATCTAATTATCTTCCAAAGGCCCCACTTCCTAACACCATCATTTTGGGGGTTAGAATTTTAACATATAAATTTGGAGGGGGAGATAGGAGAACACAAATGTGTTCCATACATGGCTATTATGAAAAATAAGTTGCTATGAACATTTGTGTACAGCTTTCTGTGTGAATGTAGTTTAATTTCCCTGGATTAAATCCCCAGGTGTGCAATTGCTGGGTGATATGACACTTGCATTTTTAGTTTTTTCATGAAACTGGCAAAATGTTTTCTAGAGTGGCTATGCCATTTTACATATTCACCAGCAATGAATTAGTGATCCAGTTTCTCAACGTCCCTACTAGCATTTGGTGGTGTCACTCTCTTTTGTTTAAATAATCTTTAAAAATAAATAACCTTTTATTTTTAGAAGAGGTAAACTAGAGAGGAGAAACTATTTTGAATTTCTTGGAAATAAGAACTCCTATTGTTTCAGTTTAAGCTCCTCCTAACTGGTTTTGCCTGCTAAGCTGTTTTGAACTTTTGCACTAAAGATCTTCTCCATTTATCTGAGACCCAGTTTCCCTAAAGCCAGAAAGCAATTATCAATCTTCTTCCATGCCTAAAGAAAAGTTGAGATAGCTTTGGATTCAGTTGAGGAAGCAGAAGAGCCAAGGCACAGAAGAGGTATAAAGAGATAATTTATGTGACAATATTTGCAAATAATAACTTTTCCATTTTGTTCTATTATCCCCTTTGAAGAGAACAGGAGTCTGACTTAAATATCTGAGGAGAGAATTCAGTCATAAAGGTGGTATAATGAGAGTTGATTATGCACTTCTACTCCCAACTTTGTGTTATGTGATCTTACATTGATATCTTGAAATCTGCCATGGTGGGAATGAGGCAGGAGAATACGGTCTGGAGCCAGGGAGCCATTTGCCCCCAGCTTCCTAGAACTAAATTGAAAGGAAAACCCTAGCTTTCCATGCCTAAGTAATAAAAGGACTAGAGGCAACTCCCTTTGCAAACTCACACCTTTTCTGCTGGGCAGATGGGAAGTTCAAAGTACCTCTGATTGGTTGCTTTTTGCAACCAGATGTTTGCATAGAAGTATAACTTTGTAACTTCACTCCAGCCTCTGATTGGTTGCTGTCTACAACCAATCAGACTGATTGCACACCACGCCTTCATTTGCATAGAAGTGCAACTTCATAACTTCACTTTAGCCTCTGATTGGTTGCTGTGTGCAACCAATCATATGTTTGCACAGTAGTGTGACCTTTGTAACTTCACTTCAGCCTCTGATTGGTTGCTGTCCACAACCAATCAGACTGATTGCAGGTTTCCACTTCATTTACATAAGGTGAGTACCAAGAGGCCAATGGGAAACATCTAGGGGGTATTTGGATCTGAGAAGATTCAGTATTTGGGCCCTTGATCTGCTGCTCTGCCACTCCCACACTGTGGAATGTACTTTCATTTTTTTTTTAGACTGAATCTAGCTCTGTCACCCAGGCTAGAGTGCAGTGGTATGATCTCTGCTCACTGCAACCTTGCCTCCCAGGTTCAAGCAATTCTACTGCCTCAGCCTCCCTAATAGCTAGGATTACAGGCACCTGCCACCATGCCTGGCTAATTTTTGTATTTTTGGTAGAGACAGGGTTTCACCATGCTGGCCAGGCTGTTCTTGAACTCCTGACCTTAAGAGATCCACCCACCTTGGCCTCCCAAAAGTGGAGGATTACAGGCATGAGCCACCACACCCAGCCTGTATGCCTGTACTTTCATTTTTAACAAATCCCTGCTTTCGTTCTTTCCTTGCTTTGCTGCATGTTTTGTCCAATTCTTTTTTTTTTTTTTTGAGATGGAGTCTCACTCTGTCACCAGGAAGGAGTGCAGTGGCACCATCTTGGCTCACTGCAACCTCCACTTCCTGCCTCAGCCTCCCGAGTAACTGGGACTACAGGTGAGTGCCACCACACCCAGCTAATTTTTGTATTTTTAGTAGAGATGGAGTTTCACCATGTTGACCAGGATGGTCTCAATCTCTTGACCTTGTGATCTGCCCTCCTCAGTCTTCCAAAGTGCTGAGATTACAGGTGTGATTGTCCAATTCTTTGTTCAAAATGCCAAGAACCTGGACGACTTGTAGTCAAGACTGTACTCCAGTAGTGGTAACAGGAGTATTTACACCACAGAAAATAGCAAACACTACAAACTATAGCATTTTTTTCATAAAAATTGGTTCATAAACACTTAATAGTTCACTTTTGTGAATTTCTTTCCAAAGCATATTCTCTATCATTAAGAAGGCGATTAGGAACTATCAACTGTGCACCTACTAAATTTGTTAGCTCATATAATTTTTGTAACAACTTGGTAAGATAGGTGTTATCCCACCCATATTGTAGATGAGGAAACTGAGACTCAATACATTAAACGTATTTTATCAATGTTGTGTATGAAGTAAATGGCAGAGCCTAAATTCATTCTTGAGTCTAAGCTAAATACAAATCTTGTCTTTGCACTATGCCACACTGGCTCCGTAGGGGGAAGGAAACATTAATGTCAGAAAGAAGCAGTGAGGCAAAACTTTAAAAATGTATTTCCTTGACTTTAGTTAAAATAAAAGAAAGTTAATCAAAGAAAAAATAGTCTGTCCTTGGCATTGTATGGCACATTAGCTTGTATTTACATGTATATAGTCCACCTGTAGTGGACATAGTAACTATGGTTTTCGTCTTCCACATACTCTTTCCTACTTCCTTTTTTCTAGTTCTGCTGTAGAACACTTCCTTCTTTCAGTGTGACCCTAATTAAGCTATAAATCACAGTGCCCTGGCCTCACCCAACCACAGGTGTGGCCAGGTCAATTACAATCTTCTCTAGGAAATTTCTACTGAAGCTAGAGGAAAAGAGATTCTTTCTTTTATTTTTTTTTTTTCTGCTTGCCTAGCTTACCTAGGACATTGTTAATCTGGGAGTCAAACAGCATCACAGATTTCTGCCTGTCTTGACTCTACTGTTTTCACATGGTGAATGAGAGGCCTTCCTACAGTCCCAAAATACTCCATAGACTTCCCAGTTATGTGAGCCAATAAAATACTCTCCCCCATCTGTGTGTGTGTGTGTGTGTGTGTGTGTGTGTGTGAATAAACTAGTCTGAGTTGAGTTTACATCATTTGTAATCAAGAGTTCTATCTTTTTTATGACTACTCTACCTCATTATTCTTTTCTTCCTACAAGTTCTTACAACACTTATTTGTAACAACTCTGTTCAATAAATAGTATGAACCATATATATACAATTTTAATTTTTATAGGGACCATATTTTTTAAAGTAGAAAGAAATAGGTGAAATAAATTTAATAACATATCTTACTTAATCAAATATATTTTTTAAAGTATCACTGAACATATACTAAATACAAAAATTCTTAATAAAATATTTCTACATTTTTTCTCTGTACTACGTCTGAAATCTGGTGTGTATTTTACATTTATAACTCATCTCCATTCTAACTAGTTGCTTTTCGGGTACTGTTAAAGGAAAATATTATTTAATGACACTTGTTAAAGCATGGTAAGAAAGATTTTATTCAGGATCATCATGATAGATATAGGGACCATAATAATGGGATTTTGCAGTAGGAGAGATTGGTCTCACACTGAAAACAGCATGGGCTAGTGAATTTTATAGCCAAGGAGCTGGATGGGGGTCAGTGGATGGAAAATTACCAAGAGGAAATTTCTGGGGGTAAAAGGAATTCTGGCTAAACCAACCTAACAGAATTCTTGCTGAAGGCAGGCTGATCAGACATCACTTGGGGGATGGTGGAGAAGGATGGTAGGGAGTTCTTGCTAAACAGACTTAGCAGGTTCCTTTGCTAAAACTGGATTTTATAGGGAAGCGCACAAATGGACTTAGAAGAAGGTTCAGGAATCTGACTAAAGTTGGCCAAGCATAATCTTTGTCAGTACTCAATAGCCACATGTGACTAGTGGCTATAGTACTGGACAATACAGATTTGTACTATACATACTGGCACATAATAATAAACACATCATCATGTATTACTACTTGAATGTCTCATGTGTAAATGTCTAATCTTCCCACTTAACATATAATCTCCTTCAGAACAGAAATCTTGCCTTAAAATTCTTTCATGGCCCTCAAATTTTAGCATGGTGCCACACTGGTGGTAGGTAATGCTATGAATAAGTGATTTCAGTTACCTTATTCAATGAGCAGAGGATTGTAATTCACACATTAGTAAAGAAATGTGGCTGATCAGAAGAAACATATTGCAAGTCCACAGTAGAAATGCCATATATCTGCATATGACTATAGTAAAGTGTATTTCTGAGAGCAAACTATCACTATCACACTCTAGGCAGAGGAGACAAGGACCAAAGTGATAATAATGTGTTATGATTCTCAAATGAAAAGTGCTAACTTCAAAATGTAAAACTAGTATCCTTTCCCAGTACCATTTTATATTGCAAATAAGAATACTAAAATGCAGGATGAGTGATTTCTACCTCTGGTAATATGTAACCAGCAAAGAATTAACATCTGAGCACAGAGAGAGGCTCTTTCCTTTGCCCTTGTATGTAGCCACTCTTTTTTTTTTTTTTTTAATGGCAGGTGGACAGTGAGGAGTGGAAGAGTGAGGAAAAGGTGAGGGACATACAGGAATCACCTTACAAGCTTTTCCCACAAGTATATATTCACCATCCTCACCCCAATATGTACATATACTTCCCACTGATATAATATCAATGTCTCATCAGAGTCCAAAGGGAGTTCCAGATATCAAGAAATTTTACTGGACACCCCGCAAAGCCCACATACCTATTCAGCTTCTGAGGGGCTTCAGATCAGTTGGTCATTCATCCTTTCATTCATTAATGTATTGGGTGTACAATACATGCCAGGCACAATAAGGACAAAAGACACAATCTTTTCTTTTAAAGTTCAATCCAGTGTGAGTGTAGTGGTGGGTTGAGGTGGCAATAATGGCTGGGAGGATTCCTAACTCTATCGATACAGGAGAGACACTACAGAAGGAGTATATACAAAGTGCTACCATGGAATTCTACACAGCAGTTGTAAGAATGAAAGGTATTCATGGAAAAGTCTCCATGCATATTATTTAAGGCAGTGATTCTCAAAGTATGGTCCCTGGATCAGCAGCTTCAGCTCATCTGAGAACTTTAAAAAATGCAAATTCTTAGGTCCTACCCCAGACCTACTGGACCAGAAACTGTGGAGGTGGAAACAGGAAAATTGTGCTTTAACAAGTCTCCTAGGTGTTTCTGATGCATGCTAATATTTGAGAACCTCTGGTTTAGAAGGAAAAGAAGTTGCCAAATGAAACGTACAGCATGATAGTATTTATTTTAAAGATACTACATGTTTAGGCTAGGCACAGTGGCTTATGCCTGTAATCCCAGCACTTTAGGAGGCTGAGGGGGGCAGATCACTTGAGGTCAGGAGTTCAAGAACAGCCTGACCAATGTAGTGAAACTCCATCTCTGCTAAATACCAAAATTAGCTGGGTGTGGTGGCACACGCCTGTAACCCCAGCTACTTGGAAGGCTGAAACATGAGAATCACTTGAACCTGAGAGGCAGAGGTTACAGTGAGCCAAGATCACACCAGTGCACTACAGCCTGGACTACAGAGTGAGACTCTGTCAAAAACAAACAAACAAACAAAAACACACAAAAAAACCTACATGTTTCATATATATTGGCATTGCATATGCATAGAGAAAGTCTAAAAGGAGGTATACTAAGTTAATAACAGGAGTTAACTCTGGAAAGAGTATTAGGTTGGCAGGGCCAGGGAATTAGGCAAGTGCACTAGAAATGCAAAAGAGAAACATTAAATCTTCCCAGAGGAGGCAGCCTTTGAACCAGATTTTGGGGCTGGCCTATTCCTTGCTCTCCATGCATCCCTACGGCTCTCTCATATTTAGTACATAGCTTAAATTCTCATATTCTTGTCCTTCCAGGTGAAGGAGACATTCCTGGAGAAGGTGCAATGTGGTTTCTGAAATGGTAGGATGGGCCACCTACTTTCTCCTCAAACCTCAAGCCTCACAGAAATGACTAAGCTGAGATCGTGAGTTAAAGATTGAAAAGTCTTGGAAAGAGAAAGTGAGTGACTGGCCTTCCAAGAGAAAGAAACTGCCCTCCACCTCATGTTTTAACCTAGTGTTGATCTGAGCAGCATGTTAGGGTGGATGAAAAGCATGAAGCAAAGATCATTATTGATTCACCCTGAGCCAGGCTCCTTCAAATTCAAGATGGAAAAGCCTTAGAGAGTCATCCATGTCCTTGTCTTCCAGAAAGCCATGCCCTTTAGAAGGCCCAGCCTGCATGCTATTGACCTACTCCCTTTCACAGTCTGTTTTGGATCTTTTTAGCTGAACAGACTGGTGAGAGGTGACAGAGGAAAAATAACAATGGTAAGATTCACCCAGAGCCCCTAGCATAACATGGCCTTTTCAAGTTATAAAGATAAATAACTCTCTAAGCAGCATTCTGGGGAGTTTGTTTCCAGTAAAGTGAATTTGAAGAGAGAGAATATATAGTCACATTAACCTCTGACACAGCTTTCCAGGCAAAAGCTTTCATAACTAAGGACCAATAATATGATGGCAGGAAGCAGCCCTGTAGAATGGGCCAGGTTGCCCTATATAATCAAGAGGGGTAAGGAAACTAACAGGCTGAGGAAGTATCCCTATCATTAATGATCACTTTCTGACAGCCTGGATACTGTAGGGGTGGGCTGATGTGTCCCAGAGATAACTGACTTGTTAGACTGTAGAGGAATGGGCAAGTGCGAAGTTTCTGCTGCTTTCTGCAAAGTCTGAGACAGAGAAGCAACACTTAATATGCTGGGAAGTTTGATTTTGAATCCAGGGTTGTTTGAGCTAAAAGAGCTTCTAGAGCTTTTGATATAGCAAGAAGTCGCTCTGGATTAACAGAGAACAGTAGGACTTGAAGACAGAATGGGTGCTCTTTGAAAGATGATTCCTTCCATTTGGGCTAAGAATTTTGCTTTGTTTGTTTTGAGTCTTATATAGAACCCTTGCCCTCTGTTGAAGCATGTGAAAGCTTGTAGCTGAGCTCAGAGAACTAATGATTGCTCAAATCATTTGCATTGACATAGAGTTGCTGGAAGAATTCCAACTATTTTTTGAGATATAAGTTTTTATAATTTAAAAAATATTTTTAAAATATTTATTGGATACCTTCTATATGCATAGCACTGTGTTGAGAACTATAAAAAGCACAACGAACAATATGCCAAACACACTCTCAAGGAGGTTATGGTACAATTAGGGAGGGGCAGTGAATGATGAGTTGGCATCCATGAAAAGTTAACACTGCAATGAAACAAGAATTAAAATTTAATACCACATTTGTGACACAGCAAAGAGTCAGGTTAATGATGAATAAATCTTTGTTCATTGGACAAATCAGGAAAGCTTTAGGGGAAAGTAGGAAATTAAGTATGGTCTTATAAGTAAAAAGTACCTTGGGCTTTTTGGGTGCATGTTTGGGAGGCTTTCTGTGGAGCTAAGTTATAAGTGGTGGCCACTGGTGATTGATCTAGGACAAATTATGAAGTAAGAAGCTGTTTATCCTGCCTTCTCATCCTCCTCTGGCCCTAGGCAGGGTGCTATTACTGCTCAAGTTGCATAGAAGATAAGGAATGGCACTGTTGTCCTCTACTTAATCCAGTTGACCTGTTCTGTGTCTCATTTTTCTTAAGGTCTACCTTCTCCCTAGAAACTAATTAGAGCAAATGTGATAATAATCCATAATGGTTTAGCATGACTTACTTGCACTGTTTAATTTTCACAAGAACCAGATGAGATAAGTTATATTCTTCCTACTTATTAGATGAGTACACTGAGGCTAGAGGGGCAAGGTAAATTGAACAAGTCAAATAAAGGCACTGGGATTTAGGCCCAGGTTTGTCATATGATACCATTATTTCAATGACTTATACAACCCCCCAAAAATACATTCACTTACAGATTTATGATTCTCCTTCAAAATTAAGGATTCAGGTAATAACAATGAAAATGTCAGAGTAAGAAGCTCCAAAAAACAGTAAATATATGGACAAAAGCTAACATTAACTTTATTGGAGCTCTGAAAACTAATCAAAGGTATATAGCAACCTGGCCGATGTTTAATCAAGATGAAGGTGGCTGACTCTTGGAAGGAGAGCTTTGTGGCAATTTTGTTCACTAACCTAACCACTAAGCTAACTTAACTGAGACTTTAATTACCATAAACAATAAAGAATATAAACTTTACAAAATTAGTTTAGAAAAGTCACTAAACAAACAAGAGCAACCACAACAAGCAGCAACAGCAAGCCATGAGAATAAGAAACAACATGATTTCCAGAGCTGCCATATCATACCTAAAAAGTGCAGTTTTCAAAAAAAATTACAAGGCATGCAAAGAAACAAGACAGTAGGCTCATACACAAGAAAAAAATTAATAGAAACTATTCCCGTGGAATCCCCAACATTGGACTTACCAGAAAAAAACTTTAAGTCAACTCTCTTAAATAAATTCGAAGAGATAAAATAAACAATATAAAAATCAAAGAAGTCATGATATGATGTCTAGCAAATAGACAATATGAATAAAAGATAGAAATTATAAAAAGGAACCAAATAGGAATTCTCAGGTTAAAAAATAAAATAACTGAAATTTTAAAAATCACTAGAGGTGTTTAACAGCCTATCTAAACAGGAGGAAGAAAGAATAAGTGAATTTGAATATAGGACAGTTGAAACTATCCAGTCTGAGGAACAGAAAGAAAAAAAGAATGAAGAGAAATGATCAGTGCCTCAGAGACCTTTGTAACACCATCAAGGTTATCAACAATGCATAACAGTAGTCCCAGAAGGACCTAAGATAAAACAGGACCAGAAAAAATATTTGAAGAAATAATGGCCTAAAACTTTCCAAATAGAATGAAAGTCATGAATCTGCATGTCAAGTTGAAGAACTCTGAGAAGGAGAAATTCAGCAATCAAAACTAAGACACATTATAAGCAAGCTGTCAAAAGGTAAAGATAATTTTGAAAGCAGCAAAAGAGAAGCAAATCATCACATACAAGGGATCCTCAAAATTAACAGCTCATTTTTCTTTAGAAACACAGATGCTAGAAGGCAGTGGGATGCCATATTCAAAGTGCTGAAAGTAAAAGATTATCAACCAACACTTCTATGTATGACAAAGCTATCCTTCAAAAAAGAAAAAAAAGAAGATATTCCCAGATAAACAAAATCTTAAGAGTGCCATTGTAAGTCAGACAGGAAATCTAGAGATAGCTGGGAGCTCAAACAGTAGGTAGGAAGCTAAAGAGAGTGGTAGCAGGGAAACACTGGGGGTTATGCTTTGATTAAGGTCCATGTATATTATTCCTTAGGCTTTCCCATGGGAGTTCTAAGTTGACTTGTTTAAAGAAAACACAAGCAAAGAGAGGAACTTATTTGTATGACTCAGGTATTGACCATTAGGTTTTTTTTTTTTTTTATCATGCTTAGCAGCTGTGGGATGTGCTGGGTTTGGGGTCAGTGAGATGAGGAAAAAGCAGTCTGTATGATAATCAACCACATATGGAAGTTATTACTAGACCAAAGATGACAAGGTATGATTGGGTTTCAAACAACTTGTGTCAGGGCTAAAAATGGATGCTGAGGAAGCAACAATATTAAACAAACTTATGACAACAACCATGAGATTTCCCCCAGGATGGAGGGAGAGGAGTAGAGTGTTCTTTCAGTGTTGAAGCCTTTCAGCACACTGTTTTACGGAAAAGGGTTGGACAGCTTACTGCAAGTCTCCATGGCTCTGCAAGATTAAAAGAAGGTGCACAACACTGAAACTCCTTCCCCAGGAGGGATGGAGAGGAGTAGAGTGTGCACATCCACAGAAAATGTTTGAGTAGCTCCCAGGATCTCTAGTCAGGCTGATTAGTGAAGATCTTTCTCTATCAAAGTCAGTCCATAAAGACAGGGAGAGGTGGATGTTTCTTCAAATATACAGACACCTGTGCAAAGCACAAGGAACAAGAAGTATCAGGAAATCATGCCACAACTAAAGAAAAAATAAATCTCCACTAACTGACCTAAAGAAATATAAATCCACAAATTGCCTGACAAGAATTCAAAATAATCATTTCAAAACAGCTCAGTGAGTTACAAGAGAAAACAAACAACTAAATAAAATTAGGAAAATAATACATGAGCAAAATGAAACTATCAATAAAGAGATTAAAACCATAAAAAAATAAGCAAACAGAAATTCTGGAGTTAAATAATACAATAACTAAACAAATTTTTAACAGAGTGTCAACAGCATACTTAAGCAGAGGAAAGAATCAGCAAACTCAAAAAAAGATCAGTTGAAACTATATAGTGAGAGGAACAATGACAACAAAAAAAGAATGAAAAGGATTGAAGAAAACCTAAATGACTTATTGGACACCATCAAGCAAACCAGTATATGCAATATAGGAGTTGAAGAAGAAGAAATAAAGGGGCAGAAAGCTTATGTAAAGAAATAAGGCTGAAAACTTTTCAAGTCTCAGGAGAGGCAAATAGACACAGATACTTTAAGCTCAAGCATCCCCAAACAGAAGCAACCCAAAGAAGATTACACTGGGACATATTGTAATTAAATTGTCAAAGTCAAAGAAAGTATTTTTGAAAGCAGCAAGATAAAAGTGACTTGCCACATACAAGAGAACTGCATGAGACTATCAGTGAATTTCTGAGCAGAAACCTTATAGGCCAGAAGAGAGTGGGATAATATATTCAAAGTGCTGTGAGAGCAAAAAACTCAACTGCTGAACAAGAATACCTGATAAAACTATCCTTCAAAAAATAAAGGAAAAATAAAGATTTTCCCAGACAAAAGCTGAAGGAGTTCACCACCACTAGACTTGCCTTATAGGAAATGCAAGAGAGTTTATCAAGTTGAAACAAAAAGATGCTAAATAGTGACACGAAAAGCATATAAAGTATAAAATTCACTGGTAAAGGTCAATACATAGGCAAATACAGAATACTGTAATGGTAGTAAGAAAATCACTCAATTTTAGCATAAAAGTTAAAATAGTTATTGAGTTATTAACAATAACTATAATTACAAAAAATCTTAATGGATACATAATACAAAAGATGTTAATAATATAAAGTGGGGTGAGTAAAATATAGTTTTTAAAATGTGATTGAAATTGTTATTAGCTTAAGATAGACTTATAACTATAAGATGCTTTATGTAAGCCTTGTGGTAACCACAAAGAAAATACCTACAGAAGACACACAAAAGAGAAGTAGAAAGGAATGAAAACATATCACTACAAAAAAAATTAAGGGAGACAGCAAGAGAGGAAAATAACTACAAGACAGATAGAAAACAATTAACAAAATGGCAATGTTAAGTCCTTCCCTATCAATAATTACTTTAAGTGTAAATCAATTAAATTTCCCATTGAAAAGAGAGTGGAAGAATGTGTTTTTTTAAAAAGATGCCATCATAAACTGTCTATAAGCAACTTATTTTAGATTTAAAGACACACACAGGTTAAAAGTGAAGAGATGGAAAAAGATATTTCATACAAATGGTAGACAAAATAAAACAGGATGGTTATACTTAGATGAGACAAAGTAGACCTTAAATAAAACTGTCAAACTGACAAATAAGCACATTATATACTGATAAAATGACCAATACTTCAGGAAATATATATGCACCCAACGTTAGCGTAACACATATATAAAGCAAACATTGACAGAACTGAAGGGAGAAATATAGAGCAATAAAATAATATTAGGAAACTTCAATATCCCACTTTCTATAATGGATACAACATCCAGACAGAAGATCAACAAGAAAACAACTGACTTGACCAATACCATAGAGCAAATGGACCTAACAGACATATACGGAACATTCCATCCAAATAGGAGCAAAATACACATTCCTCAAGTGTACAAAGAACATTCTGTAGGATAGATCACATGCCAAGTAAAAAAAAACAAATCTTAACAAATTTAAGATGATTAAAATCATACCAAATCTCTTTTCTGACCGCAGTGGAATGAGACTAAAAATCAATAAAGAAGGAAAAGTGGAAAATTTACAAATATTTGGTAATTAAACAATACACTCTTGAACAACCAATTGGTCAAATAAAAAATCAAAATGGAACTCAGACAGTATCTTGAGACAAACGATAATGAAAAAAGCAGCAAAACACTACTAAAAGTTTATAATGGTAAACTTCTACATTTAAAAAGAAACAACATCACAAATAAGCAACCTAACTTTATACCTCAAGGAACTAGGAAAATAAGAACAAATTAAGCCCAAAGATAGCAGAAGGAAGGAAATGATAAAAATTACAGCAGAAATAAACAAAATAAAGAATAGAAAAATAATAGAAAAAATGAACAAAACTAAAAGTTGGCTTTTTAAAAAGAAATACACAAAACTTGAGCTAGACTAAGAATAAAGAAAGAAATTAAATAAAATTGGAAACGAAAGAGGAGATGTTACAATACTGCATTGTGAGGTTAAAAATTTTAAGAGGGTGGGCCTCATGTGCTGCTATCACAAAAAAGGAAGGCATGAAGAAATTTGGGGGGATGATGAATATGTTTATTACCTTGATTGTGATGATAGTTTCATAGAGAAATGCATAGGTCCAAACTCATCAAATTGTATGCCTTAAATATTTGCAGTTTTTACACATCAGTTATACCTCAATAATGTTGTTTTATAAACCCAAAGCTAACATCATACTTAACAGTGAAAGACAAAGCTTTCACCCTAAAGTCAGGAACAACACAAGAATGTCTGCTATCACCACTCCTATTCAATATTATACCAGAGGTTCTAGTCAGGGCAATTAGCCAAGAAAAATAAATAAAAGTCATACAGATCAGAAAGAAGGAGGTAAAACTTTCTTTATTTGCAGATTACATGATCTTATATATAGAAAACCCTAAGAAAAATTTATACACAAAAGCTACTATTAGAGCTAATAAATAAATTCAGCAAAGCATCAGGATACAAGATTAACACACAAAAATCAGTTACATTTCTATACACTAGAAATGAACATACCTAAAAGCAAATGAAGAAAAACAATTTCATTTACTAAAATATCAAAAAATAAGATACTTACAAATAAATTTAACCAAGGAGGTATAAAACTTGTGAACTGAAAACTACAAATTATTGTGGAAATTAAAGAATACCTATATAAATGGAAAGGCATCTCATGGTCATGGATTGGAAGACTTAATATTATTAAAATGGCAATACTACTCAAAGGAATCTAAAGACTCATTGCAATCTCTGTAAAAATTACAAATGCCTTTTTATAGGCATAAATAAACACACCCTAACTTTCATATTGAATTGTAAAAGACTCCAGATGGTCAAAACAATCTTGAAAAGAAGAGCAAAGTTGGAGGACTCGCCCTTCTATACTTCAAAATTTACTATAAAGCTACAGTAATCAAAACACTGTGGTACTGGCATAGAGATAGCTATATAGATCACTGGAATAGAACTGAGAGTCCAGAAATAAACCCATGCAACTATTGTCCATTGATTTACAACAATGGAACTGATACCCTTCAATGTGGAAAGAAGCATCTTTTTAACAAATGGTGCTGGGACAATTGAACATTCACATGCAAAAGAATGAAGCTGGACTCTTAACTCACACCATATTTATTAGTCAAACTTCTTCAGAGAAATACAACCAATAGGATGTATATATGTATATTTAGAAAAAATATTTATTATAAGGAGTTGAATCATGCAGTTATGGAAGCTGACAAATTCCAAGATCTGCAGGCTAAGTCAGGAATCTGGAGATCCAAGAGAGCCAATGATGTAGTTCTAGTCTGAGTCTGAAGGACTGAGAACCAGGAGAATTGATAGTGTAGGTTTGTTCTGAAGGCCAGCAGGCTCAAGACCCAGGAAGGGTCGATGTTTCAATTCAAGTACAAAGGCAGGTAAAAGCTGATCTCCCATTTCAAAGGCAAGTCAAGCAGGAAGAATTCTATCTTACTCAGGGGAAATTCAGTCTTTTTTCTATTTGGGTCTACAACTGACTGGATGAGCTGGATGATATCCACTCACATTAGAGAGAGCAATTTGCAAAAACAAAACAAAAAAAAAAGAGAGAGAGCAATCTGCTTTACTCTGTCTGCTGATTTAAATGTTAATCTCATCCAAAAACATTCAAATAAACACCCAAAATAGTGTTTGACAAATATCTGAGCACTTTGTGACTCAGTCAAGTTGACTCATAAAATTACCGTCACACCATATAAAAATTAAATTAGAATGGCTCAAAGGCATAAATGTAAGAGCTAAAACCATCAGTCTCTTGGAAGAAAACTTAAGTGGAAATATTTGTAACCTTGGATTTGGTAATGGATTCTTTAATATGACATCAAAAGCACAAACAACAAAAGAAAAAAAAATAAATGAGACCTTATCAAAATTAAAAACTCTTGAGCATCAAAAGACATTATCAAGAAAGCTAAAACACAACCCACTGGATGTAAAAATATTGACAATAAAGGTCCAGTATCCAAAATACATAAAATAATGCTTACAACTCACCTACAAAAAGACAACCCAATTTAAAAATGGGCAAAGAGTTTTAGTAGACATTTTAGTCGAAATTAGAAGATATACTAATGACCAATAAGCACATAAAATCATTAGTAATTAGGGAAATGCAAAGCAAGAAGATAATGAGATACCATTTTACATCCACTAGGATGGCTATTTAAAAATTTTAAAATTTCTATTTTATTTTAGGCTGCATAAGGTGGCTCATGCCTGTAATCTCAGCACTTTGGGAGGCCCAGGTGGGTGGATAATCTGAGGTCGGGAGTTTATGATCAGCCTGGCCAACTTGATGGAAGTCTATCTCTACTAAAATACAAAAATTAGCTAAACATCATGGCACGGGCCTGTAATCCCAGCTACTCGGGAGGCACAAGAATCGCTTGAACCCAGGAAGCAGAGGTTGCAATGAGCCAGGATTGTGCCACTGCACTCCAGCCTGGGCAACAGAGTGATACCCTGTCTCAACAAAAAAAATATTTTATTTTATATTCAGGTGCACAATCCCACTACTGGATATCTACCAGATTACATGTGTATGTTTGTTACCTGTGTGTATTGTGTACTGGTGGGATTGGGCTTTTCGTGTACCCATTACCCAAATAGTTAACATTGCGCCCAATAGGTAATTTTTCAACTCTTTTCCCCCCTTCTTCCCTCCCCTCATTTGAAGTCCCCAGTGTCTATTATTTTTATATTTATGTCTATGTATACCCACTGTTAGGCTCCCAGTTATAAGTGAGAATATACAGTATTTAATTTTCTGTTCCTGCATTAGTTCACTTAGGATAATGGCCTCCATTCCCATCCATGTTCTGCAAAGGACATGATTTCATTCTATTTTTTATGGCTGAATAGTGTTCCATGGTGTGTACATACCACGTTTTCTTTATGCAGTCAACTGTTAATGGAAACTTTGCTTGGTTCCATGTCTGTACTATTGTGGATAGTGCTGTGATTAACACATGAGTACAGGTGTCTTTTTCATATAACAATTTCTTTTCCTTCGGGTAGATACCCAGTAGTGTGATTGCTGGGTCCAATGGTAGTTCTATTTTTAGTTATTTGAGAAATCTTCATGCGATTTTCTGTAAAGGTTGAATTAATTTACATTCCCACTAGTAGTGTATAGGTGTTCCCTCTTCTCCACATTCATGTCAACATTGTTTGTTTATTTTTCTACTTTTTAATGAAAGCCATTCTCACCACTGTAAGATAATAAATCATTGTGGTTTCAATTTACATTTCTGTGATTATTAGTGATGTTGAGCATTTTTAAATTATTATTATACTTCAAGTTCTGGGGTACATGAGCAGATTGTGCAGGATTGTTACATAGTTATACACATGCCATGGTAGTTTGCTTCATCCATCCCCCCTGTCATCTACATTAGGTATTTCTCCTAATGATATCCCTCCCCAATTCCCCCACCCCCCGCTATCCCTCCCCTAGCCCCCCAACCCCCTGACAGTCCCCAGTGCATGATGTTCCCCTCCCTGTGTCCATGTGTTCTCATTGTTCAACACCCACTTATGAGTGAGAACATGAAGTGTTTGGTTTTCTGTTCTTGTATCAGTTTGCTGAGAATGATGGTTTCCAGATTCATCCATGTCCCTGCAAAGAATATGAACTCATCCGTTTTTTATGACTGCATAGTATTCCATGGTGTATATGTGCCACATTTTCTTTATCTAGTCTATCAGTGATGGGCGTTTGGGTTGGTTCCAAGTCTTTGCTATTGTAAACAGTGCCATAATGAACATGTGTGTGCATGTGTCTTTATAATAGAACAATTTATAATCCTTTGGGATTGCTGGGTCAAATGGTATTTCTGTTTCTAGGTCCTTGAGGAATCACCACACTGTCTTTCACAATGGTTGGACTAATTTACACTCCCACCAACAGTGTAAAAGTGTTCCTATTTCTCCACATCCTCTCCAGCATCTGTTGTCTCCTAACTTATTATTTTTATTTTTGGCTTTTAAAAAGGTGTCTATTATTATTTTTCTTTTTTTATTGTACTTTGGGCTCTGCGGTACATGTGTACATCCTGCATCCTGCAGGATCGTTGCATAGGTACATACATGCCATGGTGGTTTGCTGTCTCCATCCCCCCGTTGCCTCCTGATTTTTTAATGATCGCCATTCTAACTCATATTATCTGTTGACTGCTTGTATTTATTTTGAGAAATATCCATGTCCTTTGGATGGCTATAATTTTTTTAATGAAGTTACCAAGTGAATGTGGAGAAATTGGAATTCTCATACATTGCCAGTTAAAATATAAAATGTGGCACATATACACCATGGAATATTGTGAAGCCATCAAAAACAATGAGTTCATGTCCTTTGTAGGGACGTGGATAAACCTGGAAACCATCATTCTCAGCAAACTGACACAAGAACAGAAAATCAAACACTGCATGTTCTCACTCATAGGCAGGTGTTGAACAATGAGAACACATGGACACAGGGAGGGGAGTATCACACACTGGGGTCTGTTGGGGGGGAAATAGGGGAGGGACAGTGGGGAGTGGGGAGTTGGGGTGAGATAGCATGGGGAGAAATGCCAGATGTGGGTGAAAGAGAGGAAGGCAGCAAATCACACTGCCATGTGTGTACCTATGCAACAATCTTGCATGTTCTTCACATGTACCCCAAAACCTAAAATGCAATAAATAAAATAAAATGAAAGTCAGTACAGTCACTGTGGAAAACAGTTGGATAATTCTTCAAAAAGTTAAACATACAATTACTATATGACCGAACAATTTCAGTCTTAAGTATATACCCAAAGGAAATGAAAATATGTATCCACACAAAAATTTGTGCTTGGATGTTATAACAGTATTATTTTAATAGTCAAAATGGAAACAGCCCAAATGTCCATTGATTGATGAATGGATAAATGAAATGTCCATATAGTGGAATATGATTTAGCCATAAAAAGGAATGAAATACTGATATATGCTACAACATCAGTGAACACGAAAATCATTGTGCTAAGTGAAAGAAGCCAGACACAAAAAGCCACATACTGCATGACTCTATTTATATAAAATGTTCATAGGTAGTTATAGCAGATTAGTGGTTGTAAGGGGCTGGAGGAAGTGGGGAAGGGGGAATAATTGTTTAGTTGTATGGATTCATTTGAGAGGTGATGAAAAATATTCTAGAATTAGTGCTGGTGGTTACACAACATTGGGAATGTACTTGAAACCACTATAGATAAAGTGAAGAATTTTATGTTATATAAATTCTGCAATAAAAAATTCAAAGATTCAGATAATTCTTACAGTCACATATACAAGATAATAGACTTTATGGGGAATCTTACAAAATATGGAAAGGGTGGAGCATCACTACCAATGTACATCAATAATCTACGACAGAGGTTGGTATTCTGCAGCCTACAGGCCAAATCTGGCCAGTAGCCTGTTTTTATAACATCTGTAAGCTAAAAATGTTTTTTATATGTTTCTTTAAGTGGTTAAAAGCAACAGAAACAAAGAAGATTCTGTGATGGAGACCTTTTGAGGGCAACAAAGTCTAAAATATTTACTATCTGGCACTTTACTGAAAAAGATTATTGACCCTTATCTATGGTGATGATAAATGGTAAGCTCTTACATTTACAGCACACATTTCAGTTTACAAGGCACATCCATTTTTCTCTCGGCTGACCTTCAGAACAACCTTGTGAGGTAGATGAGGTGTTATTCCTCTACATAGAGGGGGAAACTTGGTGAGGTTAAGTCACTCATATCCTTGCTCTATCACTTGACAGAACTCAGATGGTCTGAATGTGATTCAGTGTTTTGCCCCTATCGCCCACTGACTCTCAACGCTTTGGAAGAACAACTAAAGGCTCTGTGAAAATGCAACATGATTTCAACTTAGCAGATCAACCCAAAGTTGAGAAAAAGGCCAAGAGAGCTTTGGCTAACTGTCGCTGGGATCGCTCTTTCAGCTTTATATCTCCTCTGACAATGGTCATACATTTTTCTAAATGAAATGCCACCCATATCGAGGGGCTCTGGAACTGTCAAGACAAAATCTTTCAAGTGCCAGAGTTGGACAGTTTGCTATATTTCAAACACATCAGGTCAAACAATGTAATAAAAATTGACTCCTTTGTGATATGTCCCTTTATAGGAGCTGTGATATTCACTATTTCTCCTAATATCTTGTATCCAACCTGCAGGTTTAGCTGTGTTCTGGACAGCTTATCATCCAATTGTTATCCTGTCTTCCCACCAATTTACCAGGTGTCATATTTCCCTCGCCTGAAGTAGCTCTGCAATGTATGTTGGGAAAGTGGTGGGGGGCGGGGGAGGTTGCAACTGATTCAGATATTTCTTAATAGCCCATCATCTTGCCTTCTGTGCATAATAAAAGGCCGTTGGCACCAGAGTGGCCAATCAGCAGCTTCAAACATGGGCTCCCCACCTTAAGGTCATTGTTCTCACCCTCCACTCTCCATCCCACATGTACCTGGCTTAATACAATTTCATGCACTGCTCATACCTAATCTGTAATCTTCTCCAGTCAATTTTGGATGATAGTCTCATATGGAGGGGAAGGAGCACTGAATGCACTGTTGATTCAGGTGCTCAAGGGCTGTGAAGTAAATGGCTGCCCCTACTGGAGTGAGTGTAATAGAATTGTGGGGGATTCATAATTATATCCTTCCATACAATTCAGTTAATTAATCAGCTCTTCCCACGCACTGCCATTAGGTTCCTCTCACTAGATAGGCCATTTACTCACAGCATGGAACTCCTCCACTCAGTTTTCTTCCTGACCTCATCTTGGGGCTCCTTTTTACTCAGGGACCAGCATAACCTCTCCCCAGGTGCTCATTTCTAAACTTTGCAGGTATTTCCCTTCTATAGGTCCCCCAGATAGATGCCAAATTACTGGTTAAGGTCTTCGTGTCTTGAATTTAATCTTTGCGGGTGGCCAAACATCCCTGGATTTTTAAGAAACAGCTTCAGTGTTCCCACCTAACATTTCAATTGCATCCATGGACTGGATGCTGGCTTAATTTTGTGTACCTATTGGGGGAAGAATTTCAAACCCTTCCCTCACCTTCACTACTGATCCGTGATCCCCTTGCCTGTAATACCCTGAACTTTAAGTGTCCTTTTGGGACAAACAACATGAATAGCCCCCTTCTACCTAGGCAGCCTCAATACTTTGGACTTTTAATTTTCTTTTACATGTGAAGACCTCATCTTATCAGCATCGCTAGTACATCTGGCAGTCCATTCCCTTAGATTCCTAGCAGTTTGCAGCATCTATCTGGACCTCCTCCTTGTTGCCTTCTAAATCTCTTTTTTCTTTCTGGGCTCAACTCCCCATGTTTACTGTTCCTAGGCTATGAGTCCTAGGGCAGCCTTCCTTAGCCAATGCTCCTGCCGCTGCTGTGCACTTGGGATTGAAATGCTCTTCATGTTTCTGTCCTCTCAAAAGTCTCCCTAGTTGGTGATACTGTTCTGTTTTGCTTAGGATTCAGCAGAAGCGTGAAGCCTTGGTTCACTGTAAGCAAAAAGCATAACTCCTGACAGAGTATTCCAGTGGGACTGCATTCCAATATCTCTCCTAAGGTTTATTTAAGGAAAATTCCACATACAGAACTTCACAGGGTACATAGAACACGTTATGGTGAAATTGTAATTGCACCTATATTGCTACAAATCCTGTACTTGGCAGGGAGGAGCTGAGAATGAGACCTGGTTGCTATGTGTTTTCTCTTCAGTGATTTATCAAGAGGGGAAAATAGATGTTCTGTGGCCTACTGCCTGCTTAGCCCTTTTCTCTTCTAAACTCCTGAATCTTAGGGAGTTGAGGTGGAGTTTTCAGCACAGATTCTTGACCACTAGAAGTGAACTGAAAGCTAATTGCACCTTAATAATGAAAGCTTATTCTAGGCTATTTTGTGCACTACTCTTCTTTCCTTCTTGTCTTTTAAATATACAGCTGGAATAAATTCTACATTCTTCAGCTTAAAGATCTTGTTCTGAAAAGGGGTATAGTTATTTTCATACTACTCATGAAAAAAAAAAAGAAAAAGGATATGGCTCCAAGACCTGCCCAAACCATCTGTAAATTAACTTTCCAGAGGATATACTAGAGCTTTAAGTTGATTTTTCACTCCCTTGTGAATCAGTACTTCATTAGACTGAGTGCTGCTGGAGTAGCAGAATTCAGCGATAGCTTTTAGTTTTGTGTTGCAGATGAGAATCTTTGTTTCTGTATATAATTATCCTGTGACAGGCTAGTTATCTTTTAGAAATGTAAATCTAAACTCAACACTCTCTCACTGAAAACCCTCCAGTGGCTTTCCATTGTACTTTGAAGAAAATCCAAACAACTTTCCATGGCTTACAAAGCCCTATATGCCCTGGCCTCTGCCTATCTTTCTGATTTCATCTTGTACCATGCCTCCAGCATTCACATATTCTTCAGCTCCACAAAAATGCCTTCTTTTATAACCACAAATTTCTACCTCAGGGACTTTGCATCTTCTGCTCCTTCTGCCTGGTACACTCTGTCCCTACATCTTTACATAGCTGGCTCCTTCTCATCATACGGCTCTCAGATCAAATGTTACTCTTTCAAAAAGCCTTTCCCTAACACTCAGCATCCCCCAAAAACATTTTCCCTCAAATCTTACTTTTATGTTACCCTGTTTTATTTTCTTCACGATAGCTAACGCAATCTAGAAATTATTTTAATTGCCTATGTGCTTATCATCTGTCTCCCCCCAGTACAATGTAAGTTCTAAGAAAGTACAGGTTTTCTGTGGTTTGCTCACTACTGTATCCCCAGCACTGAGCGTATAGTAGGTGCTCAATAAGCATTTGTTAAATTAGTAAATGGAGGGCACAAGATGCTAGTTCCTAGTTCATCACCATCAGCTTTGCTAAATGGTTCATTATGATTTGCTGTCATACACCTTTCGGGACTATGGTTTTTGAAATACAGCAGTTCCTGAATGTTTGGCTATAGGATTTTCGATAATTCATTTATTAAAGCATTTACTGAGGGCCAGGCACTATGCTAAGCTCTGGGAATATAATAATAAGTAATATGATAGTCTCTGCTCTCAATAATGTATAGTTTAGTGGGGAAAATGGGCATGTAAAGGACTGTAGTACAATGGGGTGTTACAAGTTTGAATTAGGTGTTGTGGTAACACTGAGAAAAGGTCCAACTCTTTGGTGTTGGAGCAGAGATGGCAGTGATTAAAGGAAAGAGTCTGATATAGTTTGGATGTGTGTCCCCTCCAAATCTTATGTTGAATTGTAATTCCCAGTATTGGAGATGGGGCCTGGTAGGAGGTGACTGGATCATGGGGGTGGTTTTTATGAATGGTTTAGTACCATCCCTTTGGTGCTGTCCTCATGATAGGGAGTGAGTTCTCATGAGATCTGGTTATTTAGAAGTATTTGGCGCCTCCCACTCTGTCACTGTTGTTCCTGCTCCCTTCATGTGAGATGCCTGCTCCCTCTTTGCCTTCTGCCGTGATTGGAAGCTTCCTGAGGCCTCCCTAGAAGCAGATGCCTCTGTGCTTCCTATACAGCCTGCAGAACTGTGAGCCAACCAGCCAAACCTCTTTTCTTATAATTACCCTGTTTGAGGTATTTCTTTATAGCTATACAAGAATGGCCTAATACAGAATCTTAGGGAAAGTGAGAGATACTTGAGCTGGATCTTGAAAAATGACTCAGTTTCTTGGAAAACGAGGGAAGGAAAACAATCTAGCATTGTGGCATATGGGAAAGAGAGAGAGCATGGACTATCCTGAGAATGGTAAGCTCAAGAGTATGTTAGAACACAGAGTGACTGTGGAAGATGAAGCTGGAAAAAAAAGGCAGAAATCTGTTGAGTTGAAAGTAGTTCCCATCTCAACAGGAAGGGGACAGATTTATGATGCTCCCTATACACACTTTACCCCTCCCCCAAAAAAGCAAATGCAGTTGCCATCTGAGAGTTAAACTAGTAAAAAAAAATCCACATGTAGGAGATATGGTTAGATATCTGTGGAAATTAACCAAGAAGTTTTCTGTAAATGTGTGACTAAAAATTTTGGTAACACTAAAAACTCTGTTCAAGGTGACCTAGTACAAACCTTAAGGAGGCAGGACTGAAATTCAGTTGTAACTTTGTGAGTGGGAACCGAATTAATTGTGTTATACACTACTTGGAGTGAATAGAAAGTAGTTGGCCAGTTAAATGCAAAGAAATGGCAGTCACCAGCCAAACTCCATCCAGGAGAATGATCTTGGCCAATTTAACTCAACATGATGGGTTCCTTGGCAAGGCTGGCCCTATAGTTGATGAAAGTGCTTCCAGTTGTCTAAGCTGAGAGATCATTCTTAAGATCAACTAACTCTCCTTGTGCTGATTTTATGCTCACCAAGCAATCTTTTGATAATTTATTTGGCTCCCTATACAACTTGCCTGCAGGGGAAGAATTCACTGATCTGCCTACTCAAGCATTTTGGCCTTTTTAACAATTGTATTTCCTGTTGTAAATTAATAAATTGGCACCCTGGAAAATATATATATAAATATATATGTGTATATATATATGTGTGTGTATATATATATCTGTATATATATATATACCATGTGTATATATATATATACATATATACACATATATGTGTGTGTACATATATACACATGCATATACACACACACATATAAATATATATAATATGTATTTATATGTTTGTATATATTTATATATATAATATAATAATATTTATATACATATATGTTTATATATTAATATATATAATATATATTATGTATATGTTTATATATATTTATAAGCACCTGGCTGTAGCAAAGCAAGTTGCCACTGGGCTTGAGAAAGCTCTGAAGCAAAGAAGAGAGACTAGCAACTTGGGATGATGCTGGATGTATATATATTTATATATATACATATATGTGTGTATATATATTTATGGAGATATATATATAAAATGCCTATACATCTATATATATGGGGGACAGAGAGATACAAATATATAAATACAAACATTTTTTAAAGTCTGTATATATTAAACAGGCATGTAAGCCTGCTTAAGTTGACTTTGTCTCATTGAATATACTGTCTAGGCTCTGTTCCTCAGCCTTGCAGCTCAGGAAGCCAGTTTTGTCTCTACACAGAGAGTCCAGTCATCTCCTGCAAGAGTTTTGGAAGTAGCCAACTGACATTCTCCAGGTGACAAAGGCCTCTGCACTGCTATGTCCTGCACTCCAAAGTTTATTTGTGGGACAGTGTTTGTTTTCAAATACGCCATTTGTATCGAGGAGTTCAATTTGAGAGGGAGTGAGCATTGCCTAAAAAAGTGTGTGGACAGAAAATATTATTTTTTTTTCTCACTTTCAGTTCCCAAAAGTAGTCTGAGAGAAGGATTTGGAGAGAGATGATTTTCTTGGGAGGTGATCTTAGGAAGCACAAGATGGAACTGGTGAAAATGAGACAAGGGAGGAAAGTTAACAATGTGTTAATGAGAAGCTTACCCTGTGGGCAACTGGGACTCAGTCCTTCTGGAGACTTTCTTAGAAACTGTGTGGAACAGTCTTAGAATCATCTCACTGGAGAATGAAGAGTCTGTGGTATTTATCCATAGCCTTCCATCCCCATTGATTGAAGGTTAGCTCCAGTGGCATCAACTGTCCTGCATTTTCAGGCTGCACCTGGCTGTAGCAAAGCAAGTTGCCACTGGGCTTGAGAAAGCTCTGAAGCAAAGAAGAGAGACTGGAAACTGCAACTGCAGGTAAAATCAGTGGGCCAGGGGAACATGGGGTGGAGGAATCATCAACAGTATTTGGTGCATTATTGGAAATAAATATGATAGACCTTGAGACTCCAATAGACAAATGAGCAAAGGATATGAACTGGCAAATTGTGCATACAAAATTTAAATGGCCAACAATTACATTTTTCATTTAAACTTGATAGTAACCAATGAACTCTAAATAAAAATGAGATGCTATCTTTTTTGCTTGTCAAATTAGCAAACAGTAATTTTTTAAATTAACGAAAACCATGTTAATTAGGGTACACTAACCATGTTAATTAGAGTACACTCTTATTCACTACAGGTAAGATTCTAAGTCGGCACAACCTTCCAAGAAACAATTTTTCAATATAGCAAGCCATCAAACCGTGTTTTCAAATATTCAGTGCCATTGACGATGCTCATTATATAATATTAAGTTAAAAAGCATAATGTAAAACTATTCATACAGCATGATCCCAACTACTTCTTCATCAGAGATGGTATATATTGTAAGACTCTGATTTATTATAATAGCTTTGGTAGAAAGAAAAAAAACAGTATATTTAATATACCAAAATTTTATTCTGTTGACGGTAACATACATATATATCCATACAATTATATAACACTTTCTTCTTAAGTAGCATCATCAAAAGCAAAGTCTAAGCTTTATTTACATTCTAGACTCTAAAGATTCTTCTGAATTCCTTTTGACCATTGGCAGGGATGCAGCATACTATGCTAACGTGGCTGTTTTTCATAACCTCCACTTGTGATAATGTGACAAGAAGATTATCAAAGCATGTAGAAGAATCCTGGGGGTTCATCCATATTTCCTATTTGCTTAAATTTATTGTTCATATTTTTTTCCTTTTTTCTTTTCTTTGTCTTGTTTTTCAATTCAATTACATGAGCTAGAAATCAATCACTTTCTCTTGAAAGTCACCAAGAAGCTGTTGATAGATAGATTTTCAGTGTTTGAGTGATAGTCCCTTGCAATGCATGAAATGGTCACACCAACCTTTCCTAGCTTTGAAATTTTTATGATCTGTTCCAAGAAATTTGGCAATTTCTACTGCCTTTAATTGCATTGTCTGGCATGTGACAGGCAATCTTCTGCAGACACAATAATCTTTCATTTCAATGGTGCAGCATGGTGTAATTTTTAGAAGACATTTTAAGTAACAATTAAGGAGAAAGCCAAATTTAAGTTAAAAATTTAACCATGATGATTCCACCAATGCAAATAACGTAATTGAAGTGACAATATGATGTACAGATACCCTCTCAGTACAGCTAAGTCTGGATACTCATAAGCAATAACAAAAATATCACAGTAGATTCCTCTGCCTGGCAATTCTCAAGTCATTTTGACATTGTTATAAGATGCATTCTGATTTCAGAAATGAAGAATATGTATATTAGAATTCAGGAAATATGGTATAAAATATGTACACACACAGGTATATAGACACAGAAAGAAGACAAAATGAAAATGCACCACAATGATTACAGCAGTTATCTCTGAGTGGCGAAACTGCAGGTTATATAATTTCGCTTATCTTCAGTTTCTAAGCATTTGCAATAAGCTGGTACTGCTGTTAAATTGTGAAAAATAATAAATGTTTATAAAGGAGTGGTCTTTGTATTTTGAAAGCTGTTGCCCCTTATTGAGAGAAAAGAGGTTGGAACAGAGAAAAACAAGGTTGAATCTGAGTCTATTCGATACTTGGAGGATCATAGTAATCTTTGGATCTTCATCACCCAACATATCAAATAACCAAGTACTCTCAACTCAGGGATTACTTAAGGTGAGAAAACAAATTGGAAACTCTAAGGCTACATTTGTCACTAAAATCCAGTGTCTGATTTTTTTACATAATTTCGACAAGTCTCTTGTTTTTCATATTTGTTTTCTCAACTGTAAATGGGGAGGATTCCTCCTACCCTTCTTCTTCCTGGTAATGGCAGAAATGGGATTTAAACCCATTAAAAAAATCCCATCAGTTAAATATTTCATAATCTTGATTGTGTCCCCATAAGCAACGTAAACATCTTAGAAGGACCTCATCAGATAATTTCGTCAGAATGTGTGAGTGTGTTGTACGTAGTGTGTGGGGGGGGGAGTAGGTGGGGGGACAGGAGGATATTAGTGATCAGAGAGCCATTGGGCTGAAAACCTGTTTCAGCGGCTTAAGGGAGACGCCAGGGCTTGAGTAATTTCTATCACTGGGCACAGGCAAATGAATTCTATACTGGTAGCCCTTGGGGAAATTATCCAGCTGAGAAAACTTAATTTCAGCTAATTAACATGGCCCTAGTTGCCTTCTACTTGTTGATGGGGAGAAGAGCCTGGGAAATTTGCTCTACCTCACACTGCTAAATCTTCCTCCCAGGACTGACTCCTAAAGCAAAGTGGGTGACAAGGAGATGAGGCTATGAATGAGGAGCTTTGTCTATGGGCAGCACAGCTGCAGTGTAACGTGATGTGAAGCAGCAGAGTTCACAACACCTCACCCGGTGCAGCCCACAGGAAATATGCATTGGAGAGTTGCAGTACCTTCATTCATTTAACCTTTTCAACAACCAGAGGTTGTACACAGTAGAGTTTGGAGGGGCCTGGACTGCTAGGTTTATGTCTAGCACAGTATAAACAGCTGAAAAGCAGTAGCTGCTATTATTTTCACCACCATTATCATTATTTACACCACAGAAAGGGCCTGCTGAACAATACCTCTTCCAGTCCCCTATCTAGGCAGTGTTTCCCATCACCCTGTTCCTTTCCTCTGCACTGTCCTACTCTGGGGAGCTTAAAATAATTCCTTTGAGGTAAAATAGTGAAGACCCTATTACAATTCAGCGGTTTTCTGACAAGCTGTCTCAAGCTTCTCATTCCTCAGTAACTTTCCAGAGTGAGGACACTGGGTAGCTGAGTTGAGGGGGGGTCCCAAGAACTGTGTGACTCCAAAAGGAGGGGTTGAGAAATGAGGTTGCTGGGGTAGAGTCTCACAAAGTTGTTTCACACAAGATCAATCTGTAATGTAGGTAGCAGGGCAGTAGAGGGAACTCAAATCAAAACTACAACTCAGGCTGGCTCACTGCCCCTGGCCTATAGAGACCAGGAGAGGGAGAGAGAAAAGCAGCGTAATTCAGGAGAAGCCTCTTTAGTCTCAAAGCTGAGAAAACCCCAACTTTTGGGAGGGAGAGTTGATCCAGACTGGTAGAAAGAATATATCCTTCCCTTTCCTGGGCTCTCCAGTATCATGAGGGGAGGCCTAACCAGATGTGTGTGTATGACTAGGTGGAGAAGGAGACTTACACTCACTAGCAGCAGGCTGGATGCTACTTTAGACAAGCCGGCAGGACACAATAATTGATTGCCTTCTTGCTGCAAAATCAAAATGGCTTTTGATGCTCAGCCATTCATTGCTGTAACTGGAATAATAACACAATTCATTTTAGCTGCAACCCTGCAAATGGATGGCTTTAATAATGGCTAATTTGGGATGATGAATGTGCCATTTGGGGGTGACATTAGTGCTGAATAAGGAGAAGGGTGTGCAAGAGACATAGGGAGGAAAGGATGAGCTGTATAAGACTAGCCATGTTTGCTAACTTCTGAGGCTGCCACCCCTTCAATTCCACTCCACATGTATTGATTTAGCAAGTACCTACTTCCTACCTAGCACTGGGCTGCGGATTGGAGAGATTCTGAAGAAATATATGATTAGGATGGCCATGTGTCTTGGCTTCCCAGGGACAGTCCTGGTTTGTGATGAGACCTGGGGCAATTATTATTAATAGCACCTCTTCTCACTCTCAAATGTGTCTTGGTTTGAATGGTAAGTTATATTGTTATTCTGTGTGGCTCACTCTCTGCTTTCTGAGAACACAGCTTTTCTGGGAAGACAAGTCTTATTTATGCACATGAAGCCATTATAGCATATTAGGAGATAGTATGTAACCCAAAGATGAACCAAATAAACTCAAGTACCCAAATTCATGCTTATAATACCGAAATTGGTGATGACCATGGATTTAAATACCTTGAAGATGACATTCACATGCATGGAAATGATGAACCACAATATACTATCTAATTTGGTCTTTGCAATAACCTCATCTTATAGATGAGAAACTAGACACCGAGAGAAAGGAGTCAATCGCTCAAGGTCACAGCTAGTAAGTGACAGAGTCAGTATTTGAATCCAGCACCATTTTAACTTAAAAGCCATCTATATTTCTCCTTTGGAATAGATACTAGTGCTGCCTGAAATGATCAAAAAAGCCCATGGAGGAAGTGAACTATTTCCAAAGAATGAATCCACAAGTCAAAGTGAATAGAGTTTAAAAAATGAAAGATGTAAGGTAGGAAAGAGACAGTAAAGAAATCAAGTATGGTTAATCAGGGACAATTTGTGAAGGAGGTGAGTTTTCATACTACATTTAAAATTACCAATGAGTATGATGAATATGGATTTACATAGATCAAAGAAGGACTTTCACATGTGGGAAAGACAAACTCTGAAATCAGGGTGCTGTTTCCTGGGAATGGGCAAGTGGATGGGAATAAAGTAAACAAAAGATGACAATTATATTTGTAAGGTTTTCTTTCTTAAACACAGTGGTAAACAGTTGTTCTTCATACTATTCTGTACACTTTGCTTGTATATCTTAATATTTCATGATAAAATATTTTTAAAAGGTAGAGATTGATCTTTCCATATGGGAAAAATGTATTAAGTAGGACATCAAAGCAAGGAAAATAGATGCCTATTCTGGAGTTGTTTTAACCAGAACCCTTATGTCTGGATCGAGCATTCATAGTCTCCCCTGTGGAGTAATCCACTGCTATTTCTTCCTCCCTAAGCACAGCACATGTTGAAAACCTTGCTCGGCCCTCACTCTTGTTTGACTCAAGACTCTGCACCTCTAAAATGCTCACTTACTGCCTTCTAAAAGATGTGCTTGGATGGCCTGTATGTCTCGCTTGCTGTCAGGTATGGTGTATCGGCATGTTTACTACTTGTGCGATTTCATGTTTAAGCAAAAGCTTTGTACCCTCGCAAGAGATCGGCCTCCTGATTGGCAGCTGGGGTCTGAGGCACCTTCTCAGCCCTTCTCCAGTATAGTGGAAAGTGGAGCCAGATCTTAGTTGGAATCCAAATCCAGCTCTCACAAGCTGTATGACATTAGGCAGGTCACTGAAGCTCTCTGAGCCTATTTTCTCTTCTTTGTATGATTGTTTTGAAAGGGAAATAAGATAATGTAGGTGAAGTGCCTAGCACAAAGCTTAGGAGAGCTCAATAAATGTGAGTTCTTATCTCTCCTCCCTTTGTTGAAATGGCTGAACCCAAACAACATCATCCAGTGATTAGTTTCAAAAATAATTTGGAAGAATAAATGCTGTATGTAATTTGGTCGCTTTTTTGCCAATCCTTCACTTAAGAAAAATCAAGTCATTCTGAATTCTTAGTCTGGTACCAGACGAATTTCCAGTCTACGCTCAGACTGCTCCCTGAAGCGCGACTGTCAGTGTCCAAGGCCTCTCAGCCCTAGTCATAAGAACATGAGAACATAGATACCTTTTTATTCCCTTTGCCAGGAAGTATCAGCCAACATCACCTGGGAACTTGTTGAAAATGTACATTCTCAGCCACCATCACCCCAGACCTGTGATCAAAAACTCTGGGGATGGGCCTGGTAATCTGCGTGTTACCTTGGGTGATTGTGATGCTCGCTGGGGTTTGAAAATGACCACTGCACTAGGGCTTGGGGCTCATCTTGGGCCACGTGCCCTGGGGTTCCCTCCACCACCCTCTCCCCACCTAAGAAGAGGGAGGCATGACAGCAGAAGCTGGGGAACTCCAGAAGAACTTGAGCTTTTGTCAGGAGGCCTTGGGGTGGCCTGTGCTCTTTGACAACTGTAGGAGCCTCAGGAGCAGGTTGTGGCGCTCCGCCCACAGCCCCTCCTCCTAGAACTAGAACTTCTTCCAGGTCATGTGGCACAGTCCCCATCTCTGCCCAAGGCCTCACAGGAGGAGAGACACCTGACCTTCATGCCTACTCTGCACAACCCCTAAAGCACTGGTTCTCCAAGTGTGCTTCCAGACCAACAGCATCAGCCCTACCTGGGAAGATGTTGATGACAGTGGTGGGCTGTCTGGAGTGGCTGCTGCCATCACACCATGGCTGTGGGGAGAGTGTTGGGAACAGGCAGAAAACCCGCCTCCGTCCACCCTCTCCACCTCCCCGCAGCTGCAGTGGAGCTAGGCCGGGTCACCCGCTGGCGAAAGAGCAACGTGTTCAGGCAGAGAAGATCCCTGAGGCGGAGCTGGGCCCAGGGCGGTGCTGCACTTGCACATGGAGCACAGGAGGCAGGAGGAGTGCAGAGCTGGGGCCGTGCTCCGGGGCTGGGAATAGGAGAGATGCCCCTTTGGGGAGCCAGCCAGTGGTGCAGCCACTGTGCCCACCCTGCCGAGAGTGCCAGGTTCCTGTGCCTTGGGAAGAGGCTCTGGGTGAGGCCATCCGGGACCCCCTCCCCAGGGCCCGCCCACCATCGGGGTGACTGCGGAGCCTGACTTCCCGACAGCCGGCCCAAGGCCAGAGGCCCAGGGCCTGTGGCCACAATACGCTCTCGGAGGCGCCACCCCCAACCCCCTGGTAGGGCTGCGAGCCAGGTAGGTGGGCCACCCCTGATCACCGGGGCTGTGGAGGAAGCTCACGGCAATGTCGCCTCTGCCCTGGATTGCACCCTGGGACCAGCGAGGACCTAAAGCCCCTGCCCCAGGCTGCGAGGGGGCGTGGCTGGGGTTGCACACTCCCGGGAACCAGGAGCAGACAGCAGCCCCACCCAACCCCTCTGGGTGCAGCTGCAGGGGCCCAAGTCGGGGCTGTGGACTCAGGCCTATCTGCCCTTTTGAGGACCTGGGCCCTTGCAGGCTTGGAAGTGCCTGCTCCCGCTGCCTGGCTTTTCCCCAATGTTGGCAGCCACTTCGATCTCTCAGCAACATGGAGCCAAGCCTATGGGTTGTTGCAGCCTGGCCAGGGGTGCGTGTGCTGGGAGCAGCGCTGACATGCCAGTTCCCTGCTGCCTCGGACTTCTCCAGAATTTGAGTTCTGACGTGTACAGATGGGGAAGCCAAGGTGGGGGCTGAGAGCAGCTCCGCACTGGCCCGCAGTTGCCCTTTGGCTAGAGTAGCCTGGGGACCATGGACAGCGGCAGCAGGCCGACCGGCTCCTGGGCGGAAGGGGGCAGGTCCCCAGTGGGGCCCCACCTTCAGTGCCTGAAGGCTGGGGGCTGGGTTGCCAGTCCTGCAGACCAGAGTAGGGACTTGTGGTGCCTTTTCTGGGCCCGCCTATGGTTACCCATGGACCAATCTGTGTGCACTTCTTCCCCTCTGAGGCCCAAGAAAGCCCTGGGATGAGCCAGAGCAGGGCAGACGAAGGAGAGAGGATGGGACGACCAGCTGTCGAGAGGAGCTACCCTCTCTGCTAGGAGCTAAACACTTGATGGGACACCCTGGCTGCGGAAAGCAGCTGCCCCCTGCAGGTCTCCTCTGAGCTGTTTCTATTTCTCAATAAAGCACCTCTTCATTTTGCTCACCCTTCACTTGTCTGTGTACCTCATTCTTCCTGCAGGACCAGAACTTGGGACCTGCTGAATAGCCAGGTTAACACAAACAGGGCTGAGACATGTCCCTTGCTCACTATGTTGTGGAAGAAGAGAAGGAAAGAAGAGCTGCAGCCCTTTAGGGAGCCCAGACCTGGGAGCTCCCAGAAACAGGACTGTGACTCCCTCTTTGGGGCCCTGTGGTTCCTGCCATCTCCAAGCTCCCAGGTGCGAACATGTTCCCTGGTGACAGGCATGGAAGCTGCTTGTAGTGCGCCTAGTCTGGCCACGGCTTTGCAGAGAGCTGGCACCCATGCTGGCACCTGGAGCTGCCTGACCCACTGCAGCAGTCAGCATGTCTGACTGCGCAATGGCCAGACCCCACACTTGCTCACATATCCTTCACCACTCCACACCTGACACCCTTGGCAGGCATGGGGCCCAGGCTGGTAGCATGAACTGACTGCAGCCTGTCAGGCCAAGTGGGCAAAACAAGCCCAACAGGCCCAAGCAAAATTTGGGCAAAGGTGCCACTGGCCACAGACGTTTCCAGCCAGAAAAACAACACCCTGAAGATCCCTTAACAGTGTTAGAAACACAAATTCTCAGGCCCCACCCCAGACCTACTACAAGTGATTCTGATATAGGCTGAAGTTGGAAAACTACTGGCCTAGACTTTGCAAACAAATTTAACTTAATTTGCTTTTTAGGCCAGATGCTGTGGCTCACGCCTGTAATTCCAGTACTGTGGGAGGCCAAGGCAAGAGAATCATTCGAGGCCAGGAGTCTGAGAGTAGCCTGGCCAACATAGTGAGACACCCCTGTCATATTAGCAACAAATCTGTAGTCCCAGCTACTCAGGAGACTGAGGCAGGAGGATTACTTGAGCCCAGGATATCAAGGCTGCAGTGAGCCATGATCACCACTGCACTCCACCCTGGGCAACAAAGCGAGACTCTGTCTCCTAAAAAAGGCCTTTAAAACCTTCCCATTCTCTGGCTACTTCTTTTTTACTACACAGGAGATAAAAAGTAAGACAAAGACAGGCTGATGAGAGGATCTAGAAAGCCATGCTTCCTAATCAGAAGAAACTCCCTTTCCACTGTTCTCTTTGGAATTGTCTGTTCTGACAATTCATTTTGAATGGGACCTCTGGCTGGTCCAAGTTGGTTTGTACTTGATACTTATTTCTCCAGTGGCTTGTTGCTGCTGGTAAAAGCCTTGGCACACAAAACAGAACACTTGGAATATAATATAAACAGGCATTTTGAACAGAGATTTAAACCAGTTTCATGACAGCCACTGGCATGGTGTGTTTGCAGCTCTGATTTCAGTTCCAGTTGTAAAGACTCAGGGATTTCAGAAAATAGGAGGCAGAAGTGGGGAGACCTACTCCCCAGCTGGCAGATAAGTTAGAGATCTAAACAGATCCAGTGAGTTCAATTACTCAGGCCTTTTTATAGTGAAGGAGACAGAGGACAGGGCTTGGGCATGATTCAGGTGAGGAGTTCTCGCTGAGGAAGGAGAGGAGTGGGACACGCCAGGGCGGCTGTGGGCACGGACAGGAGACACTGGGGCCTTCAGAGAGCTCTGTGGGTGAAGCCTGGGAGGGCAGAGCAGGGCCAGGGTCTCAGGCCTAAGGTCCGAAAGTGGGGCCTGATAAAGGACTTTCCTCCCCAGCCAGAGCGACGGCTGCATGACAGCTAAGTGGGCAAAGAGGTATGCCCTGAAAACAGAGGTTAAAGGCTTGCTGGGGGAAGGGGTCAGAGCTCACCCTGTGTGCCTGCCAGTCTGAGGGAGATGACAAGAGCGAAGTGTTAGAGTCTCCTTCACCTCCCTCTCAACGCCCTTGCACCCCAACCATGTCTGTGTGTGCCCCTTCCCTTTTCCCAGTTGGCAGGAAACTATCACAAAGGCCAAGGTGAGCCCCTGGGGCTCCACACCGCTGTCCTGCTCAACGCTAAGTGTAAGGCCTTCCTAAAGAAAGCTGCTCTCCTGCTTGAGTTTCGTTTGTTTAAAAGGAACTCTCCCTTTCTTTCTCTTCCTGGAATCTCCTCAGGGGCTCGAGTGGACCTGCCCCGGGACATGGGTCTTGGCTCGGCACAGACAGAGCATGTGGTCTCAGTGGTTTCTGTTTTTTCATCTTGACAAATCTGGGCAGCCTGCCTCCTGGTTCTTACCTGACAAGGATCTCAGAGCATCTCAGGGGGATGAAAAGGGAAGTCCCAGCTACCATGAGGGATGACAAGACAGGCAGGGAAGACCTACGGTAGGGAGAAGGGAGCTGCAGACCAGGTAGGGGTTCTGTTAGCTCACTACAAGCTGCTGTCCCTGGGAGTCCTTTCTCTTGGTGCCAGCTGGTCACTCACAGGTTTCAGCAGTGAGTCAAGGAGATATGTTCTCTGGGTGTGCAGTGTTCAGAGGGAAGAAGGTGCTTGCCTTGCCTATGCACAAAGGACTAGATGAGTAGCTTGTTAGCTCATCCAGATGGGTTCCCTGAAGCATTTGTGTGTGTTAGGGATGGAAGGGTGGGGCAGTTACTTTATATGATGTCAAGCTGCTTGAAAGCAGCTTCAAAATGCTACAAAATGCTCAAATTCCCACCATTGGGTCTCTCCTTTGTATTAGAGCATTGTGAACTTAAAGGGATAACAATTATTTCCGAGACTTCTTGGAAAGAATTAGTAAATGATATTAGTGGATAGGTTCTCCCCACTCAACTCCGAATTCCATGTGGATAGAACCTTCAATAAAGCTCCTCTGCAGGAACAGGTTCTTGAGATAAGGGAAAGGCTAGGTGTGGCCTAGAAAAGGTAGACCTGAGAGAGGGAGGAAAATCAGAAGGTTCCAAAGGGTGCTTATAAGGAGTGGGGTGCACCAAGACAGGGCAGGAAACATGGGCAAGGGAGCAGGTGGAAAGGCTGTTAAACGCAAGCCTTTTTCCATGGCCTAGGGAAAACAACACAGACCAGGTCTCCAAGGGCCTGAGATCTAGCTTGGCTATTCCACTTAAGGGCTCTCTGATTTGGGGCCTATCTTTTCTGGGCCTTGGTTTCTTCATATGCCAGATGATAATGGCAATCCCTGTTCTACCTGTCTCATGGAGTTATTATGAGGCTCGGATGAAAAAAAATGAATAACAAACTTTATGTAGACTACACAAGGCAGTATAAATTTATCTTGCAATCTTGCCCAGGACTACCACTTATTGAAAGTGAGCTTATGAAAATGAGCAACTCCACATTGTAAAATATGAGACTAAGAGTGAATTTTTTTGCCTGGTTTTTCATAGGTATGAGCCAAGTCTATTAGTATTCCTGGGTCTGAGGTTCCAGCATTCTCTAGCTTTACCTCCTTATAGCCTCGCCATTCACCAGACAAGTCCTAGCACTGTTTACAGGTCCTGGGAGTATTCTGAAATGTTTTCAGTGGAGGACTCAGACTTGATCTTTGTAGGAACCTATGTGCCCATTCCCACTCCTATCATTTCTGCTGCAGCCCCCTCCTAAAGACTTCTTCTTTGCCTGTATCATATAACCTTGCCCACATTCTCAGCCTAACTTCGTTTTTCTTTTTTTTATTTTTTTAAAAATTACACTTTATGTTTTGGGGTACATGTGCAGAACGTGCAGGTTTGTTACATAGGTATACACGTGATATCTACATTAGGTATTTCTCCTAATGTTATCCCTCCCCAGTTCCCCCCACTCCCTGCGCTCCCTCCCCTAGACACCTGCCCCTGGCTGACCCTGGTGTGTGATGTTCCCCTCCCTGTGTCCATGTGTTTTTATTGTTCAATACCCACTTATGAGTGAGAACATGCGGTGTTTGGTTTTCTGTTCTTGCATCAGTTTGCTGAGAATGATGGTTTCCAGCTTTATCCATTTCCCTGCAAAGAACACGAACTCATCCTTTTTTATGACTGCATAGTATTCCATGGTGTATAAGATTTTCTGGAAAACTGGGAGACGAACTCCTTTGGATTACTAAGTACCATAGCTCCAGTGGGCACAGTTTACTTCATACACCACAGTGTGAATGGTACCCCTTGGATTTGTGCAACACAATCTCCTGGCTTGCAGCGCCTCGTGACCTCTCTACCCCAGTCTGTCTCCTCTTTAACTTGCTAACTTATTCTTCTCCTTCTAGACTGAGTTCTTGCATCTTCTTCTCCTCTAGGAAGCCTGCTCTGGCCCCTAAAGCCAGCTGAGTGGCCCTCGTCTGCTTGGACAGCTCCCTGTGCCTTCCCCTGTTATAGCACTGGTCCTGCTATACTGTCATGGTCTGGCTACTTGTCTTTCTCTGCCACTAGACTGTATGCTCTTTAAGGGCAAGAACTATGCCTTGTCTCTGTCTCTGTTGCCACTCCTGCCCCAGGCCTGGTCAGCAGTAGGCCTTGAGGAAACAGGTGCTAAATGAATGAAGACTCTGGGACATTGGGAATTGTACAGTTGGAGAACTTTGAGAGTGCAACTAGGACTTCCCTGCTTCACACCCAAAGGCCATTGTGCTTATTTAATTACTTGTGTATGAGGGGTTCAAGCAGATGTTATAATAGCTCACTTAGCAAAGGACAGCTATGAGGGTTTTCTTTTATTAACTAAATAGACAGCACCCATGTGGAATATTAAAAGCCAGATGGCACAACTTTCATTTTGTATATATCTGGAAGAGAAGCACTAAGTGCCAGCATTGTCCTGTTCAACCTTAAGTCCAGTCTCAAAAGATACTCTCTACCCACTTCTGGGTGGAGGCAAATGCATGGAGTCACTCACGGCCTTATTTACCTACCCTCGGTGACTAACCAGCTTCACTCCACACTATTGTCCACCTACCCCTGTTGGGAGAAAGCCAAGGGAAGGTGAGGGTTGGAGTCTGTTATGGGCTGAATTGTGTCCCTCTAAAATGCACATGTTACCGGGCGCAGTGGATCACACTTGTAATCCCAGCACTTTGGGAAGCCGAGGCAGGTGGATCACCTGAGGTCAGGAGTTTGAGACCAACCTGACCAACATGGAGAAACCCCGTCTCTACTAAAAATACAAAATTAGCCGGGTGTGGTGGTGCACTCCTGTAATCCCAGCTACTCGGGAGGCTGAGGCAGGAGAATCGCTTGAACCTGGGAGGTGGAGGTTGCAGTGAGCCAAGATCGTGCCATTGCACTCCAGCCTGGACAACAAGAGTGAACTCTGTCTCAATAAATAAATAAATAAATAAATAAAATGCACATGTTAAAGCACTAACCCCCAGTCCTTTAGAATGTAACTGTATACGGAAGTAATGTTTTAAAAATTAAGTTAAAACGAAGCCATTAGTGTGAGCCTTAATCCAAGCTGACTGGTGTTCTTATGAGATGAGGAAATTTGGGCACATAAGAGACAGCAGGGGCATGCAGGCACAGAGGGCAGCAAGCGGCAGCCATCTGCAAGCCAAGGACAGCAGCCTCCGAGGAAACCAACTCTGCCAGCACCTTGATCTTGGACATCTACCCTCCAGAACTGTGAGAAAATACATTTCTGTTGTTTAAGTGATCCAGTCCTTGGAATTTTGCTATGGCAACCCTAGCAAACTAAGGCAGGGTCCATTTATAGGTAAACCTTGGGTTCCAGTTCAGTCTTGGAATGCCTGGGATAACCTCAGACCCACCACTGAGCCTGAATCATCTGGACATATAACATTGTGTTCCTCCCCACTCCCTCACCCCACGCCCACTGTCCATTTCTTTATAGTTTAATTCATTTCTCTTTTTTGCTTCCTTCATTCACTTCTCATTGAACAGCTACTGAGGGGCTGCAGGGGATATAGCACCCTGTCCTAAGGAGCTTAAAGTCTTATAACTGGTACATATCTGCCTGTAAGGTTGGAGATGAACTAGGTGTGTGGCATCACTTCTAGTTGGGGTGATTGGACTAGTCAGTGAAGGAGGAGGAACACTATTCTGCATTAAAAATGATCTAATGCTTGCAATGCAATATGGTGTAGCAGTTAACAGCTTAGACTCTGAAATCAGACTGCCGAGGTATTGCAGTTGAGAAGATGATCTCTGAGGCTACATTGTCTGGTTTCAAATCTGGTACTTCTTATCAGCTAAATGACTTTAGTAAGTTGTTAAACCTCTCTGTTGCTCAGTTACCCAGTCTGTAACATGGGACTAAATATAATACCTATGTCATATGATTACATTAGGATTTGATGAGTTAATACACACAAAACTCTTCTAACAGTGCTTGGCATATAGTGATCACCATGTAAATTTTACTGTTACAATATTTAGGGACAGAAGACCTGAGTTGCAGGCTGTCACTTACTAGTTATGTATCCTAGGGCAAATAAGTTCTGCCCCATCTGACCACTTTCTACCTGACAAGGTGCTTGGGAGGCTCACGTGAGATAATCAACATTTAAGGTTACAGAAAACTGTGAATATTATTATTGTTATTAAGTCATGCCTTAAAGGATAGTGAAGATTTAACATGAAAACTACCATTTACTGTGCACTTAGCCATATGCCAGGAGCCAGGCTACGTATATGCTAGAAACAGGAGGCAGATAGTCTGTCTTCTAGCTTCTTGGCTCCTAGAACACAGGCATATGCCATATGTTTGGCCGAGTTGATGTTTCTGTCCAGGATTTTGAATCTTAGGGGAGTAGCAGAAAGACAGAGGTGAATCAGAAGTCTATGGATGGTGCCAGTGACATGGTAGCATCAGCGGTGGCATTTTATCTACACTGACCCCAAGCTAGTTAAGGATTGCCATAGTAGCTAACCATTTTATGAACTGGATAACCAGTCTTTCTGTTGATTCTATGAACAATTTGCTGCTCTTTCAATAATCACTCTTCTGAACACAACTAGAGTTGGTTTCTTGTTGTTTGCAACAAGACTGAATAATATTTTAAAAAATTTTTTATTTCTCCCAATACTCTGGTGTTGGAGGTTTATCCCTATTTACAGATAAGAAAACTAAAACTTAGGGGAGGCAACATAACTTGCCCAATATTGCCCTGAAAGTAAGAAAGAGGGCCTGGACTTGACTCTGAGTATGGACCTACAACTACTTGCCTACAGTTTGCTGGATGGAGAGATTGGTGAAAAACGTGCCAGGTGGAAGGAATCCTCCAGTCAAGCACGGATGTAGGACAGCATGGTCAGGGCAGGGCTGGGGGGATGGTCAGAGAAGGGTGAGCTCCAAGATGGGCAAGGATAAAAAGTTCATGCTGGGATGGTAAGAAACATAATTGGAAAGAGGGCTTGGGATCAGCAATGTGGACTTCATTTGTTGAATAGCATGGAGCCACTGAAGACTTTGGGCTTTAGGAGGCAGCTGTTAGCCTGTGTCAGAGGGGATAGGAACTTAACTGGGGAAGGCAGAGAGAAATTTTGTGGAAAGAATAAGCAAGTCTCGACCAATAAATTATAATTAGTGAGAAAGAGCCTGGTGACTGAAAGGGTGTTGACACCTTTGACAGGAATGGAGAAGCCTGGCCTGGGAGGGTTTGGGGGTGACAGGAGGATGGAGGAGAAGTCTGTTCAGGGTGGCATGTCTTCTTTCTGCTTCTACTAGGATTAGGCTTCCTTGAGTCAAGGCCATACTGTCATAATTTTTAGCCTTTCAGCCCCTTATTTCAAAGCCCTTACCACTTGTCTTTCCTCTACATGGTTAGGTAAGCCAAGATCCGGGGACTGGTTGACAGGACTCTGGTTTCATTTTGGGAACTGCATTATTACCCACAGATGTACGAAGCAATGGCTTGCTTGAAAAATGGAATCTTAGCCCAGTGGAGGAAGTCGCGTCTCTGGGCCCTCACAGCCTGGTTATGGTTGCTAATAGCTGGTGGTTCTCTCATTCCTGGTTCTAGCAGCCCAGCAGGACCTCATCCTCTTACAGTCTGCTGCCTTTTTGCTACAGCTGGCAAAGCAGATGATCCTTTATCCTGCATTTCCAGCTATCTCTAGGATTTTTTTGTGCCCAGTCCTTGACGTGGCTCTGCCAGCCCTTGCGCACTCTCTCTCTTTTTACCCTCTCCCATCTCTTCTATGCTCTTTGTGTCACTAGCCAATCTATTTTTGCCTCAGCTTCCTTTCTCCTCCTTCTTCTTTCGTGCATTCTGATATGATTTGTCTGTGTTCCCACACAAATCTCATCTTGAATTCCCACGTGTTGTGTGAAGAGCCTGCTAGGAGGTGATTGAATCATGTGGATGGGTCTTTCCCGTGCTGTTCTTGCGATAGTGAATAAGTCTTATGATATCGATGGCTTTCAAAATGAGTTTCCCTGCACAAGCTCTCTCTCTTTGCCTGCCACCATCCATGTAAGATGTGACTTGCTTCTCCTTGCCTTCTGCCATGATTGTGAAGCCTCCTCATCCATGTGGAACTGTTAGTCCATCAAATCTCTTTCTTTTGTAAATTGCCCAGTTTCAGGCATGACCTTATCAGCATCATGAAAATGGACTAATACACATTCCAACAAAAATTTTACCCCTACTGTGTGCCAGGACCTATGGTAGTTGTTGGAAATCTATAGATGAGTGAGACACCAGCTCTGCTTGCTAAGGAACTACAAAAATTGTGGGGAAGGTATATGATGGCAGAAATAAGACCAATATATCATGAGAAAATGCTTTATTGAGATTGGAAATGGGGGAAGACTGGGGAAAATTCCTGGATAAAATTATACCTGAACAGAATCTGAATTATCCTGGCAGAGGTTATGTGAGAGAAGGACTGGAAGGAAGGTATTACAAGCACAGGGGTCGACATAAGCAAAGACATAGAAGCATGACACAGCATGCTGTGTAAAGGGAACAAACAATGTGATGATGCTGGGATGCAAAGTGAAAGGCCTGATCCCAGTCATGGCATCAGATCAGCTGGAACAGAAGGGAGAGCAGGCCCTTGAATGTTATTTTAAGAGCTTAGTCTTTATCCAGTAGATGATAGAACAGTGGTCTCCAACGTTTTTTGCACCAGGGACTGGTTACATGTAAGACAATTTTTCCACAGATGGGGTGTCCACGGATGATTCCAGGGTGAACCTGTTCCACCTCAGAAGCACATCAGGCATTAGAGTCTCATAAAAAACATGCAACCTAGATGCCCTATATGTGCAGTTCACAATAGGGTTCATGCTTCTATGAGAATCTAATGTATCTGCTGATTTGACAGGAGGTGAAGCTTAGGCTATAATGATCTCCGGGCCTGGAGCTTACCTCCTTCTGTGTACCCCAGTTACTAACAGGCCACACACTGGTCTTGGTCTGTGGACCAGGGGATGGGGATCCCTGAGAAAGAGGGTCATTGAGAGATCTAAAACAGCAATAAAGAATGGTCAGGTATGTTTCTAGAAATAAAAATAATGTTACCAGCATGTGAGGGATATGTTATAGGGGGTCAACACCAGAAAAGGGGAATCCAGTTGGGAGGCTGTTGCTGCCTTTCAAGTGAGATGATGTTGGCTTAAACTGGAGCAGTAGGTATGGAAAGGAGGGGACTGAATTAAGAAAAAATTAGGAGGTAAAATTGGCAGGGCTTTGTGATCAATTGGATGTGAATATGTGATATAGTTTGGCTGTGTCCTCATGCAAATCTCGTCTTGAATTGTGATCCCATGTGTTGAGGAATCTGTAATCCCCACCTGTCGAAGGAGGAAGGGGATTTGATTATGAGGGCATTTTCCCTCATGCTGTTCTCCTGATGATGAGTCAGTTCTTATGAGATCTGATGATTTTATAAGGCAGTTTTTCCTGCTCTTGCTCACTCTCTCACCTGCCACCATTTAAGATGTGCCTGCTTCCCCTTCTGCCATGACTGAGGCCTCCCCAGTCATGAGGAACTGTGAGTCAATTAAAACTTCTTTTGTTTTAAATTACCCAATTTTGGGTAGTAACTTTATAGTAGAGTGAAAATAGAGTAATACAATAAGTGTGAATGAGGTATCAACAATGACATCCAGATCTTTAGCTTGGGTAGCTATGTAGATAATAATAATAATAATGATAGCACTAATGAAGATGGTCTTAGGAATAGTGGTGTCATCAACTGTGGTAGAGAATTCAGGGGGCAGTCCTAATTTAGTGGAAAATGGAGAATTCTCTTTTGGACACGTTGAGTTGAAGGTGCCTGTGGAGCATACAAGGGAAGATACCTAGCGTGCAATTTGAATAGTTTAAAACTATGGGGAAGATCTGTGCTAAAGATTTAGTTTTGAGATTATACTGAGCGTATTATTCATAGCTTGCCATAATCATACCATTTCTAAGGGAACTTGCTGCATGCACTGACTATTGCCCATGCAGCCAGTTTGTTCTACATGTTCCATCCTATCTGGCTTTGCTACAGCTAATGAAATCTACTAGGTCCCTGACCCAAGGGCAGCCAATCTGTAAGTTGACGAGAGCCTGATGATATAGATCTGGTGAAAAAGATGAACTGAGTTATTTAGGATCCCTGTCTCATGGGTTTGAGCTAAGAACTACAGGCACCAGGCCAGTTAACATTGGGAGTCAAAGCTGGAAGATTGCTGAAAATTGGGACATGACAAGCTGAGGCCATTTGATGATGAGGTAAGAATGGGATAGAAATGATAGGAAAGCAAAGGATGTTTGGTGGCAGAAGAATGGAGTAGACACAGGAGAAAAAGATAACAAAGAAAGAGACGGAGAAAGTGAGCACATAGCCCAAGAAAAAAACATAGAAACTTTTTCATTCTCAAGGTTGCTTCACTATCTGATAAGTGTTCTCATCTCAGTTGGTGTAGCCTCAAATGAAAGCCTAGCCATCTGAGGATAGTTTGAGTGAGGTTTATTTTTTCCAGCCAAAAGAGGAGTCACCCACATGAAACCACTTAAGGAGAAACTAGCACATTATAAAAGCTGTGGGTTAGGGATAGCAGTGGGGAATACTAACAGTGAACACGTAGCTAGAGGAATGGACATAGGATACTACCAAGAGAAGAGGGGGTCATGTGTGAGATCTTGTTTTATACAGGGAGGAGGAAGGGAGGATTTGCAAAACAAAGAAGATCCAAGAGATCTTGTTTGTTTTTATTTAAAGAGAGAGTGATCAGAAGTGTCAAAAACTGCGGAGAGGTCTGATAAGGACTCTGAGCAGTGCCCACTGGACTGTAAATTAGTAGGTAACTGGTGATTTTGGTGAGTGCATTTAACAGAATGATAGGAGAGAGACAGAAACTAGACTGCACCTGGTTGATAAGTGAATGTAAAGTAAGAGTGTGGAGCCTGCCAATGTAGAATACTCTTCTGAGAAAATGACATGAGGAGGAGAGGAAAAGAGACTGAATATTAGCTAGAGCGGACCAAGAGCCCCAAAAGATTTTGCTTTGTGTTTGCTTTGCTGTGGTTTTCTGTTGCTATTGGTTTTTTTATAAGAGAGGCTTGAGTTTTAGGACTTAAAGGAAAAACATAGTTGAGAGAGAGAGAAAAAAATGAGAAAGAGAGAATGAGAGAGAGAGCAAGATATCCTGGAGGGTCCAAGGCCTAGCTAAAGGTATTGTCGTTGGTGGGAGTGGGAAGTTAGAGAAATCCATCCTGTCAGCCTCAATTTTCTCAATGAGGTAGGAGGCAAAGTTTCCTGCCAAGAGTGAAGGAAACAGGGTCAAGTATGGGGCTTGGGGAAAGAAGAAAAATGTTTGAAAGAGTCATTGAGAGGACTGTGAGAGGGGTTGGACCAAAGACAAGTGAGAGGATTGGTGAGTGGGGCTGCAGACCCAGCTGAAGTTGGGGAGTAGAAATCTGTAAAGGCCACAGTCTCCATGATTGTGGAGTTTTCATCCAGTAGTGCTTAGCTGTTCAAACGTAGGAGCAGAGAAGGTACTGTTGTGTGATTCCACAGTTGGGGTTTGAGTGGGTGAATGTGGCAGAAGCACAGGGTGCCAGCAAAGGGAGGGAAAGCCAAGCAGAGACTCGGGTGTTCAGCTATAGGTTCCTGTTTGGTATGGAAGGAAGAGAAAACATGGAGGGACTAACAGACTAGGAGAATGGAGGAATCATGAGACTGAAGGTGGCTGTGAGGTAGAAGAGAGGGTGCCAGAAGCCTGGAGGGCAGGAAACAGCCCAGCATTTTCCAGGAACTGTTCCTTTTGGCTGGATCATGGGACAATAGTGGAGTCCCAGAGAAGTGAGGAGACCTAGGGAATGAGGAGGCCAGAGAGATACACAGGATTTGATGCAGGGAGGTCTCATGTGCCACCATTTGAGCTGGATGTTGCAGAAGAGACGGAAGGTAGGTAAGCTTACAGAGGTAGTTTTTCAAAGAGGCTTATGGAAAATAATAGACCTCTGGAGCCCCGTTGGGTCCTTTCCTGTTTCCTGTTTCCTTTCTTGTACTCTGTTCTGATGATTTTAAAGGTTGCTTTCCAATTCCAAAAGTGAGCAGTGCAAATCCTCCCTTCTTCCTCCCTGTATAAAATCTAGGTGTCAGGAAAGTTACATTAATTCTTATCCCAAGGAGAGTCATCTGTTTTGCATAGTTAAAAAAGCCCTGAATTGTGAGATCAGAGCCTTGGATTCTAGTCCCATGTCTACCACCAATCAACTATACACATCTCCATCTCTCTGGAATGAAGTCATAGATGTAGATGCACCCTGCAAAGTTAAAAGTGTATGGTAAGCAGAATCGATGCTTATTACTGGGATCAAGCCAGGTTTGCCTTGTGTCCCCCTTCTACATCTTGTGACAGCAGAGTCTACTTCCTGCTTCCTTCCCTCATTCCCAGTCCCCACGTGCCTGTAAGTTCTCCAGAAGTCAGGCCTGCCCTGATGGGAGCTGAAGGAACAGTTTCAGCAGCTCTGTCTGGGATGATGAACCAAGAAGTCAAAGACTTTTTCTTTGCCAAGAAAAGGGTTTTCTTTGCTTGTTTCTTCCTCTCCAATAAATCTGTCTGCCTCCACAGTTCCACGACAAGGCTGATTGTCCTTGCCCTTGGGACGTACCTGCTCAGCATGGGAGAGGGGGATGCTGCAAGATTTGATGCCTCCCTTTTTGATACATGTTTAATTCATTGCTGCAAAGACTTGGATAAGTAAAATACTAAGCTCCCTCTGACTGGGCTTCCTGGAGAGAGGGATTCCAGCAGCTTTTAAAGGAAATGTCAAACCGTTAAGAGTTCAGGCTTCAAGCAGCTTAATGCTTTATAATGTTTTGGAATGAATGCCTTATGGATTCTTAATGCCTGGGTTATTTAGAATTGAAAATAGCTGATTGGTTAGTCAATCTGATAAACACAAGACAACTACAATAAACTCTGAAGAAAGATGAATTCATTTAACTCATTGCTTTATGTCTTTCTCCCTACCAAATCTTTTAGCTGAGTTACTAATCAATCAGTTATTAAATAAGAATTAGGCACCAACTGTATGCTCAGCTCTATACAGGTTATTTAAAATGCTGTATCAAAACAAATCAATAAAAACAAAATATATATTCCATACTGTTATGGGATATAAATTGTGTCCCCCCTCCCAAATTCATATGTTGAAGCCTCAATCCCTAGTGTCTCAGAATACAACTAATAGGGCCTTTAAAGAAGTAATTAAGCTAAAATGGGGTCACCAAGGTGAGACCTAATCCAATATGACTACTGTCCTTATAAAAAGAGATTAAGACACAGAGAAAGACAACAAGATACAAACATGCACAGAGTGACCATGTGAAGCCACAGAGAGAAGGTGGCCATCTGCAAGCCAAGGAGAGAGGTCTCAGAAGAAACCAACCCTGCAGATACCTTGATCTTTGACTTCTAGCCTGCAGAACCATGAAAAGGTACATTCTGCTGTTTAAGCCACCCCACCTGTGGTATTTTCTTATAGCAGCTCCAGAAAACTGGAGCTGTATATATATATACACACACACTTTGTGGAGCTTTTAGTAAGATGAAAAAGACCCCACCCTGTAACACTTTACTACTGGTGATAATATCTGGGAGGATATATACATATAGTCTTTTGTGAGAAAGTCTTTTCTATCACCAATCAGAATTAAAATACAGAGCTCAAAGAATATTTAAAAAATCCCTTGACATTTTCAAAACTTCAGGTCATACTACACCGCACATAGGGCACCTAGAAACAGCATGGGATCTTTGTCTCTGTAGTTTATCTCCTTTTCCACATAACCCTGATTCCTTTTCTAGCCTGCTTCTCAGCCCCAGATTCCTGGATCTATTAGGGAGAGGCAGTGTATGATCCTTTAGGTCCTATGAGTTTCTTAAAGACATCTGATGTCAATAGTTCTTAGACTTCAGAACCACCTAGAATAACAAATAAAATGCAGCTTCCAGGACTTCACCTTAAAGGTCAGGGTCACTAGGTCTGCCCAGGGCCTAGAAATCTGCTTTTCAGGTCTTGTAGGTCTGGACAGGGTGTGGAAATCAGCACTCAAGTTCTTTTACTCTGAGGTATACATACAAAGGAATGGAAAGATAATGTAAATAATAATAATAAAATGAACACCCATGTACCCACCACGGAGCTTAAGAAATAGAACATTTTTCTATGTACCATTTCCCAACTGCATTCCCTTCTTCTTCAAAGAGTCAAGAGCTTTACCAAATTTTATGCTCATCACTTCTCTGTCTTTCTTTGTTATTTCTTGTATATAATTGTGTCTCCGAACAAAAAACGAAAATTCCTGTTTAGCTTGCTTGTTGAAGGACTTTGTATAATGGTGTCATACTGTTTATATTCTTTAGCAACTTTATCGTTCAGCATTGTTTTTGAGATGCATTCAAGTTGATGCATTCAGCTGCAGTTTACTTACTTTCACTGCTCTACAGTATTCCATTGCATAAATACACCACAATTTATTTATCTGTTCTCCTGTTCGTGGTCATTTGGGTTGTTTCTAGCTTTTGTTTTGTTTTGTTTTGCCATTATAAATAATACTGCCATAAACATTCTTATATATGTCTCTTGGCACATAGAAATCTTCATTTTTACCCAGATTCCCAGATTGAGTCTGATGTAAATGGTCCAAAAAACACTCTCTTTGGTCCTTCACATTATTCAGAGTGATACATGTACAACATAAACCTCTCTTGCTAGTATTGACTGCATTTTGAAGCATGACTTTAATGCTTTATTTTGGAGGGGAAAAATCCTCTGAGTCTTTACTTTTACTTACAAAAGCCTGCTCCTAGTAAAGGGGTAAGGGACAAGAAAAAGGAGGGAGTAGGGGGAGTGGGAGGAAACATCCATATGTCATCTGTGCTGCATTAGAGAAGAAGCCCATATGTTTCAAGTATTCAACTATGTGATACAGATGATCAATGTATGGATACTTACGTACGGATATTTTCGAGGCAGCAATCAACTCTAGGCACATAATAGTGTCAGCTTATTCATTCAATTACTAAAAACTCAACATAAATTGAAATAGTTAGGAAAGGCTTCCTGAAGGAAGTGGGACATAGACTGGGCCTTGAAGGATAAACAAGTTGGATTTTGGCACAAGATATTGACAAAGTGTCAGCTAACAGCTAGAGTTTGCTTAAGATAATGAAAGGTAGAGGGTTGACAAGGCACATCAGAAACATAAACAGGCAGAATGAATGGGGGTAGGGTGTTAAAAATTGCAAGTACAGCCCAATAAAGGCCTGTCAAATCTAGTTCAGTTTTAGGAAAGCACTGAAATCCCGGGGGAACCCTACCTGGGGAACCAAGAGAGAGGGCACAGCTTTGGAAGTCCAGGGTGAGAATCATGAAAATATCACAATAAGGGTACTTTGTAGGAAATAAAGGATAAAAAAGTGGTCATAGGGTCAAGGATCCAGGATAACAGGGCAACCATAAATAAAGAAATTATTCAGATCCAATATAGGGTTCCTCACAGGCACCAAAGATTTCTCCCCACTTTCCTAGATATAAAGAGTCTATATTACACCATCTGTCTTCTACATACAAGCTTCTATACCGTCCATCTCCATTTTGAGTGGAAGACCTCACCTCTCACCTCACTGAGTAAAAAGAGAATTAATTAAATGGGAAATTATTTCTCACTTTCCCACCACCACATTTACCATCTGTACCCTTGCCTTCTGCTATGTTGAATGAATTGTCCCCTGTTAAAGGCCATCCCTTTCACATGTTCACTGGATTCCATTTCAGTGAGTTACCATTAGGTTTATCTGAGAGCAACAGGGGTCCAAAATAATAGTGGCTTAAACAAGAGAGTTTATTTCTCTCATACATAAAAGACAAAAGGTAAGAAGTTCAGGGTTGATCTGGTAACCCTTCTCCGCAGAGTCTTCAGAACCAGGCTTCTCTCAACTCACCACATCCCTTGGGTGTGGCCAAGGTCCAAGATAGCAGTTAGAGTTCCAACCATCGCATCCAAATTTCAGGCAGTAGGATGGAGAAAGAGACAAAAGATGGAACAAAGGGCATTATGTCAACTGTCTTTCAATAAAGTTTCCCAAGAGCTGTCACATGATAGGAGACATAACTTCTGGCTACATCTTATTGGCCAAAGATAGTAAAGTTACAAGGCTATATCAAGCAACAAGAAAGGCTAGGAAGTATAATCTTTATTCTAGTAGAACATAAATTTGGAATTTTATCATTGTGAGAGAAGAGGAGAGAAATATTAGGGGATATCTAGCAGTCTATACCACAGCATCACTTCTTCTCTTCTTAAGGACTTTTGCTCTCTCCACTAAAATTTTTTACCAGCATACAAACTTGATTTAGCATTTATTAACCCCAAAATGAACTCTTCCTTTATCCTACTATCCCTCCAGCTTCTTCCCCACATTCTCCACAGTATTGTCTGCACTTGCAATCTCCTCTCCCTCATCTCATTTATTCTTCAATCTACTCCAGGCTGGCTTCCATACTCATCAACGCACTGAAACCTCTCTTCTCAAGATCCCCAGAGCCCTGCATTTTGCCAAATTCAGTTTTCACATTTCTGTTCTGATTTTAACAGCTTTGTCACCAACATTTGATATAAATGATCTCTAATACTTTTATTTAAAAACTATTTCTTTAAAACATTTCCACCCTTAGTTTTGTTAATACCACACTTTTACCATTCTGGCCACTCCTTCTCAGTGTCCTCTGCCTGAATTGTAAATATTGGAGTTATACATGCTTTGTCTTGAGCCTTCTCATTCTCTTTTGCTCGCTTTCTCAATTTGCTCGTTAGGTGGTTTCATTCATTCCCTCGGCTTTAAATACTATCTTTCTGCTGATGATTTTCAGTGGAGACCCTAAAAAGACTCTAAAATTAGGATTCACAGATCCACCTGACCATTTAAAATTGCCACTTGGACATTTATTAGACATGTCTAACATAGCACATGCAAAACAGAATTCTAGACACCCTCACCCCACCCAATCTGTTTCTCCCCCATCTTTCCCATCTTAGAAAATGACATTAATGTATGTCAGAAACCTGAGAGTCGTCGTTGATTCTTCCTTCTCTCACTTCCCAAATTCATTGCATCAGAAAATCCTGACCATTCTACATCCAGTACGAATTTCTAATTCATCCACTTCTTCCATCTCCACTATTACTACCCTATTTGAAGGGACCATTATCTCTTGCCCAAATTGTACATTAAGGTAATCTTTTAAAAATGGAAATCAATGTATATGACTCTCCTAATCGAAATTATTCAATGCTTTTCCATCACACGTAAAATAAAATTCAAACTTTTCAGTCTGCTCTGCAAATCTCTACATGATCTGGCCCAATGGTCTGAATGACTCTTGGTCCATTCTCATTTCTCCTACTCTTCTCCCCTCAACTGACTGTGCTCCACCCATATTGGTCTTCTGTACTTGCACTATGTGTCATGCTCTTTCTAGGCTCAGAACTGATTCGTTTATAGTTCCCTTTGCTTGAAACCCTCATTCGCCGGGTTCTTCCTATGTCTGGCTCCTTTTCTACCTTCAGGATTTCAATCACATGTTACCTCCTTATAGAGGGGTTCCCTGACTACCTTATCTGAAGTAGTTCATACTGTTTTCTATGAGTTTTTTTTTCAATGATATTGTCATAATGTGCAAGGTCAGAGACCTTGTCTTCCTTCTTTGCCACTGTATTCTAGCACCTGGCGTATCTCCTAGCAGTATGCCTGTCACTGGGCTCAAAAAATTCTCAATAACTATTTTTTGAAATGATGAAACAATAAATGGAAGTTATCTAAATCCCCTCTCAATGATTGAGAGAGGAGGAGGAAAGTACTAGGGAATGAGTGAAGCTGGATGGGCCCAGCACGGCTGCCAGTCCAAGGCCAGAACCAGACTTTGGGTCTGAAGGTACAGTTATGTAAACTAAAAATAAAATCCTAAGAACCCCCAACTGACTGAACAGACCCCCACTTGGCCAAGGAGATGCCAGACAAACCTTTAAAATGGAGTTCCTTTCCAAAGGACAGGCTAATACATTTTTTAAATAAAAATAAAAATGGAAAACTGAGTTTCTGGCCATTACAAAAAGGAGGTCAGACATGCTTCATTACACTCCCTTCCTTTTGCAATTTATTCACAACAATTGACCAGCATTAATGTTAAAATAGATATCATAAGACTGAAAAAATGGACTCTTTGAAGGAATAAGATACCAATTATAAATAAGACCTACAGCCATGCCAGACAATTATTGAGACACACAACCCTTCAGGTCATTCTGACCCTGTATGTTTTGGCTTGCCCTCAAAACCTGACTCTAGCAAAACATTACATGATGCTCAGCAGACCCTTATCTTAAATTGAACATTCTTTTCTACTGACTCCAGATGTTTTGACAAAGCTTTATTCCTTTAACCAATTTCAAATTTTAAAAATCTCTGAATACGGAAAAATAACTAATGAGTACTAAGCTTAATACCTGGGTAATGAAATAATCTGCACAACAGCTCCTCATGACACAAATTTACCTATGTAACAAACCCTCACATGTACCCCTGAACTTAAAAGTTAAAAAGAATCTCTGAATCCACCTATAACCTGTAAGCCCCTGCTTCAAGATATCCTAGCTTCTCAGGCTGAACCAATGTATACCTTCAATGTATTGTTCTACATGGAAGGTATACATTCCTTTACATGGAAGGAATGTATTCTTTGCCTGTAACACCTGCTTCCTTAAAATGTATAAAACAAAGTTACATTCTGACTGTCTCAGGATCATTTACTCAAGGCTTCTTGGGTTTAAGTTTGCCCCAAGCTGTGGTCACTCTTATTGGCTCAGAACATACCTCTTTAAAATCTGTTATAGTTTGGTATTTTTCCATCAATACTAGAAGAAATGTTGTACATACATACTTGAGCCAAGACTTTGAGAAGAGTAGAACCACTAGATGTCAAAAGACATATTGTAAAGGGCTATAGAACCAAGAGTCAAAGGCAAGATGGAAACCAAATTGGAAAAGGAGTGAGTGGGCTGAGGCAAATGAAAAGGGACCTAGACGATAGGCAGGAACATTAATGGAGAGAAGGACAAGTTGCTGCCCAACAATAAGCAAAAGGATGGACTAAAAACTGAGAGTTTAACTGAGGCTAAACACCATGCAATCTGCAAGCATCGGTGATCGCCTCCAGCAGTCCTCAGGAACAGAAAAGATTCCTGATTGCAGGACTGATTTTGGGTGAAGGCTTGTAGGAAGATGCAGCGAAGCCCATGAGCAAGCATTGAAAGAGTAAGAGAGCTTGAACAATGGGTTCTTACACTCTAAGAATGAAAATGGAAGTTTAGAATTTCAGAAGTAAAGCAGTTCAGGGCGATGATGAGGTCCACAGTGTGGCCAAGGCAGTGGGTGAAATGGAGCAGAGCTGAAGATAAGTTGAGATGAGGGGATCCTGAAGCCAAGAGGCCAGGAGGAGGTTGGGACTTCCATATGAGACCCTCAAGCTAATGATGGGATTTTGGGGTAGAGGGGAGCACCAGAATTTTCTGTGGATATCGGATAGTAACCATGATGCCAATAAATGCTAATGGTGAGGACGCACAGAGGGTAAATGGTGTAAGTATCAAAGAAGGAAAGAACGTTGCATGAGGGGTAAAAGCATGACACTAGGAATATGCTGGTACTTCTCTTGCTCTCAGGCTATGGGAGAAAGAACAAATTCCCACAGAAGCAGGCTCCAGGGGAAATATATTAGTCTGGATTGTCCCCAAAGCAGATCTGAGATACAGGATTCCAGGCAGCATAAGTAGTTTGGAGATGATTGCAGGAAATACCCAAAAGGAGTAGGTGACTGGGCCAATAAAGGGGTATGTTTTAAAGCAAGTTACCACTGTGTGTAACTGGAGCTTAATCATGCTATGGAATTCCAGGAAGTTGTGTAGAACATGCACCTCAGAGTTATCTTACCTAAGGATCACCTACTCCTGTCAGTCATTGATTCAGAGCTGTCCTAGGGAATTTGTTAATCCCCTGTAACGTCTGGCTTCCTATGTGTGCAGGCAACGAGGGCTCTGGAGGCCAGAGAAAAGCCTCCAGGAAAAGATGCAGGTGCTGGCAGTTGGAAGTCAGGCTACACGGACAGAAATGATGAGGGCAAAAGGGATATGGGTAGAGCGCCAACAGTATCTGCTATAGGAAGAAATGGGCATGGAAGGAGTCACGATTCACTCAGGGCAAAGTGGAGGAACTATTCTGTAAAGAGAGTGGAAGTGGCTGGGGGTGGTAATCCCAGCACTTTGGGAGGCTGAGGTGGGCAGACCACTTGAGCTCAAGAATTCAAGACCAGCTTGGCCCACATGGTAAAATCCCATTCCTACAATAATACCAAAATTATCTGGGCATGCTGGTGCACACCTGTAGTCCCAATTACACAGGGTGCTGAGGCAGGAGGATTGCTTGAAACTGAGAGGTCGAGGATGCAGTGAGCCAAGATCGCACCACTGCACTCCAGCCTGGGTAACAAAGTGAGACCCTGTTTCAGAGAGATTGAGAGAGAGAGAGAGAGAGAGAACTAATTTACTGTGGAATGGGCACTTAAAAATTAATTCCTAGCCAGAGCAATCAGGCAAGAAAAAAAAATAAAGGGTATTCAAATAGGAAAGGAGGAAGCCAAATTGTCTCTATTTGAGACGACATGATAGTATATCTAGAAGACCCCATTGTCTCAGCCCAAAAACTGAAACTGATAAGCAACTTCAGCAAACTCTCAGGATACAAAATCAATGTGCAAAAATCACAAGCATTCCTATACACCAATAACAGACTTAAAGAGAGCCAAATCAAGAAGAAACTGCCATTCACAATTGCTACAAAGAGAATAAAATACCTAGAAATACAACTAACAAGGAACGTAAAGGACCTCTTCAAGGAGAACTACAAACTACTGCTCAACGAAATAAGAGAGGACACAAACAGATGGAGAAACATACCATGTTCGTGGTTAGGAAGAATCAATATCGTGAAAATGGCCATACTGCCCAAAGTAATTTACAGATTCAATGCTATCCCCATCAAGCTACCAATGACCTTCTTCACAGAACTGGAAAAAAACCACCTTAAACTTCATATGGAACCAAACGAGAGCCCACATAGCCAAGTCAATTCTAAGTAAAAAGAACACAGCAGGAGGCATCACACTACCGGACTTCAAACTATACTACAAGGCTACAGTAATCAAAACAGCATGGTACTGGTACCAAAACAGAGATGTAGACCAATGGAACAGAACAGAGGCATCGGAGGCAACACAACATATCTACAACCATACAATCTTTGATAAACCTGACAAAAACAAGCAATGGGGAAAGGATTCCCTGTTTAATAAATGGTGTTGGGAAAACTGGCTAGCTATGTGCAGAAAGCAGAAACTGGACCCCTTCCTGACACCTTACACTAAAATTAACTCCAGATGGATTAAAGACTTAAACATAAGACCTAACACCATCAAAACCCTAGAAGAAAATCTAGGCAAAACCATTCAGGACATAGGAGTAGGCAAGGACTTCATAACCAGAACACCAAAAGCATTGGCAACAAAAGCCAAAATAGACAAATGGGACCTAATCAAACTCCACAGCTTCTGCACGGCAAAAGAAACAGTCATTAGAGTGAATCCGCAACCAACAGAATGGGAAAAAAATTTTGTAGTTTACCCATCTGACAAAGAGCTGATATCCAGAATTTACAAAGAACTCAAACAGATTTACAAGAAAAAATCAAACAAGCCCATTCAAAAGTGGGCAAGGGATATGAACAGACACTTTACAAAAGAAGACATACATGAGTCCAACAAACATGAAAAAAATGCTCATCATCACTGGTCATTAGAGAAATGCAAATCAAAACTACATTGAGATACCATCTCACGCCAGTTAGAATGGCGATCATTTAAAAATCTGGAGACAACAGATGCTGGAGAGGATGTGGAGAAATAGGAACACTTTTGCACTGCTGGTGGGAGTGTAAATTAGTTCAACCATTGTGGAAGACAGTGTGGCGATTCCTCAAGGACCTAGAAGTAGAAATTCCATTTGACCCAGCAATCCCATTACTGGGTATATATCCAAAGGACTATCAATTGTTCTACTATAAGGACACATGTACACGAATGTTCATTGCAGCACTGTTTACAATAGCAAAGACCTGGAATCAACCCAAATGCCCATCGATGATAGACTGGACAGGGAAAATGTGGCACATATACACCATGGAATATTATGCAGCAATCAAAAACGATGAGTTCGTGTCCTTTGTAGGGACATGGATGAACCTGGAGAACATCATTCTCAGCAAACTGACGCAAGAACAGAAAATGAAATACCGGATGTTCTCACTCATAGGCGGGTGTTGAACAATGAGAACACATGGACACGGCAGGGGAGCACTATACACCTGTTGGGGGGCATAAGGGAGGGACAGCAGGGGGTGGGGAGTTGAGGAGAGATAGCATGGGGAGAAATGCCAGATATAGGTGAAGGGGAGGAAGGCAGCAAATCACACTGCCACGTTTGTACCTATGCAACTATCTTGCATGTTCTTCACATGTACCCCAAAACCTAAAATGCAATAAATAAATAAAAAGAAATAAATAAATAAAATTAATTCCTTAACACTTGACAATGCTCAAACCATATTCAAATTTCCCCCATTATCCCAGAAATGTTCTTTACAGCTGGTTTGTCCACATGAGGATTCATTTTCCAAACATGCAGTCATCTTGTTATGCTCCTTCAATCTCTCGAACTAGAGAACATTCTTTTTCTGTTTCACGTTATATTGACTCGTTGAGGAAATTGGGCCAGGCCAGTGGTTCTAAAAAATATCCCACCTTTTGTATTGGTCTAAGTGCCTATTTGTGGTGTTATTTAGCTTATTTCTCAATCTCCTGTATTTCCCAGAAACTGCACATTAGACGAAAAGGCTTGATACATTCAAATTAAATATCTTCAGCTAGAATACATACACATGGCATCGCATCACATACAGCAGAATTTCAGAAGACACATAGTATCTGGTTTTCCCACTGTTAGTGATGCTATGGTTGACCACTAGATCAGCATGACGGCAGCCAGAATTGTTGCACAGTTACTTTCTTTTTGATGACAAGAAAATAGTCCGTGTGCTGTTACTTTGGCACCATACAAATGTCCAGGTTCCCATCAGCTATTCATGTAATTATTTGAATCCCACTTGATGATTCTTGTCTGAATTCATGACAGGCTTTAAAATGGTTTATAAATTCTATCACGCTATGTCTATTTCTGAGCCAGTGTTGCTCAGGAAAGTAGAATTTACCTTGCTCAACCAGGGCAGCCCAGTGCAGTGGGTAAGAGCATGGACATTGGAGCCAGAGGGTCTGGATTCAAATCCTGGTCCTACCTCTTGCTAGCTGTGTGACTGTCACTTAACCTATCCATGGCTCAATTTTCTTATCTATAAAATGTTGTGTTATGATAATTAAATTAAGTAGTACTAGTAAAGCAATCAGAATAAAGCACACTGTCTGGTAAGCGCTATGTAAGTGTTAAATAAACAAAAAGCAAAACTATGGCTATTTGATTATATTGAAATGTAGTTCCTACTGAAAAGGCAGAATAAATGCTTAATTCTTTCCCTTTAATTACCAATTCTCAAAGTAAGGATTTGGTTTTATAGCTGCCACAAGGGGTGACAAATAAGCGGAAAGAACATTAAAGAGCTCAGGGAAAGATTTGGGAGGGAGGAGAGCTGGGAGAAGAGCCCAGAATGAGGACACATAGAGCAGCATGAGGCAGGGAGAAGGAGAGCACTGGAAATAGCTTTCCTTGTCTTTTTTATCCATTTTACAGAGCCTCAGTCAAAATCACACGGGGCCAGAGAAACAAAAGAAAATAGGAAGTAGCTCCTATTTAAAGGATAGGTGCTTGGCATTCACACAAATTTGCAAAAACAAAAAAAATTATTTTTGTTTGTTATTAGAATACTATTGCATTACCATAATATATATTAAGTATGTTATAAAATCATAAAAGAAGTTTTAAAATTTACAAAACTAAACTTAGAATAAAATAACACAAAAATTATTCCAGCCCTATCATCTTCATTTGTTAAATAAAAAACTGAGCCTACGTTTGGTGATCCACATAAAAATGTCCCTAGGCAGTGCCAGCTTCATGAGCATGAGGCCCTGTGCTCATAAGGGCCCACTTGGTCTAATACTCTGCTATTTTGAAATTCTGAATAATTTTTAAACAAATAGTAATAGTAATAATTATGTTATTAATCACACAATGGTAATATATGTTTGTTTATAATAATTTACATTGATAACATCATAATAATAACATAGTACTGGATTCTGAAAATTATGGAGCTAGGGCATCTCTGGGCTCCTGACCCTGACCCCAAGCCAAGTCACCAGACTGAACCCTGCAGTGCTTCAGTAGGTGGATAGCCCTTTGCACGCCTAAGCTTTCTTTTTATCTATTTATTTTTTGACCGTGTTTTGCTCTTTTTGCCAAGGCTGGAATGTAATGGTGCAATCTCGGCTCACTGCAACCTCCTTCTCCCAGGTTCAAGCAATTTTCCCGCCTCAGATTCCTGAGTAGCTGGGATTACAGGCACACGCCACCATGCCTGGCTAATTTTTTTTTTTTTTGAGACGGAGTTTTCCCTCTTGTTACCCAGGCTGGAGTGCAATGGCACGATCTCGGCTCACCGCAACCTCTGCCTCCTGGGTTCAGGCCCAGCTAAATTTTTTTTATTTTTAGTAGAGATGGGGTTTCACCATGTTGACCAGGATGGTCTCGATCTCTTGACCTCGTGATCCACCCGCCTCGGCCTCCCAAAGTGCTGGGATTACAGGCTTGAGCCACAGCGCGTGTTTTTAGTAGAGACAGAGTTTCACCACGTTGGCCAGGCTGGTCTTGAACTCCTGACCTCAGGTGATCCACCTGCCCTGGCCTCCTGAAGTGTTGGGATTACAGGTGTGAGCCACCATACCAGGCTGCTTCCATCTTTAACTCTCCTTTGGGTGCCCTAAGCTTTTCTCTTCTTACTGACAACTTTCTGATTTGGTTGCCTGTGTGGCTAATTCCAGTCTCTGCCCCCTCCTAGGGTTCCTTTTCCTTTTCAGAACCTCTGGTGAAAGGCAGTGCTCTGTAGGCGGTGCTCCTTCCCCCACCCCCAAGAACACACTTTCACAAAAGCTGTGAGGATTGTCTGTCTTGTCCTCTTCCCCCTCAGTCTGAGTATTCTCTGTATTGCTTGTTGCTTGTTGCTAAAATAAGACACATGGCCAAGAAAAGAAAAGAAACCACCCAGGCTCTACCAGGCAAGCATTTTATCAATGTGTGGACAAGCTTAGCTCTGAGGCTCTTGGACAGTTAAATAAAGGTGAGAGCTGGGTTGGAAGAGAAGGGAAGCAAAAGGAGGAAACTCTGAAAAGGATAAGATGACTCAGTCTCTCTCCTTCTTCCTGTAGGAGTGTACCCCTGTCTCTATTCCCAATAGATGTGAGGCTAATTCTGAAAGAACTCCAGGGAAGGCCATCTCGTGGAGTTTTTAATTATAAAAGATTTAAGATATTGTTCCCATTTACAGTTTACTTCCTGTTGCAAAGCACCTTTCCACAAATGATCAATATCACTTTTAAACACACTAAACTGTAATGCTGATTCTTTCCCCATCTATCATCTCCTACACCATAATTAATACATGCTTCTTCCTGCACCGACTCTGCTGTGTCTGTATACATCAGCATTCTCCTATTTGGATGAGCCTTTATGTCTAAGATCATGCATTTGTCCTTTCCTCATTGGTCCACTCTCTTTCTTTACTTTGAAAAAAGGGAAGTTCTTATTATGGGTAGGATAATTTCCAACAGTGAATTTTGTCTGTTTACCTTATTTTTTAAAAGGATGATTGAATAATGACAGAAAGAGCAATATAGTACTAGTGGTAGTAGTGAGTGTCTCTTATGTGCAAGTCACCATCCATGCACTGCTTCTACTGATGACAACACTATGTCCCCATTTTACAGATAAGAAAAATGAGGCTCAGAAGTCAAAGGAGCTTGGCCAAAGAAGTTACCTTTTAAGTGACAGGACTGAGATGCTAATGCCACTCTGTTGACACCAATGCTTGGTCAACCCAATTACCCCAGTATCCTCTCTGTATATAAAGAAGAGCCTATAAAATCCTCTTTTGTCTTTATAAGATCCCATTAGCTCTGTAGCCACAGTACTCCACTCTTTATATTCGACACAAAGTGCTGGGGCACTATGGCCTCTCGGCCCTGTGTGTATGCTTCTTTCTATCATGATATGCATGAACTTTCACAAGCTGCTTGTTATGTAAGGTGTTCCACATAACATCTCTGCTTTGCCCTTGTTCTTACATTCCCTGAAGCCTCTTAAAGGTTTTTTTAATGTCCTCATCCCCTCATCCATCGATTTCAATTTTATAGGCCTGGCTCTCTCTTGGTATTTCTCCGTATATCACTTTCCCTGCCTCCACTTTCAGGTCCTTACCCTTTCTTTTCCTCACCATCTCTTCTTTGTCACACTCTCCCAGGTCATCCTTTCCTAGTACTATATATCTTGCTTTTAGTGACATGGGCTTCTCCTATTCATTTTCGGTTTTGTTAGTAGGAATCTGAAGTCTGCCCCCCAGTTGTCCTCTTTGAGTATCTTACTTTGAAACACAAAAGCATTAAATTGTAAATCAGTTCTGCATTGATCAAGGTTGGCCACCATCCTCACTGCTTGGATGCAACCTCTGAATGCTGAAACTATGAGTTTTCTTCTGTGCTCGCTCTATTGTTGTACAAGGCCAAGAAAAGTTTCTCATCAACGAAACTGCACACCCTGTTGGCAGGAATCAGGCAGAAAAGCTGGCAGCCAAACCTTGCTCAGTTCTACTTTTCTTTTCTAATGATAACTTTAACCCCTCTAATTTGCTTTCTCTTTAAATTTCCCCCCTCCTATTGCGTCTTATTCTTGTCCCAGGTGCAGTCATAGAATTATTATCCCTCGCATTTACATATTTTTTCTCCTTTCCTCTTATTCTGCTCACTTGTTCCTTTGGTTTGACTTTCGTCTCAATTTTTACTTGGATTATTCTTTTAGTAGCTTTAAAACAATTCAACAAGCACTTACTGAGTGCCTACTATGTTCCAAGTACTTAACCCAGTGCTAATTCCTGCCCTCAAGGAGTTCAGTATTTCAATGTACTTTAAACACTTGTGTTACTCCAGGAAGGGAAAAAGACGGTGATTAAACCAGTCTCTTAGTTGGTCACCTATATATACATGAAGCTCAAAAAAACGTACAAAATGGCCTTTATTTTCAGTCTACATCACTTATTCCAACCAGTGGGAGTCAATTGAACATGTAATTATCTTGTTTGTTGGAATGTTTTTTTTGGTTTGTAATTAGTATATTAAGGAGACAATACATTTTAAAAATTGTTTAAATTCTGACACCCAGATTTAAGCATGTGAACATATGATAAGACTTTTAAACATACAATTAAATCTATTCATTATAATTTGCTATACTACCAACATTAGTTACTTTGGAGCGTAAGTCATGTGGTTTAAAGTAATCCTGTAACATACCTAAAGAACACCTTCCTATGTTATGCATGCAAATTACTTCTCCACGTAAAGGTCTTTTCTCTTTAACTTCTATGTCACCCAGCTCTGAAGTCACTACTTGGGCTTATCGTGGTTCACATACAAAGAGGGGTCAAATAACCAGGACTGGTCAAGATATATATGGATATATAGATATATATGGCACAGCAGAAGGAAACACAATTCTGGAAGTGCAAGCCTTCAGGAAGCAGCATTATTATGGTAAATCCTTCCTACAGAAAGGTATGATTTTTATCACTGATACCACTGGATAAATTTTATATTACATCATATTCAAGTAACAGTTGAGGCAATAGAATAAATACAGAGACATTACAATGAATCCCACTTAATACAAAGAACTATACAGACCAGCAATTCTCTACACATTTTTTTTTTTCTCATTGTCAGTCAAATACAGAGTTTTACTTTCATGGCTTAACAATGAAGGGTCATACACTGAAGCCAATACATATATCTAGCATTTCAGTCTAAGCTTGTCCACATATGTAGCTGAAGTCAATTATAGGGTTTGGCCAGAAATGCTAGGAAAATGTCTTTGTAAAGTAGTTTTTACAGGTATTAAACTTCATCTTGCACACGGAAGTCATCATACATACAGGGCAAAGTCAGAGCTTTTATATTTGTGTTTATTCTTCATTTAACTTTTTAAAACAGTACTATAGTTGAATATTAAAACAAAAACAAGAACAAGTAGTGAGCATATTATGATTACAGTCCTTCACTCATTCACTACTGTACATAAAATGCCAGCAGTGAGTGTTATTCACTGGCCCATTAAGAGGTCTGACACTGAACACCGCCTCTGGGATGATGTTCATCATCCTCATATGATTTTCTATTGTAATGGCGCCATCTTTCCTGATTTGGAGCAAAGTCCACCAGTTTTACGTTATCTGTCTTATCAGTCTCTTCCACTTCCTTCCTCTCAGGTAAGAGTTTTTACAGCAAAGACAGTTGATAAGGAGAGACAATGCCATTCCCAGGAAAGTTTATCTTAAATTCGATAATTAGGCAACGCTTTTCATATGGTCTATGATAAATTGGCATGCCTTCATTTAGTACGCACTTGATATCTCCATGCTTGACAATCTGACCTGGATGAGAGGTGATGACCATGGTCCAGTTGTCAAGAGTAGATATTGGCTTCTGGAAGCCACACAATACTTCAACCAGCTGTATGTCCATATACATGAGAAGGTCTTCTCATCAAGTAAAACCAGCATGGTCCTTCTGATCTAAGATAATGATAATATTCTCCTGGCTCCAGTCCTGGTTCTTGGTCTTCTTTACCATGGAATATTGTCTTCTGGCCATCTTTCATGCCTTTGTCAATATGAACTTCTAGAATCTTCTTCTCTCGAACTATCTTCCTTTCATTGCAGCTTTTGCATCTATCTTTAGGACTGATCAGCGCTCCATGGCCCTGGCACTCCATGCACACAGACTGAATTTGCTAAACCACTGAACCATTCCAGCTCTTATCTGATGAATTCTTATTTGCATTCCAGTACCTTGGCAATTGGGACAGTACTCTACTCCTCCTTTCTTATCTCCTCTACCTTCACATTTGTCACAAATCACATTGTTTTGCAGAGCCAGTTTTTTTGTTACACCATTATATAAGTCTTCTAGGGTTACTGAGAGCTGATGTACAATATTTTTACCTTTCCTTTCTCTCTGTATCCTTCCTCCTCCTCCAAAAAGCATATCAAAGATATCCATGGGGAAGCGAAAACTGTCACCTGCTCTACCCTCTTTAATTGCCTGTTCTCTTCCATTGACATATAATTCCTTCTTTGCATCAGAGAGAACTTCATAAGCTTGAGAAATCCGTTTAAACTTCTCTCCTTTGTTTGGATTCTTATCAGGATAGCACTTTAAGGCCAGTTTCCTATAAGCCTTTTTCAATTCTTCCTGAGTAGCATTGGGTTTGACCCCCAAAACATCATAGTAAGTGGTTTCTTTCACCATCTTCTGCCAGTGAGGGGGCTGAGGCCGGTGTGCAAGAGAGTGGGAAGGAGTACAGAGCTGTTCAAAGCTCGGGCAGTGACTGCTCCTCCAACTCTTGCTGAGCATTCTGGAAAGTTCCTGGATTTTTTTTACTGTACTTTAAGTTCTGGGGTACATGTGCAGATCTTGCAGGATTTTTGCATAGGTACACACATGACATGATAGTTCGCTGCCTCCATTCCCCTGATACCTAAGGCATTTCTCCCAATGTTATCCCTCTCCAACCTTCCCTACCCACTGCTGTCCCTCCCCTAGCCCGCTACCCACCAACAGACCCTAGTGTGTGATGTTCCCCTCCCTGTGACCATGTGTTCTCATTGTTCAACACCTGCCTATGAGTGAGAACATGCAGTGTTTGGTTTTCTGTTCTTGTGTCAGTTTACTGAGAATGATGTCCCTCCAAAGGACTTGAACTCATCCTTTTTTATGGCTGCATAGTATACCATGGTGTATACGTGCCACGTTTTCTTTGTCCAGTCTATCATCAATGGGCATTTGGGTTGGTTCCAGGTCTTTGCTACGGTAAACAGTGCCACAGTGAACATACACGTGCATGTGTCTTTATAATAGAATGATTTATAATCCTTTGGGTATATACTCAGTAATGGGATTGTTGGGTCAAACGGAATTTCTATTTCTAGATCCTTGAGGAATTGCCACAAATGTATTCCACAATGGTTGAACTAATTTACACTCCTACCAACAGTGTAAAAGTGTTCCTATTTCTCCACATCCTTTCCAGCATCTGTTGTCTCCAGATTTTTTTTTATCCCAATATATTTTATTTTGCTTTTTTTAAAAAATTTTTTATTGCATTTTAGGTTTTGGGGTACATGTGCAGAACATGCAAGACAGTTGCATAGGTACACACATGGCAGTGTGTTTTGCTTCCTTTCTCCCCTTCACCCATATTTGGCATTTCTCCCCAGGCTATCCCCCCCACCTCCCCCTCCCACTGGCCCTCCCCTTTTCCCCCCAATACACCCCAGTGTTTAGTACTCCCCTCCCTGTGTCCATGTGTTCTCATTTTTCATCACCCGCCTATGAGTGAGAATATGCGGTGTTTCATTTTCTGTTCTTGTGTCAGTTTGCTGAGAATGATGTTCTCCAGATTCATCCATGTCCCTACAAACGACACAAACTCATCATTTCTGATTGCTGCATAATATTCCATGGTGTATATGTGCCACATTTTCCCAATCCAGTCTATCATCAATGGGCATTTGGGTTGATTCCAGGTCTTTGCTATTGTAAACAGTGCTGCAATGAACATTCGTGTGCATGTGTCCTTATAGTAGAACGATTTATAGTCCTTTGGATATATACCCAGTAATGGGATTGCTGGGTCAAATGGAATTTCTATTTCTAAGGCCTTGAGGAATCGCCACACTGTCTTCCACAATGGTTGAACTAATTTACACTCCCACCAACAGTGTAAGTGTTCCTTTTTCTCCACATCCTCTCCAGCATCTGTTGTCTCCAGATTTTTTAATGATCGCCATTCTAACTGGCGTGAGATGGTATCTCAATGTGGTTTTGATTTGCATCTCTCTGATGACCAGTGACGATGAGCATTTTTTCATATGTTTATTGGCCTCATAAATGTCTTCTTTTGAAAAGTGTCTGTTCATATCCTTCTCTCACTTTTGAATGAGTTTTTTTTTTCTTGTAAATCTGCTTTAGTTCTTTGTAGATTCTGGATGTTAGTCCTTTGTCAGCTGGGTAGATTGCAAAAATTTTTTCCCATTCTCTTGGTTGCTGGTACATGCTAATGATTGTTTCTTTTACTGTGCAGAAACTCTTTAGTTAGATCCCATTTGTCTATTTTGGCTTTTGTTGCCATTGCTTTTAATGTTTTAGTCATGAAGTCCTTGCCTACGCCTATGTCCTGAATGGTATTGTCTAAGTTTTCTTCTAGAGTTTTTATGGTGTTAGGTCTTATGTTTAAATCTTTAATCCATCTGGAGTTAATTTTAGCATAAGGTGTAAGGAAGAGGTCCAGTTTCAGCTTTCTGAACATGGGTAGTCAGTTTTCCCAACACCATTTATTAAACAGGGAATCTTTCCCCATTGCTTGTTTTTGTGAGGGTTGTCAAAGATCAGATGGTTGTAGATGTGTGGCATTACTTCTGAGGCCTCTGTTTTGTTCCATTGGTCTCTATCTCTGTTTTGGTACCAGTACCATGCTGTTTTGATTACTGTAGCCTTGTAGTATAATTTGAAGTCAGGAAGTGTGATGCCTTCAGCTTTGTTCTTTTTGCTTAGGATTGTCTTGGCTATACGGACTCCCCTTTGGTTCCACATGAAGTTTAAATTGGTTTTTTCCAGTTCTGTGAAGAAGGTCAATGGTAGCTTGATGGGGATAGTATTCAATCTATAAATTACTTTGGGCAGTATGACCATTTTCACGATATTGATTCTTCCCAACCATGAACATGGAATGTTTTTCCATCTGTTTGTGTCCTCTCTTATTTCCTTGAGCAGTAGTTTGTAGTTTTCCTTGAAGAGGTCCTTTACATCCTTTGTTAGTTGTATTCCTAGGTGTTTTATACTCTTTGCAGCAATTGTGAATGGGAGTTCGTTCATGACTTGGCTCTCTGTCTGTTGTTGGTGTACAGGAATGCTTGTGATTTCTGCACATTGATTTTGTATCCTGAGATTTTGCTGAAGTTGCTTGTCAGCTTAAAGAGATTTTGGGCTGAGATGATCGGGTCTTCTAAATAAACAATCATGTCGTCTGTAAATAGAGGCAATTTGACTTCTTGTTTTCCTAATTGAATCTACTTTATTTCTTTTTCTTGCCTGATTGCTCTGGCTAAAACTTCCAATACTATATTGATTAGGAATGGTGAAAAAGGGCATCCTTGTCTAGTGCCAGTTTTCAAAGGGAATGCTTCCAGTTTTTGTCCATTCAATATGATATTGGCCATGGGTTTGTCATAAATAGGTTTTATTATTTTGAGATACATTCCATTGATACCTAGTTTATTGAGAGTTTTTAGCACAAAGCGCTGTTGAATTTTGTTGGAGGCCTTCACTGCATGTATTAAGATGATCACGTGGTTTTTGTATTTGGTTCTGTTTATATGATGGATTATGTTTATAGATTTGCATATGTTGAACCAGCCTTGCATCCCAGGAATGAAGCCTACTTGATCATGATGGAAAATCTTTTTGATGTGCTGTTGCATTTGGTTTGCCAGTATTTTATCGAGTATTTTTGCATCAATATTCATCACGGATATTGGCCTGAACTTTTCTTTTTAGGTTGTGTCTCTGTCAGGTTTTAGTATTAGGCTGATGTTGGTCTCATAAACTGAGTTAGGGAGGATTCCCTCTTTTTGTATTGTTTGGAATAGTTTCAGAAGGAATGGTAACAGCTCCTCTTTGTATGTCCGGCAGAATTCGGCTGTGAACCTGTCTGGAGTTGGACTTTTTTTTTTGGTTGGTAGGCTATTAATTGCTGCCCCAACTTTAGACCTTGTTATTGGTCTATTCAGGGATTCAACTTCTTCCTGGTTTAGTCTTGGGAGGCTGTAAGTATCCAGGAATTTATCCATTTCTTCCAGATTTACTGGTTTATGTGCATAGAGTTGTTCATAGTAATCTCTTTTGGTAGTTTGTATTTCTGTGGAATCAGTGGTGATATCCCCTATATCATTTTTTTATTGCATCTATTCAATTCTTCTCTCTTTTCTTTTTCATTAGTCTGGCTAGCAGTCTATCTATTTTGTTGATCTTTTCAAAAAAACAACTCCTGGATTTACTGATTTTTTGAAGGGTTTTTTTGTGTCTCTATCTCCTTCAGTTCTGCTCTGATCTTAGTTATTTCTTGTCTTCTGCTAGGTTTTGAATTTTTTTTATCTTGCTCCTCTAGCTCTTTCAATTTTGATGATAGGGTGTCAAGTTTTGATATTTCCTCACTTCTCATGTGGACATTTAGTGCTATAAATTTCCCTTGAAACACTGCTTTAAATGTGCCCCAGAGATTCTGATAAATTGTGTCTCCATTCTCATTGGTTTCAAAGAACATCTTTATTTCTGCCTTCATTTTGTTGTCAGGAGCCAGTTGTTCAGTTTCCATGTAGTTGTGTGGTTTTGAATCCTGGGTTCTAATTTGATTGCACCATGGTCTGAGAGACTGTTTGTTATGATTTCAGTTATTCTGTATTTGCTGAGGAGTGATTTACTTCCAATTAAGTATGTGGTCAAAAGATTGTATAGTCTGTGGATTTGGGGTTGAGAGTTCTGTAGGTATCTATTAGGTCCACTTGGTCCAGATCTTCGTTCAAGTCCTGGATATCCTTGTTGATTTTCTGTTTTATTGATCTGTCTAATATTGACAGTGGAGTGCTAAAGTCTCCCACTACTATTGTGTGGGAGTCTAAGACTCTTTGTAGGTCATTAAGAGCTTGCTTTATGTATCTGGGTTCTCCAGTATTGGTTAAGTATATATTTAGGATAGTTAGCTCTTCTTATGGCTTTGATTCATTTACCATTATGTAATGCCCTTCTTTGACTCCTTTGATCTTTGTTGGCTTAAAGTCCATTTTATCAGAGACTAGGATTGCAACCCCTGCTCTTTTTTTGCTCTCCACTTGCTTGGCAAATCTTCTATCCATTTATTTTGAGTCTATGTGTGTCTTTCCATGTGAGTTGTGTCTCCTGAATACAGCACACCAATGGGTCTTGACTTTTTATCCAACTTGCCAGTCTGTGTCTTTTGATTGAGGCATTTAGGCTGTTTACATTTCACGTTAATATTGTTATGTGTCAATTTGATCCTGCCATCTTGTTACTGGCTGGTGGTTTTACCTGTTAGTTGATGCAGTTTCTTCATTGCATTGTTGATCTTTACCATTTGGTACATTTTTGCAGTGGCTGGTACTGGTTGTTTATTTCCATGTTTATTGCTTCCTTCAGGAGCTCTTGAAAGTCAGGTCTGGTGGTGATAAAATCTCTCAGCAATTGCTTGTTCATAAAGGATTTTATTTCTCCTTCACTTATGCAGCTTAGTTTGGCTGGATATGAAATTCTGGGTTGAAAGTTCTTTTCTTTTTTTATTGTATTTTAGGTTTTGGGGTACATGTGCAGAACATGCAAGATAGTTGCATAGGTACACACATGGAAGTGTGATTTGCTGCCTTCCTCCCCTTCACCCACATCTGGCATTTCTCCCCATGCTATCCCTCCCCAGTTCCACCCCCCCCCCAGCTGTCCCTCCCCTATTCCAAGTTCTTTTCTTTAAGGATGTTGAATATTGGCCCCCACTCTCTTCTGGCTTGTAGGGTTTCTGCTGAGAGATCTGCTCTGAGTCTGATGGGCTTCCCTTTGTGGGTGACCCGACCTTTCTCTCTAGCTGCCCTTCGCATTTTTTTCTTCATTTCAACACTGGTGAATCTGACAATTATGTGACTTCAGGCTGCTCTTGTTGAGGAATATCTTTGTGGTGTTCTCTGTATTTCCTGGATTTGAATGTTGGCCTACCTTGCTAGGTTGGGGAAGTTCTCCTGGATAAAATCCTGAGGAGTGTTTTCTGGGTTGGATTCATTCTCCCTGTCACATTCAGGTACATCAATCAAGTGTAGATTAGGTTTTTTCACGTAATCCCATATTTCTTGGAGGCTTTGTTCATTTCTTTTCACTCTTTTTTATCTAATCTTGCCTTCTCCTTTTATTTCACTGAGATGATCTTCAATCTCTGATATCCTTTCTTCTCCTTCATCAATTCAGCTATTGAAACTTGTGTATGCTTTGTGAAGTTCTCGTGCTGTGTTTTTCAGCTCCACCAAGTCATTTATGTTCTTCTCTAGTTATTCTTGTTAGCATTCCATCTAATCTTTTTTCAACGTTTTTAGTTTCTTTGCATTTGGTTAGAACATGTTCCTTTAGCTCAGAGAAGTTTGTTATTACCCACCTTCCAAAGCCTGCTTCTGTCAATTTGTCAAACCCATTCTCCATCCTGTTTTGTTCCCTTGCTAGTGAGGAGTTGTGATCCTCTGGAGGAGGAGAGGCGTTCTGGTCTTTGATGATTTCATCCTTTTTACACTGGTTTCTTCCCATCTTCATGGATTTATCTACCTTTGATCTTTGAAGTTGGTGATTTCAGATGAGGTCGCTGAGTGGATGTTCTTTCTGTTAATGTTGAAACTATTTATTTTTGTTCTTTAGTTTTCCTTCTAACAGTCAGGTCTCTGCTGTAGGACTGCTGGAGGTCCGCCCCAGACCTTGTTTGCCTGGGAATCACCTGCAGGTGCTGCAGAACAGCAAGGATTGCTGCCTGATCTTTCCTCTGGTAGCTTTGTCCCAGAAGGATACTCGGTGTCAGCCAGAGTCCTCCTGTATGAGGTGTCATTTTGGTTTTGCAGGGGTCAGGGAGCCACTTGAGGAGGCAGTCTGTCCCTTGTCTGCCTGCAGAGGCCCTGCTGGGCTGCCACAGGCTCAGTCCAGCTGCTGTGTAAGCTTCCTCTGGCTTTTCTTTACACAGGTAAGATTAGAACTGCCTTAGCAATGGTGGATGCCCTTCCCCCCATCAAGCTCAATCATCCCAGGTCAAGCTCTAACTGATGTGCTGGCTGTAAAACTCTCAAGTGAGAGCGCTTCAGTTTGCTGGTCTTTGTGGGGGTGGGACCTGCCAAGCCCTATCACCTGTCTCCCTGCTTTCAGCTCCCCCTCTTTCTGGGTAGAGGGAAGCTCTGTCCCACAGGCGCTCTCGGTGCTAGTCAAAACATCTGCCCAGATCTGTGCCAACAACCCGTGGTGCCAGCAGGAACTGCCACTCAGATCTGTGCTGGTAACTTGTGGCACTTTTCAGCTCAGCGAGGACCACCAGGCAAAGGCCATGGGAGAAGCACAGTAGCTGAAGTGGAATGCCGGGGGGGAAAAGCCCCTGATCCTCCAGCCAGTTACACTTCCCGGGGGAGGCAGTGCCCCTCCCCACCTCACTTTGCCCTCCTCGGGCTACACCCACTGTCCAACCAGTCCCATTAAAATGAATCTGGTACCTCAGTTGGAAATGTGGAGATCGCTTACCTTCCGCATCGCTCTCACTGGGAACTGCGCTCTGGAGCTGTTCCTATTCAGCCATCTTGGCCCAGCATCCCCAATTCTTTTTTTTGAGGCAGGGTCTTCCTCTGTCACCCAGGCTGGAGGGCAGTGGCACAATCACAGCTTCCTGCAGCCTCAACCTCCTCTGCTCAAACGATCCTGCCACCTCAGGCCATGAGTAGCAGGGATTACAGGCACACACCACCATGCCTGGCTACTTTTTAAGTTTTGTCGAGATGAGGTCTCCCTATGTTACCCAGGCTGGTCTCAAACTTTTGAGCTCAAGTGATCCACCAGCCTTGGCCTCCCAAAGTGTTGGGATTACTGGCATGAGCCACTGCACCAGGGTGGACATGTAGATTTTTGAATGAACCCCTCACTATGCCACTCATTATTAATTACTCAGGGGACATAAGACCACCTGGAGCACTCCTTCCCTCTTGCAGATAGTGGAGAAATCTCCCCAACTGCTTCTTCTCTTCCCCAATGGCCTCTGGGAACCTCCTTTTCTGCTGTGAGTCTCCAATTTGGGTAATCAGTCACTGTCAACTAATTTGGTTCCATCCAGTTCCAGTGAATTGGAGTGTACATGGGGGAAGCTCCTCCAGTTCTGGGGGAATGGGTGCAGGAAAAGAAGTCCTGACTAAGGACTAGCCTTAGAGTGGGGTATCTATGAGAAAGCTAATAGTATTCCACACTACCGATATTGACATTATCTTAGCATTCCTTCATTGGGTTATTATGCTAATAGAGTCTCTGTCCCTTTACCTACCTTGATTTATAGTAACAAACCCCCTTCCTGTTTTGATAGCTTGAATTTTTGCCAGGTCCTGGTTGGGGAAATTCTGAGAAAAAATATATATTTCTCCCTTTAAATTATTGGCAGTGTGATGTGCTCTGCATGGTGATGGTTGGGACACTCCTTGCTTCTCAGGGTTCTTTTTGTCCTAATACTTTGCATCCCTTTGTTTGACATATATTTCTTTTTTCTTGACTTCTTCGCATCTTGACTTAGATGACTAATAGGCATGTCAAACTTAACAGATTCCACACAAAATTCATAATGTTCCCAGTCCCCAGTCCTGCGCCTCTCCCATTCTTTCCCATTTCAATAGCTGTCATCCTGATTCACCTTGTCGCTCAGGGCAAAACACTTGTAGTCATTCTTGACCTTCTTTCATACTCCATGTCCAATCCACCAGCAAAATCTGTTAGCTTTAATTGGCTTTGTCTTTAGAATGTAATCTGAATCTGTATACTTTTCACTGTCTCCATTGCTCCCAGCAGGGCACAGTGGCTAACTAACACCTATAATTCCAGCACTCTGGAAGGCTGAGGTGGGCAGATCGCTTGAGGCCAGGAGTTTGAGAACAACCAGGCCAACATGGCAAAACCCTGTCTCTACTAAAAATACAAAAATTATCTGGATGTGGTGGCATGCACCTGTAATCCCAGCTACTCAGGAGGCTGAGGCACAAGAATCACTTGAACCTGGGAGGTAGAGGTTGCAGTGAGCTGAGATTGTGTCACTGTACTCCAGCATCAGTGACAGAGTGAGACTCTGTCTCAAAAACAAAAACAAAAACAAAAACCAGTAACACCACCACCAAAAATCACCTAATGCAGTAGTTTCCTCTGTGGTCATCCTGCTTCCACTCTTATTCCCTATGGTCCATTCTCTACAAAGAAGCCAGAGGGACGCTTTTAAAGGGTAAATCTGATCCTGTCAATCCCCACATTAAAACATTCTAATGGCTTCCCATCACAATTAGAAAAAATACAAAGTTTTGAGCCCAACCTTCTTGGTCTTCCACAATTTGGCCCTTGGCTACCTCTCTGGCCTAGTATCTCACCATTCTTCCTTTGCTCACCTCATTTTACTGGCATTTCTTGCTTTTTCAAATTGTCAAGCAGTTCTCTGCCTTTGCACTCTGTGTCCTGTCTCTTTAGCCTGTAATATTTTTTCCTCAAACACACACATGACTCACATCCTTGCTTCATTCAGGTCTGTGCCCTCTGCAGTAGGCCTTCCTAGACCATACTGCCTAAAACAGCACCCACGCTCCATTACTTTCTATCTTATTTACCTGCTCTATTTTTTACAACACTCATGATATTGTATTATACATGTAATTATTTGTTTTCAATCTATTTCAAGCTTTGTATAGACAAAAATGTTGCCTATTTTATTCATTTCCATATTCTCAGGTCCTAGAACAGTGTTTGGCACATCACAAGAACTCAACAAATATTTGTTAAATGAACAAATGGCATGTGAATAGGGCACAACCTGGCAGTCTAAATTGTACTCTCCCAAAGATTCATATGCATCTTGAGTATATCTGGAAAGTCTAGGAGGCAGGTCCACTAGGGAACTATTTGTTTAGAAGCCCAAGGGGCCTCTCAGGGAAGACATACTAATGGAATAAAGAATAAACATATAAGGAGTGTTTTCCCAGACCTCAGAGTTGAAGGAGAGAGAAAATTTTCAATACTTCTCTCATGCTGTAATTAATCAGGACATTTAAAAATAATTAATTACAGAAACTGAATACAACCCAGCTTATGAAAAAAAGGCACTATGTTGGTGCAAAAGGCTAGGAAGGCGAGTGGAATGCTCAAAGGAACCAAGGCTAGGGATTCAACATTGTCAGAACTCTCTGTCTGTATTTCATCTCTGCTTGCCTCTGCATCTCTTTTCCCATTTGTCTCACTCTCTCTTGATGTAGACTGGTCTTCTCCATATTGCAAGAAACACAGCTGCCAGCAGCCACAGCTTAGCAAAGAGGATTTCTATCTCCCAGAGTCCATTCATCTATCCCAGGGAACAATTCTAACTGACCTTCCTTGGTAATGTGCCTATAATTTGATCCAGTCACTGTCGCTAGGAGAATGGATATTCTGTGTTTGTCCATGTCTACTTCACATGCTTACGCTTAAGGTCAGGAGTAGAGTCCATCATCAATTGAAGGGGAGAGAGAAAGCATGCTGAAAAGACCAAAAACAAACAAATAAAATAACAATACCTACCAGAGGACACTATCTTGGTTATCTTCTGATCTACCTCCCAGATCTCATATCCGAGTCCTAAGCAGAGAGAACTTTGTAATAAGTACCCATTTAGAGGACTATTTCACTAAAATCTCTGTGGGATACTGAGTACACAAAGCCCCCTCAGGAGCATGTGCTTTAGTAGTTTCAGTTGGGTGTGAGGCAGACTGTGACAGCAGCAGCAGCAGCCACCACATTGAATGGATGGCTTTGTTATGGGCATCAGAAGAGGATTATCACCCCAGGGATCTAAAGAGGGAACAGAGGAAATGCTGGAAACCACTGGGGAGGTGAATAGGATTCTGTTAAAGAACCTTCAGGACAGACTTCTGGGAGACTCACAGAAATAGTTGGGTTGGTGGAAATCTTTGAAGAGGGGGCAATACAGGCAGGGACAGAAATAGAGAAATTACTTTGGGTGATTATGTTGTGAACTCGGCTTTATTTTCAGTCTGTTTCCCAGCTCACAAGGACATCCACCAGCCACAGAAGTGCAAGAAACGGGCAGTAAATTACCCAGTGATGCTCAGTCTCCTAGAGGGGGAAGTCACAGAAAGCTATGAGACTCTGCCTCTCTTGGGAAGCTGGAAAACAGGGCAGAAAGCAAATTGGTACCAGTTCTAGATTCCACTGGTACAGGCTGGCCGACTATGATGCGGCTGCACCTAGCTGTTCTGATTCAGGAGATACTTTTCCCACTCTGATTTCCTCTTCACCTATTTCCCTCTTGGTGGCTTGAAGCCCAGCCACAGTACAACACCATTATTAGAATGGGTTTCTCCTGACACTGTCGTTTGCCTGGTTTGGACCTCTGCAGCCTCACTCTTGCCTATCTGTTCACACTCCAGACTTTGTCTGTGTCCTCTAGTTTGGCTTTGCACCCTGGATTTAGACCTTGGCTTCCCTCTCATAACTCACTGTAACCAGCTCCCTGGTCATTCGTTCTAGCTTCCCTACTCACCTGCTGGCACAGCCTGCCTGTGAGTCCTGGCATGTGTTGTTTGGCAGCCACCCATGACCTAGCATTGACAGCATCCTTCCACCTTACTCCTCTTATCACTTAAATTGCTTTCTCTACCCACCCTTAGAATATAAAGATGCTGCTCACGTTGATACATAATGTCTTTATATTTCAGCAGCTTGTCTGGCTGAAGGAACCTTCATAACCTCCTCTCGCAATCCATTCCACTGTCTAATCACCCCAATAGTCAAAGTTCTTCCTTCTGTCATACCATTTAGTAGAAGCCTGAGTGCTGCTGAACAATAATCATTCTAAATGTCACCCACCCGAGAGAGATGAGAACAATGATCCTCAGAGTATGCACTACTTGGAATGTGTCCAGAATGTAGAAATACCTGTTTGAAATGGAACCAGTGGTCCCCTGAACATATGTCACTGATAGACCCAGGGATCTATAAGAATCACTCTCTGAAATTATTGGAGTAAAGTGTGGAACCAATGGGGTGACTTTATGGCTGCTGGTTCTTGAGGAAGAAACGCTCAAAATGAAGGTAGGGAAAGTCAACCTGCTGTGGCTGGATGGAGGCAGTGAGACTGCCCAATTCACACAGTTTGTAAATGCCCAGTTCAGTGCCTGGCAAAAAAAATCCCATTTATTAATTTTTCCTTCTCTCCATCTTGACTGTCACTGTCCTCCTGCCCAAATCCAGGGCACCCAACTCTTCCTGCTTAGACTACTGCAATAGCTCCTAACTTATTTCTGTGACATCACTCTTGCTCCTTTCTATTCTATTTTCCCCACAGCAGTGAGGAAAGATCACAGAGTGATCTTTTAGAAATGTAAATTAGATCATGTCACTCTCCTGCTTAAAACCCTTCAAAAGCTCTTCATTCCACTTAGAATAAAATTTAAACTCCTTACCATGGCTTATAAGGTTCTATAGGATCTGGCCTCTGCCTACCTCTTAGACCTTCCCTGTCTACCTTGATTTCTATACTCCAGATACATTGAATTTATTTCATTCCCTCCTACATGCTGATCTCTTCCTTTTCTGGAATGTCTTTTTGCACGTGTGGTTTCCTCTGCCTGGAATACCCTTTCCTAGGCTTTTCTCAAGGCTGGATCCTTCTCAGTTTTTAGTTCTCAGCTAAAATGTCACCTCCTTTAGAGAGGCTTTCCCTGCCCACACTTGCTAAAGAAGTTCTCTCCGATCTTGTTTAATTCCTTCTTTGGCACTAGTCACAATTACAATTGCTTGATATGTCTATTATTTATTCAATTTTGATCTTCTTTACAAGAAAGTAAGTTCCAAGCTATCCCCAGCCCTAGCACATAATAGGCATTTATTAAATATATGTTGAAAGAATGTTTTTAATAGTAAGTACTGAATATATATATTTTGAGTGAATTAATGGGTAAAATGTAGATGGGATCCCAAAGGCATAACAAAGAAAATAAAGGAATATTCTCAACAACTCTATGCCCACAAATTTGGTAACTTAGGTGAAATGGACCAATTTCTTGAAAGACACATCTACATTTTTCCTTACATAGGGAACTACAGGTAATCTGAATAGGCCTATATCTATTAAAGAAATAGAATCAATAATTAATAACCTTCCAAAACAAAAAGCACTGGGACCAGATGGGTTCACTGGCAAATTCTAGCAAACACTTCAGGGTGAAATGATACCAATTCTCAACAAGCTATTCTGGAAAATAGAAGCAGATAAAACTTCCTAAGTCATTCTATGATGCCAGCATTACCCTAATATTAAATCCAGACAGAGACATTACAAGAAAGGAAAACAGCAGACCAACATTTCTCATGAACATAGATGCAAAAATTCTCAATAAAATATTAGCATATTGAATCCAACAATGTAAAAAACCAATATAACATGAATGAGTGGGATTTATTCCTGGTATACAAGCCTGGTTTAACATTAAAAAATCAATTAGTGTAATCCATCACATGAACAAGCAAAAGAAGAAAAATTGTATGATCATATTAATAAATGCAGAAAAAGCATTTGACAACAAAATTCAATGACCATTCATGATAAAGACTCCCAACAAACTAGGAATAGAGGGGAAATTCCTCAACTTGCTAAAGAACATCTACAAAAACAGGGAAGGAGTGAAGAAGGAGAGGGAGGGAGGAAGGACTGGAGGACTGGAGGGACAGAGGGAGAGAAGGAATGAGCGAAGGAGAGGGGAAGGAAGGAAGAAGAGAGAGAGGGAGGGAGAGAGGGAAGAAAGAAGAGGAAGGAAGGAAGGAAGGAAGGAAGGAAGGAAGGAAGGAAGGAAGGAAGGAAGGAAGGGAGTGAGTGAGTGAGGGAGGGAGGGAGGGAGGGAGGGAGAGAGAGAACAATTAATGAAGAACTAGAAGTCATTTTACAGCTAACTTTGGTGGAGTAGATACATTCCATTAAAGTGTGGCATGATTGCATGTCTCTGGATTCATAGACCCTTCTTATTCCATTGGAAAAGAGATGGCCAGCACATTCACACTGCAGTTTTAGTGACTGATGCTATGTGTTCGCCCCATCAGATCTATTTATAATCACCTAGGGATTCTTGGAGTCATGTGTTAGGAAATCAGACTTGTGGAAGAATTCTAAGCACTAGTGAGTGCTGGGGCCAGTGGGGAAATTTTCCTCCTGGCTGTGTGTTCAATCTCATCTTCTGAGACACAGGAAATTGAGGAACAATAGAAAGAAGAACATGGACAAGTTACAATTCAAGTTTCTGTTGTACTTAATTGGCATATCTCTGCAAGATAGCTTAGGAGGGAGATAAGCTGTGTGGGCCAGATAGGAGAGAATGAGACCTAGTTCTAGTCTCATAACCCTCAGATAGTTGGCCTTATTTTCAGCCAGAGTCACAGTTGTAGGCTGAGGCAATGGCAGAGGTTAGCTAGGGAAGTGTCCTTAGTCCCTCATTATTTCTATTGGCTTTTCCCTCCTCACTCTAACATGCACAAGTGAAGTTTTAATGTTAAGCATAAACAAAAGCAGCTTTAGAAAACATCATGCTGAATAAAAACCTTTGCGTGCTTTGCCAACACAGCCTCAAAACAAAATCCCGACCTCCTCCCCCTTCAACCACAGGGTTCCCCACAACCCAAACCTATCTATATAGACATTATAAAGCTGCCACAGGTAGAAAAGAGCCAACTTCATTGACTCAGTTCAGACTGGGTTTTTTTTTTTTCTCTCCAAGCAAAATCTTGGTGCACCTCCTAACTGGTCAGTGTCCCTTATCCTGCAGAGGCCCCTTCCCCTTATATGTCAGTAGGAAGTCCAATTCTGGGACTTGCTTGGTGAGACTGCACTGGGGAGAATTTGCTGTAAAGCCACTGCTGGGGCAAATCCCTCCCCACCCTTGCCATCCTGACCCCAGGGAAGGGCATTTCAGTGGTAGAAGACATAGTCCTAGTTTCTCTCAGACTTTGAAGTCTGTAAAGTGGTGTGGACTCCCTCAGGCTATAAGACAAGTTTATAAACATAAGATGTTATTATCTCACTGTTAAACAGTACCACAATTGGGTTTTATTTGAACAAATGAATCAGCTTTCTTCACGCGGCTGCTAGTTCTCAAACAAGGTGCCAAACTTCATTTTTAGTGCCTGTTGAATAAACAGCTCACTCAGCTGCCTTTCTTCTAGCAGAAACTTTCAACTTTCCAATTCCAGTCACCCCTCAATTCTGGTAGAGCCTAGGTAGCCAAAAACAGTCAGCCTCCTCTTTCTACCTGACAGAGTGACAGCTCTGGCACAGGGGTTTCATTTCCAGTTTATAGGCCCACAGACAGCTTCAGGTTGGCATAGTCCTAAATCATTCTGATGGAAACATCAGAACATAACAGATGCTTCCTGGATTAGCTTCACAGTTTCTTTAACCCAGGACTCTTTTCTGTAATACTCAGGACTGCTATATAGGGTCCAGCAGATTGGTCAATGCATGACATCCAGCTGAGGAAATGAGTGTAATTCTAATATGTGTTTGTCAGCTGTTTCCCTGCTGAAGGGGTCTCTAGGTGTGTGTCATAAGAGCACCGAGCTGCAATTAATAGCTCAACCTCCATGGTAAAATAATGTCGTGGAGGGGATGTAGAGACCCACTCTGACATAAAATAGCTGTACAACCCAAATAGTCCTCTCATTCACATCTCCAGGCCTCCACTTCCTCATCTGGATATGGAGTCGCTGATATTTGAGGAGTGCTGCTGAGATGCACAACTACAGGGGGCACCATTTACATTGTCCCTGAAGGAACATGAGGTTTAAACTGCCTCCATAGCCCCAACTAGATGATGGCAGAGCTAACTTTTCCCCTTTTGATGTGTCTAAGCCAAATGCTGCCCTTCCCCTCAGACTCTCTCTCACATCTAGAAGCCAGTTGGGCCAGCTCTCCACCTTCTTGGTACACAGTGCTCATCCCTTCTACACCCTCATTGTATATCCATTGTGTTGTACATAAACACTTAATATTCTCACTTATTTATTTCCCTTATTAGACTGATTTCTTCTAAGAACGCCTCCACTAGGGGATATAGAATAGGCTGTTTTTTTTTTTTTTTTTTGAAAGAGTCTCACTCTGTCACCCAAGCTGGAAAGCAGTGGCACGATCTCAGCTCACTGCAACCTCTCCCTCCAAGGCTCAAGTGATTCTCATGCCTCAGCCTCCTGAGTAGCTGGGATTATAAGTGTGCACCACCACACCTGACTAATGATTTTGTATTTTCAGTAGAGATGGGGTTTCGCCATGTTGCCCAGGCTGATCTCGAACTCTTGGCCTCAACTGATTCATCCACCCTGGCCTCCCAAAGTACTGGGATTATAGGCCTGAGCCACCACACCCAGCCAGGTTCCTATTACTACCTGTCTGCATATTAGCCCCGCTGCCCATCTACCAAGTGACCTGCACATGGAGTCAATGTGGCTTCTTTAGCCAGAGACTTTTAAGCCTGTTGGTCCCTCTTTCTCTCTCTTAAAATTTAACTTTGAAGAAAAAGGTTGGGGTGGGGATTACCTGAGAGTCCTCTAGAAATCACCCATTTCCCCTCTAGTCTTCTCTTTGGCTCCAAAAGGTCCTGTATTGATACCCCCTCATTACAGAGGTGGAGGGGTAGAGGGGAAGAGATTAGCTGATATCTAATATCTCTTTTGTTTCTACTTCCCATGAAAACATCCTCGTTGCCCTTAGTAACCAGCTATGCACGAATGTATGAAAGCATCTAACACTTTAAAAAGAGTGCTTGGGCCGGGCACGGTGGCTCACGCCTGTAATTCCAGCACTTTGGGAGGCCAAGGCAGGTGGATCACAAGGTCAAGAGATTGAGACCATCCTGGTCAACATGGTGAAACCCCGCCTCTACTAAAAATACAAAAAATTAGCTGGGCATGGTGATGCGTGCCTGTAATCCCAGCTACTCAGGAGGCTGAGGCAGGAGAATTGCCTGAACCCAGGAGGCGGAGGTTGCGGTGAGCTGAGATCGCGCCATTGCACTTCAGCCTGGGTAACAAGAGCGAAACTCCGTCTCAAAAAAAAAAAAAAAAGAGTATTTATACATACATACATACCTTCAGCTTTCACTAACTCTTAAGGATAATGATTTCCATACATTTGTTTCCTGTTGCATAAAATCACATTAATTTGTGTTTCTCTAGACATACCTCTTTCAAAACCTCAAGTGGGCTCTGATAGAGTCTCCTAGATTTAGTGACCACATCTACATTCACTATCTCCATAAGCCTTCCCCAGCTCTATTTTCCCTGCATACAGAATTCTGGGGCAGACATTCTTTGTGCAAGAGGAGAAATAGGTCTTCCTGAAGGAATTCAATATTTGGTTGACTGCCTAGACCATAGTGGTAGGTGGCTTAACTGGCTTTTTTTTTTTTAATCCTCAAAATAATTCTCTATGGAAGAGTGCTCATTTCAACATTTTGCAGTCACCCCCTCCCCCAATTTCTTCCCTCTTAGCTAGTGTTGAAGTGAATTTTGAAAGGGAGGAAATATGCCCCAAACAATTTAAACAACTATCCTGGATCTTGGAGATCCTCTTGAGATCTGTATTTCCTCCTTCCAAGATCTATATTTCTTACTAGATCGTGAAAGGTTCTTTGGCTGCAGTCCAAAAGCACTTAACTCTTAGGGAGGTGGTGTTTTCACCTGAGAACCTAGAGAAGCATGAAGCCTAGAAAGGATCATCCAGTGTGTTAGTCCATTTTGCATTACTATAAAGGAATATCTGAAACCGGGTAATTTATAAAGAAAAGAGGTTGTTTTGGCTCACAGTTCTACAGGCTGTTCAAGCATGGTGCCAGCATCTGCTCAGCTTCTGGTAGGCCTCAGGAAGCTTTTACTCATGGCAGAAGGTGAAACGGAGCCAGAATGTCACCTAGTGAGAGGGCGAGCAAGAAAGAGAAAAACCAGGAGGTGCCAGGCTATTGTAAACAATCAGATCTTGTGTGAGCTGATAGACTTGAGTGTTCACTCACTACTGCTAAGACAGCACCAAGCCATTGGGATTTGCCCCCATGACACTAACACCTCCCACTAGGCTCCCCTCTAACCTCCAACATTGAAAGTCACATTTCAACATGAGATTTGGAGGGAACAGAACTACCAAACCATATTATCCACCATCCAGAAAAGATTCCCGTTAGAACATGTGCAGCTGGGGGCCAGTCACAGTGGCTCACGCTTGTAATCCCAGCACTTTGGGAGGCCAAGACAAGCAGATCACTTGAGGTCAGGAGTTCAAGACCAGCCTGGCCAATATAGTGAAACGCTCTCTCTACTAAAAATAAAAAAAAATTAGCCAGGAGTAGTGACACACTCCTGTAATCCCAGCTATTTGGGAGGCTGAGGCAGGAGAATTGCTTGAACCCAGGAGGTGAATTTTGCAGTGAGCTGAGATCATGCCACTGCATTACAGCCTGGGCAGCAGAGCACGATTCCGTCTCAAATAAATAAATAAATACTATGTGCAGTTGGCAAAACCTAGTACAAAGAACAAAGAGTGCTCTGCAGAAAAGAGAACCAGGCTGGTATACAAAGGATTTGTGCCTATTGCTGCGCAATACTGTTGGATTGTTACGTGCCTCTGTATTACCTCTGCCTTTCCATCTTTTTTATGGGAAAGTATAAGAACAAATGATACGGCAAAAATAAATAGCCATTTATAATTCGTACCTCATTTTAAAGAAGATGGCTACTGGAACATGGAAGAAAGATTCTTAATCCTGTTGAGGCCTTGATGGATTGACCTGCTAGATGCTCTATCTAATAGAGGGAGAAGAAATTGCAGGAGAGATAGGAACACAATCTAGGGTGGAGGAAGGAAAAATGAGCATAAAAGGAACGATGGGAAGAAGAATATAAGAGGACTGGCAGACACTGAAGTGCTCCCTGCTGTGACCCCTCCCTGGCATCCTACCAAAACATCAGTGAAGGTTATCCAGACTTGCTGAACACTGAGATTTCTCTTGGAAATCAAAGAGGAACTAAGGTTGTATCTGGTGACCCAAGGGAAACAAAAACACATGCAGATGCAGAAGCCAGAAGCAGAGTAGGAAGCAGAGGAAAAGAAACTTTTAAGATGACACACTCCCTTTCCATCACACTGAGCTGCTCTTTGTGGCTTTCAGTGTTCTTTCCTGCCAAGAAACTGTGGTCAGGCCTACCCACTTGGTCAGATTTCCCTAACCTGAAATCTCCAGGAAAAGAGCTTGGAGTACCACTCCCTTTTCTTCCAGAAGCCACCACACTTCCCTCCCCGCTCCACACACACACTTGGAGCTCTGTTTAAAGAAAGAATTAGAGAAACAGGGCAAAAGACTCTGTAACACCCTTTCTCTTGCACAAATGTGCACACTGGCCTTAATTTACTTAACTAAGAGAAGCCACTCCAGAGATTTTGTTTCATAATAAAATGAAATGAAATAAAAATAAAATAAATGAAAACAAATAAGAATCTGCAAGCTGAGGAGACATGCAGATTAAGCTATAATTTTTTTAAATGCCACCTCACAAGTCCCCAGAACTTCTCAATGAAGTTCATGTGGTTTTCAGATTTTGAGACACCTCTCCCTTGGATTCATTTTTTTCACCCACAGATTTGGCTAGTGCTGGGGTCATGGGTGCAGAGTAGATGGATCAGTATTTATGAGGAAATCTCCTATCTTGCTCCTTGGAACAAACAGGTCACTGAGCAGCAGCCAAAATCTGCAGCTGTACTGAGCTTAAGACCTGGGCCTAGTGATCCTGCTGGCCTCTCCTTTCCTGGGTACTGTGTATCAGGTGCACCAGCAGCATTTCTTCATGCCAGGGCTGAGACATTAAAATTAAGTAGTGCAACCATGCCTACTGCAGAAATCAAAAGGGAAGGGCAGTCTCAAACAGGAAGGACTTCGCAACAGCTTCAGCTGCCTGCCGTCCCCCTCCTGTCTTCTACTGTCCATCTGCCTCTCCTCCACCTCCACAGGCTTTCCCCAGAATCCTGAACTGAGATGAATGCTACCACCCTGACACCTGGCCTCTGAGAAGCCACTATTTCCCTATCTAAGCTGGCCGGTTGTGGACAAATCCCTCAGTTCCTCAGAGATAAGTTTGGAATGAGAAGTCAAATGCAAATGCATAGAAATGGAGGAGCTGACAGCACAGGCATCTTCAAGCGAATCCACAAAAATTTGTTCAGAGCTTATAGGCCACCCAGCCCCAGTTCCTTTTCCTCACTAAAACCTTACTTTGCACAAAGGGTAAATGTTTGGTCAAGCCACTCAGACTTCCAGTCCAAAAGTCTTTTTCGTTTGTGCAACAGTAATTGAATGAGGAAGAGACAATGCCTGCAGAGAAAAGAGGTAAGGGCATATATATATATATATGATCCTTAATTGAATGTATCCACTACCACCATAAATGAGCCCTAGTACCTTGGGATATTAATGCCACCAGTTGAAGTGAGAAATATTTTTCATTCTTACAGTTAAGGGCCCAGCTGACTCAACTGGTTTAGCTCTGTTCCCCATCCTGCATGCAGCCTGATTTGCCCTTGGATATCAGCTGATGGACAGACATCATCAGAGCTCCTTGGCCAGTTTTTTGTTTTGAGCTTTACCTCTGTGGCAGAAGGATTAATCTGTTCAGAGAGAGTTGGGCTTTTGAAACAGCCATACTCCTCTCCTCTGGGCATGATGGGTTGTTTCAGAAATGAGAGTTTCAAAGAAAGCTCTTATTGGATCTGGACTTGGGCCACTCCTGCAACCATTTGTTTCATCTGGCCCATCACCTTGTTTGCTGCCACCTACAGATAGGAAACATTGCCTGGTACTGAAATCTGCAGGCCCCTTGCCGATCGTCCAAAGCGTTAGAGCCTATCTTCTGGTAACTGGTGTCTAGTGATGATTGCAATATTGAGACATGCACAGACGATGAATAAATGCTGTTAACCTGTGAAAAATAGTCAAGAGCTCTGGACTGATGGGGGCCTGAATACGCTAACTGTAATCTGCCTATATCAGGAAACCCAACATATAGTCGTGACTCAAAAATGACCCAGGCAGAACTGAGACCTGTCACCAAATTGTAGAATGTAAGCATCCCATAATCACTCACAAAGAGGAAAAGCACAGTATTTTTAGTGTATCTTCCGGGAAACTAGCAGAAAGACATGTCTCCAAAATCTGCCTTGAAGCCCTCATGTAAATTAGGCAATACCATAACTGGTCAGCAGGAAGGACACGGTAATATAATGGTTTGAAGCTTGGACTTGCTGTGAGGCAGATGGGATTCAAAATTCTCTTGAAGCATTTGACCAAGATTTCTTTTTGAAAGTCAAAGAAGAGAGTAAGGTTGTGCCTCACTTAACTTACTTAAACTCTCTGAGTCTTCATTTTTCCATTTATAAAATGGGGATAGTAATAGTACTTCCTGTTGGGAGTTTCAGATAATTCAGATAATATTTAGCATAACTCTTGGCACAATGTAAGATTCACAAAACACAAATTGTTCCCGTTTATAAGGTTCAGGAAACCCATGAACCCATAGCAGATTTTGGTCACTGCTTCTAATACCAAAGACTTTTTAGGCCTCCAGAATTCCAGTTTAGACTCATATGCCCCAACATCGAAACACAGTACCCAATCATAGGCGGATCAGAATTTCAAATTAGATCTGCGGATGTATTAATCAGGGTTCTCCAGAGAAACAGAACAAATAAGATGGAGATATGGATTGTAGACAATAAATAGACATAGATACGGATAGAGATGATAGAAACATAGAAAGAAATTTATCTTAAGGGATTGGCTTCCGTAATTATGGAAGCTGAGAAGTCACAAGCGCTGCAGTTGGCAAGCTGAAGACCCAGGATAGCTGACAGTGTAGTTCCAGTCTGAAAGATGGCCAGCTTGAGACTCAAGAAGAGTCAGTGTTCAAATATTAATCTCATCCAGACACACCCTCACAAACACACTGAGAATAGGATTTGACCAAATGTCTCCATATCCTGGGGCCCAGTCACGGTGACATATATAATAAAATTAATCACAGGGAACATATGCTAAACCCTTGCTAGTCAAAGTGTGGTCTGTAAACCAGCAAGCGGCACCATCATCTCCTGGGAGCTAGTTAGAAATGTGGAATCGCAGGCCCCACCTCAGATCTTTTGAATCAGAATCTAAATTTTAACAAGATTTCCAGATGATTCATATGCACATTGAAGCTTGAGAAGTTTTGAGCTAAAACAAAAGCTGTAATTTCCAAGTGTAGTTTTTGAAGAATCAGTAGTATCAGCATAGGTGACGACAGGCTTGTTATACATGCGGATTCATGAACCTTATCTCAACTTAACTGACTAAGCATCTATGGGAATGAGGTCTGGGAAACTTTTTTAACAAGCACATTAAATGTTGAGAAACACTGAGTTACAACTAGACTCCCTCCTCCATAAGGACCAAATAAGCTGAGGCCTGAACAATAGGATGCTCTTTCAAATCAATAGTTTGTTTTTTTTAAGCTGACAAATTTGACTCCACCATTATTCTCTTCTCTGAGTTCTTTGATGCGTATAACCTTGTTGCTGGTCACGTATTTGGGGCATTCAGCCAGGAGGTCCTGCTGGGTATCCCAGATGGTCCAACTTTCCATCAGACTTGCTGCACAGTCACTATTCCCACCTCCCAGAAATGACCAGTCCCCACAAGGGATTTTTGACCTGGCCCAGGGAAGATATTGGTGTCAGTGTTGGAGGAAGAGAAGTATCTGGTATGGACAGTGGATGGGAGCTGAAAGGATTTTAAGACCATCTCACCCCACAATTCAATTGAAATTATTTCTCCGGAAACACACACACACACACACACACACACACACACACACGATGGTTATCTGCCCCTGAATAAAACTGAATGGTTTGATCGTGACCCTGGGCCTCCCACACATATTCAGGTATAATTCTATTAGCAGAGTTCATCCTGTCTCCTGCGTTTTTGGAGAAGATGGGACCAATTTGAGTGATCTGTATATATATGGATCTGGGTTTACATTTTTATTGGCTTACAAAAGATACAGGGCTTTGCAAGACTAAGAATTTTCCAAGGACTTTGCTGTTTTAAGTATCAGATATATTACTGTTGTTTGTAGGAGACTGCTTAGAAATTGCCTTGGTATATTTTTGACAGCCAGTGTATATAAATGTGTGCATGTATTTACAGACATGTATGTATTTACAGTCGTGTGCACATATTTCTTTAAGAATACTCATACTTTGCACCATGAGTTTGTTTGCTTCTTTTTTTCTTTTTCTTTCTTTTTTTTTTTTTTTTTTTTGAGATAAAGTCTCACTCTGTTGCCAAGGCTGGAGTGTGACCTCAGCTCATTGCAGCCTCGACCTCCCAAACTCAAGCATTCCTTCCACCTTATCCTCCCTAGTAGCTGGGAATACAGGCACGTACCACCATGCCTGGCTAATTTGTGTATTTTAGTAGAGATGAGGTTTCACCACGTTGCCCAGGCTGTTCTTAAATTCCTGGGCTCAAATAATCCACCTGTCTCAGCCTGCTAGAGTGCCGGGAGTATATAGGCGTGAGCCACTACACCTGACTATTTTTCTTGTTATGTACTCTTTTTTTCAATACTTAAAGTTCTGGGATACATGTGCAGAATGTGCAGGTTTGTTACATAGGTATACAGATGCCATGGTGGTTTGCTGCACCCATCAACCTGTCGCCTACATTAGGTATTTCTCCTAATACTCTCCCTCCCCTAGTCTCCCAACCCTGAACAGATCACAGTGTGTGATGTTCCCCTCCCTAAGTCCATGTGTTCTCATTGTTCAACATCCACTTCTCACATGAGTGAGGACATGTGGTGTTTGGTTCTCATTGTTCAACACCCACATTCTCACATGAATGAGAACATGTGGTGTTTGGTTTTGTTCCAGTGTTAGTGTGTTGAGAATGATGGTTTCCAGCTTCATCCATGTCCCTGCAAAGGACATAAACTCATCTTTTTTTATAACTGCATAGTATTCCATGGTGTATATGTGCCACATTTTCTTTATCAAGTCTATCATTGATGGGCATTTGGGTTGGTTCCAAGTCTTTGCTATTGTGAATATTGCTGCAATAAACATACACGTGTATGTTTCTTTATAGTAGAATGATTTACAATCCTTTGGGTATATACTCAATAATGTGATTGCTGGGTCAAATGCTATTTCTGGTTCTAGGTTCTTAAGGAATCGTCACACTGTCTTCCACAATAGTTGAACTGATTTACAGTCCCACCAACAGTGTAAAAGCATTTCTATTTCTCCACATCCTCCCAAATATCTGTTATTTCCTGTCTTTTTAATGATCACCATTCTAATTGGTGTGAGATGGTATCTCATTGTGGTATTGATTTGCATTTCTCTAATGACCAGTGATAATTAGCTTTTTTTCATGTTTCTTGGCCGCATAAATGTCTTCTTCTTCTTCTTCTTCTTCTTTTTTTTTTTTTTTTTTGTTTGTTTTGTTTTTGAGACTGAGTCTCACTCTGCTGTCCAGGCGGAAGTGCAGTGGTGCAATCTCGGCTCACCACAACCTCTGCTCCTGGGTTCAAGTGATTCTCCTGCCTCAGCCTCCTGGGTAGCTGGGACTACAGGCACATGCCACCATGCCCAGCTAATTTTTGTATTTTTAGTAGAAAGGGGGTTTCACTATGTTGACCAGGCTGATCTCGAGCTCCTAACCTCATGATCTGCTCCCCTCAGCCTCCTAAAGTGCTGGGATTACAAGCGTGACCTAACGCACCCAGACAATGTATTATTCTGAGAAGTGTCTGTTCATATCCTTTGTGCACTTTTTGATGGATTTTTTTAATTGTAAATTTGTTTAAGTTCCTTATGGGTTCTGGATATTAGCCCTTTCTCAGATGGGTAGATTGCAAAAATGTTCTCCCATTTTATAGGTTGCCTGTTCACTCTGATGATAATTTCTTTTGCTGTGCAGAAACTCTTTAGTTCAGTTAGATCCCATTTGTCAATTTTGCCATTGCTCTTGGTGTTTTCGTCATGAAATCTTTGCCCATGCCTATGTCCTAAATTGTATTTCCTAGGTTTTCTTCCAGGGTTTTTATGGTTTTAGGTCTGACATTTAAGTCTTTATTCCATCTTGAGTTAATTTTTGTATAAGGTGCAAGGAAGAGGTTCAGTTTCAGTTTTTTTGCATATGGCTAGCCAGTTTTTCCAACACCATTTATTAAATAGGGAATCCTTTGCCCATTGCTTCTTTTTGTGAGGTTTGTCAAAGATCAGATTATTGTAGGTGTGTGGCATTATTTCTGAGGCTCTGTTCTGTTCTGCTGGTCTATATGTCTCTTTTGGTACCAGTACCATGCTGTTTGGGTTACTGTAGACTTGTAGTTATATATAGTTTGAATTCTGTATATCCTTGTAGCCTTGTATAGTTTGAATTCAGGTAGCATGATGCCTCCAGCTTTGTTCTTTTTGCTTAGAATTGTCTTGGCTGTGCAGACTCCCTTTTGGTTCCTTATGAAGTTTAAAGTGGTTTTTCCAGTTCCGTAAAGAAAATCAATGATAGCTTGATGATAATAGTACTGAATCTATAAATTACTTTGGGAGTATGGCCATTTTCACGATATTGATTCTTCCTATCCATGAGCATGGAATATTTTTCCATTTGTTTGTGTCCTCTCTTATGTCCTTGAGCACTAGTTTGTAGTTCTCCTTGAAGAGGTCCTTCACATCCCTTGTAAGTTGTATTCCTAGGTATTTTATCCTCTTTGTAGCAATTGTGAATGGGAGTTCACTCATGATTCGGCTCTCTGTTTGTCTGTTATTGGTGTATAGGAATGCTTGTGATTTTTGCACATTGATTTTATATCCTGAGACTGCTGAAGTTGCTTATCAGCTTATGAAGATTTTGGGCTGAGATGATGGGGTTTTCTAAATATACAATCATGTCACCTACAAAGAGAGACTATTTGACTTCCTCTCTTCCTATTTGAATACGCTTTATTTCTTTCTCTTGCCTGATTGCCCTGGCCAGAACTTCCAATACTGTGATGAATAGGAGTGGTGAAAAAGGGCATCCTTGTCTTGTGCAGGGTTTCAGAGAATGCTTCCAGCTTTTGCTCACTCAGTATGTTATTGGTTGTGGTTTTGTCATAAATAACTGCTATTATTTTGAGATGCAGTCCATCAATACCTAGTTTGTTGAGAGTTTTTAGCATGAAGAGGTGCTGAATTTTATCGAAGGCCTTCTCTGCATCTATTGAGATAATCATGTGGTTTTTGTCATTGGTTCTGTTTCTGTGATGGTTTACATTTCTTGATTTGCATATGTTGAACCAGCCTTGCAGCCAAGGAATGAAGCTGACTTGATCGTGATGGATAAACATTTCGATGTGCTGCTGGATTCAGTTTGCCAGTATTTTATGGAGGATTTTCACATCGATGTTCATCAGGGATATTGGTCTGAATTTTCTTTTTTTCTGTTGTGTCTCTGCCAGGTTTTTGTATCAGGATGATGGTGGCCTCATAAAATGGGTTCAGAAGGAGTACCTCTTTTTCTATCGTTTGAAATAGTTTCAGAAGGAATGGTACCAGCTCCTCTTTGTACCGCCTCTGGTAGAATTTGGCTGTGAATCCGTCTGTTTCTGGGCTTTTTTTGGTTGGTAGGCTCTTAATTACTGCCTCAATTTCAGAACTTGTTATTGATCTATTCAGGGATTAGACTTCTTCCTGGTTTAGTCTTGAGAGGGTGTATATGTCCAGGAATTTACCCATTTCTTCTAGACTTTCTGTTTTATTTGTGTAGAGATGTTTATAGTATTCTCTGAGGGTAGTTTGTATTTCTGTGGGATCAGTGGTAATATCCCCTTTACCATTTTTTTTATTGTGTCTATTTGATTCTTCTCTCTTCTTTATTAGTCTGGCTAGCAGTCCGCCTATTTTGTTAATGTTTTCAAAAAACCAGCTCCTGGATTTATTTTTTGTTTGTTTTTTTTCCTTCGGATTTATTTACTGTTTGAAAGGATTTTCGTGTCTCTATCTCCTTCAGTTCTGCCCTGATCTTAATTATTTCTTGTCTTCTGCTAGCTTTTGAATTCGTTTGCTCTTGCTTCTCTAGTTCTTTTAATTGTAATGTTAGGGTGTTGATTTTAGATCTTTCCAGCTTTCTCCTGTGGGCATTTAATACTATAAATTTCTCTCTAAACACTGCTTTAGCAGTGCCACAGAGATTCTGGTACATTGTGTCTTTGTTCTCATTGGTTTCAAAGAACTTATTTCTTTCTGCTTTAATTTCATTATTTGCCCAGTAGTCATTCAGGAGCAGGTTGTTCAATTTCCATGTAGTTGTGTGGTTTTGAGTGAGTTTCTTAATCCAGAGTTCTAATTTGATTGCACTGTGGTCTGAGAGACTATTTGTTATGATTTCGGTTCTTTTGCTTTTGCTGAGGAGTGGTTTACTTCCAATTATGTGATTGATTTTAGAATAAGTGCAATGTGGTTCTGAGAAGAATGTATATTCTGTTCATTTGAGGTGGAGAGTGCTGTAGGTGTCTATTAGGTCAGCATAGTCTAGAGCTGAGTTCAAGTCCTGGATATCCTTGTTAATTTTCTGTCTCGTTGATCTGTCTAATACCGACAGAGGGTTGTTAAAGTCTACCACTATTATTGTGTGGGAGTCTAAGTCTCTTTGTAGGTCTCTACGAACTTGCTTTATGAATCTGGGTGCTCCTGTATTGGGTGCATATATATTTAGGATAGTTAGCTCCTCTTGTTGCATTGATCCTTTTACCATTATATAATGCCCTTCCTTGTCTTTTTTTAATCTTTGTTGGTTTAAAGTCTGTTTTATCAAAGACTAGGATTGCAACCCCTGTTTTTTTTCTCTTTCCATTTGCTTCGTAAATAGTCCTCCATCCCTTTATTTTGAGCCTATGTGTGTCTTTCCACATGTGATGGGTCTCCTGAATACAGCACACTGATGGGTCTTGGCGTTATGCACTCTTTTTAGGGCCTAGGAATTGTGAAAATTAAACAATAATCTTTAAATAACTGCTAGGCTCATGGGGTTCATTAAGTAAGTGGGAGGGGGAAAGTAGAGGGGCTGTGTCCCCAAAGTGAGTAACAAGTGCACTCCAAGAGTGAGGAGATCTCAGGGACTCCAAGAAGGTGGATGATCACTTTGGGTATAGATTTTGATCCCTGCTAAAATGAAAATAGTCCTGGAATTTTTACTTTTCAGTTATCAGTGGATAACTAAATACTCAGAATGGATATACAAAACTCACTCTTTCAACAAGTATTTTTTTTAGCTTTGCCAGGCAAAAGGTTAAAGGGGAAGTTAGAAATGCAAGGAGGAGAAGGAATAAGAAAAAACCGCAGAGAAGAATTGGAATAAGGAAAAAGGAGAGACTGAGTACTTAGGCTCCTTCTTGCCTGGAATGCTCATTCATTCATTCAACAAATGTTTTTTGAGTATCTACTATTTGTGAGACACAAGACACTAGTCACTAGAGATATAGCAATAAATGTGAGCAAAACAGACGAAAATCTCTGTCTTCATGGATCTTACATGACAGCGCAGAGAGATAGGTGATAAAGTAAGAAAATATATAGTATATTAGATTGTTGTAAATGTTATGGAAAAAACACAGCAGGATATGGGGAACGTCATGTCAGAAGTTGCAATTTTTGAATGTGGGAGGGGCAGAGAAGGCCTTGCTGAGAATATGACATTTGAGTTAAGACTTAAAGGAGGTGAGGAAGTAAGGAAGATGAATTATTGCCGGAAGAACTTCAAAGGCAGAAGGCAATAGCAAGGATAAGGGTCCTGAGATGGGACTCTAGTTGGCATGTCCACAGAAAAGTGCAGAAACCAGTGTGACTGGACCAGAGTGAGCAGCCGGAGGTAAGGTTGAAGACGGACGGGCAGAGCAAGAGATCAGATCATGAGGACCTGGCAGGCCAATGGAAGGATTTAAGCTTTTATTCAGAGTGAGGTGTAAAGCTGTTGGAGGATTGTGAACAGATTTGAGTTTATCAGGCCATTTCTCTAAATTTAAGAATATTATATATATACATATACCACACACACACACACACACACACACACACACACACACACACACAGTCAAAAGATCAAACAGTTCATAGAAGTATGAACCGGAAAGCAAAACTCTCCCATCCATCATCGCATCTATCCCCAGTAGATCGTTTCTCCAAAGATAAACACTATTTTTAGTACGTTGAATAAACTTCAAGAAAAAAGTATATTATATACATATATATATGTATATATGGAGAGAGAGAAAAAGGGAAAGAAAGAGGCATATTTTCTGTTTTTATTTACACAAATGAAATCATACTTTTTACACAGTTCATAGCTTCATGGTTTATCCAAATAGGTCCATATAAATGTATCTCATCTCTTTCTTTTTAATGACTGCATAATGACAGTGCATAAGTATATCATCATTTATTAAAGCAATTTCTTATTGTTGGATATTTAAGTTGTTTCTAGGGTTTTTCTGTTATAAACTATGGCTACAATGAATATCCTGATAAATACCCCTTTAAGCTCAATAATAATAATAACAGCTAATGCTTATTGAGCGCTTACTACATGTTAGGTACTGTGCTAAGCACCTTACATGCCATATCTCATTTTATTTTTACAAGAACTCTATGAGGTCAGTACTCCTATTATCTTCATTTTGCAGATGAAGAAACTGAGGCTTAAAGAGGGTAAGGAACTTTCCTAAGATCACAAAGCTAAGTTGTAGAGACAGAAATTGAACGCAGACAGTCTCACTCCAGAGCCTGTGCTCTTAATCACTATGCAATATAAGTAGAGTTGCTAGGTAGAGGATATGTACACTAAAAGGTGTAGTTGCTAAATTGCCTACTCCCCTATGCTTTCATCAACACTGGATGTGACCAATCTCTTTAAAAGTTTGCCAGGATGCTTGGTTAAAAAAAATAGCATCTTGCTGATTTGATTTGCATTTATTTGTTTATAATAAGGCTGAACTTTAATAATATGTGTATTTGTCATTTGCATCTCTCTTTTTGGAGACAGAGTTTTGCTTTTGTTGCCCAGGCTAGTGTGCAATGGCGCAACCTCAGCTCACTGCAACTTCTGCCTCCTGGGTTCAAGCAATTCTCCTGCCTCAGCCTCTGTAGTAGCTGGGATTACAGGCATCTGCCACTTTGCCCAGCTGATTTTTTTTTTTTTTTTTGGAGACAGGGTTTCACCATGTTGACCAAGTTGGTCTGGAATTTCTGACCTCAGGTGATGCACCCACCTTGGCCTCCCAAAGTGCTAGGATAACAGGTGTGAGCCATCACACTCGGCCTGTATTTATTTTTATTTAAACTGACCATTCATATTATTTGCTCATTTGTTTCTGGGTTGTTCGTGTTTTTCTTTTGATTTGCTTGAGCTCTCTGGAAATTAAGGAAATTCTAAGTGTTGCAAACATATTGTAGTTTGTCATTTGTCTTTTGACTTTGTTTTTGTATTTTTTTGCTGTGGCAAGGTTTTAAATGTTTATGTAGTCACATTTATCCAATATGTAATGTTTTTGAATTTGTTGCCTGCTTAGAAAGGTCCATCCCTTTCCAGGATTGTATATATTTAAATTCTCCAATACTTTCTTTATGTACTTTTAACTTTTTATTTTTATATTAAAATGTTTGATTAAGCCATAATTAATTCTGGTGTAAAAAGTAAGTTAGAGAATTCAGCTAGCTTGTTGTACAAGTATAATTTCTGAATAATTCATCTTCCCCTCCCTTGACTTGCTATGCCATCTTTTAAATATACTAATTTCCCACATGTATCTAGGACTGTTAATAGACATTGATCTATTTTTTTCTCTAGAACCCAACGGTTTTAATGTAGCATCAAAACATGTTTTAATATCTGATGGGCCTTATTCCTCTTTAATGCTATTTTTAAGAATTGTTTTGGATTTTATTTATTCTTTTCCCCCTAGGTTTCAGTTTCCCCTTTTCCCTTCTCTCCCCCACCGAGAACAGCAGCCATTCCCCTGGTTTATTGATATTGTCTGAATTCTGTTCATTTGTTCAACAAATATTTACTGAGAATTGCCGATTGACAGATACCATATTACAGACTAGAGATATAAAAGTAAATAAGGACACAGTCTTTGTCCTCACAAAACTCATAGCCCACTGGGGTATATCTGTATCTATAACTCAACAGATAACTACAACACAATTTATTCATTGCATTTCCTGAAAGATACATGAGTACTGTGGGTCCCTGGCAGAAAAGTAACTAATCTAGGCTTTGGAGGAGGTGGTACATGAGCTCACCCTTGAAGGACTAGGATTAATAGGAGTAAACTAGATAAAGGGGAAAGAAATGGAAGTGTGTTTCAGGGAAAGTAAGCCTCTTGTGCAAAAGATCAGAAACATGATAAGTTCAACAGGCCACAAAGAGTAGATAGCTGTAGTTAAAGTGTAGGTCACGTGGGAAGTGTTGGGGTGGGGTGAGAGATGTGACATATGTCTGGGATGCAAGAGCTGGGTCACAGCAATCCCATTACTGGGTATATGCCCAAAGGATTATAAATCATTCTACTATAAAGACACATGCACATTTATGTTTATTGTGGCACTGTTCACAATAGCAAAGACTTGGAACCAACCTAAATGCTCATCAATGATAGACTGGATAAAGAAAATGTGGCATATACACCATGGAATACTATGCAGCCATAAAAAAGGATGAATTCATATCCTTTGCAGGGACATGGATAAAGCTGGAAACCATCATTCTCAGCAAGCTGACACAAGAACAGAAAACCAAACACTGCATGTTATCACTCATAAATGGGTGTTGAACAATGAAAACAAACGGACACAGGGAGGGGAACAACACACTGGTGCCTGTCAGGGGTGGAGGGGCTAGGAGAGGGATAGCAGGGGGTGGGGGGATAGGGGAGGGACAGTATTAGGAGAAATACCTAATGTAGATGATGGGGTGGTGAATGCAGCAAACCATCATGGCACGTGTATATTTACAAAACAAACCTGCACTTTCTGCACATATACCCCAGAACTTAAAGTATAATTTAAAAAAAAAAGACTTGAGTCACATGTGGAGGGTCTTGAGTGTTGTGCTAAGTAGGCTGACCTTTACCCTGTAAGCAATATGGGATTGCATTGTTATGTTTTAAGCAGAGGAGAGGCATGACCACATTCTCGTGTTAGAGAATGGCTGCAGAGTGGAGAATGGGTGGCAAAAGGGAAAAAATAGGACTAAGAAGATGAGTTAGGAGACCTCTGCAGTAAAGCAACGCAGGTGAGAAATGAGGATGATCTGGACTAGGGTAGTGATTATGGAGGTGAAGAAAAGTAGATGGCTTCGAGAGATGTGAAGAAGTTAGAAATCACATGAAGTAATGATTAGTTGGACTTGAGTGGTGAGAAGAAGGTATTGAGAATGCCTTCTAGGTTTAATGAGCTAGGATAAATGGGGAATAGGCTTGGGAGGAATGTGAAAAATTAGTGTATGCTGAGAAGTTCCCAGTATTATGGACCTATTCCTCCTCCTGCATCAAATTGATTTATCCTGTGTCCCAGGCCCTCAAGAGCTCTGTCCACCCTTTCTAATTTACTCTAAGGCTTTACAAACTAGTTCGTATTTCCATATACAGGGAGCATTTTAATTTGGCAGCATTTGTAAGGCTTTCATCTATAAAAGTGATTCTAATAATGGGAGTTTGTGGCAGGCCAACGGATAAATAGATTTTTAGCAGAAAGGTTTCAAATTAAACCATAGTCCCTAGCCTACTCCTCAAAGCAGATCCTAGTACTGTGTTCTAAAGGCAGATCTGGTGTCACTGTAAGGTGGAGGGAGGAAAGACGTGGACTTTGGAATGGTCAGAGGCTGGACCAGACATCAACAAAATTAGGTCCCGTGCCTAACTGGAACAATCTGTCCTCCCTGGTCTAGTCTCCCACATGTCGGGCTCCCTCTGCCCCAAAAGGAATGTGACCTTAGGGTTCTGGAACAAACAGTCCTGGGAGACAGGGAGTTATTAGATGAGCCCGTCACTGAGCCCTTGAAACCAGGCACAGCATTTACTGTGGAAAGAAAACTGGCATTCTGAATTCTCAAGGAGGGAGAAGAGCAGCCTGACATCAGAGGAGAGGGATTCACGTTGTCATGGCAACCATAAGAGTTATACTGTATTGTTTGTACCCAGAATTTAACAGATTATCCTTGGGCTAAAAAAAAAAAAAAAAAGGAAAGTGTCACCCCTTTCACTTCAACATCACCATCACAGGACACCTGCCACCTTTCTGTGTGGGATTTTTATTTGTTCACTCGTCATATGTCACTTGGGTATTTATTGATGTACTAATCTGCCTTCCTCCATTTTTTTCTCCTTTCCTTCCTTCCCTGCATCTGACCAGCACAGCCAGAAGGGGCCATTTGTCTTCCCACAGATGGTGCCAGTAAATCAAACTTCTGGCTGGTGGAAACTGGGGCCCTGGAAAACCTCCCAAGTTGGGAGGCGTCCTTCCTACGCCTTAGCGCTACTTCTGGTCTGCCCTGAGAGAGCCGGGAAGTGTGAAATGGGAAAGAAAGGACCTCTGGCCTCTGGGAAAAGGCTGTCTGTCCAAAAAGGTGACAGAATATCAAGCACCCATGGAACCACAGAGATTATTTTCCCAGCCCAGACCCGTATTGGGTTATTGGAGAACCTTAGCCTTATCTTTCCTGAGATGACATAGTTTCAGGCTGTGGTCAGTAGGCAGGGAGCTCACTCAAGTTTTAGCATTAAAGGTGTCAGAGCAGTATTAAGGATTTGGAAATTGAAGAGACACCATTTTAGAATCTTTACACAAGTCAGCAGGAATTTCCTCATCAGCACATGTTTCTTCTCATGTCACAGAAGGTAAACTGAGATAGAAAAGATACACCCAGCCAGGTTAAAGGAAAGTGAATCAAAGAAGGATCTGGAAGTAACACAGTGCTTATTAATTCTCTAGCTCCAGTTAACCCCTCCTCCCATCGATTACACTGACATCACCTAGCATTTTAATCCCATGGTCTAATTGGTATCCTGTTTATTAAGCTTTAAAAATCCTTTTCTTTCTTTCCCCTTCCTGGCTCAGTAACTCTCACTTTGGAAATCTCTGGAGATTTTAATTTCCGGAAGAGCCTCTTGTCATCCCTTACAGTAAGTCTTTTCATTTCACCTCGTTTAAGTATATTGGCTGGTTTAAAGGCTTAATTGCGATGAAGAAGATTAAGTCCGAATTTAATAAGCATTAAGAGTAGAACAACATCCTTTATTTCTTCTGGCTTCAATAACGATTGCATTTGCCTTTTTATCTTTAATGGAAAAGTTCAGATATCCCAAACAGGGGCAAGGAGGTGGGCTAGAGAGAAGGGCAAGATGTTTAGCTGGCCTTTTTTCTGAAGTCTGTGGTTGTTGCTGCTGCAGTGGCAGCAGACAAATGGTTGGAAGGTAAGGGGTTTGGATTTGATTCGGGAAAAACTCAAGATGAAGCAGGCAGCGAGGGAAAAAGGAGAACCTCCAAGCTCTTCCCCAGTTTCCAAATGGGCTCTTTACTTTTACCAGCATGATTGGCGTCAAGAACACTTTGGATTCTCTAAGTCTCTTGGCATGAGTGTAGACAGATCTTTTTTTCCTGTTAGTACAGCTAACACCAGATTAGCATTTTTCAAAAAGAACTTGACTAGAAAATGAAGGGAAACACAAAACTAAAAAAAGAAAATGCAAATGCATAGAAATGAACACAGATTCTAAGATAAAGTCTAGCCCCAGATTAACTCAACTGGCACAGACTACCACTCACCCACATGTGCACACGCACACACACATATACACACCTGGTCCTTTCTCCTCCTCAACCCTATCTGCGGAACTCTGCCTCAAGCCACTCCCTCTCCCTTTCAGGCATGGAGTGTTTCTCTTATGTATTGCAGTCTTGCCTCTCTCCTCTATTACATTCCTTACCCCTCTGTTTTCTGATGATCCCAACACATGTTTGTCTCTTTCTAGTGGACTGTAAAGCTCTGAAAAGACAGGGACTAATCATAATCATCTTTGTACCCACAGTATCTGGCATGTGAAATCAACCGTAAATGATTGTGGAACTGAAGTGTACCAGATTAGATCTCCGCAACCTAGAATCATGACTATCCTTGTAAAGTAGCTTCTCTAAAAGCAAGGTTCTAAGAGCAGACAGTGCTTTACACTCTAAGCTTATATTTGTTTAACGCTGTGTAAACAGTTTGGGCAATTTAGAATAGTACTGCCTTATAATTGTATAGAACTCTGTGGTTTTTCAAAACATGTTTCACACAATATCTCATTTGATCCTAACAGCCCTGTAAGGAAATAAGACTCAGATTCAATAACTAGCCCAAAGTGATAGAGCTATGTAATAGTAAAGTTAGAACTAGATCCATGTTTTTTAATACTTAATCCAGTAGTACTTCTAGTTTGACACGCTGTATTCTCAGAGACCTTTTTTGATTGTGTCATCAGTAACCTCATGAAACAATGCTAAGGCTTGCCTCCCACTATCCTCTCTGTCATTCACCCACCCACTATGCACCAGCCCAGATAGGAAGAAAGTCCAGCAATCATCCTGGAGCAAGCAAGTAGAAGAACCTTGCCAAATCATAACTAAGTGCCATAAGACCCAGCAATCTTATTCCTAAGAATGTATCCTAGCAAATCCCCCCAATTCAGAATAACTTTTCTTAAAAAGATGTGCTATTTAAGCCAAACATCGGTGAGAAGAAATCAGCCAGTGGATTAACAGTTTCCTACCTCTGAAATAACTGGACAGGTGTGGAACAATGTATCCATAAGGGTGTTCATAGTTAGGTTACAGTGGGAATATGCTGGAAACTAACTAATATCTAACAACAGGGGAAGATATAAAAAAATTAAGGCACAATCATACTGTGGACTGTCATGAAGTCAAATAAAACCAATGATTTGATGTACATCTATATTTATTGACATGGAAATATACCCATGGCACTGTAAAGCTTTTTAAAATGCAGAATGAAAATCAGCATTATAATATAACATTACACTTCAGGAAACAGTCTGGAAGGGTATTTTTAAAATATTAACAATAGCGGAATGTGTGACCTTGAGATTGATGGAAAAATATGTGATCTTCATTTTTTCTTATATATATATTTTTTGCAATAAACACACATTACTTTTGCCTTAGAAAATATGTAACACATAATTTTTAAAGGAAGAACTGAATGCCAACCCTTACATTTATGGTCAATTGATTTTTGACAAGAGTAAAAATTTTGGCTCAATAATAGCCTTTTCAACAAATATTGATGGAACAACTGAATATTCACATGCAAACGAATAAATTTGGACTCCAATCTTACACCATAATCAAAAATTAACTCCAAATAGATTCCTAAATATAAGACCTAAATAGCTAAAACTATAAAATTATTTGCAGGAAACTTGTATGTAAATTTAATTCTTTGAGCTTAGAGCATTGTCTTCCCCCTCGGTGATTTTTCAAAACTGTAACTACCGTCAGACAGGTATATAAATAGGTTGTTTTAGACCTTGGTCTATGGTAAAAAATACTGTGTGTGTGTGTGTGTGTGTGTGTGTGTGTGTGTGTGTTGAGGAAAGGTGTACACAGCGGAAGAAGGAGCCCTCCACTATCGGTCTTCTCCTGCTTCACACTACGGATATTAGCAAAGTGCTATTTTCTGAGCTTGTAGGACCAGGAGTTTATTTTCATAAGAAAAAGGAGTGAGGGGTAACCTAGACTAGGTGCATAAAAAAGACCTCAGCTGAAATCTGCTCCTGGGCAGAGGTAAGATCTTTCTAAGCTATGCCTTTCACAGCACAGCCTTCTCTATTCATTCCCTAAACTGTAGCCATCTTGGCTTACTTGTAAGTAGACTTGCTCTGTCTCCGTCCACCCCATACTCATATTAATGTGTTCCTTTGTATTAAATTGGATGTTGCCTCCTGCTACTTGAGTCTTCTAGGTAGGCACAATTTTTGTTTATCTTAGGTAAAGTTTCCTGGAAACCGATGCTAATACAGAGATTTGCGTACAAGAGGTTTATTAGGGAATACATTTGGGATCAACGCCTGTGAGGAAGTGAGGGAAGCAGGACTTGAAGGAGGGAGAAGTTGAAATGGAAAGCTCCAGCTGCTCCCATGGGAGCTCTGGAGCTAGAATGGCCTTTCAAAGTTGTCTGAAACTGAGGCAAGGAGTGTGAGTCTTTGTACTCTCATTGGATGCATGCAGCTTACAACCTCTATCCTTCCTGGGAGGACATAACCATGGGTAAGGCCACCTTAGGCCAAAAGCAATTCCCTAAAGAGGGACACAGCTGTGAGTCATCAGCAGCCAACACTTCCAGCAGCTGGAGGACATCCGGGTGGTGCACCACAATATCCATGACAGTTAACCTGGCCAAACCTCAGATAAAGCTTTCAGAACAGGTTGCTATGAATCCTTTTACCTCTCTTCCCACATTTTTTCATGGCTGGAATTGACAATTAGGAAGAAAGTTATAGGACTCCCAGATTTTGGATGTGAGCAACTGAAGAAGTTTTTCTTTTTTTTTCTTTTTTTTTTTTTTTTTTTTTGAGTCTCACTCTGTCACCCAGGCTGGAGTGCAGTGGCACAATCTTAGGTCACTGCAACCTCTGCTTCCTGGGTTCAAGCAATTCTCTTGCCTCAGCCTTCCAAGTAGCTTGGATTACAGGTGTGTGCTACCACGCCCAGCTAATTTTTGTATTTTTTAGTAGAGAAGGAGTTTCACCATGTTGGCCAGGCTGGTCTTGAACTCCTGACCTCAAGTGACCCACCCACTTCCCAAAGTGCTGGGATTACAGCCAGCCACTGCACCCAGCCCAACTAAAGAACTTTTTAAAAAGTCCCTGATTTGGGAAAATAGATGATTGTTGGTGCAGTTTATTGAGATGGATGAGAGAAAAGCTCAGGGCAGAGAGAAATCAAGATTTTGGTCGTGGACAAGCTAAGTTTGAGATGTCTGTGAAGCATCCAAATGGAGATGTAAATTAGGTAATTGAATATATGAGTGTAGAGCTTAGAGAAGTCTGGGATGTTTCTGTTACTTGGGATTTAGGATTGTGTTGAAAGGCATAGGAATGAATGAGATCATTTAAGGAGGGAGTACAGAATAAGAGGAGAAAACCTAGAACTGAGTCTTATGGAATCTTTAGCATTTAATGGCTGGATAGAGGAGGATAAGGAGACAGATGGAGTAATCAGAGAGGTAGGAAGAATGCCACAAGAGTACTGTGTCACAAAAGCAATGGGAAGAGAACGGTTTAAAGAATGAAGAAGTGGTTAGCAGAATTAATTGCTGGACTCTTCATGGGCTAGAATGTGTCAGGAAAAATAAATAAATAAATATTGTTGGGAAGTAAAGCAAATTGAGGATAGAATTTTTTCTTTTGGATTTAACAACATGAGAAGCCATTGGTGATCTTCGTAAGAGCTCATTTGGGGAAATTTTGCGGACAGAAGGCCACATTGGTGTGGGTTGAATAATGAGTAGAAAGTGAGGCAATAAAGTCAGTGAGTATAGAATATTCAATAAATTGGCTGTGATTAATAAGGAGCAAAGAAATATGGGGCAGTTAACAGAAAGGGTGTGTGAATTTGAAGAATTTATTTGCTTTTCTGCTGCTAGCTTACTTGTTTTTGGAAGTTTTCATTGAAGTATAACATACATTAAAAAAACACACAAATCAGGTGTACAGTTTGATGAATTTCCACAATCTGAATACAATCCATGGGATCTGCATCCAGATTAAAAAAATGAAAAGAACACCCCAGAAGACCCCTTGTGACCAATTCAGCAACTAGCTCCTACAAGAGTAACCATTATCCTAGCTTCTAACACCACAGAGTATTTTTCCTTATTTTTGAACTCTAATAGAGTCATCCAATAGGTATTCTTCTGTGTCTGGCTTTTATCACACAGGATTGCTTGTGAGATACATCCATATTATTACATGGAATAGCATTGCACTCACTCTCATTGTAGCATATTATCCCAGTGTGTTAATTTATCCATTCTACTGTAAAGGATATTTGGGTAGTTTCCAGTTTGAGGTCAATACAAGCAGGACATTCTTATATGCATTTCTTCTTTTAAATACTCAAATGAACCTTGAATGTATTTCAAACAAATGATTTTTCACAAAGCACTCAAACTTTAAAAAAACGTAACTTTGTAAAACAATACACAAATCTTTTTTTATTGTACTTTAGGTTCTGGGGTACATATGCAGATCATGCAGGATTGTTGCATAGGTACATACATGGCAATGTGGTTTGCTGCCTCCATCCCCCCATAACCTATATCTGGCATTTCTCCCCATGTTATCCCTCCCCAACTTCCCCACTGCCTGCTGTCCCTCCCCTATCCCCCCACAGCAGACCCGAGTGTGTGATGCTCCCTCACTGTGCCCACGTGTTCTCATTGTTCAACATCCACCTATGCCTGAGAACATGCGGTGTCTGGTTTACTGTTCTTGTGTCAGTTTGCTGAGAATGATGGTTTCCAGATTCATCCATGTCCCTACAATGGACACGAACTCATAGTGTTTTATGGCTGCATAGTATTCCATGGTGTATATGTGCCACATTTTCCTTGTCCAGTCTATCATGGATGGGCATTTGGTTGGTTCCAGGTCTTTGCTATTGTAAAGAGTGCCACAATAATGATACATGCGCCTGTGTCTTTATAATAGAACGATTTATAATCCTTTGGATATATACCCAGTAATGAGATTGCTGGGTCAAATGGAATTTCTATTTCTAGGTCCTTGAGGAATTGCAAATCTTAAAGATCATCCTATGATCTGATTTTGTAAATTAACTTTGAGAATCTCAGAGCAATTTATTAAGAATCTAAATATTCATGAGATGTTCCTAGTTATATTTCCATATATTTGAGTGTTACAATGAAAGAGTTCCTCGAAAACTAATCCCCTCTGTAAATCTCCAAATGATTTTCCAGTTTCAAGTAATCCGTGAGCCCATTTATGGCCACATTCCTTAAATGTTTGCTACAACGTAAGCCAGCAGTTAAGTACTGGAAAGAGACTTTTATTTCCAGGATCCATGTGGATAGGCAACAAGTCAAATTCAAACATCTTATTTAAAATATATTTTTTTAATTGAAGTGAAACTTACATAACATAAAATTAACCCTTTATTTATAAAAGCAAACAGTTCAGTGGCATTTAGTACATTCATGATGTTGTGCAACAATCACCTCTGTCTAGTCCCAAAACATCTTGATCATCCCAAAAGGAAGCCTTTTACCCATTAAGCAGATCTCTGCATTCCTCCTTATTCCCTCTCTCTGCCCCTTACAACCACCAACCTGTCTTCTGTTCCTCTGGATTTGTGTATTCTGAATATTTTGTATAAGTGGAATCATACAATATGTGACCTCTTGTGTCTGGCTTCCTTCACTTAGCATTGAGTTTTTAAGGTTCATCTACACATTGCAGCGTATGTCTGTACTTCGTTCATTTTTATTGCTGAATAACATTCCGTTTTATGAACGTAGCACAGTTTGTTTATCCATTCTTTCATTGATAGATATTTAAGCTGTTTCCACCTTTGGGCTATTGCGAATAGTACTGATGTGAACGTGAGTATACATGTATTTGTTATAGTACCTGTTTTCAATTCTTTTGGGTATACACCTTGGAGTGAAATTGCTGGGTAATATCATAATTCTATGTTTCACATTTTAAGGAACCACCAAACTTTTCTGCACAGTGGCTCAACCACTTTACATTACCATGAGAAATGTAGAAAGTGTTCTGCAATTTAAGACAGTCTCTCCACATCCTCTCCAACACTTATTATTTCCTGTTCTTATTTTCTTTCATTTCTTGATAATACTCATCATGGTATATGTGAAAACCTCATTGCAGTTTTTATTTAAATTTCCTAATGACTAATGATGTCAGGCATCTTTTCTGTTCACGTGCTCTTTGGCCATTTGTACATCTTCTTTGGAGAAATGTCTCTTCAAATGATTTGTCCATTTATAATTAGGTTGTTTGTCTTTTTGTGTTGAATTGGAAGAGTTCTTTATATTTTCTGAACGTTAGACCCTTATTAGAAATGTGATTTACAAATATATCTTTTCCCATTGTGTAGATCGTCTTTTCACATTCTTGATAATGTCCTTTAATGCAATTGAGATAATCACGTGGTCCTTTTCCTTCCTTCTATTAATGTAGTGGTTTACATTGATTGATTTTCCTTTGTTAAACCACCCTTGCATTCCTAGGATAATTCTACTTGGTCATGGAAAATCATTTTTAATATGTTATTGGACTTAGTTGGCTAGTATTTTCTGAGGATTTTTGCATCTATATTCATAAAGGATACTGATCTATAACAAACATACTACTTGAAAGGGGAAAAATTGTAACAATGCTTTTAAATCAAGAAACAGACATACATGAGGCCAACAAACATATGAAAAAACGCTCATCATCACTGGTCATTAGAGAGATGCAAATCAAAACCACATTGAGATACCATCTCACGCCAGTTAGAATGGCGATCATTAAAAAATCTGGAGACAACAGTGCTGGAGAGGATGTGGAGAAATAGGAACACTGTTACACTGTTGGGAGTGTAAATTAGTTCAACCATTGTGGAAGACAGTGTGGGGATTCCTCAAGGCCTTAGAAATAGAAATTCCAATTGACCCAGCAATCCCATTACTGGGTATATATCCAAAGGACTATAAATCGTTCTACTATAAGGACACATGCACACGAATGTTCATTGCAGCACTGTTTACAATAGCAAAGACCTGGAACCAACCCAAATGTCCATCGATGATAGACTGGACTGGGAAAACGTGGCACATATACACCATGGAATATTATGCAGCAATAAAAAATGATGAGTTCGTGTCCTTTGTAGGGACATGCATGAATCTGGAGAACATCATTCTCAGCAAACTGACACAAGAACAGAAAATGAAATACCGGATGTTCTCACTCATAGGCGGGTGATGAACAATGAGAACACATAGACACAGTGAAGGGAGTACTGCACACTGGGGTCTATTGGGGGGAATAGGGGAGGAACAGTGTGGGGGGAGCTGGGGAGGGATAGCCTGGGGAGAAATGCCAAATGTGGGTGAAAGGGAGGAAGGCAGCAAAACACACTGCCATGCGTGTACCTATGCAACTATCTTGCATTTTCTGGACATGTACCCCAAAACCTAAAATGCAATTAAAAAAAAAGAAACAGAATAAAGGATGTAAAAAATCACATAACATTGGAAAACTTAATTGTCCATACATCTTGTAGGGAAATTTCTTTCAAGAAGGATCTTACCGAATCCATTCAATACATTAAAAACAACTAAATTTTAAGTTGTTTTTAATATATTGAATGGATTCGGTAAGATCCTTCTTAAAATGTTCATCAAATCATTTTAAAGAGGAAACAGTGCCACAGAAGGTAAGTTATTGGCATGTGGAGACATTTATGGGAAGCAGGATTGGCAGTGTTATTTTCTAACCACTCACTTTCCACTATGCCACTCTATCTTTTTACTACTAATCTCCAAGACTTTGGCTTCCTTACCAAAAAATCCATACCACCAAATTTCCTTTGCTTCTAACTGAAAAAATGTTATACAATTTAAGCCAATTCCTCCCCTGTACATTCTTTGGTAAGGCTAGAAAACAGTCAGGATTTTGTTATGAAAACCGTTCATAGCTGGGCACAGTGGCTCACACCTGTAATCTCAACACTTTGGGAGGCCAAGGCCAGAGGATGACTTGAGGCCAGAAGTTTGAAACCAGCCTAAGGAACACAGCAACATCCCATCTCTAAAAAAAAAAATTTACACTGGTTTTTATCTCTTTATTACCTCATAGAATTTTTAATTTTTTAATTTTGATTTTTGTGGGTATATAATAGATATGTATATTTATGGGTTACATGAGATATTTTGATGCAGACATGCAATGAATAATGATCACATCAGAGTAAATGGGGTATCCATCGCCTCAAGAATTTATCCTTTATGTTACAATCAAATTATACACTTAATTATTTTTAACTGTACAATTAAATTAGTTTTTACTATAGTTACCCTGTTGTGCTAACAAACACTAGGTCTTATTCATTCCTTCTGTGGTTTTTGTACCCATTAACCATCCCCACTTTCTCACCATCCCCCACTGCCGTTCCCAGCCTCTGGTACCATCCTTCTACTTTATCTTCATGAGTTCAATTGTTTTAATTTTTAGCTCCCACAAATAAGTGAGAACATGCAAAGTTTGTCTTTCTCTGCCTGACTTATTTCACTTAACATAATGAGCTTCATTCCCAACCATGTTGTTGCAAATGACAGGATCTCATTCATTTTCATGGCTGAATCGTACTCCATTGTGTATATATACCACATTTTCTTTATCCATTCATATTTTAATAGACACTCAGGTTACTTCCAAATCTTGGCTTTTGTGAGTAGTGCTACACTAAACATGGGAATGCAGATATCTCTTTGATATACTGATTTCCTTTCTTTTGGATAGATACCTAGCAATGGGATTGCTGGATCATATGGTAGCTCTGTTTTCAGTTTTTTGAGGAACCTCCAGACTTCTCCGTAGTGGGTTTTACTGATTGATATTCCCACCAACAGTGTACAAGGGTTCTCTTTTCTCCACATCCTGACCAGCATGTGTTATTGCCTGTCTTTTCCATATAAGCCATTTTAACTAGAGTAAGATGATATCTCATTGTAATTTTGATTTGCATTTCTGCAATGATCAGTTTTATTGAGCACCTTTTTGTCTGACTGTTTGCCATTTGTATGCCCTCTTTTGAGAAATGTCTATTCAGATCTTTTGATCATATTTAAATTGAATCATTAGATTTTTTCCCTATGGAGTTGTTTGAGCTCTTTATATATTCTGGTTATTAATCCCTTGTAAGATGAATAGTTTGCAAATATTATCTTTCATTCTGTGACTTGTTGCTTCATTTTGTTGATGGTATCCTTTGCTGTGCAGAAGCTTTTAACTTGATGTGATCTCATTTGTCCATTTTTGCTTTCATTGCCCGTGCTTATGGGGTATTACTCAAGAAATCTTTGCCCAGTCCAGTGTCTTGAAGAGTTTCCCTAAAGTTTTCTTGCAATAGTTTCCCAGTTTCAGGTCTCATATTTAAGCCTCTAATCAATTTTAATTTGGTGTTTTATTTGGTGAGAGATAGGGGTCTAATTTTATTCTCCCATATATGGATATCCAGTTTTCTCAGCACCATTTATTAAAGAGACTGTCCTTTCCCCATGTATGTTCTTGGCACCTTTGTCAAAAGTGAGTTTGCTCTCAATGTATAGATTTATTTCTGGGCTTTCTATTCTGTTCCACTGGTATTTGTGTCTGTTTTATGCCAGTACCATGCTGTTTTGTTTACTATAGCTGTATAATTTGAAGTCAGGTTCCAGTTTTGTTTTGCTTGGGATAACTTTGGCTATTCTGGGTATTTTGTGGTTCATATAAATTTTAAGATTTTTTTTCTATTTCTGTGAAAAATGTCATTGGTATTTTGATAGGGGGGATTGTATTGAATCTGTAGATTGCTTTGGGTAGTATGAACATTTTAACAATATTGATTCTTCCAATCCATGAACATGGAATATCCCTCCATTATTTTGTGTCCTCTTCCATTACTTTCATCAGGGTTTTATCATTTTCATTGTAGAGATTGTTTATTTCTTTAATTCCTGTGTATTTAATTTTACTTGTACCTCTTGTAAATGGTATTACTTTCTTGATTTCTTTTTCAGATTACTCACTGTTGACACATGGAAATGCTACTAACTTTTGTATGTTGATTTTGTAACCTGCAAATTTGCCAATTTCCTTATCAGTTCTAATATTGTTTTTGGTGGAATATTCAGTTTTTTTCCAAATATAAAACCATATCACCTGCATAAAAAGGATAATTTGACATCCTCATTTCCAATTTGGATGCTCTTCATTTCTTTCTTCACTGGGAGACTTTATTAGAGTTTCCATCTCATTACTTGTTATTGGTCTGTTCGGGTTTTGGATTTCTTGCTTGGTCAATCTTGGTAGGTTGTATGTGTCTAGGAATTTGTACATTCTTCTAGATTTTCCAATTTATTGGTAGATGGTTGCTCATAGTAGCACTAATAAACTTAAGGATTTCTGCAGTATCAGCTGTAATGACTCTTTTTCCATCTCTGATATTATTTGAGTCTTCTCTCTTTTTTTCCTAGTCACTCTGAATAATGATTTGTCAATTTTCTTTGTTTTAAAAAAGCAAGCTTTGGTTTCATTGTCTGTATTGTTTTCTTCGTTTAAATTTCATTTATAATCTTTCTGCTCTGATCTTTATTATTTATTTATTTTTATTTTTTATTACACTTTAAGTTCTGGGGTATACATGTGCAGAATATGCAGGTTTGTTACATAGGTATACACATGCCATTATTATTTCTTTTCTTCTAATTTTGCTAATTTTACTAATCATACATATGAAATTTTACTAATTTTGTTAATTTTACTAATCATGCATTTGAAAATTTTTATCTTTTTTATGTAGGCATTTATAGCTATAAACATTCCTCGTACTGCTGATTTTGCTGTATCCCAATGGTTTTAGAATGTTATGTTTCCAGTATCATTTGTTCTGAGAAAATCTTCAATTTCCTTCTTAATTTTTTCAGTGACTCACTGGTAATTCAGGAGCATATTGTTTAATTTCCATGTGTTTGTAAAGTATCCAAAATTCCCCTTATTTATTTCTAGTTTTATTCCACTTTGGTCAGAGAATATACTTAATATTATTTCAACTTTTTGAGTACTTTAAGATCTGTTTTGTGACCTAATGTGTGTTCTACCTTTGGTAATGATCCATGAGCTGAGTAAAAAAAATGCCCATTTTGTTGTTGTTAGATAAAATGTTCTGTAAACATATATTAGGTTCATTTTTTCTACAGTATAGATTAAGTCTGATGTTTCCTTGTTGATTTTCTGTCTAGATCTGTCTAGTGCTGAAAGTGGAGTGTTGAAGTCTCCAACTATTATATTATTGGAGTGTCTCTCTTTTTGCTCAAATAATATTTGCTTTATATATGTGGGTGCTCCAGTGTTGGGTGTGTATATATTTACTTGGTGTTCTATAACCTTCTTGTACTTGGATGTTGATATCTTTCTCTAGGTTTAAACAAAATTTTCTTACTCTTCCCCCTCCTCTCCTCAAATGGAAGGAAGGGGTCTTTTTAGGAGCTGTGAACTATGCTGTCTAGGGTCGGGGGAGAGGTGGTACAAGCACTCCCTTAGCCACCCTGGCTCGTGTCTCAGTAGGTCACATTTTCCCCAAGTCCACTGGTTCTCAGTTCAGCTCAGTACTATGACTAGCCTAGGAGTTGCAATTCTTGTGACCTAGACTACTTTCAAGTTTTTTTAGGGCCCCAGACACCTTTAGTCATTAGTGGCATGGCTTGGTGGAACTCAAGTTCCCACTCTGGTATGGGCAATTCCCCTCTTGCTAGGACTCATCTAAATGCTCCCTCTGTGGTTGGGCATCAGCTGAGTTCAGTGCAGTTTTGCTTTCTGCTGTGACAGAAAAGTCAATGCAAAGTCTCATGATTGCCGTGCTCTCCCTCTCCCAAGCAAACAGATTGTTTCTTAGTAATAAAGGGCTATTGTCAGGGGGTGGGGGACCAGTGGTATCAGCAATTCAAGATTGTCTTTCCTATCCTCTTCAGTGCCTATTTCAGCAATATGAAGTTAAAACCAGGTACTGTGATTGCTTACCTGATTTTTTATTCTTATGAAGGTGCTTTTTTTCTTACAAATAGCTGTTAAATTTGGTGTTCCTGAGGAGCAGAAAATTGATGGAAACTTCTATTTGGCCATCTTGCTCCACCTCCTCTCCAAAATATTGTTTTAATTATCTGGGAATGGTAGTGCATATTTGTAGTTCTAGGTATTCTGGAGGCTGAGGTGGGAGGATCTCTTAAGCCCAGGAGGTCAAAGCTACAGTGAGTTATGATGGCACCACTGTACTCCAGTCTGAGCAACAAAACAAGACCCTGTCTCTAAAGAAAAACAAAAAATCTTTCAGATACTTGAAGTACAATTATCCATGTGTCTGAGTTCTTTAATATTTTCTTTGTAAGTATTATTTCCTGAGCCTTTCAAGCTGCAATATCCTGGACTGGTACATGCTTTCTATAACCCTCAAGGCTAATATACTATCTTAATAAAGGTGAGTTCACAAGATAATCTGAGCAGCTGTTGACTGTGAAAATGGATGCAAGATTTTAAAGTTTGAAAAGTGACATGAAAATACCAAACCTATTTGAAATGTTCAGGTTGAAATGTTCAAATTAAGAGTAATGTTGAGAGACAAGAGAGTAAAAACGTCTACAATAATGGTTTAATTCACATGCATGAGTCAATCATATTTAGTAAGTGGGTGGTACTAGAAGTGGGTGGAAATAGAATGGTGAAAATGAGGGATAAAACCCAACAATGAAAAAAATACATGTCAATTCAAAGTTCAGAGGAACTATAAATGAATCAATTTGTATTCCTGCAAAATAATTTACACAATGATCTGTCACATATCAAGCTTAATATGACATGCTGCCTCTGGTATCTTTATGAGGAAGTGTCAGAGTCCAACATTTCAGTATTTTTCATTGGTAATTTCAAACTCTGTAGCACTCTGGTTCTATTGTATTTTGTCCTTTTGAATTATTTCCCACATTTCCCCACTTTTGGTGGTTCTTTCTCCTTGTTTTTACTCCCCACAGATGGACTGCTTCCTCCTTCCCACCCCTCCTTGCAACTGTGGTGCCTCCACTCTGACCACTGTGCTTCTTCAATGGCCTTGAAGACCACTGCAGCCACCATCTAAAGAGAATTGAGAGATTTCTCTTGCTTCCCCTTTTCAGGCTCCTAAGAGCTGCAGCAGCAATAGCAGCCTTATAGATGTTTTATGGTAAACATATTTGCACTTCTGCTGAGTTTTTGCTTAGAATTGAAATCATTAAGTCATGAGGTATGGATATATATTCAGCTTTGGAAGATATTGCCAAGGAGTTTTCCAGATTCTTATAACAATTTATACTCCTGCCAATGATGAATAACAATTCAAGTTTCTCTTCATCCTCGCTAACAGTTGGCTTTGTCTTTTATTTTTCTTTCATTTTAGCCATGCTAATAAATATGTAGTGGTATCTTATTTTGGTATGCTGTTGTCTGTATCTTTCTTTTAATTATTTTGAAATATTTGCAGACTCATGAAAAAGTTACAAAAATAGTACAAAGCATTCCCAGATACCCTTCACCTAATTTCCCCTGATATTAGAATCTTTTATTTTTATTTTTTTGAGACAGGGTCACATGCTATTGCCCTGGCTAGAGTGCAGTGGCTGGCACTATCAGAGCTCAAACTTCTGGGCTCAAGGGATCCTTCTGCCTCAGCCCCCCAAGTAGCAGTGACTACATGAGTGTGCCACCATGCCAGCTAACGTTAGCATATTATACACCCATAGTTCAACTTTAGCAACCATGATATTAAAATTGATCCGATAAAATTAATTAATTTACAGACCTTATTTGAATTTTGTCAGTTGTCCCGCTAATGTCTTCTTCTGTTCCAGGATCCAATTGCATTTAATTATTGTGTCTCCTAGTATTCTCCAATCTGTGACAATTCCTCAGTCTTCATCTTTCACGACTGTGGAGGGTTAAATAATGACCCCAAAGATGTTCATGTTCTAATCCCAGTCTTATATGAAAAAAGGGGCTTTGCAGATATGATTAAGTTTAGATTCTTAAGATGGGGTGATAGCTCTGGATTGTTCAGGTAGCCCCAGTGTAATCAGAAGGGTAGTTAATAAGGGGGTAGGCAGGCAGGAGAGCAGAGTCAGCAGTAGGAAATACAACAATGGAAGCAAAATGGTGGAGCAGAGTAAGGAAAGGGTCATGAACCAAGGCATGCAAGTGGCTTCTAGAAGGTTAAAAGACAAGGAAATTGATGCTTCCTTTAGAGCCTCCAGAAGGAATGCAGCCCTGCTAACAACTTAACTTTAGACTTCTGACCTCCAGAACTATTAGAGAATAAATCTGTCTTACTTTAAGCCACTATGTTTGTGGTAATTTGTTCCAGCAGCAATAGGAAACTAATATGATGACTTTTATACTTTTGAAGATTACTAGTCAGTTATCTTGTAGAATGTCCCTAATTTGAGCTTGTATGACATTTTCTCATGTTTAAATTGAGGCTATGCATTTTTTGTCAAGACTATCACAGAGGTGATATTGTACTCTTCATATTGCACTATGTCAGGGCATACATGGTGCCAATATGCCTTATTACTGCTGATGGTAATCTTGATCACTTGGCTAAGATGGTATTTGCTAGGTTTCTCCACTATAAAGTTGCTATTTTTCGTTTTGTAATTTATAAATTTTGGGGGGTAGATACTTTGAGACTATACTAGTATCTTCTTTCTCTTTACATTTTTGCCCACTAATTTTAACATCCATCAACATTTCTTGCTTGCAATAATTATTACTATGACATTTGCCTAATGATAGTTATCTATTTCCATCATTCTTACATTTACTAATTGGAAATCTTCTATAAGAAAAAGCTATCCCTAGCTTTTCTAGAATGGAAAGGGGAAAAGAAAGAAAGAGCTATTCCTCTCCTAACTTTGTTTATTTAATTATTTATTTATATCAGTGTGGACCCATATATGTTTCTTTTATTCTATCAGTTATAATCCATTGTTATCATTATTTACTTTGTTGCTCAAATTGTCCCAGATATGGCTACTGAGAGCTCCCTACAGTTACCTATTCTATAAAAATATTCTCCTATTTTTTTTCTGAAAGCTATATTGTTTTACTTTTCACATTTGTATCTGCAAACCATCTGGAATTCATTTCTGTATATGGTATGAAGAAAAGGTCAACATACATTTTCCTTTGTATGGATAATCAGTAATTATTTATTGAAAGGCACCATTTATTGAAAACTTATTTCCTCCACTGAATTGCAATGTTGTCTTTGACATAATGTATGTGTGGATTTCTTTGCAGATCCTCTGTTCCATTGGTCCAATTGTCTACCTGTCTACTGGTCTATGGAGTCTTGCTCTTGTCTCCCAGGCTAGAGGGCAATGTTGTGATCTTAGCTCACTACAACCTCCACCTCCTGGGTTCAAGCGATTCTCCTGTCTCATCCTCATGAGTAGCTGGGATTATAGATGCCCACCACAATGCCAGGCTAATTTTTTGTATTTTTAGTAGAGACGGGGTTTCACCATATTAGTCAGGCTGGTCTTGAACTCTTGACCTCAGGTGATGCGCCCACCTTGCCTTCCAATGTGCTGCGATTACGAGCATTAGCCACCACGGCCGGATGTAGTTTTTTATGCAGTATTTTGGACTTGAAACTGAATCATCACTTTTTGCTAAGAGGCCATATGACCACATTCTATATTTTTATGATGTTTTCATGACAAAATTTACTTGCTATAAAGACAAGAGGAACACTTCAGCCCAGGAGTTAAGGACCAGACTGGGCAACAAAGCAAGACCCTGTCATTACAAAAAAAAATTTTTTAATTACCTGGGCATAATGTCACACACCTGTCATCCTAGTTACTTGTGAGGCTGAGGCAAGAGGATAGCTTGAATCCAAGAGTTTGAGGCCTCAATGAGCTATGATCACACCAGTGGACTCCAGCCTGGGCAACAGAGACCCAATCACCAAAAACAATAATAATTATAATAATTTTTAAAGAAAGAGAGTAGGGGAGGAACTGTGGGATTAGGGAGTTGGGGAGGGATAACATGGGGAGTAATGCCAGATATAGGTGATGGGGATGGAAGCAGCAAACCACATTGTCATGTATGTACCTATGCAACAATCCTGCATGTTCTTCACATGTACCCCAGAACCTCAAGTGCAATAAAATATATACATATATATTTATTTTAAAAAGAGAGTATACTTTATTGAATTTTTAGTACCTTTGTCAAAAATAAGTTGAATATGTATGTATATACCTATAATTTAGATATGTTGAAATAGTATATTATGTATATTTATTTATATATATGCTATTTTATTCCACAGATCTGCATGTCCATTCTTATATCAATACCACATTGTCTAGATTAGTAGAGTCTGATAGTAAGGCTTAAGGTAGTGGGAAGCTGGGGAAGAAGCGGGATGATTAATGAGTACAAAAGAAATGGAAAGGCTGAATAAGACCTACTATTTGATAGCACAACAAGGTGACTATAATCAATAATAACTTAATTGTACATTTCAAAATAATTGAAGGCATGTAATTGAATAGTTTGTGACTCAATGGATAAAGGCTTGATGGCATGGATGTCACCCCATTCTCCATGATGTGCTTATTTCACAATGCATGCCTGCATCAAAATATCTCATGTACCTCATAAATATATACACCTACTATGTACCCACAAAAATTAAAAATTGCAAAATGAAAACGTTTGAAATCAGGTATAAGTACCACAATTTCACTCTTCCTCAAATTCATTTTTTATATTTTAGGTCTTTAGACTTTTCATACAAATTTTAGAATCTTGTCAATTTTTACCAAAAAAATGCTAAGATTTTGGTTGAGATTGCCTTGAATTTATTGGTGAATTTTCAGAGAATAGACATTGATAGGAATATTATTGATTTTTAGGTATAGATCTTGTGGCCTGTGATCTTGACAAACTAACCTATTTTGCAAAGGAAGTAGGTTTTTTTACAGAGGAAATGAAGGGAGAGAAAACCGTTCTATCAAGACATTTGGCTTTGGTGAGGAGTAGAAGAGGGAGACAGGATAGTTAACTGAAGGGTAATGCCAATTTGAAAGATTTTTTGATTATTTGGATGGTTTTCTTTTCTTTTTTTGTTCTATTGTGTTAATGAGAGAGTTTAAAACAGGTTTAAAAGCTGAAAGACCCAAGAGAGAAGGTGTACTTTAATGTAGAAAGGAGAAAATATTATTGAATCATGAATAATTTAAGGGGGGTAGAGAATTTTTTTTTGTAAAACACACGCTTCCTTACCAACACACATAAACAGGGACTTCCCTGCCCTTCATCCTTCCAATAGAGTCATGTTTCAATTATCTAAATTTATGTTAATTGTTTATATTATGACTACATCAATAATCTTTCACTGCTGAGTCAAGTTATACTATGATTATGTTTCTTCTCTTCTACATCTCTTTTCTCCCTAGAGTTAGTCTTTTAAAAAAAAAAGTATCGATTTTTTTATTTGTTTATCACCAATGTTCCTTAAATTCCCCTTTTTCCCAAATACTGTTTTTTATATGACCAAAGGAATCTAGAATTCTGTTAGTTTCAGATTTTTAATGGAGAATCTGTCCTACAGGTCTCCATTCTTTTGATCCACTCTAGACTGATTGCCTTCTAGGCTTGCCACACGGCTACCATCCTAGTGCTTCCTTTCATTCCCCTTCTATATGATGAATTTCCTATTTCCTGGGTCCCAAATGCTCCTGCCTCTTGGAGCCTTTCCTCTAGTCACTTCCTAAGGAATGGTATATAGGAGGTAAGTTTTCTTAGACCTTGCATGTGTGAAAATATATTTATTCTAAGCTAAATCTTTGTTAATAGCTTAGCCAGATATAAAATTCTTATTTAAAAATAATTTTCTTTTAGAATTTTGAAAACATTTTTTCAGTGTTTTTTTTTCTTTTTTTTTTTAATTGCATTTTAGGTTTTGGGGTACATGTGAAGAACATGCAAGATAGTTGCATAGGTACACACTTGGCATTGTGATTTGCTGCCTTCCTCCCCTTCACCTATATCTGACATTTCTCCCCATGCTATCTCTCCCCAACTCCCCACCCCCCGCTGTCCCTCTCCTATTCCTCCCAACAGACCCCAGTGTGCAGTGCTCCCCTCTCTGTGTCCATGTGTTCTCATTGTTCAACACCCGCCTATGAGTGAGAACATATTCTGTTCTTGTGTCAGTTTGCTGAAATTAAAAATTCTGATGCCATTCTGGTTCCCCAATTCTTTATATGTAACCTGTTCTTTTTTTCTGGAAGCTTTTAGTATATTTTATTTATCCCTTATGTTCTCAATTTTTGTGATGATTTGCCATAATGTAGCTGCATTTTCATTAATTGAAGTGGGCACTTGTTGGACCCTTATAAACTGGATACTTATGACCCTGATTAATGGAAAATATATATCATTTCTTTTATAACTTCCTACTACCCATCTTCTCTCTGCTTTCTTCCTAGAACTCCTAGTGATTGAATTTTGGCCTTCTCATTGACTCTCTATTTTGTCTTATCTTTTCTCTCCAATTTTCTATCACTATCTTTTTGCTTTACTTTCTGGATAAGAGTCTTATCTTACAACTTTTCCAATGATTATTTAAAATCCAGTAATACTTCTTTAAATTTCTAATAGTTGTTTCTTGTCCTATATTCCTTTTTCTTTTTAAGGATCCTATTTCAGTTTCTTGAATAAAATATCTTATCTCTTTTTAGGGGAAGGGGAATGAAGAGAAGTGAATTATTGGGTACGAATATACAGTTTAGTAGAAGAAATAAGACCTTGTGTTAAATAGATCAGTAGGATGACTATATTTTATAATCTATTGTACATTTCAAAATAGCTAGAAGATGAGAATTTGCATGGCTGTAGCATTAAAAATATATATTCAAGGTGATGAATATCCAAACTATATTGATTTGACCTTTATAAATTACATAAATGTAGCAAATTATGGCACATCTCCTGCTCCAAAACAAGAAAAAATACCACAGGCTAGATGGCTTAAACAACATAAATTTATTTTTCGAAGTTCTGGAGGCTGGAAAGTCTAAGACCAAGGTTCTGTCCAATTCAATTTCTGGTAAGGTCTCTTTTCCTGGCTTGCAGATGGACACCTTGTAGCCGTGTGTTCACATGGTAGGAGGAGAAAGAGAGAGAGAGAGAGAAAGAAAGAGAGAGAGAGAGAGAGAAAGTATGTGTGAGGTGTCTGGTGTCTTTTCTTATAAGGACACTTATTCTCTTGGCTCAAGGTCCCACTCTTATGACTCCATTTAGCCTTAGTTATTTTCTCTCAGGCTCTATCTCAAAATACAATCACATTGGGGATTAGGGCTTCATTATATGAATTTAGGGGGTATTCAGTTCAGTACATAGCAGGGGCATTGTCTCACAGCTGCCTAACGTATACAGGATCAAGAGAAGTTTTATTTGAAATAATTATAGGCAGTGTGTGATGACTCATGTCTGCCATCCCAGTGCTTTAGGAGGCTAAGGCAAGATAATTGCTTGAGGCCAGGAGTTTAAGATCAGCCTGGGCAACACAGCGAGACCCCATCTCTATCATTTCCAAGTTAAAGATTATCACTGTGACACCGTTTTTCCCTGTGAGAGAATATTCCCCTATTTCAAATTTAGGTGATTTTCTTCCTAACATTGAAATTTTTAAAACAGAATTACTTCTAAAGAATTATACAAATTTTCTCTTCTATTAAATATTATTGTTTAGAATTGTTTTATATTACATATCCATGTTAAGAACCTGCTCTTCTCTTAAAATACATTAACAATATGAAATTTTTGCCTGATGATTGAATTTCAAACAGGAGTATGATATCTTTTTATCTAGTTAATATATGAAAGTGGCTTGAATATAGTCATATCCATTTTGGGTACTCTACTGACTTTTTCGTTCTTTTGCCAAGCCCTTTTCTTATTCATTGTCAGAAAAACAGAGAAGGTGAGACAGCTGGGGGAAAATGTGGAGTAAATTATAAGTAGCAGATGTTGAATTCTAAAAGCCTCTACATTTACCTAGATTGGCTTTCTCCCTTCCCCACTTCAGAAGTTTCAAGCTTGGCTGATCATCACAATCACTTGAGAAACTTACAAAGAATTGCCTGGCTGTAGTTCCTATGTAGGTTTAGGTTGAGACTCTGGACTCCAGAATTTTTAAAGGTTATCATCTGAGGTTTCTGATCATAGCCTAGTTTCAAAGCAGCTGCCGCTGTATCTTTATTTCATTGAAAACTCGGAATTGACATAATTTTATCTACCAACATTTCCTCCCTTTTAGTTTAATAATTAACCTGGTCTCCAGGGCAATTTTCATATGTCCATGTATATATTCACTGCTCAAGAAAAAGTTTAATGTTGATTACCTAATTTAATATAGTTGCAGAAGTAATGCATAAGGGCTTCCCTTCTTGGAGACTCTTACCCAGCATGGGAACAGTGATCTGCTGCCCACATGACAGGGTGGTATGCCAGGCACAGTTACTGCCTTTGGTTGTACTCATCCTTCTTTAGTTACCCTTAGTTATGTGACATACAGGTCCTTATTGCTAGTTCCTCATCCATAGTTTGGATCCTGTGAAAATGCTGTCAGTATCCAACCCTAAAATATATTAGTGTATGGGTTTTTACTAAAAGAATTACTTTGAATTTTATATTTAATTCGTAAAAACACTAATATAAATAAAAACATTTCATTTAACTTTAAAATATTATATCAGTTATTAATACTTTTAAAGGCTGAGCTGTTTAAGAATTATTTTTTCAGTTTTGGGTAACATTTCTAGTAGTGATCTTTTGGCCTTTTTAACATAATGATACTGAGTATAGACAGGAGCCTTACAACTTAGGCAAAGCATTTCACATGCTGTCTTTCTCCCATCTCTTTAAAATATGTATTTATTTTACATACAGATTTTTACACTAACTATTGAAAAATAAAGTAGGATCTGCTACAGTTTCCCCTGAAAATTTATTAAAAGTGTTGAGATTGTTAGAAGGTCGTTTTAAAATACATGTGCACTACCCTAGACGACTTGTCTATTGTCAAGAAAGTGATAGTATTTGTTGTTATTTTTCCTATTCAGAAATACTATTTCTTAAATCTCCTGGGAATTTGTGACATAATAAAGCACATCCAAAGTTCAAAAAAATTTTTAATATATAATTAAAATGTAATTGCTATATATAATAAAAAATATAACTTCGGAGTTATAAATTAACCCAACTAAGATCCAGAGAAACCTTACAAAGTTTTGAGACAGTTGTATTGACAAAAGCACCACATCCTTGAACTAAAAGAGGCTGAGACTTTCCAAAATGAAAAGAAGCTTCTAGACCATCAAGTTTCTATGGACAAGAAGCAGACTAAGAAAGCTACCAAGGTACAAATATGGATCATTTCTTTGGGAAAAGAAAAGAAATCTCAGGGTGCAGAGCCAAGAATTATGGAGAATATTGTATTGGGGAACCACTCCCAGAGAACATAAGTAAGTCCTAATTACACTCCCTGTCCCAAGAAAAGGAAGTCCTGACAACATGCCCTGGTCTAGATTTCAGAATGCCTTCTACTTGCTTCCTGTTCCTCTTAGTGTTGAAAGGAATGTCTACTGAAGCCATCCTGTTCCTCTCACCACTGTATACTAAGGTGTGATGAGGACATGTAAATTTTCATTTCAGTTCACAGGTCTTTAGATTAAGAGAAGCCACATAGATGGTTCAGTACCTAAGGTGTCTCATTCACATTTGGACTCAATTAGATGATAAGAACCTGGACTCCACATCTGAAACTATAATGAAATGATAATTTTGCGGGGGAAGGGGTGAGCACATTTTGCATCTGAAATGAATGTAAGTGATTGTAGCGAGAAGGAGGACTGTTCTGTTTGCAAAAATGTAGATTGCTTGTAAGCAGTGGATTGCAGCAGAAGCAATGTGACTTCAAGAAGCCTTTCAGCTTTCACTCTTGCCATCTAGGGACCTTGGGACCTCAGTGAATAGAAGCCAAGCTAGCCCCCTTGCAGGAGACTAAATGGCTAAAAAGGCCCAGGTGACAGGTACCACCAACTGACAGATTGTAAGTGGGACCATCTAGGACCATCCAGCTTCAAGAACACCAGTAGATTACTGCAGTCACGATGAGCGATCCTCAGCAAGATCAGCAGAACTTCCCAGCTGAACCTAGACCAAATTCCCGACCCACAGAATCATGAGCAAATAATAGTGGTTATTGTTTTAAGGCACTAAACACAAGGAAATAAATATCTTATCTTTCTAAGGATGTTAATTATTGGGTTTTTTAAGTTTTCTGCTCTATGTGTTGTCTCTGTTTTCTTAGAGATTTTGTTCTCTTTGTGTTTGTGCATGTGTGCTTGTGTAGGTATGTATGTGGTTTCTCTCTTTCACATTAGAGGCTTTTCTCAAATGCCTGAAGGTCTTCTACTACCTGTTTTTATTTTAAAATGGAAGTAATTTTTAGTCTTACTAACTGGTAGGATTCACTGCAGATATTGGGCAGGAACCCAGAAATTCCATTGGAAGGACAATTGTCAATACAAGTGATCCTTGTTTTGCATGATCCCAATTTGCAGAAACTTTAGTTACCACCAGTCCCCCAACAGCACAGTTCAAATTTCAGTTGTCAGAATATTAACTCTGAGGAATTGTATAATGTACAAACTTTCCTGCTAGATCTTCAGCCCACAAATAAATATGTAAATAACTGTATATAACTATGTAAATAAATATGTGCATCAAGACCAAAGTCTAACAGTGATTAGTTACTGTAAATCTGTTATCCAGTTCATGCACACACCACAAAGCATGTACTGTTGTGTTGTCTCCTTGTCCCCCAGTGATAAACCCACATGACATTTTACAAAAATGGATAATCACAGAGGGAATTGCCTAACAAAGATGAAAGTACAGCAAAGAAACGAAAAGTGAAAGTGCTGGAAGTGAAATTGGATGTAATTTGAAAATATAACAGCAAAGCAAAGATGGGACAAGGCCTCCATAAAGCTATGATGCAAACAATATTGAAAACTTCAATGAATATAAAAAGGTAAAGCCACATCAACATCTTTTAATCTAAATTGCACTAGGAACAGAAACCTGCTTATGGTTAAAACAATACTTCGGATTGAAGAGTGTAATTAAATCCCAATCAGTTTGGCTAGCGTTCAGGCCAAAGCATTGAAGTTATTTCCTGTAAAGGCTGCTTTAATCACTTCAAAAGTCTGCATGAATTGATTAGTACTAACCTATCTAGAGAAGCTACTAGCACAGATACTACCATAAAAATTGCACCCAGATTCCAAGGATTAATTAAGGCTGGTGTTTATGATAATCATTGACCATTTGATGTTGATGAGACAGGTGTTTTTTTTGAAAGGCTACCCCATCAATAACTTATACAACAAAAGACGAAGGGCTACCAAGTGACCATAAAGGAAAGATTCTAGATATGCAACCAGAGAAACTTAGTGAAGATGAACTTATTGACATAAAGGAGGAAAGTGATCATGACAAAAAGGATGTAGATGTACCAGAGGGAAAGGTGCTGGGGAAAAGAACTTCACATTAAAGAAACTCTCAGAGATATTTTGCAAAATTGAAAGTAAAAAGGAAAAAATATTGGAAGCTGATCCAAACTTAGAAATATGTATGACAATTTCAGATGCTTGATTCATATTGTAAATTACACTACAAGAAGAAGAGAAGTACTGTTCAAATTACTTCTTTTCAATTTTGTTGTTGTTGTTGTTGTTGTTGTTTGAGACAGAGTCTCACTCTGTTGTCCAGGCTGGAGTGCCGTGGCATGATCACAACTCAAGGCAGCCTTGACCTCCCGGTCTCACATGATTTTCCCACCTCAGCCTCCCATTAGCTGGGACTATAGGGGTAGGCCACCACACTTGGCTAATTAAAAAAAAAAAAAAAGTAGAGACAAGGTTGTTCTGTGTTGCCCAGAGTGGTCTTAAACTCCTCAAGTGATCCTCCTGCCTCAGCCTCCCAAAGTGCTGGGATTACACATATGACCCACCATGCCCAGTCTTAAATGTTTTAATTTCTATATATTTAGATGGTACAAGTGCAGATTTCTTACATGCGTATATTGCATCATGGTGAAGTCTGAGCTTTTAGTGTGCCCATTACCCAAATAGTGAACATTGTACCCAACAGGTAATTTTTCAGCCCTCATCCTCTCCACCCTCTAACGTTTTGTAGTCTCCAATGTCTATTATTCTACCCTGTGTGTTCATATGTACCCATTGTTTAACACCCATTTATTAGTGACAACATGCAGTATTTGACTTTGTTTCAGAGTTATTTCAGTCAGGATAAGAACCTCCAGTTCCATTTACATTGCTGTGAAAGAAATGATTTCATTCTTTTTTATGACTGAGTAGTATTCCATGGTGTATATATACTACATTTTCTTTATCCGATCCTCCCTTGACAAGCACTTGATTCCATATCTTTGTTATTGTGAATAGGCTTGTGATAAACATATGAGTGCGGATACATTGACTGCTTTCCCTTTGGTTATACACTAAGTAGTGGGGTTGCTGGATCAAATAATAGTTCTATTTTTAGTTCTTTAGGAAATCTCCAAACTGCTTTCCACAGTGTCTGAACTAATTTACATTCCCACCAATGATGTGTAAGTGTTCTTTTTTCTCCACAGCCTCACCAATATCTGTTGTTTTTAGACTTTTTAATAACAGCTATTCTGACTGGTGTAAGACGGTATCTCATTGTGGTTTTAATTTGCATTTCTCTGATGATTAATTATATGGAACATTTTCATATGTTTGTTGTTTGCTTGTATGTCTTCTTTTGAAAAATATCTGTTCATGTCCTCTGCCCACTTTTTAATGGAGTTGTTTTTTCTTATTGAGCTCTTTGAGTTCCTTGTAGATTCTGGATATTAGCTCTTGTCAGATATATACATAGTTTGGAAATATTTTTTCTCATTCTGTAGTTTGTCTGTTTACTATTTTTTTCTGTGCAGAAACTTTTTAATTTAATTAAATCCTATTTGTCTATTTTTGTTTTGTTGGGTTTGCTTTTAAGAACTTGGTCATGAACTCCTTCCCTAAGTCAATGGCCAAAAGAACTTTTTCTAGTATTTTTTTCTAGGATTTTTATAGTTTCAGGTCTTATGATTAGGTCATTAATCCATCTTGAGTTAATTTTGTATATGGTGAGATGTATGGATCCCATTTCATTCTTCTGCCTATATCTCTCCAATTTTTCCAGCATGGTTTATTGAATAGGCTGTCCTCACCCCAGTGTATATTTTTGTTGACTTTGTCAAAGATCAGTTGATTGTAGCTATATAGCTTTGTTTATCTATTCCCGTTCCATTGATCTATATGTCTTTTTGTGCCAGTACCATGTTGTTTTAGTTATTATAGCCTTATAGTATATTTTGAATAAGGTAATGTGATGCCTCCAGCTTTGCTTTTTGCTTAGGATGGTTTTGGCCATTTGGGCAATTTTTGGTTCCATATACATTTTAGAATTGTTTTTTTCTAATTCTGTGAAAAATAACCTTGGTAATTTGATAGAGATTGCATTAAATATTTATATTTCTTTGGGCAGTATGGTTATATTAGCAATATTAATTCTTCCAATCTATGAACACAGGCCATTTCTCTATTTGCATCTTCTTCATTTTCTTTCATCAATGTTTTATAGTACTTATAGAAATCTCTCACTTCTGTATTAGCATTCTCCAGAGGGAAAGAACCAATTGTGTGTGTGTGTGTGTGTGTGTGTGTGTGTGAGAGAGAGAGAGAGAGAGAGAGAGAGAGAGAGAGAGAGAGAGAGATTATCATGCTCTCAAAATTATATGGCAAAGTCCTACAGTAGGCCTTCTATAAGCTAGGGAACGAGAAGCCGGTAGTGGCTCAGTACAAGTCCAAAGGCTTCAAAACCAGGGAAGCTGACAATGCAGCCTTCAGTCTATGGCTGAAGGCCCAAAAGTCACCCAGAAGCTTCTGGTGCAAGTCTCATAGTCCACAGGCCAAAGAGCCTGGTATCTGATCCAAGGGCAGGAGGAGAGGAAGCAAGTGTCTGTTGTCATGGGAAGAGAGAGAGAGCCAGAAGACGCAGCAAGCAAGCTTATCCCCTCTTCTTCCACCTGCTTTTTTCTAGCTGTGCTGGCAGCCAACTGGATGGTGCCCACTCACAACGTGGATGGATTTTCCTCTCCCAGTCCACCAATTCAAATGTCAATCTCCTCTGGCAATAACTCGCAAATACACTCAGAAAGAATACTTCACCAGCCATTTAGACATTCCTCAATCCAGTCAAATTCGCCCTAATAATAACCATCATAACTTCGTTGGTTACATATATTCCTAACTATTTTATTTTTTTGTAGCTATTGTGAGTGGGATTGCCTTCTTGGGTGGGATCTAGTGACCCTCCACTAGATCATTATTGGTGCATAGAAACCCTACTGATTTTCATATATTAATTTTGTTTCCTAAAACTTTACTGACTTTATTTATCAAATCTAAGAGTTTTTTGGTGGAATCTTTAGGGTTTTCTAGATGTCAATGTAAGAACTTATCATTAGCAAACAGGAATTAATTTGACTATATTTTCTCCAATTTGGAAGTCTTTTTATGTTTTTCTCTTGCCCGATTGCTCTGGTGACGACTTCCTGTAGTATGTTGAATAAGAGTGGTGAAAGTGGGTATCCTTGTTTTGTTCCAATTTTTAGAAGGAATGCTTCAACTTTTCCCCTTAAGTATGATGTCAGCTGTGGGTTTGTCATAACTGCCTTTATTATGTTGAGGTATGCTCCTTCTATGCCTAGTTTGTTGAGGATTTTTATCATGAAGCGTTGCTGAATTTTATCAAATGACTTTGCTGCATTTATTGAGATGATCATATGATTTTTGTCCTTAATTCTGTTTATGTGATGGATCACATGTATTGATTTGCATATGTTGAACTATTCTTGCATTCCTGGGATAAATCCCACTTGATCATGTTGTATTTTCTTTTTTATGTGCTGTTGGATTTGATTTGCTACTATTTTCGTTGAGAATTTTTGTGTCTATGTTCACCAGGGATATCGTTCTCTAGCTTTCTTTTTTTGGTTTGTCCTTGCCTGGTTTTGGTATCAGGGTGACATGGACCTTGTATAATTAGTTAGGGATAACTCCTTCCTCCTTGAAGTTTTGGAATAATTTCAAGAGGATTGGTATTAGTTCTTCTTGATATGTTTGGTAGAATTTGGCTGTGAATCCATCCTGGGTGGTTTTTCTTGGGATTTTTTTTATTACTGATTCAGTCTTGCTGCTCATTATTGGTTTGTTCAGGAGTTCTAATTCCTCTTGGTTCAACCTTGGGAGGTTGTGTGCTTCTAGGAATTTATTCATTTCTAGTTTGTGAGTATATATTTGTTCATAATACTTTCTGATGTTCTTTTTTATTTCTGTGGTACCAGTTGTAATGTCTCTTTTTTCATTTCTGATTGTGTTCATTTGGATCTTCTCTCTTCTTAGTCTAGCTACTGGTTTATCAATTGTTTTTCAAAGAACTAACTTTGTTTCATTGATCCTTTGTATTTTTTTTCTATTTCATTTAGTTGTGCTCTGAATTTTGTTATTTCTTTTTTTCTACTAACTTGAGATTTGGTTTGTTCTGGTTTTCTAGTTCCTTGAGGTATTATATTAGGTTGTTAATTTGTGATCTTTCTGCTATTGTTGTAAGCAATGTATTTTGTATTTCTTTCAGAGTTTTTCAGTTGCAGAATTTCTGCATTTTAAAGATATCTATCTCCTTGTTTAATATTTCATTCATATCTTGAATTGATTTTCTGATTTCTTGGTATTGGTTTTCAGATTTCTCTTGAATCTCACTGAGCTTCTTTAAAATCAGTATTTTGAATTTTTCCTTATCTGACATTTTGAGGAATTCTTTGATTAGTATCTGTTGCTGAATAATTGTGGTCTTTTTGTGCTGTCATATTTCCCTGCTTTGTTACATTTCTTGGGTCTTTTCCATTAATGTCTGCACATCTGGTATAGCAATTATTTGTTCCAATTTTTTGAAATTGCTTTTTGGAGAAGAATTTTTTCCTGAAAATGATTTATGTTTTTGGTTAAATAGGATATTTTGGCTTTTATTTTAGGTGTCTAAACAATAGTGTAACCTTTGTATGACTCCTTTGGTAGTAGAGAGGCAGTACACAATCAGTGGTATCTGTGATTCCCTTGGTGGCTAGAATACAATTATTAGTTGAGGTGATGGTGAAGTTTTTCTGAGAGCTCGTATGTCAACTAAGCCAGTCTTCAAACCCCAGTAGCGGCAGCAGTGCGGCTGATGTGCCTGGTTTTAGGCCTCAGAGCAGCTTATACTGGATCCAGTGTTAGTGAGTACTGGAGAGTTACTTCTTGGGCCTCTGAGTGGCTTCCTTAAAAGCTAGTAGTTGGGATAGTGGTGGGTCAGATGCGTGGCCAGGTTCTCAGATCCCTAGAAAGCTAGTGTCATGTGGGTGATGGCAGTAACAGTGGTGGAGCAACCCAATGAAACCACATTGGTGTTCCTGGTTGCTGTGACTGTCTGAGCAAGCTAGTCCCCAGTCCCACAGCCATCCATAGCAAGGTGGTGGGTATTGTCTTGGGTGTGCTTAGGGGAGCTTGGCTTTCTCTGTCCCTACCCTAGCTAGGTGGCAGCTGCAGCCAAATAACCTTGAACTCGACCTGAGAGTAGGGCACAGCTAAACTTTAAACTTTAAAAATGGTGCCAGCTGTGGGCTTGTGACAAGAGAGAGTAGGAGACCTTTCAGGCAAGCAGCACTGCAAGTTGTATGAATTGTGCTCGGCTTGAATCTCAGACTCACAGCAACCCATAGCAAGGCAGTGGGTATTGTCCTAGGTATGCATGGGAGAGCCTGGTTTCCTTGTCCCGCCTCAGCTGGGCTGAAATCCACATCAACTTGAACTCAGCCCAGGAGTGAAAAGAAGCCCTAGTGTTAAACTCTCAAAATGACACCTAGGGCTTGCTACGAGAGAGGGCAACCTACTTCTTAAGTTAAAAAATAAGTTTCATCATCATTGTTGCTTTAAATTACAGTGCACTAATATCGGCTTTACTATTCCATCTATTCCCTACACATTTATACCTGACAGTAAGAGCTGTTCATGCTTTGACAAACAATTTTAAAGGTTATGGAACAATTGTAATTTTCCTCATTGATTATTAAGGTTCCAGCTTCCAAAGGTTATTTTTATGGTCTTGCACTACTGTAAAAGCAAGGACTACCAGCATCTACAGATCTTCTGTCTGGTCTGTTCAGTTTCTCCTGGGAGCAATCCTTCAATCCTTTGCCTGGTGACTATGTATTTAGGTGCTAATATTTTTGGAGCTGAGTAGCACAAGAGTTATAGGGGATCTCACCATTGAATACGTAGACTTTAGTTAATCCCACTATTTTCTAATGGTACCTTGCTGTGTGCCTAATATCCCCAAAATGAAAGCCTCTCTGATTCAATTTCTCCATGGACTAAATCTCCTGTCCTGTACTAGTATGGAGGAAGAGTTAACTCAGGGGTGAAATCTCTTTCTTTTACATGCCTTTAGCCAGACTCTTTTCAACTCCACTCTTTCCCCAACCCAACTTTACTCTGATTACTGTCTTTATGGGATTCTGTAGGTAAATTGGCTTGCTTCTCATTGGTATTATTCCTTGCATGGAATTGGTATTCTGCCTTTTCAGCTCTGCTAACTCCTCTATCTGCTTTCCATTTTCCAAATGTTTTCTTATCCTCTGTGGCCTCCTGTTATGCTTTCTTTTTTCTCATGTGTTAATGCTTTTTACAAAATGTCTTTACCCCCATTTTAGTGGAGTTTAATGAAAGAATAGGTGTTCAGTTTGCTATGTTTAACTGCAATGCCCTATTATCATAAATTTATAGTGATCCCAGTCTGTCCTATTGTGTAATTTCTTTGTCAGTGCTAAGGTGGTTGGGTAAAGGCATCAAGGAAGTAGATAATAGAATTCATCCAGAATTAGGGTTTTACCAGACAGGTCCAGCAAAAAATCAGAGGGACAAGAGAGTTTGAGACAGTGACAAGATGATGAAATGATGAATCATGTAGTATAAATTGAATAAGAATGGAAGAAAAAAGAAGAGAGTTGATGGACTGAGAGAAAATTAAGGGGTTAGTATATTGGAGTTATAATTAGGTTTTAAAAAGGTCATAATGGGAATAGTCAAATGATTAATCAAGAATGAGAGGAACTCAAACAGTGGGATATTTGAATTATTGATTGTGGAGATTAAACAGTCATGGGGGGCTGAGGTGGTATAGAGAAAAAAGTCATTTAAATGAGGTACCAAAGAACTGAGAGGCCAGTTGAATGAGTTGTCCACATGGATATGTTGAAGTCATACGGGATGGTAAGCAAAGTTAATCGTACTTGAAGACAGTGGTCCTTTTGAAGAACAACAATAACAACCAGAAGACAAAGAAGGAGGAAGAGGAGGTGGAGGATGAGGAGGGGGAAAAGGAGGAGAAGTCTAGAGCACCATCCATCCCATCTCCATTCTAGACAGTAGGACAAAAGAAGTTTCAAAGAGACAAAGGACATGGGCAGCTTTTTAGGTTTTCTTTTCTTTTTTAAGGCACAGTCTTGCTCTGTCACCCAGGCTGGAGTGCAGTTCACAATCTTGGCTCAATGCAACCTCTGCTTCCCAGGTTCAAGCAATTGTGGTGTCTCGGCCTCCTAAGAAGCTGAAATTACAGGCATATGCCACCACACACAGCCAATCTTTGTATCTTTAGTAGAGACAGGGTTTTGCCATATTGGCCAGGCTGGTCAATTCCTGGCCTGAAGAGATCTTCCTGCCTTGACCTTCCAAAGTGCTGGGATTACAGGCATGAGCCACTGTACCCAGCCGACTTTCTTAGAAAAGATTCCCGGAAGCTGACATATATCACTTAAACTTGCATCCCACTGGCCTGAATTTTACAAAGCAATGGCCACGTTTATCTAGAAAGGAAGCGAGGAAATATAATTTTTTTTTCTCTGGGAAGCCATGTAGCCAGCTAAAGTTCATATTTCAATGGAAGAATAAGAGAATAGATATGGGGGAGGGGCACAACCAGCAGGCTCTGTCACAGCCCTGGAAATCAGGTAAGAGGGGAGAATTGGTAAAAGGTTTATTAGCCAAAGAGAAATATCCTCATCATTTAAATGATGTTCAAAAATAATCTTAAATTATTTATGATTCAGTGTTGCCTCACTTTCTTAAAAAATAACTGAATATGCCAGGCACAGTGGCACATGCCGATAGTTTCAGCTATTTGGGAGGCTGAGGCAGGAAAATCGCTTGAGTCCAGGAGTTTGAATTCAGCCTGGGTGGCAGAGCCAAATTCTGTCTGTAAGAAAAAAAAAAATAGTAGCCAGACACGAGGCAGGCATATCACTTGAGGTCGGGAGTTCAATACCAGCCTGACGAACGTGATGAAACCCCATCTCTACTAAAAACTACAAAATTATTTGGGTGTGGTGGCACATACCTGTAATCCCAGAGACTCAAGAGGCTGAGGCAGGAGAATCACTTGAACCCAGAGGTGGAGGTTGCAGTGAGCCGAGATGGCGCCATTGCACTCCAGCCTGGACAACAAGAGCAAAACTCCACCTCAAAAAATAATAATTATTATTATTATAACTGAATAAGTCTTTGGTATCCCTTAACAGAAAAGCCAATAGGAATTCAAATATGCCAAATTAAATAGCCCTTTAAAGTTACTAAGAGGCATGTGAACTTTCACTCTCTTAGATAATGATAAGGGTTACTGTGGTAAGCTAAAAAAAACACCACCACCACAACCACCCCAAAATATTCACATCCTAATCCCTAGAACATATCAATGTAAACTTATATGGCAAAAGAGAGGATAAGGGTCTTTGCACCTGTGATTAAATTAAGGATCTTGAGATCGGGAGGTGTTTTGTCTGCCTCCACTTCATCCCATTAGTGAGGGAGGGAGTACTGCATTAGCTTTCTGGTAATTGCCAAATACATGACACCTGGCACTGAATGAATGAGACTGACAGCAGTTTATTAGTTACATACAGTCACAGTCCAAAGGAGAGGGATAGTATATGACATTCAGGGCCACACAGGGATTGCATTTGGGAACAGAATAAACCAGAAGACACTGGGAGGCAGGCTTTGTAGGGGTGGGGTGTCCCCTGGTTCCTCTGGGAGGATGTGATTGCCTTGTTTGCATAGGCTCCCAAAGAGGAGAAACCCATTAGGTTGAGATCTAGGGGTTGTGTAGCTGGTACAGCTGATAGAGAGACTAGCTGGGTAGGAAACGATTCCTGCTGGATGGAGGACATACTAGGCAAGACTGGAGGAAATAATGGTTGGACCCTATGAGGCTCAAATACGTCAAGGCAGCATGTGAAAGTTTAGTTCTTACACTGTAGGTGATCATTCTGAATTATCTCAGTAAACCCTAAATGCAAGCCCTGTACCCTTATAAGAGGAGTGCAGAGAAAAACTAGACACACAGAAGAGGAGAAGGCAATGTCACCAAAGAGGCAGATTGGAGTGTTGCAGCCACAAACCACACAATGCCAGCACCCGTGAGAAACTGCAGGAGGCAGGAAATATATTTTCCCCTAGAGCCCCTAGGGGGATCGAGGCCCTGCTGACACCTTGATTTCAGTCCAGTGAGCTGATTCCAGCGTTGATAACTGTGAGAGAATACATTTCTATTTTTTTCAGCCACCAAGTTTGTGGTAATTTATTACAGAGGACCTAAGAAACTAATTCAGCTACCAACCACTGGGCATTTACCATGAGCCAGGTATTATGCTAAGTCCTTTACATGCATTATCTCACTTAATCCTTACAACAGCCCAAAGAGTTAGATACTATTGTTAACTTCATTTTGCAGAAAGAAACTGAGGTTTAGAGATAATAAATAACTTGTCCAATGTCACACATAACTACATTGAGAGAGCTACCCCAAATTTACATGGCCCTAGAGCTCATGCTCTTAATCACTACCCAGTGTTACAATTAGAATATCTAATTCCTGGGCCTTGAGAAAGACTACCTGAGAAAATGGGTAAAAACATAAGGAAGGTTGGGCAGTGAAGTAGAAAGCCAAGGCACAGAAATTACCAGGGAAGGAACAACAAGCTCTCCAGGTGCATAGACTAACAGAACAACTATTCATTTATCCATTCATCCATTCTACACATATTTACTGAGTGTCTATTATTACCTGGCACTCTGCTAGATGCTGTGGGAATAGGGATAATCAATGACTGAGCTTCTCCTTTTGGAATCTCTTTTATTTTCTCTGTCCCAGAGTGAACCACAGTTAGCTTTCTTGGGCAACACTGGCCAGAGACACTATCCCATCCCTCTAAAGTTCAAGTACCAGATTGAATTTTATTCATTCCAAATCCCAGCCATCCAGCCAGACCCTCAAATTGCTGAAGACATCCAGTCAGTCAAAAAGGGTCAGAATCAAGGGCAAACCTCTCTGAAGTGCTTATCACTCTCTAGTATCTCCTAAATCTTGCAATGATCCTAGGCCTTTCTCAAGCCTCCCTTCCACCTGCTGGTCAGATAGGCCCTGTTTTGTGAGACTCTTCCAGCTCTGGAAAGTGGCTTCCAGAACAGTTAGCTTGAAGACTCTCTAATATCCAAGAAAGAGATGGGAGCCACTTGAGGTAAGTGCTGTTCTTCACTGATTGCCCTGCAACACTGCTTTCTGAAGAACTACACTTCACCCCTTGCTGCCTTTATCCACAATTCATTAGTTTCCACTGATGAAACCAATCAAGTTGGAATAGGTGAATACAGCCATGTGTATGCATGAGCTGGGTCCATTTCCCAGTATGTAGACTGTCTTATGATAACGCTTTCATGAATACATTGCATTGCAAAAACAGGAACTGCATACAAATTGACCTTTTATCATCCTAAAAGGTCTTCCCTGAGGACTTTCTAAGCATAAGTGCAGTGGAGGAAGCCATGAAGAAAAAATATAGATGTATGTAACAAAGTTGAAATCAAAAACTTATGTGTATTAAAAAAACATAGACATTGCTGACAGGTAAACAAATCAGTACAACTTTCATGGAGGGAAATCTGGTATACGTATTAAAAGCCTTTCAAATGTGCTTACCATGTCACCCAGGAATCCCACTGCTAAGGACTTATCCAAAGGAAATAAACCATATGGGCAAATGAGGATATTAATCTAAGTTTTAATTATAATAGTGGAAGGTTGGAAACAGCCCAAATATCCTATAATAGAGGGCTGATACATTGATATGATGGAATACAATGCAGACATTAAAAGTCATGCTTTAAAATAATATTTAGTGTTATAGGAAATGTTCAGGATTTAATTAGGTAAAGAAATCAGGATGTAAAATGTATAGCTTTTAAAATATAGTAAGTATATGTACTCATTACTGCCATAAATATGTATCGAAGATCTACTGAGTATAGCAATTGATTTTGGGGATATTGCAATGGGCCAAACAGAGAGTCTTTGTGATAATGAAGGAAAAAAAGAAATAAAACAGACAGTCTTTGCCATAAAAAAGACTAAAAGGAAATAAACCCAAATCCATATCATTAATGATACCTATGTCTGAATGGATTAAGGGTGATCTTAGTATTTTTCTTGATCCCTCTCCATATTTTCCATGATTATAATACTGCTTTCACAACTAAGGAAAAGTTATTTTTAATATAACTTTTTAATGTCTAAAATAACTTTAAAATGTCTTCCAAGCCAGGCATAGTGGTACATTCCTGTAATCCTAGCTACTCAGGAGGCTGGAACAGGAGGATCACTTGAGCCTAGGAGTTCAAGACCAGCCTGGGCAACATAGCCAGCCCCTGTCTCAAAAAGAAAAAAATTTTCCTTCAAATTGAGGCTAGCTATTATGCTCTGTGAAGCCTAATACATAAAAGCATCTTGTATTTAATAAACTCTGGAGGATTTGGACCATTTCCATGACCTTCAATTAATTAGATCCTCCATACAATCCTGTGGGGATAAGTAGGGCAGGGATCATCACGCCCATTGTATGGAAAGAGGTTGAGGAAGAAAAAGCAAGTGATTGCCCTGGAAAATAGAATGGGTTTGGGATAGAATCATATCCCTGAAGTCAAATTTCAGGGCTGTCTTAGCTCTACTGTATTTCCCTGAAGGTGTTGGGAAGGCAAAGGGCTTCTCAAGGCTTTGATCCAAATTCCTTTCCAGACATTTGCCTCTGTTGCCTTTCTTCATGTGACTTGATGCTATGGAATTCCCAAATAAGCAAGAGAAATAGCTGAATCATTTTACTTCCTAGCTTCTCCAAGATTTAGAATTGTAGAATCACAGAAGGAAGAGACCTTGGAAAGCATTCCAGCCTTCTATCCAAGTTGAGAAGATTGCCTCGAGGGTACCCCCGCTCTGGATCTGCCTTTCTCTCTCTCTGCCTGGTACAGATATACTTTCTTTTCCTCCCCTCCCCTTTTGGGAAGCCTGCTAGATGGCCCTTTGATTGACTAAACAAATTAGAGTTAATGTCTTCTGGCTGGTAATAAACTCATGCCTGAATAGCAAATATCCATGGCATTTGCATTTTGACTCAGAACTCTGAAGACACCTAACCCAAAAGAACGATGGAATTTCAGGCAGCAAAGTAGGCTAGTTAGGAAGGTATCCCTGGGCAGGATCATGTTTTGGCAGCTTTGTTCAAGATTTTACAAAACTAGGCAGGCTACCTGCTCCTACTGCATATATGATCAGCCCCATCCTCAGGGAGCTGGCTCCACTGGATAAGACTGAGGATACAGTTGTATAGCAGCAGGTCCTTTTGGCCTCTACCTAGGGGATTAGCGGGTGCAGCCAAGCGCAGTGCCCATAATCACTCAGGAGGAAGTGAAGGACCCTGCTGAACAAAGAAGGGAATGAGCTGCTAGTGGGAAGAATTTTCAATCCTTTTGAGAGAAAACCAAATCCAATTCTTATTCATTTGTCTCCTGGTTCCAGCCTTCACCCCGTTTAGCTTCCTTGGGTCAATGACAGATTTGAGCCTTGTATTAATAGTCAGCCTTTTTACCTTGGTTCTGGTCTCTACTTGAGCCTGCTGCTGCTGCTACTGCTGCTACTTAGAACTACTCTCCATCCATCACACATCTGGCTCCCCAGTTTGCTGCACGGAAAAATTGAGATTTTGTTGCTCATGTTCTGCTACACTGCTTCTGCTTAGGGCTTACCCACCTGGAGCATGCAGCTCATCCCTCTACCCACCCACCACCCTCCCCCATGGCTTTTGCTCAAATTTAAAGCTGTTTTTGGAAGCATCACTTCTGTAACCAAAGGAACTGAAACTCAGACTTAGACCAGGCCTGACTTGATGTTGGCTGCAGTGGGCACCTGCCTAATATAGTTTTCAACAGCATTAGGAAATTATTTCCTGTCCAGGGAATAGTAATAACTAATATTTATAAATAATCAAATACATGCCAGGCACTGTGCTAAGCAATTTACATGCATAAATCATTTAATCTTCAAAAGAAACCTATGGAATAGGCACCACTATTATCCCCATTTACATTTTTCCAGTTCAAGATGGTAGACTGAGCACAAACATTTAAGTCTTGTCCCTCCAGAGGTCTCATTAAAATAATACCACAGACATTTTAAAATGCATAAACCCACCACAATAAAGAGAACAGGAGGGAGGCCATCAGTGGCTGAGAAATTTAAATAAATTTCTGAAGTCAGAAAGCATCTGAGCAGTGCTAGCTGGTAAAGCCGAGTGAAGCAAATAATCAGTTGAAACTCTGTGTGGAGGGGCTGCAGCTAAAGAGACAGCCTGCCTACCTTGCAAACCTTAGCAAGACTACAAGTACGACAGAAATAAGAGTGAGGACTGGGGCTGACAACAGAGTGATTAACTGAAGGTCTCTATAAAGAAGAGTTGACCCCCAGTCCCTATATGGGGATGACCTGGAAGCCAAATATTTACTTGCCAACCTAAAACCAAAGTGTTTCTTCACTACAGAAATTGAACAAAGTGTCCAGGGAGAATTAGGGCAGCTAGTTGGATGTTAGTTCCTCAGAGTTAGGCCTTTTGTAGTATGGTATTTAAACCCCACCCCATATCCCCTGCACAACATTAATACACAGCTCCCCTCTTACTGTCCTTAAGCAAAATCTGCCCATTGTCAAGGTCTGTTCACATATGCCCAGCTCCCAGTCAGACTCTCTATAGCCTCATTTTAAAAGATAAACAGGAAACAAAAGAATATTCGACAATTAGACATATGAGGAAAAAATGGAACTTTAAAGAAAAATCACATGAAACAAGCACAGTTGATTTAGGGAACTAAAGGTACTTTAAATAAAATTCCAAGTAGTATCTACAGAGAAATTTGAGACTGTATTACATCTGTAAAACAAGAATAGAATACTATAAAAAATAAGAGTGAATAATGCAATTGATCTCTTTGCAAGACTTTTCAATGTAAATCTTTGTATATTGCTTTGATGTTTGAACCACGCAAATAATTTTTTTCTTTTTTGAGGTAGAGTCTCACTCTGTCACCCAGGCTGGAGAGCAATGGCGCAATCTTGGCTCACTGCAACCTCCGCCTCCTGGGTTCAAGTGATTCTCTTGCCTCTGCCTCCCAAGTAGCCAGGATTACAGGCAACTGTCACCACGCCTGGATAATTTTTGTATTTTTAGTAGATATGGGGTTTCACCATGTTGGCCAGGCTGGTGTCGAACTCCTTACCTCAGGTGATCCACCCACCTTGGCCTCCCAAAGTGCTGGGATTACAGGAGTGAGCCACAGTGCCCAGCAGTTTAATTTTTCAAAATGATGAGCTACTGGAAATAAAATATATGATTGGCAAATATCATAAAAGGTGTATTAGTTTTATATTGCCGCACAACAAATTGCCATAAGTTTTAGTGGCTTAAAACAGTCCACATTTTTTAATTTCACAGTTTCTGCATGTCTAGAAGTCCAAGCACTACAGAGAAGGGGTTCCCTGCTCACAGCCTCACGAGGCTACAAGGTAAACTTAAGATGTGTTCTTATCTGGAACTCAGGGTCCTTTTCCAAGCTCATTTGCTTTGTTGCCAGAATTCAATTCCTTAAAGTTGTAAGAATGAGATCCTTAGCAACTCAAATATGCTTCTTTCTGTAGGCAGTTTACAAACCAGCTGTTTTCTTATTCAAGGCCAGTGAAAGGGTCTCTCCAGCTTCTGTCTCTGACTCCTAGACTCAGGTCTACCCAGAATAATCCCTTTTGATTAACTAAAAATAAACTTATTGGGGATCTTAATGACACCTGCTGAATCCCTTTACTTTTGTCATATAACCTAATCATAAAAGTAACAACCCATCCTATTCACAGCTCCGACCCACACTCAAGAGGAGAGGGTTGGACAGGACATGTACGTCAGGAGTCAGGAATCTTGGGGGCCATTGTAGAATTCTGCCTTCTACAAAGGAGTGGAAGATAAAATTGAGGAACTCCCTCACAACAAGGAAAAAAGAAATGAGAAATAAAGGAAAAGCAATAATGAAGAAAAATTCAGGAAGTTCAACATCTAGCATCCAACTATTAGATATTTCAAAAAGAAGGAAGGGAGAAACTTATCAAAGAAGTAATACAATAAAATTTCTGAAAGCTGATGGAAAACATGAGTTTTCTAACTGAAGAAGTCAACTGAATGTCATGTGAAGTTATGGTTTTCAAAGCCATATTCCCAGCCATGTCAGGGTTTATATGCTGAATACTATGAAATGGTGAAAGAAGAAATCAAATAAACCTAAAAAATAGAGAGACATACCATATTCATGAATTGGAAGACTTAACATTGTTAAAATGTCAATTATCCCAAACTGGCTATAGATTTAATGCAATGTTTATCAAAATTCCAGGAGGTTTCTTGCAGATATAGACAAGCTTATTCTAAAATTAATATGAAAAGGCAAAGGTGTGGACAATGCCCACATCATTCTGCAGATTGACAATGCCTGTCTTGCTGCTGATGACTTTAGAGTCAAGTATGAGACAGAGCTGGCCTTGCACCAGTTTGTGGAGAGCAAAATTCATGGGCTCCACAAGATCACTGAGAACACCAGTGTCACTCAGCTGCAGCTAAAGATAGAGATTGAGGCTCTAAGGAGGAGGTAATTTTCATGAAGAAGAACTATGAAGAGGAAGTAAAAGGCCTACAAGCTCAGATTGCCACTTCTGAGTTGACTGTGGAGGTAGATGCCCCCAAATCTCAGGACCTCACCAAGATCATGTCAGACAGACATCCAGGCCCAATACGAAGAGCGGACTTGGAAGAACCAAGAACAGCTGGGCAAGTACTGGTCTCAGCATATTGAGGAGAACACCACAGTGGTCACCATGCAGTACTCTGAGGTTGTAGCTGCTGTGATGATGCTCATAGAACTGAGACATGCAGTCCAGTCCTTAGAGATTGACCTGGACTCAATGAGAAATCTGAGGGCGAGCTTGGAGAACAGCCTGAGGGAGGTGAAAGGCCGCTACGGCCTGGCAGAGGGAGAAGCTCAACGGGATCCTGCTGCATCTGAGTCAGAGCTGGCACAGACCCAGGCAGAGGGACAGCACCAGGCCCAAGAGTACAAGGCCCTGCTGAACATCAAGGTCGAGCTGGAGGCTGAGATCGCCACCTACCGTCGCCTACTAGAAGATGGCGAGGATTTCAATTTTGGTGATACCCTGGACAGCAGCAACTCCATGCAAACCACCCAAAAGACCACCACCCGCCGGATAGTAGATCATAAAGCGGTGTCTGAGACCAATGACACCAAAGTTCTGAGACATTTAGCCAGCAGAAGCAGGGTACTCTTTGGGGAGCAGGAGGCCAACAGGAAGTTCACAGGTAAAATAAATAAATAAATAAATAAAATTTTTTAAAAAGGCAAAGGAATTAGAAAAGCCAAGACAATATTTGGGGAATAAATAAAATTAGAGAAATCACACGGAATGATTTTAAGATTTATGGAAAGTTAAATAATGAAAACTGAGTGTTACTGGTGAAGAGATAGGCACATAAATCAATGGAATGGAAAAGAGAGTGCAGAAAAAGACGTACAAAAGAGACAAAAGGTCGGGTGTGGTGGCTCACACCTGTAATCTCAGCACTTTGGGATACCAAGGAGGGGAAAATCACCTGAGGTCAGGAGTTCAAGACCAGCTTGGCCAACATGGTGAAACCCCTTCTCTACTAAAGATACAAAAATTAGCTAGACGGTGTGGTGGACACCTGTAATCTCAGCTACTAGGGAGGTTGAGGCAGGAGAATCGCTTGAACCTGGGAAGCAGAGGCTTCAGTGAGCTGAGATGGCACCACTGCACTCCAGCCTGGGTGACAAAGTGAGACTCTGTCTCAAAAAAAGACAAAGATGCAAAAGCAATTCAGCGGAGAAAACATCATCTTTTCAACAAATAATGCTGAAACAGTGGAACATCCCCCATTTTAAAAACAGAACATTGACCTAAATATTATGCCTTATATAAAAATGAATTTAAAATAGATATTAAATATAAATGCAAAACCTAAAACTATAACAGTTTTAAATATAATGCAAAACCTAAAACTTTTAGAGAAAGATGTAAGGAAAAATCTTTGTGACCTTGGGTTAGGCAAAGAGTTTTTAGACATACCACCAAAAGCTTGATCCATAAAAAAGAAAAATTGGCAAATTGGACTTCACGAAAATGTGTAACTTTTGCTCTGTAAGAGATACTGTTAAGAGAATAAAAAGACAAGCTACAAACTGAGAGAAAATATTTGCAAATCACATATCTGACAAAGAGCTTGTATCTAGATTTATAAAGAGGCTATTGAAACTTAGTAAGAGGCCAAGCACAGTGGCTCATGCTTGTAATCCCAGCACTTACAGAGGTGAAAAGAAAGGATCACTTGAGGCTGCATGCAGCCTGGGCAACAGAGCTAGACCCCGTCTCTGAAAAAATGAGACTCAATAAAACTTACTGAAACAAACCAATATTTTTAAGTGGGCAAAAAAATTTTTTGAAAAGTCACTTTACAAACGAAGATGCAGAAATGGCTTCCAAACACATGAAATTAGTCATTCAGGAAATGAGAATTAAAACTGCAAAAGTGTGCCTTTAAAGAGCCACTAGTAATTGAAATAAAAAGGAATGTTAGTACCAAGTTTTGGCAAGGATGTGAAACAACTGGAACTCTGATTCATTGCTGGTGGGATTCTAAAATGGTACAACCACTTTGGAAAGTACTTTGGCAGTGTCTTGTAAAGTTAAACTTAACACCAATCATATGATGCAGCTTTTTCACTCCTAGAGACAATGAAAAACATATGTCTGCACAAAACCCTGTACATAAATTTTCATAGCAGCTTTATTTACAACTGTCAAAAAATGGAAACAATCCAAATAATAAAAGTGAATAAACAAATTTTAGTAAATCCATACCATAGAGTACTACTCAGCAGTAAAAGGGAATTGACTAATGATGCGTAAAAAAATATGGATGAATTTTGTAAATATTATGACATGTGAAAGAAGTCAGACACAGAAGTATACATACTGCATGATTCTAATCTATAAGGAAAGAAAGCAGGTCAGTGTTTGCTTAGGGATAAAGAAATGATTTACAAAGGAGTTGGAGGAAAACTTTTGTAGGTGTTGGGTATGATTGTGGTGACGGTTTCACAAGTATAAACATATGTCAAAACTTATCAAATTGTACACTTTAAACGCGTGTAGTTTATTGTAGGTCATTTACACCTCAGTAAAGCTATTTTAAAAGATTATTAAAATTATGCTAATTTAAAGAAATCGTACACAAAAGATTACCTACATATGATTTCATTATATGAAGTTTGAGAATGTGAAAATGTTTTAATTGATTTTAAAGTCAAAAGCAAAAATTGACTTTTAGGTCAAAGATGTTTCAGCATATAATATTAATATACTTATCTTTATACTAACATCATCATAAAATATAATTTGTTTAATGAAGGAAGGGTGCAGGAAGGTCAAACTTCTTTGGGCCCATGCAAATCGTAATACATTCCTCTCTGTAGTGAATTATATTGGTAAAGTCAAAGTAATATAGACATGATTTATTGGTTGTCAACTTTTAGAATCAACCTATAAACAAAGTATGGGAAATGTATTCATAGTGATTGAAGAAAATGTCAACTTTATCAACCTTGACAATGTAGAAGTAATTATACATTTGACAGAAAATGAAAGTAAAAGGGGAGAAGAGGTGGAGGGGAGGATATGGACTTGAATAGCTCCATGTGATAAAAGTGGGGAGCTTCATAAGTGAAGGAAAAATAAAATCCTTAGCGAACAAGCAAGTACTCAGAGATTTTGTCACCACGAGGCCTGCTTTACAAGAGCTCCTGAAAGAGGCACTACACATAGAAAGGAACAACCAGTACCAGGCATTCCAAAATCACACTAAATGCTAAAGAGCATCAACGTAATGAAGAATCTACAACAACTAACGGGCAAAACAGCCACCTAGCATCAAAATGGCAGTATCAAATTCACACATAACAATATTAACCCTAAATGTAAATGGACTAAATGCACCAATCAAAAGACACAGACTGGCAAACTGGATAAAAATCCAAAACCCATCAGTGTGCTGTATCCAGGAAACCCATCTCACATGCAAGGATACACAAAGGCTCCAAATAAAGGGATGGAGGAAGATTTACCAAGCAAATGGAGAGCAAAAAAAAGCAGGAGTTGCAATCCTCATCTCTGATAAAATAGACTTTAAAGCAACAAAGATCAAAAGAGACAAAGAAGGCCATTACATAATGGTAAAAGGATCGATACAACAAGAAGAGTTAACGATCCTAAACATATATGGACCCAACACAGGAGCACCCAGATACATAAGGCAAGTTCTTAATGACTTACAAAGAGACTTAGACTCCCACACAATAATATTGGGAGACTTTAACACTCCACTGTCAATATTAGACAGATCAACCAGACAGAAAATCAACAAGGATATACAGGGCTTGAACTCAGACCTGGAGCAAGCAAACCTGATACACATTTACAGAACTCTCTACCCCAAATCAACAGAATATACATTCTTCTCAGCACCACATCACACCTACTCTAAAATTGATCACATAATTGGAAGTAAAGCACTGCTTAGCAAATGCAAAACAAATGAAATCATAACAAACAGCGTCTCAGACCATAGTGCAATCAAGTTAGAACTCAGAATTCAGAAACCAACCCAGAACCGCACAGCTTCATGGAAACTGAACAACTGGCTCTTGAATGTTGACTGGATAAGCAACGAAATGAAGGCAGAAATAAAGAAGTTCTTCGAAACCAATGAGAACGAAGACACAACATGCCAGAATCTCTGGGACACATTTAAAGCAATCGCTAGAGGAAAGTATATAGCAATAAGTGCCCATATGAGGAGAATGGAGAGATCCAAAATTGACACCCTAGCGTCAAAATTGAAAGAGCTAGAGGAGCAAGATCAAAAAAACTCAAAACCTAGCAGAAGACAAGAAATAACTAAGATCAGAGCTGAACTGAAGGAGATTGAGACACGAAAACCCCTTCAAAAAATCAATAAATCCAAGAGCTGGTTTTTTGAAAAGATCAACAAAATAGACAGACCACTAGCCAGATTGATTAAAAAGAAAAGAGAGAACAACCAAATAGATGCAATAAAAAATGATAAAGGGGAAATCACCACAGATTCCACAGAAATTCAAACCATCATCAGAGAATATTACAAACAACTCTATGCACATAAACTAGTAAACCTGGAAGAAATGGATAAATTCCTGGACTCCTGTGTCCTCCCAAGCCTAAACCAGGAGGAAGCTGAAACTATGAATAGACCAATAACAAGGGCAGAAGTCGAGGCAGCAATTAAGAGCCTACCACTCAAAAAAAGCCCAGGTCCAGACGGGTTCACAGCCGAATTCTACCAGACACACAAAGAGGAGCTGGTACCATTCCTTCTAAAACTATTCCAAATAATCCAAAAAGAGGGAATCCTTCCCAAATCATTTTATGAGACCAACATCATCCTGATACCAAAACCCGGCAGAGACCCAACAAGAAAAGAAAACTTCAGGCCAATATCCATGATGAACATAGATGCAAAAATCTTCAATAAAATACTGACAAACTAATTGCAACAGCACATCAAAAAACTTATCCATCATGATCAAGTAGGATTCATCCCGGGGATGCAAGGCTGGTTCAACATACGCAAGTCTATAAATGTAATTCACCACATAAACAGAACCAAAAACAAAAACCACATGATTATCTCAATTGAGGCAGAGAAGGCATTTGACAAAATTCAACAGCCCTTTATGCTAAAAACCCTCAATAAACTCGGTATCGATGGAACGTATCTCAAAGTAATAAAAGCTATTTATGACAAACCAACAGCCAACATTATACTGAATGGGCAAAAACTGGAAGCATTCCCTTTGAAATCCGGCACTAGACAAGGATGCCCTCTGTCACCACTCCTATTCAATATAGTACTGGAAGTTCTAGCCAGAGCAATCAGGCAAGAAAAAGAAATAAAGGGTATTCAAATAGGACAGGTGGAAGCCAAATTGTCTCTATTTGCAGACGACATGATAGTATACCTAGAAGACCCCATCGCCTCAGCCCAAAAACTCCTGAAACTGATAAGCAACTTCAGCAAAGTCTCAGGATATAAAATCAATGTGCAAAAATCACAAGCATTCCTCTACACCAATGACAGACTTAAAGAAAGCCAAATAAAGAACAAACTGCCATTCACAATGGCTACAAAAAGAATAAAATACCTTGGAATACAACTCACAAGGAACGTAAGGGACCTCTTCAAGGAAAACTACAAACCACTGCTCAACGAAATAAGAGAGGACACAAACAGATGGAGAAACATTCCATGTTCATGGTTAGGAAGAATCAATATCATGAAAATGGCTATACTGCCCTAAGTAATTTACAGAATCAATGCTATCCCCATCAAGCTACCATTGACTTTCTTCACAGAACTGGAAAAAACCACCATGAACTTCATATGGAACCAAAAGAGAGCCCGCATAGCCAAGTCAATTCTAAGCAAAAAGAACACAGTGGGGGGCATCACCCTACCAGATTTCAAACTATACAACAAGGCTACAGTAATTAAAACAGCATGGAACTGGTACCAAAACAGAGATAAGACCAATGGAACAAAATTGAGGCACCGGAGGCAACACAACATATCTAAAACCATACAATCTTTGATAAACCTGACAAAAACAAGCAATGGGGAAAGGATTCCCTGTTTAACAAATGGTGTTGGGAAAACTGGCTAGCCATGTGCAGAAAGCAGAAACTGGACCCCTTCCTGACACCTTACACCAAAATTAACTCCAGATGGATTAAAGACTTAAACATAAGACCTGGCACCATAAAAACCCTAGAAGGAAATCTAGGCAAAACTATCCAGGACATAGGAGTAGGCAAGGACTTCATGAACAAAACACCAAAAGCATTGGCAACAAAAGCCAAAATAGACAAATGGGACCTAATTAAACTCCACAGCTTCTGCACGGCAAAAGAAACAGTCACTAGAGTGGATCGGCAACCAACAGAATGGGAAAAAATTTTTGCAGTCTACCCATCTGACAAAGGGCTGATATCCAGAATTTACAAAGAACTCAAACAGATTTACAGGAAAAAAACAAACAAGCCCATTCAAAAGTGGGCAAAGGATATGAACAGACACTTTACGAAAGAAGACATATATGAGGCCAACAATCATATGAAAAAATGCTTATCGTCACTGGTCATCAGAGAGATGCAAATGAAAACCACATTGAGATACCATCTCACGCCGGTTAGAATGGCGATCATTAAAAAATCTGGAGACAACAGATGCTGGAGAGGATGTGGAGAAAAAGGAACACTTTTACACTGTTGGTGGGAGTGTAAATTAGTTCAACCATTGTGGAAGACAGTGTGGCGATTCCTCAAGGCCTTAGAAATAGAAATTCCATTTGACCCAGCAATCCCATTACTGGGTATATATCCAAAGGACTATACATTGTTCTGCTATAAGGACACATGCACACAAATGTTCATTGCAGCACTGTTTACAATAGCAAAGACCTGGAATCAACCCAAATTCCCACTGATAATAGACTGGATTGGAAAAATGTGGCACATATACACCATGGAATATTATGCAGCAATCAGAAATGATGAGTTTGTGTCATTTGTAGGGACATGGATGAAGCTGGAGAACATCATTCTCAGCAAACTGACACAAGAACAGAAAATGAAACACCGCATATTTTCACTCATAGGCGGGTGATGAAAAATGAGAACACATGGACACAGGGAGGGGAGTACTAAACACTGGGGTGTATTGGGGGGAAAAGGGGAGGGCCAGTGGGAGGGGGAGGTGGGGAGGGATAGCCTGGGGAGAAATGCCAAATATGGGTGAAGGGGAGAAAGAAAGCAAAACACACTGCCATGTGTGTACCCACACAACTGTCTAGCATGTTCTGCTCATGTACCCCAAAACCTAAAATGCAATAAAAAATTTAAAAAAAAAGTGGGGAGTCAAGAGATGCTATCTATAGTTGGTGGTATAATGTATAAGATTTCAGATATACTATTCAATGTTCTAAAAGTAATTAGTACTGGAATAACAATATCACATAACGCTATTGGGGGTTTGAAGGAGTGGAAGTGGGTATGTTGTTGAGTACTGCCCTCTCATCTATCATAGTAGAAATTCAATAGATAAGTGTCTCAAGTTGATAAATCAAGAAAGAGAGCAAAAGCTTATTATTTAGTGATCTAGAGGTCAATCATTAAAAGAATTAAAAGAGAAATATTAAAAATGTCAGCTGTGTGGGTCTGAAAGTGGATGGGGTGGCAGAAAGGGTTTTGCTCTTCATCGTAAGTTTTTCTGTACTGTTTGATTTTTTTCAACCAGGCTCATGTGTCATTTTGATTTTTTTAAAAATCATCTTCTCTCACCCTGTTAGCCTCTACTTGAGCATCATTTGTATCCTTCGTTGTTTTCATCACAAGCTATAATCATTTTAGTTATATGTGCAATGATTCAGTTATTGTCTTTTCCTCCCATTAGACTGTAAATTCCACAAGGACAATAGCAGAGTCCATCTTTGTCGTTACTCCATTCCCGGTGCCTGGCATAGAATGTAGCCCAGGAACCAGGATCACACCTTGCATAGCACTCTGGGAACTTCTGATTCAAAGGCCTCTCCAAGCTTCCTCTAGGACCAACCGGCAGTTGAGATGGAAGATGTCCTATTGCGGAAAGGCAGTGTCCTCCAAACGGGTAAGAGCAGGAATGGTCATGAATAGAGAAAGGCACAACAGCCAAACAGTACCCCAGAAAGTGTTCCAAACATTCCCTGGTAAGGGCATGAGCTGGGGCAAATCAGGTTATTTTTCCAGCATTGAAATCATCTTTAAAAGAACATTAAAGAGTGCCTTCAAGTGGGCATCCTGCAGAAAGTATAAGGAAGAGGGAATAGCAAACGCACCTCTTAGCCCTGGGAGATACAAGCCTTTGGCATTTCCACATTAGCTAAAGAGGCTCCTCTCAGTCTGCCTGGGCTTGTGCCTGCCAGAAAGTACAGGTAGCGCCAGTAGATGCAACTGATTTTTGTGGTCCTCCATGGGCAGTTCTGAAGAGGGCTCTAGAAACTGCTTGTTGGCAAAGCTGGAGATTATCTTAGGGTCAGAACAAGAGAGCCTGGGACATGGAGCAGAGGAATTGGGCTGTCATAGCTTCTAGAGCCACTTCCCTAAGAACCTCAGGTATGCTGGGATGAATGGTATGGGCAGACCTGTTTGCTTCCTGATTAAATGAGGAAAGGTGATCTGAGGCTGCTCCCTCCTGGCCATAGTCTCACACATGATACCTGGAGAGTCACACACAGGGAGATTTCAAGGTTCAGATAACCCCATTGGACCCCTTGGGCTGTCTAGTCTTTCCTGGAGAGAACATTCTTCTAATGAGGAGAATCCAAAAGAGGGAAGCATGGAAAAAGGCCAATGAGGAATTATGATGGCACTGTTGGAGGAGGTGGGTGGGAGGCAAGATGGCTCACAGGAAGAAGTCCTTGCTTAGCAGGCCTAGAAACCTAGCATCTGTAATTGCGCCTCCCTCTTTCTAGGGAGACAACAAACTATCTTTCAGCTTTGTCTACAAGGTGCTGGAACCTCCCTGTGGCCAGATTCCTGGGGCAGGGTGAATTGTCAATAGGCAACTGCAGTCACTCAGAATCTTTATGGAATAAGTAACTCAAAGGCAGGGGTTTGTTTGATCCATTTTGAACTACTGCTGCATGTAGCTCAGTCTTTGGCTCTCATCAGGAGACTTCCAAGTAAACTGAAAAAAGGCAGGAGCTGCCGGGTCAACTGGCAGATTCATTCAGGTCGCAGAAAGATGGGGAGTTGTAAGAGGAGAAATGAACACTGAGGCCATTTCTTTTAAGTGGAAAGGGATTGGAGTAGAAAACATGAAAAATGCCCCTCCTGCACTGGGCTCATTTCTCAGGGCCTAGGGCAAAGGCAGGACGTGGTGTTCCTGCTTTCACAGTGATTGAAAAAACTGGTGGCAGCACACAGCTTGCTGCCGGGCAGACAGCTTGAGTGTCTTCACTACGACTCTCAGTGGTTCAAGGGCAGGTTTGCCTCAGCCCTTAGAACACAGTTCCCTGGATTCCTTGGCCCTCCCACATCCCGAGAGCACCAGTAACTACGTCACTGTGGGCAATGAGGAGTCTCTTAGTTGGATAATGTAGGTATATGCAATTGATTCAGAGCCTAACTTCCATTTCTTCCTAACTTCTAACTGGTTTCTTCCAAGTCCCTACACTTGGCCTGGCCTCCTTTTCTCTCAGTTGGTCACCAAGTACCCAAATGGAATCCACATTCTATAAATTATTCCCCTCCGATCTCTAGAGGCAGCTGAGTAATGCTTAAGGGCACATGCTCTGGGGTCACACTGCCAGGTTCACAGCCCAGCTCTCGTTTGCCAGCTATGCGCCCTTGTGCAGTTTACTTACTTTTCTGTGCCAGTTTTTCATCTCTATAATAAGAATGACAGTAGTATTTAACTCATCAAGTTGTTGTGAAGATTAAATGAGATTGTAAGGAGCCTGGCACGTAGTTAGGGTTCCGTAATGTTAGCTATTATTTGGAATGAAAAGTCTTTCTTTCCCTCTTGCACACCCCAGCATCTTTAGTTTCAGACACTTGCTCCTCCTATCCCCACCGAACTTCTCCCATCCTTCTCCAGACATTGCAAGCCTTTCAGTGCTAAATGTTCTTAAAAGAAGGGATTTCCCTTTGATCCTTTCCATCTCTTATATGCCCTGGACCCAGGTAATCATTTGTAATTTTTTTTACTTTCTGATACATATTTTACATATATATGGGGTACCTGTGATACTGTGTTATATGCATAGAATGTATAATAATCAAGCCAGGGTATTTGAGGTGTCTACCACATTGAATAGTTACCCTTTCTATGTGTTGGGAACAATTCGAGTCCTCTCTTCTAGCTACTTTGAAATACGAAATACATTGTTGTTAACAACAATCACTCTACTCTGCTTTTGAATGATAAAACTTATACCCTTCATCTAACTATATGTTTGTACCTGTTGACCTACCTCTCTTTATCCTCCCTTCCCACCCACACACCCCTTTCACCCTGTAGTAGCCAACATTTCTCCCAGGTAATCAGTGATTAACAGAATTGAAAAGGTCTTTTATAAATCATCTAGTTTAATTTGTTCTTTTAACAGATTATCAAAAGTTGGATCCAGAAAGGTAAAGTGATTTAGTAAGGATCACATTGAACCAGAATCACAGCTTAGTCCTATAGATATTAGCAGTGTCAGACACCAAGGCCTGTACATTTAATTCTAGTAAATTCAACATATATCCAGTAAGGATCTACTATTAGTGTGTGTGTTTGTGAGTATGTGTGTGTGGTAGTAGGCCAGATGCTGAGAGAGATACAAAGATGATTTGAAGTCACTTGTCCACTGGAAAAGCTGGCTCTCAGGAGTAGGTTATGAGGTATTGTCTGTCTTGGGGGGTAGCTCTCCATTCCTTTTATAGATCTATAGTTATCTATATCTATAAATGTTTATATAGGTAGAAATGCATAAATAGATCTGTCTATATATGTGCATATATAGAGATATATAGTTTACATATATATTTATTTTATAGTTTTGCATGTGTTGTCATATATGTGTGTGAATATGCATATACATATATATGTGTATATATAATAGAAATTAGTTTCACTTCAAGAATTTAGTGAGCTTCCTCCTTTTATAATGCCATCCTTCTGACCTAGCCTTGGAATACAGTGGGCATATCTATGCTAAATGATGAGGACTGTATGTGCTCAGAAACGTACCTACAGTATAACTGGTCTTAGGGACAGGTCCCTTTGGCCTTGAATGCAGCCAGCTGGTCCCCATTCTACAAGCAGATAAAAGATAAGCCCCCCTATTTTTGGTGGGAGCTAAGTAAAGGATAGTTAAAGGGAGAGCAAAACAAAGTAGTAATAGGTCTCTGTGAGACCTGGAAGGCAGAGAAGATCTACTGATTTCTCAAGTAACCAGAGGTCGATGTTCCTAGAAACGGAACATACTTTTCTGAGAGCTGAATCATGACCAGGAATAGATCAGAGTAAACTAATAGTCCAGAATCAGGGAATCTCTGAGCGAGACAAAACTAGACTCTGGGTCTTCACAGTAAAAAATTATGTATAGAGTGTGTTTGTTCCCTGGAAAATCTTTATATATTGAGAAAGGTGTGGTAGTAGTTGTTTATGGCTTACTGTGAAGAAATGTCCAGCAGAGTGGAAAATACAATGCTCCTGAGGCTGTGTTCTCAGGAAGGAGGCCCAAGCTGCTAAGAAAAATTGGTGCCAATTTCCTTGCCATCAACAAATTAACAACATCCCAAGGCTGTCTTGTCTCACCAAAAGCTTTCTTTGGATCAGGCATGACTGAATTATCTTGCAACCTGAAACTGACTCTGAAATCCCTTCCAAAAAAATACTGAATAGGAAACCATGAGATTCCAGATCTGAACCTTTTGGTCACCTTTCATAGATACTAGTACAGAAGTGGACCTTAGTATATTTGAAAGAGTGAATAAAAGAGGAAAGGAAGAAAAAAAAGAAAGGAAAGGGAAGGGGCGATGTATTATACAAGTTTTGGTATATAAACATTACCAAACTACCCTTCCTTTCATTTAACATTGGTCCCATCAATATGGTTATGTTTCTGTTCTCAGCATACACACCCTCTCAGGAGCACTGGACACAGCTAGCCTGGGACACTCTCCTTTTTAGGTTATCACAATACCACATTTTCCTGGCCTGTCTCCTGTCCTGTGCTTTCTCTGTCTGCTTTGCCTGCTCCTTTTCCTTTATTCATCCTCCAAATATTTGAGATGCTCTCAGGCTCAACCTTAAACCTCTATTTCACTCACTCCCTTCCAAAATAATTTCGTTCAGTCCAATAACTCCAAATAATAATAAGATGAACACACCCAAGTTTATATTTCTAGCTTTCACCTGCTCTTTGAGCTCTAAACTTATGGCATTCTGGCACAGGGTCTCGAGTTCAAATCCTATTCCCATCACTTACTATATGAGTTGTTTGACCTTTTTGCCTCAGTTTCCTCTTCTGTAAAGTGAGAGGAGAATAATACAACATTTTACAAGGTCATTGTGAAAATTAAGTGATTGAATATGTGCTAGGCATTTGGGACAGTATTTGATATGCAGTAAGCATCAATAAATAGATGATGATGATGATGATGGTATCTGACTTTCTAACTTGGCATTGCCTCTTGGAGGTCTCATAGGCATTTCATACTTAACATGACCAAGACAAAACTTGTAACTTCTACCCTCCAAATTAGTCCTCCCACTTTTTTCCTCATCTTTAGTAAGTGTGCCACCACATATCCAGTTGGTCTGGAAGAACCTAAGCGTCATCCTTTCACCTCAATTCATACATCCAATCCAATAGCAAGGGCCTGTAAAACTCCCAAATATATCCAGAGTCTATCCACTTCCCTCTATCTCCACGGCTGCTGTCATAAGCCAGTATCACCTCTCACCTGGATTCATCCTCCACACAGATGCTAATAATCAATTTAAAGCAATTATTCAGATCATGTTACTCCCCTGGTTAAAACTGCTTCATGGCTTTCTGTGGATTTAAAATGAAATCCAAACCCTCATCATGTAAGCCCCTCCAGGATCTGACCTCTGCCAATTTCTCCAAACTAATTTCCACATTCACTGGCCTTTTTTAGGTTCTTCGTTTGCACTAAGCTAGTTCAAGCCTCAGGACCTTTGCACTAGCTGTCCCTTCTACTTAGAATGTCCTTCCCCCAGGTCCTCATATGACTGACTCCCTTTCATTCAGAATTCAGGTTAATGTCACGATGTCACTACCCTGAGAAGAATTTCTTAACTAATTAATCTGAAGTAACTTCCCCCATCACTGCTTTATTTTCTTCATAGCACTTTTTTATCACTATCTGAAAATAGTCATTCAATTGTTGAATAGGGGTTGTCTCTCTCTCTCTCCCCTCTAAACGACAAGCCTTCTGAGAGCAGTAACCTTGTCTGTTCTGTTTACAATTTCATTCTCAGTGTCTAACAGCATCACAGGATTGAGGAATTTAAAGAATTTTTGAAAATTCTGGTAAAATATATATAACAGCTGTACAATTTAACCTTCCCACCAGCAGTATATGTGAGGGCTCCCATTTCTCCACACCCAACACTTGTCATTTTCTGGGTGTTTTTTTCATAGTAGCCACCTTAATGGGTGTAAAATGGTACATCACTGTGGTTTTGACTTGCATTTCTCTAATGATCAGTGATGTTGAACATTTTTTCATGTGCTCATTGGCCATTTATATATCTTCTTTGGATAAACATCTATTCAAATCCTTTCCCCATATTTTAATTGAGTTGCTTTTTTTGTTGTTGAGTTGTAAAAGTTCTTTATATATTCTGAATATTAATCCCTTATGAGGCATATTATTTGCAAATATTTTCTCCCATTCCATGGGTTGCCTTTTCACTCTGTGAAGTGTCCTTTGATACATAAAAGTTTTTAATTTTGATGACATTAGGATTGCTTTTTAAGGGTTAGTAATTGGGGGATTGAACTCAGCATGAAGCTTGACGTGAAAAGGCTGATATTCAAAGGAGGACAGTACAGTAGCAAGCCTGTAAAGGGTGCTATGGACAGGAGTCCTTGATAATCCAAGGATGGTATAAGGTCTCTGGAAACCCTAGGTAAGAAAGGGCAAAAGATGGGAGAATTATGATACAGAGCATTTGCTGAGAGCTTACTAGGTACCAAGTACTGTGCTAAGCCCAACACATCCACTATTTCATTTAATTCTCTTGGCAATTCTGTGAGGTAAGTATTATTTTAGCCCTAATTCGTAGATGAGGAAAACTGAGGCACAGAGAGATTAAGCAACTTGCCTAGCGTCACAAAGCTATAACGTGACAGAGCCTAGATTTGAACCCAGGTAGTCTGGCTCCAGATTCTGTGCTGTCATCCACTGACCTATACTGCTTCTGTACTAGATAAGTAAGTAAAATTTGACTAGGGTGTGGGGCTTATTGTAGTTGTTAAGACTATGATGAAGAGATAAGTTGTAGGCAATAGCTTGAAAACATGCCTTGAGGGCATAGAGAAGGTAGTCAAGGGTAGCCCTTGTTTATATACTTGCTTTACAAAGTCAGTTTTGTCAGGGCAGAAGAGAGTGGTGATGAAATTCACAGGCTTTGGCAACAGATAGACCTGGGCTTGAATCCCAACTCTCCCATTTACTAGTGGAAACCTTAGGCAAGTTTTGCTTCTCTGTGCCTCAGTTTCCTCATCTACAATTGAGGATAAAAACAACTCAGAGTTGTTTAGATCTTTGATGTAACCTGTGGGTCATGATCCCTGGCACCTGATAAAGGCTCAGCAAATATCAGCTCTTGCTCCTCAACCAAACAATGGTGCAGCCCCTCCTCCAGCGAGAACATCCCCATCTTCTGATTAAAGAGAAGCTTTTCCAGGCCAGAATGAAGTAGTTGTACTTGAATACGTTAATGGGCCATCAAGGCCCATGAATTAACAAGTAACTGAAAGTGATCCCTTCCAGAACAGAGAAAGGTTCTTCCTTGCCTAAGGACACATTCCCACCAGCCTCCTTTGAGACCCAAGGAAAGCGTTTCTATCTTAGAACAACCACTTTGTCCCAGCTTCTGGCTACACAGGGTTAAGAAATTCCTAGCTTCTTGCTAGGCAATCAATATACATTTTTTGTAAGTCATAAAAAGGAATTTTACACACGTGTTTTTAGTGACGTTTACTCCCAGGGAACAGAAAGTGAAAATGAGGGCTGTCTGGCTCAATAGCAGACACTGAGCAACCAGAAGAGGGAGGGTCTTATGAAAGACAAGCTTCAACTTCCCAGTTTTCTGTTTTGTTTTGTTTTGTTTTGGCTGCCTCTGGATTTATTAACTTTAGAGAAACTGAAGAGGGTCCAAGGAAGAACCATCAAAATGATTAATAAAAGGAAGACGCTGCTGAGTGATGCTAGGAGCCTCCAGTGAAGGACAAGAAAACGGGATGGGAAGGAGGAAGCCCTGAAGGCTGAAAACAAAGCACCTGCCAGAGACTGCAGAGCTGTGTGGATCTGTGGGAGGAGGGACAGGTAGCCGGGGCCCAGGTACCTCCATTGAGCACCACACCATGGGTCCAGCAATGAGCCAGGAATTCTGGAAGATCAAAAGAAGCCTAAGGCTTGGCCCGTGCCCACAAATGTAGAGAGACAGGGCTATACTCACAAAAGGACAAATTACAATCCAAGCCAAGAATGTAAGCACTGCAATAAGGAACTCACTTGCTGCTATGTGCCAAATGACTGGTGCAATGAGAAGTGTTCAGCATTCCTAGGAGGAAGGGATCTTCTCAGGTGGTAGGCTGGAGCCTAAGGGGAGGGACACAGTGTGGCTAGGCGGAGAAGGTGGAAAGCAACATAGGTCTGGGAAATGGCAAGACCAAAATACAGGAGGTAGGGTATGGCAAGGAAGGATGAGGAGCCATACCTGGCTGGGGTGAGCAGTTCTCAGAAGACGATAGTGAGAGATGGACACTAGCAGAAGAGTACGGATTTTATGCTGCAGGTATTGGGCAGTCATTGAGGCTTCTGAGCAGGAGAATGTCATGGTACCAGTTGTGCTTTGGCAAGATCAGTCTGTCTAAGCATGGTGGACTGGAGGCAGAGATGGGGAGACCAGTGAAGTCTACAGTCACTAAGAAAACACCTGCAGCTGTAGCCACTGAAAATGTGCCCAAGCACTAGCAGGGTGCAGGTCTCAATTGGCAAAGCTAGCTGGGGTCCAATCACCTCTCCAAAAGGTGCAGTCTGGACCCCATACCCTGAGACCACAGCCTCAGTTCCCTCAAGCTCAACCAGCCCAAGGAGCTGGTCATCATTCGAAGCACATCTCAGCAAGCTTAGGCCCATACCAAGGACAGATTTCTGGGCAGATGATATCTTTGTTATAAATAGAGAATTTGACTCCAGGTGGGAAATTCAATTTATGGGAGCAGACGAAATCTTCTGAAACCAAGATCTGATTTCCCGAGCAAATGTCCTTTGGTCTTAATGAACAAAAGAAGGAGATAAGGAAAAGAAGACACTATAATTAGGCCTTCCTTCTAAATGGGAGGCTTCTTGGATTACCAGGGACCTGCCTGCAGTGCTTTAACAAATGCTTCCCATTTCTGAGCCATGGCTTTTGAGGCAAAGAATGACATTAAATATCGATGCAGCACTTAGGAATGGTTGCAAAGTGCTTTTCTGCTCTTGCTACTCATTAGCAATCCCTATTTCCCACCTGCTCTCCCCTCCCTCTCCTTATCTCTCACCAATCCTGCCATGAGCCTGGCAAGGCTTATGCAGGTTGAAGAGATGAGAACTTGCAGACAGAAAGGTTAATCAATTGACTCCGGGTCAAACACAGGAAGTTACTGACAGTCCAGTGGTGAGAATGTTCTTGTCAGGCTTCTCTGGAAGTTATTGCTTTAGCCCACCGAGACATATAAACCCACACCTGCCTTTCCTTTCAAAGCTGATGATTTTTTTCTTCCCTGTCTGGTGAAAGGCAGCCAGAGAAAATGGGATCTAGAAAAGACAAAATGAAGAAAAGAGAAATTGGTGACGGATAGAAGAAGAGAACGGGAGAAGCCAGCTGACCCCTCCCAGGCCTGGTGTTTCTGAGCCCCGTGCTCTGCTCAGGTGGAGTAGGCATGGAAAAGAGTGAAGAGCACTTGATCAAAGAATCGGTTGCTTCTTGCCTGTGGGGTTTTGAACAGTCATTTAGTCAATCTAAGTCTCAACTTCCTCATCTATAAAATGGGAATTATAACTGCCCTACCTCTCAGTGTTATTGTGAAGATCAAATTAAACTGTAAAACTTGGTGTACCTATCAGTGATTATCTTGGTGAACTAGACAAGGCCACCACATCCTCAAACTCCTCAGCTGTCTGTCTCCAAGTCAAACATCCCCACTATCCATCATGCCTTTGGAGAGAGATTCAAATAGACTTGGACAAAATGTAAACTATTCAGAGGTTAACTCATAGGCCCATTAGCATTCACTAGCACATTAGCAAAAATTCATTTATCAAATTGGTGGTGACCCCCAGGGCCTTTGGCAGAGATGGATTTAAATACCCTTTCTTCCTCAGTTTTTCAAGGGACATTTGTCTCTGCATGGTGGTTTTTTTTTTTTTTTTCTCAAAAAGCTCCAGGTACATCTTTCTTTAAGTCTGCATCGTTGTCAAAAGCATTGGACAGGCATTCAATTATCCTTCATGTTCTTTTTTCCCAGGAGGACCTGAGCACAGAGAGGTTGAGTAAAGTGCCCATGATCACACAGCGCCCTATTCAGGATCGAGAGCCTATTGGAGGCACCTACTCCTCTGCTCTCCACCCTAGCTACATTTCCTGTCCATCCAGTTTCTCTTCTGCAAATTTTCCCCCATCCCCTGCCCCACCCAGACAGGTGAGGAAGAGGGCGGAGGCTGGCTCCTGGCAGCACTGTCCCAAGCACACGCCTGAACTCCCTCATGAGAAATAGCTGTACTGGTGGTAACCACAGCAAGCACTTGGCATCTGACAGGCTCTGTCAGCATCAATTTAAATTGGTATTTTGCTTCCTAACTCCAGGAGGGCAAACATGCCTAAGATGCCAGCAGGGGGGAGAGCAGGAAGGCATACAAGGAGGCCATGGGCGATTCCCCAGAGACTGTCAACTCAGCTTCTACTCCAAGGCCTTCCAGAGCCACCCTTTCCCTCTGTGGGGATCCCTCTACACGACGGAGGTGGGCAAGGAGGAGAGGCAGTGCTTCATTGCAGACTTAACCTAGACCTAAGGGGCTTGTTAAGAAAAACAAATGAAGTCCTGGGCTCGAGGGTGTTACCCGGGAATCAGCCTTTCTACAGCTTCCCAGGTAGAAAGGATTCCCAGATCCCCAGGATTCTTATGCAGCTGGGTCAAGGCCCACAGCTAGGGAAATGTTACACTCGAGCTCTCCCACCTCACCCCACAGCACCCCAGGAAAATGTCCCTGGTCAATATTTCGTTCCCTTACAGCTCTACCCTCCTCCGAGAGGTGACAGGCAATCTGATAGATTTATTCAGGCGAGTGCATTAATGGGCGCTAATGACTTAATGTGCTGTCCATTCCAGATAACATGTGCAATTTACCAGGACCTTCTGGAGATTGGGCTTTAACCCAAAGGAAAATTTCCAGCACACACAGCTGGAAGGCAGGTGATTTTGAGTAAGGGGAAGCCTGATATTACACCAAGTATGTGCCTACATGCACCCTCTATGATTTAGAGGTGTGGCTGGCTCTGCTGTAATTCCTGCGGTGGGAGATGGAGACTGACATGAAGACAGGTTCCCCCACCATGCCCCCACACCTCAATACTCCAAACGATTCTACTCATTCATTTTGCACACTGCTGTCTTCAATAGAGATGGTGGGCCAAAAGGCAAACAGGTTCTGGGCATTCATTCAGCACTTCTCAAATAGGGGGGTCTCTCTATCTCCTAGGACGTAGGTACACAGAGCCACAAGATCAACACAGTGCATCTTTTTCGAGCTTCAATTCATGCAAGGATTTTAGAGACATGCAGTACTTTCATGGTAAATCAAACACAAGCATATTACGGAGTAAAATGTGAAAGTTCTCATGATTTCAAAATAAAATGTGAGCTTCAAAAAAATTCATGCTTTTGGCCATGGGTGGCTTTTACTTCCAAATCCTCACTTTATTCTATGTTTAGGGATTCTCTCTCTCTCTCTCTCTCTCTCTCTCTCTCTCTCTCTCTCTCTCTCTCTCTCTCTGTGTGTGTGTGTGTGTGTGTGTGTGCAACTGTGTGTGTGTGTCTGTGTTTGTTTTCAAGGTTGAGAAGAACTGCCAATTACCATCTGTATTTACCTTAGTATAGATTCTTTTATAAGATTATCTAAGACTAAGACTAGGGACGGATAAATGTTGATGGGGGGCGCAGAAGTTGCTTTCAGAAAACACCCAAAGCCCTAGGAGCTATCCAGGGAAGGACACTCAGAGAGGATCTAGGGATCAAAGGGCTTATTGCAGGGAGGTGTGTCTGCTTATGCTGGAAGGAAATCTTGTCAACCCAATACTTAAGTAAGTGAAATGGGCAAAAACAAGGAAGGCTATGAATAAAAACAGCCAGCTTCCCAAAAGCATGAAAGAGACCTGGGCTTTATTAATGTAAGTAGTGGCTGCCTAACCCGAGTCCCCAGAGAGGAGCCAGGAATTGGGTGACCCGATTCTTGTCACTGGGGCACCATGGTAGTATGAACCTCAGTTTTGTTGCAAGGATCCTCTATCCATGACTGGGCACTTTTCCAGGAAGTTTCAGGGGCTAGGAAGAGGTGAATTTTGATAGGGAAGCTGGGAGCTAGCTGAGACTCATGAAACTGACAGGCAGTGAGCCCTGCCCAGCAGCTGCATTTGAGGGGAGAGGGTGTCTGCCAGCCAGCTTCGCAAAGGGGTTGGCTGGCACATTGCAGCTCATCAGCCCAAGGTTGTTCCATGCCTGTCCCTTCAGTGTCTTCCAGCCCACACCGGGTGGGCAGGCTCAGCTAGCACACAAAGGGCCACTAAAAAGCCCTCGTAGTATAATTGCCCAGCCTTTTGTCCTTCCTCCTCCTAGTGAGAAATATTTTGAAATGGTCCTTTTCTTCCACATTTTCTGCAGGCATTCTCTGGCATCCAGTGTTCCTGCTAGCTCCCAGTTTCCCCAGTATCTCGGTAGCTCAGGAGGCTTCTCTCCCTTTTCCTTCACCCGCCAGGTACCAAACACCAGAGCTCCTGGTTGGCCCTAGATGCTTTGGGGTGACTGAGTGTCTTGCTGAGAGGCAAGATGGAAATTAAAGAGTTAGAGGCTGCAAAATTATAAAGTGGGTTCCCTCCTTGAACTTTCTGATGACATCATCACCTTTGTACCCTCCCAGGGCCTGCTTAGCAACCTACAGAGTCCCCTTGCTGCCTTATGCAGATGCAGTTCATACTCCAGCCATTGATGACACCCTGCCCTTCAGGCATGTATGTTTTCCTGGGTGCTAATGAGAGGGCGGGCTGCCCCAGCAGAGGCAGGCAGTTCAGTAATGTTTCTGTGGGAAAGGCTGGTAACCTGTCCCTCTTTGTAATCTCAGCTGAAGTCTTGGAGTCTTTTTGGAAATACTATCACTCTATAGTCAAATAAGCATGGGTTTAAATCCTAGATTAGGTTCTAGTAGCTGTGTGACCTTGTGGAAATCACTTAGCATCCTCTCTGAGCTTTTTGGTTTCATTTAAAATAGGGATAATCTTAATACCTACCATCTTGGGTTTACTGTGAGGATTAAATTTGATAATGCATGTAAAATGCCACCACAGTGCCTGGCCCATAAAGTGTTCAATAAAAGCAATAATTATTATTATTTATGAATTGTCATGTGGTTGGAATCTAGGTTCCACTATTTACTGCTACATGAGTCTTGGCTTTCCCTTCTGTAAAATAAGAATAATGATGTTACCTGGTAAAAAGGTTGTGGTGATCCTGAAATGAGTTAATGCATGTCATGCTCTCAGGCTGGCTGGAAGTCCTACTGGGAGAGTGGAACTAATTGTATCCCAGAGATGAAGAACTGCTGTCCTTTTCCTAGGAGTGTTAGCAGGATACCTAGCTTGCAGTAAATGTTGGATCAATAAATGGTAGTCAGTATGACTATTATTACTGGAGGCCATGATACTCTCAGTCTATTTATCCCTGGATTCTCAGTTAATGGCGAGTTGGTTGCTTGGTTATTAAGTGATGATTTCAGAGCACAGTGCTAGTCAAGCCAGGCTGCCTCCATCCACTCTCAGTACGCAGGGGAGAAAGACAGCGCCACGTATTATGTTTGTCTCAATGTACTGATTTCAATAGAAAATAGACTTCTGGCTGGAATGCCTTCTTCTGTCATCCAATTGTCATAAGATTTGAAGAGACTCAACTCTTACCCCCAGGGGATCCTCCTCACCAAATTTCAGTGCAACTTGATCCACGGTCCCTGTTTTACATGAAAGTGTTTATTTTGCTGCATATTGGTACAGGGTTAATAACACTGAAGAATCTTCACCATGCTTTCTCTGTACCCCACCTCCTGCTCTCTCTCCTCCATCATTTCTATCGGACATGGGAAGTACACACAACTTGTCAAACAACAAAAATAAGAACAATAAAATCCCAGCTACATGATTTTCTGGGGTGAGAGTTCTCTCCTTGGATGTGAAACAAGCCAGTGTGCATCGCGTCCTGAGAACTCACTTTAACCGAGAGCAAGAAACAATGTGAATGCTGCATCACTTCAGACTGGAAGTAGGCAGAATAAAAACAGAAAGAGGAGCCTTTAAATAGATGACTAGGAGGCAAATTGGTTTGAGAAAGAATGACAGCTACCATTTACTGGGACCTTTTATATCTGTTATCGCATTCAACGCTTCCAATAACTCCATAGGGTAGATTCTACTATTGTCTTCAAAAGTAAGGCTTAGAGAGGTTAAGTGAGGTACCTAAGATCACACCAGTAGTAAGAAGCAGATTCCAAAAGCCATGCATCTAATCACTGTCATAAACCAGACAGTGCCCCACTGGTTACCTAGGAGCCCTCAAACGTGTATTTGTCCAGCCACACAGTCCCTCTCAATACTCTCCTGCTTCACCACCCCTTCTTTATTTTGTTTACCACACAGCAGCTTGAGTGGAGCACGAACATATGCTCTGAATGAGCCCAGAAAGCAGCAGAAGAGGGCTAATCAGATTCGTGAGAGGCACTTGTTTTAGTTCGTAACCCATGAGCTTTATTGTAATAACTGATACAAACCAACTTGTTGGGATCTGTGTTATTAATATTAATAAAGACTGAACTAGGTGAGGCTCAGGAGACCCTGGAGGGAATCCCACCTCCTGAGACACCACCCCAAGAAAACCGACCAGGGACCGTCTGGCTGCAAATATTATTATTCATACTGGACAGCTGCTTCTTGGCTCCCTCTCCAGTCCCTGGAGACGAGAGGCCAATTCTTCCCTGCTTCTCTTCATGTCTTTCCTTTGGAAGGATTAGAGATCAAGTCTGAGCCACTTCTCTGGCTAAGCTTTTATTATTACTATTATTTGCACTAACTCAGTGAGTCTGTGGCCCCACATGGGACTCCATGTGTGTCCCTTCGTGTGTGTTGTTTCTCAGAGCCTCTTCTCAGGTTGGGGGTCTGCCTGTACATTTGCAGGGAATGTTGTGTGTTTCTCTCCCTGCATGTCTTCACTTTCACTTACCATCTGTTTTTAACAATTCCATCAGCTTGGTTTCCCAGCTTAGGCTACTCCCAACCAGATGCAGGGAATTTCCATCCTTTTTTCAAGGTGGGAAGTGCCAGGAAGGAATCAAAAAGTGTGCTCAGTGGATGGATAGCTAAATGTGCTAGTCAGCTACTCAACTGCTGAGTCCAGCTGCAGGAAGCCACAGAGCCCTGCGACTGGAGCTCTCCTCTGTATCCTGGAAATTCCGAGCAGCCTAGGAGAACAACCCTTGTCCCACTATTGCCCCTCAGTAGTCCTCCAGCCTCTTCTGAAGCTTTAACCAAGTGCTTTAAAAGAACCAAAAGTGAGGAAATATTCCAACTAGAATGGATCCCTTTGTGCTAACAGCCTTCTTTATAGTTCAGGAACACAGAAGATATCGATCGAGGAGGGCTCACTTTTCACCTTAGAACTCACACGGCCCAAATGTGCCAATGTTCAGCATCAGAGATGAGGTGCCTCTGACACTCGGAAATTCACCCTGTATTTGTCATCACCAGGAGCTCCTTAACTCCACTGCTTCCTCCTGCTTCTGTCTTTCCTGGCCTTAACACCACTCACCCAGACCCACTGTCCATCTTTCCAGTCTCTCTGGGTCCCTACTGAGGCTGCCCTTTTGGGGGAAGGAAGAATGGCCTTTTTTCTTGGCCCTCAAAACTCATCTGAAGGGGTCTGGAGCCCGCTGGGAGACCAAGAGCTTCTCTTGAATCTCGGCTGCTGCATGTTTAGTATTCACAGCATGTCTCTAAAACATGTCCTGAGATCATTCATCAGGCACTGTGCTGTGTGCCTAGCTGCTCTCCTTCGGGGTGTGTGTGTGTGTGTGTGTGCACGCGCGCGCGCATGTGTGGCCAGGACCCCCCTCTCCATCTGCTGGTGAACAGACATGCACACACACTTTAACCTTCTTCCCTTCTCACCAAACCAATCGCAGGCTCTAAGCAGACCTCTGCCAGCTGGCAGATTGCTCCCTCACTGAGGTGGGCTCCTGGGGTTGGGCCTGGGCTCGAAGCCACTCACACTCAAGTGCTGGGGCGAGGCGCTGAGAGCAGGAGCCCGAGCCGAAACTCAAGGTGCGTGTGAATGTTTGCGATGGTGACCAGGAGGGGAGCTGCAGGGAGGGCATCCCCAGCAGAAGGCGAGCAAACAAGGGGCGAGAAGCAAGGTCAGGGGCCAGGGAATGGAGTCTCCGAAGCAAGCGGTCCGCTGCCCCTTCTTCTCCGCAGTTCACTCCCCGCCCCCTTCTCCCGGGTTCACTTTGGAAATTGGCTTGCCCTCTCGGCAGCCAGCAGTTCCCGGCAGAGTCCGGCCGGAACGGTCAGGTTCAAGAAGTGAGGCAGCGCCAGGCTGGGTGGCTGGGTTGCTGGGTTGTTCTTGGGAGATTCTTTACCCGATTGTCAATTTTTTGCTTATTTTTAGTAGTGACCCGAGCCAGGAACTGCGCCTTTAAGCCGCTTTCCCATTCGGGGAAAGAGACGCCAGCACTCGAGGGTCTGGAGGCGCCGGAGAGGCCCCTCATTCTGTACTCCCCTCTTTCCTCCCCCTCCTCCTTCCCCCGCCCCCTCTCCCCTCCCCTCCTCGGCCGTCCGGCCGCCTCTCCGCCATCCGTCACCTCGCAGCCTGCCGCACTCCTGGAGCGAGAGAGCGACGAGCGAGCCACGGCGATGGTGCCGCCCGCGGCGCAGCCATGAAGCCCGCCCGAGGAGCCCGCGCGCGCTGCTGCCATCCTGCCCGCAGCCCGCCGCCTGCGCGCCAGCTCCCCGCGTCCCGGGCCAGCTGCTGCCACCTTGCCAACCTCTGCCCGCCCCGCCGCCCCGGGCCACTGAGCCCCAAGCCCATGTCGTGCTCGGGGGCACGGGCGCCCTAGTCCCGCTGCCGCCGCCGCCACCGCTGCGCCGCCGCTGCCGTGCCGCTGAGGAGGAGGAGGAGGAAGAGGAAGAAGAAGAAGAGGAGGGGGAGGAAGGTAAGAGGCGCGCTGTCTTCAGGGGGGCGCGCCCGCAGTCTCAGCCAGACCCGGGTGGGTCACGGCGGGAGCGTTCCGCCCCAGACCGGCTGGGGGGCGACTGGCGCTTGGGCGCCCCCGGGAGCCGGGGGCAGGGCGGGGGGCGCCCGGCGTCTGGCCGCCCAGAGTTTGGGCGGGCGGGGTAGCCGCCCGCTACGTGCCCACTGCCCCAGCGAGTCGCCGGCTTGGCGGGCTCCTTTGGCCGCCGCGGGTGCGGGGTGAGGAGTCGAGCGCAGGGGAGTGCAGCGCGTTCATTATGGAGCCTTTGTGTGTGCGCCGGGGCTGTGGGCACAGTTGGGAGAGCTGGCGAGACGCGGGGCCTGGCTGCTGGGAGGTGGCCACTTCGCCGGGGCGCCCGGCGAAGCCGGAGTCCAAGGGCTGCCACAAACAGCTGTCTGAAGCATGTGCGTGGTTCCCGGGGCCATGTTCACAAGCGGACACGGACGCGCACACACACGCACACACAGCCGCACCAGAAACCCGGCGCTCAGCCACACAGCCCCATGCAAAGACGACACACACACACACACACACACAGAGCTTCATTTGCCCCCTCCCACCAAGATGCTAATAAAGCTCAAACACATATACAGAGACTTGCACCTCCCCCCAGCGCTACTAAAACATGCACGCGCACACACATACACACTCGTCTACTCCCCAGCCTAGTGCTTTGTAGCTTGGAGAGTGTGTATGTGAGTGTGTGTGTGTTTTTTTCTCAAAATGGTCCTGAGAAACTACATGACAACTGCACATTACTGCAGATACAGTACCTGCTGCTTCCCCACACACACATCCAACAAACCCCCACCACCACAACACGCAGCCACTGTAGACACCTCCACCAGAGCCCTTAAGAACCCCATTCTGGCAAAAAGCGTGCCCAACTCTGGTAGTCATACCATGCACACTCGAGCTCCTGGGTTTCCTGCACGCACACACCACACCCCCATACACACATACTGAAACCACTGCAGGGGCAAATGTTTGACATCTTCCCCCAGAAGCAGGTGGCACATCCACCCTTGCAGCTGCAACTAAAGATCACTTGATCACAGCAAACGCCAAATTCTGCTAGACCTGCCCCCTCCCCTTGGCATCTTCGTCCAGCTGCAAAACCCTGGAGTCCACCGGGTGGTCTTAGCATCCTGCAGCTCTTACGGAGGGCGGGGCAGTCTCTGGACTCCTGCCTTTGGAGAAACTGCTACAAGAGCAAGGCTCCTTTGGGGGCGCCCTTCTCGGAGTGGAGGGTGGGGGGACTGCTGACTCAGAGCGAAGCACCAAGTGAGTTTTCCCTGCTGGAGACCGGTGTAAATGGCGAGTTCACCTGGGCCTAGAGGGCCCAGGATAGCATGGCAGTTCAGCCACAGGGACCCTCAGCTGGGAGGCTCTGCCCCTCCCTCCCCTTCCCTGCCTATCAAGCTCACCGCAGGAGAAGCAGGGGGAACCCAGCTGCCAGCTTCTTGGGAGCTAAGAGAGGCTTCTCGGGAAGCCTTTGCTGTTTCCACTGAGCAAAGGGATCTTGCTCTACCCGGGGAGACCTTAACAAGACTTGGCCATGCCCAAGCAGACATGCCAGCGTCTACCCATTTTCATGGCTTTTTTTTCATGTGAGAGGACTTATTCAACCTTAGCAGCTTGTCATGAGGGTACCGCTGAGGTGAAACAAGACATAATGTGTGTGTGGATGGGGGAAACAAGGTTGGGGGGAGCAAGGACTAGTGGGTTTAACTGATTTAAGTAGAGATGCTGAGTTAGAATATAGACCTTGGTAAAATCGTGACGGCAATGGCTTCAACGTCAGAGTCCCTTCCCTGCTCCTGCCCCTCCCGTTGGCTGCTCAGGGCCCCTGTGGGTCCTCTCCCCACCCTTAGATTATTTAGGCGGGGCTTTGCTCCCTGCTCCTGCAAATTTGATGACAGAATCCCTGCCAGGCCAAGGTGTTAATAGCTGATAGAGGTTTACTGCCTACACCTCACAGGTAACATTTGCATTTTTAAAGGAGACAGAGGAGTGACTCTGTTGGTGGGGCTTTCAGGCACCTGTGGCAGGACCCAGGCAAGAACAGTTTGTGGACAGCATCATCTGTCTACCGTCTGTGCCAAGGCCAGAGTTATTCGTGATGTGTGTGTGGGAGTGAGGGTGTCAGAAGGTGGGATGTAATTGTGGAGGGTTTTGAGGCCCACAAAAAGGTTTCAATTGACTTGAGAGGCAATTGGGAGCCACTACTGGTTTCTGAGAAAGGAGGGACTAAGATCTAAGCAGGAGATAAACACTCATTGCTGCGTGTGGAATCTCCCCACTCCCTCGCTGGCACCCACCACCACAGCTGCCTTGCAGTTGTGTGGGCTGAAGGCCACCAGGGAGAAGAGGCTGGCCAGGGGAGGGTGGCAGCTGCCCCAGGCTTGTGGCCCTGAGGGTTTCTCAGATATGTGAGGCATTTTGCGAATGGCCAGACTATTGGCCTGAAGCCAGTTAAATGCCCCCTCCAACATAAGCTAGTGATGCTGTTGGCACTGTGGCTTCTTTGGATAGTGCAACGGAGCCTCTATCCTGCTGGACGAGAGGTCTGGGGACTCCTATGAGGCACGGGACCCCTCCCTCTTGTAATGGTGCAGTCTGAGGGTCTTGAGAAGTGAGCTGTGTGGTCCAGCTGGGGGATTTTGTGACCAACGACATCCTCTGGGAGCAGTAGTAGATTGAGAAAGCCCAACAAGAAAGCCCTGGGATTGCTGATGACAGCAGCAAGCTGGGAAAGGCACTGGAGGTCAGGGTGGGGATGGGTACAGGGGAGTGTCGGGGTGGGATGGATAGAGGAGAGGCATTGCCCCACCGCAGTAATCCTTCCTTCAGCCCTTGGAGGGAGCATGGGTGGATGCAGGACAATGGAATCACTCTGTACCCACCCACCCCCACTATGCATAAATGATTGAGCTTCGTGGCCAATGCCTGATAAGGCACCTGGAGGGGCAGCACCAATCCAACAGAGGAAAGATCCCTGTTTTTGTGACACCTCCAGGCTAAGTGAAGCCATAAGACACACATACAGACAGACAGACATGTCACACACAAGACACATCCCTCAGGCACACCCCCACACCCCAACACATACCTGGAGCAAATTGTAGGAAGTGAGGCTCATGTAGACAAGCTTGGTTTTGGGGGCTTCATGCCTTTACATATAGGCCCTAGCAATGATTGCTAGGGGGACTGGGATTAATACCTATTGATACTAGATGAAGACCCTTAGCTTCTACAGGCCCCCTGGAAGGAAGCATACCCAAGTCAGCTTCTCTTTGTGGGCCAGCCTTAAGGCTGGAATTAGCATTCCCAGCAGAAAACTCTGTTCTGGCTCTTCTCTCAAGGACTTCTGTTTTCCTTTTTACCATAAATTCAGAAACAAAAACACTCTCTTGCATTATCAGCAGCCAAAATGAAGGACTCTCAAAAAGGGCTGGACCTTATCATCTGCTAAGAAATCCCTGGGGCTAGGGGAAAAGGGATTTTTGCCCTTGGTACTGTGGGAGGATACGGAGCAAATCCGGAGAAGCATGCCATTTTCCCTCCTTTCCTCCCCTCAGCTGAGCCGCTAAAGGCAAGGACAGTGATCTTGGGGTTCTGTATTATTTCCCACCCATTACAGGCAGCACCCCCTTTTCTGAGACCTGAACAACAGAACATTAACAGCTTGCGGCACAACAGCGCCCAATCCCTGGTAGTCAGAAAATGAGCCTGGAAATGGGAATATGTGTATAACATGGGGTGGGGGAAGGAAAGAGAGGGAAAGAGGTGGTACCTTGTATCTGTAGGAGCAGGTGTGCCTGTTCATGTGTGTTTGTGTTAAGGAACATGAGAATGTCCAGGTGCGTGCACTCTCACAGCTTTCTCAGCATGCATGCCATAGCCAATGTTTTTGCTCTGAGCCTCAACATCACTTTGCCATTAGCCACACCACTAGCCACCCTCAGCTTTTGAAAGAGCTCTCTGCTTGGTTCTACTGTCTGGGTCTCCTTCCAGCCAGGTGACCCCTCCTTTTTTCTCTTTTATTGCTAGTTCTTCCTATCCCTCAAATCTGGGTGTTCTCCAGCTCCTCTTGCTTTCCACTTTCTTTATTGACAAGGACACACAGCCATGCCTAGCTTCCCCTCTCACCTCTTCACCAGCCATTTCCATTTCTCTAGCCCAAACTTAACCCTGCTCCTGATATTCAGTCCTGTATTTCCAGCTGCTTGCTAAACATTTTCCTTTGGATAGCTTGCTCTCAGACTCAGTATTCAAAAACTCATCTCATTATTTCTCAAAGATGACTTGCTCTGCTCACCTTTCTTTTACCATAAGCTTCTAGTTTTCCAGACTAGAAACCTCAAAGCCTTCACTGACTCTTCCCCTATACCCCAGTCCACCCTGCCTCCTGTCACCACCTGATGTCCACACTGCACTAGTCTCTTTCCTTTTCAGCCCATAGCACTCACAATGGGCAGATTAATGTTGTAGAATAGCCTTTATTCATAATGCTTCTGATCATCATCCTTGCAGGGTGATACCTGATTGCCTGTGGGATAAATTTCAGCCTTCTTGGCATGGCATTCAAGGCTCTCCTTGTGTGGACCTAACCCTGTATATTCTTCCAATCCTATTTTTCACGTTTGCTCCACATCATTGATTCTCAAATTTTAATGTGTCTTAAAGTTGCTTGAGGGAACTTATTATAATGCAGATTCCTAGGTCCCACCTCCTGAGCTTCTGATTCAGTAGGTCTGGAAGCTGGAGTCCAGGAATATGCATTTTCACAAGCCCCCCAAGTGATTTTGATACACTTGGTCTACTTGTGAAACAAAACCCTACATGGATCCTTCTACTCCAGCCAAGTTTCTTACCCCAGGATCTCCTAAACATGCCTTGTATACTTTTTGCCTCTGTTTTTGTTCATTCCATTTCACTCACCAGGAATGCCCTTTCCTTTCTGCCTATGCTTCTCTCCTATTCAATGCCACTATACCTATCCTTTAGCTCTATGTTCAAATTCACCTCCCCTGTGAAATCTTCGCTGATCATTTTAGACTAAAGTGATCTCTCTCTCCCCTGAACTTCTCTGTCTCTAAAATACATTTGGGGCTGGGTAAGGTGGCTCACACCTGTAATCCTAACACTTCGGGAGGATGGCTTCTGCCCAGGAATTTGAAAGCAGCCTTTGCAACATAACGAGACCCTGTTTCTACAAAAAACTAAAACAATACCCAGATATGGTGGTGCCTACTTGCTGTCTCAACTCCTCGAGACTACAGGGAGGCTGAGGCGAGAGGATGGCTTGAACATGGGAGGTTGAGACTGCAGTGAGCTGTGGTCATACCAATGCAGTCCAGCCTGGGTGACAGAGTGAGACCCTGTCTCTAAATAAATAAATAAATAAAAAATACATTTGGCGAGTACATCATTTCTTTTATTTTTTTTTAATCCCTATAGCATATGTACCTTATACATAGCAGGTGCTCAATAGGCATATGTTGAGTTGGACCAAATGCTTGTTGATTCATATTAGACAAAGATTCTATCACATTTCCCCCTACACATTAGCTCACAAAACATATTGAGCACCAGTTATGTGCAAGGCACTGTGCTAGTTGCTGTGGATAATACAAAAGATGAAGGAGGCTTCTTGTCCTCTTTCTTGGTCATCTTTGAATTTACAGTGCCTAGTGCACAGAAGAGGTAGGTACTTAATAAATATTTGTTGACTGAACAAATGAATGAGTTCATGAATAAGTGAAGGGATGAAGTTGAGACAGGAAAAAACTTAAGCAAGGATGTAGGGTGACTGTGTCATAGAGAAATCGGGCAGGAATGGAAGGTAAATCTAGGAGGATAGAGTGGGTATAGTGGATGACTGTTATTATTATTCTTATAGACAGGGCCTCACTCTGTTGCCGGATGAGTGCAGTGGCATGATCACAGCTCACTTTAGCCTCAAACTCCCGGACTCAAGTGATCCTCCCCACTTAGCCTCTTGAGTATCTAGGGTTATAGGCATATGCCACCATGCCAGCTAGTTTTTAGTTTTTTGTAGAGACGGGGTATTGTTGTGTTGCCTAGGCTGGTTCCAATGCCTGGGCTCAAGCAATCCTCCTGCCTCAGCCTCCCAAAGCACTGGGATGACAGGCATGAGCCAGCCTGTCTTTATGTTTACTTATAAATATTTTCAACCTCAACAAAATAGAGAAAATAGTATAGTAACCCCCACATACTCATTATCCACATTAACTAATTTAACTAATTATCAGGAATTAGCCATATTTGCTTCACCTATCATGCCAACTATTGAGCATGTCATTTTATTCCTAATATTTATCTATGCATCTCTTAAAAATGAATATTTTTAACATAACTACAGAACTGTTAATACATCTAATAAAATAACAATAATGCCTTTGTGTTATCCATTACCCTGTCCATAATCACATGTCATCAACTGTCTCAAACCATAGAGTTGGCTTGTTTGACTGACATTCCAAAACAGTTTCACACATGACATTTGGTTATGTCTCTAAAGGCCCTTTCAACAGCCCTCTCTCTTTGCCCTGTCACAGAAATCAGGTGGTTTGTTCTGCACAATTCCCACATTTTGGTTTGTCCTCTTATTGTCAGTTAGCTTGTTCACCTATCCCCTATATTTCCTATAAATGGAAATTAGCTCTGGGCTTGATTAGATTCAAACTCATTTTTCTTTTTTTTCTTCTTTTTCCCCCCCTTTGGCATGTTGATTTTATAAAAGATCATTCTGGAGGCAGGAAGATCAGATAGCAGGTTGTTGCAATAGCTGTTTGGGGATAGAAAGAAGATGGGTGAATTGATTTGGAGGTAGAGGAAGCCTGATTTACCTACCAGTTGGATGAGTGGTTGAGGAAGCATGAAGAGGTCAAAGATGATTGTAAGGCTTTGAACGTGCATAACTGAGAGGGTACCAATGCCGTCCTATGTGAAGGATGAGTTTTTAATGAGAGCAGCAGAAATCATGGTTAGATTAAAGGAGGGACTTTCTCACAGTAAAAGGCCATCTGTTCTGGTTTTTTCCAGATAATACTATCTTTCCCAGAAAAAAAAAATTTGATTAGTGGTATAGCTAAACATTTGAAAATGTTTGGAAAACATTTGGAAAGGGACTCCATATTTTTTGTTAACTGCAAAACAGTTAAATTTTCAGCCTCAGAGCCTTGAGAGGGAGACAGTACACACAACTCTGGATAGAGAGAAGGTAATGTTGATACCTCCCTTGAAGATGAGCCTACTGTCTCATGTCATCATGGGTTTCTGAGTCATCAGGCTTAGGTAGAGGAGTGAAGGATGCCAGAACCTGGGATTTCTGTAGACACAGCCAATGAGCATAGCTCAAGACCCATCCCTTCCTTGATATTCCCTGAAGTCTCTATCCCACACCCACTCTTCCACCCAATATGGAGGCTGTGTGGACCCTCAGTGGACTGTGGCAACAGTGTTTTTGCCAAGGTCAAAAATTGCCGAGAAGCCCTGAGATAGTCACTGGACTCTGACAAAGCCCCAAGATTACTTAAACACCTCAGTAAGAACTTGCTCTCTCAGCTCCATCCCATCATATCCTCATTCATAAACCCTTTTCTCTCTCTTCCTTCCCCTAGCTCATCTTTCTTCTTGCTTTTTCTTCTTCTCCCCTCTCCCTGCTCTGTCTCTTCCAGCATATGTTTATTCTCTCAAGTTAATCAAACACTGGCCCCTGCAGCCCATTGTGTCTCAGATTGATCACTTAAGCAGTGTTATTGATTGCCCAGAAAACCTTAGGAAGTGGGAGTGTTCTGAAAGCTAGGATCTGTCAGCTGACTGGTTGCCTATGTCTCACTGGGCAGCCTCAGCTCCTCTGCCTTCTAGAACATCTTTTGAGAAAGGTGAAGGAATAAACAGGGGAGATCATCAGAGGGCTTCACTTATCCCATCCTTCCTTCCTACTGGAGTTAATGCATGGGAACAGGAGTCTATTGGACACTCTGGGATCTAGCCCTGTACTAATGTTGTGGTGAGAAGGGGAAAGCAAAGGCCCTGCTCTTTAGAAATTCATAATTTAACAGAAAAATAACACTCATTTATATGAAATAACTAAGAATAATACAAGATGGAAAACAATTACAAGCCACATTTTTTTTTGCTGTAAACAGTTAGCACTGTAGGGGTTCAAGGCACAGAGAGAATGACAGTGTGGGCTGGAATGAGGAGAGAAGGCTTCCCAAAAGAGGTTGAACCTGCGTTATGTTTTGAATAACATGTGAGATTAAGATTGTTGACTAGAAAAAGAGCATACTTCTGAGGGGGAGGCACAGCGTAGAGAAAAGGCTGGAGGTGGAAATGGTCAGGGTGTTATCAAGCAATGGTCAGAAAGAACTCTGACTAGAGGACAGGGTGTATATGCAGACACAGTGGGGGAGAAAATGATTGGCTGGGTATGGGATGCCCAGATTTGAAGGGCCTTTGATGTCAGAAGGAGGAGTTTGGAGTTGGAGAAACCTTTGGGGCTGTTGGACAATTATGCATAGTGGTTTACGGTGGTAGTTAGCTACGCAATTGGAAGCAGAATTGATTGGAATAAGGAGACATTTGAGACCAGCCTGTAAGATACTACAGCAATCTAAGTGAAAGGTGATGAGGGTGGTAGCAGTGGGCATAGAGAGGAGAGTCAAATCCAAAAGGCTCCCAAGGCATCAGCGTGGCTGATGAACCACCAGGTAGTTTTTCTTTGGCTTATTTTTGTCTCACTTGTTTTTTCTTCTTAGCCTCAATACTTACACTTTCTTTCTCTCATGTCCTCAGGACCTGAAGGTGGCAGAGTTTCTGGAGCTAAAATGACACTGCGCATTATAATCAGTTAACCATTCCAAGTAAAGTAGATGTGCATAGTGGCCTTCAGTGCCATGATCTGAAAGAGTTAACAATGAGAAATCTGGCTGCAGAATGCAGTTGAAATGATGGCCAAGCTGGGGTGCTCCCCCATCAGGGAGGCTAGAGGCAGGTAATGCCTGTGTCTGGTCTGTTTCAAGCCCCACAAGCTTCTCAGAGCTGATGAGAGTGAGGCGATATCTTTAAACTTCCCTTGTAGAATCAGTTTGAAAACTCTTCTGAGCACTTGGGAATCATCTCAGTGGAGGTCACACCTGTGCCAGAGTATGGCAAGAGCTACCACAGCACTTTGATGCCAGCTGGAGCCCTGTTGTTGCAGCTGGTATGAGGAAGCAAAGTGAGGAGTCCACAGGTAGGTGGGAGAGTTATGGCTGGGGCCTCTGCCTGTTCACTTGCCTCCCCCACCAACTTGCCCCTCCTCACCCAACCCACTGAATGTTAGCCCTGGCCAGGTGTCTGGGCCAGGTTTGCCAGCCCTTGATTGGAGGGAAACAGAGAACTGCAGATAAATGGATGTTTGTGAGATTTTAGCATCCTTTTGCTGGTTCTTCTTGTGGGAGCATATGATGCCTTGTAAAGATGAATGAGTACAGTAGTTCTGCTCAGGCTGTAGGCTCCTAACTGCCAAGGCAGCTCTGCTCCAAGGGCAGGACCACCCAGTCAAACAGGCCTCTCCTTGCTTCTGATCCAAACCCACTGGGAAAACAGAGGAATAGATGGCTAGACTGGTGAATGAACACACACACACACACACACACACACACACACACACACACACACACACTGCGTAGTCTGTCAACCAGCAACCTTCAGCACTTGTCTGCTAAAGATTGCTGTTCTGATTTCTGTAAAATCTTCTGGTTGTGGATTTGAGGTAGGGGTGGTGTTTGTTGACTAAGAAGTGGGCAAGTCTCTAGAGTGGAAAATGTTTATGCAGGTGAAGGATTGAGAAGAGAGAATGCAAGTCACTGACTAGGGTAGTTTTTATATTTACTACCCTTCTCACGGAAAAGCCCATTGAAGGCAGAAAGAAAAGGGCATGGTGGCAACAACTGGCTTAAGAGTCAACCAGTTAAGTGTCAAGATCTGTCAATTTGGAGATTCTGCTACAATCTGCACTCTCTGTTTCTCTCCTAAGTTTTGTCCTTGGTTTATACATCTTTTCCTTCAGTAATTGTTCTCTTTATCATCCCACTTCTAACCTAGACCCAAGCAAGTTGGTTTCAGATGCTTTTCCAGTTGCCACAGGGAGAAACTGAAGTACCCAAAGGATATTTTTTCTGAAACAGGGTCTTGCTCTGTTGCCTAGGCTGGAGTGTGGTGGCAGCACCATGGCTCACTGCAACCACTGCCTCCTGGCCTCACGTAATCCTCCCACCTCAGCCTCCCAAGTAGCTGGCACTACAGGTGCGTTCCACCATACCCAGCTAATTTTGTTTATTTTTGGTAGATATGAGCTCTCACGATGTTGCCCAGGCTGGTCTTGAACTTCTGAGCTCAAGCGATCCTCCTACCTGAGCCTCCCTAAAGGATGGGAGGATTATAGGCATGAGCTACAGTGCCCAGCCCCTAAAGGATGTTTTAAATAAATTTGCCTCCAGTCCTGTATCAATATGGCCAGGAATCTGGATCTTGCTTTTGTGGACTGGGGTTCGGAAAACCAGCCTATTCACAGGGCTGACAAGGGTCCTGTGTGTCGCACTGGCTCTGTTGCCACCATCAGTGAAATTGCAGAGAATGCAGATATGATTAATAAAGTGAGTGTTGGTCCATATTCATTTCGTCACCTACAGTCGAGCTGTAGTTTTTGTAATATGTAGAGAAATCACTCACTGACAGAGAAAAAGGAGGGGGTTCTTTAAACAGACCCACCAGTCTGCTGCTGCCACACAGTATAGTGTCTGTCACCTGCAAAGTCCAAATCAGCATTGGCTGTTGGGTATGCTTTCTTTTATTCCCCCCACCCCAGGCTTTAGAGATTTCCACACTTAGTCTAAATATAGCTTGTCCTGCTTTGGAATTCTAGGTGATTGCTGGAAATGATAAAGTCTGGCCTTTAACTGGAGCTCCAGTTGCATTTCATTATTACATTTAAGGACATTTTCTCTTTGGGGTTTACCACCATTTTAAATTCATTACATCGAAAAGCAAACTCAGGATCTCCTCTCCAAACTTACCCTCCACACTGTTTCCCAGCTCCTGCCCTTTTTCAGCTGGCTGTATCTCTGTCTCTATCAATGACACCATCATTCTTTTGATAGCCCAAGGCCTGAGACTTGGAATCAATCACTCCCTCCCCACTCCAGTCAGTCACCACAGTGTCTTGGCAGTTTATCTCTCACACGTGCCTCATGAATCCACCCCCTCTTGACCATTCCCACGGCCACCATCAGAACCCAAGCTCTCATTACCTCATGCCTAGATTACTGCAGCAGCCTCCTAACTGGTCTCTCTGCATGCAGCCTCCCCATCAGCACCAAGTGATCCTTCAACGCTGCTGCCAGAGGAATCTCCTTAAAACATCTTTCATCATGTCATTCCCTGCTCAAGAGCCTATAATAGTGCCTTTTTGCTTACTATGTCAAATAGAAGTTCCTCTCCCTGGTATTTGAGGCCTGCATTCCACAACAGCTGGGATTCACTATACTTTTAGATAGATAGATAGATAGATGATAGATAGATAGATAGATAGATAGATAGATAGATAGATAGATAATAGATAGATACAGATGTGTGTGTGTGTGTGTGTGTGTGTGTGTGTGTGTGTGTATACCACTGCCCTACTTCTTCCCAATCCCCAGACTCCCCTAGCCTCCTTACTCTCCCTGTCCACTGTGCCACATTTGGTGCTTACTCTTGTCCCTTCTGTCATTTTTGTTTTTGCTCTTCCCCCAGCCTGCAGTGGCCCCCTTTGCTCTGTCTCTGCAAATCCTTCCATTGTATCTCTAACCAACAAGCTGCAGTCCAGCCTCTGCTATGATGACTTCCTGATTATTCTAGCTCTCATTGGCTGTCCCCATTTTAAAAATTGTAATTTTTCCCTTATAAAAGTAATGTCTATGCATAGTAGAAAACTTTGATAATACAGAAACATAAAGAGGACAAAAAGGCACCCACAATTTCACCTCTTCCTTTGTGAAATCCTCAGGTTTTCCACCACAATTCAGCACTTGATCCCACCATCTTATATTGTTTCAAATTTCCTTTCTCCCCAGCTAGAGAGTAAACTCTTCAGGGGCTTCTTTCATCAAGGTATCCTCCAGGACAGAGCCAGACACACATTGTAGGGGCTCAACAAACACTAATTAGTAGAGGAATGGGAGAACTGTGCATCATCAGGCTCTATCCTCCCCCACCCTCCACCATGGCCTAGGGTACAGGGGTGCATGTTCCAGCATCAGGGCTTGGGGCTTCATGCCCCACACAGCTAATGGCTCTGTTACCTCCTCTTCCAGGTGAGGAATGGTGCACCTGGGGAGAAGGGAGTGCACGTAAAGAGAAGGCTGAAAGCTTAGGGTGCAAAATGTCCTGGAATTCTGCTGTTTCTGATGACACAATCCCCTTGCCATGCTGGATTTTTACCCCTCTAGGAAGCCCTGGTGGCCAGAACGAGCTTTTCCTAATATTTTGGAATTAACTGGCAGAAATCCAGTTGCCCCCTTTACCCATCATATTAAAGGGAAATCTTTTATCCAGGCCTTTGCAGACCACCTACCAGTTCATTTGCCTTCCCTGTTTTGTCTCACTATTAAGTATTTTTCCTGATTTCACCAACTAATCCCTTCACTTTAGCCAAGGCAGCCAGTATGCCATATTCTCAAAAACTGAATTTTGGAGTTATCTGCTATCTGCCACTGCCCCCGCAACCTCAGCTCCAGGCCTGGCTCAGTGTACTCCTTCTTCCATAAATACTGTCCCTATTTTTCTCCACCACTGAGGTTTGTGATCCCCAGCAACATGATCTGCCATTGACCTCATACTCAGTGTGCGATCTTCCGGGTGCCTATGTAATTATTTTGTTTTAAAATATTAATATGTACTTGCTATTATATGATTACATCAAAGTGTTCCCCAGCTATTTCCCATCTGAGTTTTATCAAAAGCATCAGGCAGAGTGTGTACTCTGGAGTCAGCCTTAGCATTTAGTGTATTTCATATTTGAATACACATTTTTAACATTTCCGAAACTGAAATGCTTCTTATGACACATGGTTCATTGTAGTTTAATTGGCAGCATTTCTTCTTTCTTAGGGAAATGTGAGAAAATGTTGCCCCTTACAGTTGATATCATCTTAGAGTCAATGAAATGCAGTACTAAGTTACTTAACCTCTTGACACCCAGTTCCTTTATCTGCAAAATACCTATGTCAGGAAACTATTGTTATGAGAACTCAAAGATAATATTGCTATAGCACTCAGCATGGGGCTTAGTGCTTTACTTTCCACTTTGGTGGAGGCTTAGTAAATGTTAGCAATTGTAATCCCCCCACTAAATAAACTATAAACCCCACAAGGGCAGGGATATGTTGTTTCCTCTTCTAGCAGATGGTCTGAAGTGAAGGATGGAAAAAGGTTCCCTTTCTAAAAATATCTCCTTGCTAGACTGCCAAACAGACGAAATTTCAACATTAATCACTCCTTTGAGTTAAGGCATTATCTCCAGAAGACCTCTGTTAAAATGCAAAAATGTCACTAGGGAAAGTAACGCATTAATTCATTAGCATTCCTGATCCCATTAGTGCAGATTAGTTTATCAGATTAACTAGCTGTCACCAAGCAAACCCTGAGAGTCCTAGTATGGGGGATGGTAAGATGTGATGATTTCAGGTGGGAGTGGAGCTAGGGGACCAGGTATTCCTGAGTTTGGGGCCGCCTCTAATCTAATCTTGCCTTTTGGGGTTTGTTTGATGGTAAGATTGTGGCTCTGTTCCGTGATAAACTAGAAAGGGTCTCAGTGACATAGAGAGAAACACGTGGATGGGAGGAAATGCAAAGCTGGAAGGAAAGTTGGACCTTAGAGATCATCTAATTCACTCTCCCCCTCAACTTTTTAACTCTCATCAGCAACGCATTCACTGCCTCCCAAGGTAGCTCATTCTGCTGTTGAACAACTCTAATTAGCACATTTTTTTGATATCGAGCTGAAAACAATCTTATACTTCTTTCCTCCTTCCTCTTGGCAGCCCCTTTAAGATATCTGAATATAGCTATCACGTTCCCTCAAATCTGTCTATCTTTTGACTTTTGTTTTATTTTATTTCTTTGGCTAAATCTACCCAGTTTGCTCAATGATTCCTTTTGTGATATGGTTCCACAGCTGAGCTTCTTACCCTGGAGGTCCTTGAACCTCCTGAAATTTCATGTAGAATGTTGGCTTGTATCTACATATCTAGAAAATGTTCTAGCCTATTGACCCGATAGAATATTAGTCACTTCCTTTGGCAACAGTCCAATCTGTAAGGCTGTCTGTTAGGGTCCTTTCCAGAACTGAGCACAGTACTCTTGGAGTACTCTGAGTAGCACAGAGTAGCAGAGTGCTTTTATTAGCTGCCTGATATTGCACAGTTCTCAACTTTGCAGAGTTCTTAATTTAATGGATGAGAACTTCCTGTTCTTAGGTAACTGACCCTTCCCAAGATTAGGTCACCTGATTCAAAAGAACACCTTTGTGCCTTTGAACCCCGTTCAGTTCACCAGCTTGATGACCATCTTAGCTATTTTAATGGGAGCTACTAGAGGTCACTTTAGGGGACCTATCTGGTCAAGTCACTTAATAAGCTGGCAGAGGAGCAGTGTGACTGAGTACAGCCCTCAAGTTCTCTCCAATGCCTCCCATTTTTCTAATTCTGTGCACTATAAAGATATGATTGGTTCATGCACATATATGGGAGAACCCAGAAAGAGGACCAATGTTCCCAGCTAGACTTTCTTGAGGCATCATGCCCAGTGGGCTTTAGAGAATGGAATTTGGGGGACTGGTGGTGTCAGTGGAGAACAAAATCACAAATGCCAAATGATTCAGGAAGGACCAGCTATCAAACATGAGTGTATCAACATGAGAAATAGACATGTCTAGGCTGGGTGCAGTGGCTCACACCTATAATCCCAGCACTTTGGAAGGCCAAGGCCGATGGATCACTTTATGTCAGGAGTTTGAGACCAGCCTGGCCAACATGGCAAAGCCCCTTCTCTACAAAAATACAAAAGTTAGCCAGGCATAATGGAGCGTGCCTGTAACCCCAGCTACTCAGCAAGCTGAGGCAGGAGAATCACTTGAACTCAGGAAGTGAGATGCAGTGAGCCAAGATTGTGCCACTGCACTCAGCCTGGGCGACAGAATGAGACTGTGTCAAAAAAAAAGAAAAAGAAATAGACATGTCTTGGAATAAGCTCTCCTCTATTCCCTCCATACTAGTCTCCCAGACGCGGCGCACAAAAACATAAGTGTTAAAGACATTTGGGACTGTATGAGATAGGAGTAGGCCAATTGGTAAGTGACAACCACCTATAATGTGTGGCATGAAACAGCCAGATCACCAGGGTCCTCTGGACATTTTTATCTCCCCTATGGCCTGATGGTTCATCCAGTCTAACCATCACTGCCTTCCCTGACTGTAAAGTTGCTTGACTTTCCCACCATTACAGACACTCTTTAAGGCTTAAGTAGTAAGGGCTGTTATGAAATGAGCTAAGTTATCTGAGAGGGGAAATACATCAAACAAAATACCAGTCCTTTAAGCTGCTCTACAAAAAAAAAAAAAAAAAAAAATCAGTGGCTGGCCAAATAAGTTTGGGAAATGCTGTATACCTACCTCTCTTAGAGCTTTGTACGGGCATTAGCATATGAAAGGCTCTGAGAAGTTCTGCAGTAGAGAAACTTGCTAAAAACATAGTTTTGTGGCTTCCAATACTTATTTGACTATAGGTCACCATCTCCTTCTTTTCCTCCTCAAATACACCTTATTAACAGCCACATAACAGCTGTGGAGAACAAAGATTTCGGCCATGACCCACAATTTCACACCTTGCTGCACAAATGACTCAGTGAACCCAACGTTCTGCAGAGATGGGACAGAGATAGGTGAATTTTGCTTTGTGGGGAGGTTGTACAAGACTCTTGGGACAGGGAGAAATCACTGGGAGTCTGGGGGAGGGGACCTCAAAATGGAGATGAGGACCAGACAGGGAAAGCTGGAGACCAGCTCTCCCTATCAAACAGTTTTGCCATTGGTCAGGCCTGATAGATTCTGTGCTCTCAGCTCTGAGCCAACAGTGAACACAGTGGAGCAGCTTTGGCTGGGCTAGGACCCTGCAGGGCCATTTGTGGTCATTGGCTTCTCAGCTGGGGCCTTTCCACTTTCATTCCCTGCCCTGCTGCTCTCCACTTCCCTCCCTGAGCCTCTGGCACATTTTCAATTTCTCAGTCTACTAGTTGATCCATTTCATTTGGGTCATGTTCTTTCCTCTTCCCTTCAGTGGGACCGAGAAGGCCTTTGAGTTTGCTGCTGCCAAAGGGAGGAAGGAGAGGGTGGAGTAAGAGGAAAGGCAAAGAAAATGGCATGGCCTTTTCTGCAGTGCATGGGGCAAGTCTGTATTTTCTCTGGACTCTCAGAGAAGGAATATGCCCTTTTATAGTCATCACTGAGCCTTGGAGCAAGGGATACCATAGATTCCTCTGGAGGCAGAGAAAACTCCCACCTTTAGCCAAGAGAATCTAAGAGGAGTTGACAGTCAGAAAGGCCAGGGGTAGCCTTCTGGGAAACAGAAAGACATGAGGCTCAAGTCCAGCTGATATCTGTTGAAATCAAGTCACGTTGGAGGTAGGGGTGTGTGTGTGTGTGTGTGTGTGTGTGTCAGAAAGAGAGAGAGAGAGGGAGAGAGAGAGAGAGAGAGAGAGAGAGAGAGAGAGAGAGAGAGAGAGAGAGAGAGAGAACACATGTCTGAAGGTAAATCTGCAAGGTTGAATTTTTCCTGACTGGAGAGGCCTGGAAGACACCTGGATTTTTGCAGGGGTATATCAGGATCACAGAATTGACTTGTCAGTGGGGAGAAAGAATACATTCTTTGTAGTGTGATAGCCCTGTTATCAACGAAACAAATAAGCCGTGGGAAGATGGGGCAGAATTGTTTTTTTCCACTTAATGTGAAAAAGTGTAAGTAAGTGTGTGTGTGTGTGTGTGTGTGTGTGTGAGAGAGAGAGAGAGAAAGAGAGAAAGCCACCGAATGTGTGGTGGCCTCTGAGGACTGACCCCAATACCTCCCCCAGCTGACCATATTCACAGTCCATAGGCACAGGCTCACCAAAAGACCTAAGCATAGGACTATAGATAAGTAATCCTCTATTTATAGGGGACTTCCTTTCCCCTTATGCCTTGTGACTACATCACTAAAGGTCTATTTATCATTTATCATTGTTCCTTTTACATGGTACATCATGTCTGGCTGATTTTGCTAGTTCGAATGCTTCCAATACCAATGACTCAAGATCCTCACTAGGCAGTTTATTCGGCTCCCTAACTGCATTAAGGTTAGAAAATGTGTTTTTCCCCCTCTCTCACTAGATTATTTCTATTTTTAGATGTGAAGAGTCCAGGTGCTTCTCTCTCTCTCTCTCTCTCTCTCTCTCTCTCTCCATTTATCCTCTCCTGCACCAGGGTCACTGAGGCCTACAGTATTAGTCCACATTTCTACTCAGACAGAGACTCCTAGAGTTTGCTTTGCAGCCTCAAAATGTCCTGGCCACCTTACAGTTTGGGTACCAAATGCCCCCTCCTGTTCTAAGACCAAGATTTCCTTATATTTCCTTTTATTCAACATATATTGATGATCTTCAGCTTTTGCCTGCCTGGTAGGCCCGTCTATCTTTCCTTTTTACTTCTTTGTGCCTTCTCCACTGCAGACTCTTTCTGCTACCCAGAAACTGCAGAAAACCTGCTAATGTTCTCACTGCTACACTGGGCTTCTGCAGATCACCCGTTTGGAAATTTCAAGACTAGAATTTTGTGCAGTCAAAAAGCCTACCCCTACTCTACTTCTCCCCATCCTGGGCAGTCTATTAAGGCAGGGTGGTGTGGTAAAAATGGATGAAAACCTTGAGGTAGGGGAAAGCAACAATTTTACTGCCCGAGTATGATCTCAGGATTTACTAGATGCCACGGAAGACTGAAGACAATAACATTGGCCTTGCCCTTAGGAAACTTGTTCTCTAGCTAGAGAAAACCACACAAATAAACTTGCAGGTAAAATATTTTTTTCATTCAACCAACAAATATTCATTGAGCACCTCCTATGTGCCAGGCTCTGTTGTAGATGCTGGGGATATAGTGGTGAACAGGACAGACAAAAAAATCCCCAACCTGCTGGAGCACGTGTTTCAATGGGACACATGTTTAAAAGTGAACAAATAATCACTATTTGTATTGATATGTGTTAGGAAGGAGAGAAACAAGGGGCTGTGTTGGGGAGTAACAGAGAGCTACTTCAGCTAGGGTAGTCAGGAAAGTCTTCTCTGAAGAGGTGACATTTGAGTTAAGAATTGAATGGTGGCTGGGTGCAGTGGCTGAAACCTGTAATCTCAGCACTTTGGGAGGCCGAGGCGGGCAGATCACGAGGTTAAGATATCGAGACCATCCTGGCCAACATTGTGAAATCCCGTCTCTACTGAAAATACAAAAATTATCTGGGCATGGTGGCGTGTGCCTGTAGTCCCAGCTATTCAGGAGGCTGAGGCAGGAGAATTGCTTGAACCCGGGAGGTGGAGGTTGCAATGAGCTGAGATTGTGTCATTGCACTCCAGCCTGGTGCCTGGCGACAGAGTGAGACTCTATCATAAAAAAAAAAAAAAAAAAGAATTAAATGGCCTGAGAACAGTCTACATTGTGTGCCCCAGACTACAGGTGGCATCAGATTTCAGAAATGAGAAAAATGTGGGCAGGAAAAACTGGGTAAGTCTTCCTGGAGGAGATGGGGTTTGGCTCAGTCCAGTTCATGAGACAGAGCTTTGGCCACCAGCTTTGCAGCATTGGCCTTACTCTGACAAAACTGAGAGATACACCTCCACTTGGGTAGAGGATTCATAGTCTTCTCTTGGAATTTCACACAACCACTATAAGAGAAAGGATCTTCAACATTTCTCCAGATGATCTGACCATAAAACCCTTCTGTGGGCTGGGCACGGTGGCTCATGCCTCTAATACCAGCACTTTGGGAGGCCGAGGAGTGCAGACTATGAGGTCAGGAGATCAAGACCATAGTGGCTAACACGGTAAAACCCCTTCTCTACTAAAAATACAAAAAAAATTAGCCGGGTTTGGTGGCAGGCATCTGTATTCCCAGCTACTCGGGAGGCTGAGGTAGGAGAATTGCTTGAACCCGGGAGGCAGAGGTTGCAATGAGCCAAGATTGTGCCACTGCACTCCAACATGGGTGACAGAGAAATACTCCATCTCAAAAAAAAAAAGAAAAAAAAAACCTTTTCTATTTCACACCTAATTGTTTCCAATAAACATTAATGATTTTCAGGTGGGACAAAATCAGAACGATGACATATGGGGAAACCAGGGGATTATTGTAGCTACAAGTGGAAGTCATATGGTGGAGAATAGTGAAAGATATGTGGAGTGGGGCTGCATTATGGTAAGGGTCATGAAGAGGACTTCGGACTTGATCCAGTAGACATTGAGAAATTGCTGTAGGTTTTTGAGCAAGGAAGTGTGTATTAGTCCATTTCAAACTGCTGATAAAGACATATCTGAGACTGGACAATTTACAAATGAAAGAGGTTTATTGGACTTACAGTTCCACATGGCTAGGGAAGCCTCACAATCATAGCAGGAGGCAAGGAGGAGCAACTCACATCTCATGTGGATGGCAGCAGGCAAAGATGGCTTAAAATGGTTTTAAAACCATCAAATGTCGTGAGACTCATTCACTATCATAAGAACAGCAATAGAGAGACCTGCCCCCATGATTCAGTCATCTCCCATGGGCTCCCTCCCACAACACATGGGAATTATGGGAGCTGCATGATAAGATTTGGATGGGGACACAGAGCCAAACCATATCAAAATGAAAGGAAGAAAAGGTTAGTAAGAAAGGGCTCTGATACCTCTTGGTAACCAGAATCTCTCCTTTTGCCCAATACATGTGGACTTTCCTAGATTAATATGGTTACAAGCATGGGCTCAAATCCCAGCTCTACCAGTTACTGACTCTGAACTTGGACAAGTTACTTAACTCCTCTGTACCTCAGTTTTCTCCTCTTTAGAATGGGGTGGTTATGAGGATTGAACGAGTTAATAATTGTGAAGTGGATAGAACAGTGCTTATTTGGTTAGTACTCAATAAACTTTAGCTATCATTATCCAGAGAAGAAACTGGTCTGAGGAGGGTACAGTTTGGATACTGCCCTTAAATTGTATATTTGGGTCAATGTTTGGTCAGCTGAGGATTCTAAGACACTGTGAACATTGCCTAGACTTAGGACTCACTGTATGCAAAGTCATTGTGGACACTCTGCCCCAATCATCTTTTCTATTAGCCTTCTGCTAGCATCTGAAATCCCTGGTGTTCATTAGTGACAATCTGAAGATTCAAGTACTTTTAACCAAATTAAGGTCTCCTCTTATCTGGCAGTGAAAAAAAGAAATTGAGCATTAGATCGCTATCCATTGTCAACTGGGATAAAGCAGAGCTTTGAATAACTGGACACTATTGATATGTAACAAGTTATCTGAACATATAGCCAATAAACAACAATAAACATCATCTTACAGTTTCTGTGGATCAGGAATTTGGTTATGACTTAGCTGGGTGGTTCTGGCTCAGGGTCACTCATGAGGTTGCATTCAAGCTGTGGGTCAAGGTTGTAGTATCTGAAGACTCAACTGGTGCTGATGGATGTGCCTCCAAACTCACTCATGTGGTTGTTGTCAGGCTTTGTTTCCTCACAGGCTGTTGGACTGAGGGTTTCTGTTCCTTATGCCATGTGGGCCTCTCTATTAGGCTGTTTCTCACAACACAGCAGCTTGCTTTCTCTGGCATGATTGACGAGGCAGAGAAAGTGCACACCTAGGCCAGCCTATGGCAGAAGCCACAGTCTTTTTATAACCTTGTCTTGGAAGTTATATCCCACCACTTCCGCCATATTCTATTCACTAGAAATGAGTTACTAGGTTCAGCCCATGCTCAGGGGAGGGGATACACAAGGGTGGGGACATCAGTAGGTGGGGATTATTTGGCAACATTTTACAGGCTGGCTATCACAGATGGACAAGTTTTGATGGTAGGAGGTAAAATAAAGGGCCCTAGTGAAATGAAAAATTGGAATCCCCTGGCTAATTGGAAGCATAAATAATTAATGGACTTAGTGGTAGCCAAAAATCTTGGGTACCTAAAGGGCAGAGAGAGGAACCAAAAGGTGGATGGTGGTACCTGGAAGGTATTAGACCCACACCTAGGGTTGCCAACATACTGGGACCCTCCTTAGATCCAAGCTCAATTTGTTGTTCAGAGTATCACCCACCCTTGCTCAGATAGCCCAGCCCTATCGATGTGGCCAGGGGAAAAGGAGGAGGCTAAGATGAGGCGCGGGAAGCTCAGTGGCAGCAGAAGCTGGAGAGGGGAATGCAGGTTCAGCAATTGCATTTGTTTGCAGTTGGGAAAGTTGTTAATTTTAGCTTCACACAAGGGGCTGAAGCAGGAGGGTTTGTCATTTCTGCTGAGCTAGCTCTTGGCTGCCTCCCACAGGCCACTGCCGCAGTGTTAGCTCCAAGCAGCTCTTAATTCCTTCCTTCCTTCCTTCCTTCCTTCCTTCCTTCCTTCCTTCCTTCCTTCCTTCCTTCCTTCCTTCCTTCCTTCCTCCCTCCCTCCTTCCTTCTTCCCTCTCTCTCTCTTTTCTTTAAAAAAAACGATATACATGTGCAGAACATGCAGGTTTGTTAGAAGCTATATGTGTGCCATGGTGGTTTTCTGCACCTATTGACTTATCTTCTAAGTTCCCACCCCCCACTCCCTCAACAGTCCCTGGTGTGTGTTGTTTCCTCTCTGTGTCCATGTGTTCTCAATGTTCAACTCCCACTTATGAGTGAGAACATGTTGTGTTTGGTTTTCCATTCCTGTGTTACTTTTCTGAGGGTGATGGCTTCTAACTTCATCCCTTCAAAGGACATGATCTCATTCCTTTTTATGGCTGCATAGTATTCTGTGGTGCATATATGCCACATTTTCTTTAACCAGTCTATCATTGATGGGCATTTGGGTTGGTTCTGTGTCTTTGCTGTTGTAAACAGTGCTGTAATAAACATACGTGTTCATGTATCTTTATAATAGAATGAGTTATAATCCTTTGGGTATATACCCAGTAATGGGATTGCTGAGTCAAATGTTACTTCTGGTTCTAGATCCTTGAAGAATCTCTACACTCTCTTCCACAATGGTTGAAATGGTTGAACTAATTTACACTCCCACCAACAGTGTAAAAGCATTCTTATTTCTCCACAGTCTCGCCAGCATCTATTGTTTCCTGACTTTTTAATAATCGCCATTCTGACTGGCATGAGATGGCATCTCATTGTGGTTTTGATTTGCATTTCTCTGATTATCAGTGATGCTGAGCTTTTATTTATACGTTGGTTGACCACGTAAATTTCTTCCTTTGAAAAGTGCTTGTTCATATCCTTTTTCCACTTTTTGAAGGGGTTGTTTATTTTTTTCTTGTAAATATATTTAAATTCCTTGTAAATTCTGGCTATCAGCCCTTTGTCAGATGGGTAGATTGCAAAAATTTTCTCCCATTCTGTAGGTTGCCTGTTCACTCTAATGATAGTTTCTTCTGCTGTGCAGATGCTCTTTAGTTTAATTAGATCCCATTTGTCAATTTTGGCTTTTGTTGCAATTGCTTTTGGCATTTTGTCATGAAGTATTTGTCCATGCCTATGTCCTGAATGGTATTGCCTAGGTTTTCTTCTAGGGTATTTATGGTTTTGGGTTTTACATTTAAGTCTTTGATCCATCTTGAGTTAATTTTTGCATAAAGGCCAAGATGGTCAAGTAGAAGCAGCAGCGTTTGGAGGTGTCCATTAATAAATAAATATATATATATATATATATATATATATATATATAAATAACAAGCATGTGAATCCTTCACTGGCAACCAAGTAATCCAGGTTCTCTCATCCAAATCAGCTAAAGTAATGAAAGGTGCATGGGCTCCCTTGGACCTGTTGGGTCTGAGGCGCTGGGTAGAGGGGCCCAGCCAGCCCCAGGCAAAACAGTACCCTAGGCCAGCAACTGCCTGCTGCCATCTCCTTTTTTCTTTTATTACTCCTGTGTTCCCATCTTAGATTTACCACTTGCTGATTTTGCGACCTAGGGCAAGTCACTTTATTTCTCAGCTCCTCCATTTCCTCCTCTGCAAAATGGAGATCAATAGTCTCTAGCTTACAGAAGTGATATGAGGAATCAGTGAGCTCATGTAGGTAAAGCACCAATAAACGGTAGCTGCTGTCACTTAATTTACCCAGCTCTGACTCAGGGCACCCAGCTCAAAACGGGGAGGTCTCTCCTGGAACAGGACCCCTTAGCCAAGCCAATCAAAAACACTTTCTGAGTGTAGGGGACTTCTTTTGCAGAGAACTTTACATGAGTAAGGCACTCTAATGATTTCCAGTTTGTATAAAAAGAAACTGGTCAGAGACTTGCCCAGGGGCACAGAGCTAATAAGTGGCAGAGTTGGAACCATAACTCAGATCTGCTATGGTCCCAAATCTGGTCTTTCTCTCTTTTTTTACTGAAAGTGTTTGACTGACACCTCTATGTGAGAGGTATGAGCTCCTCCAGAGGTGAGACAAAGTTACAGTGAATTCCAGGCCCTGGGCCCAGAGAAGGTGGAAACCTTTCAGTTGGCGGCCACAATGTCCTGGATGCACTTGCAGTTGTAGACTTTTGATTAGATGCCAGGTTTGCCTTTGTGGGCATGAAATCTTGCCTTTTTCTATCCTACCTCACATGTTGTTTGGCCTTGAACATGATTTCAGGATGTGATAGAGGTAGATATCTATGCCAGAGTTTGCCTACAAAGGTAGAAAGCTTTAGGTCGAGATCATAGGACCTTTTGGAGCCCCACAAACCTGACTTTACAGAGAAATTTCTACTTCACTTCCACATGGCAGAGCCAGCAGTAGAGGTTCTAATTAGTGTAATGACACTGTTTTACCCTCACCCCCAACATACACACAGTTTTCTCCCAAATGGCCAATTTCCTTTTGAACACATTTCTGAGTCCAAGAAACAGGAATGCAAGTATGGGTGTGCATATTTGAGGGCTTGTTAAAATGATAAGCTCGGGGCTGGGCGTGGTGGCTCACATCTGTAATCCCAGCACTTTGGGAGGCCAAGGTGTTTGGATCACCTGAGATCAGGAGTTTGAGACCAGCCTGGCCAACATAGCAAAACCCTATCTCTACTAAAAATATAAAAAAAAATTAGCCAGGCGTGGTGGTGGGCACCTATAATCCCAGCTACCCAGGAGGCTAAGGCAGGAGAATTGCTTGAACCCGGGAGGTGGAGGTTACAGTGAGCCGAGATCATGCCATTGCACTCCAGCCTGAGCAACCGAGCAAGACTCTTTCTCAAAACAAAACAAAACAAAAATGCTAAGCTCCAAGTATACAGTCTTCCTCCCAGAGATGTAAGCATCCTTTCCCTGTTACCACGGGAACCTCAGCAGCAGGAGGAGGGCATCTGGGCTGGCCACAACTTGCCCTAGCTGTTCAGCCTAGGGCAGCCTCTCCTTTATTTACAATAGCTGCAGAGAAGGAAGAGCTTGAAACCCTTGGAGCTTGAGGCAAGGAATTCAGAATAGAGAAGATTCCAGAATTGAGGCTTGGTCTGGAGTGAGGGAGGCTAGGTGAAGAATATGTATGCCTGAGAGCTGGAAAGAGAATAAAGAAGAGAAAGTACAAGGATTAAGAGATAGGAAAAGAGGAAATCAAGGAAGAGAGGAGTTCGAGATATGAAGGAATGGGTAAAAGATAAAGAGCAAAACGTAGAGAAATAGTAGGTGACTTCCAGAATTGTCATATAGGAAGAAGTCGGGAGCAAACATCTCATTTGTAGGGGGCTTGTCTGAAAACTCCCTTTGCCACATGGTTTTTACATAAGTTGCATATTCATTGGAAATAACTTGAGTAGGGGTGAATGGCAGGTGATGCTAGGGATTAGTGGGGGAAGGCTGATTCCTCCTCAAGCCACCCCTTGCTCCTACTGCCACTTATGAACAGCATTTGCAAAGTGCCTACTCTGTTTTGGAAAATATGAGTTTGAAGAAAATGAAACAGCAGAAAATACTTATGAACAACATTTGCAAAGTGCCTACTCTGTTCTAGAAAATATGAGTTTGAAGAAAATGAAAGAGCAGAGAATACATGGTGGGGGGGGAGCAAAAGGCTCAAAGGCTGCAACAGATTAAATTGCCCTGGCAGGGCTGGTGATGGGGATTTTGTGCATCACAAATGGACTAAATGAAGGTCTGGTATGGGAGACTCCAAGAAGAGAATAGGTGTATATTTCAGAATCTTATTTTAGAGAACTATCAGGCCCACCTCCAACAGGGGGACTAGTTCTGAATTTCGAGTAGAGAACACCATGTGTCTGAATATGAGTATGTGTGTGTGTGTGTTCATAGAGAGAAAAATTTCCTCTCCTGGAACACAGATGCATCAAACACCTATGGATAACACATATAAGTATGTGTGTATGAGAGGGACTATGCTCTCACTCTCTCTTGTCCAGGTGTCAGTGGGTCTTCATTTGGCTGCTGAAAGGCACCTTAATCCCAGCTCTCCTCCCTCTCTGAGCTACTTTCAAGTGTCTGCTCTGCCCTGTGGAAGAGGGGCCTTGACTGGGGATGTGTTTTTGTTTTCTGCGGTTCTTTTTTCCTCTGCCCCAAGCTTAGCCTGAGCTGCTATTTCCTCAACAACATCCAAAGGAGGAAGCAATCATTGGTTTGAGAAGAGTCTCTGAACCAATGAAATGTCAGCTCAGCTATTATTTCCAGATGCCTAAAGGAGAATTATCCATAGATGGAGCAAAACCTCTGTTGACCAGAATATTTGAGAATGGGTAGATAATTACAGTTTTCTGGTGAATCAGGGTTATAATTTTGATTTATTGTTGAAGTTCTCTCTAAAGTATGAAACCTCTTTCTTGCCTTAGAATGTAAGGCCCAGTGAAATGAATTCTGTATTTGATGACTAAGAACCTTGCTTTCTAGATATCAGCCATAATGTTTAGTCCCATAGGAAGGCTGTATGGTGTGGCAGTTAGAACACTGAATTCTATGAGTCAGAGGATGTGGGTTCCACTTTGAGTGCAGTTGCACGCTAACAGGTAACTTTGGGCAGTGGTTTACCATTTCTGAGCCTCAATTTCCTCACCTGTAAAATGGAGTTGTATTTTATTTTATTTTATTTTCTATTTTATTTTTGAGACAGTCTCTCTCTATCGCCGGGCTGGCATGCAGTGCCACGATCTCTGCTCACTGCAACCTTCGCCTTTTGGGTTCAAGCAATTCTCCTGCCTCAGCTGCCCGAGTAGCTGGGACTACAGGTGCATGCCACCATGCCCAGCTAATTTTTGTATTTTTGGTAGAGACGGAGTTTCACCATGTTGGCCAGGATAGTCTCCATCTCTTGACCTGATGATCCGCCCACCCTGGCCTCCCAAAAAGCTGGGATTACAGGCATCAGCCACTGCACTGGGCCTGAAGTGGTGCTATTTTTATAAGATGGAGAAAATATAGGTAAAAATGTGTACTGAACTCAGACCATTTCTTGGAAATTACTTACTTGAATTATCTTCTCATACAGGCTTACTTCATTATTCTTTGCCGCTTTCTCCAAACAGCTGAGAGAAGGAAAAAAAAGTATATGATCAATCAATATATTGAATAGATTGGATTTTGTGGGCCGAGGCTTTAATAATTTATAATTTCCTCACTAGAATCTTAATCGCTGAGGACATACTGTATCTGTCCAAACCATTCAAACCCCTTAGCTCCCAGTTGCAAACACCTAACCGATGCTTAGCCATATTTAGTAATGGTGCCAGTGCTGATGCCTTTGTCACCCTACCACTAGGCCAGGCTGTAGGCTCAGACAAGATCCTCACATTGACATGTCTGGACTAGCACAGTGCCTAGCATTCAGTGAAGGATTAGCAAATGGTAGCTGCTATTTCTGGTATCACTATTCTTTGGGGCTACCCAGAAACTGAGGAAGACAGTGGAAATGAATGCAGAGTTTCCAATTCTGTTGCGATTGCTGGAGTTGTATGCAGAATCATGGTGAGGGGAATGTTAGATCAGGAAGATACCTTACAGATGAAGAAGCTATGGATGGACAGTCCTAACTCAGGCCATATGCAAGTAAAACCACTCTCTTCCGAAAGGAAAAAATTTGTAGTCTCAGCTCAGTCCCTTCCCCCTATTCTTTTCCATCTGCCCATTGGCTGGGATTACTTTACCTGGTAAGGCTGAGGGTTTGGGATAGAGGAGGGCCTGGCCTCCAGGGTAGGATTCCAAGCCTAGGTGACTTGAGAGAACCTGGGGCCTTAATAAAGGAAAGCAGGAATGAATGGGGCAGCCAGAGGGCATCTAGCTAGGGCTGGGGCAAGGGAGTGGTAGTGGTGGCATATATGCCTCTCCCTGAAGATATCCAACCTACTCCCCAGCTTTGCCTAAGGATACTGAAGTTGTAGTGTGCTGGACTTGCCCCAGGGAATCCCTTTGGGGCCCCAGGATACGGGAGGAGCCAGCTGGGTGCCCTAGGCTGTTGGCATCCTGGCTTAGTGATTCTGCAGGCAGAGCTGAGCTGGTGGAGGTGTGTGTTGGTGGGGGGTGGGGAGCACCTACTGCAGAGAGAACTGTGTGGGGAGAGGCCAGGCAACTGGCTCACCCAGAATGGGACTGTCATATAGAAATATTCCCATCTGGATAGTTCTAGAGAAGCAAGTCTGGGTAATGATAAACTATGAATTTTATGCATGAGCTGAACATTGAAAAACTTCAGCCCCAAGCTCCCGGCTAGCATCTGAGCCAAATCCCACTCGCACAGCATTTAATCAGCTTCCTGACAGATCCCAGTAAAAGGGAGATGAATTTACGAGATTGATTAGCTAATACCCAAGTGTTATGCTTACTCTGTGATCCAAGAGCACCAGGCTGGGCCTCTAGACTTTCTGCTGCTCAGATTTTGCAGCGGCTGCAATGGTAGGTGGGCTTGGGGGTTGCCCCCTGGAGAGGGGAACTGAGTGAAGCTGTTCCAGCTTTCGGACTCCACAGCCCAGGACACCCTCCAATCTAGATGTATCTGGGCCTTGGGAAAGAGTTATTCTCTTCTTTGCCCTCCACTCCCTGTTATGGACTCAGCCAGTTTTATTATTCATCTCCATCTTATACCAGAGATGCCCTCTCCTTGTCTCTACCAATCCAAAGCATGACAGCTATTCAAGACCCACTTGGAGCCTCACCTCTTCTAGGAAGCCTTCCCTGGCTATCAAAATGCTCAGTAAGCTTTCCCTTCTCCCAACTCAAAAGGCTCTGTGTTATCTGAACCACAGATAATCACAGACCATGGTTAGAGCTAAATGAGAATTTAGCTAGTTCCATTCATTCTCATTTGTAAATGCTAGATTTATTTAACCACGAAAGTAATATATGCTTATTATAACAAGTCAAAAAATAGAGGGTTCGAGAAGTAATCTCCCTCTCAATCCTCTCAAATCCCATCCTCTCAGAAAACCAGTATTATAAGTCTCTATGCTCTATCTCTATGATCATGTAGACATTTATATACAGCCCCTTTGTTTTACATGTAAGGAAATTGAAGCCCAGAGAGGTAAGGTCATTTTTCCAAGATAACACAGCTGACAAGTGACTGAGCTGGAAGTAAGACCCAGGTATCAGGCTCCCAGTTCTCAGGCCAGTGCAGTTGTGGTTTAGTTGTCTCCTCAGAGTTTTGTCTCCCCAAGTGAACTGTAAACTCAACTGATGGTTAAAAAAAAACCCTCATGTGTTCTCCCTTGCATTTTCCACAACACCTAGCACAGTTTCAAGCATCTGGTCCAGGGTGTTTACTAAACGTTTGTCTCCTTGTTTTAAATCCTTTCTGAAACAAGACACAGTATAAGTAAAGAAAAAAAATGTTTGACTCAGTGCCTGGTTTTGCTAGACTGTAAAGCTGAGCCATGCAATCATACAGAAATTGATTGTTAAGATGGCTGGGTAAAAAGCAGCCTAGATCTCAAGTGATGGGTGACCGTGTGCAGATATCTGGAGGCAGAGACAAATATGGAGACTAAGCAGCTCAAACATGTGAAGGGTTTGCTCTCTGTGCTAACAGAGCTGAGAATCTGGTTTGGGATGGGGTGGAGGCAGTGCGAGAGGTGGGGAATTAGGCTTCTCAGAACCCCACTAAGTTCTTTGGCACCTGTCTCTCCACCCCACCCGTGAACCCATGGCCAAGTTGGCTGCTGCAGTCCTCCCAGTGCTGCTGAAGGCCCCTACTTGGCTATGGCCAAGGGCTTAAGACTCCTCCGTGCTTGAGTCTGGATAATCTGCTTCATGGCCTTTAGACTTTCCTGTGGCATCACAGTGCTGGAATTTGTATGGATTTATCTGATGTATTTGTTCATTGCTAATCAGTTGTAAGGATATAGGAGGCTGGGCTGTAATTAAGGCCATTGCTTCCACCCATAGGAATTGTCTCCCTGCCTTAGGGAGATGGGAAGGGGTTGAGAGTGGCTCCTGGCCACATCAACTGCTCTGTAGGAGGGACCCTTTGGAAAATCAAAAACATCAATTGAATTTTGAGCTGTAAAAAACTTTCAAGATCATTTAATAAGATTATTAATGCCTCATGTTTACGTAACACTTCATAGTATATGAAACAACTAAATGTGACTCATTCCCTTCATTTTAAGTGTGAGAAACTTTTGTTTATGTATGAAGACCCTGACAACTGGATAGAAGATTGCTGTTAATTTCTTAGATGTGAGAATGGTATTATTGTTATGTAGGAATGTTCTAATTTTTAGGAGATGACTGATGAAATATTGAGAGGGTAAAGTATCATGATATTTGAAACTTTAAAATGGCACAACATTTAGATATAAATAGGGGCTGGGCTGGAGTGCTATTGTTTAATGGATTGAGCGCTCCTGTTTGGGGTGATGGCAAAACTCTGGAGATGGATGGTGGTGATGGTTTCACAACATTGTGAAGGGGCCTAATACCACTGAATCATACACTTAAAAATGGTTGGGGTGGTAAATTTTGTGTTATATATATTTTATCACAATTAAACACACACACAAACACACACACATATACAAAGAGAAAGACAGAGAGAGTACAAAACTGCCCAAAATTTTAATAAATGTTGAATAAAAAAGGTAATTACAAGGCCTGGTGTGGTGGCTTATACTTGTAATCCTAGCACTTTGGGAGGTGGAGGCAGGAGGATTGCTTGAGGCCAAGAGTTCAAGACCAAAACCCTGTCTCATAAAAAAGGTGATTATTGCATTGGTCTTAAGGCAACTTTAGTTGCTCTGTATATTTGAAAATATTCATAATAAAATGTAGGGAATAAAAGAAATTCTTAATGTGAGCAGGCTTCTAGAGAAAAAGACACCAGGCTATCTGTAACAGCCAAAGATTGTACCAAAGATGAGTTGCAGGCCCCAAGATCATGTGGAAGATTGGAGTGTGATGATGGAGTGGAGGCAATAGATGGGTCACTGTGCAGTTGAGCATTGTTGGTCCATTGATAAGTAAAACGGCAAAGCTGAGCCAGTTGTCCACTCTGACTGATACTTGGGGTGAGTGAAAGTTATAACATGGAGGATACTTAGGTCATAGCGTAACATAGCTCACAGTTAGGGGTTTCTCAAGGGCTTTGAGTTACTCAGAGGCTGACTGTGCAGTTTCTGCTTCACACCTCTTATGGGCCATTATAGTGATGGTGGGTTTCCGATGTGTGAATGAAGCAGGGAGATAGACATTGCTAGCCAGGCGCTGTGGCTCACGCCTGTAATCCTAGCACTTCAGGAGGCTGAGTCAGATGGATCACTTGAGGTCAGGAGTTTGAGACCACCCTGGCCAAGATGGCAAAACCCATCTCTATAAAAACTAAAAAAATTAGCCGGATGTGGTGGCCTGCGCCAGTAATCCCAGCCACTCAGGAGGCTGAAGCAAAAGAATTGCTTGAACCTGGGGAGGGCAGAGGTTTCAGTGAGCCAAGATCGTGCCACTTCCCTCCAGCCTGGGCGACAGAGCAAAACTTTGTCTCAAAAAAAAAAAAAAAAACAAGAAAAAGAAAGAAAGAAAAGGAAAGAAAGAAAAAAGAAAGAAAGAAAGGGAAAGAAATAAAAGAAATAGACATGGCTAAAACTATTATCAATTCATTTAGGTTAGCTTTGTGCCACCCAGCTTTACTCTCGAAATATCATCAAACTACACATCCTCTAGGTGGGGGTCAGAAGGGCTCTCTAAAAGGTGACCCAGAATGGCTTGATAGCACAGGCTTGGGTGAGAGGAGATGTCAAAAGGAAGAACCTGTGACTCAGTCACCTGGACCTCCCTATGTGTGCTGTGTTGGCCATTTGAGGCTTTGCTGATGAGGAAGAAGGGGAGGATGTGCTCCAGCACTAAGGCCTTCGAGATGTTCTTGCCTGGAGTATAAAGGTGCCATACATCTCAGTGCTGGCAGGGAGGGCCGGAGAGTCAGTTCAGTACCAACAAACAGAGTCATTAGGTTGGGGTCCGACTCCCCAACCACACGATGAACTGTAATTTGTGGGGATTCCTTTGTCCCTGATGTTGTTTTGCTAGACATGCCCAGCTTCAGCCTCACCAGGGACTCATCCCTCCTCAGAAGACAGGCTTTTGACCCTCCTAGTGCACAAGGAAAACGGACAGGGACTTAATTTGCATTTTCCCTTGGCCAGCATTTGCCTGGTGTCTACATTAATCACCATAAAGGATAAATGCCACAAAGAAAATGAAGCAAGACAGAGAGACAGAGAGAGAGAGAGAGAGAGAGAGAGAGAGAGAGAGAGTGCGTTTGAGCAAGCAGAGGCGCCTAATGGAAGGAGAGAAGCTAGTCTGGAGAAGAGCTGGTCACAATGAATCCTTGGTGAGCCCTCACCTCAACTCCTGAATCTGTGGGACTTCAGCCTTCTTGAAAATTACATCTCTTTCCAAGTCATGTTTGAGAATTATGTTCCAAAATAATTAAGGTGTTGAGTGCTATGGCTCACGCCTGTATATCAGCTCTTAGGGAGGCAGAGGCGGGAGGATAGCTTGAGCCCAGGAGTTCGAGACCTGCCTGGGCAATATAGTGAGAACCTGTTCTCCACAAAAAGGAAAACAAAACAAAACAAAAGACAAAAAAAAAATAAGTGTAACTCCCCTCAAAGCAAAATAATTGAGGCTGGGTCTAAAAGTAATCAGGCTGTAAGCAAGGGTTAATGCAGTGTAGTTATAACACATGAATATAGGTGGGAGATTGGGCAGACTAGGATAGGTTAGAATGTTAGAGATTATTTACTAGTTCAATTTACTTCCTAATTTTGCACATAAATAAACCAAGACTCAGTGAGGGGAAGGGACTTACTCAAGACTACCCAGCTAATTAGTCCAGGTAGAGCCCCCAAATCCTAGTCCAGTCCTTTTTTATAAATCATAAAACACTGTGCTGGCAAGCAAAAACCCCATGAGCTGAGAGTTTTTCTCTCTCAAACATCTTTGCAAGGTGGCACTGACTGAAACCCAATCTTGGAAAAGCCTTCCCCCTCCTCCCTTCTGGTCTTCCCACAGCAAGGTGGCCATGCTCTGGAATCAGGCCAAGCTCCAGTAGGTCCTCACTCTCTCTCCAGCCTGCTCCCCCTCCTTCTCCTTTGTCAGCAGAGGCTTACTGGAAAGGCCATTCCGAAATAAAGATATGTCGGTGAAGTGCTTGTTAGTAGGCAGCCGCTGGCTGAATAAAGGCGCAGCCATCTCCTTGGTCTCAGTGTGAGGCTCCTGATCTCAGTCTGTTACACCTGGTCCAACTCTTCTTACCTTTGACTTGGAGCACAAGGGTCACCAGATTCTGCCTTGGGGCCCATATTTTTCCTCTCCCCAGCCTCCATGGCCACATGATCCTCTCTTGGGTTGCTGGAGAGGAGGACCAAGGAGCAAACCTCGGGGCAGGAAGAGTAGAGGCTTTTCAGAGTCACAAGACCCCAGAACAGAAAGGACCTTACCCCATCTCTAATTTATATATGGGGAAATGGAAGATCACTATCACAATAGTGTAGCTTAATTTTCATTTTAGAGCACACTATGAGAGAGCAGAGTCACCAAAGAGTTTGCTTGAGTAGGAGTACCAACACTATTGAGCAGAGCAGTTAAGTGGCAGATCTTGAAGAGGTAAATGCAAGAGAGATGTTGAAGGATGCAAAAGACATACATGATTTTCACAATAGAATAAAACACAGCGTAAACAGAAAGTTGCAAAGTTGTCGATGGACAGAAGGAACAGAGCAGTTCTCAAAAAGAACTCCCTCAAAAAGAAAAACGCATCAGTACCTCAGCCCACTGGTTTGGTGTCCCAGTCAGGCTCATCATTGTCTCTGTCCATAGACACAGCTGTTTCCATGCTTTGGAACCAAAGAGGATGGGGTGTGAGCAAAGCGTTTGCAGCTTAGTCACCCTCAGCCTCAATATGAAGTAGGAGGCAAGTTATTTGCTGTAGTTAGGGCTACCATATACAGTTGTGCAGGTGAACTGCATGAAGGTACTCGGCCAAGAGGGTAAGTAGGAATGGAAATCCAGCCCATGTTCTTGCTCACCAAACCATGTTCCCCGGTGCAAGGCTAAGTGCAGCTGGATGAAGGGGTACATTTTCATCTGACAGAGCTATAGTGATCGTGGGGCTGCATTCACCCAGGAGTAACTTTTCCTAAGCTTCTTACACAAAGGCACCAAATAGACTACTTTTGGCTCTGGCTGCCATCAGCCAGTGCTCTATGGCGACCCATCCCTAGGCTCATAACTTCCCCCACTGAGGCTCTCCCAGTGTACCCCTGGACCTAGGCTGGGATGTTTTGTTCTTGACAGCCACTCTCTGAGCACAAGAGCAGAAAATCCAGTAAGGCAGGTCTCTTGGGGTCTGAGGCTCACCCTCATGATGACTCCCAGAATTCTGAGCTTTATCAGCAATGGATTTTCTGCCCTTTTGCTCTACCCACCTGTTTGGCTCAGCCACCACATCTTGGATGCCCGTTTCCTTCCTGGCAGAATGGTGCCAACTGTCTGTCTGCATCGTGACTCTGACTGCTGTGTCCCCTGTTTTCTGTGCTCTGCCCTCCCAGCTGCCCCTCTGTAATCAGCTGTCACAGCCAGAACACATCCTGGGTCTGTAGGGCCTAATGCGGGGGTGGGGTGGGGTTGGAGCTTGCTGAGCTCCCTCTCTTGCTCTCTGCCTGCGGATCTGGATGGACACCTCCTGTTGGTGCCTTTCACTGCAAAAGATCACGTACACTGGGTGTGCAAGGAAGGTGACAGTGGCCAGGGGCTCTCTGCTGGCGAGCTTTGTTATGTCCACATAATGCCGTATCAAGACCCCACCAGACACCCACCCTCCCTGAGCTGCAGGGGAGGGGCTGTGGCAGGGCCAAGAACTGGCTGTAGAAATCCCCATGGGGTGGTGGGGATGGGGAGTCAGGTGGGTCCTTGAGATCAGAGTAGCTTCTTCTGGCTACACTCGAAGCCCCCTGCCCTCACTTCCTTGCAGCACAGGCTCAAAGCTTCCAAATGAGCTCAATGGGCCCTCCCAGAAGCTTGTGGATTATGGTGCCAGATGGGCCCAATGCAAAGTGCCCAACCAAGTGCTGCTGGGGAAGAAAGGGGCCTCAGGTCAGAACCAGCACTGGGCCAGGCAGCAGGGAGGTGACAGGGAGTGAGCCGGGTTCCCTAAACCTCTCCTCTCTGAAAGGCTAGCGCCTTCTTAGCTGAGCCCCATCAAATGAGGACTAGAAAAAGCCCTTGAATAAAGACAAATGTGAATGGAACAGCTAAGCATTCTCCCTCTCTGTCTCCTCCCTTCTCCCCAAATCCCAGAGCGGGAAAGAGCCAGACAGTAGAAGAAGGGGCAGGGAAAGAAAGCAGAGGGCCTGCCATCAATCTCCTGGCCTGACAAGCTGCGTCATCACTGGCTCCAGCTGGCTCCCCTGGGGCTAGGGGGAGGGGAGCTTGGCGTGGGTCTTAACTAGGAGGAGCAGGGGAAAAGAGAGATGAGAAGCAGTCCAGGTACTGGGTCTTAGAGCCAGGGCAGAAGGCTGAGCTGCCCATCCATAGATGGCCAATAATAGAAAAGCCCAGTAACCTGGGGTCCTTTAAGGAGGATACAGACCAGGGCAAGTCCAACTCCAGATAGATACTGGTCAGGTAGCCAAGCTCTGCAGAGTCCAGCAATAGTTTCTTGCTGCCTCTGAAGAACAGAAGCTGCTGGTTTTCCCTGCTCCTGCTGCGCCATCACCCTTTACCTCCAGGACTACTGACAATTCAGTCAGTCTCCCAGAGGTGGGTATCAATCCCAGAGAATATGATTAGCTAGTTGGGAAGGCCAGAGATCTGGTCATGGCAAGATGCTAGGCTTACAAAGGGTAGAGAACCCCAGATTCTGTTCGTTCTGTATCAGAAATGTCTGTTTCCTAGTTCTTCTGAACTCTCTTGGAAAGAACTGTATACCCTGAAAGAATGTGCCAATTTAGTCATGCCAGTGGGCTAAGCCAACCAAGTAATTTGGTAAGGGGGAAGGAAAGGGGAAGGAACACTGGAATGAAGTGAGCTTCTTGTGCGTAGAGCTTGGGTTCCTGTGCTGGTGAGACAGTTCCTCAGGAAACTGATTTAGAACTGGATGAGTCTTTGCAGGGGCCCCACTGCAGGACCTTGCCTGTCAGGATTTTCTTCTCGGGAGTTGGGGTGGATCAGTGGGGAAAGACTGAGGCCAAGGAAAGAGTTCCCAAACTAGCATGTCCCAGCTACTAAGAAGGATCCTGGACCAAATTAAACATTTTAGTTCTATTGAGATGTAGCAACAGTTTAAATTTTGTTCAACTATGTTAGAAAATATACAGGTTTCTTCCTGGGTTTAATTGGCTTCCTAGGATTTAAAAAGCACCTCAGTGCTGCATTCAATAAGAAAGGTAGCTGTGAAGTTCTAAAAGGTGTAACAAATTAACAGGTTTCATTCTGACTTAGAGCTTCATCTGATCAATTTTGGCTCCTGCCCCTGAGCAAATTATCCTGAAAAATGGGAGCTGTGACCACCTGGTCCCTGCCAGGAGCCTCTGAGGCCTCATTTTATCTCGTCCCCTTAAGCCAGGCCATTATCCCAGTGCTGAGGGCAGGAGTGGAGGGAAGCAGGGATATAGGGAAAAGAGAACTAGTCCTTTCTGCTTGGTGTCATCCCACTTAATAGCTTTCCCACTGAAGAGCATTCATTTGTCACCTTTAGTTCCAGAAGGTAAGGCAGGATGATCCATCCCTCAGGCATGGGCCTATAAAAACCAGGGAATTGGCACCTGCAATCTGCCATTCTTTGCCTTTGTCTTCTCTGGCAACGACTAAACTGCTGCTAAAATGCTGACTCCTGCCTTGTCCATGATGGAGTGAGCTTTTAACTGATAGCTTGGCCTGTGAAGCTTACTTTATTCAGAACTGCATAAAATGCCAGAAGAGTAAAGAGCTAGGAGGGACCGTGGAGGAGTGGGGAGGAAGACACTCACAGTTGGATGTGAAAAGAGCCCCAGGGGCCTGGGACATGCCTCACCCTTTCCTGGGTGCCATCTCCAGTGATCCCAGAAGAATGGGCTCACCTGTCCCAGATATTTCTCGGACTTTGAGCTTCAATAATCAGCTTCATGGGTATCTACCCACATGGCATGCTTTGAGGATCTCCACAGGTTGCTTCTGACCACAGAATATTTCCTCTATGCTTTGCCAACATCCCTGAAAATTATTGCCTTGGATTAAGGCATTGTACTCAAAAGACCCTCGTTAAAATGTACATTTTTTATTTACATCATATATTTTTCTAAAGATTTTCTACTTTAGCTGCTATATTTGGGTCTTTGGTCCATTTTGGATTGAATCTTGTATATGGGATAAAGGAAAGGTTTTTTTCATTTGCACATGGATATCCAGTTGTCCCAGTACCATTTGTGGAAGAGACTATTCTTTTGCCATTGAGAGGTCCTACCATTCCTGTCAAAAATCAATTGACTGTAGATAAATGGGTTTATTTGTATTTGCTCATTCTTATATACATCCATTCCTATGGCTGTACCACTATGTTTTTATTAGTGTAGCTTTGTAGTAAGTTTTAAAATCTCTATTCCTTTAGAGCATGTGGTCATCTTGTGTTTTGACAGAGATTTCCTTAAATACCAAGAGCTCAAAAAATAAAATAAGTAAAAAACTCTCAGCCTTTGCAAAAAAAAAAAAAGCACATTTTTGTTTTGTCTGAGAAAAGTTTTCATATAGCAGATTCACTGGATTTTTCCTGTAAAAGAGCAGGCTCACAGAGAAATGGGATCCAAGGCTGGGCACGGTGGCTCACACCTGGAATCCTAGCACTTTGGGAGGCCAAGTCAGGCAGGTAACCTGAGGTCAGGAGTTTGAGACCAACGTGGCCAACATGGTGAAACCCTGTCTCTACTAAAAATACAAAAAAATTAGCTGGGCGTGGTGGTAGGCACCTATAATCGCAGGCTGAGGCAGGAGAATTTCTTGAACCCTGGAGATAGAGGTTACAGTGAGCCAAGATCGTGCTGCTGAACTCCAGCCTGGGCAACAGAACAAGAGTCCTGTTCTTGTATATAAATAAATAAATAACAAAAGGAATGGGATTCAGGGAAAATAACTCTTGATAGGAAGGAAAGATAGGAGATGTTTGCATTGCAACACGGTGAGGCATAATGCGTTGAGTCAAAGTCATAATTGCTCAGGTAGGAAGTCATTATGGACAGCCAAGAGGGAAGTCAGAGGTGAATGGCATCAGTTATGCCTGTAATCGGGATATTCTCATGGTCTCCCCTACCCTTCAGATTGAAATAAGTTTCCTTCAAAATCCATGCCCTGCTAGATCTCTGCATTCTCAGGGGTTTCCATTCTCCTTGCCCCCTATCCCACTGCAGGCTCTTCTCTCATTCTCCAAAAAGAAAGAGCTCCATGGAGACCAGAGGTTCTAAACTTCCACTTGGGAAGCTTTTTGAGTATTGATACCAGGCCCCATCCCACACCAATTACATAACAATCTCTGTGGGGACTCCCTGGGGCCATCTCTAGGTTTTAATCACCTCCTGAGGTGATTCTAATGTGTAGCCAGAGTTAAGAAGTGGCAGTCTTACATGGTCCATTTGTTTGTATCTTTTCATGTCGCCCAAAATGTGGAGCTTCACTCTCCTCCTTAATCTCACCCAAATAACCTTTCACCCAAGGAAATATGTGTAGAAGGCTTAGGAGAAACAAAATGATTTACCTCGTAGCAGCACAAACAATTGAACATTTAAAGTTAGCAATCCTGGGCTGAAGACATCCCTTGGTCGTTTTCTCAGTCAGGCTGTAGCCTTACACCCTGCGTTTCATTCCCCCTTTCTTCTCCATCTCCTCCTCTCCTCTCTGCTCTCTCTGCAACCTCTAACTCCTGTTTAATGTTACCACACAGCATTAAGCTCTTTCCTCCGTTGCCTTGGCTCCTGCCTACCCATGCTGTCAAGGCAAGCAACTTATCAAAACCTTTTCCTAAAGACAGTCTCAGTTCCCTCCCTAAGAAGAATTCTGGTACCAGCTTGTGAGATGGTTGAAATTTCACCCCAGATCCACATGGTTCACAAGAACCCTGAATGGCCTCATCATTACATCTCCACTGGCTCTGAGAACAATCACAGCCACATGCTCTGCTATTTCCGTCCAAAGAAACAGGGCCCAGATCTTGCAGGGGAGGCCCAAAGTTGGCAAAGCATTTGGAAAGTGACTGTCTGTGTATCCACTTGAGGGAGTCTTTGTGTACTTGTGGGTGTCTAGCCCTTATGGCTAATATTCAAATTTGGCCCATTTGCAGACTGACAGGACTTTCCCAAGTGCAGAGAAAAACATCCTTGATTCATGGCCTAAAAAAATATAGAGATACCATTACCACAAAAGTATTTTGAGATGAAAATGTGACGTTTTCTTCAGTGGATATTTATTGTGCGTCATCATATGCCAGCTACTGGGCTAGGTGTTTTCGATTTTATTGTGACCCGGCACTTTCAGTCCAGTGGGTTTTATTAATGTCCTTCTTAAACTCCTCTTCTTGAATTAAAAGGCACTCTCTGAGGGGCAGAAAACCACTTTAAGTCCTGAATCAAGAACTTCTGTATGCTGGAAAGTCTCCTCAGCAAACAGGTGGGTTTCTCTATGTGGGCCTGAACATGTTATTTCCATGTGTGTGAAATGGTAACATGTGGAAAGGCATCTGGTATGTACATAAGCCTTTCATGGACCTGTCCATGATTTTCAAACTGGACTGTATTTTCAAATCTAGCTGTGGATGAGGCCTATGATCATGACCCAAAATGTATGTTTCTCAGATGATGTAAAATCACTCCAGGTAGGGTAGTATTAGCTTGATTAGCATTTCCCAAATTGGTTTTCATGGTACCCTGAGTGTGAAGGATTAATAGGTACCATGGAGAGAAAAAGGTATCTGGATAGCAATGCTATCCAGATGAATGCTGGGTTAGATAAGCTAAACTTTACTGCAGAGCCCTTAACTTTCCTTCCTGGAACTCTCTCAAGTTCTTGGATGCTAGATGACTAGCTAGCTGGTTGATAGCTTTTGGTGTTTACAGTGCACCAGGCACTGGACTTGCTAGCTCACATGCATCATCTCATTTCATCCCCATAGCGGTGAGGTAGATCGTATTATCATATCCATTTTACAACTGCGTACTGACCACCAACTATTAGGTAGTAGAGTCAGGATTGAAACCCACGACACCTCTGACCCCAGAAACTTTCAATTTACATTATCTCCTGATGCCAACCTCCAAAGAAGAGCTGAGGGAAAGCAAGCTCTCTATCAATAACAGCAATATCATCACTGTCATCATGCTTGTTGTCATCATGTCATTCTATCAGCTGTCATTTGTGAAGCACTTTCTTTGTGCTAAGCACTGTACAAAATGCTTTTAATACTAAATAATATTAATAGCCATTAGTAATTACTGAGTTCTTATGTGTCAGATATGGTCCTAAACCTCTTCCAAGGATTACAGTAATCATTCCTCACCGTATTACTATGAGTAGATACTATGCTTAGCCCTATTTTAGAGAAGAGAAAACTGAGGTTTAGAGTGGCTAATTTACCCCATGACCTCACAGCTAGTGAGTAGCAGAGTTGAGATATGACCTCTGTCTGACACCAGAACCTTACCTCCTGTTTTGTACTTCCTCTCATATTAGGGGCTCTGCCTACAAAGAGGTTTCTGTCTCTCCCTTTTTACCCTTTTGGGAGAACTGTCTGCCACTGGCTTCTGATAATCGGAGAGCTCTCTCAGACCCATCTGCTAACTGGGATAGGAGCTGGAGTGGTGGGCCACCATGGGCGTGAGCAGATGCCCTCCTGATGAACTGACAAACCGGACCCTTTCCATCTGGCAACCAATGCAATGAGAATAAGAAATCTGCCCAGAGAGGGCCTCCTGGCCAAACAATTTGTACAGCAAAACAAATACAGTAGCTGAGACCTGTATAGGTGGAGACCAGGTAAACAAGATGACTCTTCTCTTCATGTTTTCTTCCTTCTCATTTGAAAGAGTAGGACGATATGGAGTAATTATTCTCTTCTCATTACACCCCCGAGACACCCTTCCCACTGACATCTCTTGCTGATGCCTCCTTCTTTCTCCTCACCCCAGCTAACCTGAGTCCCTTACCTCCTGTCTAGTTTCAGTATCATTTGCTCATTGTCTCATTTCTTACCTCTTTTGAAAATGCCAGGCTCCTCTCTGCTCCAAATCACTTCCTTTTTTCCTGCTTTCATTTCAGTTCAAGCCACATTAAGGTGTAAAGCAGTTTGGAAAGTAGTGAATGTGGCAGGATGGTAAATAGAATTTTATGATATTTTGCTGTCATTGAGCTTGGAGTCTTTGAAAACCAATGGCAGTTCACAGCCCTGGCATACCTGTGTCTCTGCAGAGCTGTTAACTAGCTGTAGATGAGGTCTATGGCCATGACCCAAAATGTACATTTCTCAGGTGACGCAAAGTCACTCCAGGTGGAGTAGTATTAGCTTGATTAGCATTTCCCAAATTGACTTTCATGGTACCCTGTGTGTGAGGGATTAATAGGTACCATGGGGAGAAAAAGGTTTCTGGATATCAATGAGTTTGATGAATGCTGGGTTAGATAAGCTAAACTTTACTGCAGAGCCCTTAATATACTAATGAGGATCATGAATATTCAAGAGGACATTTTGGGCCTTGCCAAAGTGTGGTCTGAGGATGGCAACATAGGCATCACCTGGGAGCTTGCTAAAAATGCAGAATCTCAGGCCTCTACCTCAGATTTTCCAAGTCAAAACTGGCATGGTAACAACATCCTCAGGTGATATGTATGCACATTAAATTTCGAGGAGCACTGATTTAGAGTACACCACATTTCTCAAATGTTTTTGCCCATGGATCCCTTTTATGAAGTCTCCCATGGGACTAGTGTTCCCTGGAACATACTCTGGGAAAATACCACAGCTAGAAGCCCTTTCACAGGAGTTTTCATTGTTTTGGAGACTATAGAAAGACGCTAGTGGCTGGGCATGGTGGCTTACTCCCGTAATCCCAGTACTTTGGGAGACCAACGCAGGAGGATGACCTGAGCCCAGGAGTTCAAGACCAGCCTGGGCAACATAATGAGACCCCCATCTCTACAGCAACAACAAAAAATTATCGTGGTGTGGTGGTGCATGCTTGTAGTCCCAGCTGCTGGGGAGGCTGAGGCAGGAGGAGTGCTTGAGTCAGGAAGGTCAAGGCTGCAGAGAGCTGTGACTGCATCAGTGCACTACAGCCTGGATGACAAAGTGAGACCCTGTCTCAAAAAAACAAAGCAAAACAAAACAAAAAATACTAGCTGAAGCAACATTTAGAATGTGGGAGACTGATTCATTATATGTTACCCAAAGACTCATTTTACAGAAGTTTCAAGTCTCTTGAATCTTGTATTACCAGAAAGTCTTCCTATATCCACTTGCTCCCAATTACCTTATTTCCTGGGGCATTTTAAAGCAGTGCCATGTCTGTGCCTCTTGGTCTGTTCTCTGGTTTAGATTAACCTCTTTGTTTCTTAAACCCAGCACCTTCTCCAGAATACTAAAGCTCAAAATTCAAGCAGCCAAAGAATATTGCATGATCTCCTGCTGTAGAACATTAGAAAGGCAGTTTTATAGAAACTGGGTAACTTTTCAGTCTAGTGCGTTCTGTTTGGTTAAGCTATAATTGTTTTTCTTTTAGGCCTTTAAGCTACTGTGCCAAACATCAAAATAACGTTAGCTCTTTTGTATTCATATCTTGCAACTCATTTGGGGTTATTGTTAATATTTTATAAGAAAATTCACATTTTTTATTCACATTTGTGATTTTCAAGTGTGTTGCTGCATTGCATTCATAAACATGATTTTTATTAAGTCTCAGGGCCCCATTTTTTTGCCCTCAGAGAAACACATCTTCAATTACATGTTAAAAGTTAAATGTAAAATAGGCTTTGATATGTGAAAATTCGATTTGCAAGAAACCTGTCCCAGATTTATTCATTCTGTATGGTAAGGTGCTGCTGTGACCAAGCTCAAGGAAGCTCTCAGCAAGGTTTCTCGGAGATTGTCACCAAGCACCTTCTCAGTGGCCACGCTCTGTGGTTGGCCAAGATTGTCTGTTCAGAGTGCAGGCAGAAGAGGAAGATGAGCCAGCAGGAGGGTACCTACAGATATGTGAAAGTGAGGAAGACTACACCATTAGCCCCTAGGGCTGGAAGGTCTACCAGTCCCAGATGTTGCCTGCTCTGCATTTATGCATTTGTAACAGTAATTCTTACCTCTCCCGCATTATCATCAGAGCAGAAGCAACAAAGTATAGGGGGAAGAGATTATGGGAATACCTTCCTTGAGCTGGATCTGGTGAGCCAAATCTTTACTTGAATTTCCTACCCATTCAGTGATGCTGGAAATGATACCATTCAGAGGCCCAATCAGCTTAAAGCTAAATGCAAACACTCCTAGAAAAGGCAACCGTTGATGCCAATGGTTTCTAACCTTTCTAAGTATCAAAACCCATCTGTAATGTTAAACATCCAGGGCACTTCCTACAGTAATGATTCTACTTGATTTTTTTTTTCTGTCTACTGACAATCTACAGTTGATGTGTTCAAGAATTTTCCTTGCACAAAATCCACAGGCCTTTCAGGGGACTGAAGGTGCAGAGATTGTTCTCTATAACTCATACGTGGGTGTGGATGAGTAATAGCTATCATTTCTTGACCAGTTACTAAGTGCCAGGCACTGGGCACTGGCTTAGCACTTTACATACATTATCTCAATCCTCTTAATACCTTATTATTTCCATTTTACAGATGAGGAAATTGAGGCTCAGAAAAATAGATGATGTGTTTATCCAAAGAAAGTCATAGAGCTAATAAGCAGTGCAAACTGGAAGCAAGCCCAGATCTGTGGAACTCCCAATTGTACTCTTTCTTCCTTAGGTTGGGGACTGGCTGTGATGGCAGAGAGCACTGCAGAAGCCCTGAATTCTGAGGGGGCAAATTGGCTCCTAAAGATTCAAAAAGGAAGGACTAGGGGCTTGAGGATTGACAGGCATTCACATTTGCCTCATAATTTCACCTAGGACTAGCCCGGCAAGCAAGTGACATTAAAGTGGCTCTCATAGCCCACTTGGAAATCTAATGACACAGCCTACTCCTGAATCGCTACACACACAACCATTCACATACATTGTCACAGAAAAACTCTTTCAGCAACAGTGGACTTCTTGAGTGCTTGGTCTCCCCAGGCACATCCCATCTCTGGACCTTTGCACGTGCTACTCCTTGTGCTTGACAGGCTCTTGCCACAGAGATCAACACAGCTGGCTCCCTCTCTTCCTTCAGCTCTTTGCTCAGTCACCACGTTCTCAGTGGGGCCTTTTTTGATCACCTTTTGTAAAATTGCAGCCACTCATCTCCAAACCTGTACCCTCTTTCCTTGCTGTATTTTTTCCAAAGCACTTATTCTCTGAACTGTCTCATAATTTTGCCCATGTATTTGTTTACTGTCTGTGTCTTCTCAATAGAATGCAAGCTCCATTAGGACAGGAATGTTTTTTAAAATCTATTTCTTTCACTGAGTATCCCTAGTGTATAAAACTGTTCTGCACATAGTAGGATCTCAGTAAATATTTACATGATAAGTGACTGAATATGCAGATAGCTGTAGACATGGCTTCCTACTCCTGCCATATCCACAGAGACACCCGAGGTCTTTGAGATAAAATAGAAGATGAGCAGATAAGAGGAATGTGTGACTTCATGGGTAAGAAGACATAGGGTGGGCATACTGTATGCACAAAATGTTCCTGGTCCTCAATCTGGCCAAACCACAGACCTATATTCTGGATTACTCTTCACAGCAACTTTACTCTTAGTAAACACATAATGATCACAAACTAATACGAATGCAGTGCTACTTTAAAATAGAAATGTATTTTTGAAGATATGACATCTGCCTAAAGTTTGGAAAATAGTGATGCATACATGTGTGGGATGTTTCAAGATAGTACTTAAATGCCCAGTCTCTGGCATCTGTCAGCTAGAGTTTGATTTCCAGTGTTGCCTTTTCTCTGTGTGATCTTTAGTAAGTTGCTTAAACCTTTGCCTCAGTGACATTGTCTGCAAAAGGGGGCTAATGACAGTACCAAGCTGACAGAGTTGTTGTGAAGATTCAGTGAGACCCTTCATGTAGAGCTCATGTGAAGTGGCTGACCTGTAAATACTCCCAAAATGGAAGCTGTTCTCATCATCATCATCATTACCATGGGTTATTATTTGAGTCCACAGGCAATCCTTTCAGGTGTATGGATTTGCATCCCTCTTGCAGTACTGTGTACTCTGCAGTCCCTCGGGTCCTGAGCCTATACTTCTGGGAGCTGATGCCACAGATATTAAGTGTTGCTGGAAGTCAAAGAAGATGGGTTGGAGCCTGGGTGAATAGGGACCTGGAGATGGTGAGAATGGGAAGGGAGATAAGAGTGAGAGTGGCCATAGGCAGCATCTTAGAAGATGGCTCCATGTACATATTCAGAGAGGAAGCCAGCAGCTGCATGGGAGGCCTTCTAGCACTTTAGAAATCCTGACTTAGCTAAAGGTTAGTCAGGAAGACAGATAAAGATAGTTATTACCTAATGGCTCTGGTGTAAGTTTCAAGTGTTTTATCACCTCTGAGTGTTAGTTTTTTAAGCATGGTAAAGCCACTGTGATCATCACTGTATCTTATAGTGCATTCCAGAAAGAACTCTGAGTTCCAGGTGGTAACCTATTGATGGGGGGGTTGGGTCTGGGTGACTTGAATAGTTTCTCTGCAGTATTTCCGTGCACAGAGAGCTCCACAGCTCTCCTCTACCCTCAGTGAAGACTCAACAAAGCTGTTCTGTGGGGCTGTAGCTGAAAGAGCCACAGCCACCTGAAGTCCTGGGGAGAGCTGAGCTGGGCAGCGGCAGTGGGTCACCAGTGGGCAAGAATGATCTCTTCATTGGCACTTCATTGCTGTGCCCTGCAGAGCAGGAAGCACAGGGTGGATTTACCAGGGAGTTCAGCGAGCCCTGGTGGTTTGAGAGATCAAACAGGAATGAGGTCAAGGATGGAGCTCAGTATGGGAGTGGGAGGAGGAGTGGCCACCCCCTGAGGCTACACATTATTAGACAGGAACCAGTCCACCCGCAGAGAGAGCACACAAGCTGTGCCCATAGGCTGATTGATTTGATGAGGGAGTTGAGTACGTTCTGTGATTTTTGCTCAAAATGGGCAACAGAGCCAATTAAACTTCACCTTCCCGGGGAAGAAACTGGGAACCCCAGATTTTGGGTTTATTTTAGGAAGCTGATCTTTCTGGAAAAATGAAAAATTATAGTGGCACTTGACACCATGCCACAAAGAGGCTGCTTCTTCCTGACCTTCAGGTGGAAAACCCAAACTCTTGTCCAAGTAAGGAGTTTTAATCCTCAAACCATGGGCCTTAAAGAAATAGTTGTCAGACCTGTGCAAATTGGCTGAGGCCCCCTCCCCATTCCTCCTGGAAGCCTTGACTCCATTCTCATCACCCTGCAGCAGACCATTTATAACTGTCCAGTACCTTTCCAGGCCTGATGGGGAGTTCTGCTCAGGGGCCTTATTTGCATAGACAAATGCAGACTGGCATCTGTCAGCTTAGCACCTCAAGCCAAGGATCTGGAGTGGCGATGGGCAACCTTCAGGGCAAATACCCTGGATATTGGATTCAAAAATGACAGTGTCAAATTGAGGCTAATTTGCATAGGCTTATCAGGTTAATTACTACAATGTCTCCAGGAACTTAAAAATCCTTGAATTCTTCCACAACCAGAATGCTCAGTCTGTTGCTATGAAACTTGGAGTGTAAATTACCATGAATACCATTAATCTGTTCACTAGGAGGTTAATTTGCAATTTGTTGGCAAATCACATGTGGGTCTTATAGCAAGAGTGTGGGTGGTGTTTTTGTGCCAACGTGTGGCCCTGCTTGTGTTTCTGGATGTGTGTGTGTGTGCATGCACGTGCATGTGGCATTGGGATTTGGCACTCTATGAGAACTTGTGTCCTAGGTTTTCTCACTGCTTTCCGTCTTACCTGGCTCCTCTGGCACACGCTGGGTCCTCAGTCACATTCTCATACTTAGAGGTCGCTATCAGAATACTTCTTGGCTCAGTGCCAGGTAGTTTAAGTGACATTAGCTCCTTCTGAAGCAGGATTGCAAAAGTGTCCATTAATGCCTTAGAATCATCTGGCTTTTCGAAAAGATGCACTTTCCTGTTAATGGCTCTCAAGTTGTTTTTGCACACAGAGAGGCTGCTCCTGGCAAAAGATCACTTAAAGGAAACATGACAAGGAAGGTGCCATAACATAGGAGATGGTGACCAGGACCACACTGGGTAGCAGTAGAAGGAAAAAGACTGCTAATCAGGGCAGATGGGCTTCTGTGGCTACCCTGTGTTGTTAACAGAGGTGGCAGGGTTGCTAATACAAATCTCACCTGCTGATACAAATCTCACCTAGCTATACTTGCCTGGTCTTCCACAGAAGACTGATACTTACATCAACTTGAAGAAAACCCTCTCCTAATTTAGGGGGCAGACTGTGGGGTGTGACTGAACGGGCATTAGAACTTCACTTGCTCAGAAATAGCTCCCCAACTAGCATCCCAGTGCTGGAAATCCCCTTCAGATAGAGGCATTAGAGACCCAGATATGTTGGGAAGGAAGACCTAATGAGAGAGCAGGGCTCAAGGGAATGGGGGCATAAAACATTTTGATGCTCAGGAGGATCCCCTGGAAATTCTCAATGCTTTGGGGATACCCTGCAAAGCCTGAGGAATGAGGAACACGTGGATTCATCACAGTGAGGGCTGTCCAAAGGAGAAGGGGCCTGCTGAAAGTGGGAAAAGGCTGTGCAAATGGTCACATCCGCCTACTTTACAAGAGAGACTTAGAATAGGTCCAGGAGGAGTGCCGAGAATCTATGACGTTAGTTTGAAGTACTTGGGGTGCCAGGTGGAAGCAGAATTAGGAGGTCTGCTGGGAGTCAGAGAGTGCCCCACCAAAATGTGGCTGATAGGGTATCATCCTGAACCCTTTTCTTCCTCCACACATCCCTCCTCCCAGTTTATTCAAAGAGCACTTACTCAGTACCTATTCTTGTGCCAGGGATATGGTGAACAAGACATATGTCCCACTAAAAAAGAAAAAAAAAAGACATATGTCCCACCCTGCCCTCAACAAACTCACATTCTAGTGAAAGGTAGCCTTTAAACTTAACTCTATATAAGAAGGCAGATAAGGTTCAAAGAGGGTTTCCCAGATAAGGTGAGCTAAGTCCAGAAGGATAAGTAGGAGGTTACCAGGTGAACAAGGTGACAGAGGGCATTCTGGGTAAGGAAACAGCAAGTGTGAAAGAACGGAAGTATGAAAGCCTGGAAGCCTGGGATGGTCCACATGAGAAAGGCAAAACTGACTTGTCCCTAGAGTAGGAAATGCCATCTTTCTAATGAAATGTCACCCACAACCTCCATGATTGGCTCTGGAAGGAGTCTGTTTCAGTGGGAAAAAGCATCCATAAGATTCCTCTTTCCTCATCACATTGACTCATCATAGGAGTCCATTAATAATCCACAGTATCATTTAGATCAGGCTGAAACTTTCAGACAAAACCATATGTTAAAGTCTAAGGGATGACAAAAGGGAAATCAACATGGCATTTAATAATATTAAAAATAGCTAACATTTGTTAGGCACTTCCTCTGAGCCAGGCACAATTATAAATATACATGTATGTGTATATATACTCATTTAATCCTTATAATAACCATAAAGTAGACATGATGCTGTTATTATTACTATGCTTATTTTACAGATGAGGACCAGGAAGCCAGACTAGGCAGCTGGTTTTAGAAAGTGTAGTTCAGTCATCTTCTGCTGCTGAGGTCCTCTGGGACCCACTCCTCCCTCCCAACTCGGGGCCTGCCTCCACAAGCCAGAGACTATCTCTAACCTCAGCCATCGATAACTGCCCTCTGAAACACCAGTGCTCTGGGACGGGCAGGCCAAGAGTGAGGTGCCGAAATTTTCCTCTCATCATGTTAAAGAGGTGATGGAAGGGAATGGAAGGGTGGGATTATGTACTCGCTAGGGGAAGATCAAATGTATGCCCAAGAAATCTCCCATTTTCCTCTTAATAAAGAGTGAAAGAGCAATCATTCTTTCAATAAAAATGGCAACACAACAGTGCAAATACAATATTAAATGCCAGCTGACACTTGGCCACATGATGAGGGTATGGAAGGAGTGGTAAGGACTGGAGTGACCTGGAGAGCCCATTCCTCATCCACAAGGGGTGCTGCTACTTAGCTTCAGCTAATTATTGTTGGGTGGGCCCTTTAGGCCCAGCGTTGCCAGGTAAGATTTTTCAAGAGAAGACAAAAATCCAGATTCTTATATAAAATCTGAGGATTTTAAAGTGTTAACAATGAATTAAAGTGCTTTGAAAACACTGTGAAGGCCAAACAAAACACCCTTGCTTCCTAGCTGGGTGGACTTTGGGCAAGTAACTTAACCTCTTGAGCCTCAGTTTCTTAATATGTAAAATAGATATAATAGTAATGCCTACTTCAGGCTGGGCACCGTGGCTCAGTCCTATCATCCCAGAACTTTGGGGGGCCAAGGCAGGTGAATCATCTGAGGTCAGGGGTTCAAGACCAGCCTGGCCAACATGGTGAAACCACCTCTCTACTAAAAATATAAAAATTAGCTGGACATGGTGGCGGGCACCTGTAATCTCAGGTACTCCGGAGGCTGAGACAGGAGAATCACCTGAAAGAATCGCTCAAACCTGGGAGGCGAAGGTTGCAGTGAGTTGAGAGTGTGCCATTATACTCCAGCCTGGGTTACTGAGTGAGACTCTGTCTCAAAAAAAGAAAAGAAATGCCTACTTCAGAGACTAATCATGAGGATTAAATGAGGTACTGTAACTGAAATGTCGGTCACATAGTAAGTGATTAATACATGATAGCTATTAGGATGATTATTATTCCTAAAAGTTTATCTCTTACCTGAGGAGCACCTCTTTCTAGTTGATTGACAGGAAAATATCTCTCCTTCACCTCTAGTGAGACCGTATGGCTTCCTTAATCAGGACGATTTAGCTCCATCCTTGCAGGAGAAAATATTAAAGATATACTTACACAGCAATTGGCAAGCATATGCATATGGGGAGAGAGGTGTGTTTCTTTCTTTATACTCCTTCCTACAGCAACCTCAGTGATGACTAATTTATTAAGCCAGTCCAGGGCATGGGGGAAGGACTGCAAAGGCCTGCAGAATGGAGGAAACTGAGGCATGGAATCTAGGGCCATAGTTCACATTCATGCTACCCTCAGTTCCTACTGGGGAGGCCCAAGGTTTTTAAAGAAAGCTCTCCGCCACCAAAGCCAATTCTCTTGTCTCCTTTTTTTTATATTTTCCTTTCAGGCAGTGGTGCTCACCCCTGGCTGCACCTTAGAATCACCTGGACAGCTTATAAAAAATACTGACAAGGGCCTGACCCTCAGAGGTTTTATGACTGCTTACACAATAGGAAGCAAAATGTATATGTGCGTGTGTGTGCATATGTACACTTTTCTGGGGACTCAGTTGGGGCATCAAAGGGGCAGTGCAGAAGATGAAATAAGCGTGTGGGGTGCTATGGGAATGAGCTGTGCTTTTAGGCCAGTTTGGACATCACACAGTAGCTATCCATGCAAAAAAGCCTTCTCATCTCTCCGAGCCTCAGTTTCCTCACTCATTCCACAGAGATCAGGAATCACTCCTGCTTCATATCCTCTGGTGATTTTGAGAATGTGGTAAACTTACTACATCGTGTATAAAAAGTACTTTCAAAAGCCCAGCCCCCCTATCCACAGGGGAGGGCACATTATTACAAGGTTAAAGAGGGTGTGGGTGGGGAGGCAACAGAGGCAGCAGGGAGCAGCATTACCCATTGAGAAAAGGCCATGCACGTTAACAAAGCAGCTTACAAAGAGAGCAAATTAATACCGGGCCCAGCGAGAACAGAACATTCACACCGCAGGGGCAAAGCACCCATTGGAGCAGCTAGGCCTTGGCAGGGAGAAGGATGTGGAATAGCAGAGGGAGGAAAGAGATGGGCCAAGTGAGGGGGGTTTTCGGTGCTAGGGAGGCTTACTCTGGCTCTGAGCAGAAAGGAAGCGGTTAGCTAGGAAGGTGGGAAAGAGAATAGCAGCAAGTACCCCAGGTGGGCCTGGGGGTCAGTCACCTGACAGTCCTTGGATGAGGAAACCAGTGGTGGCGGGGGTAATAGCAGGAACGAGTATCCCTGCAACTTCAACATATGTGGTCTCATCCCCTGGCAGCTGGATCCAGGACACAGAGCAGAGGGTCACCAGAACAGCTGGTCCCCTCCTGATCCTCTGCCCCTGCTGCCTTCTTTTTCTTCATTCTGTGAAACAACCAGGGTCCACCTGATTCAGAAGCAGAAACTCAGGCACCAATTCAGAAAAGCCCTTGAAAAAACAAAACAATGACAACGGCAACAAAAAATCCCCACAGAAAAGGCCCTTGGCAAATCTTCACAGAGAAACGACCTGGGAATGGGGAGGGGCATTGAACTAGAATGGAAGCCTGGACTAGGGTGATATTGAAAATCTTGTATTGCCTATACAGGTGCACTGACAAAGCAATGTTCTGGAAGGCCCCTATGGGGGCCAGACATTAACCCTTTAGTTTCTGGATCTGAAGCAGGGTGTGGAGGGAGGGAGTGCCAGGACTATTAGGGACACTCAGAAGGGTTTGAGGCAACAGTTGTTTACCCATCACTAAGTAAGGAATGTAAGATTTGAACAAGTGGGATGGTGATATAGGTGTTCATGGAGGAAATGCCAGCCCTGATCCTAGGGCAGATATAATTAGTCCTGGAGGGCACGGGGGTGTTCACAGGCAGATAGCTGCCACTGGGAGCCTGAGGAGTGCAAGAAGGAGTGGAGGCATTGAACAGATTATCCCTTTGCTCTCATAGCAAAGGGTCGGTCAGACACTGGCTGCACTGCTGAATAGCAGCACCAAGCCCATGTCCATAGTGCCAGCCCTTCCTCTCTGTTTAACCCCCATGCATACACAGTGCCATGGCCAGAGTCCTGGAACCAGGGTCCACTCTTGTAGGAACATCAATCTATTCATACCAGACAGCTTAGAATCTGAGCTTATTAAAACAGCAAAGAGCCCTTGAAATAGGCTAAGTCAGTGATCTCTTGATATATGGGGGAAACTGAGGCATAGGAAGGGAAGATGTGGGGTCATATCTCTAATTAATGTAAGACCTGGGATGAGCAGCAAGATTTCCCTGTTCCCAGCCTGGTGTATTTCCTGTTGCCTTCTTTGCTATTATCTATCCCAAGTCTTCATTATATCTGAGGGAAAATGCCAGAATATCCTCAGGGCCAGCCTTACACATAGGTAAACATGATGTGATCAAATATGTCTCCTCAATTGCCTATCATTGTGCCTGAAATTTCACCACTGGTGATTCATTCATTTGGATCTCAAAGCTTTCTGTTCTTTCAGAGGGGCACAGACCACCTGACAACCACTGGGAGAAAGGCTTTGCAAATTAGACACAGGTTATACAGTGCGGGAGAGCACTGGCAGCGGGGCCAGTGAAGAAGATGCAAGCCGAGGTAGGCATGGGAACTCAGGGCAAGACTGAATCCGGGATTCAGGCCACCCTGATGGGCAAGGAAGGAGTATTTGATACGCCCACATCCAAAGCTTCCATCAAACCCTAGCTTAGGCACTCTGAAAGCATTTCCCCAGGAGACTGCACGGTGACCTGGGAGGCCTGAATCACTGCTGTGTGGCCCATGCTGGGAAGAAGGGCATGTTGAGTGAAGGATAACATCAGTCTGTTTGGAGTGGCCACGGTGGCACTTTATTAAGAGGAGCAGCCTGGGAGAGATGGATGTGACAAGGGAATCTATGAAGACATTGAGAGACGCCTCAGCCGCAAGAGGGATGAGCTCTGAAACTGCCAAGGGAGGCTGGGTGTGGAGTGTGTCTGTTCTGCACCTCCCTCAGAGACTTGCTGGCTTCAGGTGCCTTGGCTCAAGGCCGGGTGCTTTCTGTTGCTCCCTCTGACTTCCATTCTGGTTCTGCTCCAGAGCTGTGCAGTGCAACTCTGGGCTTGCCTGTGGTTCCCAGGTTCCTGAGCCTTTTTTGTTCTGCCATCAATTCTAACGTATTTATATCCTAGGGGCTTCAGGGCTTTCAGGGAAGCCCCTGAAAACTGGAGGGAAGGAGGAGGGTAACGGAGGAGGCTAGCAGATTTGTCTGGAATCTGGTTTTGTCTGGCAAGACCCTATATCTCCTTACAGTGTGCATGTACTTGGGGTAGGAGAGAATAGAGAAGAGTGCTTCTAGAAATTTGGGAAATTGTCTTGAAGCTACATTTGTATAGAAAGCATAGTACTGTAATTTAGATTGTAGGTATACTTACGGTGGCTTATGGGGGTAAGAAGAGCAAGCTAGAGACCTTTCCAAAGTCTCCACTAGTTTTATTGTAGATCTCAGCTATCTGGGCAGAATACAGAACCCCCAGTTTCGAACAAAATAAAGCAACCACCCACATGGCCAACCTCTGCTGTGTGACATGAACCCTGTGCTGTCGGAAATGGGTGTCTCTGGAGGCCTCAAGTGGTTTCTACCCAGAAACCTGCAGTCCTTGAGTTGGATGGGCTAGAGTGGGAAGAGGAGATTGCCATTGCCAATAATTTTAAACCGAGAGCCAAGACTGTTCTGCTGGTTCCATTCAAGTCCCCAAAACAATCTCCGAGGCTAAGGCCAAGTCATCACTAACTAGTGTGTCATGGGCACTGCTGAGGGAGAATGGTATTTCACAGAGCAGAGACTCCCACCCAGGTGCAGGCTCAGTGATTCAAGGAAGATGGAATTTAGTGCAATCAATTTAGGAGAGTCAGCCAGGATTTCTTTTAAGCTTTACTTCCCAGCAGCCCCCTCCCACCTTGGAGACAGACTAATCCCTGACATTTGTCTAGTGGCTTTATACTTTTCAAAGTTCCTTCACATCCATTATCTCCATCGAGCCACACAAATGCTCCCATGAAGTAGGATAAGAAGGTGTTATTATCCCTGTTTGAACAACAAGAAAACTGAGGTCCCCCAAAAAAACATGACTCATCCAGGGTCACACAGCTATTTAGTCAAAGGACTAAGTACTTCAAACATGTTTTCTAACTTCCAGCCCTGTAATTTTTCCACCTCCATGCAGACTCCCCTCCACAAAACCACAGAGGTGCCCTGCTCCTAGCACAGTGCTTAGCACAAAGTAGATGCTAGTAAATATTTGCTAAATGACCGGGAGGCAGAGGTTGCAGTGAGCCAAGATACGCCAGCCTCGGCAATAGAGCCAGACCTTGTCTCAAAATAAATAAATATATAAATATTTGCTAAATGAATGACTGCATGGATAAGTTGTGGCAAGGCAGGAAGCAATAAAAGTTCTAAAAGTGCTCTTTTTAAAATGATCAAATGAAGAAGGGGCAGGAAATGTTGTGCTATTTCATCATTTTGACCAGGAAGAAAGGAATAAAATACCTTTCTCATTTCATAGATGCTATTGCCAAGGCGTGAAGATTGGGATAGATCCCATGCAGAAGCCACAGAGCTTAATGTCCCAATAAGGCTGCCTTCCACTCATCCTTTAAAGAGGTGGTATGGGTCCTTACTCCAGCAGCAGGAAGGAGTCAGAATCAGCCTCATGGGATGAGGATTCTCCCCACATGGTCTCTGCAAGCCCTGTCTCACCCCATGTCCCCTAACAGTGGCTCCCAAGGTTCTGCCATGGAAGAGGTGTCTGGGAACCCTGGTTGCCTGCTCTTTTAGGACCACTGACTGTCACCCCATTGACACTTCCAGCATAACCCACACCTCAAAGACTCAGTGACTGTCTCCTGGAATGCCAACTAGACTGAGACTTCTTCCTTTTCCTTTTTCTGTCTCCCACAGGCCCTGGCACATAGTAGGTACATAATAAATGTAGGATGAATGAATTGTCTGAGGTGAAGAGGGATGGCCATTCTCTGGATGCAGACACTGAAGTCGGGATCCTGCCTGCCAGGGCTCCATCTCCAAGGCAAACTGACCCAGAGTTGCCATTTGTTCCTAGTCCAGTCAGAAAACAATGGGGAAACTGGAGGTAGGGACACAGGTATTCAAATGCTGCTTTGCAGTAGCACAAGGTGGCTTTTGAAGCAGGCAGCCTGGAATTTGAGATCCCTCGGGGTTTAAATCGGTCCCACCATATATTAGTAGAGCTTGTACTGAGGGCTCCTTGCTTTGCTCCTGTGAGCCTCAACTTTATTTTCCATAGAGTGGAGAGGATGCTGGAATGAGAAAATAGATGTAAACCACAGTGCCTGGCACTTAGTAAGTAAGCAAGTGGCAGCTGGATTGTCCGCACATGTATGTCATCCCATCCTCTCCCTCCCCAGCTCCCCCGAGTGGGCAGGTCCCCAGTGAAGAGGGGAGGGGTCCTCCTGGGGGCACCAACTGTCCCAACAACGGCCCGATTGCTGGCGGGTGAGAGGCAGCAGACGCCGTGTTTACCAGCTCCCTCGCTAGTTTGCCACCTCTGCCGCGGCTCTGGGACTGAGCCAGTCACCTCCTTCTTTAAGATTCTGGTCACATCAGGGGCTGGGTTTCTAAGGCAGGCGTGATCTTTCTCTTCCTACAGACGCCGCTGCTGCTACCTTCGGCGCTGGGCAGAGCCAGGGGCAGCGCGAGAGGGAGGCAGCGAGACAGTTCCTGGCAGGGCAGTAGCCCAGCCCGGGTCCGGAGGGGGCCCCCGACAGTAAGTACTGCGCTTTGAGCAGCTGGGTTGGGGGGCGCCTGGCCGTTGATGCAGGGTTCTGTTGAGTTAAGGGGTCGGCAATCGAGCGCTAGGGTCCTCACCAGCCCCTCAAAGTGACTTGGGGGCGACGCTGGCAGTGGCCCCCTCCACCTGGTCTTTGGACTGAGTTGGCACGTCGAGAGCAGACATCCATCTCCATCCCTCACCCCGAGATCCCAAGGAATTGTTTGGGTCGCCTGGCAGCCCGCGGGCCCCTTTGAGGCCACGAAAAAGGAAATTGGAAGGCAAGATGTGCGGGGATGAGGTTTTGGACACTGTTGGAAAAGTGGCGGCGCGAGTGGGAAGTTTTCCGCTGCGGGGTGCGGTGGGATCGGGAAGAAGGCGGGGAGGAGAGTCAGAAGCTGGGAGGGAAACCACCCTAGTGTAGTGGGGGAGGAGGCCACCCCTCCGAGTTCTCGGACCCTGCCCTTTCCGCCTTTTCTTCTCGGAGCTGTTAGGGGCTTCTAGCTGCCTCGCCCATCCCCGCCCCTCAGCGCCTCTGCTTCCGCTGGCCCGGGATACCCTGGCTGGCCAGCCCTCCGGTGAGGCCGGTTGAAGCGTCAGCGTTCGCGAAGCTCCGCTGGGTGGAGAAGCAAGACCACCCTACGAGGTGGTGCACCAATCACAGAAAACGTTAGCAATCAAGAATATGCAGGAACATGCCTGTCACTTTCCTTTCTTAAGCTCTGTAAAACTCGGGGAGAGGGGGACCTGAGGTCCTAAAGGCGAGCTTATCTTAACTCAGTCCCTTCGTGGAGAACACCCAGATCTTACTTCTGTTCCTCCACCCTCAGTCACTCATTTACTTATAGTACTGATGATCCTAGCAGCTACTATTATTACTATGTGCCCGACATTGTGCTAAGCTCTTTATGCAGTCCATGTACAGTGAGAACAGTAGCTGGCATTCACTCGGTGCTTTCTTTGTGCCGGGCACAGTTCTAATTGCTTTACATGTATTGCCTTATTTAATCTTCACAACATCCCTATGGGGTGGATACTACCCCCATTTTACAGATCAGGACATTGAAGCGCAGAGAGGTCCACAAGCCCAAGGTCCCACAGCCAGTGAGATGCAGACCTGGGATCTCAAACCAGTCTTACTTCAACTCCCTCACTGTTAACTACTAGAAATATGATGAGAATTTGGCTTTAATGGAGTAGTAAAATTGAATTTGATTTCCCTACAGCAAAATGTATTTATTCTGTAGATCTGAAGTCATGGCCCAGGTGCAAAGAGTTTTGAATCAATTTTTAAATCACCCGCATTACGTCCTGTGGAGAAAGGCAAACCGAGTGCGCTACAACAAGACAGCAAAGTTTATTAGTAGGTGCCTAGCAAGAAGGATAACAATAATTGCTAATAGCCATTATTGATTGAGCACTTACTTTGCACCAGCACTTCATATGTATTTAATCTTCATGTCAGGTACTTCGAAGTAGGCACCCCATGAACCCCATTTTATAGATGAAGGAACTGAGGCTCAAGAGCTTAAGCAATTTGCCACAGAGTTGGGATTCCAGCCCAGATCACTAACTCTAAAGCTCAAGTTGGAACTACCCTTTAGAAGATTTGTGCATGTGACAGAGGTTTGTCTTCCCTACAGTCCCCTTTTCCCCCAAGCCAGTTGCCCAGAGTTCTACACTATGCTCTCCTTTCCCCAACCCCTCTTTGCACTCAGGAAGTGATTGTACAGGTTGGCAGAGAGAGGGCTTCCTAGAGAAGATGGAGTGTTCTGCATGGATTTGGGTTTTGTTGTTGTACTAAGTGCCATGCCTGTAACATCAATACGTTGTTCTGCTTTATAAGTTTTATTAATTAGACAGGTGTCTGGTCTGCTGGCTTGGAGCTGTTAATCCAATATTATGGCTATATCTGAGTACCTTTATTAGGAATTATTTTCTGAAAAGTTTTTAGAGCCTTACTTGCAATGCTGGGCAAAGCCATCTTCTTACCCCTAGGGTGAGAAAGGGGACTTGTTTCTAGGATAGGACTTCAAGAGCAAGAGCTGCAGCGCATCCATGAGTAATAGTATTGCTGTGCTCATTGATATTCGCCCCCCTCCCTCCAGCTGGCCTCTGTGAGCTGAAACCTGAAATCTGAAACCTGAGTGTAGCCAGGTCCCTCGGGGATGTTCCTGTGTCACATCTGGCTCTGCAGTTGGGTTATTTATAGCTCCCCACTGCTGGCCCTGGCCCATTCATAGAGCTAGCTCTGCATGGACCTTCTTCAGTGTGAGCATAAAGGGGTATGTGAGCTTTATGACTTTGGTCTCTATTACTCTAGCTGGATCTCAATGCATCTGCTGGTGGTCCATCCTTTCCGGCTCCTCCCGTGAGAGGGGGACCTTCCATGTGTAGCTTTGGGGTGATGCATTAGATATGTGGCTGACAAGTCCAGTGCTAGGCTATGTCCTTGGTTGTCTCTGTGGCCTCTTCAGACTGCACTGTATCATTTCATAAGGTGACATGAAAGGAGTCAGTGGGTAGCATTAGTCCTCAAATTAAACATCCCCTTCAGTTTTGCCTGAATTTATTCTATGATTTGTTTTTATAATTGCAGTGACTTAAATACCTAGAGATTTCCCTCTTTACTGAATCTTCTTAATTTTTCCTTTGCTGTCAGGTTTGATATTCCTTTCCTGGAATGTCTTTCTCACCTTTGGTGAGAGGAGGGAGAGGTGGTCTTCCACGGGGAGTCACAGCATGGTTGGGGGAATACCCTCTTCTGTGCTTACACAGCATCATCTGTTGCCCTCTGTGGTACCAGGTAACATATGGTTTTACATTAGTCTGTTTACATACCTACCTCCACCTTAGGCTGAAACCTCCCTAAGGGGACAGACTGGGCCTTATTTATCTCCAAATCTCCAGTACTCATCACTATGCCAGGCACACAGTAGGTGCTCAGTAAACTTTTATTGCATATACGAATAAATGAATGAATGAATGCTATCTAAAAGCTGGTAGAGGAAGCCCCTGATTCACAGTAAGGGACTCTGCTATTATTACCCTTATAAGAAGGGAGAAATCAGAGCAGAGTTTGCATGCTTCTATAACAGAGATCCTCAGCTCTGTGGATTTTAATTACTGAAAAAACAGCAGCAGCAGCAACAACAACATCGTAATCCCCAAACCTGAATGCTTAGGGAATGGATTTTCTGGTTAATAGAATGTTTCTGAGTAACTGAAGGTTGGGCTAAACAAAATCATTTTTCCTTACTCTTCTTGGTTCTTCCTAAAATTCCTGGCTCTGCTTTTCTGCCTTAGTGAGTCAAGTCTGGGGTCCATCATCAAATTGGTGTTTCCATATAGAGAGCTTGTGGGTTTCCAGGATTCCCCAGGATTCTGTTTTCCCTAAGCCTGATTGTATGGTAGGATCCAATCTTCTTACCCACCCACTCCCTGCCTGTCCTTGCTGCACCCAAAGGCAAGCCCACAGGTGCTCTGTGGTTTGTAATTTCTTTGTCACACACCTTCAGGAAATAGACAGGGGTTTCCCAGCTAACAGCGTGGGGGAAGTACAGAGTGTTTTGGTGCTAACTCACATACCCTCTTGTGTTAGTAGTTCAGAATAGCACATGCTCTTGCTCTTGGCTTTTATTCTTAGGTGGAAGGTTCACCAACTTCACTCCCCTGTTCTGACCTCTGTTTAAGAAAGACCTTATAATTCTTTCCTCCCTCTCAGCAGGAAGACGCAGTTAGGCAGAATAAAAGGTGTCTCATTGTCCTGAGGCTGCTGTTGTTGTGTCTGGATGCCTCCAGACAAGGTGTCATTAGTTTACCAGGTCTCTATTCATGTACCTTCTTTGACTACTGGGTTTTTGGCCTAATTTTTGCCCTGTCTCTGGACTGTGCTCCTAATTGGACAATTCAGAGATGGTGCACTGGAAGGAGTCAGGGGTTGCTCCCTCACAGGAAGTCAGCTCGGCTTGGCAACTGCTGGGCATAAGTTCTTGGCTTCAGATACCACCTGCATCATCTCAGGCAAGCGGGGGGAGCAGATAGACATCTAGACAAAGCATTGAGATAGGTGTGCCTTTCTCTGTCCATCTCTGACTAGACTGGTCTGCCTCTCTCTTCACAAGCTTCCCAAAGGGGCATGGGAGTTGGGGGTGGAGGGTAGAACCCAGAGTCCCAACAGAGCCAGACATGAGAGAGGAAGTGAGGGAAAGGCCTACTAACTGTCTATGCTGGGTCAGCTATGCTGCTTGCTTCCCAAGTAATATCTCCCCAACAACTCCCTCATCTACTCAGGCTATTGTGCTAATGCCTCGTGCCACATACGCCTGTTCCCTTCTTTCTCTGGGCCTGTTCTTAGTGTCCTCCCTCTCCACTTGCTCAAATCTGGCCCTTCCTGCAGTACCCAGCTGCAGTCATCTTCTAGAAAGCTTCCCCCTGCTGCTTCTGGAAATCAGCAGAGAGTAGACAAGGGGGAAGTCAATAAACTCCAAGCTCCCTGCCAACTCCGAGATTATCTAGGAGTTTGATGAACGTCAGGGGTTGGAGGCATGGAAGGCTGGTGGCCCAGGCCATCAATGCCTAGCAGCCTCACAGGAAGGAGGGAGATGGCACAGCTAGCCAGCTGAGTAGGCCCACATTTGGCTTCAGGAGGTTTTGCCCAAAGCCCTGTGCAGCAGGCCCCTGCCAAACAGGCCCCAGAGGAGTGCTATTTGAGCTCCGGGTCTTTGGCTACCTGTTGGGAAGTTCTCAGAAGCTCCTGCCCACACTTTCTCCCCCTGTCTGCTCTCCAAGGTTTATTTACAGTTCAGCCCTTGGCAGCTAAAGTCTGAGATCCAAGAGGAGAGAGAGATCTGGGTGGCCAGGGACCCTTTTCTGGCTTAGCCTTCTGTGCCAGGGTTCTGCAGCCCAGTCTGACCTGGGAGAGATGTGTTCACTGAGGGGAAGAATTCAGGCCTGCTGCTTTTTTTCTTTGCCAACCCCACTTTGCCCATCATGACCATTGCCTCCCACTTTCTGGAATTCTCTCCACTTCTTATTTTTTTTTTTTTTTGCTCTCCTCTTTCTCACACACACTATAGCCTCTGGTGACTGGGAAACTGGCCTAAGTCAGGAAAGTGTCCTGGGTGTCTTCCTCAAGCCATTTCTGATTTACCCCTTGCCTGCTGCATCCCCATCCATGAAATGGGGAGGGTACAGGTAGGCTCTCAGCATGGCAAAATAGCACTTCCCTCCCTTAAATCTTCATCACCCAAGGTCCTCTACCAAAAGACTGTCATTACCCTGTGGCCCTTTAGCAGCAGTGAGAGCCCTGAGCAGGTGGGGACAGCTCAAGAGCATTTAAAAAAGAGCAGGTGAGGAACTGGAGAGTGCCTCCAAAAAGCCACGACAACCAGAGGTGGCTGCACAGCTTCTGCAGTGCTTGCCTTCCCCAAGTGTGAACCTTCCCCTTCACCATCTGCAAGGCCCTCCTCTTGTCTTATTTCTCCACTTTATCTTGCCACGGCCTCTCTTCTCCTCTCCCTCTTTGCTCTGCCTGGTCCCCTTTCCTGCTCAGTTGTCTTCCTCTCTTGCCTCTGTCTTTCCCTTCATTCTTCATCTCTCCCTTTCTGGCTCAGTCAATCTCTAAATGTCTCTGCCTCCATCAGAAATAGTTGGTGTGGTACATGGAGGGTAGAGGCTGGGGTACCCAGGGCTCTTTGGTGTGACATGACAACTCCTTCAAGCTCCTATGAATATTTCATTGCTCCAGTTCCCCCTCACTGCCTCTGCCAGTGACAGGTGAGTGGGGGCTAAAACACAAGGATCTCCCCACTAATTCTGCCACAGCTCAGTGGCAGCAGCTTCAGACCTTGTGACCCACAGTGCCATATGGCATCAGACTCACATCTGGTACAGGCCTCACATCTGTCACTGGGCTGGCAGCCCCAGCAGGGAGGGTTTAGGAGTGTGTCTGGACCTATTAGACAATACGTCTGAATCTATTGACTGTGTAGCTCCTAGAGGGAGGAGAGGACAGGGGAGGTACAGCTGTATAGAGGGTCCTATGCAGCATCCTCTCAGAAGCATTATGAGGTTGGTCTTTTGCAAGGTGACTCCAGGATTCAAGGTGTTTGTGAAAGGAAAGATGACCTTGGTCTCTCCACCTGCTCCCTCCTGACCTGCTAAAATGGGCGACAGGTGTCTCCATTCCAGCCCACTGGGGAAAAGCAACTATTTGGACAATGAGAAAAAGAATCCAGACAATGCCAGGTTTTCTAGAAGAAAATCAATCCAGACAAGGTTTTCTAGAAGATGCCTCTCCAAGCTCACCTGAAGAGGAAGTTGCAGAGCTGTGAAGACCTGGAAGGGAAATAGAGAGGAAGCCCTAGGAAAGTAACCAAATCATCTACCCAGAGACTCTCAGAGTGGGAAGCACTACTCAAAGTCATCCTGCCCATCCTCCTGCCTCTTGGCATTCTGAAACGATAGTTTTCTACCCGTAAAAAAATTCCTTCCCTGAGAAGGAATAGCTGTTGGATTTCCCACCGTCACTCCCCTAAAAAGGCTGGAGCCATGCCATGTCCCATTCCTTCTTAGCTTGTAGCCCTCCCTGTACTGTTTCTTTGACTACATTCTTTCCCTGACTTTGTCTTTGGACAGAGATGTTGAAGGGTTTCTCCCATGGGCCAGACTTCCCATCCAGAAACGTGCCTTTCACAGGCTGAGACACAAGGAATAGGCATTTGATGATAAATTGCATGCAATGGCCAGAGGATTCTGATCTGTATGCCTCAAATTCACTTCTATTCATGCATTGTTTGATTTAGAAAATACTAAACACTTCCTGTGTGCCAGGATCATACCAAGTGGAGGAGATATACTGTTGAACAAAAAAGACAGAGTTCCTACTCTCATAGAGTTTACAGCCAAATAATCACAAAAATGAATATATAACTACAAATCGTGATGAGTATGAGTCCCAAGAAGGAAATGAACGTGTTGCAATAGTAGAGAATAACCAAGGTAAAGTTTCCAGGGAAAGCCTGTGAGGAGGTGATATTTAAGTGGAGACTTAAAAGATAAGTTCAGCCATATGAATAATGGGAAAAGAGGTTTCCAGGAAAAAGGAATATCAAGTGGGAATGCCTTAAGGTGGCAAAGATCTTGGTGTGTTGAGAAACTAAAAGGAGGCCAGCGGGTGTAATGACACACACCTGTAGTCCCAACTACTCAGGAAGATAAAGTGGGAGGATGGCTTGAGCCCAGGGATGGAGGCTATAGTGAGCTGTGATCACAACACTACACTCCAGCCTGGGCAACACAGGGAGACCCTGTCTCAAAAAAATAAAAAATTTTAAAAAACAGAAAAACAATTATGGATCCAAGTTACTGTTCAAATAAGCCACCATTCTTCTTCAAGTATGTATATGTTAAAATCCGATTTTCAGCACATAAGCTTTCCTTCCTCCACTTGTAGAGAAAACAAAATAAAGCTTTATAGTGATTAATTTAAAAAAAAAAAAAGGAGGCCAGGAAGGCCAGATTGTAGTAGTTAAGAGGAAGAATAGCATGGGTTGGGGGTTGGCAGGGAGGGCAGAAAGAAATCATGCTTGGCCTGTGGGCCACACAAAAGGACTTTGGATCTTATGTGCTTGCAGTAGGAAATGTCTGAAGGGTTTTAAGCAGGGGAGTGACAGGATCTGATCTGGACTTTTTGCAATATCTGTAGAGACCAGACTTTGAAGGGGGCAGCAACTCACAGGAGAGATGACAGTAACTTGAACTGGGCGACAGCCATGGAGAGGCAGAGAGCCATCAGATCCTGGATGGGTTTGTTTGTTTGTTTTGAGACAGAGTCTTGTTCTCCATGCAGGCATGGAGAATTGAGTCCATCGAGGAATGAGGTATTCTGTCACCCAGGCTGGAGTGCAGTGGCGGAATCTCAGCTCACTGCAACCTCTGCCTTCTAGGTTCAAGTGATTCTCCTGCCTCAGCCTCCCAAGTAGCTGGGATTACAGGCGTGTGTCACCACACCTGGCTAATTTTTGTATTTTCAGTAGAGACAGGGTTTTACCATGTTGGCCAGGCTGGTCTCAAACTTCTGACCTCAGGTGAACTGCCAACTTCAGCCTCTCAAAGGTCTGGGATCACAGGTGTGAGCCACCGCACCAGGCCTTGGATGGGTTTTTAATTGACAGCTGACAATGCATATACAATACTGAGGGACTGGGTGAGGAGGTAAGGGAAAGGGAGACACAGGCCTCAAGAATGACTCTTAGATTTCTGGCTTAGGTAATTGAAGAGATGATGGTGCCATGTGCTGAGATGAGGAAGGCTGAGAGAAACCGAGGCTTGAGGGGGAATATAAATCAAGAGTTCAGTTTTGGACATAAGTTTGAGATTCCTGTGAGGCATAAAAGTAGAGATGTCAGAGTATATGAATTTCAGAGCTCACAGAGGAGGATGCAAATTTTTGGGAGTTGTCTGAATATAGATTGAATTTAAAACCAGGGAACTGGATGAGATCACCTTAGGTAAAAGAGTAGAGAGAGACTAGAAGGCCTGGAACTGAGTTGCAAGGAACCCTAATATCTAGTGATTAAATAGGGAAGGAGAAGCCCACAAAAGAGACTAAGAAAAAGTGGCCAGAGAGATAGGAGGACAGTTTGGAGGTAGTCTTAGAAGCCAAGAGAGGAGAATGTTTCAGCAAGGATGGAGTGGCCAACTGTCTACAGCTATTGAGAAGCTGAGTACGTGAGGAATGAGAGATGACCATGGAGGCCATTGGGGACCTTAACAAGAGCAACTCTGCAGAGTGACAGATGTGGAAGCCAGAGGATAGTGGTTCAGGGAGCAAATAAGAGTGAAGAAGTGTTGTGTCCTTAATGTAGAGGCCAGTAAAAAGAAAAAAAAGAGAGATGAAGTGGAGACATATGTGTAGAAAACGTTTTTGAAGAATTTTGTTGCCACGGGGACCAGGAAAATGGCACAGACACTGCAAGGGAATTGTGGAGTAGAGGGAGGTAGATTTTGTTTATTTTCTTAAGGATGGATGACTTCCATCAACACACTGGCATGATTCTGGAGTGGTGGAGAGTTTGGTAATTTAGGGAGGAGAATAAATGCCCAAAGGAGTAAAATCCTTGAGAAGATGAGAGGGGATGGTACCAGAACATAAGGAGATTTGCCGTGATAGAAGAAAAGAAACATTTTGAATTTTAATAGGGAAAAATAAAACATTAGTACAGATGTAGATGGCATGGTGTATAGATTTGGTGGTGGTAAGTTGAAGGAGCTCTCATCTGATGGCTTCTGTTTTCACAGTAGTCTATGGGATGAGGTAATCAGCTGAGACTTCTTGGGGAAAATGAGAAAGTAAAGAAGATGGAGGATAGAGGAAGAGCTATGAAATAGTCATTTTAGAGAGAGAGAAAGTGATGATCATGGCGGGGCATGGTGGCTCATGCCTGTAATCCCAGCACTTTGGGAGGCTGAGGCAGGCAGATCACCTGAGGTTAGGAGTTCGAGAGCAGCCTGGCCAATATGGCAAAACCCTGTCTCTACTAAAAAAAAAAAACACAAAAAATAGCCAGGCGTGGTGGCGGGTGTCTGTAATCCCAGCTACTCAGGAGGCTGAGGCAGAAGAACTGCTTGAACCCAGTAGGCAGAGGTTGCAGTGAGCCAAGATTGCACCATTGCACTCCAGCCTGGACATCAAAAGCAAAAGTTCAACAAAAAAAAAAGAAAAGAAAGGAAGGGAGGGAGGGAGGGAGGGAGGGAGGGAGGGAGGGAGGGAGGGAGGGAGGGAGGGAGGGAAGGAAAGAAGGAAGGAAGGAAGGAAGGAAGGAAGGAAGGAAGGAAGGAAGGAAGGAAGGAAGGAAGGAAGGAAGGAAGGAAAGAAAGGACCAGACAATACTGAGAGCTTATACTCATGCACACCAGCCTAGGCATCAAAAGTGAAACTTCATCAAAAAAAAGGAAGGAAGGAAGGACGGATGGACCAGACAGCATTGAAAACCTATACCCATGGATTTTAAAGTAGAATCCAGCTACCTAGTTGTGTGATTTTTCTCCAGCATCCTTGAGCTACTTGGATGTAGGCATGGAGAATTGAGTTCATCACGGAATTAGGTATAGCACATGCGGAGGAAGTAAGGAAGTCAAAGGTGTTTCCAAGGGAATGATCGTAGTGATAGACTAGGAACTCTAAGCTGGACTTGAAGAGAAGTGAAAATAAAAGCGAACTTGAAGGAAAGAAAAAAGGTGAATAAGTAGGAGAAAGTGCTTACAGATAGGCAGCATCTCTGAAAAGGTGACATTTAAGCTGAGACCTGAAGGATGAAGAGCCAGCCCTGTGAAATATGAGGGAAAAGAGTTCCAGGAAAAGGAAATATCAAGTGGGAAGTGAATAGGTGATCATGATGCATTCAGATGCTTCCTGCAGTGGGGGGAGCCTTGTGGAGGTAAACTGACAGGATGGATGGTGTCATAAAGAATGGGATATCAGGCATTTAGATTTTGGGGGTAGTGCAATATCTGATGTTGACTCAAAGTCCAAATAGGTGATGATGGTGTGAGTTAAGTGGAAGAAGCAATATTTAGAGGCCCCCTTGTCACCATGTGGATGTTGAATTCACCAATAATGATATCAAGAGTTGGAGAGGGCATACCCATTAGGAAGGCTATTATAAAAACAAATGAAAAACACAGAAAATAATGAGTATTGGAACGTTGGCCAGGTTGTGGAGAAATTGGAACATTCGTGTATTGCTGGTGGGAACATAAATGATACAGCTGCTGTGGAAAACAATATGATGATTCCTCAAAAAGTAAAACATAGAATTTCCTTATGATTCATCAGTTCCACTTCTGGGTATGTACCCAAAAGAAGACAGGGGCTGCAACAGACATTCGTACACCCATGTTCATAGCTACATTGTTCACAACAACCAAAAGGTAGAATAAAATGTGGTACGTACATACAATGGACTATTAGTCTTTAAAGGAAGGAAATTCTGACACATGCAGCAACATGGATGAACCTTGAAGACATTATACTAAGCGAAATATGCTAGTCACAAAAGGACAGATTTGTATGATTCCTCTTATATGAGATTCCCACAGTAATCAAATTCATAGAGACAGAAAGTAGAATTGTGGCTTCCATGGGTTGGGGGTGGGAGAGGGAATGAGGGGTTACTATTTAATGGGTACAGAGTTTCAGTTTTGAAAGATGAAAGAGTTCTGGAGATGGATGGTGGTGATGGTCACATAGTAATGTGACTGTACTTAATGCCATAAAACTGTACTTTCAAAAATGCTAGGCTGGGCACGGTGGTTCATATTTGTAATCCTGACACTTTGGGAGGCTGAGGTGGGTGGATTCCTTAAGCCCAAGAGTTCAAGACCAGCCTGGGCAATATAGCAAATCCCCATCTCTACAAAAGATACAAAAAAAAAAAAGGCAAGGTGGCACATGCCTGTGGTCCCAGCTACTTAGGTGTCTGAAGTGGGATTGCTTCAGCCTGGGAGATGGAGGCTGCAGTGAGCTGTGATTCTGCCACTGCACTCCAGCCTGGGTGACAGAGTGAGACCTTGTCTCAATAAATAAATAAAATGGTTAAAATGGGAACTTTTGTGTTACAGATATTTTATCATGATTTTTTTAAGGAGTGGGAGGGAATGATCACATGTGACTAGGATCTAAAGTCCTCAGTGAATATGGGACTGACTCAGGAAATCTGTAGATAACTATGAGGAGAAAGAGAGTGGTAGACGTGGGAGGCAGCACGTTCCTCAAAGGTACAGGATATTTTGCAGAAAGGAGGAGTAATGGCCTGGAGGCAGCATTGGGAAGCAAGGAGGACACCTATCTCACCTGCAGGTCCCAGAGGACTTGAGTTTTGCAAGAGAAAAACAAAAAACCCCAGCTTCCATTTGAGAGGGCTGGTGGGTAAGTGGTGCCCTTAGGAATACACAAGTCTCAATTGGGAGAGAAGGTAAAGAACACTTTCAGAGACTAAATTGAGGCTATAGGAGAGTTTGCTGTTGATTGAGAGTTCCAGTGCACACACTAGAAGGGTTTGATAGGGAGGAGAAAAGTGGGATAAGAGTGTAAACAGACTACTGTGGGTAAGAGGGTCAGTGTTCTAAGGACCAGAGTCAAGTAGACTTCTTTCTGGTGATGAATGAAGTAAACAGGAAAGCAAGGCATTATGGGATGATCTCACATATGAGAGGATGGGTTTAGAGACACGTAGAAAGCCAGTCCTGGGTCTGGAGTCTCTGATAGGTCAGCTGCCAGGGGTGGGGAGGGGCTTCAAGGGAGGCTGCTCTTACAGACAGAATTGAAGCCGCCTTCAGTTCACTTAGGGAAGAGTAGTCTGCTGAATCCTCTCACCAAGCCTGTCTCATTGCCTTCTAGAAAACTACTTTAGGCTGGGTGCAGTGGCTCATGCCTGAAATCCCAGCACTTTAGGAGGCTGAGGTGGGCAGATCACTTGAGTCCAGGAGTTCAAGACCAGCCTAGCTAACATGGCAAAACTGTGTCTCTACAAAAAATACAAAAAAAAAAAAATTAGCTGTGCATTTTGGCGTGCACCTGTAGTCCCAGCTCCTAGGGAGGCTGAGATGGGAGGATCATCTGATCCCAGGAAGTCAAGGCTGCAGTGAGACGTGATGGTTCCACTGGGCAATGGGAGTGAGACCCTGTCTTAAAAACAAAACAACAGCAACAACAACAAAAACCCCTACTTTATCTAAAGGTTCTTGCCACAAATTGTGGAAGATGATTGGCCTTGGAGTTAGGCAGACCTGGGTTCACATTTCGATGCCACACAATATATAAAGGGGTATATCCGTCAGCAAATTACTTAGTCTCTCTTCCCAAATCTCAGTTTCCTTCTCTGTAAAATGGACATAATATCACTTAGCCCATGAGGTTATTGTGAAAATGGAGTGACATAATTTGTGGAGAGCACCTGGAGCATAGGAAGTCCTCGATAAATGGCAGCTGATACTGTTTTCTGCACTGTCTTCTTTTTCAGCATTTTTCTCGCCTTACTGTCAGATGTCACTGTCCTCAGGCTATCCTTTTGCTGACCACACTCTTCAGCTGGACTTAAACAGTGCCCCCTCTTTCAGATCTTCTCTCTACTTTTCCTCAGTGCAACCATATCTGTCTTATTTCTTGTCAGTTTAGAACCCTCCTTGTTCTCTCCTGGGGTAAATCTGACTCAACCAGCAAGTCCTTTGTTTGAATCAATTTATGTGTCCACAAAAGATAACATTTGTGTTTTAACCCGGGCCTTCAATGCCATAACCCAGAGGAATAAAAGCACCTCGGCTCTCCTACCTGACTGTAGCTCTTCCGTTGTCTAAAAATAGCATTCTTTTCAGTCCTGGCTTTTCAAAGTGTGGTCTGTGGACCAGCAGCATGTGCACGACCCTGGAATTTGTTAGTCTCAGACCTTGCTCCAGATCTACTGCATCAGAATCATTTTAGCAATACTTCCAAGTGATTTGTATGTACTTTAAAGTTTGAGCAGCACTACTAGAATAAGGAGCAGCTAGCTGAAATAACAAACAAGGGCTCCTTTATAGGAAGAAGTGTTTGTGCCCAGGCTGCTTACAAAAGGGCACCCAGAGCAGATACTTTACAGCGCTCGGGACGGGCTGCCATCTCTGCCACCGGGGAATATGGCATCTCACGGGGGCCCAGCTGCTCGCCTGCCATGCTGGATCTCTAGAGCTTCCAGGAGAGTCAGGCTTCTGTTACCGAAATCAGAGGGCTAATTGGCCCCACATGGTTCCAAATCCTGCCAGTCTTGAGGGGAGTGACAAGACTCCCCAAGGAGCCAACCAAATGTAAAGAAAAAGGAGCCAAAGGCAAAGAGAGCTAGAGAACTGAAAACGGATGTCTGGAAATTTAGCGTTACATTTCCATCTTCCTGCATGAAAGCACAAGTGGGGAGAGCATCAGCTTAGAATCATTCCATCTTCTTCTCGGTTCATTTGTCCTTTAGCCACATCCTGCCTAGCAACAGTTGTTAGCATGAGCTTGAGCTACCAGTTCCTCTTTGGACAGTGATGGAGGGATCAGTTTAGCCCACGGAGGAATCAGGGCATCCAGAGGCAGCCAGGTTGTCTGGTAGTTGGGTCAGGGAAAGAGCTGCCGGAAAAATGAGTGGACAGAGTGCATTGTGGGGCTGTCTCCTAGAGGCAAGGAGTTGGGGGAAGGGCTTCGGCTGTGTGAAGCAGGTGAAGTTTATCTCTGGCTCCCTTTCTCTGCTCCTCCAGCCACCCCGCTTAACCTTCCTAAGTGCTTCTGTAGCCATGATCTCATTTCATTCTCCCAACAACGTGGAGTGAACAGGCTCAGAGACAGGTTAATTATGATGTGGGTTGAGCGTTCAGGCTGGGCTAGGACATAGAGTGCTGCTGACTGTGGGGTTGGGGCAGCTTGCAATGGAGACTCTGGATAGCCAGAGGGCCCTGAACCCTGTGTGGGAGCAGGTATGGGGTGCTGCGATTGTGGGTCCTAGCATACAGATGTGGTCCCAGCTGGGCCACTAATGTACTTAGCCACTATGGATCTGTGCCTCTTCATCTCCTACCTAGAAGCCTGGGATGGAGGAGAGACAGTCATCTACCCTATTTGGCAGGACAGAGGAGACAATGGATGTGAAAGCACCTTTTCTCAAAAGAAGTAATGGGTGTCAAAAGGAAAAGAACTGCACAAAGATAAAATGTTTTTATCATTAGGCAGAAGAGAAAGGCTAGGCCTCTACCCAGGTCGCTGAACAGAGAGGGCAAGCCTGGCGCAGGGTGAGGGGATACCTTTGGGGACTTTGGTAAGAAGGGGAGAGAATTAAGGCATTGCATACTTTGGGGCAAACAGCAGAAGCAAATACCAGGCCTCAGAAACAAAGCTGGTGGGGTGAGGGGATAAGCTTTGGCTGCTTCACAATTTTGTTCAGGGGTGCCCTGTTTGAGGGAACCAGAAGCCAAACATCTCTCAAAGTCAAATTGCCTGTTTTCCCCAGGAGGATAGTCATGTGACCCATGGACAGCTGAGCTCCTGTCATCCATCACTGCTTGCCTTCAGTGTCATTCCCAAGTCTCCAGGCACTTAGCAAATTTCAGAGGGACTGAGCTACAGACACTAAAAGAGGCAAACCCCAGGAGGGAAGGAATAACTTCCGTTTGAATTGTAAAATGATCTACTGGTCTGTTAAGGAGGTGTTTTTCCCCTGTCCCAAGATGCCTGGAAATGGTGCGAGGAAAGGGCTACTTGAAGAATTGAAGACAGTAAAGGGCAGTTAGTCCAGCTCAGTTAGGGACAACCCAGGGATGAATGTGCTCCAGCCACAATTGCAGACATGCCTGTGGTTATGAACCACTTGGCTGGGCTTCCTGCAGGAAGATGGAATGCACCTATAGACGGAGTTTGGTTTTTGTCTCTCTCCGCAACTCTGCCCTTTCTTGGCCTGTGAGTACAATCCCTACTTCGTCCATGGAGCCATCTCCAGGTTCTCCACTCCCTCCTCTGAACACTCAAGTTGGAACTTAGTTATAGACCTCATCTACCAGTCTCAGATAGCACTGTAATTCTCTTGTTCAGTATACTCACTTGTCTTTTCTCCCCCAGCTAGACTGAAAGCTCTTTGAGGGCAGAGACCTGTCACTTCTCCTGTGTCCCCCAGAGCACTAGACTCCCTGAGTAGGCACTCGATAAATACTTGTTGATTAATTATGAGTCAAAAGAAGAAAGCAAAACACTTCTGTCACAAAACACTGTTCGCTTACTGATTCCTCTGGCTCCAGGAGTGCCCATTTTCTTCAGAAGTGATAGTACCTCAAGGCCCAATGGAAACTAAAGTGTCTTCTGCTTCAAAGAAAGGAAAAAGGAGCAAATGGGAGGCTGCAGTGGCAGGGATCAAGGTGGAGCACTGAGCTTAGGACGGTGTCCTGAGTGCTTCCGCAGCACACCTGAGTCCGTCTTCCTTGCCGGAGCTCCTGCTCCCCATGCCACAGTTTGTACAGCCTTTCCTGGCTGATGCCCATGTCAGAAATGAGCTGGTGCCATCCCAAGAAGTCCTTTTAGTGCCAACAAGTTCAGGTGGCAGGAAGCAAAGGGCTCATTTCCCAAATAGCCCTAGGAGTGAGACAAGACAGCAGCTGCAGGAAGATGCTCTCTGGCTCCCTTCAAGGACAAGCTTCTGCCTGCCACCAGGAGCCAAACTGAAAGAGGCACCAGCCTATAGCCAGCTTCAGAGGGTCCCTATCCCAGGAGGGTGCCTGTCCAGGACACTAATCAGACACGTTCCAGCTTCGGAGTGTCTTTCCATTGAAAAGTGACCATTTACCTTAGTGGTGTGAGAGGGAAGGAGCAAGTTTCTGAATTCGCCTTCTAGAGGCTTGACCTCTTCCTAGCATCCCCTTCCACCTCCCTAAGGGGCGACAGACAGACTCCAAGCCAGCGTGAGGTGCAGCCAGAGAGATCTTATATGATAGCGACAACTTCAAGATTCTTTGCCAGGCTATGAATTTCTTTTTTATACAATTATTCTAAATCTTTTCCCCTTCCCCTATAAATAGTCCTAAAGCTTCTCTCTAATTACTGAAACTGTGTCCTGTTAAACAACCTAAATGCTTGAAACCATTTGCTACTGATGAATTTGATATTCTCAGCTAATTAAGAATGGCATTGCTCTTGTCCAAGTGTGGTGGCTCACGCCTGTAATCCCAGCACTTTAGGAGGCTGAGGCGGGCCTGAGGTCAGGAGTTCGAGACCAGCCTGGCCAACAAGGTGAAACCCCATCTCTACTAAAAATACCAAAATTATCCAGGCATGGTGGCATCTGTCTGTAGTCCCAGCTACTCTCCTGGAGACTGAGGCAGGAGAATCGCTTGAATCTGGGAAATGTAGGTTGCAGTGAGCTGAGATCGTGCCACTACACTCCAGCCTGGGCAACAGAGCAAGACTCCATTAAAAAAAAAAAAAAAAGAATCGCATTGCCCTCAGAGTGTCAAAACCTTCTACTTATTTTTACAAACCTTATACTAGCTTATTAATTAGCTCCTGGCCCTGGCCCTGGCCCTCTGTATCTTGTTCTGAAGGGCTCTGCCTTGAACCATAGTTTTAGCAAACATACTTACTGAGGCTAGAAAACTTAAGCCCATCTATAGAGAACGCCTAAGTCTGGGGCTGTAGTGATGCCAGATGAGCGAGCTAAGGCTCTGGGTCACTTGGCCCCGGCCCTCTCTCCTCTATCTCTATATGCCCTGCCCTTCCCCTTGACCATTCATTCCTCCTTTTACCTCCTTCCCTGTCCTTGGCAACCAGTGCCATCACAGGCCTCGATGTCTCTACACTTGAATACTATACTCAAACCCGTTCTTGCCTGCAGTATGCCTCCCCTGGCCCTTGATGGAGAATTTATGAAGCTCTTCTGGAATCCCTACGTTTTAGTCACTTAAGTTGTGGGCATTGGGAGAACAATGCATAATCTCTCCCCCGTGTTAGGTCAGTGATTTCTCTTCTCCCAGCTCCTCTGGGCTTTCAGGTATGCTGGCAGCCCCAAGATGCAGCTCCCTTCTGGCCTACAGGAACTCTTTTCCAGTTGTTTCATTAACTGAAAGACATTGGCATTATGGACAAATGTGGTCCCAGACATTAGCACATTTATTTATATATGCTGCCTAAATCATTTATTTTTTAATACATCCTAAAATATATTCAACATTAAAATTGCATCAGTGTGGGCTGGTTGTGGTGGTTCTCGCCTATAATTCCAGCACTTTGGGAGGCTGAGGTGAGAGGATCACTTGAGACCAGGAGTTCGAGACCAGCCTGGCCAATATGGCGAAACCCCACCTCTACTAAAAATACAAAAATTTGCTGGGCATGGTGACACACACCTGCAGTTCCAGCTACTTGGGAGGCTGAGGCAGGAGAATCACTTGAACCCAGGGGGCAGAGGTTGTGGTGAGCTGAGATTGTGCCACTGCACTCCAGCCTGGGTGACAGAGTGAGACTTCATCTCAAAAAAAATGCATCAAGGCTTCATGAAGATGCTCCATCTTCTGGAACAGCTTCACATTTCTTCTGCCACTTACTTGTCTGTCTTGTGGTCTCTTCCTGCAAAGTTTTGGTTTTCTTCAGGGAGTTAATAGCTAAGTCAATGGAGGACACCAGTTAACTTCTGCAGAATGTTTGCACTGGTTTCCTTCCGGAGTCCCAGTATCTGAGAGGAAGGGTCTGACTCTAATTTCAGGCTCATGACATCAGTTTCTTCTATTGGCTCTAGCCCTGAAGACAGTTTCTAGATTTCTCTTTCTCCAGTCTGAAATACGAGGCATTCATCATCTCTACTAATTCCAGAGGATGTAGGAAGCTAAGCTGTAAACTTCTGGGTGCCAGGGCCAGAACCCTAACCGGCATCTCTCCCAGCTGGTTCTGAGGCTTAGTTCCCTGTGCATCTTGTTTTGCTCCCATCTTCCCTTTTCCCCAGTCATGTGATGCAGGAAGAGAGCGCAAATGATATGGAATGTGAGCAGCTACCAGCAGAGATACTGCGACAAGTGACCATTCACCGAGACCCTATATATGGCTTTGGCTTCGTGGCTGGCAGTGAGAGGCCTGTGGTGGTTCGATCTGTGAGGCCAGGTAGGTGTCCCTCAGAGTGTGTCCCTAGCCCTGATTCCTGTCTCCCAATACATACATATCTTCCCAAAAAGCAGAGCTTCCAAGTCTTCTACCTGTGTTGCTGAAGAATTCATGAAGAATGGTTGAAGACTTGCCAAACAGTAACTGTGTGAGGGAGCTGGCCTTTTAAGACTGATAGACACAAACCATTGAGGCTGTTAGGAGCCCTAGAAAAAGGCTGCAGTTGATTGTCTAATAGTGTCTGGGTCTTAATAAAGCTTCCCTTTGCATCGAACATTCATAAAAGAGCCATAATGCCTTGCAAAACAAAGTACCTATTCTATTTAATTCAACAAGTATTTCTAGATTGCCTACTCTAAGCCTAGCAATGTTGTAGGGAAGTACAATACACAGTTCCTGTTCTCAAGAATCTAACTATCAGGCTGTGGAGACATGTACATGAAATAGGTCCGCCATTGAAGACCAGAATCAAGATGCAGACCACAGGTGGGATAGGAGAGGAAAGGATAATGAAATCTCTGAATGGCTGAGTGGCAGTACCAAACATCCACCGCTGATTAAGTATCTATTATGTACTTTGCATCATCTTGTTTAATAGTCACAGCCACCCCTGCAAGGTAAATCAGTAAAATCATTTCCCATTTTGCAAACGAGAAACTGAGGCATAATGAAAGAGAAATGACTTGTCCAGGGTCACTCAGCTATAAAGCAGCAGAGCCAAGGTTTGCACCTGGGCCTGTTTGAGCCATGCAGGGGAAGTAGGGCCTGAAAGGGACCATGTGGAATGAAACAAGCAAAGCCCCACCTAAGTTATGAAGCCCTTCCATCATGACTGAAATGGAAAAAGGCTAAAGTACTGTTTTATTTTGAATCTGCTAGGCATTGACAAAAAAGACAGACGGAATGGAGCTTTATTCCTGACTTGCTGGGCCTGAGGCTTTAGATGTTTACAACAGTTTCCCGCTCAGTCAAGAGGAGCAGCCAGAGTACAAACTGGTCTTGCAGAAATTTGATGAATTTTGCAATCCTCCAAGGAAAAGAAAAAGATTTTTGTAAGCTCTCTCTCTTCAACTAGAGGGCACAGAGGGGAAAAAAAGCACACATACACAACAACAATTTAGTACAGGAGTCCGTGGCTGACCTAAGGCTCCAGAGTCAGTCATGCAGTTTGGCAAAAAGGTTTTGAATCTCTGATCAGAAATCAAATTCATCCTGGGAAAGAGGGACCAGCTGACACTTAGTAATAGACCACCAGGAGCCCCTACTTTAACTTCAAATGAGACAGAATTTGCAGAGCTGAAGAAAGCCCCCAGGCCTAAAGGAGGTCAACTGCCAAAGGTACAACGATGAAGAAGGAGAATAGAAGCCCCAGGCAAGAACCACAGAAAGCCATGGGGCTGGCATGTGCAGCCCTATAAAAGCCCTTGAAAAGGCTGATCCGTATTACTACTTCTGGCCCAGGTGGCTCCTGAATGCACAGGACTTGCTTGGTTCTTTACTTAAGGCCATAATAAAGACAAAAAAAGCATCCTACAGAGGAGCAATTACGGTTGATCAAGTCAACAAACCATTTGTGAAAGCAGCGGTAGACTGATGTTGCCAGTGCCATCAAAGGGCCAAGGCTCATAAAGGTGGTTGAGGTCCATGAGGACCTCTCCTGTTAGATGGAAGAAAGGGAGGGGAGGGAAAGGAGGAAGAAGATAGAGTGGCCTCCACCTAAGAGACTGGCATTTTTGGCAGAGGTAGATAGAAGGAATGAATGAGTTGAAGGAATTGTCCCTCGGATGGTATAACTACCAATTATCCAATACTTAGCAACATCAATCAGCTGTTTTACGTGCTATATATTTATCATCTCATTCATCTTCCCAACATTACTATGATATAAATATACTGTTATTTTTCCATTTTATGGATGAGGTAAGAGAGAATCAGAGAGATTAAATGTCTTGTCCAAGGTCACACAACCGGTGAATTGCAGATTCAGATTAAAGTCCATGTCTGTCTGGCTGTAAAGAGCATGCTCTTCACCACCATACTCTGCTCCTGAAGCTAGTGTACTGTCAGGGGATTCGGCCTAGTGTGTTTAGGGAAACTGCTGCTCGAGCAGTGAATCCTGCTGCCTGTGCTGGCATAGCCATCCTCAGCATCCTCAATATGTCACTTGAGCACAGCTCAATGGCACTAAAGTGTAGAACCTACTGTGCTGTGCTCAAGTGACATATTTGCTTTGTATGCTCACATTTTTGGAATTTGGGCAGCACCCTTCTTTGGAGCAAGAGGGAGAAGTTGGGATCTGGCCCTTCAAGTGAACAAGAGTCAAGGCGGGTTTGATAGTGGGTCGTGTCACTGAATATTTCTTTCAAATTTGAGTCAGGCTGGATCTGACTTCTCATTCTCCCCAAGTCTCTGAGAAGCTTTTCTCCAAGAAGATCTTTGCTAAACATCGGAGGTAGCACACCCTTGTGGTACCCCTCCACCCTCACCCTTTGCCCCAGTCAAGAAGGTACGGCCCTTATATAGGTCTGCTTTCTTAACCTTGCAGTAGAAATGGGAAGGGGAAGTGGGCACGACAGCTCACGCCTGTAATCCCAGCACTTTAGGAGGCTGAAGTGGGCAGATCACCTGAGGTCAGGAGTTCAAGACCACCCTGGCCAACATGGCCAAGTTCCGTCTCTACTAAAAATACAAAAATTAGCTGGGTGTGGTGGAGTGCACCTGTCATCCCAGCTACTCAGGAGGCTGAGGTAGGAGAATCTATTGAACCCAGGAAGGGGAGGTTGCAGTGAGCTGAGATTGCATGAGATCACACCACTGCACTCCAGCCTGGACAGCAGAGTGAGACTCCATAAATGAAAGAAAGAAAGAAAGAAAGAAAGAAAGAAAGAAAGAAAGAGAGAGAGAGAGAGAGAGAGAGAGAGAGAGAGAGAGAGAGAGAGAGAGAGAAAGAAAGAAAGAAAGAAAGAAAGAAAGAAAGAAAGAAAGAAAGAAAGAAAGAAAGAAAGGAAAAGAAAGAAATGGGAAGGAGAGAAAACAAATATCTAACTGCCCAATGGCATGTGCTTTGTTCCCCTCATTTATTGGACAGTGACATTTCTCAGTGTTGAAAAAAAATAACCCTTTAGGTTTTTTTCCCTCTGTCTTCAGACAAGTCAATGCCTAAGTCCTTCCAGACCAGTAAGTATGAATAATATTCAAGTAAGAAGATCCTTCCCCCTCCTCCTGTCACCTGACCACCTCCAGTAGTCTAGAAGTCATTCCTTGTGCCTAAGCAAGTCCCTTCTGTGAGATGGAAATCTGTGTTCCTTGTTAAGAAGCAAGCCAGTAAAACATGTATTGACCTCAGTTGAGTTTGGGACCTTTTGCTACCGAACCATGCCCAGATAAAGTGTTTTCATCCCACTTATCTTTCTGGAGCTCCCAAAAGCCCACCTGGTCCTAGAACCCCTCCCTTGCCTTCAAAGGTAGACTTAGCATTTTGTGTTTGGAACAGCACCCTCTAACCAGCTCTAGAGGGCTTTGGAATGCTCCCTCCTGAAGTCCAGAGCACGTCTTCCTTGGCATGGAGCTAAATGAGGTTCACTCCATTCTCTGTCTTCATTCCTCTGCCCTCCATCTGCTTATAGGCAGCAGCAGTAGCAGCAGCAGCAGCAGCAGCAGCAGAGAGCTCGAATAGCACCCCTTACACCACCACTGCTCAGCCTGCACCATCTCCAGGCCTCAGCACCCACTTCAGCTTCTGCAGTCACAGGGGACTTTCCCAGACCTGGACTTTCCCAGCAGTAGCCCTAAGTCCTCACACTTCTCTCCTCTCCTTTGCAGGAGGCCCCTCTGAGAACAAGCTCCTGGCTGGTGACCAGATTGTGGCTATTAATGAGGAAGATGTGAGTGAAGCCCCCAGGGAGAGGCTCATAGAACTTATCAGGTAACAGGAGCCTCTTGGCAGGAGCTGATCAGTATCCGTACCCCTGTCTCACCAGTGACATGGGGCTACCACTGTCCCCCCTCATTCTGAGAGCAGAATCCTTCCAGGCAGAGAAGCCCTAGACAGGGTTCCTGAACTTCTGGGGCCAGCTATAGGGTCAGCAGGAGCCCTCACACACGCTGGCTTCGCAATGATGTGAACAAACACGAAGAACTCCCTGCTGGAATCTCACCTCCACCTCCCTCCACACGAGGAATCTCCTCATCCCAGCCCCTTTGTTTTTGTCCTGTGGGACAGACCAAGTGACAGATGAGAATCAAGCCATTAAAAGAACATGCTAGACATGCACAGTGCAAGCAAGACATCAACCAACTCCCTCTCTCCAGAAGAAAATCAGAATCCCTGGCCAGTGGGTTGAGGAAAAGGACCTCCCAGTGTGGATACTGCCTGTAGTGTTTGTGGCCCCTTAATACCCTCCCCAGATGGCAGCAGATGACAAAGAAAGGGAATGTTGTGGGATCACTGTTCTATGTAAATGCAGAGTAATCACATCATCTTTACCCATCCCTTACACACATTACACACACATATACACACACACACCACACACTATACACACTCTCCTACCCCACATTCACACCACATACACACACCCTGGTGTAGATTTGTTGAATATGAATTAGAGAATAAGAGGTAGAAGCTCTTAATTCCATAGGCCAACCTCAGTTTGGGGGAGCTTGCCTATTTCACTCCAAATGGAACCATGTATGTGCTTGCTCATTCTCTCTCTCTCCTTTCCTCTCTCCCTTTCTCACCCTCTCTCATCCCCTTGCATAGTCTGTCTTCATCTCTACCTTCATTTCCTTCAGCTCCTTCTGGTTCAGAGTGTTTTCATCCTACTCATCTTTCTGGGGCTCCCAAAAGCCCACCTGGTCACAGAGCTCCTCCCTTGCCTTCAAAGGCAGACATAGTGTTCTGTGTATGAAACAGCACCCTCTAACTAGCTCTGGAGAGCTGTGGAACACTCCCTCCTCAAGTCCAGAGCATGTCCTTCTTGGCATGCTCCCTCCAGCTCAATACCTTGAAATGTGTCTGATCCCTAATGATCTTTACTTTGTCTCTTCTCCAAGTTCAGTTGTCTATTGCATTTCCCTACCCTCCACCCTCTGCTACCACACCAATATAGGGTGAGTTATTTCTATCCTATTAGGGCATGTTGGGGTTTTTTTCAGTCTTGTCCCTTGGAAGTCACTGCTTTGCTTTTAGTGGCTATCTTTGCACTCTAGAACAAGGTAGGCTGATATTGTGAGGGGCTCCAGAGCTCCTTCGGGGTTAAAGCAGAGCACACTCTTGATAACCTTGGGAGCCAATGGGTATTCATTCATTCAATCAATCAACCAATATTTATTATTGTCCTCGATGCACCAGGCACTGAAGATACAGCAGTGAGTGAGACAAAGATCACTGGCTCATCGGAGTTTACATTTTAGTGAAAGGAGGCATATCATAAGCAGAAAAGCTGATAAGTAGTTGTGCAACATATCAGAAGTTGATAAATGTTAAGAATAGAGAAAAGGTGACATTTGAAAAAAGACTTGAAGGAGGAGAAGGTATTGGAGACAGAACAGCCAGTGCAAAGACCCTAAGGTCAGGAGTGTGTGTGGCACAATTGTGGAACAGGGGAGAAGCCAGTAGGACTGGAGTTGGTAAGGAAAGAGGACAGTTGTAGAAAATAGGTCCAGATAATGGATAACCACTGAAGCCATCATAAGGACTGTGGCTTTGTTCTAAATGAAATGGGGAGACATGGAAGGGGCTGGAGGAGACGAGTCACATAATCCAATGTATGTTATTCCCCTTCCCTGGTCAAGACGAAAGATTTCCTGTAGTGTTTTTCCTGGAACACAGCTCTTTACTTCTGGGAACTTCTCAGACCCTGAGACTGATTAATCCCTGTGGTTTGCCTCACCAAATGTGGGAAATGTTCAAAGTCCTTGAGCTGCAGGCCTTGGCATTTCTTGAATACCCAGAATCAAGGGCAGCTTGACTCTACTTCTTAAATAACTTTGTTCACATAAACGTTTGAAAAGGGCCAACAAGGAGAGGGGAAGCTCCTTCAAGGCAAACTATTTCCATTTCTTTTAGTTCTTTTAAAGGATTATGTATTCCTGGGAGAGAATTTTCATACCTCATAGCCTCTTTGATCATTGGCATAATTCTTGCCTCAAGAGTTTCATATTCTTCATTCTTTTGAATATTTGCTATCTGGAGAGTTTTGGCTTCCATCTGTTGCTCCTTGGCTCTCTTTTTTGGTCCCTCAATTGAAACAAATCTGCTGAGTATGAGTCATGGTGACCAAATGACCTCCTTTGGGTTTTTCCTTTGAATTTCTCCTCTCACTTAAATACCAAATTACTAACAATTATTGTACATGGTTCCCAGGACTCTCTGACTTTGAGTTCCACAATGTAGGCTTTTAGTTTTCCTTGAGAATTTTCTAGTCTACAGATAAAATTGCGACTAAGGTTTGGAGATTTCTACAGAGAGTACGTGAGAAGGAATATGAAAAGAAGACCTAAAAAATGACAACCCCAGAGGTAATGGTAATACCGTCTTCGGATGCCTTTGTGATGTAATATGGATGGCTTGTGTCAGCCTCCACAAATGATGGCACACAAAGTTTCCATGCAGATGCTCAGATTGCCCTCTGTCCTAATCCATATACCTGAATGCAGCCAGGGGAAAATTCTGGTGTTGCTTCTTGTAGTAGATGAATACCTAGTGCATGATACACTACTCTCCTGTTCCCTCTTTTCTCTGTAGGAGCGCTAAGGAATTCATCGTTCTTACAGTTCTGCACACTCATCAGGTGAGTGAGCCTCTTTGCCATTGCCCTTCCTCCTGACTGAGAAGAGATGACATTTCCATATTGGAAAGCAACAGTGATGGGGTTGGGGGTTCAGAGACTACAGCCAACATATGAGACAAGGATTTAGGAGTGAACTTAAAGAATACCTTCTGAACACTATGCCTCTACTCACGTCCAAAGCTGAGGATTTTGAAGGGCTGTGCTGCGCTGTGTTCTGTCCCGCACTTTCTGCTTTACCCACTTAAGCTGCCCACTGACCCAATTCCAAATACAGTTTCCACTTCTTTTTGGCTATGCTCCATTAAAATGTATCTGTTCAATGTGAACTCTCATAAAGTCCTGGACAATGATAGGTGCCAATCTTATTCATATAAATGACCTACAATGTATGAGACATAGCACTGTATGTGAGGGAATTTAATATAAAGTTGCTGAGAGATACAGTTGGACAAACAAATTCATTTTCATCCTGGTGTAGTCACTTAACTGGCTGTGTGACCTTGGATGAGTCAGTTCTTCATTCTGGATCTGTTTCATCATCTGTACATTGAGAGATTTAAAGTAGAACAATGTTTCCTAAAGATACCTGATCATAATAGTTGCCAGGACTACTTATTAAAAGCAAAAATTTGCAGGCCCCTCTCCTCAAGATTTGGATTTTAGAAAGTTCAGTGTCAATTATTGGTTATATCCTTATAGCAATCTTAATGTAAATGCATGAACCCAGGTGCAAAACTTCCATGTGCAAAATTCAGAACCCTCACTCTACCTCCAGCCTACCTGTCCCCTTGTTAATGTCCCCAACTGTCCTCTGCACCCCAACATGGATGCCACACCCTCAATGTATAGCCACAGCAGAGGTCACATCTGTTGGGGGTAGGGTACATGAAATCAGAGAAGGCGTAAAGGAGGAGGCTGCACCTGAGCTGGACCTTGAGGGATGGGGAAAGATTTTCCAGAGACAGAGATGACATAGTGAGGGATGGAACACAAGTGCACAGCATGGCCTCACCAGGCAAGAGCAGGGTTCAAATCAATCCTGGTTCAAACTAACTGCCTCTCCCCATGGCCCCCAGCTCCCAGACCTCGTCTTCATCAGTGTGAACTTCACTCACACACTCACACACAAACACACTGATACATGCACACAATATACTCACACATTCATTCACGCACTCCTACATAATAGACTCACACAAATCCTCGATGTACACTCACACATACACTCATACACGTACATATTCTCACATACATGCACTATTCACATATAGACACATTCATGCACTCTCTCACATATGTATACACAATGCTCCCAGGCAGATAGGCCTTTCTCAGTTCCAGTTCTCTGTCTCTGGGCAGGCAAGCCCCACCCCTCCATTGTTGTTACCAGTAGTCCCCTCCCCACTACTTTGCTGCACACGTGCAGTTGCCTAGTGGGCAGTGGGCAGTCAGTCCAAACTTCCCACTCTCCTGTCTTGAAAATGACCACCAGTTCTCGCACTAAAACATGCTTGATGTGTGGTTAGAATTGACTACTCTGATCATAGACCCAGTGTGGGTTTACTTTGGTAGTCAGGTCTTATCAAATCTCACCTTCTTGCAGAAGCCTTCCTTGACTACTCTTTCTAAAATAGCATCTACCTGTCACTATCTCCTGATATTGCTTACTTCTTCATCAGAGCTGAAATATTATATTTTTATCTTTTCTTTTGAAATAATTATAGCTCACAAGAAGTTGCAGCGATAGTACAGAGATATACCATGTATCTGTTACCCTGTTTCTCCCAGTGGTTATATCTTACATAACTATGTGCCATAGGTTGGACACAGTGGCTCACATCTGTAATCCAAGCACTTTGGGAGGCCAAGACAGGTGGATCACTTGAGGCCAGGAGTTTGAGACCAGCCTGGCCAACATGGTGAAATCCTGTCCCTACACAAAATACAAAAAAAGTTAGCTGGGCATGGTGGAGCGCACTGTAGTCCCAGCTGCTCAGGAGGCTGAGGCATCAGAATCGTTTGAGCCCAGGAGCACAGGTTGCAGTGAGCTGAGATCATACCACTGCACTCCAGCCTGGGTGACAGAGTGAGACTCCATCTCAAAAAACAAAATAAAACAATACAAAACAAAGACTATGTGCAATAGCAAAACCAGGAAAAATGATACAACATATGTATATGGTTCGATATGAATTTATCATATGTGGGTTTATATGTCCACAAACACAGTCAAGATACCCCATTTACCATAATGTAGTTATTACACATGGCATGCCTGTGTCAAAGTTTCTTACGTTTGCTACAAATATATAGACTTACTATGTACCCACAAACATTTAAAATTTTTAAAAGTCACTGGACAAGTCTATCACCAAAAGGATTCCTCATGTTGTCTTTTTATAACCATACTCACTTCACCTCCTACCCCCAATCCCTGCCAACCACTTTACATTTCTGTAATATTATCATTTCAAAAATATTATATAAATGGAAGCAAGACAGTGTGGCTCTTATCTGGAATTCCAGCTGCTTGGGAGGCTGAGGTGGGAGGATCACTTGAGGTCAGGAGTTTGAGATCAGCCTGAACAATATAGAGTGACACTTCATCTCTAAATATTTTCTTTTTAATTTATCCAGGTGTGCTAGTACACACCTGTAGTCTCAGCTACTTGAGAGGCTGAAGCAGCAGGATTGTTTGAGCCTAGGTGTTGGAGACTGCAGTGAGCTGATAGCACCGCTATACTCCAGCCTTGGCAATAGAGCAAGACCACTTCTCTAAAAAAACAGACAAAAAGGGCGGGCATGGTGGCTCACACCTGTAATCCCAGCATTTTGGGAGGCCGACGTGGGTGGATCACAAGGTCAGGAGTTTGAGACCAGTCTGGCCATCATGGTGAAAAGCCATCTCTACTAAAAATACGAAAAGTTAGTCAGGTGTGGTGGTGTGCACCTGTAGTCCCAGCTACTTAGGAGGCTGAGCCAGGAGAATTGCTTGAACATGGCAGACAGAGGTTTCAGTGAGCCGAGATCACACCACTGCACTCCAGCTTGGGCAACAGAGCAAGACTCCATCTCAAAATAAATAAATAAACAAAAATAAATAAATAAATAAAATATAAATATAATTATATAGTATGTAACCTTTGGGGACTGGCTTTTTTCACTTAGCAAAATGCCTCAAGATTCATCCAACTCACTGCATGTATCAATATTTTGTTCCATTTTATTGCTGAGTAGAAGTTCATGGTATTCCATGGTGTGGATGTACCGCAGTTTGTTCAATCGTGCACCCATTGAAAGGCATGTGGGTTGTTTCCAGTTTTTGGCTACTACAAATAAAGCTGCTATAATATTTGTGTACAGGACTTTTGTGGGCATAAGTTTTCATTTCTCTGAGATAAATGCCCAGGCGTATGATTGCTGGGTCAAATAGTAAGTGTATATTTAGCCTATTAAAAAAACTGCCAGACTGTTTTTCAAAGCGGTTGTGCCATTTTACATTCCCATGAGATATTATATTTACATGTTTATTTTCTCTGTCCCTCATTAGAATGTCAGCTCCGTGAGGGTAGGGACTATGTTTTGTTACTACTGGATCCCCAGCACCTGGCACAGAGTAGGCGCCAATAAATATTGGTTGAAGGAATTAAGGAAATCCAGCTTCCAGCCATCAAAGCAACCTAACCTAAAATCAAGTGTCCAAACTTAGGTGCAAAGCAAAGGGCCTAACATCCCCCCAATCTCCATCTCAACTTTCCCATCCCAGTGCCTCCAACATTCCCTTACTCCCTGTTCTGCTCACTCTGCAGGTCCCAACCCATGGCCCCTTTGCTGTGGTCAAGCTGATTTCCTTCTCCTTCTTAGGAACATTTTCTTCTTAGGTCTTACTGCCCTATGGACTTTTGTCCTTGTGCTATTCCACATCTCTTCTAATACATGTCTGTTTCTTTTAAGACCTGGTTTGATACTCATGTTCTCCAAACTGCTTTGCCTAATTAATCTCAATGAGCATTTCCCTAATTTGTTCACTCACTCATCAAGCCTATCAAATACCTACTATTCTGCACACTCTTCTAGTCTGGGAATATAGCAGTGCACAAGACAGACATGGTCCCTGCCCTCACCGAGCTTACATTCTAATTCTCAGCCTTGTGCTCTCCAAACCCTTGGAGCATAGAAGTGGATGAGCACATACACACAGGAGTAACTGTCAAAACATTTAATTACCTGTACAGTAGGAGTCAACCCAGTCAAAATATAAGCCGGCAATAGCTCCAGAGCAGAGTCCTGCAGGCCTCCTACTTGTGCCAGATGTTAATCCTTTAGTTGATCTATGTTTGTAAGGAGCTCCAGAAGGAGAGATCAGGTGGCATCCAGGAAGCTTAGGGCCGTGCCTTCTTACCAATCAGTGTGAAAGAATCTTTCCATATTTTGCAATTGGTATGGCCATCCTGACTGAATGTCAGCCTTGCATACATGTATAGTCGATTCTCATTATTTGCAGATTCCCTATTTGCAAATTTGCCTACTCCCTACAATTTATTTATAACCCCCAAAATCAATACTCACGGCACCTCCCTGGTCATTTGCAGACATGTGCAGAGTGTGAAAATTCTGATTTACCCAATGCACACGTTCCCAGCCAAGGTGGGACAAGGTGATTCTCTGCCTTCTTGTGTCAGTTCCCATACGGAGGTAATCAGAGGATGGAGACTATAGGGGGCAGTGCAGTGTAGTACAAGAAGCAAACTGCAGTGCTGGGGCCAGTCGGACGGGGTTGGAATCTTGACTCTGGCACCTGTGAGTGGAGTGGCCTCAGGCAAGTCACTTAACACTTGTGAGCTTCATTTTCTCTTTGTAAAATAAAGAACACAGAAGCTACTAGGATGAGTTGTTTTTAAAATTTAACACCATAATCTATGTGAAATATTGTAGCAACAGTTCATTATTCACTAATTCAGTGTTCATGGAAATGTTATAGAACATAACTACATTAACAAGACTCCACTGAGAGATCTTCTCACTTTAGCCATACTGAAAGCTTCCTGAACACCCCAACATGTGTTTCATGTTATACCTCCTACATCACAGAAAATAATACTGTGTTGACAGCAGGCACTTGGTATCTCCTGGGTGTGAGGAGACCTGCCTCTTACTGAACTCTTGTCATATTAAAGCTTGATTACCACTTCTTCCAGAAGACAATCCCCTGATAAGTCCAGAATGTGGCCCAGGAATCTGTTTTTGTAATAAAAATTTAGGAAACAATGGACCAGACAATCTGCAAGCCTCTTTCTATAAATAGCTCCTACATTCTGTGGTCGATAATAGCTTAATAGCTACTCCTACATACTGTGACTGGTAATGGTTCTTTCTTGTTTGTTTGTTTTTTGTGGGGTTTTTTTTGAGACCGAGTCTCGCTCTACCAGCCAGGCTGGAGTGCAGTGGTGCCATCTCAACTCACTGCAACCTCTGCCTCCCAGGTTCAAGCGATTCTCCTGCTTCAGCCCCCGCCCCCAGTAGCTAGGATTACAGGCGTGTGCCACTACATTGGCTAATTTTTGTATTTTTAGTAGAGATGAGGTGTCCCCATGTTGGTCAGGCTGGTCTCGAACTCCTGACCTCAAGTAATCCGCCCGCCTCAGCCTCCCAAAGTGTTGTGATTACAGGCGTGAGCCACTGCGCCTGGCTTGGTAATGGTTCTTGACCCTGATTATGCACTAGAACCATCTGAGAAGCTCTGAAAACTATCAGTTCTGATTCATTCGAGCAGCAGAGACAGGAAAAAAAAAAAGAAAACATAAAAATATTGATACTTGGGCTCTTGCCCTGACTCATTGAATTAGAAGCTCTGGAGATGAGGCCCTGGTATTGGCCTTTTGAAAAGGCTCACCAGGCTGGGCGCAGTGGCTCATGCCTGTAATCCCAGCACTTTGGGAGGCCAAGGTGGGCGGATCACGAGGTCAGGAAATCGAGAATACCCTGGCCAACATGGTGAAACCCTGTGTCTACTAAAATACAAAAAAATTAGCCGGGCATGACGGTACGTGCCCGTAGTCCCAGCTACTCAGGAGGCTGAGGCAGGGGAATCGCTTGGACCCAGGAGGCGGAGATTGCAGTGAGCCAAGATTGCACCACTGCACTCCAACCTGGAGACAGAGTGACACTCTGCCAAAAAAAAAAAAAAAAGGCTCACCAAGTGATTCTTATATAGAGTCTATCTCAGATGACATTTTCTTTGTAAGAGCGACTCATAGCATGGCAGACAACTAGGGAGATGGGTCACAGGAGTTCTTTCCTAGGGCCCCTCAAACCATACTGCATAGATAGCCACTTAACAAGCTTCTGCATATTTAAGGGTGTTCCTTAATCTTTGAATTACCAAGTAGTCCTCATGACTGACTGGATATTTATTAATCTTGATACCCTTAGACCTTGGCACACAATACGTACTCAGTAAATATTTCTAAAAAGATAAAGTACTGGATTATGGCCTAGTATGACCCTGGTAAAGCAAGCACAGACAGTCTGTTTCAAATGAAACCCTAGTTTTCTGGTTCTGAAAACAGCCTGTACTTAAAGAACTGGAATACCCTTTACTTGGAGCCACCTTCCCAGAAAAAGAAAGCCAAAGTAATCAGAACCACCTCAAAGAAAGTGATTTTCTACAGAGCTACCTGACGTATAGTGTTTGGCAAATGGTAGACACTCTAACCATATATGCTGAATTAATGAACTAATTCATAATTAATCTTAACAATCAACTAATATGTTTTATGCCGCGTCTACTATGTGCTTGGTGCTAGGGGGAGACATATTAATATAAAATGGAATCTGCTTATACAGCCTGGTTGGGGAGATGAGCGATGGTAGTGTGGATTAACAGGAGTACTATAAGAAATCCAGCCAGGGAAATGGAGGAGTTGGGGAGGGATTCAGGATAAAGGTAGAATTTGAACTAAGCTGTAAAGTGATGGCATTTAGCTGGTCAAAGGGACACTGAGGACCCAAGGATGGGGACAGAGAGGAAGTAGCATGAAGTGGGTCCAGGATGGTAACAAACCCAGGATGTACAGGGAGCTATGGACAGAACCACCAACTGCGGGAGAAGTTGATATTGGAGAGAGGTGGTTAGACAGTCAGGTGTAGTTTCTGGTGTGCTTTGGAAGTCAGGGAGAGGATATGTTCATGTCTAGGCAGACTTGAGTGTGGGAAGGAATGTCCCCTGGTTCCCTTAGCAGTGATCAGTGAAAACAGGATGATCCTCCATTGTCCTAGGCTCCCACAGTGGTTGCTATAGGAATTGATTATAAGCAGGCTCAGTGTCAAAGGCAGCCAGCCAGCAGAAGAGTGAATCAGTCAAAGCTTCAAGAACCTGAGCTTCATTTTTTTCAGTCACCAAAGCGGGACCCTATCTTGCTCTAAAATATTTGGCCCTATACCTGACTTTGGTCAAGATTTGACTGATCACAACCTTGACATCTGTACTAATACAGCCACCAATTATTTTAAATGATCATAAAATAACCAGCTGCTGAATTCTGCACTGAAGGAAAGGCAGACTCTCTCTTATATTCTTTATTCCACCAAACTGCTGGCTTCATATTTGCTTCAAGGAGCTTGCAGTGGCTCCAGAGGTACTTAGCAATTCTAGTCCCGTGTTTCAAGCCAAAATTTATTTTAGCCAGAAAGGGTGCCTGTTGCAAAATGAGATTCCCAGCTGCTTGGAGAAAAAAATAGGATCAGTGAAGAGCTCAAACATTCCAGCCTTAACATACTCAATTAATCTATGCTTAATGGATTGGGATGTCTTCAACAATTATAGATTTCTGGGCCCCACTCTTCCAGAGATTCTAACTTTTAAAATCCGGTGTGAGCCTAGGCATCTGTGCTTTAACAAGCACTCCTCAGTGATTCTTATCATCAGGCAAGTTTTAAAAACAGCTGGTTAGTGCATGGTTATGAATTAGTGCAGGGGTTGGCAAACTGTTTCTCTGAAGAGCCATATAATAAGTGTTTTAGACTTTGGAGGCCATATGTAGTAGTATAAAGCAGCCATAGGCAATACATGAATGAGGATCATGGCTGTGTTCCAGTAAAGCTTTATTTACAAAAACAGGTGGTGAGCAAGATTTGGCCCATGCAGGCCTGCAATTTGCTGGCCCGTGAAGTGTATCATGCCTTCCTGCTACCACATTCACATTTTGATCAGGACCTTCCCAATTCTCAACATTGTAATTCAAAGGAGTGCCCCTAATATTACGAACTTCAAGCCCCATAGCTAAGCTTTGAAGATGCTGTGGGACAGAGAGGCCTCTGAGAGACCCCTCATATCACACTGCAAAGCAGGCCTCATCTGTGTCTGAGCATAAGGCTAGACATGACTCCATGACATCTACCAGAGACCAGCTGGCAATGAGTGAGTCACCAGCATCAAGGCTGAAGACTGAGAATAGGATGGCATCTTAAAGACACCATCTTAAAGATGTCCTGTGAGGACAAGGGCCAATGAGGAATAAAGCATCAACAAGCTGAAAATAACTCTGAAACAGACACCTGGAAATTACTATAATCCCTGAAAATATTGACAATTTCATTTCCTCCTTTGTGGTCTGCTGCTATAATTATCTGAATCTTTGATTTTCAGTGGTACAAACAGAAACTCTCTAGGACAGTATCTAATCTCGCATCTTTGGTAGGGATAGCAAGTATGCCATCCTCTGCACCATGATGGATACATAAAAGGATACCAGTTGGGGTTCTACATTTGTTTGAGTCCATTACATAACACCAAGGTACAATGAGAACCAGTGGATGAACGATCAGGAATGGACTCCCAGCTTTAGCCTGCTGTGGAGGAACAACCACTAATCCAAGGCTCAGGAAACCTGGGTTCTGGTTTCAGCTCTGCTGCTCAATTATTTCAATACTTTGAGTAAAGTGTATCCTCTTCCCAGACCTCTGTTTCACATGTGAAAATGAAGGTTGGACTGCATAGCCCATTCAGATCTCTAGAGATGCCTTGTTCCACACACGGTGCCATGCAGGCATCTGAGGGCAGATGATGGCAGAGAAGAAAGAAGGTGACTGTCAAGTAGAAAGAAGATTCCATTTGCCTCATGTTTGTGGCACCTTGGTGGAACTTTGGATGACTGTGGAGATGGAATCAAACAGAGCTGCCTGAGGATAGTTACAGATCTTTCTATCTATCTTGCCCCTTTCTCTTGCTCCTGCCTCAGCCTGCAGCCCCCGCTCAGGATTGTAGCACCAGGCTGTGCAACACACAAAGGCATTTATCAACTCCATGTATAATCAATACTGTAATCACTTTCTGCAACGATCTCCAGCCCTGGATTTCATTGTGCTATATTGTCTGCTGCCAATAAATTGCCCCTTTGGCTCAGGATGAGAAGTCTAAGGTTCCTTTAGCTCAATGGTTCTTAATCTTGGCTGCATTTGGAAATCATCAGAAGCCTGAAAAAAATAATGATGCTCAGACTTCACCCCCAGGAATTCTGATGTAATTGGTCTGCAGTGGGGTCTGGGCTTCAGGATTTTTAAAAGCTCCTCCAGCATTTCTACTATGCAGCCAGGACTGACACTCACTGCTTGAGTTCCTGCTGGACTCAGGTGAAACAAGTGGCTTTTTGCAATCTGCCCTCTGTAGGGAATGAGATTGCTGGCTCTGACAAAGAACACAGCTGGGACCAGGGCCCAAGACACAATGAGGACGTTTGTTTCTGATGTATATCTTAGGGCCCTGCCCTCCTGTGGCTGATCTGGTAAATGAATCTCAACTGCAGCGTAAATGGTAGATAATAGCTTAAGATATTCCCAGCTGGCAGGGACCTTCAGGGCCTTAACACAAAGAAATTCCTGATTGTAGGACTTAGGTTCCATGGCAAGGCCCATAGGGGTGGTGGGTTTGAAGTGGCCCCAAAGCTGATTCACTCCCTAGTCCTCTTCATCCCAGTAAATGGCAATGCCATTCTTCCAGTTGACACCTCCCTTTTTCTCACCCTCATATCCAGTCAACATATCACTCTAATTCAGTATTCAAAGTATATCCAGAATTCACTCATTTTTCATCATCTCCATCATTACCATCCTAGCCCAAGCCTCCACTGTGTTTTAACCATTTTATTGCAATTACAAATATTGTACTTAGAGACCCCCAACTGGTCTCCCTGCTTTTGCCATTGCCCTTCTACACTTGTTTTCCACACAGCAGCCAGAAGCTTCCTTTTAAAATGCATACCAGACCCTGTTCAATCAAAACCCTGTAGTGGAGTGAAATCCGAAGTTCTCACCATGGTTTACAAGGTCCTACATGAACCAGCTCCCAGCTGCATCTCTGAGCATCTCCCATCCCGCTCCTGCTCCTGCTCCATCACTCCACTCCAGCCACCTTGGCCTTCCTTACTGTTCTTCATACACCTCAGTTCACCTCAGGGCCTTTACTGTAGTTTCTGCCCAGAAGCTTTTCTCCAGATAGCCTGGTGACCATCTCTCCCTCACTTCCTTAAGTTTCTGCTTAATGTCTCATCATCAGAGAGGTCTTCTCTGACCATCCTGTCTAAAATAACCCCCACAGTGACCAGGCACCATGGCTGACACCTGTAATCCCAGCACTTCGGGAGGATGAGATGGGTGGATCACTTGAGGTCAGGAGTTTGAGACCAGCCTGGCCAACATGGTAAAAACCTGTCTCTACCAAAATTACAAAAATTAGCTGGGCATGGTGATGCGCACCTGTAATCTCAGCTACTTGGGAGGCTGGAGCAGGTGAATCACTTGAACTGGAGAGGCAGAGGTTGCAGTGAGTCGAGATCACACCACTGCACTCTAGCCTGGGCGACAGAGTAAGACTCCATCTAAAAAAAAAAAAAAAAATTAAGGCCGGGTGCGGTGGCTGACGCCTGTAATCTCACTAATTTGGGAGGCCGAGGTGGGTGGGTCACGAGGTCAAGAGATCAAGACCATCCTGGCCAACATGATGAAACTCCGTCTCTACTAAAAATACAAAAATTATCTGGGCATGGTGGTGCATATGTAGTTGCAGCTACTCAGGAGGCTGATGTAGGAGAATTGCTTGAACCGAGAGGCGGAGGTTGCAGTGAGCTGAGATTGCGCCACTGCACTCTAGCCTGGTGACAGAGCGAGACTCTGTCTCAAAAATAAAAAATAAAAAAAACCTCCACAATCCTACTTGTGAATATATAACCAAGGGAATTGAAATTACTATGCCAAAGAGCCATCTGCATTCCCATGTTCATGGCAGCACTATTCACCATAGCCAAGATATGGAAACAACCTAAGTGTCCACCATCAACAGATTAATGGATAAAGAAAATGTGGTATAAATACACAATGGAATACTATTCAGCCTTTAAGAATAAGTAGATCCTGTCACTTGCTACAACATGGATGAACTTGGAGGACATTATGCTAAGTGAAATAATTATTTTTATTATAAGCCAGACACAGAAAGACAAATACCGCATGATCTCACTTACATGTGTAATCTAAAAAAATCAGAATCATAGAAGTGGAACATAGAATAGTGATCACTAGAGACTGAGGTTGGGGAGGGAATGGGGAGATGCTGTTCAAAGGGTACGAAGGCTCAGTTAGGAGGAATACGTTTTTGGCGTCTACTGCACAACACGGTGACTACAGTTAATAATGTATTATATATTTCAAAATTGCTAAAATAATACCCTCACCACTCCCACCCTAACTCACTCATTCTCTTGTGTAGTACTTTACCCTGCCTTATTTTTCCTCATTGTCCTTCTTTGCTACCTTCTTTTTGTAAATATACAAAAAGATATTTATTGTCTGATCTCTGCTGGAATGGACACTCCATGAGGCTAGGGAGTTTTGTCTGTCTTATTTACTGCTGTATACCTCATCACCTAGAACAGTGTGCGGCATGTAGTAGGACCTTACAAAATTTGTCAAATGAATGAATAAATGCCCCCTCTAAAGACAATGAGGATGCCCCTCAGTGCACCTCCTATATTTCCTGCTTGCTGGGCCATACAGAGCTCAGCAGGGAGCTAGAATCCAAGGAGCAACCAGGAAAGGCTTAGTTTCCAGTGTTTGCTAATCATGCTTCCTGCTAAAATTGTGGGAGAATTTTCAAGAACTACGAAGCCAGCGGTCATGGTGGCATGTAAGCCCGGGACTTTGGGAGGCTGAGACAGGTGGATCACCTAAGGTCAGGAGTTCGAGACCAGCCTGGCCAACATGATGAGACCCCATCTCTACTAAAAATACAAAATTAGCTGGGTGTGGGGGCACATGCCTGTAATCCCAGCTGCTCAGGAGGCAAGGCTGGAGAATAACTTGAACCCAAGAATCAGAGGTTGCAGTGAGCTGAGATTGTGCCATTGCACTCCAGCCTGGGCGACAAGAGTGAAACTCTGTCAAAAAAAAAAAAAAAAAAAAAAGCCTTGCTGACTTTTTGGCCATTTCTTACGGAATTGGATAAACAAAGTGGTGCAGAACCCAAAACTAGGAAGCCAGGAGACCTGGGTTAAATCTCACATCTCTATTCCCTAATAGTCTAGTAACTATGGATAAATCCTTTTGGATTGCTAGGTCTACTTTCTCCCATATCTAAAGTAGTATTCACTATGTAACTCCTTCCTAGGGGCAGGGCATGTCTGTGAGATGAATAAGATCATTTCTGTAAATTCTTTGGGATGCTTATATTCAGATGACATAAAAAAATACACCATTTCGGTCTATCTCACATTAAGAAAAACAAATATATAAAAATTCAATGTTTGTTATTACTAAAGAACTTTTGCAAACTCCCCTAGGCCTAGAGTATTAATAATGGGATTCAAGCTACCCAAATTCAATCCATGCCCAGCCTTTTCAGAACACACCAACTATACAGGGAAGCGTATCGCACATTGCCTTGCACCTAGTAGGTAATCGATATTTATTTATTGACTCCTTGATCAGTAATGCAAAGTATACTGGGACATCTTAACTCTGATGTGACAAAGGTCAGAATTTCCCCAGGGATGGAGAACTCACCAGCTTTCTGTTCTTTTTCCAGTCCCCCAAATCTGCTTTCATCAGTGCTGCGAAGAAGGCCAAGCTAAGGTCCAATCCTGTGAAGGTCCGATTTTCTGAACAGGTGGCAGTTGGAGAAACAGATGCAGTAAGTGCAGCTTCGGCTCCCTCTCCTCAGCCCCTGGCCATAATCTGCCTGGCTGTCAAGCTCTCGCTCTGGGGCTACTTATGGTGGACAGCTTTCCCAATGGGTTAGAGTGGGAGCATCCAGGTGCTGGAGGGGGAAAAGTAGTGAGTGAAGAGGGATATGTGACATCCAGAGAGGCCCCAGGAATTGTGGGGAAAGGGACTATATATTGATTCACTCAAGAGCCTTCTGATGCTTAGAGAAATTTCTATCCCTAACACAGTAGCTTACACTCAGAGCAAGTGCTCCATACACATCTCTTGCTACTTGACAGAAACAGGGAGGAAGTAATGGCTTCCTGAAGACCCAGGAATGAATGGCTGGTGAAATTGAGCTCTCTTCACATTTAAGTGATCCTGCAACTCCACATCTTGACTGGGAAAGGCCATGCAGTGATGAGTGAAGCTGCCTAGGGGAAATGATACAGACTCTCATTAAGGCACCAAGTTTTTATTAGACACCTGCTGTGTTCTCAGCACCGGAAGGGAGGCAAAATAACTATCTGTTCCCTGCTACTGGATACCTCTCAGCAATGTTGAGGGGGACAAGTGGTTCCGATTGAGATAATACAGAATCTACTACTGGGTGATATTGTTTCGAAGGACAGGTAATATTTGATAGCCCATGCCATGCAGCTGCCAATCTGGGGTGTCTTAGCCAGCCACAGTGTTTCTCACTGCTTTGGGAGGTTTACATGCAATGAACTGTCGGCTCCAGATATGCAAATGAGAAGAAGCAGGTGAAGAGCAGAAAAGAAGTGTGTTAAGCAGTCATGCATTCTAGCCGAGTCCCTCAGGAATCTGCAGAAGTTAGTGATATCCTGGTGAGGGCGGAGGGGATAGCTAGAGCTAACAGGCACTCATATGCTTTTGATAACTGTGACAGGCAGAGCTGTCTGAAGGCCCTTGGCATTTACGTACTGAGGCACAGCCGCAGTTGTCGGGAGAAGATAGCAGGCCCAGACAGAGAAGGGAAATCAGCAGGGTGCCAGGCAATTCTATATTATTTGAGGCAGAGTCACTGAGAAGAAGGGATAGAGGATACAGATGTCTTCCATCTCCATTTCCCTCACTCTCATTCCCAAAATCAGTCTATACCCTCCTCCATCTCTGCACAAGGAAGGCTGGCAAGCCCAGGGGACTACAGGACCCCACTGGACAAGCTGTCTGAATAATTGATAATTGGGATCTGTGTCAATTGTAGCAGAAAAGGTTTAAGAGACATGAAATTGGTGAGCAGAGGGGAAGAGGAATAAAATTGAGTCCCTGCAAATCAGGGTGAAACAGACCCCGAGATCCAAGTCACCAGAAAGAGTTCTGAGTGCTCGAAAACCCAGAGGACATATGACTTGGATTTGGGAAGCATTAACAGATTCATCCTACCCCATCTCAACATTGCAGAGTAATCAGTCAAGGGCAGGCCACCCAGTGAAGAACTCCTTCCCTTCCTCCCCCTTCCCCTTCCCTCTCCTCTCTTCCTCTCCCTTTTACTTCCCCTTCTCCACTCTCTCCTTCCTCCACCATGATTCCCCTCTCCATGCATCACAGCTAGGGTACAGGCATAACCAAGCCCCCACTCCAGTCTAATCTGAATGCAAATGCTACAGAGTAGCTGGGACCCACCTAGAGTTACTTCTTTTTCGTGGACAGGCCACCAGGCATAGTGCAAGGCTCTTGTCTGGGTGAGAGACAGACATCAATCTTCCAGCTTTCGCTACGCTCATGAAATTACCTGATGTTACAACAGCACCTTTCTCCATGCTGCCGCCAGTATAGACCATAGCAGCCTCATCACAGGTCAGGACCTGGGGGAGTCCAGGCCCAGGTGACTCCAGGCTGTCCTATCAACCCTTTCCTTTCATGTTCCAAGACTTTATTAAGCAGCCAGAGCAAAAATAAATCCTGTGGGCGTTCCTTGCCAACTCTATTTTAAGCAAAATCAATTAAGTAATTATCTGAGTCCAACCCAGTGTGCTAAATAAAACCTGCCACCGCGAGCGTCATTGGTTGGGGGATCCGAGGCCTCTGGGCCTGGCAGGAGCAAGGCATCTCAAGATTAGGGAGGGGACCAGGGAGTCACTCTTTTCCAATTTTATATTCTATCACTTCCCACCTTGGTTTGACCATAGCCAAGCTTTTCTCTTGGCTCCTCCCAACTATCAACCATACCCCAACCCAGGAGGAGATGCTTGTTCCTCTTTCCATGCTTTGTCAATGATCCGTGACAGTCTCTAGGTCTGGACTGTTCTCATCTGGCTTCTCAAATCATCCATACCCACTGTCTCCTTCAAAATCAAAATCCAGTTTGCCTTATCTAGGAAACTTTAGCCATCTTATACCTGTTGGTTTGCTTTGGTTTTATAATGTGTATGTGTGCCAAGTCACTATAACAAAAATTTAAGACTGGACTTAAATCTTCTGTAGCTCTCATAGAGGCTTAGCATAATGTCGCGCATACAGTAGAGGCTCAATGAATGCCTGGTGGCTTAGGGAATCTGGTTATCTCCGCAGCTTTTCCATTCCTATAGAACTGATGATGACGTTGGCCCAGGGAAATTGTTGGGATGTGTGTGATTGTTCAATAAGTACACATTAAGCATCTACTGCCCATTCGTTTAGCAGCCCTTTAGTGTGCACCAAACATGTGCCAGAAACTTTCTTTAGTGTTGGGACTACAAAGATAAATAAGACATCGTCCTTGTGCTCTCAGTTCATCATTTGATTGTGAAAGACAAATATCCTTCAAAAATATGATAAAGGTGAGTTTCAGTAACATAGTGAGACCCTGTCGCTACAAAAAGTAAAAAAATTACCTAGATATAGTGGCACATGCCTGTAGTCCTAGCTATTTGGGAGGCTGAGGTGGGAGGATCACTTAAGCCCGGGAGTTTGAGGCTGCACTGAGCTATGATTGCACCACTGCACTCTAGCCTGGGCAATAGACTGAGACCCTGTCTCAAAAACAAAACAAAACAAAATATGGTAAAAGCATTGTGAGAAGTGTGTATAAATTGCTATAGGAATGCATGAAAAACCACATCCAAGTATCTCATGATATTAGACCAAGGCTTTACAGAATACATATTTGAGCTGGGTTTTGAAGGATAAATAGGAGTTTGCCAAAGAGGAAAAGAGAAAGGCAGAGAGAACAGCCTTTTTTTTTCTTTTAGAGTCCTCAGAGAAAGAGAACAGCCCTTATTTAATGAATTTTTATTGAGAACTTCTGAATTGGAATCAGTACTGCCCACTACTAAAGAGCTTTTGAAAATGTCTGAGGACCTGATGTGATGACTCTCGCCTGTAATCCCAGCTATTGGAGAGGCTGAGGCAGGAGAATCGCTTGAATTCAGGAGGCAGAGGTTTCAGTGAGCCAAGATCGTGCCACTGCACTCCAGCCTGAGTGTCAGAACAAGACTCTGTCTCAAAAAAAAGAAAGAAAGAAAGGAGAAAAAAGGAAAGAAAGAAAGAAAGAGAGAGGGAGGGAGGGAGGGTGGGAGGAAGGAAGGAAGGAAGGAAGGAAGGAGAGGGAGGGAGGGAGGGAAAGAAAGAAGGAAGGAAGGAAGGAAGGAAGGAAGGAAGGAAGGAAGGAAGGAAGGAAGGAAGGAAGGAAGGAAGGAAGGAAGGAGAAGAAAGAAAGAAAGAAAGAAAGAAAGAAAGAAAGAAAGAAAGAAAGAAAGAAAGAGAGAAAGAAAGAAGAAAGGGAGGGAGGGAGGGAGGGAGGGAGGGAGGGAGGGAGGAAGGAAGGAAGGAAGGAAGGAAGGAAGGAAGGAAGGAAGGAAGGAAGGAAGGAAGGAAGGAAGGAGAAAAAAATGTCTGAGGGTGTTTCAGGTCATCCCAATGATTTGGTGTGCTACTAGCACTTCACGTCTCAGGGTCGGAGATGCTAAGTGTTGTGCAGGAGTGGGACAGTCCCTGAATGATGAAGAAACATCAGAGGTCTAGAGGTGTGGGTACTAGCAATAGCAATACGTGAGTCTGGAGACTAGGTAGGGGCCAGGTAAGAAAGGGCCTAGGGAGGGGAAAAGGCAGAGCCAAGGCCTGGATGGGAAGTGATCTTCGCTTGTGAAGAGCCTGGGGGAAAGGGAGGAATCAGGAGATAAGATCAGTCTAGAATCGTTGTAGAAGGTGTTTTTTAAAGAGTCAGAGATAAGATCATGTGGGTAAAGTAGACTCCAAAGGAGGCCTCCCATCAGTCCTTCAGGGGACGTGTGGTGATCCCTGTGCTCTGATTTATGGAAGTTTGAACCACAGTAGAATGTGGGTGCTCTGTGATGTCAAATTTTGATATGACTGTGTCATGCTGGGGAATTTGGTTCTGGTCCCCATGTATTATTGATCTGCTCTTTCCTCTGTCTCTGTCCTCTTACACCTTTGGCTCTCTGTCTCCATCTCGTTTTCTCTCTCCCTTCTCACACCCTTCCTCTGGCTTCCTACCTCCTTCTAAATGAGCCCCTCCCCTTGTCCTTTCCTGCTTGTTTACAGAAAATGATGAAGAAGGAAGCTCTCCTCCTCATCCCCAACGTCCTGAAGGTTTTCTTAGAAAATGGGCAGATCAAGTCATTCACATTTGATGGCCGGACCACTGTTAAGGTACATACAGTCTCCTCCCCCTGGATCAGCGTAGCCCTCTCCAAAGTATATGCGATTGTGTGTCCTGTGTTCCTCTGAGTCAGCACATAGCAGCTTGCCACTGGAGTAAGGTGGCCTTTAAGCTCTGGATGCTTGTTAGCACAAGGCTGCAATAAGGCACAGTCCCAGATGAGAGTGGTGGTGGAAATTTGCATGCTCAACTGTGTGCTAGTAATTGTTAAACCGTGTGTGTGCACTTACATTTGTGAACTGCTTTGTGTTTGTGTTACATGGGGTCCTTCAGGATTCTTAGGAACTAAGGAGTATGAAGATCATTAAGCCATTTATAAAGCAAAGGTGTTTTATATTGATACAATAACACCTACGCAAGTTTAAGCACAGAAATAAACGAAGTCTCTTGGGAGATTAGCTTAGCTATGCCTAGCTTTTTAAATAATCAGATCTCAAGCATTGAACCAAGATTTGAAAAGTCCAGCCATAGCCCCTTTGGCTGTTCTTTTCACAGGAAGAGCAATTACTGATCTGTGCTTCTTAACAGCTCAGCCAGGTGTCAGAAAGTCCTAGTGACTTTCCTCTAATCCTTAGGAATAGAAGTGATGATATGATTCACCCCCAGATTCAACTCTGCTCTGGGACAGAAATATCCATTCCTGCATCTTCTGGACTCTCTCCAGAAAGAGAATGCCATTCCCAGAATGAGTGTTTTAATGCAACTAATGCTACCCAAACTACCAGGCCACTACAGCATCTATCCAGAAAACCTAGCTTGGTCCACAGGTATCCTGTGGCTCCCACACTGGGAGCAAGGTAACCCTATAAGTAAAGAAACTCCTGAGCCAGCATGCCAAGAGGAGTTATCAGGTAGTCAGAATGGGTCTTGCCAGTGGTTTTCAACCAGGATTGCTGCTTCCCACTCTTAGAGAGCTTTTGGAAATGTTTAAGGGTGTTTTAGGTCATCCCAATGATTGGATGTGCTACTGGCATTTTATGTCTTAGGGTCGGAGATGCTAAGGATTCTGCAGGGAGTGGGACAGTCCCTGAATGAAGAATTTTTTTGAAAGGCTTAGGCCTAAGTAGGTCCCCAGGGGACCTAGGACCTAAACAAACTACTTAGGGTGACATGGAATGGTCTTTTGGCTATTGAAGTTCTCAGGCTATGGGAAGGGGCATTGAAACAGAACTAAGCCACCCAGGAGATATCCAAATGTGCCTCCCGCAGATGAGAATATCACTTTGTGTCAGAATCCTCCTTGGTGTTTTATTCATGGGTTGGTAGGTCCATTGTGGGCTCTATCTCCATGCTGGAGTGTTTAGTGCCCTCTGTTTCCCCTTGGAGACTTCTCTGAAGTTCCCCACCTCACATCATCAGCTCTATTGTGGCGTCCAAGTGGCCCCAGTCTTCCAAGATAGCAGTGTTCCCCTTGTTTGTGATCTCAATCTGACTCCAGGAAGGGTGTGCTGGCAACTTATTGGAACTTTGACAGGCTGCCAAGCCACTTGTCCCAGAGAGGTACCTGGGTGAATTGACAGCCGGCACAGGGGCTATTACACTTGTAACACCAGTTGGCAATCGCTAGCTTGGCTGTCCACATTCCCAGTGCAGCCGAACTGCAAAGAAAACCTCATCTGTCCCTGACAGAGCTCCAGCAACACTGGCGTCTCTGTGACTACTTGGACAACACAAAGAGATGCTCTCGAGTACCCACCAATTTCCAGCCTAACATTTGAATAACTGAATGTCTTTCAGTGTTCATTGAAGGGCTTGTTTGGCAACCGCAGTTGTAAGGATGCTTCACATTCCCGAGCATGATTCTTTCCAGCGTTTAGGGGCTGAGAGATGCTGACTCCATGAACACACACACATTGGAGCCCTGTATAAGCCAAAGTTACAGCAAATCGGTGGCAGAAGTCTCAAAACTGACATTTGTGCAGCCCCCGCTGCTGTGTTTCCAGACACCCTCATAGTAAAAGTAGGGCAGCAGAGCAGACGGAACCCAGAAGTAGTCAGATTTATGACTGTACGCAAAACACGCGACATAGTTCCTCTGCGTGGATACATTTTTCAGGTTGCTAAATTGATCATCTATAAAAACCAGCTATGGTCACAAATGAACATTTTGCCAGTAACTCAAGTCATTTGATTTAGATTATGAATCCAGAAATAGTATACTTTTTAATCATATATATGTCACTTTTGCTTTTGTTCATTCCTAAGAGTTGACAGACAAACCCAAGTGGATATTCTGACTTGTAAGAGAAAGTGAAGGGAGAACCAATACAGTGCCGTGCCCGGCATTTAGAAAATAATTTGCTGAGTAGAAGGAGAGAGGTAGCGAGGAGAGACATGACCTTCTTTTCAGAAACACCAACCTCTAACCTTCTGCATCTCTCCGCAGGGCCCAGGCCTCTGAGCAGGCACTCGGTCACTTTACTCATTGTGAGTCGCAGCCTGGGCTACCAAAAGGCCAGTGTTGCAGCCTTCTCCCCAGGACTATCTTTCTTTTCTTGGTGTTTAATCCCCCCTCCCATGTTTAGTCCTTAGAATAGCTTAAGGCCAGAACCAATCTCCCTCTCAAGGCTCTTTTCTGTCCCACAGGATGTAATGGTAACATTACAGGACCGCCTCTCCTTGAGGTACATTGAGCACTTTGCTCTTGTCCTTGAGTATGCCGGGCCAGAACAGAATCACAAGTTTCTGCTTCTTCAGGACAAGCAACCCCTGGCTTATGTAAGTAACACTTTTTTCCACATAGCTTTGCATGTGGCCTCTAGTAGAGAAGACCCAAGGCACTCCCTGTCTGGAAAATTCATAATGATATGCTCAGCCAGTTTCCAGAAGTCGCAGTTCTCACCCAAAGCTGGTATTATCCCCCTTCAGAGGCTTTTGGCAATGGCCTTTGTGAGCTGAGAAGAGCATAAAGATCATTAGTCTTGGTCTCTAGGGGGAAGAGTGTGGGGCGATTCACCACATGGCACCCAGAATGCTGAGATAAGGAGCAATGAATGGAAAGTCTCCTGGCTCCTGGAAACTCCACTTGATAGATTTTTCTGCTTCCTGGGAGAAAACTTGGACTTTTGCATGAAGGCTATTATGGAAGGGTCAGGGAGTAGACCCTACTCAGCCAATTGCCAACTCTCACTTGTCCTAGGGCTCTCACTTGTCCCTTCTTTTGCCGTTTGCCTGGCCAGGTGAAATTCAGAAACACCTACCTCTGCACCTCTCCCCAGGGCCTCTGAGCAGCACTAGGGGTCACTTTACTCATTGTGGAGCACAGAGCCTGGGCTACCACAAAGGCCAGTGTTGCATAAAGGCTAGTGGCATAAAGGCCAGTGAAGTCCTAGGACAAATGGGAGTTGAGAATTGACTAAGTAGAGTCAAAAATAGGCAGCATGTCACCCACATTGAAAAAGTATCTGGTCTTTCTAGCCCTCACCGTGTGGAAAAGGGCTGGGGAAATCCAGGATTTCTGGATAGCATTTCATCAACAGTGAAGCATCAAGAAGCGTCAGAGATGCAGTCAAAGCCAAGCAGTACTCCCACTTACGGGGGGACAGACTTGGAGAGGAAGAGTGGAAGAAATACCTTTTTAGAGCCAACATGAAAGGCAAACAAAACCCCAAATCAGACAAAAAGATGAAAGGATTTTTGGAAAGAGAAAGTCAAGTTTAACTCTCAGCCAAATGCAATACAGAGACTCACTGGTGGGAAGGAAAGGTTGTGGGCACCCTGCCTGCAGGGAGGCCTAGGCACCTCACTCACCCACAAGCAGCCCTTTGAATTCAGTTGCTCTCCTTTTCCAAATGGGATTTTAAACTTTTTTATTATGAAAAGTTTCAAACATACACACAAGTAGGAGGAATATAGTATCATTAACCCTATTACCCATTCTCAGGTTCAACAATTACCAATGTAGTGCCAAGTTGTTTCATCTGTACCTACAAATAAGATTTTAAACCTTTGATTTACTCTAATGAGCAATTTACTCTGCTTGAGGCTGAGCCCCTCTGCCAGGTAAAGGCATGAATCCCATGGCAAGAAGAGTCTGAGCCATTGCCAGGAGCCCTACCTTCCTGTCTAGTGTCTTGGGCCGTAGACCCAGTGGTTGATAAAGGTCATGTCCTAGATAAGTGATTTGAAAATTCCTGTTATTTTGGCTCAGAAGGGTGGAAAAGACCTGACTCCTCAACACTTTCCTCTAAGGGTAATTGGAATAAGCCAGATGGGAGACAGAGTAGGAAACAAGAGCTTAGCTCTGCCTCAAGCCCCACCTGAAGGAGCCACTGAGCTGCCTGCCCACCATCCCAGCCATTGATTCCAGATCTCTTTTCTTCTCGCCTTTCACCCCTGGAATTCAGGTGGTACAGCGGACACACTATCATGGAATGAAATGCCTCTTCCGAATAAGCTTCTTTCCCAAAGACCCTGTGGAGCTGCTTCGTCGGGATCCCGCTGCTTTTGAGTATCTATACATCCAGGTAGAGTCTGACTTGGGGATACACAGACAGACCAGTGGACAAACAAGCAGGCAGACTGTTCTGCCACCACAATGAAGTCACTATGTATGTTTTTCCAACCTCCAGGTAGCCCTGAAGGCCCTTTCTTCTTTTTCTGCTACAATTGTAGGCCATGGCCAAATTGGTTGGCCTGGTGACCTGAGCTGGCTGTGAGCTCAAAGTTTTGTCTATTTGTCCACTCAGATCTCTTCAGCTTTCAGAAACAAGCAACCCCAGTGACTCCGGCATCCTAAACTTTACTATCCTAAAACTTAACAAGCCCATTTGGGTTTCAACGGACCCCAACCCCCAATACTTAGCTCCAGTATGAGATAATTCCCAATTCAGTTCATCCAGAAACATTTACTGGACACTTACTCTGGGTTAAGTCCTATGCTAGGTACTAGCAACCACAAGTGAATGAAGGACTGTCCTGGCTCACTAGAGCTCATATGTGCATGAATAAATAAGACAGCACCAGGGTGCAACGAAGGTGAGGACACTCAGGAAGCATTTTTCCAACTCTACACAAGAGAGACGGTGCAGGCTAAATGGAGGAAGTGATATATCCATGCTCTTAGCCTTGAAGAATGAGTGGGAGTTTGCTGTGTAGAGAGATGGAGTGGAGGGGACATACTCTAAGCAAAGGGCCTTGCATTTACAAAGCCATGGTGGCATGAAACAGCATGGCGTAATGAGAGAACCATGAGTGATTTCTAATGGCTAGAGTATAGGATGTGAGGTAAGGAGGAGTAGGAAATAAAGTTGGAGAGACAGGAAGCAGGGTGAAAGGCTTTGGTAGGCCAAGGCAAGCATAGACTTTATAATTGAGGCTGGGCAGTGGTTCTTAAAGTGTGGCTATTCTAGGTTCTTTGCAATTTCATGTTTCCTGGACGTCAGAATCAACTGAAAACTTGTTAAAAATGCAAATTCTTAGGCCCCAGCCCAGTCCTACTGAGTCAGAAACTCTGGAGGTAGAATTCAGTACTCTGTGTTTTAACAAGCCCTCCAGAGGATTCTGATACCCAAAAGATTTTGAGAACCTCTGCTTTATGACGGTGGGTTTTAACCCTAGATGCACATTAAAATTATCTAGGAGACTTTGGGAAAATGCTGTGTCCCATCCAAGACCAGTTGAATCAAAATCTATGGGAGTGGGTTCCAAACACTGGTATTTTTTTATTAATTCCTCAAGTGATCCTAATGTGCAGCCAAAATGAAGAAATTCTGCAGAATGTAGGAGACCGGAAATGATTAAAGGAGAACAGCCTGGTCAGATGAGCGATTTCAAAAGACCACACACATGTTGAAGAAGTACACCAGCTAGGGAGCTATGGCAGTTATCCAGAAGGAATGACAAGGGCTAGAACCAGGGCCATCCATGATGAAGCAGGTGAGATGGGTTGCAAGAGAGATTTAAAGGGTAGAATGGATAGATAGGCTTTAACTTAATGAGTGTCTTGTGGAGGTGATATCATTTCCGTTAGAGAATACAGGCAATGGAATGGGTTTAGGGAAAAGATGAGTTCATTTTGGGAAATGTTGACTTTTAGTTGCCTATAGGACATACAACAGCACTTAATGAGAGAAAAAACTAAAACTTCATCTGTCTCTGATGGTGATACCTCGGGAGGTGCTATGAGACATTGTGATTGTCCTTTTTGACTCTTCTGACAACCTAAAATGTTAGGAACATTTTGCAAATAGCCTCAAGTTCATTTACAGATCTTCTAGGAGACAATGAGTTGTGGTTGCTCTGTGAATTTCATAGTTTTAGTTCTCATTTTTTTTTTTGCCCTAAATTTCTTCATTCAAGCTTCCAAGGATTACCTTGATTTGAATATTTAAAAAGTTAGTGACAAGATCATGTCCATTCTATCCTTCTCCTTCATGATGATATGGACTTCAGCTGTATTCTTTATTTTTTATATGTAAAGGCTTTATTGAGGGCTAATTGACAAATGACAAACCATACATGCTTAAAATACAATACCATAAGTTTTGACCTATGTTTATACCCATGAAACTATCACCACAATCAAAATATTGAACGTATCTAACACTCCCAAAAGTTTATTCAGGCCACTTTGTAATTCATCCCTCCCAATCCTAGGCTACCACTGACCTGCTTTCTGTCACTATAGATTAGTTTGCACTTTTTAGAGTTATATAGAAATGAGATCATATGGTACGTACACTTATTTTGATCTGACTTATTTGGCCCAGCATACTGATTTTGAGATCCATCTATGTTGTTGCACGTATCAATATTTCATTCATTTTTATTGTCAGGTAGTATTTCATGGTATGGATATTCTAGAATGTGTTTTTTGATTCAACTGTTGATGAACATTTGGGTTGTTTCCAGGTTTTAGTTATTACAATAAACCTTCTATGAACATGCATGTACCAGTCTTTGTATGGACATATGCCTTCTTTTCTTTGGGGTAAACAGGTTTGGAATGGTTTGAGCATATGGTAGATCTACCTTTCTTTAATTTTGTAAAGAAACTGCAATACTTCTTTCAAATGTAGTTGTACCATCTCTCATTCCCACCAGCCATGTATGAGAGTTTCAGTTTCTCATATACTTATCAGCAGTTGGTATTACCAGTATTCTTTTTTTACATTTAGTCATTCTGATAGTGTGTAGTGGCATCTCATTATAATTTTCACTTGCATTTTCCTAATGACTAATGCTGTTGAGCATCTTTTCGTGTGTTTATTTGATGCCATGTATCTTCTTCGGTGAAGTGGCTGTTTAGATCTTTGCCTGCTTTTTTACTGGGTTGCTTTCTTATTGAGTTTTGAGACTTCTTTATTTATTCTGGATGCAAGCTGTTTGTTGGATATACTATCTGCAATTATTTTCTTTCAGTATGTGGCTTGCCTTTTCAGTCTCCAAACAATGTCTTTCACAGAGTGTTTGAATTTTGATGAAGTCCAATTTGCTAATTTGTTCTTTTATGGACAGTGCTTTTGGTCTCAAATCTAAAGAAATCTTTGTCTAACCCATGGTTACAAGAATGTTTCTCTTTTTTTTCTAGATGCTTTATCATTTACAGTTTTATATTTAGGCCTATGATCCATTTGAATTAACTTTTGTATGTGCTGTAAGGTATCCATCAAAGTTCTGTGGGGTTTTGTTTTTTTGTTTTTTGATTTTGCATATGGACATCCAATTGTTCTAGCACCTTTTGTTGAAAAGACTATCCTTTCTCCACTGAATTGCCATTGTACTTTTGTCAGAAATCTGTTGTCTATATATATAGATAGATAGACAGATAGATCTGTTTCTGAACTCTCTATTGTGATCTGTCGATCTACTTGTCTGTCCTTATGTCAACATCACATTCTTTTGATTACTGGAGCTTCATAATAATTCTTGAAATCAGGAAGTATTTGTTCTCCGACTTGGTTTTTTTTCAAAGTTGGTTTGGCTATTATAGGTTCTTTGCATTTTCATGTGAATTTTAGAATGACCTTGATAATTTCTACCAAAACCTGCTGTGATTTGGATTGGGATTATGTTGAAACTATAGATCAATTTAACATCTTAATAATATTGAGTCTTCCAACCTCTGAACACAATATTTCTACATTTAATTAGACCTTCTATAATTTTTCTCAACAGTATTTTGTAGTTTTCAGTATATAGGCCTTCACATGTTTTGTCAGATTTGTCACCAATTATTTCATATTTTTTGATACTATTGTAAATGATTTTGATTTGAATTTCAATTTTCAATTATTTCTTGCTAGCATATACAAATACAATTGGGGTTGGGCATGTTCACCTGTAATTCTAGCACTTTGGGAGGCTGAAGCAGGAAGATCATTTGAGTTCAGGAGTTCAAGACCAGCCTGGGCAACATAGTGAGATCCCATCTTTATATATATAAAAAAAGATTTTTTAGAAGAAAATAGAAATACAATTGATTTTTGTGTATTGATCTTATATAGTGAAACCTTGGTAAACTCACTATATTTGGCCCTTCATATCTATAGGTTCCATATATGTGGATTTTGAAAATATTTGAAAAACAATAAAAAATAATGGTACAATAATTTTAAAAATACAAAGTTTAAAAATACAGTATAATAACTATTCACAGAGCATTTTTATTTTATTTTATTTTGTAATGGAGTCTTTCTCTGTCACCCAGGCTGGAGTGCAGTGCCATGATTGAAGCTCACTGCAACCTCCGCCTTCCAGGTTCAAATGATTCTCCTGCCTCAGCCTCCCAAGTAGCTGGGACTATAGATGTGCACCACCATGCCCAGCTAATTTTTGTATTTTTAGTAGAGACAGGGTTTCACCATGTTGACCGGGATGGTCCCGATCTCTTGACCTCGTGATCCACCCAACTCGGCCTCCCAAAGTGCTGGGATTATAGCGGTGAGCCACCGCCCCCAGCCTAATTTTTGAATTTTTAATAGAGACAGGGTTTCACCATGTTGGCCAGGCTGGTCTCGAATTCCTGACCTCAAGTGATTCACCTGTCTCAGCCTCCCAAAGTGCTGATATTTCAGGCATGAGCCATGGCACCTGGCCTACATGATATTTTTTTTTTTTTTGAGATGGAGTTTTGCTCTCGGCTCACTGGAGCCTCCACCTCCCAGGTTCAAGTGATTCTCCTGCTTCAGCCTCTAGAGTAGCTGGGATTACAGGCATGTGCCACCATGCCCAGCTAATTTTTGTATTTTTCGTAGAGACAGGGTTTCACCATGTTGGTCAGGCTGGTTTCAAACACCTGATCTTAGGTGATCCACCAGCCTCGGCCTCCCAAAGTGCTGTGATTACAGGCATGAGCCATCACATCCAGTCCTACCTAGCAGTTTAATTATATTAGGTATTATAAGTAATCTAAAGATGATTTAAAGTATACAGGAGGATTTGCATAGGTTACATGCAAATACTACAGCATTTTATATAAAGGATTTGAACATCCACAAATTTCAGTATCCATGGGGGTCCTGGAAGATATCCTCCATGGATAACGAGGGAAGACTGTAGCCATAGTAATTTTTTGTAATAGATTCCACTGAATTTTCTGCATAGATTATCATTGATGATGTAATCCTTTTCCACTCTCTCCTATAGTATATATAGTATATAGTACAGTGATATCACTGTGGCTCCCTAGTCCCTTAGTCTATCCTGGTTCCACTTTAACAAAATGGGCAACTGGTCTAACCAAGGCTGACTCATTGCTAGCAGGGGCTGTCACCTTCAGGGTTTGGGGGTTGTCATACCCATGGCCAGTAGTTCCTGGAGACCTCCTCTAGGATAGCATAGGTAAGACTGACTCATCAATATTTTTGTCCTTCAGACATCAAGAAGCAGAATGCCTCCCCATCCTTGCAATCCAGCTGTTACCCTGGGCTTCTGGGCCAGGGCCCTATCCCTCCTAATATGTTTCTCCCCTTGTTTCCATCCAAGCTAGTAAAGGATCCATATATAGCTTGGGGGTGAGTATAACCCCCAAGAAAAAATGTGAGAAGGTCTCTTATAAAAGGAAGAAAAAAAGGAAGTGGTGCCACGTCTCACTTTTGCAGTGAACTGGACTGTCTGCTTGTACCTTGCCATTGTGTGCACCTGTCACTGAGAAGAAGGCTATCCAATATCTGCTAAATGAAGTGAACAGTCTCTGAAACCTCAGGCTCCTTTGTTGTCTCTTGCTCAAGGGGAGCACCTTCCTCTGTCCCTTGATCTAGCATGCCTTACTGATACCATGAGTATTGTCTGGGATGTAAGGGAGTAGATCGGGGGTGGGGAAGAAATGTCTCCTTTAACTGATAAGTTTGGACTGCCCTCTCTCACAGAGTCGGAATGATGTTATTCGAGAACGCTTTGGAATGGACCCCAAGCCAGAGATGCTTTTGGGCCTTGCTGCGCTCCACATCTATATCACTGTCTCAGCCACTCGACCTAGTCAGAAGATCTCACTCAAGAATGTGGAGTGAGTTGGGCTGGGGACCTTTGTGATGGGGCAAATATTTGTGTAGGGAAAAGGTACACTTGTTGAGCTATGCTATGCTTTTCAGAAATGTAGGACATGGGATGGGAGTGAGAATTGGAGTTCCTCATATCTAGACCATGAAGCCCTAGAGCTATAACTTCTGCCAGGGAACTATGGCTAATGTTATTTCCCTGTCCCTGTCCCTGTCCCTTTTTCTTTCTCCCAGTCTCTATTCCTCTATCTCTACCTTTCAGATTCAGTCAATTTCTGTCTTACCATCTTCTCTCTGTCCCTCTTTGCCTTTCTCACTAATCTCTTACTTTTCTTCTGTTTTTAGGAAGGAGTGGGGTCTGGAACCCTTTCTTCCCCCCTCCCTCCTGCAGGGCATCAAAGAGAAGAACCTCCGGAAATCTCTCTCTCAGCAACTGAAGGCTCACCAAACACATCCTTCCTGCGGCACCAAGGTATCCAGAGTAGGCCACTGGGCATGGTGCTCAGGCACTACTGGCCACAGGGAGATCCTGGGTGGTTCCCCAGCAGGATCTGGTCCTCTGGGGATCCTCACCACTGCGTTTGACTCAGGTGCATATATGGCTTGGCCAGGTGTGGGGGCAGTTATGAAGAGGAGTCTTCCCCAAGCCTGAGCATCCCCAAGAGACAGTTCAGTGACACATCACTGAGAGAGCTCAGGGTCCTCAAAGCAAAGGGATCAAGATGCAGGAGGAGATAATTCTCAGATCCTTTCACCAGTTAGTCAGTGCCAATTGAGCATCTGTCACGTGGAAAGCATTGAATCCTGGGGAGGCACATGTTTTCCATGGAAATGACTAGGCTGGTGTGGTGACTCATGCCTGTAATTCCAGCACTTTGGGAGGCCGAAGCAGAAGGATCGCTTGAGCCCAGGAGTTTGACACCCAGTCTGGGGCATAGTGAGACACCGTCTTTACTTTTAAAAAAAATAATAACAAATAAAATAAAATGTAAAAAAAGGAAATGTACCTCTGTACCTCAATAGCTTTCTAATTCATCAGTCCTGGGATATGGAATTGTGGGAAACGAAACCCCAGCCTAGGGAAAAAGGGGAGAGTTGGGGGCACAAGATCTGACCTGGATAATGGGTCTCTGGGTAGAATGGTGAGGGATCAGATTACTGCCTCCACTTTCTAGTGCTCTGACGGACTCCCACTATCTGCTTTCCGGAGCCCCGCAGCAGCTTCTTAGCTTTGTAAGGCTCAGTGTGCCTGTGCTTCCTGCCCAAGAAGCGGAAGAGTGGTGAGAGACACTAGAATCAGCATGCAGATGTACACGCGGGACACAGCCGCCCCCATGTATTCCTCCCATTCCAGATTTCTTGCATTACCAACTAGTTTCTCTTTTAAGATGTAAATTTCCCCAGAGAGTTAAGCCATTCCCACCTTGTGCATATTTAATCAGATTGTTTTCTTCTCAACTGAGAACATCAGTGCTCACCACCATCTCCTCAGGTAACATTTTTTCCGAGGCACCCCCATGCTCGGGCTGGAAATATGATGAAGAGGGTCTGTTCTTGGCCCCAGAGTCAGCCACAGCTTAATGGAGAAACACAGTAGTCAGTCCTAACACAGTGCATTAGGCACAGGTGCTCTGGAAGCACAGAGGAAGAATACTAAGCCCAGCCTGAGGCAGGTGAAATAGGCCAGAGCTGGGTCTTGAAAGACTATTAGAGTATGTCTAGATGAATCCATGGGCATGGGTCATGGGAGGAAGTCTTTCCCAGGCAGGGAGATCCATGTGTACAAAGGCCCAGAGATATGAGAGACCATGGTGCAAGGACAGAAATGCAAATCATTCCGCCTAAGCAATGCAGAGAATGCAAGCTGTGTGCAAGGGCTAAAGGTAGGGGCGAGAAAAGAGGCCAGAGTGGTTGGTAGGAGCCAGTTCGTGGAGGGCCTTGTGTGCCAAGGAAAGGGGTTGTACTTCATCCTGTAGGCATCTGGGAGCCACTAAGGGTTTAAAGCAGGAAGTTGATGTGATTAAACTTACGTTTTAGGATGCTCCCTCTAGCGGTGTGTGGAGGCACTTGAGGAAAAGAGGGAAACAATGAGTGTCAGTCCTGAAGGTAACCTGGCTGTCACCCTGACACAGGTGGGAATGTCAAGGCAATGACTGGCTAGAGAAGAGGGATGGATAGATTGGAAAAGGAGCTAGGGGGTAAGAATCCAAATGCTCTGGTAACTGGTGACCCTCACATGAAAAGATTAAGGAGGAGTCCACTGTGACTCACAGGTTTCTGGCGTGATTGGCCAGGGGATGCTGATAGAGACCACAAATGCCTGAAATGCAGCTACGGAACTTAGGAGTACTTAGTATGAAAGGTGTTGAGCGGGATCCCCAGCTGGGGAATGACCAGCATCTAGGTAACTCTAGGAGACTGAAAGATCTCAGGAGAGAGGTATAGATTAGGTGGGGCATCAGAGTTAGTTGGAACTAACCCCAAAACAAAATGAGTAAGCTGGATAGTTTAGGAATGAAGATCAGGAGGTAGGAGGAGGTTTTAGAAAGGGAGATGAGATGCTAGAGGGAAGAGCTTTCCAAACTTGAACCTTCCTGCAGTTTTATGGAGGTCGTCTTCACATCTTCACAGTGTCACTTGCTGACAGGTGACTGTCCTAGGATGTTGAGACGCCTCGTTGAGAACATGGCTTTGCTTTTCCTGTGCTCCTCAGGCTTCTCATATTTCTGAATGGGTTTTTCCACAGGGCTCTGCAATTCAGGCAAAGCTCCAGTATCTACGAATTCTGAATGAACTTCCTACCTTCACGGGCGTTTTGTTCAACACTGTGGGCCTGGTCAGTGGGGCAGGATGGGGGGATGTGGGGAGGGAGCCCTTTGTTGGCTCTTGTGCTTGGGGGTGGGGGCAGGAGGGGCAAATATTTCTAAAGGCCTGCCTTCCTCTTCCTCCTCCTTCTACCTCTCCCCTCCCTGGCCCTGCCTCTGGTAAAATAATAAAGTGGGAGGAGACACTTGTTTTGAGTATCCCTCCATGACCTTTTTTTGTTCCTCTTCCTCAATTTTGGGGCTCAGCAAACTTTTGCCATGAAGGGCCAGATAGTAAATATTTTAGGTTTTACAGGCAGGCTATACGGGCAACTGCGGCAACTACTCAGCTGTGAGATCATGAAAGCAGCTACAGACATGCGTAAACAAGTGGGTGTGGCTATGTGCCAATAACTATAGACACGAAAATTTGAATTTCATGTACTTTTCACATGTCACAAAACATGCCTCTTCTGATTTTTTTCTCAACCATTAAAAAATGTAAGAACCGTTCTTAGCTCCTGAGCCATAAAAAATAGGTGGTGGTCGGGATTTGGCCCATGGGCCATAGTTTGCCAACCCCTGCTCTATTTCATTTTTGTTGCACATACTCCCGCAGTCCCCTACCCTAAGTTTCCTGAGTCCTTCTATTTCCCCTGCTTGCCCAGCACCTCTGCTGCAGGAACAAGGCTCTGGGGCAGGCCACAGCTTGTCCCACTCTAAGACTGTGCCCCAGGCTAGTTTACCCTGGTGAAAGGGAATGCAAATCATCTTGCTGATTGGATCCAGGTGCTTGTCTTGCTCCCAGGGGTACACTGTCAGCTAGTGCGGCACAAGGATGGAAAGCTACTTATCAAAGTGCCTGTAGACAGGCACAAGAGGTTCCTCAGGGTGATGCTAATACCAGGGAATGGGCCACCAGAGGACCCAGGCTTGGTTGCTCCAAGGAGTCTGTCAATACCTCTTAAGGGAATCCAGCCCTTCGGGACAAGAGGTAGCCATTTACATATGGGGATTTGCAGAACACCGAAAGCCCACTGTTCCCTCCCACCTCCTTCATTCGCCATCAAATCTTTCTCCCACCCACCTACCAATGCTAAAACTTCTATCGACCGTACCTGCTAGAGTGCCTATTAATAGGCAAATCTCTGCTTAAGGAGGGAGGCTGCCATGAAGTACCCAATCAACCCTGAACACCTTAAGCAGAGTTACTGTGCCAGTTTAGATTTTGGCCTGGGTGAGAAGTGCAAGTCTGAGTGGCTGTTGGTAGGGGGAGAGTAAAGACCAGACATGGGATGCCACCTTCTCAGGCAGAGCACTGCATGGGGGCCTCGAATGGCCTGCAGCCAACAAATGGAAAGTCCCTGGGGCTTGGTAGGGAAGGGTGCTCCAAAGGCCCCCAAACAAACCTCACCTACTTCACCATTTTGCTGGAGCTAGTCCTGCTGCTGCACTCTTTATTCAACCTGCTGCTGATGCTAAGGTGTCCATTTGGACCCATAATCTGGGGCTCTATTCCAGGAATCATTTTCTGTCCCAGACCATTTTCCCCTCAAGGCTGTTCAGTCTGGCACTGAGCCCCAGATATTTTCAGATCCCACCAGCAGAGTCCAATGCATGTTTTCTATTTCCTCCTCCTGCCTCATCTCCCCAACTCCTTCACCCTTCTTTCTGTGAATACTGCCTGCCATTCTTGGGCACCAGGACGAGAAGCAGTCGGCAACCACTCTCCTGGTGGGACCCCGTCATGGCATCAGCCATGTTATTGACCTCAAAACCAACCTCACCACTGTGCTGTCCGAGTTCAGCAAGATCAGCAAGATCCAGCTGTTCCGGGAGAACCAGGGCGTGGCCCGGGTGGAGACCAGCATCATGGATGCCAAGGTAAGCCCTGCAGCAACAGGGTCTCCTTCTGTCCAGGAACAGGCCTTGGTGATAGAAGAAGAAGTAAACTTGAGAAAGAGAATTTGAGTCTGTTAGGTGAGGTTCAGTGATTCTGAAGTGGTTTGACCCTGGGCCTCTTTGGGCTAATCTTTCTGTCCCTTCTCAGCCCTTTACCACATGCTGTTTTGATCACATAGAAAGTTCAGCCAGCACTAAGGAAGGCTAGGGAGAGTCAGATCAGCCTGACACAGCGCTTCAGCACGGGGCAGGAAAACTGGAGAACTTGGGGCTAACCCCAGGCCACTGCTTCCCCTCTTTCTCATATCATAGCACACATATAAAATTATATTCACAGGCCAGCGTGGTGGCTCACATCTATAATCCCACATTGTGGGAAGCCAAGGTGGGCAGATCACTTGAGTCCAGGAGTTTGATACCAGCCTGGGCAACATAGTGAAACCCTGTCTCTACAAAAATTAGCTGGGCATGGCAGCACACACCTGTGGTCCTAGCTACTCAGAAGACTGAGGTGGGAGGATCACCTGAGCCAGGGAGGTCGAGGCTGCAGTGAGCTGTGATTGCGCCACTGCATTCCAGCCTGGGCAACAGAGTGAGACCCTGCCTCAAAAAAAAAAAAAAGAAAGAAAGAAAAAGAAAAGGAAAGAAAAGAATATTCATGTAGAACTTTGGGGTATATGGAGCAGCCCCAGAGATTCTGTCCACCCCACATTCTTCCTGGCTGCCCCAGAAACTATAGGAATGAATTTCTTGGCCCATCTCTACCCATTCCGTGTGCACACCAGTAGGGGGGCCCTGCCATAAGTACATGCACCTTGAGTCATTGAAGAGGGAGTGTCTGAGCCTGTGAACAGAACACAGAGGGCCTGGGAAGAAGGGGAACATGCAGAGCCTTGTCCTTATTTCACCTCCCAGAGTCCAGCCCTTCCAGAACCTTACATACATTCCCATAGCTCGGCTCCTTCGGACTGGCAAGCAGCTGTCGCCTGTGCAAAGTCTGGCAGTCTTGGTCAGCCACCCCCTCCACAGCTCTCCTATTTGAATACCACTGACCAGTGTGGGTGGGGGGCAGGCCTGCCTGCCAGCTGGCGGAAGCTCTTAGAGGAGTTGCAACTTTCCTTTCTTAAACGATTTCCCAGGGGGAGATGTTGGTAGCAGATTAAGAGGTGGAGTGTTTGCTGTTTCTAAAAGAGCAAATTATTTGCTTTATTTTTGTCTTTGTGAAACTCAGAAAGCTTTAATGTGTTAATTTTTCCACCTGTGAGTCACAGGATCCCCATTGGTTTAGGAACTGGCTTGGAGCCGATGTTTAATTGGCTTGTGGCTACCTCCTCAACCAATGGTTGCTGCCCTCCTCAGATGTTGTTGGGTAAAAAGCCAAATGGACTGGCAGAAAAGGGGGGAGGGAAGACAAGGCAGGCAGGAGAGATGTGGCTTCCTGAGAAATAAAAGGGGTTTAAAATAGAGACACAGCTTTCCAACTGAGTCTTCTGTGTTCTGAGTGATTCTCAGCATTGACTGCACAGTAGAGTTTCCGTAAATACTTTAAGAAAAAAGCAGATGCCTGGGTCCTACTCTCAGAGATTATGATTTTATTTGTCATGGATGAAGCCCAGGCATCAGGATTTATTTATTTTTTTCAGTTTCCTAGGTGATTGTGTAATGCAACCACTTTGAGAATGCACAGGCTTGAGACCTATATGACCAACGCTCTAGGAGGAAATAGGCTGAACAGGGGATCAGTGGGCGCTGCCTGAGTGAGGAGCACTATGCTTATTTCTAGGAGTGATCCAGCCACAGTTATAGAATGAATGCTGCCCTGGAGATGCTACACTCAAAATAGATGATATTGTGGTGGAAGGATGATGATATTGGGGAGACCAGATTCACAAAAACACATGACCTGCCTTAAAAGCACAACATCAGAACATGTATAGAGCTCTGGAATCAGATTAGGCTCAAATCCCAGCTCTACTACTTTCTAGCTGTGTGACCTTGAGAAAGTGCCTTAACCTCTCTGAATCCCAATTCCCTCAGCCGCAAGATGAAATGCCTATCTCAAAAGTTGTTTGTCAGGATTATTTTTTTTTAATTTTAGAGATGGGGGTCTCGCTATGTTGCCCAGGCTGATCTTGGACTCCTGGGCTCAAGCAATCCTCCCGCATCTGCCTCCCAAAGTACTGGGATTACAGGCATGAGCCAGCCACTGCACCCAGCCTGTTGTATTAAATGAGAAAATGTACATAAAATGTCTTAGCACACTGCCCGGCACACAATAAGTGCTCAATGAATGAGACCTGTTATTTTTTCAAAAGCAAAACATCAGTAAAGAAAAAGTAATATGAAGCAAATGTTATAGAGAAGTGCAATGTGAAACATGGAACAAAAGAACAGGAAGGAGTTAACCAGATCTGACTTCCTACAAGAGGGTGTTTTAAGCTGGATCTTGAAGTGATAGGCATGAATTAGCAGAGAGAAGTGGGATGTGTTCAAAGGCAAGGAGCAAGCACAGAAATAAGCAAGCCATATGTGCAGGTCGATAAGCATAGTTGCTTGGTTGGAGAGGAGAATAACGAGAAAAGAGATTGCAGAGGTTGGGGGTGGGCAGAACAAGTTGGTTAAAAGCCTCAAAGGCCAGTCTATGGAATTTAGATTCAATGTGGTGGAACAGTGAGAATCTATGATAGGTCTTTGAGCAGAGGGGTGATCAAATAAAAGCTGACTTGGACAAGGGTGCAAGATGGATGAGAGCAAAGCTAATGTGGAGCTAGGGCACTGAGGAGGGATCATGGCACTAGTCCAGGGGTGAAGGGACAAGGGCCTGTGCTGGAAGGACAGCAGTGATAATGAGAAAAAAAAAAAGCAGATGTGAAACACACGAAATCAGTGAGATGTGGGTGCATACTCTCCCCTGCATACCACTCTTGCACAGACAATGCACTTGTCTTATGAGACCTAGACCTGCTGCCTATTCATGGGTCCCAAGTGCTCTGAAGAACGGTGCTGTGTGCCCAGCAGAAGCGAAATAGATGATATTGTGGTGGAAGGAAAAAGGAAAGATTGAGGGAGAAAAAAAGATCAAGGTTTCGATTCAACAGTCATTTAGTATGAACTTGCTGTTGCTGGGAAGCATGCTAAACACAGATATTTTGTTCTGTATAAAGAGGCTGGGCACAGTCGCTCACGCCTGTAATTCTAGCACTTTGGTTGGGAGACCAAGGCAGGCAGCCCACTTGAGGTCAGGAGTTTATAACCAGCCTGGCCAACATGGTGAAACCCCATCTACACTGAAAATACAAAAAAATTAGCCAGGTGTGGTGGCACACAATTGTAATCCCAGCTACTTGGGAGGCTGAGGCAGGAGAATTGCTTGAACCTGGGAAGCAGAGGTTGCAGTGAGCCAAGATCATGCCACTGCATCTCAGACTCGGGGACAGAGTGAGACTCTGTCTCAAAAAACTTAAAAAAATTAAAAGAGAGAAAAAATCGTGGCTTGCTGGGTACAGTGGCTCATGCCTATAACCCCAGCACTTCGGGAGGCAGAAGTGGGAGGATAACGTGAGCCCAGGAGTTTGAGACCTGCCAGAGCAATATAGTGAGACCCTGTTCTCCACAAAAATGAAAAAAAAGAGAGAGAGAAAATCATAGCTCCTTGCCTTCAAGAAGCTTACCTAGCTTGGAGGATAGAAATGCACAAATACGGCCGAGCACAGTGGTTCATGCCTGTAAGCCCAGCACTTTGGGAGGCCAAGATGTGTGGATCACCTGAGGTCAGGAGTTTGAGACCACCCTGGCCGACATGGCAAAACCCTGTCTCTACAAAAAAAATACAAAAATTAGCCACACATCGTGGCATACACCTGTAATCCCAGCTACTCTGGAGGCTGAGGCAAGAGAATCTCCTGAACCCAAGAGGTGGAGGTTGCAGTGAGCTGAGATCACATATTGCACTCCACCCTGGGTGACAGAGTGAGACTCCATCTCAAAGAAAACAAGAAATGCACAAATACATGGCACACTAAAGGAAATACCACAGGAGAGGTACCAAGACCATATTAGGGGAGTACAGGGGAAGACAAAATTCTGGCTGAGGGTATTAAGGAAAGCTTCTTATATCAGCAGTAGTTGTGTTTAGTGAGACGCGGCTCTGGCAATGAGATGGGAGAGCAGGGTTGGGAAGCTTCTTACTGGAGAATGGCTCAGTAAGAATCTATCCACCGGGCCAGTGGTGTGCTGGAGCTGGCTCACACACTGCATCAGAGCCAGCTGGGCACATCTCTCCCCAACTCTTTGTTCGGTGCCATCATGTTGATAGTTTGAAAGCAGCCATGGTGGGAGTATGTACACCAGGAAAATTGGCCAATGCTACAAATTGCTACTTGAAAGAACTGGCTGTGGGCCAGGTGCAGTGGCTCATGTCTGTAATCCCAGCACTTTGTGAGGCTGAGGTGGGTGGATTGTTTGAGGCCAGTAGTTCCATACCAGCTTGGCCAACATGGCAAAATGCCGTGTCTATTAAAAATACCTAATTAGCCAGGTGTGGTGGCTTGTGCTTGTAATCCCAGCTACTTGGGAGGTTGAGGTAGGAGGATGGCTCGAGCCTGGGAGGCAGAGGTTGCAGTGAGCCATGATCATGCCACCATACTCCAAGTTTGGGTGAAAGAGCAAGATCAAGAAGGTGGGGGGGAGAGAGAGAGAGAGAGAGAGAGAGAGAGAGAAAGAAAGAAGCAGAAGAAGAAAGGAGGAAGGGAGGGAGAGAAGGAAGGAAGGAAGGAAGGAAGGAAGGAAGGAAGGAAGGAAGGAAGGAAGGAAGGAAGGAAGGAAGGAAGGAAGAAAAGAAAGTGGTTGTGAAATATTTACCAGCACACCACTGCACAGAATACACTGAAGGACTGTCTGAACATCCTCAACAGGGGACATGGAAGTTAGAAACCAGACTTGGCCCATTTCCCCCTAGATAGACTCTAGTCTGGGAATATTCTAGAAGGGTCTGGTGAAATTAAGATGATTCATTTAAAGTAGTTCTCAGCCCTGACTGCACATTAGAATCACATGTAAAGATTTAAAAGCCACTGGATGCCCAGCCTCTTCCTCCCAAACCATTAAAAATCAGAATTTTGGGGGGTTGGGGCCCAGGAGTACACAGGTCTTTACCACTTCCAGGTGATTTTTTTTTTTCCAAGAAGCAGTCTCGCCCAGTCGCCCAGGCTGGAGAGCAGTGTCGTGATCTTAGCTCACTGCAACCTCAGCCTCCAGGGTTCAAGCGACTCTCCTGCCTCAGCTTCCCGAGTAGCTGGGATTACAGGCACATGCCACCACATCTGGCTGATTTTTTGTATCTTTAGTAGAGATGGGGTTTCACCATGTTGGACAGACTGGTCTCAAACTCCTGACCTCGTGATCCGCCCACCTTCGCCTACCAAAGTGCCAGGATTAGGCGTGAGCATTGGCCATGGTGCCTGACCTTCCAGGTGATTCTAATTTGTATCTGGCCTGAGAACCACTGCCTTAAGTGATATTCTGCCTTGCCCCCAAATTGGCTGGCTGTGCCCAATTAACCTTTCCCAATGCTGTCAAGGCAAGAACCAAATCTACTGACCCCTTGGGTCTCTAGACCATCATCTTGTACCCTTCCCCTCCAGGCCCCTGGATTCCATTCTTTTCCTGTTTTCAGGGATGCTAGAGTAAGCCAAGGCTACCCCAGGGAAAATCCTTTTCCTAGTTGGCATCTCAGAGTGCTAAGTGTCTGATAGCTCCCAGGGTATCCTGGGAAGTTGTGGCTGGAGTATGTCAAATTAATCCCTGCTGTATCTTCTCCGGGTTGGTTCATGCCTCCAACTCCATTCTCCTTTCCTCATGCTACATTTGAAGATGGCCTGGGCATATTAATTAGTTTTCACTCAGCTTACTTGCTCTTAGTGGAGCAAACATGAGGTAGTATTCAAATATCTTTCTTCAAGAGATGGCAGCCTGGGAGTGAGGCATCCCTGGGCCATTACCATACCCCATTACCACAGAAGCACATAAGGTGGAAAAAGACATCATCAAAAGAATGTCCCAAGGGATATCTTGTGGCCCAGCATGTCTCCTATTCTCATGTTTGAGCTTTATTGCTCTAGTGCTTTCTGTAGGGACAAGTGTTACATTACACATCATGATTATTAAAATCCTATCTAAAATAAAAAGTTGTTTTTGAAGGTTTCTAAGGAACCTGTCCAACCTCTTTGTTTGCCTGCTTTTGATTTCATTTTTACCTGTTGGCAAAAATTTCATTTTTCTGTTGGCAAAAAGTGCATCTGTGTTCCTTTTACTGCGAGCTGCATTTGGCCCATGCTGGGGCCAAGTTGGCTGTCTGGGGATGCCAAAGAGAGGCTCCTGATGAGCGGTGCTATGCTGAGCCAGCTGGGGATGTGCTTGGCCCTCTCTGTGCACAGGATTTTGCATTCGTGCTGTTTTATTACTGGCACTGGGCTATAAGAGGGGAAATTGAAGTGGTCAGACAATTAAGTCAATCAGCCATTCCCACAGCCTCCAGTCAGTAATTCTGCCCATTAGCCATCCAGCCAACCAGCCAGGTAGCTCAGCGGTCAGAATGTGAGGCTGTTAGGCATTCTGTCTGTCCTGAGCTGGCTTGTCAACCAGGGCATGAGTGAGTCAGACTGCTCTGCAGCCAGTCAGCTCATCAGTCAGCCAGCCATTCGGCCTCTACTTTGGTCAAATGGTCTCACATTATATTTGCCAGCCGATGCTATTTTCTGAAAGCTGTCTCCAGCTTCTGAAACCAAATTAGTCACACACGCACACATTCACACTTACCCACCCACGTACCACTCCAGGACATTCTACGTTTGGGTAGCTCTCTATGCGTTTTCCTCAAAGTACTTATCACACCTCGAAATTATATTTATTTGCATGGCTATTTGATTTGGGTTATGTCTTATTTCTTGCTCAGTTGTAATCTCCATGAGGGCAGGAACTAGGTTGGCCCAGTTCCAGAATGAATGGATGCGTCTTTCACTTGATCATGTTCTCCAGGAGGCATCTAGCCACTTTATGGCAGCTTGTGAGGTGGACAAAGAAGGGAACAGGAGCATTTCAGTCAGAGGAAACAGCATAGGTAAAGCTATGGAGATGTGAAGGAACATGAGGAACTGGAAATACTTTGTCATTGCTGGAGTATAAGGTGAGGGACAGTGATGGGAGGGGAGCACCGGTGGAGTTAATGGAAGATTGGGTCCAGGTCCTGAAGGGCTTTGTATGTCATTGGAAGGCAGTTGGATTTTTTTCCTACAAGTGATGAGCTATTGAAGATTTTAAATGACAATGCGACTTGTGCTTTAGAAAGAGCCTTCAGACTTTAGGAGGCTGAGGCGGGTGGATCACTGGAAGTCAGGAGTTCAAGACTAGCCTGGCCAACATGGTGAAACCCTGTCTCTACTGAAAATACAAAAAATAGTCAGGTGTGGTGGCACACACCTGTAATCCCAGCTACTTGAGAAGCTGAGGCAGGAGAATCACTTGAACCCAGGAGGCGGAGGCTGCAGCGAGCGAGACTGTGCCATTGCACTCTAGTGTGGGTGTCAGAGTGAGACTTTGTCTTGAAAAAGAAAGAAAGAAGGAAAGAAGGAAAGAAAGAAAGAAGAAAGAAAGAAAGAAAGAAAGAAAAGAAAAGAAAAGAAAAGAAAAGAAAAGAAAAGAAAAGAAAAGAAAAGAAAAGAAAAGAAAGAAGGAAAGGCTATAGGGGCCACTCAGGGCCAAGGATGGTGGCTCGTGCCTGTAATCTCAGCACTTTGGGAGGCTGAGGTGGGAGGATCACTTGAGGCTAGGAGTTTGAGACCAGCCTGGGAAACATAGTAAGACCATGTCTCTACTACTGCTACTACTACTAGTAGTAATAATAATAATAATAATAAAGTAGAAAGGTTCTTCAGGCAACAATATGGAGGTGAAGTGGCTTCAAGTGGGTAGAAACTAGAAGGAGAAAGGCCAGTCAGGAGGTTATTGGAAGTCTTTGGGTTAGTCTGTCCCAACCTTTTCCATATCATGAGAAATGTCACACTTTATGTGACAAAACATACAGACAAACAAGGCATACATACAAACTAAACGAGGCAGCTTGTGGCCAGAAGCAATAGGACTAAGAAACCGAGAGGCTCAGCATCTCAGCACATTGGCCACCCACTCACGTGTACCTTGAGGAGTTTTGATCTGGGAGGAAGACGATAAGGCCCTGAAATGAAGCAGTGGCGGTAGGGATGGCTGTGATATGAATACTCCTGAGGCAAGCCTAGTGAGCCTTGGGCCCTCGTGGTAATGGTGGTAGCCACCATTTATACTCAAACCTTTGTATCTGCCATCAGTAGCAGGGGGTACAGCAAGAAGGGGTATCTGACTCCCTGTCCCCCAAGTTCATTTCCTTTTCATACTTTTTTTTTATTTTGTTGTATGCCAGTGTGGCCATTCTCTTGTGACTGACAAGCATTCGTTATCTGGAGGTATGAACATCTCCTCTACCCCTTTTCAATAATGACTAAAAAGTAGTACCTCATCTCTGGCCCCTTTCTCACTGGAAAAAAAAAAATAATTGTTCCTCAGGGTACAAAGTGTTCCTTTTTCCTCCTAATGGTATTGCATGAACTCCATAGGAGCATCACTAACTTCTTGCCTATGGGGCAGAGTCCAAATGCCTTATCGTGGTGTGCATTGTAATTGAATGTACAATAACTATGAAAGAATCCAAGTTAGTATTTGATCCAACGCAAGATTGTGTAGTATAGACATAGCACCATACGATTTCTGCAATGGGAAAAGAATTCAAGGGAGTAGACTGAATTCAAGGGGCATGCTGATTTTTGAATCGCCAGCATGGAGGTTAAAGCAGACACCCTGATGGAGAATTGAGGGCTGTAGACTGAGCCTAGCTAGGATATAGCTAGGGTGAGGATGTTGCACATGAAGAGCCAGCCAAAGAGAGGTGAAGATGGTCAGATTACAGAACAAGAACACAGCTCACAGAAACAGAAGCCAAGAGAAGAATTTCCAAAGAAGGTGATCGCTGTTGGCAAAGGTAATAACTTGAGATGTGTGATGAATGAATTGTTTCTAGCTATGAAGAAGTTTCACTTCAGTGGGTGCTGTGGCTCATGCCTATAATCCCAGCACTTTGGGAGGCTAAGGAGGATCACCTGACCCCAGGAGTTCAAGACCATCCTGAGCAACATAGTGGGACCCTGTCTCTGTTTTAAAAAAAAAGGCAAAAAAGAAGTTTCACTTCTAGATCAGGTGGCTAACTATGGTCCATGAGCCAAATCTGACTCACTACCTGTTTCTGTAAATAACATTCTATTAGAACACAGCCATGCCTATTTGTTTACTTGACCGATTATCTGTGGCTATTTCCACACTATATAAAATGGCAGAGTTGTTGTGACCCACAATGCGTAAAATATTTACTCTCTAGCCCTTTATAGAAAATGTGTGTCGACCCCTGGCCTATATGAACTACAAAATTTATCTCAGGCTCTCTGTTGGAATCCTGGGAAAAAGAAAACTGGTGCAACTTTAGCTAACAGCTGAGCTGGTTTGGAATCAGAATTGTGCCCAAGGTAATGGTGATTCAGACAAAGAAGGCTAATCTAGTTAGTGATCAAGTTCTAGCAGGTCTTCATAATGTCCCTTCCTTTTTACTGGACTAGCCACCACCCTAGTGGAGGCCCCAACTACCTGTCTCCTAGACTGTTGCAGTAGGCTCCTCATTTGTCAGAGAAGGACCTCATTTCCCCTGCCTAATTCTCCTGGTTCTTAATACCTGGTCTGGGTGATCCACAGCCCCATGGCTCCCTCTTTAGCTAGTCTTCAGTGGTCTTTATCTGGAAACCATGGCCCTATTCCAAGGAGAATGTCCCCAAGGCTGACCTCAGTCTCACTCAAGCTTAATCAAGCCACAGTTAAAATTATAATGCAGATACTAATAGGTTTTCTTGAAATGGTGCTGATTTTCTTGAATAGCATTGCCTCATCTCTAAACAGTTAACCAGTTAACCCCAGGACTAATCTGACTAATTTAGAGTTAGGAACAGAAGTCAACAATATATGCTAGTATTTCCCAAGGTGGGTTAACAGCAACAACAACACAACAATCTTGTTACTATGAGATGTTCAATAAAAATAGATCTTTGAGGTCAAATAAATTCAGAATACTTAGAATACTAAAGCCTGTCCTTTGTGGTTTCCCAGTACACAACTATATATTAAAAGGTCTTAAGAATTCTCATAGTAAATCTGTCTGCATAGTGTTATTTAACCCAATGTCACAAACATATTTGACCAAGGAACTCTTTTAAGAAACACTAATTAACATCTCGAGGACACAGGGAAATAAAGGAAAGGGGATAGAGCGTGACTTTTTTTTTTTTTTGACATGAAGTCTTACTCTACCACCCACGTTGGAGTGCAGTGGTGTGATCTCAGCTCACTGCAACCTCCACCTCCCTGATTCAAGCGATTCTCCTGCCTCAGCCTCCTGAGTAGCGGGGATTACAGGTGCCTGTCATTTTTTGTATTTTTAGTAGAGACGGGGCTTCACTATGTTGACCAGGCTGGTCTCAAACTCCTGACCTCAGATGATCTGCCTAGCTCAGCCTCCCAAAATGCTGAGATTACAGGTGTGAGCCACTACACCCAGCTGAGCATGACACTCCAAGTTGAGCTTCAGGCCGGAAAGACTTTGGCTCAAAAGGCAGAGTTCCAACTAGATTCCACAGAGATTCCTCTATGTCCAGGGAGGTGTTCTGGGTGTTAAAGGGACATGTGAAGATGAGCAAGACATAGCTCTTGCATCCAAGGGGCTTAGAATTGAGGGTGTTCCAGGCCGTTCTGAAGTCTAACCTAGATTCTTAGCTTTACCCCCGCTCTCCCAGCTGGCCTGTACATCTGCTGAGCCCTGGCAAACACAAATACAGCTACATAGCAGTCACACGAAGTTATATAATTTTAGTCCTTTTCAGCAAAGGTAGTTCATTAAATGTATAATTAAAGGTTGACTTAATTTTGATACCTGGGTAAGAGGTTATTACAAAGAAATTCTCGAATCAGAAGAAACTATTCGTCAAGCCATGTGCCTCAATTTTTGGTTCAGAAAGTATGGTTCCTGTAACTATGCAAGTCGTCTTTTCCTAGCTACCATGCTTCTGGAAATGTATCTGCCTCCCTCCTTCCCATGTCTTCATGTTTATTCCCTTATCTTCTGCAGCCTCTGGTGCTGTTGATGGAGTGGCCCGAAGCCACCAATTTTGCCTGCCTGATCGCGGGGTACTGCCGCCTCCTGCTGGATTCCAGGAAGATGGTCTTCTCCAGGCCTGCCAGCCAGCCCCTTCCACCTCCAATGATCAAGGCAGGTAGGGCTCAACCTCGGTTGGTTTTTCGTGTGTCAGAGGCCCTTTGGACCCTGGAGACACGGAGGGAAGAACTTCTCTGCCTTAGTGTTCACCCCGTGCCCACAGTGCCTGATTTGCCAGTATTCTAGCTGGCATAGCCCAGTGGGAAAGACAGCTGGCCTTCACACGTACCTGTTCTACAAAGGATACCTGTGACAACATTGTGATTGAGTCAGCCAATGAATGTATGATTAAAAGAGCAAACATGATAAATAGAGATGATTAAATAATTGCATTGGATCTAAGGCAAAGCTTTACAGGTGCAGAGAGCTAGAGGATATTTGCAGGTTTTCTGGCTCATATGAAGTGGAGATGAAAATGAGTATTAAGGTGTGAGGAAAAAGAGGTGACTCAAAGAGCAGGTACTCCATGTATTAGACCTAAGGCTCACATAGATGCAGTAAGTGCTCCCCTACCTAGCACCCACAAATCATGAGTGGATCTAAGACTGACACCCAGTAGTTGCACTCCTCACATGCTGAATACTCTCAGTCCACTTGCCCTTGCTGCTTGACTATTTCTTCTTTCTTCAAGGCTGTGGGTTTTCTGAGTAGTCAGATCACACTTTGGGAGGCCAAGGCAGGCAGATCACTTGAGATCAGGAGTGAGACCAGCCTGACCTACATGGTGAAACACTATCTCTACAAAAAAAAAAAAAAGTACAAAAAAATAGGCCAAGCATGGTGGCTTACACCTGTAATCCCAGCACTCTGGGAGGCCAACGTGGGTGGATCACCTGAGGTCAGGAGTTTGAGACAAGCCTGGCCAATATGGTGCCACCCTGTCTCTACAAAAAGTACAAAAGTTAGCCGGGTGTGGTGGTATGTACCTATAGTCCCAGCTGTTTGGGAGGCTGAGGCGGGAGAATTACCTGAACCTAGGAGGCGGAGGTTGCAGTAAGCCGAGATCACACCACTGTACTCCAGCCTGGGTGACAGAGTGAGACTGTCTCAAAAAAAAAAAAATACAAAACATAGCCAGATGTGGTGGTGAGTCCCTGTAATCCCAACTACTTGGGAGTCTGAGACAGGAGAATTGCTTGAACCCAGGAGGCAGAGTTTGCAATGAGCCGAGATCCTGCCGTTGTCCTCCAACCTAGGCAACACAGTGAGACTCCCTCCGAAAAACAAACAAAAACAGTAGTCAGATGAGATATCGATTGAGGTGTTTGAGAGCAGAAACACACTCCTGATGGATGACCCAGACCTAAAGGGCTGTGGACACCCCCGACCCATACACATCTTCTCATCTCTTGTCTCTTCATCACTGTCATCATGACACGGCTGAGTTTACATCTTATGACATTGTCTACAGGAACTAAATGGCAATCTGCCAAACACAGATTTGGGAAAGGAGAGGTGGTCCCAAGGCATATGAAAGAGATTCCACATTTCCATAATTTGGTTGAGGAAGAAATTAAAAAGAAAAGAAAGAAAGAGATTCCACATAGAAAAGGAAAGGAAATGACAGAATAGTGAGAAACCAGGGGGCTGAGTTGCTGCGTGTCTCCAGGTGAACAGCTCTGAAGAGGTGGCCATACTAGCAAACCTACAGATGGCTGAATGATGGAAAAGCCAACATTAGCATTAGCACTGTTACTTCTGGTCTTCCTCTCTCGAATTCCATCCAAGTAAACTCTACCTCATACTGAGCAGGCTAGAGAGGAAGAAAAGGAAAAGGGAAGATAAAGTGAAGAACCTGGAGCCCAGCCAAGGACAAAATATGACAGTGAAGATTATTTAGGGGGAATACATTTTCAAAAGGCACTGCAGGTGGCTCTGTAGTCCCACCCTGTCTAACAAATGGTTATTTGTCATACCATCAACACCCTAGCCAATGCTAGCCCCAAGTATTCCCCTTGCTCTGGGCATAGTGGTACCAAGGGGGCTCTGGGGCTCTGGGGATAGTGGCACCAGGCACAAGAGGGATATGTGCTTCCTGTGTTCCTGTAGTCTCACTGAACACATTCCAACATTCTGTGTTGCTTTTCCAAAGGCAAATCTGTTTCCTTGCATTCTCTACGGGCTAAGCATGGCTTTGGAACACCCCCCTGCCGCCACCTTCCTGGCTCCTGAGAACTGTCTTGGGCCTGCAGAAATATGGGGGCTCAGGTTGCCTCTAGCACAGGGCCACTGTGTCCATGCAGGAGCCAGATGGACCACTGTGATGTCTCTGTTTTTGCAGTATTTCTCCTTCTTGGGGTAGAAATAATCAGCTCAGGGGTAGAGACCTAGAGAAAGTTCTGCTCTTCCTTCCCTATCTCTTCTGGTCAGAAACATGAGAACTTGAACTAGGCATCATCTCCCCAGGTGTATGGTTTAATGCTTGGGCCCCATTTCTTAGATTTGTGAACTACTAGGTGCTGTTAGTGGGTGGAGTGGGGTGGAGTGAGCCTCATGGCTCTACCTGAGTTCACTGAGCTGCCACTGCCCCAGCAAAGTTCTAGGACTTGGTGTGCACATTTTGTCTCATGGCCTCTAAGAAGGGAAGGGCACCACTGAGGAGACCTCTGTTCAGGTTACAGTGAAGGGATTATCAGTTCCTGGTGTTGTAGACTTTTAGGACCAAGGTCCAAAATTGAAATCAATTTCCTACACCAGGCCTTACTTTCAGTCCAGAACAGAAGCCCCAATGCCAACTGTTGTTCCTTAACAAAAGCCAGTAGAGAATAGGCATCCTCCCAACCTCATCTGGGCTTTTCTCCCAGGGTCCAAAGCCACAGCCCACTTAGGTCCTGGTCTCTCAGGAAAGGGAGGGAGAGGTCTGGCCAGCTCTATTCTTGTCCCACAGCAGCTGCTAGTTGTTAGCAAGTCCAACTCAGGGCTCAGCCTATTGGGCCTACAGAATGAAGTTAAAGCAGCAAGTGGGAAAGTGAAAACATCACCTTCCTTCAAGTCTCAGAAACAACAAAAAAAAGAATGGGAACATAGTAGGGAAGAGAGTCCTTCTTGGGCTTTATCTGTAGCTTCACCAAAGGTACTACACTTATTCACTCAACAAACCAAGCACTCATCATGCCAGGTGCAGAAGATGCAACCATGAATAACAGACATGGTCCCTATGATCCTTGCCTTCACATAGCTTACAATCTAGTAGAGGGGAAATATAGACAGATGATTAAAAAGATAAGGCCAATAAGGTAAGTACCTTTGCATTTATATATGAGAGATTCAACAGATACAACAGAACAGCCCCTGGGTTTGAGAGCCCAGGAAGGCTCTTAGCTCAGAGAAAGGCCCAGAAAAATGCCAGTTCTCTGTCTGTAATGAGGTGGTGGGCAACCCAAAGGCAGCTACCATCTTTCTGCAGCCCTGAGCTCCCTGTATCCTCAGGCAATTCAAGAAAAAAGGCTTTGAGGGCTCCAGTTAGGGCCTCAGTTGGAGGAACTCACTCTACATCCTCTACCATTGTTAGAAAACAGTTTGGGCTGGTGAATTAAATATTTTGGTTAATGCTACTATATATCTTATGAGTGGCTTACCAATTTTCATGTAGTTAAAATCCAGCAACATGTACGAAGTACTAAAGTAAGACTGAACATAATAGACTTTGTTTTGGTTGATTCAGAAAGAACATGAGGTTCTTGCAAGGCCTCTAGGTCGTCGTTATATAAACCAGTGATTATTGGACTATAGAAGAGAACAGGATCAAGTACTAGAATGCTGGTTGAGTCAATGTCACACTGACCGTATGTTTTATATATAAAAATAGACTGCATGTTTTCAAACATAATTCCAGTTGAATCACCATCGTGTTCTTTGCAAGCATTTTTTTCTAGTCAGTCTTCTAAGTGACTGAGTACAGAGGGATAGACTAGGGCAGCCCCCTTGGGGAAAGCTGATGAGCAATTTACAACATATTTGCAATCTGGGAGGCATATTGTTCCAGACATCAGCCAGCCGCACCTGGCTTTACTGGCATTTCTAATCTTCTGCCAGGAGGAGATTTGGGCTTCTCCAGGAACATTTTGTCCTCTGATCTGGAAGTCATATTACCAAGTGATGGACAGGGCATTACTTGGCCTGGACAGTCTAGCGCTTAGAGATGTTTCCATCTTGCAGGGAGGGAAGCCACTCTTAGAACTCCAGCCCTTGCCTGAGAGGAGTCACCATCTGCTTATTGGGAATGCTGCTGGGAGCTACCTTTGATGGCAGCTTATCAGCAGACTGGCTATCCTGATTGTTCAGCTGTCTCATAGGTAGTTAGCACCTGGTACATCCCCAGGACCTGTGGACAATGTCTTGGGGTAAAGAGACATCATAAACTTATAGTTCATACTCTTGACTGAGTGCTCCCCTGCAGCACTTATCCTAAGTCTCAGAGGCCTGGATGGAGGGTAATTAAATAATATTTCCCCCACTGATCCAGAGTTCCCTAGATACGGTAAAGCCCGATAAGGCCTGAACCAACCCCACTTATTGAATCCGTGTTTAAAGGGGCAATATGGTTTATGGAAAATTGCAAGAGCTTGAGATCTGAAGTTACACAGACTTGGGTTCCAGTCCCTGTTTTGCCATATCTTAACTAAGTGATTATGACTAAATGCCAGAAACTTAGTCTCAATTTCATCATCTGTAAAATAAGGATAATACTATCATCTACTTCATGAGGAATTTGACAGGACTGTGTGAGATGATACAGCACATAAAGTCCCTTCACAATACAGAGCACCCTTTTTTGCTCTTTTTGTTTGTTTTTTGAGACAGAGTCTCACTCTGTCACCCAGACTGCAGTGCAATGGCCTAATCTCAGCTCACTGTGACCTCTGACTCCTGGATTCAAGCAATTCTCCTGCCTCAGCCTTCAGAGTAGCTGGGACTACAGGCATGTGCCACCATACCTGGCTAATTTTTTGTATTTTGAGTAGAGATGGGGTTTTGCCATGTTGGCCAGGCTGGTCTTGAACTCCTGACCTCAAGTGATCTGCCTACCTTGACCTCCCAAAGTGCTGGGATTACAGGCATGAGTCACCACACCTGGCCATCTTTTTATTTATTAATGCATCTGTCATAGTGTGTGTGAAGTGGTAGCTCATTATGCTTATGATTTAGTTTCCTGATGGCTAATGACGTTGAACATCTTTTCATGGGCTTATTGGCCACTTGTATATCTTCTTTAGTGAAATATCTATTCAAATCATTTGTCCATTTTTAAATTGGACTATTTCACCATAAATGTGAGGGGTTATTTGTGAACTCTGAATTCTACTGCCTTGATCTATATGTCTATTCGTATGCCATCACTATACGGTCTTGATTACTATGGCTTTGTAGTGAATTTTGAAATCAGAAAGAGTGAGTCATCCTGCTTTGTACTTCTTTTTCAAAATTGTTTTGACTATTCTGGGTCTCTTGTGATTCTATATTAATTCTTGAATTAGCTGTCAATTTCGACAAAGTCAGCTGGGATTTTGATAGAGACTGTTGAATCTATAGATCAATTTGGAAAGTACTATCATTATAACAATATTTATTAAGTCTTCCAATCTATAAGCAGAGAATATATTTCCATTTAGTTAAATCTCCCTTAATTTCTTTCATAAATGTCTTATAGTTTTCAGTGTACAAATCTTGCTCCTTTTTTATTTTTCTTCTTTTTTATTTCTTTTTACTTTAAGTTCCAGGATACATGTGCAGAACATGCAGCTTTGCTATATATGTATACGTGTACCAAGGTGGTTTGCTGCTCCTATTGACCCGTCCTCTAAGTTCCCTCCCCTCACCCCCAAGCCCCCAAGAGTAACTGGTGTGTGTTGTTCCCCACACTGTGTCCATGTTTTCTCATCATTCAGCTCCCACTTATGAGTAAGAACATGTGATGTTTCGTTTTCTGTTCCCGTGTTAGTTTGCTGAGGATGATGGTTTTCAGCTTCATCTATGTCCCTACAAAGGACATGAACTCATTCTCTTTTATGGCTGCATAGTATTCCATGGTGTATATGTATCACATTTTCTTTATCCAGTCTATCATTGATGGGCATTTGTGTTGGTTCCATGACTTTGCTCTTGTAAATAGTGCTGCAATAAACCTATGTATGCATGTGTCTTTATAGTAAATTATTTATATTCCTTTGGGTATATATACCCAGTAATGGGATTGCTGGGTCAAATGGTATTTCTGGTCATAAACCCTTCAGGAATTGCCATACTGTCTTCCACAATGGTTGAACTAAACTACACTCCCACCAACGGTGTAAAAGCATTCCTATTTCTCCACAGCCTCACCAGCATATATTGTTTCCTGACTTTTTAGTAATCACCATTCTGACTGGCGTGAGATGGTATCTTATTGTGGTTTTCATTTACATTTTTCTAATGATCAGTGATGGTAAGCTTTTTTTCATGGTTTTTTTTTTTCGCCTCATAAATGTCTTTTTTTTTTTTTTTGAGAAGTGTCTGTTCATATTCTTTGCCCACTTTTTTATGGTTTTTTTCTTGTAAATTTGTTAACGTTTCTTGTAAATTCTGGGTATTAGACCTTTATAAGATGGATATATTGCAAACGATTTCTCCCATTCTGTAGGTTGCATGTTCTCTCTGATGATAGTTTCTTTTGCTGTACAGAAGCTCATTAGTTTAATTAGAGCCCATTTGTCAATTTTGGCTTTTGTTGCAATTGCTTTTAGTGTTTTTCTCAAGAAATCTTTGCACATGCCTATTTCCCAAATGTCCCCCTAGGTTTTCTTCTAGATTTTTTATGGTTTGGGGTTTTACATTTAAGTCTTTAATCGATCTTGAGTTAATTTTTGTATAAGGTGTAAGAAAGGGGTCCAGGTTCAGTTTTCTGCATATGGCTAGCCAGTTTCCCAGCACCATTTATTGAATAGGAGATCCTTAGGATTGTCTTGGCTATACAGGGTCTTCTTTAAGAATGTTGAATATTGGCCTGCAATCTCTCTTTTTTTGTGTGATAGGGTCTCACTCTATTGCCCAGGCTGGTGTGCAGTGGCACAGTCTTGGCTCACTGCTACCTCCGCCTCCCAGGTTCAAGTGATTCTACTGCCTAAACCCCCCGAGTAGCTGGAAGTATAGGCACATGCCACCACACCCGGCTAATTTTTGTATTTTTAATAGAGACAGGATTTCTAGTCGGCCATCTTGACCCCACCTGCTCCTCCTTTTTAAATTTATAGCTAGTTAAATAATAAAAAAGTCAAATTTTAAAAAGACAAATTAGTAAGTAAAATATGGTTTAAATAATAAAAAATAAGTACATTTATAACTATTTTTTTCTTTTTTATGTTATTGTAAATAGAAGGGCTTCCTAATTTTATTTTCAGGTTGTTTGTTGCTAGTGTATAAAAATAGAATTGATTTTTGTATATTGAACTTGTAACCTGCAAGAGATAGTTTTATTTTTTTCCTTTCTAATCTGGATGTCTTATATTTCCTAATTGCCCCAGCTAGAACTTTCACTTATATATAGTGTTGAATGGAAGTGGTGAGACTATCTGGACAGACCCCAGACTTAAAAAGAAAAAAGAAATGGTGAGAATGGACATTCTGATCTTCTTCCTGATCTAAGCTTTTATCCTTTCATTTGAATCAAGTATGATGTTAGCTGTGAGTTTTATATAGATAACCTTTATCATATTGAGGAAGTTCCCTTTTATTTCTAGTTTATTGAGTGTTTTTTCATGAAAGGGTGGTAGATTTACGTTTTTATTTATGTTTTTGTGCATCTGTTGAGATGATCATGTAGTTTTTTATCCTCTAGTCTATTAACATGGTGTCTTATATTGATTTTTTGGATGTTAAAGCAACCTTGCATTACTGCAATAAATCCCACTTGGTCATGGTGTATAATTCTATTTATATGTTGCTGGATTCACTTTGTTAGTATTTATACACCACTGGGTCATGGTGTATAATTCTTTTTAGATGTTGCTGAATTCAGTTTGCTGGTATTTTGCTGAGGAACTTAGTGTCTGTATTCATGAAAGACATTGGTCTGTAGTTTTCTTATGACATCTTTGTCTGGTTTTGCTTTAAGATAGTACTGGCCTCATACAATGAGTTAAGAAGTGTTCTCTTCCCTTGTTTTTTGGAAGGGTTTGTGAAGGATTGGTATAAGTGCTTCTTTCAGCATTTGGTAAAATCCACTAGTGAAGTCATCTGGGTCTGGGCTTTTTTGGGGGTGAGGGAGGATTTTTAATTCTGATCTCAATTTCTTTTCCCATTATTGTCTATTCAGATTTTCTGTCTTCTTGAATCAGTTTTGGCAAATTGTATATTTCTTTTTTTTTTTTTTTTTTTGGAGATAGCGTTTAGCTCTTGTTGTCCAGGCGGGAGTACAATGACAGAATCTCGACTCACTGCAACCTCCACCTCCTAGGTTTAAACAATTCTGCCTCAGCCTCCTGAGTACCTGGAATTACAAATATGTGCCACCATGGCTGGCTAATTTTTTGTATTTAGTAGAGACGGGGTTTCACCATGTTGGTTGGGCTGGTCTTGAACTTCTGATCTCAGGTGATCCACCCGCCTCAGCCTTTCAAAGTACTGGGATTAGAGGCGTGAGCCACTGTGCCTGGCCCAAATCATATATTTCTTTTTTTTAGACAGAGTTTCGCTCTTGTTACCCAGGCTGGAGTGCAATGGCGCGATCTCGGCTCACCGCAATCTCCACCTCCTGGGTTCAGGCAATTCTCCTGCCTCAGCCTCCCGAGTAGCTGGGATTACAGGCACACGCCACCATGCCCAGCTAATTTTTTGTATTTTTAGTAGAGACGGGGTTTCACCATGTTGACCAGGATGGTCTCGATCTCTTGACCTCGTGATCCACCCGCCTCGGCCTCCCAAAGTGCTGGGAATACAGGCTTGAGCCACCGCGCCCGGCCCCAAATTGTATATTTCTAAGAATCTGTTCATATTATTTAGGCTATCCAGTTGTTATAAACTTATTCATCATATTCTCTTATAATCAATTCCATATCTGTAGGGTCAGCAGTGATATTCTTTCTTTCATTCCTGATTTTAATAATTTGAGTCTTCTCTTTTTTGTTTGATCTTTTCAACTAAAGGTTTGTTGATGGTACTGACCTGTTCAAAGCACCAACTTTTAGTTTCATTGATTTTCCCTATTGTTTTTCTATCCTCTATGAATTTCCTTCTGCTTGCTTTGGGTTGTTTGCTATTCTTTTTCTGCCTTTATTTTTGTTTTGCGTTTAATTTTTGTATGTACATAGTAGGCTTATATATTTATGGGGCACGTGAGATGTTTTCAGATAGGCATGCAATGTGAAGTAATCACATCATGGAGAATGGGGAATCCATCCTCTCAAGCATTTATCCTTTCTTTGTGTTACAAACAATCCAATTATACTCTTTTAGTTATTTTATGTTATTTTTATTTCAATGATTTTTAGGGAACAGGTGGTGTTTGGTTACATGGATAAATTCTTCAGTGATTTCTGAGATTTTGGTGTACCCAACACCTGAGCAGTATACCCTGTGCCCAATGTGTAACTTTTTATCTCTTACCCCCCCACCCTTCCCCCCAAGTCCCCAAGGTCCATCCTATCATTTTTATGCCTTTGCATCCTCATAGCTTAGCTCCCACTTACAAGTGAGAACATACAATGTTTGGTTTTCCATTCCTGAGCTACTTCACTTAGAATAATAGTCTCCAACTTCATCCAGGTTGCTGCAAATGCCATTATTTCACTGCTTTTTATGGCTGAGTAGTATTCCATTGTTTGTGTTTACCACGTTTTACTCTACAGTCATACCACCCTGAATGTACCCAGTCTCATCCATACACACACACACACACACACACACACACACACACACCATATTTTCTTTTTTAAATTTTTTAAAATATTTATTAATTTTTTTGAGATGGAATCTCACTCTGTTGCCCAGGCTGGAGTGAAGTGGTGCAATCTCGGCTCCAAAAGTGCTGGAATTACAGATATGAGCCACTGTGCCCAGCTGTACCACATTTTCTTTATCTACTTGTTGATTGATTGGCATTTGGGCAGGTTCCATATTTTTGCAATTGTGAATTGTGCTGCTATAAATGTGCATGTGCAAGTGTCTTTTTCATATAATGACTTCTTTTCCTCTGATTAGATACCCAGTAGTGGGGTTGCTGGATCAAATGGTAGATCTACTTTTAGTTTTTCAAGGAATCCCCATACTGTTTTCCAGAGTGGTTGTACTAGTTTACATTCCTACTAGCAGTGTAAAAGTGTTCTATTTTCACCACACCCACACCAACATCTATCATTTTTTTATTTTTAAATTATGATCATTCTTGTAGGAGTAAGGTGGTATTGCATTGTAATTTTGCTTTGCATTTCCCTGATTATTAGTGATGTTAGCATTTTTCCATATGCTCATTGGCCATCTGTGTATCTCCTTTTGAGAATTGTCTATTCATATCCTTAGCCAGCTTTTTGATGGGATTGTTTGGTTTTTTTCTTTGCTGATTTATTTGAGCTCCTTGTAAATTCTGGATATTAGTCCTTTGTAGGATGCATGGGTTGCAAAGATTTTCTCCCACTCTGAGGGTTGTCTGTTTACCCTGCTGATTATTTATTTTGCTGTGCAGAAGCTTTTTTGTTTAATTAAGTCCCATTTATTTATTTTTGTTTTTGTTGCATTTGCTTTTTGGTTCTCAGTCATAAAGTCTTTGCTTAAGCCAGTGTCCTGAAGACTTTTTCCAGTATTATCTTCTGGAATTTTTATGGTTTGGGGTCTCAGATTTAAGTCTTTGATCCATCTCAAGTTGATTTATATATAAGGTGAGAGATGAGGATCCAGTTTCATTCTTCTACATGTGGCTTGCCAATTATTCCGGCACCATTTGTTGAATAGGGTGTTCTTTCCCCACTTTGTTTTTGTTTGCTTTGTCCAAGATCAGTTGGCTGTATTTGGCTTTATTTCTGGGTTCTCTATTCTGTTCTATTGCTCTATGTACCTACTTTTATACTAGTACCATGCCTTGTAGTATAGTTTGAAGTCTGGTAATGTGATGCCTCGAGATTTGTTCTTTTTGCCTAGGATTACTTTGGCTATGCAGGCTCTTTGTTCGTTCCATATACATTTTAGGATGGTCTTTTATAGTTCTCTGAAGAATGGTGATGGTGTTTTGATGGGAATTGCACTGAATTTGCGGATTGCTTTTGGCAGTATGTGCATTTCCACAATATTGATTGTGCCCATCCATGAGCATGGGCTGTGTTTTCATTTGTTTGTGTCATCTATGATTTCTTTCAGCAGTGTTTTATAGTTTTCCTTGTAGAGGTATTTTACCTCCTTGGCTAGGTATATTCCTAAGTATTTTAATTTTTTACAGCTATTATAAGAGGGGTTGAGTTCTTGATTTGATCCTCATCATGGTCACTGTGTTGGTGTATAGCAATGCTACTGATTTGTGTACGTTGATTTTGTATCCTGGAACTTTATTGAACTCATCTATCAGATCTAGGAGCTTTTTGGATGAGTCTTCAGAGTTTTCTAGGTATATGATCTTATCATCGGTGAACAGTGACAATTCGACTTCCTCTTTACTGATTTGGATGCCCTTTATTTCTTTCTCTTGTCTGATCACTCTGGCCCTTTTAGTTATTTTTAAATGTACAATTACGTTATGATTGACTATAGTCACTCTATTGTGTTATCAAATAGTAGGTCTTATTCATTCTTTCTATTTAGTTTGCTCTTCTTTTTCTGGTTTCTTAAGGTGAAGTGGAAGTTTATGGTAATTCATATGAAATCTTTCTTCTTTTTTAACTTAGGCACTTTCAGCTATAGATTTCCCCTTTAAGAACTATTGTAGGCCTGGCATGGTGGCTCACTCCTGTGATCCCAGCACTTTGGGAGCCAAGGTGGGTGGATCACTTGATGTCAGGAGTTTGAGACCAACCTGACCAACATAGTGAAACCCCATCTCTAGTAAAAATACAAAATTAGCCGGGCATAGTGGTGCACACCTGTAATGCCTGCTACTTGGGAGGCTGAGGCAGGAGAATCTCTTGAACCCAGGTGGCAGAGGTTGCAGTGGGCTGAGATTGCACCACTGCACTCCAGCCTAGGCAACAAGAGTGAAACTTCGTTTCAAATAAATAAATACATACATACATACATACTTTAGCTAGATCCCATAAATTGTGGTATGCTGTATTTTCATTTTTATTCATCTCAAAGTATTTTCAAATTTCTCCTGTGAGTCCTTCCTTGACACCTTGGTTATTTAAGAGTGTTTTGGCTGAGCACAGCGGCTCATGCCTGTAATCCCAGCACTTTGGGAGGCCGAGGCAGGCAGATAACTTGAGACCAGAAGTTTGAGACCAGCCTGGCCAACATGGTGAAACCCCATGTTTACCAAAAATACAAAACTTAGCTGGGCATGGTGGCAGGTACCTGTAATCCCAGCTACTTGGGAGGCTGAGGTGGGAGGATCACTTGAGCCCAAGAGATGGAGGTTGCAGTGAGCCAAGATCGCACCACTACCCTCCAGCCTGGGTGACAGAGCAAGACCCTGTATCAAAAAAAATTCTAAAGGAGAGTTTTGTTTAATTTCTACTTGTGAATTTCGAAGACTCCCTTCTGTTATTGAATTCTAATTTAATTATGTTGTGCTCAGAAAATATATTTTGTATGATTTTATTCCTTTTAAGTCTACTAAGATTTATTTACACCTTCACAATAGTGTTCCATATGCACTTAAGAAGAATGTCTATTCTGCTACTGTCAGGTAGACAGTTCTACAGTTTTTGGTTAGGTCTATTTTTATTTATAGTATTGTTCAGGTCCTCTGTTTACTTGTTGATATTCTGCTTAGTTGTTTTATCCATTATTGAAAGTGGAGTATTGGCCAGATGGGGTGGCTCATGCCTGTAATCCCTGCACTTTGGAAGGCCAGGGCAGGTGGATCATTTAAGGTCAGGAGTTTGAGACCAACCTGGCCAACATGGTGAAACCCTATTTCTAACAAAAACACAAAAAATTAGCCGGGTGTGGTGGCAGGTGCCTGTAATCCCAGATACTCAGGAGGCTGAGGCAGGAGAATCACCTGAACCCAGGAAGCAGAGGTTGCAGTGAGCTGAGATCATCACACCACTGCACTCTAGCCAGGGCAACAGGGTGAGACTCCATCTCAGGGATTTAAAAAAAAAAGCAAGCAAAGAGAGCGGAATATTGAAGTCTCCTACTACTGTTGCTGAATTGTGTATTTTTCCCTTCAATTCTATCAGTTTTTTCTTCCTGTATGTGGGGGTTTTGTTGCTAGGTGCCAGTGCTGTGGTTTTGTCATAGGTCTGAGCTCTAGTGAAAGACAACACTGGCACACTGACTCTGTCAAACTGGAGTTTGAGAGGCATTTTGAAGTCTTGTTTTCCAGCATCTTGACCACCATGATGAGCTTTAAGGGTAATGGCTAAAAACACAGGTTTCGAAGTCCTTCAGACCTAGGCTCAAATCCAGTCTACTACTCGGTCTGTGTAACCTTAGGTGAGTCAGTTTCTTTCTCCGTAAAATGGGGATGATAATAACTACCTCATTGGGTTGTTATGAAGATTAAGTAGGATCATGTATATTAGGACCTGGGCCTAACTTAGTGCTTGTTTGTCATCTTTCTGGCTGTAGTCTGAGTATATTCTCATAGATAACATGGGGAAGGACTCCAAAAACAGTGAGAGAAGCTATTCACAGATAAAGCATTTGCTATAGATAATTCTCAGATGCACACACCTACCATCATTAAGAGTGGCTGCTGAGAGCATTTGCCACATGTATGTGTGGCAGGTAGGGCTGGCCCTTCATGAATACAGAAAGGAATAAAATTTGAAGAATTATAAGAATGCTTCCCCTGCCCTCCTGTCGCATATGACATCCCAGCTATCTCTCATATACTTTACACATTCAGATCCTGGAATTCTGCTATATGGCATTATTCTTTTAGGATCCCTCCATGAACAGGCCTCTTTGAAATGCAAACTCTTCGGCATTCTATGTAGTCTGTTTAACAGGTTCCGACTAAAGCATTAGTAACTTGTCAGATCTATTTCCTTCTGCTAGAAGAGATTCAAGATAACAGGAACAACAGAGCACTTGTGGTTGGAAAACCTCTGAAAAGGGGTGGGGGCAGGGGCAGGAACAGTTCCAATGGGGACATACGTTTACTGCTGACTCGCAGACCAGGAGTTTCCATGTAAGAGTCCAGCTACGCCCGGATACCAGGCCCTAAACTAAGGTGTTCACTCCCACCCTTACCATACCCCATGCCTTTTACCATTTCAGAGGTGATGGGGCCATTAGCAGCTCAGGTTATTAGACTCTACTCACTCTACTTTCAGGGTCAGCAGTAGCATAGCTTGTCAACTTCCCTACCCCTAATCTCTGGCAGCCAGGTAATGCTTTATCTTGGGACCTGCCACTTGGTCGTGCTGCGGAGACATGAGCCAGAGATGGCAAGAAAGCTCAGTCACATTCCTCAGCACCAGGCTCATCTGCTGATTCTCTTTCTGGGTTTAGATTACATGCACAGCGCCCACCGCCCTGTCACTGGGGGCCACCTGGGGAAAAAGGAGAGTAGTTATGTGGGCAGCGTGGGCACCAGCCCCAGGAAATCGAGCCGCTGCACTCCCCCGCCTGCCGACTCTGAGCTTGTCAGCTTCTGCTACCTCCATATGCGGGAACAAAGGAAGGAGCAGGAAAGCCGGACAGATGTCAACGAGAACCTAATATTCTTTGAGGAGACCAGGCCCCGGACCAAGTCTGACCCCACATCCAAAAGCTCTGGCCAAGGTTATGAGGTAGTCCCCGATGACTTTGATGCAGCTAGCCTAGACCACGAGCCTTGTGCCAGCAGGGCCCGGTCCTACACCTTGGACAATTCCCTTGGGGCTGAAGCCCTGAATTTCTACTGTGACTCTTGCAAAGCAAAACTCCAGGAGCAGCTGGGCCCTCGCAAAGGTGGGAAGCCTGGCTCCTCTCGTGACAATATAGTAGATTTGATGTCCCTCCCACCACCTGGGAGTGAGGAGGAGGAGGAGGAGGAAGATGAGACAACTTCTCTGTTGCCTGCCATTGCTGCCCCACCCCCTGGTTTCCGAGACAACAGCTCTGATGAGGATGACCCCAAGCGCCGGGCTGTCCAGAGCCAGGAGCAAGGACGCCACCTGCGTGGGCTTCTTTACGATGAGATTCCAGTGACATTGATTGACAGTGTGCAGACCCGGACAGTTCGAGATCATGCCCAGGAGCTAGATGATGCCCTGGTGTCCACTCTGCAGGCTCTGGAAGCCCTGGCTGCATCCGAGGATGGACCACACCCACCACCCCCACAGGCTGCAGGTAATGACCCATTCCTTCTCTTTCTTTCCTCTCCCTTCTCCTGTCCAGGAAGGGCCAGTAGGTAACATTTTTGTCTTCACAAGTAGATGTTAGAGTCACTGAGATATGTCAGGGAAGTGGATGGACCAAACAAAGGTTGTTTAGATAGGGTCAGAGGAGCATCCATGTTACAGTAGGGAGCAGCTGCTCAGCTCTAGCTAGAGTTCTGGCTCTCACCATTGCATCTCTTTGGAAATGCCTTACAGATAGATTGCAAGGATTGGGGTGATGACAACTAGGGATGCAAGCCAGGTTGGGGGATCAGAGAAAAACTGTGAGAGATGTAGAAGACAGGCGAAGAACATCCAGCATGCACATGATTGAAAGTAAAGCGAAACTACCAACTTGCTACCTAGTGAACTGGGACCCGGGGAGCCAAGGACCATCACTGTTCACTGCTGAGGTCTTTATCCTGTCTAAGAACATGGGCTCTGAATCAGATCCACCCAAGTCCTGGTTTCTTCAATCATTGTCAGTGTAACCTTTGGCAAGGCACTTACTCTCTCTGAGCCTCATTTTTGTCATCTTAAATGAGTTTTATAACAGTAGTTCTATCACATGGGGTTGTCATAAGGATTGAATGAAATCATTCATGCAAAGCACGTAAGCACTGCCTAGCACACAGTAAGGCCTCAGTAAGTGGTCGCTATTGTTGCAACATATTAGTTAGTAGGAGAATCGTACAACATGCATGCTGTTCCCTGTTACAGACACACGTACATCCATCTTGTGGACAAACTCATATTAGACATGTACCCATAGTCACACAAATGTCCCTCCATACATATACGCCTTAAAAAAAAAAGAGAAGAGGGCTGGGCGCAGCGGCTCACATCTGTAATCCTAGCACTTTGGGAGGCTGAGGTGGGTGGATCACTTGAGGCCAGGAGTTCAAGATTAGCCTGGCCAACATGGTGAAATCCTGTCTCTACTAAAAAGAGAAAAAGCACCTGGGTGTGCTGTTTTCTCAGCTACTCAGGAGGCTGAGGCAAGAGAATCACTTGAACCTGGGAGGTGGAGATTGAAGTGAGCCAAGATTTCACCACCCTACTCCAGCCTGGGTGACAGAGTGAGACTCCATCTCAAAAGAAAAAAAAAGAGAAGAGGTAAATGACACAGCAACAGAAAAAGAATAGGGAGGAATAGGGACCATGAGAAAGCATGTGAGGCAGGGAAAAGTGTAGACAGGGAGGGTAAAGGGATTGGGGTCTGAGGGAACCTGCCTTTTCTGTGTGTGAGGACACCCTTGACATTGGGCAGCCCCCGTGTATTTGGCCCCCAGAGCTGGCATTTCTCTTTGCTCAAGTCTGGAGAGAGTGCTAGCTGCTCCCAGGCTTGAGTCCCATGTGGCTGCTGGAGAGCAGACAAGCTCAGCTAAATGGCCTCAGCTGCAATGACTGTAGGCCGGCCTGGCCAGATGAGGAGGGATAGAGAGGGGCCTCTCTTTGCCAGCCCCCTTTAGGATAATTAACAAAAATGTCCTAGCTGTTGAATCTAAAAATAGTTGTGATTAGCATGGTGTTTTGCATGTGATTTGCATGGTAATTTGCCATCAAACTGCCCAGATCCCCTCTCCACCTCTTTTGTTTCTGTTTTGGATTCCAGTCTTTCACCCCCTTCTTACAGCTTTCCCCTCTTTGTCCCCTCCCCTCCACTCCGCCCACCTTCAGCCCTGCATTCTCACCAGGCCTGACTGGTTTTCTCCAGCTGGAAATACTGCTGGCTAACCTTGGCCTCCATGCACTCTCTAAAGAGTCAGCCCTCCGTATCTGAGGGTTCTGCATCCGATGATTCAACCAACCACAGATCAAAAATATTCGAAAAAAAAGAAATATGTCTATACTGAACATCTACAGATTTTTCTTGTCACTACTCCCTAACAAAACAGTATAACAACTGTACGTAGCATATACGTTGTATTAGGTATTATAAGTAATCCAGAGAGGATTTAAAGTACGTGGGAAGATGTACATAGGTTACATGCAAATACTGTGCCATTTCATATCAGGGACTTGAGCATCTGCAAGTTTTGGAATCTTCGGGAGTCCTAGAGCCAATCTCCCATGGATACCGAGGGACAACCGTGTAGAGCTGGAAAAGAACTTGATTTCAGTAAGCGTAACAAGCCCTATCCCTGTTCCTCCAGGTCTGATTGTGCTGGCCACAATCACTCCTGAATCATCGCTGGACTCGGGTCATGAAACCAACTCTTCAGAGCTCACGGACATGTCAGAGATGATGTCAGCCATGAAACAGCACCAGAACACCACCTACTTCCTGGCCCAGCACCTCAACAAGGACAGCCTCCTTGCCCGCAAGGACCTGCCCTTCCGGATCCAGAGCTGTGCAGCCCAGGCTGTTCTCACGGCTCCTTACTCTCTCGGGCGCCCAGATCCCAACCAATCTCTCCAGCCGGTTGCCACAGGCCAGAGTTCTGGCCCGCCCGGCGCCCGGAGGAAGCTACCCCAGTCAGAGGGCCAGGCACAGGGAGAACGAACATACTCCTTGGCAGTGCACCCAGCACTGTCCCCACAGCTTAGTGAACAGAAGAATCTGAGCCTGCTGTCCCCAGTTCCTGAGGACAAAGGGCCTGGCCACACTAGGGCAGGCCTAGAGATGTCACTGAGAACGGCTACATCATCCCTCAGTGAAGAGCAGGTCTCTGAGCTGAGAGAGAACCTGCCCAAGGAGGTCAGGTTGAGCCCCAAGCTTATCCTGGACCCAAAGGGCAGTGTGACCCCAGCCATCATCTCGGCAGCCCTACAGCAGGTGGTTCACAGTAAGAGTCTTGTCACTCCTGGTGGGGCTTTGGGAAATGCCCCCAGCAGGGGTGAGAGAAGGCTGGAGGCCGGCATGGGGAGACCAGAGGTTAGCATGATGAGCAGCAATGCCAATAAGAATTTGAAGTTCAAAATGAGCCCCAGTGCTCCAGAGACCTCACGGAATTCTCAGCCTCAGCTGGGCACAGAGGTCTCTTCCAGCTCCAGAGCACCCACAGGCAGCCGGGCTGACAGCCTGCACCTCTCCCCACAGGAGGACAGGCTGCCTGTTCAAAGTTTCCCTCCCAAAAGCTATCTTTTTCGAGCAAGCCGAGAGTCAGTGGGCAAGCAAGCTACAGGAGAGGTGGCAGGCAAAGGTGGGCCAGAGGGTGGTAAGCCCATCCTACAGAAGCAGGGCACCATCTCCAGCCAAGGGGAGAAGGCACAACTGGAAAGCACACCCAAAAGCAGCAAGCTTGAAGAGACCGGCCTGGTTCCCCGAGCTAGCTACCCTATGGCTCTGCAGAGCCCCAGCTGCCATTCGAGAAGCCACAGCCCCAGCTGCCAGCCCCGTGGCCATAGCCCCATCAGCCAGTCTCGAGGCCAGAGCCCCAGCTGCCAACCTCGAGGCCAGAGCCCATTGAGGTCTCAGGCTGCCAGCCGGCAGGTGAGCACTATGCCCTCTAGGAAGCTTGAAACAACCCTCAATGGAGCCCACTCGACCTCTGAAGGCCCTGCAAAGCCCAAGTCATCCCGAGGTCCTTTCCGGCTACGCAATTTATTCTCTGCCACCTTTCCAACCCGCCAGAAGAAGGAGACAGATGAACGGCAGGCCCAGCTGCAGAAGGTAAAGCAGTATGAGCTGGAGTTCCTTGAGGAACTTCTAAAACCACCAAGCCAGGGGGAGCTGCCAGGCACTGAGTACCTGCAACCTCCAGCGCCTGGCCGCTGTAGCTGCCAGCTCCGCAGCAGCCCTGTGCAGCAGGGGCCTGGCATGTCCCGCGAGCAGAGGCGCAGCTGTGACTGCAAGCGCATCTGCCGGGGGGGCCGGCCACAAGCCGCCCAGACACCAGTGCCCAGCCTCCGGGGTAGGGAAAGGGACAGAGTCCTCCCTACCCAGAGGCAGCCAGAGGCTAGCCCAGGCATGAGCCTCAGCAGCCCCATCAATGTCCGGCGCATTCGTTCTACCAGCCTGGAATCCCGAGAGTGTCGATCAGACCCCGAGAGTGGTGTTTCGTGCCTGACCACGTGTGCCTCAGGGGGCGAGTGTCTGGGAGCTCCCAATTACAGGAAACTGATGCGCCGCTACAGTATCAGTGAGCTGGACCAGGGTGACAGGGCCTCACTGACCTCGGATGTCTACCCACATCTGCCCCTGGGCATGCTGCCCAGGGAGGCCAAGGAGGTAGAGGCAAGCCTTCCCCTAACCTTGGGTCCCAAAAGCAGGTCTCTGGAGTCACCAACCCTGGGAGACCCCTCCTATGTCCAGGTTGCCCCGGAGACCAAAGGCCCCAGACAGATGGCCGTGTTCTCACTGCCCGAGGAGGTGTACCGGAAGCCTGCCGATCTAGACGAGGACAGTGAGAGCAGCAAGTGCTGCTCCATTCGCTACTGCTTCTATTACCGCAAGTGTGACATGGCAGATGATGCCAGTGATGGCAAGGATGAGCTCTCCTACTCAATCCCCATGAAGATCTTGCCCGGCATGAAGTTGGATGAGCAGGTGGTACCTGTGGTGAGCAGGACCCTGCAGGTGCTGGATGCTGCCACCTGCAGCAGCAGCAGCCCTGAGGCCTCCCGCACTCAGGAGATTGACCTCCGTGTGTCCACCTTTGAGGGGAGCCTGGCCAAGATCAACGCTCTGAGGGCCCATGCCTATGGCCTCCCTGATGGCTTCCTGGCTGCCCGACTGGACACCAATGAGCTGCTGACAGTCCTGCGGCAGTGTGTGGCCAGCCCTGAGGCCCGTGCCCCCAAACCCTATGTCTCTCAGATCTCTGAGTATAAGCTCGAGCTAGCTCTCAAGTTCAAGGAGCTCCGGGCCTCCTGCCGCCGTGTGGCCAATGTGGACAAGAGCCCGACTCACATGCTGGCAGCCATCACGGGCAGCTTCCAGGTGCTGAGCAGCCTCATTGAGACCTTCGTGCGGCTGGTCTTCATCGTGCGCTCCGAGGCCCAGCGCCAAGAGCTGCTGGCCAAGGTAGAAGAGGTGGTGAGGAACTACACCTTCCTGTTGCGTGCAGCTGAGGAGTCCACAGCCCGGAACCTTAACCAGCAGCAGCAGCAGCAACAGCAGCAGCAGCAACAGCAGCAGCAACAACAGCAGCAGCAGCAGCAGCAGACGGCAGCAGCTGCAGGGGCAGCCACGGAGCACCCACCAGGCTCCCCAACCTCGGCGACTGTTATGAGCACATTCACCCACTCCTTAAAAACCCTTATTAAGTAGGGCATCTGCCCACACCTGTCCCCCTTCCCCAACCACGGCCCCAGGTTTGAGCTTCTTTGCGGTCCTTGCATCTTGTGGTGAGTGTGTGTGTCTGGTGGGCTAGTCAGGGTCCAAGAGCCCATCAGTCTCCAGGGAGTGGAAACTCCCTTGATTGAGGCTCTCTCTTAAGGGCTGCAGGCTTAGCTGCCGCCCTGGGTGTCCTCACCCCTTCCCCCGGCATCTGCGCCTCACTGTGAGGGCAAAGGCCCCTTGTCACTCTTCTCACAGCAGAGCTGTATTTTATCTCTTCTCTGGGGCTGAGAGGTGACATCAGGCTCACTTCCTGCTCAATCCATGTTGGGCGCTGGGGGAGCCAAGGCCTGCAAGCAGACCCTCAGGCCTTGAGCTCCTCGTGGCATCAGCTAGCCTGCTGGGAGCAGTGGCAGTAGCAGCAGGCCACAGCGCCAAGTCGAGGAGAGAGGGCGCTCGGTCCAGATGTGCCCAACCACCCTGGGCGCACACTCAACTGGTAGGTGCCACCCTGAGGCCTGAACCTGGGTGAGATACCTGCAGAAAACAGCTGCACTAGGCTGTTTGCAGCCACCCAACAGGCTGGCAGCCTGGGGAGCCCTCACCTCCAGGTCCAGTAGCTCCACACCAGCCATCCCCAAAGTGCCCTGCCCCTCACTGATGGGCAGGGCAGCTCAGTCCACTAGGGAGCAAGCATCTGGGATCACCCCACTCGTTTTGGGTAAGGTACCTGGTAAAAACGTCTGCCTGGGGAGACCCAGTGGCAGGCCTAGGAGCCCGCCTGGCCCAGCCCAGCCCAGCGCAGGGCTGTTGCTACAGGCGTGAGGCTCCTCTCTTAACATCTCTCTACCAGACAGACTGTCCTTAGGAGTTTGACTTAGCTGTGGATTGGGGAGGGGGGTGGGGGGAGGGGGGAAGGGGATAGGGGTGGGAGGGGTGTTGATGACTATATCTTAAACTTCTGGAAGCTATCGTGATATGTTAATCCTGAGTATATGCTTTTGGCTGTGTATTGACCCTGTGGATTTGTCTCTCTAAGAAAAGAAGCTGAGCGCCTTACCCGGTGCAGTCCTGCACCTCTTTCTCCCTCTCTGGAGCCATCTGGAAGGGAATTCACACTGTTTAACATCCACCTTGACACACGCCTCCTATTGCCACCACCGCTGCCGCTGCCACCGCTGCCGCTGCCGCCGCTGCCGCCACCACCACCACCGCTGACACCGCTGCCAACCCTCCCCCACCCCACCCCACCCCCGCAACCTTCCTGGGAGTGAAGACACGGAGTCCCTACCAACTGTCCCACTGTAGGGAACAAAGAAAGCCAATGTTTCTTCTGTATAGATTGCTTCTCGTCCACCTCTCCATATCTCCCCATTTCCCATACCCTCGTGCCCTGCGTTTGCCTCTCTTTCATCACTGTGTGAGAGGCCCATGTGAAATCTTTCATTCTGATGTGAGTTTTATAAAGATGTACACTGTGCTTAACCTCTGCCCATCCTTGGTAGCCCCTAGTGCAATAAAGTCTCCCTGAGTGGTGAGTTCTCCCCGCAAGGAGGAGGGGAGCTCCTTCTGCAGAAGCTAGCCCCTCACTTCCTTGCTTCTCCTCCCCCAGGACCAAGTTGTTGAATGGGCCAGAGATGCCGCCAGTGGGGAATCCTTTCCCCTCAGCCACTGCAAGCTGGAGTGCTGACGTGGTCTTCTTCTTCTCCCACCTTCGCCACTCAGCCCCTGCCTGTGTCATTTCACCGCCATCTTTCACCTCTCCCTCAGCCTCACAGAAAGGAAACATTTTCTAATGTCTGTATATAGTATATATACTACATAAAATATATAAATTATATATATATACTAATTTATGTCATGTTTTTCAAGCAAGAGTGATTAAATCTATTCATCCTACTATCCCAATAAGTCTTTGCAGTGCCTCTTTGTGGGTGTCCTTGTGTCCTTGAATTGTTGGTTGGTGGTGGCCCTTTGTGTGCTCCTCCTGGGCCCCTGCTCCCATGTACTGGGCCCTGGTGGGTGATGAGAGCTAAGAACCCTGTTCCTGCCACCTCCCCAAGATGCAGGGGATCCCCTTTACTCCTCTTTGAAGCCTCCTGTTTCTCACAGGAGTTGGAAGTTGTCTACCTCTTTCTCTTGACAGGGCCTCTGGCTCACCTGGCCACCATGGCTGTGACCTCATAGCTGAAAGGTTGGAGGGGGGGCATGTGAAGAAACACAGTGTGCTGTGTGCCTAGCATATCAGATGGCCTGAGAATTAGGATTTTAGGCCAACCCTCAGACTAGAGTTGGGAAATGGGGCCTCTCCATCTGAACCGTGCCTTCTTGTTCTCAGAGTGCAGCCCGACTGCCTCACAGTTTAGGCTATGGAGTCCCTTGCAACAGCCTCCGGCCATGTAGTTGGGTGGGAGGGATTGTTTCATAGGATGGGAGCATCAGGACCTTAATCAGGGCTAATTCTTCTGGCTCTTCAGTGTTACCCAAGGGTGAGAAATTATTTTGTTTCTCCTGTTTCCTAATATTCTTCTGGTACTTACGGGTCTCCACTAGCCTATGAGGCATCTTTGTCCAAATTAGAAAAAGATTCTCCCTGCTGCCCATGAAACCCTCTGTGTGATGGGCACATGGCTTGATAATTTCAGCCCTGCCCAGCCCCCTTGCCTCATTGGCTGGGTATACAAACTACACAATCGTGTACAGTGATCCTAATTAGTCACTTCTAAAGATTGATCACAAGCTCTTTTTTTTTTTTTTCAGATGGAGTCTTGCTCTGTCACCCAGGCTGGAGTGCAATGGCATCATCTCAGCTCACTGCAACCTCTGCCTCCTGGGTTCAAGCGATTCTCCTGCCTCAGCTTCCTGAGTAGTTGGGATTATAGGCACCCACCACCATGCCCAGCTAATTTTTTTTTTTTTTTGAGGCAGAGTCTGGCTCTGTTACCCAGGCTGGAGCGCAGTGGTGTGATCTTGGCTCACTGCAACCTCCGCCTCCCAGGTTCAAAGCGATTCTCCTGCCTCAGCCTCTTTAGTAGCTGGGATTACAGGCGCACACCACCACGCCTGGCTAATTTTTGTATTTTTAGTAGAGACAGGGTTTCACAATATTGGTCAGGCTGGTATCAAGCTCCTGACTTAGGTGATCTACCCAGCTCGTTATCCCAAAGTGTTGGGATTACAGGCATGAGCTACCATACTCGGTGTACAGACTTTTTTTCCCCATGTCTGCAAAGGTTATGGCTAAAGAGATTTGGAAGCAGAGCACTGAGCAGGAGCCAGGGGCACACAGGCTGGACTTCTCTGCATGTTCCCCAACACCAAGCCAAAACTCCTCTTTGCACATGGGAGAGAACCACAGGCAGCAGCCTTTGGACTGTAGGCAGAGCTCTTCTGGATGCAGCCTGCCAGGCATACTGTACCAAAACACTAAGGTGTTCAGTGTGAGTCAATGCTACGATAAAGCGAACCCCACTACCACTCAAAATGACCCAACTGGACAGTCTAAAAACTTGGGAGCCCTAAGACCCTGCACTAACTATACTGGTAGCTCCTTAAAGTCAGAAAGCATTCTGATTTAGTTTTACACCCTGGGTACCCACCCCCACAGTACCTGGCACATAGTAGGTATTCAAATAAATATTTGCAGAATGAATGAGTGTTGAATGAGATGACTGTCATGAGAGAGCCATCCCAGACTTCTGTGCGAGTGAGAAGGTCTCTGTCTCCTCTGGGAATGGTTGATCTGGGGCAGTGTAGTTGGACATGGCTAAACAGCCTGGCATCCTCCTATCAAAAGACGAGGAGTTGGGGCCACCATCCATCTCCCACCAACTCAGCTGAGTTTCGCTAATGACTTGCCAAAAGCTCCTGAAACTCTCCTGTGGTAGCTGACAGTCTCCCTTTCTGCAGACCCTGGATCATTCTCTGCAGTATCTGGGAGTGCAGGGAGAGGCCATATTCCCACCAGTGTCTTCCTTGCCATCTTTGGCCTCAACCTGAACCTGAAGCTGATGCTCTCCAGTTGCCCCATCCAAGTACCCCAGAGCTTGACTCCTACCTATCTGACTACAGCCACTTAAAGAAAAATGGGTTCATACTGTTGGCATGGGCCCAAAATGCTAGTGGGTGCTGGCACAATCACATTTTTTTCAAGCTGTTGTGAAGACACTGTGGGTAATAGGTAATTTCATCAGCAATGAGTTGAAAGGACCTACCTCAGCCAGAATTTTTGCTGCCAAAGGGGCAGGGGAGGCTCAACTGCGAGCACTGGGAAAGGGCATACATTTATGTCTTAGGATCGAATTCCTCCAAACAGTCAGTAGGATGAAGGTAATAACCACATCCCATTCCTCATCCTGCAGCCTGGAGGCCAGACTGTGGGTATACATCTGGAGCGAGGTGGAGGTCCTCTGTGGAGTGGGAGGAAATGAACTCTAAGGATTCAGTCCTGGCCACTGGAGAAATGTCCTGGACTCCAGGCAGGTTTCTTGGGTTCAATGTCCTGACCTGCTAGAAGCCATTGTAAAGTGGAAATTATGAAGCCTGCCTTCTTGCAGGTACAGAACTGCTTGTTTCAAATGAGCATTACTAGTGACTGCCACACAGGCCCACACATCCACGCACCAAGTCCTTGGTTTGTGCCACACTCCAGCATAACAGGGACGTGTTCTGGTGTTTGTGTGATGTTTTCAGCTACAGGTTTTTTACCTACCACTTAGGAATGAGCTCAGGTTTAGCTTTCTCTTCTCTTTGTCTGTGATGTCCTTCCCTCTGGGTATTGATTCCTCATTCTCATTTTCAAGGTTTTGGCTAAAAGGAATCTGCATCTGTACTATGTTGGGAGCCTTTCATAACACAGAAAAATTGATCCTTGCCCTTAAATAGACAAAAACAACTGTGTATGAACACTTGCCATATGCCAGATACCCTGCTAAGTACTTTACACACATGATCTCATTTAATCTTCACAATAATCCTTTGAGAGAGGTACCATTATCATTTCGACTTCTCAGAGGAGGAAATCGAAGCCTAGAGAAGTTAAGTCACTAGCCCAAGGTCACACAGCTGGTAAGTGGTAAGCCTATCAGTTTTCATACCCAGCCCATCATGCTTTCAACTACTACTGGTTAGCCCAACCCCACCTTTCTGTGGACCCAGGGTCATTCTCTGCAGTATCTGGAAGTGCAGGGAGTAACTCACCCTTGTGGGGTTTTTGTCGTTGTTATTAAACAGCGTCTCACTCTGTCACCCAGGCTGGAGTGCAGTGGCACAATCACAGCTCACTGCAGCCTAGACCTCCTGGGTTCAGGTGATCCTCCCTCCTCAGCCTCCTGAGTAGCTGGGACTACAGGTGCCAACCACCATGCCCAACTGATTTTTATTTTTATGTATTTATTTTTTTGTAGAGACAGGGTTTTGCCACGTTGCTCAGGCAAGTTTTGAACTCCTGGGCTCAAGTGATCTGCCCGCCTCTGCCTCCGAAAGTGCTGGGATTACAGGCATGAGTCACCATGCCCAGCTTCAACCTTACCTGCCAATCACTTCCCCTGGAAACAGAGGCATGGATGCAGCCACACTCATCAGAAGATGATGTAATTGCTGCTCAGGGTCCAGGCAGCCTGTGGGTAACAGGTGGCCTGTAACACTGGAGTGTGAATGCAGGATACTGCAAGCCCACCTGTCCCCTAACCTATCTTCACCGGTGTGCCCTTGTGCCACATGCTTCTTTGAGGGAGTCAGGGATGAAACAGTATATGTGCATGGAAATCTGTGGGTTGAGCATTATATCCAAGAAGCGGCCTTCAAAACATGCATGTGGCACCCCCCCCAATCCTGTACCATCTGCCTGTTGTTATGTAACTCCCTGCGCTCCTCCTCCTAGGGTCTGAGCCCCCCCCAGAGTATGTGGCAATATGCTGGAAGACACAAAAAGCCAGTTACAATGTGGCTCATACTCCTGACACATTTGAATTTTTTTCCAAGATTTTAGAGGAAAATATCATTCCAATGACACATTAAATATTTTTATCTAAAAGAATCATGTGAGGAATGTAGACATTGAATGCCTTTTAAAGATACATATCACTTCAAAGACACTTCAGTATTGTGTCTGATACTTTCGGTGACATTCTCATAGCCATCTACCTAGCATCCAAGTTCACTTTCTCCGACTACTAGACATGCTTGGATGGAAGTGTTGACACACTCAGGGCCCATCCGTTTTCATGGATCTGGGCACAGGGTGGGGGTCAAGTGCTTGTTCAGGAATATGAGACCTGGAATGGCCAGGTCAGGTGGCTCATGACTGATATTTCAACACTTGGGGAGGTAAGGCAGGAGGGTGGCTTGAGCCTAGGAGTTGGCGACCAGCCTGAGCAACATAGCAAGACCCAATCTCTTAAAAGAAAATTAGCCAGACATGGTAGTACACACCTGTAGTCCTAGCTACTCAAGAGGCTGAGGTGGGAGAATCCTTTGAGCCCAGGAAGTCACACTGTCACTGCACTCCAATCTAGGTGATAGAGCAAACTCCTGTTCTAAAAAACCAGAAAGACCTGGAGTGATAGGATGTGAGAAAGGGATACCAATAGGAAATGGGGCAGCATTATCAAAGCCTCCCTCCTCTTCACTGCCCCTGTCCCCCAAGTGTTGTCTATTACATACTTTAGCAGTGGCTCAGCCCCAAGCCCAGACTGAGGGGAACCAGCAGGAGAGTTCTGCGCCTGCAACAAGCAAGCAAAGCAGGGAATCCATGTGGGCTAGGCTGAGCAGCTCACCCTAGAATTAGGACTCACTTCTATTTTTCAGCCCAGCCATTGAACTGCCATATGAGGGGTATATGTCATTTTACTTCTTTGGGCCTCTCCTCTAAAATGAAGATGACTGAGTCTTCAGCCTTCCCTCTGTGGCTGTGAGGCTTAATGAGGTGGTTCTGAAAATGCAGCTGTAAAAATCCTGAGTCTTAGCTGTACAGGCTTAACAAGTGCAAATTGAACTGCCCCATTTGCAGCTGGTCCACAGAAACTAATTAAGCTTGCATGGAGGGCCTGGAACTAGAAACTTGACCAGAAGATCTTTGGGGGATTGTTTTCTCCAAATATCTATTGCTCTCAGGCAAAAACATTTTCAGTCAGTTTATCTCAAAAAGGACATTCAAGACCTCTTTTCCCCTGGGCCTTTTTTTTTTTTTATTCGAAATTGCAAAGCCAGCTCACTTACTCAATGGAGAATCCCTGTCCTCAGTGGACACAGTCTGGCAAACACAAGGCTCGTCTTGTCCTTTGGCCAATACCCTTGCATGTTTCTCTGACAACTTCCTGCTCTTCCTGCATCCTCATCCTCCTTGCTAGAAGCAGCTATAATTAAAGGAGGCTTGAATTTCTCATTTTTCCTCAACATTTAGGCTCAACTAATAGGAAAGGGTTTTGGTTTTGTTTTTTTTAGAAAGAGAATAGTCATGCCAGGGGCAAAGGCTCACACCTGTAACCCCAGCACTTTGGGAGGCCAAGGCTGGTGGATCACCTGAGGTCAGGAATTCGAGAGCAGCCTGGCCAACATGGGGAAACCTCATCTCTACTAAACATACAAAAACTGGCTGGGCGTGGTGGTGCATGCCTGTAATTCCAGCTACTCAGGAGGCTGAGGAAGGAGAATTGCTTGAACCTAGGCATCAGAGGTTGCAGTGAGTCAAGATTGCACCATTGCACTCCAACCTGGGCAACAAAAAAAAAAAAAAAAAAAGAAAAGAAAAGAAAAAAGCTTTTATCTCCCCAAGCAAAGATTGGTATCAAGGGCATGTTACATGCTGTACATTAGATGTCTAGAACTTTGTCCTACATATCTGCTACTTTGTATCTTTTGAACTACACCTCCCCATTTTCTCTGCCAGGGCAACATAATGAACTTCAGCCATCTGATTGACTGAATAAAGCACTTTGTGCTGGGTATAAGGGCTTCCTACAATGTCAGATATACTCAGATCCAATGCAGAATGTGGTGAATCCGATTTTCTTTTTTTGAGACAGAGTCTGGCTCTGTTGCCCAGGCTAGAGTGAGTGGCACCATCTCAGCTCACTGCAAACTCCGCCTCCCACATGCAAGTAATTCTCCTGTCTCAGTTTCCCAAGTAGCGGGGATTACAGGCTCACACCACCACGCCCAGCTAATTTCTGTATTTAAAAAAAAATTTTTTTAACGGAGTTTCATTCTTGTCACCCAGGTTGAAGTGCAATGGCGTAACCAGTGGCTCACTGCAACCTCTGCCTCTTGGGTTCAAGCAATTCTCCTGCCTTAGCCTTCCAAGTAGCTGGGATTACAGGCGCCCACCACCATGCACAGCTAACTTTTGTATTTTTAGTAGAGACAGGGTTTCACCATGTTGGCCAGGCTGGTCTTGAACTCCTGACCTCAGGTGATCAACCCACCTCGGCTTCCCAAAGTGCTGGGATTAAAGGTGAGAGCCACCACACCTGGCCATGTTTTTTCTTTTTTTTAATTGATATGCATGCTGTGTTACCTTGGTAATGTGGCTGTCAGAAATCCCTTTTCTCAATTATGTAATTATGACAGCAGGGAGTGCCCAAGCCACTGAGGTAACATCTGTTCTCTCTGCCTTCTCTAGAGCCCTAATCACTCAATCCCTCAGCCTGCCCCCTTATAAACTAAGGATCCCGACTGTTCCTCCCTGATTCACTCACATAAATTTGAGAATAAATCTGCAGTATGGTCAAGCCATTTGCATTTTCTTGGAAGTAAATGCAATTCGTGCATCCTAGTTTGACTTATAGCCAAAAAAGGCTATATGGCCTTGGCCAGCAAGGACAGAACTGGTAGTAAAGCAATGCAGCAAAGATAAGCATCCCTACCCTTTTCCTAACCTGGCACAGTGGGAATGTACAATGCCTCCAGGGACCTGAAAAGACTCAAAGAACCAAGAAGAAACGGGACAGATTCTCCCCTGCTGAACAACGAAAGAGACTTTGATTTGATTTGCAGTTCCTGCGGCCCTGAGCCTATATTAGCTTGGCTCTGTAACAGAGCTGCAAGCGAGAGCCCTATACCATGAGCCAGACGACTTTGATTCAACTTGCAGCTCTTCCAAAAACTAGCTGTGTGACCTTGGGCATTCACTTCCCCTCTCTGGCTATCAATTTCTTACTATATAAAATGAATGGCTTGAACTAAACTGTCTATTAGCTTTTAAAAGGCACCTTTTCTCGGCATTCTTTCACTTAAGCATTTTTAAACAAAGGCAAGTACTTCTAGCATCACCCAACATTCTCCAAGTCAGTAATTAAACTGGGAGAATTCCCCAGTTCATAAAACTTAAACACCAGAACAAACTACAAAGCTCACTTGGTCCTGCTGTTTTTATCTAATCACCTTCTGTCAAGAAGGACTGAAATCTCCCATATTTTAAATCCCTACATGATTCTAGCTCCATGTCATACTGACCTTGTACAATAACGCCTACATTCACAAGAAACCAACTCTTGAGAACCCTAGAAGAGTGAGACACATCTAAAGGTTTCAGCCAAATCCTATCTAAGGTAAAACAAGCCAGCTTCACTTTATGTGATAAATCTTCCAGAACAGGACTCATTTTAAGATAGACTTCTGTTAATAAAACCATGTTTTACATGTATAAGTCCTCTGCTCTTTCAGAGGACTCCTATGTTGACATCTTTGGAGAAGCCAGTAATAGTCACCTCCTGGCAGGGTACAATGGCTCATGCCTATAATCCCAGCACTTTGGGAGACAGAAGCCGGCAGATCATTTGAGGTCAGGAGTTTGAGATCAGCCTGGCCAACATAGTGAAATCCCATCTCTATTAAAAAAAAAAAAATACAAAAATTAGCCAGGTGTGGTGGCAAGCGCCTGTAGTCCCAGCTACTCAGGAGGCTGGGGCATGAGAATTGCTTGAACCTGGGAGGTGGGGTTGCAGTAAGCTGAGATCATGCCACTGCAATCCAGTCTGCCTGACACAGCCAGACTCTGCCTTAAAAAAAAAAAAAAAAAAAAAAAAAGTCACATCCTGAGATACCTGTCAATCCAGATTTTCAATTCAAATCCTTAAGTGTTTAAAATGTATCCTCTCTGAGGCTGATCTATTCTAGAGACCTTAAGAGCTACATAGCCTCTGCCCTCAGACAGCCTGCATTCTTGTTGAAGACTCAGAGAATGTAGGATCGGGAATCTGGGGCCCAATAGAAGGGCCAACTCCTGAGAGGTGGTGAGGCTGGTATTGGAAATGGGTTTATAATGTTGGGAAAAATCCAGACCAAGACAATGGATTACTCAGCAAGGCTAGTGTTACTTCCTTTAGAAAGGGTGCAACTTTCCAGCAGCTTGCCACGAGAGCACACCTGAACAAGGGAAAAAAGGACATTTATAATTTTCATATCCTGATGTAATTGCCCTACTGCTGTGTCCAGTTTCCGTTGGTCAGAACGGGACCTCACATTCTATGCTTGACCCAAAATGGAAATTTTCTAAAAATGTAACAGCAGAGGAGAACAAAGAAAAAGAGGAAGTAAGTTGAGAAATGCTTAGAGAAGCGATAACATTACCAAATAAGGAAGGGGAATAAGCTTTGGCCTAAGACTTGCCTGGGCTTGTCTCCGCATGTCAGGGCAAATATCTAGGTGAAAGTGTAAGATCTAAGAACACGGGATGCACTTATTTCTTTATTATTACTAATAGCTACCTTAAGATTATTAGCATTAACCTTTGAAGAAACTATTATTTATTCATAATGAACTAAGAGGAAAACTTTGAAGAGGAGCCTTTTATTTATTCTTATTTCCTACACTGGCATGGGCTGCAGCGTGGGCAGTCTCTATTGATGTGATAGACTTTGTGGTGGCCTTTGAAAGCTCTCTGGTGTGCTTACAAAAGTGAAACACCCACCTACCACCAGTTGGCATTGAATTGTGGGTTGGCTGACAAGGCCAAGGAGGGAACATGAACATCGAGAACAGGTCACACTAGCTTCAAGAGGGAAAAATTGGAGCAGACATAGGAGATAGAAAGGAGAAAACACCCTGAAAGAAATGCTAATACTCAGGCGTGGGCCAGATTGCTTGAAGATGAAAAGGAAGCCCAGCTAGTCAAACCTTCCACTGGGCTGCAAGAAGCGTACTGTGCTGGGGATCAAAGTGGCCAGCTCAGAAAAGGACGATTTGGTGCTGCAGGGAGGAGAGGAGGGGGCTTCTTTCTCTCTGTCTGCGGTTAAAGTTAGTGCTTGACAAGTCTGTCTGTAAAGGTTCTTGGATGTAAGGGTCATATCTTATTCACTTCTGTAATCCAGAAGCTGAGTGCTGTACAAACTTTGTCCACAGTTGCTGCCCCAGAAATGCCTGCAGAATGCCAGGTGTGATGGCTTACAACTGTAACCCAAGCACTTTAGGAGGCTGAAGTGGGCGGATCACTCAAAGCCAGGAGTTTAAAAACAACCTGGGCAACGTGGTGAGACCCCATCTCTACAAAAAAATACAAAACAGTTTAGCTGGGTGTGGTGGTGCATGCATGCAGGTCCAGCCACTTGGGGGGCTGAGGTAGGAGGATTGCTTGAGCCCAGGAGATGGAGAGTGCAGTGAGCTGAGATGGCACCCCTGCACTGCAGCATGGGTGACAGAGCAAGACTTTGTGAAAATAAATAAATAAAATGTCTTGGCAAAAATAAACAACAACAAAAAGAAATGCCTGCAGAAGAATCTCAAAGGGAGGAATAGCCAGTCAGACTGAAACACCCCACAGGGTGGGGAGAATATGGGAGCTCTTCCATTGAGAAGGGTGTTTACATAATTTTGCCAGAGGCCCTAAGCTTTGGAGTTAGTTGGAAATATGATATATGGGCAAGAGAGCATCCTGCAGCATTTTCTAAAATTATCAATGCTCTTCCCTTCGCTTTCCTTCCATGTCAGGGATCAGAGCTCCCCACATCTGGACTTTACTCAGCACTCTCAAACTGGCATTCAAAGCCCTCCACAATCCGTTTTTCTATCAGTCAGGGTCAACTAAAGAGAACCTGGCCAGGTGCAGTGGCTCACGCCTGTAATCCCAGCATTTTGGGAGGCCGGGGTGGATGGATCACCTGAGGTCAGGAGTTCAAGACCAGCCTGACCAACAAGGTGAAACCTCGTCTCTACTAAAAATACAAAATTAGCTGGGCATGGTAGTACACACCTGTAATACCAGCTACTGGGGAGACTGAAACAGGAGAATTGCTTGAACCCAGGAGGCGGAGGTTGCAGTGAGCCGAGATCATGCCACTGTACTCCAGCCTGGGCAACAAAGTAAGACTCTGTCTCAAAAAAAAAAAAAAAATTATTGTAAGGATTTGGCTTGGCTACATCATTGTGGGGGCTGGCTAGGCTAGTTTGAAATCTGTGGGGTAAGCCATCAAGAAGGGCAGGCTGGAACTCTGGGCAATAGCTGAAGCTGCAGTCCACACATGGAATTTCTTTTTCCTGACAGAAACTTCAGCTCTGCTCTTTTTTTTTTTTTTTTTTTTTTTTGAGACGGAGTTTCGCTCTTGTTGCCCAGGCTGGAGTGCAATGGCGCGATCTCTGCTCACCGCAACCTCCGCCTCCTGGGTTCAGGCAATTCTCCTGCCTCAGCCTCCTGAGTAGCTGGGATTACAGGCACGTGCCACCATGCCCTTAAGGCTTTTCAATTGATTGAATCAGGCCCACCCAGACTAACTAGGAAAATCTCCTGTATTCAAAGTCGACCCATTATGAATGCTAATCACATTTACAAAATACCTTTACAGTAATACCTAGACCAGTGTTTGATTCAATAACTGGGACCACAGCCTACTCAAGTTGACACAAAAAATTGACCATCAGCTGAGTGCAACAGCACGTGACTATAGTTCTAGTTACTTGGGAGGTTGAAGCATGAGGATCACTTGAGCCCAGGAGTTTGAGACCAGCCTGGGCAACATAGCAAGCCCCTGTCTTTAAAAAAAAAAATTGGACCATCACAGTCTTCTAGCTGCCTTTCTTGCCCAAGCTCTGAACGCACCCTTCCTCGACTCACCCCACGCGTACAGTCATCTGCCCCTGGCCTTTGTTAAAGCTCTTCTCCCTGCCCTGTATCCTCAGGTTAAGATCTTGGGTCTTACCTTACCCATTTTCTGCAAGACCCTTCCCAGATCCTTGCAATATGATCGTGTTTCTCACGCCCCCATTATTAACCTTATTTCTGCATCTGTCTTGCCTGCTCCACTCAAGGGAAAGGATAGTGTACTGTTCATTCTCCATAGGCACACCCTCCAGAGGCCCTGGTACATAGGTCCTCAACACATTTCTTTTGAATTACATACAGTATATCAAATTTACAGAACTCACCATGATTTACATATAACTCAGCAAGTTTTTTTTATTTTTTGAGATGGAGTCTCACTTTGTTGCCCAGGCTGGAGTGCAGTGGCGTCGGGTCTTGGGTCACTGCAACCTCCGTCCCTCCAGGGTTCAAGCGATTCTCCTGCCTCAGCCTCCTGAGTAGCTGGGATTATAGGTGCCTATCACTGTGCCCTGCTAATTTTTGTATTTTTAATAGAGACGGGGTTTCACCATCTTAGCAAGGCTGGTCATGAACTTCTGACCTCGTGATCCTCCCACCTCAGCCTCCCAACGTGCTGGGATGACAGGCATGAGCCACTGTGCCCAGCAACTCATCCAGTCTTTAAAAACCTCAACTCTTATGAACTTAATGCCTACCTGACACGTACATTGTCCCTATTCTGATGGTCTAATTTGTCCATGTTCATCTATCCCTAAAAGTTCGAGGAGATTTTTTCTTTTTTTTTTTTTTTTGACTAAGTTTCATTCCTGTTGCCCAGGCTGGAGGGCAGTGGCAGGATCTCAGCTCACTGCAACCTTCACCTCCCCAGTTCAAGCAATTCTACTGCCTCAGCCTCCCAAGTAGCTGGGATTACAGGCATGCACCACACCTGACTAATTTTGTTTTTTTTTGTTGTTGTTGGTTTGTTTGTTTGTTTAGTGGAGACGGGGTTTCACCATGTTGGCCAGGCTGGTCTTGAACTCCTAACCTCAGGTGATCCACCTGCCTTGGCCTCCCAAAGTGCTGGGATTACAGGCATGAGCCACCATGCCTGGCTGAAAACATTTTTTTCTAAAGTATTTTAATTCAAATCTCCTCAAAGAGATTTAAATTAAAACTCTTGCCGGGCAAGGTAGCTCACCCCTGTAATCCCAGCACCTTGAGAGGCTGAGGCGTGTGGATCACTTGAGGTCAGGAGTTCAAGACCAGCCTGACCAACATAGTGAAACCCGGTTTCTACTAAAAATACAAAAAAAAATTAGCTGGGCGTGGTGGTAAGCCTGTAATCTCAGCTACTCAGGAGACTGAGGCAGGAGAATGGCTTGAACCCGGGAGGCAGACGGAGGTTCCAGTGAGCTGAGATCGCACCACTGCACTCCAGCCTGGGTGAAAAGAGCGTAACTCCATCTCAAAAAAAAAAAATAATAATTAAATCTCTCAAAAGGTAATTCCTTGTCCACATACCCTGATTGTGCTTATCTTTCTAGAGAGAAATAAGGAGCAAAGATAACATTCTTTCCATACATGTTTATCTTCTACAGTTAATCAGATTACAGCACTTAGTTTTTGCCCTAATGGAATGTTTAGGTTTTTTGCCCCCAAGACAGAGTCTTGTTCTGTCACCCAGGCTGGATGGAGTGCAGTGGTGTGATCTCAGCTCACTGAAATCTCCGGCTTTCGGAGTCAAGCAATTTTCCTGCCTCAGCCTCCCAAGTAGTTGGGATGACAGGCGAGTGCCACCACACCCGGCTAATTTATGTATTTTTAGTAGAGACAGGGTTTCACCATGTTGGCCAGGTGGTCTCCAACTCATGACCTTGTGATCTACCCGCCTCGGCCTCCCAAAGTGCTAGCATTACAGGAAAGACCTGCCACACCTGGCCTATGTTTAGTTTTAATCTAATGAGCCCAAGCTTCTATGATAATTTACAGGCATACCTTGGAAATATTGTGGGCTCGGTTCTAGACCACCACAATAAATCAATAAAGCAGATCACATGAATTTTTTTTTTTGAGACACGGTTCCACCATGTTGGCCAGGCTGGTCTTGAACTCCTAATCTCAGGTGATCCACCCGCCTCAGCCTCTCAAAGTGCTGAGATTACAGGCGTGAGCCACCACACCCGGCCAATCACATTAATTTTTTGATTTCCCAGTGCATATAGAAATTACGTTTGCACTATAGTGCAGTCTGTTAAATGTGAAATAGCATTATGTCTAAAAAAATATACATGCCTTTATTAGGCTTCTTTTTTTTTTCTTTTTGCGTTACTACAAAGAAATACCTGAGTCTGGGTAATTTATAACAAAAAAGAGGTTTAATTGGCTCACAGCTCTGTAGACTTTATAGGAAGTGTGGTGCTGTAATCTGCTCCTGGTGAGGGCCTCAGGAAGCTTCCACTCATGGCAGAAGGTAACAGGGAGCCAGTACGTCACATGGCAAGAACAGAAGCAAGAGAACAAAGCGGGGGTCGGGGGGGTGCACAGTGGCTCACACCTGTAATCCAACACTTTAGGGGGTCAAGGTGGGCGGATCACAAGGTCAGGAGTTCTAGACCAGCCTGGCCACATGGCAAAACCTTGTCTCTACTAAAAATACAAAAATTAGCCGGGCATGGTGGTGGGTGCCTCCAGCTACTCAGGAGGTTGAGACAGGAGAATTGCTTGAACCTGGGAGGTGGAGGTTACAGTGAGCTAAGATCAAACCACTGCACTCAAGCCTGGGCAACAGAGCAAAACTCAGTCTCAAAAAGAGAGAGAGAGAGAGAGAGAGAGAGAGAGAACACAAAGGGGAAAAGTGCTACACTCTTTTAAACAACCAGATTTCCCATGAACTCAGAATAAACCATTGTCCTTCTTGCACTCACTATTGCAAGGACAGCACCAAGCCATTCATGAGGGATCTACCCCAATGACCCAGATATCTCTCACCAGGACCATTTCCAACTGGGGATTACATTTCAATATGTGATTTTGAGGGAACACATACCCAAACCATATCAATACCTGAAATAAAAAATACTTTATTGTAGGCTTGGCATGGTGGCTCATGTCTGTAATCCTAGCACTTTGGGAAGCTGAGGTGGGCAGATCAACTTGAGGCCAGGAGTTTGAGACCAGTGTGGTCAACATGGCCAAACCTTGTCTGTACTAAAAATTCAAAATTAGCCGATAATGGTGGTGCATGCATGCAATCGCAGCTACTCAGGTGGCTGAGGCATGACAATCGCTTGAACCCAAGAAGCGGAGGTTGCAATGAGCCAAGATCATGCCACTGCACTCCAGCCTGGGTGACAGAGTGAGACTCTGTCTCAAAAAAGAGAAAAACTTTGTTGCTAAAAAATGCTAATGATCATCTAAGCCTTTAGCAAGTAGTAATTTTTTTTTTTTTACTGGTGGAGGATCTTGCCTCAACATTGAGGGCTGGTGACTGATTAGGGTGGAAGTTACTGAAGGATGGGTTGGCTATAACAATTCCCAAAAAAGACAACAATGAAATTTGCTGCATTGATTTACTTCCTTTCACAAAAGATTTATCTGTAGCATAAAATGCTGTTTGATAACATTTTAGCCACAACAGAACTTCTTAGATGGCATTTTCTTCCAATAGAAGGCTTTTACCACCTACATTGGAAATCTGTGGTTTAGTAGAGCCATCTTTATCAATAATCTTAGCTGGATCTTCTGGAGAACTTGCTGCAGCGCCTACATCAGCACCTGCGCCTTCACCTTGCACTTTTATGTTACAGAGATGCCTTCTTTTCTTTAACCTCATAAACCGATCTCTGCTAGCTTCTTCATACTTTTCTTCTGAAGCTTCTTCACCTCTCCTCAGCCTTCATAGAAACAAAGAGAGTTAGAGCCTTGCTCTAGGTTAGGCTTTGGCTTAAGAGAATTTTGTGGCTGAGTTGATCTATTCAGACCACTCAAGCTTTCTCCATATTGTCAATAGAGCTCTTTTGCTTTTTTATCATTCATGTGTTCACTGGAGTAGCACTATTTATTTCCCTCAAGAACTTTTCCTTTGCATTCACAACTTGGCTTACTGGCACAAGAGACCTAGCTTTCAGCCTGTCTCAGCTTTTGATACGTCTTCCTCACTCAGCTTAATCATTTTTAGCTTTTGATTTAAACTGAGAGACATGCAACACTTCCTTTCACTTAGAGGGCGTAGCAGGGTTATTAACTGGCCTGATTTCAATAGTGTTGTCTCTCTGAAAATAAGGAGGCATGAGGAGAGAAAGAGAAGTGGGGGAATGACTGGTCAGTGAACAGTCAGAACACAGAACACACAAAATATTTGTCAAGTAAGTTCTCTGTCTTATACAGGCATGGTTCATGGCATCCCAAATAATAAAGCTTGAAATATTGCAAGAATTACCAAAATGTGACAAAGAATCACAAAATGAACGCACACTCTTGGAAAAATGGTATCAGTAAGCTTACTCAATAGAGGGTTGCCAGAAACCTTCAAGTTGTAAAAAATGCAGTATCTACAAAGCGCAATAAAGCAAAGTGCAATAAAATGAGGAATACTTGTATCTGAAGATAGGACCTATTGTAGTCATAAAGTTCTCAAAGGGGTTTCTAAAAGGTTGAGATTCACAATGTGTTTACCATTATTCTTCTTAAACCCTACCACTACTGGCGTAGTTAATGACTTTACTAACTTGCTCTCTCAATCTGATTTGCCTGCCTCCAATCTCTTCCCTATGCTTCACCCTACACAGAAAAATTTACCTAAAGCACAGGTATGATCACATCATGCTCTTACTCCAGAGCAGTTAATGGCTTCCTTTTGCCTGCTGAATGAAGTCCCAATATGGTACTTGATATTCCAGCCAAACTGAACTATTTTCTTTTCTTCAAAACCTCTCTCTGCTTCCTCATCTTTTCTTTCTGCCTGGGAGATCCATCTCCTCCCAATCATTGCCTGTCAAAACCCTACTCATCCATCAACGCATAGTTCATGTGCTTCTACCTCCAAAAATACCTCCCAGGATTGTTGTGAACTGAACGCGAGCCCGGGAATCTCGTCCAGCGAGAGGGTCCCAAACCTGGAAGAGAGCGCGCGCCGGAAAAAAAGGAGATAGAAAAGGCGAGGTCTGGAGGGCTACATGCGCTATGCTCATGCAGCAATTTTATTTCTGCAATGTGTTTCATTATATACTTTTCTGAAGTTAAAGTTGTTTACACCAGATTAACATACTTAAGTTACAGTAAGCAAGTTACGCCCAGTAAGTAAGTTAAGCTCAGTAAGTAGGCTACGCCCAGTAAGTAGGTTACTTCCAGTAAGTAGGTTACGCCCAATAGGTCAAGGTAAGTAAGTTACAGTCACGCCCTGTAACACAGGTCCAAAATGAACACAATCAAGCAATAAACCATAAGAAGCCGAAAGTAGACACAATGCCTCCCAAGTCCTCATATCCATAAAGTAATGTCTGTTAATTATTTAGAATAACATAGTCCCTCTCTCGGTTCCTGCTTTCCCTCAGCTCGACTACCCCAACCGGGGATCTGTGTCCAGGCTCGAGCTCACGGTATGGCGAGGCCCATTTCCCAGGGGCCTCACGTGGGAGCGATCCCCACAGATCCCTCACAGGATGCTCCATGTAGAGGTGATATCTTCTACCTCTGGATCTGCAGAGCATTTTGTTTGGGTCTTATGGGAGACTTCTAGTTGCATCTCCAAAATTCACTCTCTTCTTTCTGGGAGCGGGGCCACCTAACAAAACATTTTCTAGTCTTTTTTGCAGTTAGGTGTGAATTGTGACTGAGTTCTTGCCAAAGGGATGCGAGAGAAAGTGGGATGGACAAATTTCATCTCACTTGCTTAAAAGGAAATCCCTTGCCTAGACCTCTTCTCTGAGCTAGAATGTGGATGTTTCCATGATCTAGCATGGAGCAGAATCATCCCACTGGCCTAGACCAGCCAGCCTGTTATGCAAGAAAGAAATAATTTGTCTCATTAGAGCCGCTGTATTTTAGAGTCTCCTTGTTACAACAGCCTCTACATTATCCAAACACAGTCTTTTTTATGGTAATGTATTACATTGCCTGTGCTTTGTCATTATATGTATAAATGTCTTATTACCTCCTTTTGGAAGTTAACTACTAATTGGTCTTCCTGCATCCTATCTTGCCTCCTACATTTTGTTCTCAGTAGCTGGGGTGGTCTTTTTAAGAGATAAGTTAGATTATGTCACTTTGTGCTAAAAATTCTTACTCAGTAAAAGCAAAACCCCTAAAATAACTTGTAAGTTCTGCATGATCAGCACTCTCCCCACAATCACTTTTTTTGTTTTGTTTTGTTTTGTTTGGAGATCGGGTCTCCTTCTATCACCCAGGCTGGAGTGCAGTGGCACGATCTCAGCTCACTGCAACCTCCACCTCCTGGGTTCAAGCGATTCTCTTGCCTCAGCCTCCAGAGTAGCTGGGACTACAGGTGCCCACCACATCCGGCTAATTTTTGTATATTTTTAGAGATGGGGTTGCACCACGTTGCCCAGGCTGGTCTTGAACTCCTGAACTCAAGTGATCCGTTCACCTCAGCCTCCCAAAGTGCTGGGATTACAGGTGTGAGCCACTGTGACCTGCTGGCCTCTAATCATTCTTATCTCATTGACCTCACTTTCCACCTTTTCTCTTATAGACACATTCCACCTCCACCCCACAACACTCACCCTGCATTGGTATTCTTCAAACAAGCTAGATACTTCCACCTTAGGGTATTTGCCCTTGCTGTTCTCTTTGCTTATTGAGATATCAACATGGCTCTTTTTTTTTTTCTTTCAGGCCTTTGCCCAAATGTTACCTTCCCAGACAGGTCTTCTCTGACAACCCTACTTAAAATTGTACTTCTCTCCTCTACACTCTGGCACATTATCTCACTTTCTTTGCCTGATTTTTTTTTCCACAGCACTTCTCTTGCCATTTGACATACTATGTATTTTGCTTGTTAAATGTTTATTGTTTAAGAATGTCAACTCCATGACAGTGGGGTATTTTTAATTGTTTACTACTGTATTCTTGTGCCAATAAACAGGGCCTAGAACATAAAGAATGTTCAGTAAATATTTATTGAATAAACAAATCCCTTGGGCCAAATACCTTGTAGTCCCCTCAATGCCTAGTATGCAATAGAACACTCAGTAAATATTTGATGAATGACCTATGATGGAAGACTATTAATATTCTGCCTTGAAGTTTACTTCTCTGAGTATTCCTACATACAAGGGCCTACATTACATTTCTGAGCTTGCAAACGTGCAACAAGAATTCAGAAGGAGAAGTCTTCCATGGACACTGATGAAAATGGCAGTAAGACAAAGATAGGATGCTGCTTTGACTATTTTCTGCCTTTGCCACTTAGACAAATCCCCCCCCACCTCCATCTCAGTTTTATCATATGTAAAACGACTATATGGTCTCTGAGTCCCTTCTATTTTTACATTTGGTAGTTATGAGCACTATGGTCACTTTTAATTCCAGAATTGTATTATTTTTATCTTACTTCTCCTAACTCATTCTTGAAACATGCTTAATGGAAACGTGGTGCAAGAATAAAGGCTCACTTAAGTCCAATGATCAAGTATCACTATAAAAATAATAAAACATGGTGTAAAAGGCCACATTAGCAAAATGTAGATGATGACACAGGCTTATATGAGGCAGGAAGGACTAAAACCCAGGGTGTTTTTTTTTTTTTTTAATCCTTTCAAGGCTCTTTATCTGAAGTCACATAGCACAGTATATTTTCTTTCCTTTCTAAGGGCTATAAAAGCCAGATTTTTATTGTCCAGATAGTTTGGAAAATCCATCCTCCTTCACTTGTTTCAACATACTTGGTTCCAGCACTAGAAACAAAATAACTTTTTCTTGCAGTGTCTCTTGTATGATTCAGGTGGCATGTCTTCAGTCACTTCCCCCTTGGCAACTGTCTTGCAGGCAAAGGCTACACTGCAATTACAATGGGCAAGCAAACCCTTTGGATGCACGTCTGTGATGTAAAAGTGTTTTAATTCAGCGCCATCCTTACAAAGAGATAAAAAATGTGTTCAGAACATGCAAACTCGTGGCTGTCATCCTGATAAACAGATTTTCTTAAAGGAAACTATAAACCAGAGCCAGACTTACCTTCTTGCGCTGAGAGAGGGGAAATTAAAAAAAAAAAAAAAGCAGGCATGGTTAATTTCCCGCTAGAGGGAACGATCTGCCCCAGACGTCACCAGCATCCCTCCACCACCGGTCCAACGTCTCCCGTCCCTGACCGCCTAGCTATAGGGGGCCGGGCTATGGGTTAGTCTCGCCCCCGTTCATGCTCTTCAGCCAATACCTGAGAGGATCGGAAGTAGGCGGAGGTACAGCGAGGACCACACCCTGCCCTTCGCTCCCTCTCAGCTAATCGCTGCTGGCCGGGTGTGGACTTCTCTGCTGGCCCCACCTCCGCGGCTCTGGGTAATTTAGAGCCGCGCGCCGGGCGGGAATGTAAGATGGCGGAGTAGCAACGCAAAGCGTTTGGTATTGAGTCTCCGGCCGACTTCGGTTCCGGTCTCTGCAGCAGCCGCGATCGCTTAGCGGAGCGCTTAGGGTAGTTGGCCAGGATGCCGAATATCAAAATCTTCAGCGGCAGCTCCCACCAGGACTTATCTCAGAAAATTGCTGATCGCCTGGGCCTGGAGCTAGGCAAGGTGGTGACGAAGAAATTCAGCAATCAGGAGACCTGGTAAGGACCGTGTTGGGACCCCGACTAGACCTCACCTGCCCAGGCAGTGGAGGATAGGAGGGATGGGGTCGCCGCTGGAGCTCAAACAGACTGGGGGATGGGGGAGAGGGTGCAGCTCTGTGGCTAGCCTACCCCACGGTGTGTTTCCGTAATTTTGCCTCACGCGTAAGGAGTTCATTCTTACCGTGCAGTGGGGTGGAGTCAAAAGATGGAGCATGAGGCGAAGCTTCTGCTTTTGAGGGCGAGGGCTGGGGGACCCAATAGATAGCTACTGCGTAGAGCGCCGAGAGGGGACCGACGCTTAGCTTGGACGGTAGGGACACGTGGCTTGGCTTTGCTGTTGAGCCACACAGGCTGGACTGGGTTGCTTCAGCTCTTGGACTAGCTTGCATTTAGAGAGCCTACCTGCGTACTGAGCTCTCCTGGTCTTTCATCTCCTAGAGTCCAAGAATCAGCTTTTTAAATCGAAATGGTGTTGGTCCGTCCGGCTTGGTGTTGAGGGAAATTGACATTACGTACTGCAGGCGCCAAAATTATCACGACTTCCCTTAGATCAGCAAGCGTTGGCTTTTCTCATCTTATGAATCATCTACTTGAGTAATTGGAGGCATAAAAATCTAGTTGATTGGTTAAAGTGATGCGTTGACTCTGAATCCTTGATAGCATCTTGGCTTGAGCCATCCAGAAAATCTAGGAAAGCTGAATTCTGGAATCTTTGACCTTCCCCAGTGCAGCTGGTGGTACAGATCATGCAAAAGCGTATTTTTCAGTAACCGAGTCCATTGGACTTGGCTACTTCTTTAAGCTCTGTGTAAGGAATTTAGGAAACAATTTTATACCTGAATGTTAAATTGAGGACAGGTAATGTAGTGGAAGACCAGGATTGGACAGTGCATTGCAACTTGCATTTTTTCCATTGCCTTGCCTGTTAAACTTGCTTCCTCTCCCGACTTACACCCTCTGCCGGCACCAGGGGACCATTTTAGAGAGAACTTGGTTACCTGATTATTTCAGTGCCTCTTCCACCTACATGTGCGATCTTCAGTTTCTGATAGGTGTAATTTGTATTTTGTTGTTGCCCTATCGATTAAATTAGAGCCCTGCCTACAATCTTACAGATCTGTTAAAGGGAAAGTTTTCACCTAATAATCAAATAAAAATATCTCAAATAGTTTTTCCTAAATGCTTTTGCTTTTTTGCCTTCTTTGGACTGATTTCCAAGTGTAACTCCCCTTATCTCTTTTAGACCCAGCTGATAAAATAATGTCTTCTATAATGGACAGCTTCTTCCCCAATTATTGTGCTACTGATTGTGATGCAAATGATAGTGTAAACACTGCCATCTGTAACCAGGCAATACCTTAGTTAAAAGAGGCTTACAAGCTGCTGTCTTTAGATTTTTCCAAAGCATTATGGCTCATGGCCTTAATAAAGAATACAAAACAGGACTAGACTTTGTGATTGACAATATAGCTAGGAGACAAGAATGTTTTTCATTTAGAGGTTTTCTGTGGTCTCTGTGGTTATTTAATCCTTTTCCTATGCGTGTAGGAAAAATATGAAGGCTTTATTTTCTCCTTGTGTTAATCCTTCTGCCCTCTGCATAATACAACACCCCAGAACCTGAGGCTACATTGGGAGAGGGGAGGGGGAGGACAACTTAGTTTTCTACTGATTGATTTCTGTTAAGTCCAACACGGATAATTGCTGACTGGTTAGATTTCCTTATTTCTGGCTTAATCATTAGCTTCCTGGTTCCTAGATATTCTGAAACCTTCATTGAACAGAAGCACATATGTTTTTTATGGAGTTCCCCCCGTTTTGTTTTTCCTATACTGAAGAAATGATAACTGCTTCCTATAACTGTCCTCCAGGTGACTCTTGGGATCAAAAGGTCATGGAAAAGGCAACTCAATAAGTGCTGTGTGTCATCAGTTGGGGAACTACCGAGCCTGTTCTCAAATAAAACAATTTTGCTATTACCACAATTTGGCAGAATCTCAGGGGTTATGTTTTCTTGAGCAGAGTAGCTTTTCTTCTAAAATAAGGATCATCCTTGGCTGTCTAGTTATTTATTTATTTTGAGATGGTGTCTTGCTCTGTCACCCAGGCTTTAGTGCAGTGGCACGATCTTGGCTCACTGCAATCTCCGCCTCCTGGGTTCAAGCAATTCTGCCTCAGCCTCCCAAGTAGCTGGGACTACAGGCATGCGCCACCACACCCAGCTAACTTTTTTGTATTTTTAGTAGAGGTGGGGTTTCACCATGTTGGCCAGGATGGTCTCAATCTCCTGACCTTGTGACCCAAAGTGCTAGGATTACAGGGGTGGGCTACCATGCCCGGCCGGATTCTTACAATAGTATTTTTTTTTTTTTTTTTGAGACGGAGTTTTGCTCTTGTTACCCAGGCTGGAGTGCAATGGCGCGATCTCGGCTCACCGCAACCTCCACCTCCTGTGTTCAGGCAATTCTCCTGCCTCGGCCTCCTGAGTAGCAGGGATTACAGGCATGCGCCACCATGCCCAGCTGATTTTTTGTATTTTTAGTAGAGACCGGGATGGTCTCGATCTCTTGACCTTGTGATCCACCCGCCTCGGCCTCCCAAAGTGCTGGGATTATAGGCGTGAGCCACCACGCCCAGCCATATTTAATGTATAGTGAATGCCTAAAATGTGCTAGTTTCCATGCAAAGCATTTAGTACACATTGTGTTTAATCCCTTCAAAACTGTCATGAGGAATAACTTTTACTATTTCTATTTTATAGAGAAGGGAACTACAATAAGATGCAGAGTAACTTGCCTAGCTCTGGGTATTATTGTTCTTTTAATTTTTGCTGACAACATCTATTACCTGGCTTTACAAACTTAGATATACTAATGTTGACTCTATTCTCTTCAATATTGATACATAATTTTGGTTTATTTGGTTACTCTCTATTGGCTGAGAGGAAGAAGACTTGAACTTTGGTTGCCTAGGATTTTCCTGAAAACTGTATTTTCTAATTGTGGTTAATTAATCCCACGTATTTTGCACATGCCAATGTCTCCATAATCTAAATTCGTCAGATTTTCTTAAGAATACTATCAACAGTTGGGTGTGGTGGCTCATGCCTCTAATCCCAGCATTTTGGGAGGCCAAGGCTGATGGATCACAAGGTCAGGAGATCGAGACCATCCCGGCCAACATGGTGAAACCCCATCTCTACTAAAAATACAAAAGTTAGCCGAGTGTGGTGGTGCGTGCCTGGTCCCAGCTACTCAGGAGGCTGAGGCAGGAGAATCACTTGAACCCAGGAGACAGAGGCTACAGTGAGCCAAGATCGTGCCACAGCACTCCAGCCTGGACGACAGAGCAAAATTCTGTCTCAAAAAAAAAAAAAATACTATCCACTTTTTTAGATTCACTTTTGGTGTTTCTTGACATTCCACGTCTGTTGTATATACTTATGCCTGACCTTACAGAAAGGGCAAAGAGAAGTTAGTTTTCTCACTCATCAGATAGACATAGCTAGTCCTCTTGCCTCTCCAGAACAACTAAGAGATGATTGACCCAAAGCCATTTGGAGAACACTCCATTAACTAGAGGGAGAGAACAAGGAGTATTACTCTTTAAATTGCTGAACTAGGTTTTTCCACTTAATAGACTATGTTAGGAGCAAACAGATTTTAGGCACAAGTGTTTTTTCTCAGTGACTGCCATAACTTAGAAGAAACAATAAGAATAAGGGTAAGATTTTTACAGGACTTGTTGAACCAAGCTGTATAATTGGAGTGGCAACTCATGGACTTTTTAAGACTTTGTCAAAATCTGTATGTTATAGTACTACTATAGAGAAAGATTGGTCTTAATAAGTGAAATTACAGTTATAGACAGTAAAACAAGGCAGTACCCTACCTAGTTTACTTGCACCACTTTATTTATTTATTTTTTTCTTTCTTTCCTTTTTTTTTTTTTTTTCAAGATGGAGTTTCACCATGATGGCCAGGCTGGTCTTGAACTCCTGACCTCAGGTGATCGACCCACCTCGGCCTCCCAAAGTGCTAGTATTACAGGCGTGAGCCACCGTGCCCGGCCTTATTTATTTTCTTAATAAGTTTCTCTACTTTTATTTTGTTTTTGTAAGATCTTTTCAAAAGCACCACCTCTTAAAAATAGTTAAATAACCTTTTCAAGTTATTAGATAGATGGCTTATAACAAACATCCTTCTATGGTGAGGGTAACTTTTAATTTTAAAATGTTTGGCTTTGGGAAATAGCTGAGCTGCTGGTTGATTATTAACTGATATAATAACAAAAATGGTACTAGTGATATTATTGGGTGGTAAGCTGATAAGTTACTTTTGCTTATTTTTATTTTTTGTTTGATAAGTGATTTATAAAGAGTTATTATTCAAGCCTTCTGTAATGTTAGAATATATATATTTAAAAAATAACCACCTTGGCTGGGTGCAGTGGCTCACACCTGTGATCCCAGCACTTTAGGAGGCTGAGGCAGGCAGATCACCTGAGGTCAGGAGTTTGAGACCAGCCTGGACAATGTGGTGAAACTCCCTCTTTACTGAAAACACAAAAATTAGCTGGGCGTAGTGGCGCATGTCTGTAGTCCCAGCTACTTGGGAGGCTGAGGCAGGAGAATTGCTAGAACCTGGGAGGCAGAGGTTACAGTGAGTGGAGATCACACCATTGCACTGCAGCCTGGGTGGCAGAGTAAGACTCTGTCTCAAAACTGTGAATAAAAATAAAATAAAATAATCACCTCTTACTAGATCTACATATTTATCAGATGCTCTTTGATGTCTTAATTAGCAGTGATAATTTAATTTTTAAGTAATACCTCACCTGCTTTCAAGAAAGGATTTGAAGTATGTTTGAAAGTCACAAGTACGAACTGTTTGTTAAGGTAGGTATCATAAGCGTTATACAACCATGGACTATAGTAATTGTGCCAACAATTTGGCAAAAATGATTACTAAGTTTAGTGTTACTTTTTTTTTAACTGTATCCCTTGGCTTCCTGACAGACAGAGGGATAAAGGCACATGCAGTGGATTATGTAGTTTTTATTTCCATAAAGTTCTTTAGAAACTTCCAGGCACAAAATCCTAAGAACTTTATGGGTGAGACCTTTAAATACTGATATTGAGGTAACATCGTGCACAATATAGCAATTTTGTGGGCAGTTTTTATATTGACTGATAGTTTAGGCATTTGTAAAAGGAGATAAGCCGCTGTCGTCTAAGAATGTTGTTTTCTGGGCTTACTTGATAATGATAAAGCTTTAAACACATAGCAGAATGGTTAGCTTGTCCCGTACACTATTTGAGATCAATTGCCAAACTGCATTCGTACATTAGTTCTCCAACTTTTAATTGAACAACCTGACTCTGGCAAGTGAATGTCTGGAGCACAGATGATATTCTGTGTTCTTTTTTTTTTTAAGACCGGGTTTCACCGTGTTGATCTGGCTGGTCTTGAACTCCTGACCTCAGGTGATCCACCCGTGTTGGCCTCCAAAGTGCTTGGATTACAGGTGTGAGCCACCACGCCCGGCCTGTGTTCTTGACTGAAACAAGAGCCATAGGCTTCTGATACATGATTGGAAATCGGTATGCATCCTGACTTTCATTCTCCTCCAGGGAAATGGAGATTTTGGTTAAGGAGCTGATATATGGAGGATGAATGTGGGCAGTAAGTTTTTTGTTTGTTTTGTTTTGTTTTATTTTGTTTTGGTTTTGAGACAGGGTCTCACTCTGTCACCCAGGCAGTGGCATGATCGTGGCTCCCGACTCCTGGGCTGAAGCAATCCTCTCACCTCAGTCTCCACAGTAGCTGTGATCACAGGTGCTTGCCACCATTCCCAACTCATTTTTAAATTGTTTTGTAGAGAGGAGGTCTCTTTATGTTGCCCAGGCTGGTCTCAAACTCTTGGGCTCAAGTGATCCTCCTGCCTCTGCCTCTCAACCACAAAGTTGTTTAACATAAAGCGTAAAAGGGACTCTTAGCCTGAAATCTCTCAAAGGGCAGAGCTAGTAGTAAAGAAAGGTCTGAAAAAGTCTCAAAAGTCCTTGAAATTAACACTGCCTTTTTTTTTTTTTTTTTTTTTCTGAGACGAGTCTCGCTGTGTCACCCAGGCTGGAGTGCAGTGGCTTCATTTCCGCTCACTGCAACCTCCACCTGGGTTCAAGCAATTCTTCTACCTCAGCCTCCTGAGTAGCTGGGACTACAGATGTACGTTTCCATATGTAGGTAATTTTTGTGGTTTTTGGTAGAGACTGGGTTTTACCGTGTTGCCAAGTTTGGTCTCGAACTTGGGAGCTCAGGTGATCTGCCTGCCTTCGCCTCCCAAAGTTCTGGGATTACAGGTGTGAGCCACTGCTCCCGGTCTTAAAAAAGGTTTATTTTAAACTAGTGCATTTTCTTGTTTGTTCTGGCTGCCAGAAATCTCAGCTTCCCTGTTTTTAACTGGTTTCTAGTTCGAATTTTTTTTCACTTGCTTTTATTTTTATTGCTTTACGGTATCAACTAACCCCATTCGTCTTTTCTTGTTTTTGAGATGGGGGTCTTCCTGGGTTGTCCAGGCTAGACTTGAACTCCTGGGTTCAAGCAATCCTCCTGCTTCAGCCTTCTTAGTAACTGGGATTATAGGCATGTGCCACCACTCCTAGCTCCCTTTCGTCTTGGGTTAGAAAGGAATAAATAAGTAATCATCTTCAATGTCAGCTTCTTCTGGCAATAGAATTGCCTCTGTCAGTTTTTATAAAGTCCCTTTTGGAGTGCCCCTTGAAGTTTTCTTTGGGGAGAGAAGGGTGGGTAAAAGTGATCCTGGCAGACATAGGACAGTAGGTAGTTCCTGAAACCATACAGAAGATAGTTCTTAGAGTGAGATAGAAGTATGGATCTTTTATTTAATAACTGTATTATTGTCTTGATTTGAACTGAAGTTTTTCTCTTACTCAGTAGGGATTGTCAGCCATTCTGATCTACTTCTCTATATACACACTTGCTCCCCTACTTGACTTAGAGGATTAATTGGGAATATAGTGTTTGATGTATCACTAAGGTGATTTAAAAGTTTTTTTTAATTGTTTTCTTTTTTTTAGACCTGGTGAGCAGGAATTAAGAGATTATTTTTTTTCCAGATGATAGGTTTTTCTTGGTAGAGACCAAGTGTGGTTGTTGAAACTTTTACGGTAAAATATAGCCCTACTCCATACTTAGAGTAACTTCCTAAGGAGTTACTTAGTAGTTGGAACAGAGTACAGTTAACACAGAATGAGGGCAAGGACCACATTTTATTCACCATTGTTTCCCTAGCACCTAGTACAGTGATGAGCATATGAACATTTAATATTTATTGGGGTAAATTGCCAATACGGTAGAGGTGGTACTGTCTTCTGTTAAAGTGTCCTTATTGAAAGATTCATTCCTTGTGATATTTCTACTTCTTTTGTTATTTATGAACTCCGTAACAGTAACAGGTGATGCATCAAATTTTATGTACATTACATGTACCTGTATGAAATAAGATACAGGCCATCTACTAAAATTATGGTTGGGTTATTTATAAGTACTTTAGACTAACATGTGCCAACCATTCCATGCATCTTTTTCATGTATATCACATGGTAATACTAGAAAATAGTACTATAGAAATTGGTAATATTTGTATAGTGCACTGGAGTAAACTGAGGCAGTGAACTGCTTCTGTTATAGATGCTTCTTCAGAGGATCTCCTGAAGTTTGGGAGATCAATATCCACATGTAGCTGTAACCATTGACAGCATACTAGTAGGGAAGCTATTCTTCTTAGACCTTACTGTCTGTAGAAGTAGAGCAAAGTCATCCATCAGTAACCACGGGGGATTGGTCCGAAGACGAAATCTGCAGAGGGCTCAAGTCCCTGATATGAAATAGTGTAATATATGTGTGTATGTGTGTGTGTGTGTGTGTGTGTGTGTGTATATATATATATATATTTTTTTTTTTTTTGAGATGAAGTCTTGCTCGGTCACCAAAGTTGGAGTGCGAGGCATGATCTTGGCTCACTGCAGCCTCTGCCTCCCGGGTTCAAGCAGTTCTTCTGCCTCAGCCTCCTGAGTATCTGGGTCCATGCCTGGCTAAGTTTTTTTTTTTTTTTTGAGACAGAGTCTTGTTCTGTTGCCTAGGCTGGAGTACAGTGGCACTATCTCAGCTTACCACAAGCTCCGCCTCCTGGGTTCAAGCAATTCTTCTGTCTCAGCCTTCTGAGTAACTGGGACTATAGGCATGTGCCACCATGCCTGGCTAATTCTTGTATTTTTAGTGGAGACGGGGTTTCACTATGTTGGCCAGGCTGGTCTCGAACTCCTGACCTCAGGTGATCTGCCTGCCTAAGCCTCCCAAAGTGCTGGGATTATAGGCATGAGCCATCACACCTGGCCATAAGAAGTAGTATAATATGATCTATGCACATGCTCCTTTATACTTTATTTTTATTTATTTGTTTTTTGTAAAGATGGGGTCTCACTGTATTACCGAGGTTGGTTTTGAACTCCTGGGCTCAAGTGATTCTCCTTCTACCCTGCCCTCCCCTTCCCCAAAGTGCTGAGCCACCATTCCAGGCCCTCCCATATACTTTATTTTATTTTATTTTTGAGACAGAATCTCACTCTTGCCCAGGCTGGAATTCAGTGGTGATTTCAGCTCACTGCAACCTCCGCCTCCTGGGTTCCAGCAATTCTTGTGCCTCAGCCTCCCTTAGTAGCTGGTACTACAGGCATCTGCCACCATGCCCGGCTGATTTTTGTATTTTTACTAGACATACATGGTTTTGCCATGTTGGCCAGGCTAGTCTCAAATTCATGACTTCACCGCGACCTCCCAAAGTGCTAGGATTACAGGCATTGTACCCAGGCCCCCTCCATATACTTTAAATCATCTCTAGATTGCTTATAATACTTAATACAATGTGAATACTATGTAAATAGTTGTTATACTGTATTATTTAGAAAATAATGACAAAGAAAAAAGTCTGTACATGTTTAATACAGGTGCAATTTTTTTTTCCAAATATTTTCAGTCCACACTTGGTTGAATCCATAGATATGGAAACTACAGATATGGAAGGCTGACAGTATAGTGCTTTAAAATCTATTTCATGTTGTCCTTCTTTCCTCATTGTAGTGTGGAAATTGGCGAAAGTGTACGTGGAGAGGATGTCTACATCGTTCAGAGTGGTTGTGGCGAAATCAATGACAATTTAATGGAGCTTTTGATCATGATTAATGCCTGCAAGATTGCTTCAGCCAGCCGGGTTACTGCAGTCATCCCATGCTTCCCTTATGCCCGGCAGGATAAGAAAGATAAGGTAGGAGCAGAATCTTATTTTTTGAGCAGAGGAAAGCAGGAGCACTTGCTCTAAATCACAAATAAATTCCTAAATTATCAGATATATGTTTAGGGGGAATTGTAAAAATCACCTTTTCTTAGGTGTTACTGTATCTTCAAAACAATAGAAATACAATTGGTTTATAAAAAGCAACACATTTATAGTCTGTATTCTATTACAGTCATATATATATAACTTTCAGTTAGCTCACTGGTATTTTTAATTGTATCAGTAAGACTAAGCACCAACTCCCCTGGAATATATACTTTAATTATGGTAGATCTTCTCAAAGTGTAAGATTGGGGTCCTAGCTGTGACCCCTTCATAAAACTTGAAGTCTGTTACATGAATACTTGAACTCATGACAGATTAGATTAGATAGATAGACAGACAGACAGACAGACTATGTATATCTCACCTTATCTGGTATATTAGAGGATAAGGCATATACATAAGACTTTGCAAGTCTATTGTAATTGATGCCTCGAATAAAGTCAGATATTTTTAATACAACAGAGTATAAGGTAAAGGGCATGGATTTTGCTTTTTTACAGTGCAACAAGTATGTTTTATTGGAGGGGTTTATAGTTGTTGGAAAGTTGACCCCCAGATGAGTAAGGTAGTGATGTAATTTACAAAAGAAACTATAATATCTATTCTATGATGTATCTTTAAACCTTGACATGTTAGGTGTTAAAGGTTTATGTATTTATGTGTTGAAAGATACATTAATAAAATTATTTTTTAAAGTCTGCCTAGTTTGAATAATTGAACATTGGAAACACTTGAATAGAATGAATATATGTACATTAAGAAAACAAAAGTTAGAAAGGTATTTTCTTTATTGATCAGTATATCCTGATTTGGAAAAGTGATGTTCCCCTTAATATTTGTCCTGGATTATGATCTACTTAAAGTCAACGGCCATGTCTCCTTCTGTGAATTTCTGGGTACCACAGTGCCTTTAATATAGTAGTTATACAATAAATAGTTTCTTGGGCAAATGAATTGTTTTTCAAATTGGCTTCTTGTTTTTTTCTTTTCTTTTCTTCCCTTCCATTTAGAGCCGGGCACCTATCTCAGCCAAGCTTGTTGCAAATATGCTATCTGTAGCAGGTGCAGATCATATTATCACCATGGACCTCCATGCTTCTCAAATTCAGGTATCAGTGGAAGCTAAATATTGGTGTTTGAGAGGTGGAAGGAAAGGACTGATAATGCTGAAGACTGCAGAGAAGCCAAAAATTATGCCCAAGTACATCTGAAATAAACTAGATATCAACAACATTTTAAATATTCACCTTAAGCATACTGCATGATCTTAGTCATTTCCATTGGTTAGATAGGGAGGCAGTTTAGTTTTATGGAAAGAGCATAGGCTTTGGGATCAGACCTACTTTGAATAAAGGCTCTGGTATTTGCTAGCTTTGTAAGCTTGGGAAGGTTACTTAACCTCTCTGAACATAATCTTTTTCATTATTGTGAGTATAAGACATTAAATTCATGATATAATGCCTGGCCCATGGCAGGTACTCATAGATAGGAGCTGTTAGTGTTAGTTATCAATTTTTTTTTTCATCTCAGCTCCAGGTAAAATTAAATTAGTTATCATTCTTATTCCCCTTAAATATTCATGGTCTTAATTTTTTTTTTTTTAAACAGAGTCTAGCTCTGTTGCCCAGGCTGGAGTGCAGTGTGCAGGATCTTGGCTCACTGCAACCTCTGCTTTCTGGGTTTAAGTGATTCTCCTGCTTCAGCCTCCCAAGTAGTTTGTATTACAGGTGCGTGCCATCATACCCAGCTAATTTTTTTGTTCCTTTAGTAGAGATGGGGTTTCACCATGTTGGCCAGGCTGGTCTCGAACTCCTGACCTCAAGTGATCCGCCTGCCTTGGCCTCCCAAAGTGCTGCAATTACAGACGTGAGCCACTGTGCCTGGCCTCATGGTCTTAAATTTAGAGCCACAGATATTGAAACCTACTTTTCAGCATAAACCCAAAGTAAGGGGTGTGGAATATCACCTTTATTTTATATTTTTTTAAAGAAATTTTTCAAATCATTATCATTTGAAGCTTGTGGGAATTCAGTAGAGGTACATTGGACAGGGATTGTACTCTTTTATAGAGAGGAACAAATTTTATGTGTTTAATTGAGAAATATAACTAATTTGTATTAATTGGAATTAGAACATGGATCTCCTGATTTCTAGTTATTCATTGTGACCATTTATTATAAGTAGCTTCCACTAAGTTTATATACCATAGCATCTCTAACTGGTTTATCCATTAGCTTTTACTCATTAACAAATAAGTCCAACATTTAGTGGCATAAAGCAGTATTTACTAACTCACTGAATCTGCATGTTGACTGGGCAGTTGTTGTGGTTTTGTCTGAACTTAGCCATTCTTCACAAGAGCTCACTTACATTCCTATGGTCAGTTGTGGGTTGACTGAGGGCTGGCTTTGCTGATCTTGGCTGGGCTCTCTCATACAGCCCAGATTCAAGGAGGCTTTTATAATCTACCAAAGTGGGCCTGCCTTCCCATCAGTTTGAATGTTGCAGTAAGACATTCTCTGAGCAAGTTACTACTTTTGTGTTTGCCACTTATAAATGGAAGAGAAGGAAAGTGAGGCAGAACTGATCTAGCTTCTTTCTACAGGGCTTTTTTGATATCCCAGTGGACAATTTGTACGCAGAGCCAGCTGTCCTAAAGTGGATAAGGGAGAATATCTCTGAGTGGAGGAACTGCACTATTGTCTCACCTGATGCTGGTGGAGCTAAGAGGTATGGTTGAAATTAGTATTTTTCCCAATGTACTGGGAAAATCTTTCAGATGGTTGTGTCACAAAGTGATGTTTTTCTATCCAAGTGACAGTTTTTAAGTATTTTTGAATGGATGTAAGTAGCTAGGACATGGGTTGAATATAATTTTATCCTCTCCTCTTTTACTGTTCTGAGTCACTACTTTGAAGACAAGACAAGACAGAAAAATCATTGTATTACGGACTTGACAATAACTCATGAGTAACTTGGCACTACTGAGCTAGCGATATAGCTATAAACCTTTTGGGAAGGGTAGAAAACGTAGTTTTCTAATGAATAGCAGCTGCTATTGAACCACATATTGGTGGGAAAATTCACTTTTACACTCCTCTTATAATGCTGTTGGCTAGATCATTTTGATCCTTGGGATTAAAATATGAAGCAGGAAGGAAAGTCAAGTATGATGTTTTTATTTAAAGCCAAGATCTTAACACTTTAAACAAACTGATTGCCAGGGATTGCCAGTTACAGTGCTTTGCAGCTCACACGGTACAGAGTAAGAGCTCTTGATTTCCTTAGTGGATTACTCGTTAGTAATGCATTCAAAAGTGTGACACATGTTTTTTTTTTGTTGTGGAAATAGAATGAAAAGCTACAAAACACAGATGATTAGGAAGAGCTAATTCAGAACTTCCTAAAAGCCATTCAAATCTTTAATGACTGTTTCTCAACAACCTCTTCTATTTCAATAACTTCAACAGAACTGATAAGTTGAAAACTTGAGTTCTGTTATCCAGCCAGATGTATGGCTTGGTGAGTCCTATGTAATTGCTAGTTACCATCTGTAATGCTAGAGACAGCGTAAGAAACATCCCCCCCAACTAGTGGTTGTCATACTTAATTTGTTGGTCATTATTTTCATATCTTTCCATGGGATTTAGAAAATAGTCACATTTGAAATAGGCAGGATTTTCTTTCCAAAGCTGGGTAGACAACTTATTGCTACTTGATTATTTTTTTTTCTTTAGAGATGGGGTTTCTCCATGTTGGCCAGCTAGTCTCAAACTCCTGACCTCAGGTGATCCGTCCACCTTGGCCTCCCAAAGTGCTGGGATTACAGGCGTGAGCCACCGCACTCGGCCTTGATTATTTTTTTCATTATTATTGCCTTATATTGATGGAGTATTTTCCAATTGAGTGTCTATCACTTCTGTCTTGGCAGGATTTGGGGAGTAGGTAGAGATCCCTGTGCAATTTTGATTTATACAGTAGTTCTCTTAGGTGTAGGAAGTTACTTTTTCTAGACCTTTTTATGCTTTGTTGGTCACTGAATTTGTTGGCGATTGATTATGGGCAGTTTGGGATACCTGAACTAATTGGTCATGCATTTGCCTCGGATAAGTAATCATTCCAAGCAAATTAGTTACCATTGATGTTATGTGCATATGCAGTAGTAATGGAAAGTGCAGGATATGGTTTGTTTAGATCAAGGTACAAATGTTACCTAGATTATGTTTCAAACCTTATGGTCACAGGTTCTCAGTTAATCCAGTAAAAACTCATATGACCATAGTCACAAGGGAAACAGGACAAAATGCTATAGTTTGTTCAGTTCTACATTAAAAAACAGGACAAATCCCCAAGCACAGGCTGCTTCACACATGGAGATGGCACAGTGGAGCATGAACACACATGCCACTGGAGTAGCTCACTGTCATTTACACTGAATGGATTTTTGTTTGAATTATGCAGTGCTTTGTCAAAATACAAATTTGTCTTCTATTCTACCTTCTAGTCTGGTTTATATCCTCTTGTAATAAGAAAAATAAGAATTCTCTTAGATTAGAAGATCCTTTGGACTGAATGGTGAGATGCCCAGCTTGTCTAGGTAATTGGTATAACTTTCTATCTAGCAATTGTAGAAGGAACTCCCAAGCTTGGTGTCCAGGTACAGTTGACAGTGACAGTTGATGGATGTTTTGCCAACAGCACTGAGGGAAGTGCTGAGCTCATGGGCATTGGAACAGGCTAGATGCTGCTCCTTTCCTGCCAGTCAGGTTCTCTTCTCACTACCTCCCCAGTCACGGTCTTCCATGATGGGAATTGGGACAGTCTATGTACTCCTGGCATTAGTTAATTCTTTCCTCATTCCTTCTGCAGCCAATCTATTAAATAAACATGTCTTAGCATTATACTGCTTTCCTGGACTGTTGAGGGTGCTGTCCTCTACTCAGAATGAATACTCATCTAAGTTTGAGCAGTACATTCATAAGCTTCTGTGGAGATATGGAGGCATTGGTTTATAAAACCCAGTTTGTGGTATTTACCTTTGAGAAGTCAGTCAATGATAGTTGCTTTCTTCCAGCCCTGGGAACTATTGGTTTCAAGGAGTGTTTTCCTCCCCAAAACAAACCCATTCTTTAGTCCATTTCTTTTATCTTAGAAGCCACACATACATATGAACACCCCCTGTTTTGCAGAGTGACCTCCATTGCAGACAGGCTGAATGTGGACTTTGCCTTGATTCACAAAGAACGGAAGAAGGCCAATGAAGTGGACCGCATGGTGCTTGTGGGAGATGTGAAGGATCGGGTGGCCATCCTTGTGGATGACATGGCTGACACTTGTGGAACAATCTGCCATGCAGCTGACAAGTAAGTGTGGATTGGTGGGGCTGGTAGTTAGAAGGAAAAAGCTAGCAATGGCTGTCCGAATGTCTTCAGCCTGCTGATTCCTTTTGGAACCAAATTGAGGGGATAAGTAACTTTAGGAGATTTTTATCAACCAAGGCTTAAATTATATAATACATAGAAATTCTTAAGTAAGCTTATTTTTTTTTTAGATTTTCTTAGATTTTTTTTTCAATTTATATTGTATTAAACTATATATAACAAAATTTGCCATTTTAACCATTTTAAGTGTACAATTCAATGATATTAATTATATTCACAATGTTAGACAACCATCACCTGATTTCCCAAGTTTTTTGATCACACTGAGTATTCTTAATGCAATTTTTGTTTTAACAAGTTAAAAAGTAAACATCCTGAGCAGTTAGGCATGTATGCTCGTATTTATATTTTAAGCTAGAACCCTTGGTCTTACTTCTCAACTGCCTCTTTTAGCAGCTGCTATTTTGTTCATGTTGCTTCTTTTCTCACTTGAATCCCGTGACAGGTTAATGTTTATATAACTCGTCATCTCTTGCCTGCACTGTTCTAAATTGCCTCCCCACTCTGATCTCCGTTGCCAGTTACCATTTTCTTACCTCCCTACTCTATCTCTCCATGCTTGCTAATCTTCCTACAACTGAGGTTTGATCCCATCACTTACAGTCATCAAGATTTTACATGGCCCCTCATTACTATCAATCTAAGCCACTATGAGCAGCATTGTTTCTTAGAATGGCATTTTTACTTTTGTTTTTATTTTGAGACATGGTCTCACTCTGTTACCCGGGCTGGAGTGTAGTGGTACAATCATGGCTAATTGCAGCCTTGAAATCTTGGGCTCAAGAAATCCTCCTGTCTCAGACCCTGAGTAGTGCCACAAGCATGTGCCACCACACTTGGCTAATTCATTTTTTTTTTTGTAGAGACAGAGTCCCATTCTGTTGCCCAGGCTGTCCTTGAACTCCTGGGCTCAAGCAATTCTCCCACCTCAGCCTCCCAAAGTGCTGGGATTTTAGCTGTGAGCCACAGCTCCCAGCTCTGAGAATGGTTTTTTAAAATTTCTTGTGTCTGTGCCTTGCACAGTGCCTGGCACGGAATAAGTGCTAAAAAATATTAGGGTGCTGAGTGATTCTTGGTTTGGGATTCTGGAGTAAACATTCATAAAACCCATTTCATCCTTGTACAAGTAAGGGATTACTAGTCGCTATAACAGATCAACTCCCTAACATGATAGTTTTCTTCTTGTCCATGGCACACTCCAATGTGAGTATTCTTGTTGGACTCATTTTTTCTAACCAGTAGTTAGGAGCTCAGACTCTTTCAATCTTTGGTGCTGTATCTTTAACATGAGGCTTCTAAGATTACCTTGGAAAACACTTCAATTTTAGCGAGCCAGTAAAGGAAAAGGACACAGGATCACCCCTGGAAGATTTTTATAAGCTCAGCCAAAAAGTGGTGTACATCATGTCTGCCCACATTTTAATAGCCAGAATTAAGCCACATGGCCACACCAAGCTCTGTGAGGGAGGCTGGAAAATGTAGTTCAGCTATGTCCCCAGAAAGAAGAGGAAGTGAATTTTGTTAAGTGCAGCAGTCTGTGCCAGAGTCTTTTTACACTAATTCAAACCTATTCAGATAAGTTCTTAGTGCAGTTCTTTCTCAATATGGACTGAATTGTATACTCTCCAAATTCATATATATGTTGAGGCCTAAGCCCAATGTGATGATATTTGGAGTTACCTTGGAGGGGGATGTATTTAGGATTAGATGAGGTCACTAGGGCAGAGCCCTTACAATGGGATGAGTGCCCTTACAAGAAGAGAATGCTGGAGAACTTGCCAGCATTTCCCCATGTGCACACACACATACACATACACTTACACTCACAAAGAGGTGGCCACCTACAAGCCAAGAGAAGAGGCCCCAGCATGAAACCTACTTTGTTTGCACCTTGATCTTGGACTTCAAGCTTCCAGAACTGTGAAAAATTTGTTTCTGTTATTTAAGCCACCCACTCTATGGTATTTTCTTTTCCTTAAAAAAAATTTTCCCCTATCCCACTGTGCCTTATAATTTTATTTTTATTTTTTATTTTTTTCCACATTGTATTTTGTTATGGCAGCCCAAGCAGGCTAATATTACTGCTCCCTGACTGAAATTCTGCAGTGACAAGTAAGATGAATACAAATCAACTTTTTTCCCCCGCTAGACTTCTCTCAGCTGGAGCCACCAGAGTTTATGCCATCTTGACTCACGGAATCTTCTCTGGTCCGGCTATTTCTCGCATCAACAACGCATGCTTCGAAGCAGTGGTAGTCACCAATACCATACCCCAGGAAGACAAGATGAAGCATTGCTCCAAAATACAAGTGAGGATGAGATTCGTGCAAAACAACACTTTACTTAGTGTTTAGGGGGTGGTTACTTATGTTGAATTAGGTCTCTGGATTCTGAAGATTTCTTTCTTTGGTGAAGGATTTAGTCTTGTCCTCATAATTTGTGACCCAAAAGTTAAAAATCACCTGTTTCTTTTCCTTTTTTTTTCTTTTCAAATTGCCAAGTCTCGGGAAAATCACCTGTTTAAAAATTTAAATTGCTAGACCTCTGAATCTCTGGAAGATGAAGCTTAAGATTCTATATTTTAATAGGCTCTCCCAGTGAATCTGATGCTAATTAAAGTTTTCAAGTCCATACTTTACAGTACGTGTTTGTCTAACTCTTAACTTTCAGCCCCGTAGACATAATGTGAAGCCTTTAAACTGATTACACACTTCTACCAGCTTTAGTGTTTCTCAGTGTGCTTTGGACCTAAGGTTCTTATTAAAATGTAGATTCCTTTGCTCCATCTAAGACCTATAAACCAGAGGTCCTGGAACCAGTATTTTAAAGTAATTCCCCAAGCAACTGTTAGGCACTAAAGTTTGAGTGCTCTTGCACTAAAAGAACAAGGCCTTGCTTACTTAAAATATTTACATTAATCTACGAGCTTTTTGAAATTAATATGTATAATTGGAGGATTATCATCATTCTTTTTTTTTTCTTTTTTTGAGATGGGATCTTGCTCTGTTACCCAGGCTGGAGTGCAATCAAAGCTCACTGCAGCCTCGACCTCACAGGCTCAGGCAGTCATCCCATCTCAGCCTCCCAAGTAGCTGGGATCGCAGGCATGCACCACCATGCCCAGCTAATTTTTTTGATATTATATGTAGAGACAGTATCTCCCTATGTTGCCCAGGCTGGTCTCAAACTCCTAGCCTCAAGCTATCCTCCTGTGTCAGGCTCCTAAAAGTGGCTGAGATTACAGGTGATGACATTCTTAAGGATTTTTTTTTTCAACTTAGTCTTTTTTTTTTTCATTCATAAGGATTTTTAAATGCCAACGCACCACCATTTTTTTTAAGACACGGTCTCACTCTGTTCCCCAAGCTGGAGTGCAGTGGCCTGATCTCGACTCACCATAGCCTCGAACTCCCAGGCTCAAGCAATCCTCCTACCTTAGCCTCCCAAGTAGCTGGGACAACGGGTATACACCACCACCACCCACCCAGCTAATTTTTTTTTTGTAGAGACAAGGTTTCACCATGTTGGCCAGGCTGGTCTCCATTCCTGGCCTCAAGTGATCTGCCCACCTTGGCCTCCCAAAGTGCCGGAATTATGGGTGCGAGCCACTGCACCCAGCCCTAAGTGGCTATCTTAAAACTTAACTGAAGGGTAGCTGAGTGCAGCCTCATGATGGGGGAACAGCACAGTGTTGCAGTTTTAAGAGGAAGAGCACTAATCTGGTTGCTCATCAGTGTCTGCAAATTGGCCAGTCATCTCTGACCATATTATAGTAACCTAATTTCCTTTCTTGCCTTTCTAGGTGATCGACATCTCTATGATTCTTGCAGAAGCCATCAGGAGAACTCACAATGGGGAATCCGTTTCTTACCTATTCAGCCATGTCCCTTTATAATAGAGTAACTTCTGAGGCTTTTTGAGAAAAAAATCCACCCCACCCCTTGTTTTCCCTTGGTATTTGATGGCAAATTCAGCAGAAGACCGGCTTGCTCCAGTGTAGCTTTCTGCATCCCACATCAGGTATATTATAGCTTATCCGAAATGGGGAAAGAGATTGAGATTAGCTGCTGGGACTTCCTACGTGCATTATCTCATTCTGGCTTCCTTGATAATTTTGTGAGCCTTGCAGCTTTAACCATAGCTTAGCTGCTGCAAGATTACAGACTTTTGAGGATGTTGTATAAGGGTGTTTGACTGTGATTGGGGAAGCTCAGACTACTTTGCATGTGAATGCTTCAGGGTTTTCTTTGTTGAGAACTAGCAACAAAGCCAACCCATGTATGACCAGCTCTCCCCAAGGTCTATGCTAAATTACAGCAAAAGCCTTGGGTAACCCCAAACCTCATCCCGGTGGCTGAACACCCTATAAGGCAGGAGCAGGTAGCTCAACTTGAGCAGACATTGTGGGGGGGGTGTTGGGGGGGAGGTGGCGGGGGGAGGTTGGAGGGTTGGGGGTGGTTGAGCCGGGAGACAGCACAGTGCAGCAAATGTTTCTTGGGAGGAAGAAGCCTGATCCATCACCATCTGCTTGACTATGTAGCTTGGATTCTCCTTTGTACCTATTCCTTTTGATTTGGCTTTACCTTTGTCTATCTTGATCCTTTCCTGGCCAAATATCCTCTTAGGCCCAAATGAACATTGTACCAGTCTTCTGGAAAGCAAACGTGCTTCCTGCTATGTAATCGCCAACATTGACATTAGATGATGTGCTGTAGCTTGATTTTCCTTAGCCTGCTGCCACTGAGGCAGTAGGTTTTAGGTGGTATCGTAGTGCCTTTTGATTAAGTATAGAATTTTCATTTTCCTTCTTTGGATCTATTTGGCCTCTCAAGTGAACTGAGATTCCTGTTAAAAAATATTGATGTTATTGTCTCTTGTAGAGGAAACTAATAAAGTGTCTGTATCTCTGTGATTTGGGGTCTATATCGTAATCTATACTGATCTCTCTGCTAAAGGTTTGGTTTAGGTGTCTTACTGTCCAAAGATAGCTCTTACTTGTTTTCAAACTACTTTAGCTTCATTGTTAAGCCAAGAGAAGACATTGGCAGCTTTATTCAACTGTAAGACTTAGATGTCTGGAGTTTACTGAGAATGTGATAGAGTGTAATTCTGTGCAGTATACCTAAATTATAGCATGTATAATGCGTGCTGGATCTCTGGTTCTTATTCCTGAAGATCCAAATTAGGTATTTTCTTGTGGGAGTAGAGTTTCTATGATTTATTCATTTTGAACTAATTTTGCCAAATGTGACCATTTCCCTCCATTCATCAGTAATTGACATATGTTTGGCATTTACTTTCTTTCTTTTTGAGATGGAGTTTCACTCTTATTGCTCAGGCTGGAGTGCAGTGGTGCAATCTCAGCTCACTGCAACCTCTGCCTTCTGGGTTCAAACAATTCTGCCACGGCCACCCAAGTAGCTGCGGTTACAGGCTTGCGCCACCATGCCCAGCTAATTTTGTATTTTTAGTAGAGTCAGGGTTTCACCATGTTGGTCAGGCTGGTCTTGAACTCCTGACCTCGGGTGATCCGCCCGTCTCAGCCTCCCCAAGTGCCAGGATTACAGGCATGAGCCACCATGGCGGCCTTAAAGCGTTTCTTGGCCCATCATTGGAAAGCTACATGCCTCTAGAGCTTCTTGAAGACTGCTTCCTTATTTTTGAAACCCAGGCCTACTTTTGCTTATTTTATCTTTGCTTTTGTTGGATATTGGGATATCTACTTTACAACTAGCTCTTTGACAGAAGTGATCCAGGAGGACTAAAGTAAACTATGAAATGTGTGCCTCTAACCCTCTAGACCTCTTCAGATCTTTGCTCTGGGAGAAGCTGATGTGGAGCAGCAATGCCTTCACTTGCTGATCATGCTATTTCCTAAAGTATTGGATCAGTGGGTCAGGTCTCGTTGTTACAGAATATTTTGACATTAAGATATCTTCTGGGCCCCTTTGGATCATTCATCTCCTAGGACGAGGTTTTGAGATTATTCAAGCGAGTCCCAATCCCCAGCTTTGATCCCTGTACCTGGAGAAGGCCAGCATTCAGTTTTCTGTGACACACACCAAAGTGTCATAAACACCTCTAGGGACATTATTTATTTATTTATTTATTTTGAGACAGAGTTTCACTCTTATAGCCCAGGCTGGAGTCCAATGGCATGACCACAGCTCACTACAACCTCTGTCTCCTGGATTCAAGCGATTCTCCTGCCTCAGCCTCCCAAGTAGCTGGGACTATAGGCGCCTGCCACCACACCTGGGTAATTTTTTTGTATTTTTAGTACAGATGGGTTTCGTCATGTTGGCCAGACTGGTCTAAAATTCCTGACCTCAGGCCATCCACCCACCTTGGCCTCCCAAAGTGCTGGGATTACAGGCATGAGACACCACTGCCAGCCAACATTCTTTTTTTTCTACAGTGGGAGAGACCGAAGTTGGATGGCAAAGCAGTTCTTTTTTTCTTTTTTCTTTTTGAGATAGCAGTCTCTTAAAAGAGACTGGAGTGCAGTGGCATAATCGTAGATTACTACATTACTGCAGCCTTCAACTCCTGGGCTCAAGTGATCCTCCTGCCTCAACCTTCTGAATAGCTAGGACTACAGGCACATACCACCATGGCTGGTTAGTTTTTTACATTTTTTGTAGAGATGTTGTCTTGCTTTTTTCCTAGGCTGGTCTCAAACTCCTGGCCTTGAGCAATATTCCTGTTTTAGCCTTTCAAAGCAGTTCCAGTTTTTGTTTTTGTTTTTTCTGAGATGGAGTCTCATTCTGTCACGGAGGCTGGAGTGCAGTGATGTGATCTCGGCTTACTGCAACCTCTGCCTCCCAGGTTCATGCGATTCTCCTGCCTCAGCCTCACAAGTACCTGGGATTACAGATATGCATCACCATACCTGCCTGGCTAATTTTTTTTTTTCTTTGAGATGGAGTCTTGCTCTGATGCCAGGCTGGAGTGCAGTGGCACGATCTTGGCTCACTGCAATCTCTGCATCCTGAGTTCAAGCTATTCTCCTGCCTCATCCTCCCGAGTAGCTGTGATTACAGGGGTGCACCACCACACCCAGCTAATTTTTATATTTTTAGTAGAGACAGAGTTTCACCATGTTGGCCAGGATGGTCCCGATCTCTTGACCTCGTGATCCGCCCGCATCAGTCTCCCAAGTGGATTATAGGCGTGACCTGCTGTCCGCGGCCACTAATTTTTATATTTTTAGTAGAGATGGTGTTTCACCATGTTGTCCAGGCTGGTCTAGAACTCCCGACCATCCACCTTGTCCTCCCAGAGTACTGGGATTACAGACGCGAGCCACTGCACCCAGCCTCAAAGCAGTTCTTGACTGTGGGGAATAGTAGCAGGAGCAGACCTGCAAGGGCATGAGGAGGAGGCAGCACCAAAGCTAAGTGGAGTTGCAGCCAGGACAGTTGACAAGATAGTTGTGATAGCTACATGACTGCCCTTGAGCAAAAGGCATCAGGCCATTCTGTTTCATAACCCCTCACCTCCCTGCATCCTTAGGATGAGAGAAAAAGCTCAGGAATTCCCCAAGTTGGTGCCTCTATAAAAGATTTGTTTCATCTCAAGTTGAGACTGCTACTCCTGGTCTCCTTTCCAGATTTGGACACCAAATGTTTTCTGCTTAAAGTGTTAACTTGTATATTTATTTATTTATTTATTTTGAGACAGGGTCTCACTCTATCACCCAGGCTGGAGTGCAGTGGCACGATCTCGGCTCACTACCACCTCCACCTCCCAGGTTCAAGCAATTCTCTTGCCTCAGCCTCATAGTAGCTGGGATTATAGGCGTGTGCCACTGAGCCCAGCTAATTTTTGTATTTTTAGGAGAGACAGGGTTTCAACATCTTGGCCAGGCTGGTCTCGAACTCCTGACCTCGTGATCCACCCACTCGGCCTCCCAAGTGCTGGGATTACAGGCATGAGCCACCGTGCCCAGCCATGTTAACTTGTATATTAATCGTGTATAGCCCTTAACAACCTGAAGGTCATTAAAATCATAAAAAGCCTGAAACCCCAGCAAAGCATTATTTTCCTATTGCCATGCCCTCCTGCCATCTCACCCTTACTAGTTCTCAGTTGTGGGGGAGGAGGGAAAAGGCCTCTAAAAGGGAATCTGGTTATTGGAGGCACCTCCCTTACAAAAAACTTAGTGAGGCTGAGGGGAGGAAGCTTTGCATTACTGCCTTGGGGTACACTACTCAGAGATGTTGAGAGGAAACATATTCTATGTGTGAAAAGCAGCCCTTATGTTAGGTCAGGAAATGGAGCCAGCCTCCTACCCTTGCTTTCATCTGTACCTCCAGTCTTCAGACAGGTGTTTTTTCAGTTGGTTGGCTTTCTAGATCCCTGAGTTCTGGATTTTATTTATTTATATTTTTTCCCAGAGACAGGGTCTCATTCTGAGGCCCAGGCTGGAGTGTAGTGGCATCATCATAGCTCACAGCAGCCTCTTACTCCTGGGCTTAAGCAGTCCTCCCATCTTATCCTCCCAAGTAGCTGGGATAACAGATGCACCACCAAGTCTGGTTAATTAAAATTTTTTTTTTGAGATGGAGTCCCACTCTGTCACCCAGGCTGGAGTGCAGTGGCACGATCTCGGCTCACTGCAACCTCTGCCTCCTGGGTTAGAGTGATTCTTCTACCTCAGCCTCCTGAGTAGCTGGGATTACAGGCACACATCACCACGCCCAGCTAATTTTTTTATTTTTAGTAGAAACAGGGTTTCACCATGTTGGTCAGGCTGATCTCGAACTCCTGACCTCGTGATCCTCCCATCTTGGCCTCCCAAAGTGTTGGGATTACAGGCGTGAGCCACTGCACCCAGCCCAAAAAAAATTTTTTTATAGAGATGGAGTCTCACTGTGTTGCCCAGGCTGGTCTCAAACACCTGTACTCAAGTGATCCTTCCACCTCAGCCTTCCAATGTGTCAGAATTACAGGCATGAGCCACTGCCCCTGGTGACTCCTGGCTTCTTACTCTGCCTTTTTACAGGGGATTCGCTTTAGTTACCCATGGCAAGGACTTGTAACCTGTGTATAATATGACCAAGAGGTTTCGGTATAAGAGAATCATGTGTCTTTGGAGTCCTCTTTAGGGACGCCAAAGTGCCTCATTCCCCCATCACCTGGTCACCAGGGTCATCTATGCTGTCCTCCTCATAGCTACAAGTGGGAGAAGGGATGGTTAGAGTTAACCGTGGGGCGGGTGTGCGCTCTGAAGTTAATTCACGCCTCATTTGCAGGCCACAGATTGACCAAGCATGTGCCTATTTGTTGTTTGCTGCCTTTTTCCCAACTGCTGGCCCAACATGTGGCACATGAATACCTCAAAACACCCTCCAGGGTATCTCTGCCCTTAGAACCATTCCCTAGTTCCTGAATGCTGCTATCGAAAACAAATAGCTTCTGTTTTAGCAGTGGTAGTTTAAAAGCAAGGGTGCTACAGCCAGAGGCTCCTCCTCTGCTTTGCTTCTGTGTTTGGAGGCTTTTCTCTTGCAGGCTTTTTTTTTTTTTTAACCAGTCTGAGACTCCTTGTTTAATAATAAAGCAAATTGTGCACCAAATTATGGCAGATAAAGCTTGATGCTCTGAATAATCTTGGCTCCAGCATTTCTGTTTGTTTATAAGATTTATTTGACTCTACAACTCTTCAACTGCTACTTGTTGCTATAAAGTTTCAAAGTTTAGTTTGTATTTTGTTTTTTGATTTTTTGTTTTTTTGAGACAGTCTCGCTGTGAATAGCCCACGCTGGACTCGTCGAACTACTGGACTTGAGTGATCCTCCTGCTCAGCCTTCCAAAGTAGCTGGGACTACAGGCATTCATGCCTGGCTTTATAAAGTTATTATTATTTTAAGACAGAGTCTTTGTAGCCAAGGCTGGAGTGCAATGGTGTGATCTCGACTCACTGCAACCTCTGCTTCCCAGATTCAAGTGATTCTCATGCCTCAGTCTCCCAAGATGCTGGGATTACAGGTGCCCACCACCACACCTGGCTAATTTTTGTAGAGTGGGTTTCACCATGTTGGGCAGGCTGGTCTTGAACTCCTGACCTCAAGTGATCTGCCCGCCTCAGCCTCCCAAAGTGCTGGGATTACAGGTGTGAGCCACTGCACCCGGCCTATAAAAGTTATTTTTTAAAATAAATGTTGAGTTCTAGGATCCAGGATATAAATAAATAATAAAATATTGCAGGGGTGTGGTGGCTCACACCTGTAATCCCAGCACTTTGGAAGGCTGAGGCAGGAATGAGTCTGAGACTCAGAAACCTGGCCATGCGGCTGTGGCTCCTCCTTCCCTAGTACTCACTGCTCATGGGCTACTCTATGCCCCCTCCTTGGTCTACTGTCCCGCCCCCATGACCTAAGGAAAACCAGAGACTCTCCACTGACAGACCTCTCCCCATCTTTTTCCTTTCCTGAGCTCTTTCCCAATATAGTCATTCCTCCAATAGCTCAGCTGCCAACTATAAAAAATAAGGGGAATCTCATTTTGAAGCAAAAATAGCTGAAACTGTACAGGGTGACAATAGGCCCTATTCCCTTAGCCCCATTGTTTTCTGTTTGTTTGCTTTTTGTTTCTTTTTTTTCTTACTGGCTCAAGATTTTATATTAGCCAAGTCCCCACCCCTCCCCCTTCTGGCGTGTCCACTAGCTGCTGCGGCTGCCTTCTTGCTTCACCCATAGAATTGCCATGAGCTCACACATGGTGTGGCTATGATTCAGGATTTGAATATAAAACAAAACAGGCCAGCCAGGTCTGACCAATCCATTCCTCCTGGGCAATACCCTGAGCAGAGATTTTCCTGCTTGTAAGCAGCCCGGAGCCACACCGCCCAATTTTAGTCATCGCCCTCAAAGTTCTTAGGGTAGAGCCTCTAGTGATAACAATGGGCGGGGACTTTGTGGTGTGGGAGGGGCTGCAGCGAGGTAGAGAAGGAGCATAGTGACTGCAGGGTTTCCCCGGCTGAAGCCTCGGCTTTCCCCAGGGTGCAGAGCTGAGTATAGAGCTGCCTCCTGGCTGAGGACACCCCCTCCATGCGCACACATTAACTTCCTCTCCTGCTGCCTCTGCCACCTGGCTCACAGGGCCTGTCGCTGCTGCATAGTTGCCACTAGGGGGCACCGAGCGGAGAGGATGGAGGGAAGGGGCACCCGGGGCAACAGGACTGGGGCTCCAGCAGTGGGAGAAGCGGCAGTCTAAGCACCTGTCGTTCTTCCAGGTCCTCTCTTCCCCTGTATGCTGGCCACAGCCAGGGTGACAACACGGTGCCCAGACCACACTCATTCGGCAGACAGGAATGTGTGCATGCCCTAAAGGCATAGATAGCTCAGTGCATTTTCACATACCAAGCACTGTGCTAGAGGCTAGGAATGCAGAAGCGGCCTGACATGGTCCTTGACCCTGAGATGCATTTGGTCTAGAGGAAGAAACAGGGAAATGGGTAATTACAATGGGCCGTGAAAAGTATCAAAATGCTCTGGGAGCGTGGGGGTTAGGGTGGGTGCACCTAAGCCAGCCTTGGGAGTCAGGAAAGACTTTCTGTAGAAAAAGACTGACTTTTGACATAGTCGACTAGAAGCTGGCCAAAGAGTGAGGAGAAGGGTTTCAGGCAGGCCGAATAGCACATTTTTACCTGGACACCCAAAAGAAGTGGCTGGTGTGTGTGTGTGTGTGTGTGTGTGTGTGTGTGTGTGTGTGTAAGAGAGACAGAGTAACAGCACGCACGTGTGTGTTTTGGGGTAGAATGAAGAGCTGTGATGAGGGATGGGCTGATTAGACTAGATCATAAAGGACTGTATAAGGAGAGTGTACATATGTCTGTTGTCCCTGCATACTTACTACCATCACCCCCCTTCACTCTCAAAATTGTCCTGGTTTCAGTAGTAAATTATACAAGAACCCTACTCATAAGACACGAGGGAGTTTGAATCCTGGGAGCAAAGAGGAGTCACTAAGTTTTAAGCAGGGCATCAACAGGATAAGATTTTGATTTTAAAATAGATTGGTAGTGGCCGGGCATGGTGGCTTATGCCTGTGATCCCAGCACTTTGGGAGGCTGAGGCAGGTGGATCACAGGGTCAGGAGTTCGAGACCAGCTGGGCCAATATGGTGAAACCCCATCTCAACTAAAAACACAAAAATTAACCAGGTCCATGGTGGCCCGCACCTGTAGTCCCAGCTACTCGGGATGCTGAGGTAGAAGAGTCGCTTGAACCCAGGAGGTAGAGGTTGCAGTGAGCTGAGATCATGTGACTGAACTACAGCCTGGGCAACAGAGTGAGACTCTTAAAAAAAAATGGACTGGCAATAATGTGAAGAATGGGTTGGGAAGGGGCAAGAGTAGAGGAAGGAGTTTGGTTAGGAAGCTGTGCGTTACCCAAGTGGGAGAGGAAGGTGGCTGAGGTGAGAAAAGTGCTGGTGGGACAGAAGAACAATTTTCAATATATTTTGGAGGAAAATTCAACAGAAGTTGGTGATGTTTCAATGTAGAGATTGAGGGAGAGGGAGGAGTCAAGAACAACTTCCATTTTTCTGGCCTGAGTGGCTGGTGGATGTCGGTACTATGCAACACAGGAGATGAGGCTGAAGTTTAGGAACTGCTAAGCTTAAGGTGCCTGAGGGACCTCACCAGAAGGACTGAACAGGCAGTCATTGCAGCTAGCAGAGGTTGTGGTCATCAATACATTTTTGCCCAAATGCCATCTTCAGATAGTCAAGAAGCTGAAGCAATGGGTTTATAAACTAGGCCAGCCTTAAGTATCCTGGGTGTTTGTCTTCAGAGGACAAGGACACAGCAGGGGAGGTTATGGAATAGGAGGAAAGCTAGGGAACAATGAAGAAATTAAGTGTATTAAATGCAGAAGATGTAAATTTGGGTTATGGGATATCTAAAGGAGAAAGAGAGAAGGCTCTAGGGCCTATAATCCCAGCTACTCGGGAGGCTGAGGCAGAAAGATTGCTTGAGCCCAGGAGTTCAAATCCAACCTGGGCAACACAGTGAGACCCTGTCTCCTTAAAAAAAAAAAAGACTCTAAACTTTAGAGTTTAAAGGAAAAAACTGAGTCTTTTAACAATTATAGCTATTTTACAACAGCATTACAGAAAATTTGGGGAATGTGTGTAAGAAGCCTCACCCATAACCTGGTGACCTTCTTACTGCTAGGTGGTGGTCAAATCAACATTCTTCTAGGTCTTCTGACACCATCCCAGCAAGGAAAGGGAGGCTCACCTTATTATGGCCTAGTGGGGGTGGAAGTTCAGCCTCTCCACATGGTCTCCATCGACACCACTGGAAGCAGGATGTCAGCGGGGATGAAAGTCCCAGCTCCCTACTTGGCCTTCTCTGATACCGCCCCCCCCCCTCCCCGTCCAGCAGGGGCTGCAGGCAGGTACCTCGTTACAGTCTGGCAAAGGTTGAAGTCCCTGCTCTCCACTCAGGCTTTGTTGGTGGGGTAGGGGGGCCACAAATTTCCTTCTGGTGTATAGCTACAATGGAATGATCAGCATTTAAAACGTTCTGTCTTTCTAGGCTGCCCTTTTCCTGCTCCTTCGACTAGAGAGAGAAGACTTTGTTTTGATCTGCACCCATTGGCATTTCCGGGTTGTCAGCTTCTTCAGCTCCAAGTCAGGGATATAGGAGGCAAAAAGAACACCCAACAAAAGAAAAAAAAAAAGAGAACCCAAGGAACTCATCACAAGTAATTACTCTATCTTCCTAGAACGCTGTATGCCTTTAAAAAAGCAGAAAGTGCGGGTGGGGCATGGTGGCTCAAGTCTATAATCCCAGCACTTTGGGAGGCTGAGGAGGGCAGATCACCTGAGGTCAGGAATTCAAGACCAGCCTGGCCAACATGGTGAAACCCCATCTCTACTACAAATGCAAAAATTAGCCAGGCGTGGTGGTGCACACCTGTAATTCCAGCTACTCGGGAGGCTGAGGCAGGAGAATAGCTCGAACCCAGGAGGCGGAGGTTGCAGTGAGCCGAGATCACACCTGTACTCCAGCCTGGGCAACAAGAATGAAACTCTGTCTTAAAAAAAAAAAAAAAAAAGCAGAAAGTATACAATTCATAGATTTATAGCTAAACTGGGTGCAGTGGCTTATGCCTATAATCCCAGCATTGGGGAGGCTCAGGCTTGAGGATGGCTTGAGCCCAGGAGTTCAAGACCAGCTTGGATAACATAGTGAGACTGCTTCTCAAAAAAAAATTAAAAAAAATAGTCAGGTGTGGTGACATGTGCCTATGGTCCCAGCTACTTAAGAGGCTGAACTGGAAGGATTGCTTGAACCCAGGAGGTTGAAGCTGCAGTGAGCTGAGATCATGATACTGCACTACAGCCTGGGTGACAGAGCAAGACTCAGTCTCTCTCTCTCTCTCTCTCTCTCTCTCTCTCTCTCTGTATATATATATATATATATATGAATTTTCAGGCGCTGAACATACCTGTCACCCAGATCAAAAACCAGAAGTCCCCTCTTGTCCCCTTTCAGCCACTACTTCCCACATAAGAGTAATCATTGCCTCCATAGCGTTTACCTGGCCTGCTTAGCAGAGGGCACTGACAGCTTGAGACTCACTCTGGCTCAAAGTTCCTTCCAGACTATGTGTGTGCATATGGGTTCTTGCACATCTATCAGTCTGACTTCCTCACCTAGGCACCATAGGTTGGAAAGTTCTTCCCAGACCTTGGTTCAAATTTGAGTTACATTAATTCCCAGAAGTGCAACATAGCGGTTAAGAGCATGGAATTTGGAGTTAAACCTGATTGCAAATCCCAGCTCTATAACTTCTTGGCTGTATGATCTATAGCAGGGTAATAACAGCACTGACCTCAGCATGGTGTTGTAAGGTTTAAAAGAAACAACTCAGGCCCATGGTGGCTCAGGCTTGGAATCCTAGGTCTTTGGGAGGCCAAGGGAGAAGAATTGCTTGAGACCAGGAGTTTGAGACCAGCTTGAGCAAAATAGACCCTGTCTCTACAAAAAATTTTTTTTTTTGAGACAGAGTCTTGCTTTTGTTGCCCGGGCTGGAGTGCAATGGCGCGATCTCTGCTCACTGCAACCTCCGCCTCCTGGGTTCAAGTGATCCTCTTGCATCAGCCTCCCAAGTAGCTGGGATTACAAGTGCCCACCACCACACCTGGCTAATTTTTTTGTACTTTTAGTAGAGACAGGGTTTCACTATGTTGGTCAGGCTAGTCTTGAACTCCCAACTTCAGGTGATCCACCCGCCCAGCCTCCCAAAGTGCTGGGGTTACAGGCATGAGCCACTGTGCCCGGCCTACAAAGTATTTTTTTAAAAAAACTATCCAGGCAAGGTGGTACACACTTTAGTCCCAGCTACTCAGGAGGCTGAGGTGGGAGGATCACTTGAGCCTAGGAGCTTGAGGCTGCAGAGGAAGGAAGGAAGGAAGGGAGGGAGGGAAGGAGGGAAGGAGGGAGGGAGGGAGAGGAAGGAGGAAGGAAAAAGGAAGGAAGGAGATGAAGGGAAAGGGAGGAAGGGAAGGAGATGGGGGGGAGGGAGGAACTACTCATGGTGAAGCGTGAAGGGAACAGTAGTGCTTGGCACATAAGCCAGCCCTCGATCAAGCTTGTTACTGTCATTATTAAGGCTACTGTGAACAGTAAATGATATACATTATGTAAATTACCTGATATGGTCCTTGGTACTAGTGTTAGTTCCCCTCTTTCCTTCAGGGTAGGACTAGGGAGTAAGTACTTTTTGTAAGTTTGTTCTCTTGGGTTGAAGGGAGGGAGGGAAAAGCTCCAGGGAGGAGAGTGGCTGTACCGGGGTGTTATCCTTCTAAGGACTTTCTGGGAGTATGTGGAGTGAGAGCTCCTACTGCCTCTCTCTGCCTCCCTTTGTGCTCCTACTCAGGACTTCACCAGCAAAGGCCTGGATGGAGCAGAAAGCAATCCTAATGGGAAAGCCAGCCCCTCTCTATCGGTTAAGGTCCACTTGGCCCCATAGTTTGAACACTGTTCTACTTCCCTCTCAGTATGGTGGAGTAAGGGCCCTCAAGGGTTCTGGGCATATGTCCTAGCTTGGCCTTAGTGAGGCTTTTCTTCTATTTGACAAATGGCACTGACTGCTATGCCCAGGCCTGCTTCAGTGAAGTCCCAAGATGACTCCCAGTAGTCCAGTTTGGGGGTTTCCGAGAGAGCTTGTCTGTCACCAAATGTCCAAATACAGTTTGAGATAACCTTCATTTTCAAACTATGTCATGTTTCTGTGAGAAGGGTAGAGTATCTTGAAATTAAACAGATCTAGGCCATTACAGTTCCCCAATGTTTTGGGATCAGCTACTTATAATTGAATGTAATTTATGAACTCCTGATCCACCTTCTTCTGCAGAGTAATTTGCTACAGCTTCTAGATTTATGGAACTGCCCTTCTCTCTCCAGACAGCAGAGGGCCTCATTAGCACAAACTCAATGTCACTGGCAAATACATGGGAAGGGAAGTTTGCCAAGGTTCTAGAAGCACAGCAAAACTTTGATTAACACAAATGGGCAAGAAAACTGGCTGGTCAGCTTAATTCCCTCAAAAAAAACCACTGGATTTTCTGAGTTAATAGGGGTTGAGCAGAAGCTTCTTATTGTTCCACACATTGTGGTTGAAAAATCATCCAAAATTCCCAAGTCCTCTTTGCTCCCTCAGCTAGTAGTAGGGATCCTGGGTAAAGTTGCCAGATTTACAAAATAAAAATACAGGCCAGGCGCAGTGGCTCATACCTGTAATCCCAACACTTTGGGAGGCTGAGGTGAACAGATCCGTTGAGGTCAGGAGTTCAGACCAGCCTGGCCAAGATGGTGAAACCCTGTCTCTATTAAAAATACAAAAATTAGCCAGGCATGGTGGCACACACCTGTAATCCCAGCTACTCAGGAGGCCGAGGTGGGAGAATCACTTGAACTTGGGGGACATAAGTTGCAGTGAGCCAAGACAGCACAAGTGTACTCCAGCCTGGGTGACAGAGCATGACTCCATCTCAAAAAAAATTAATTAAAAAAAAAAAGGCCAGGTGCGGTGGCTGATGCCTGTAATCCCAGCACTTTGGGAGGCCAAAGCAGGCAGATCACTTGAGGTTGGGAGTTCAAGACCAGTCTGGCCAATGAACATGTTGAAACCCCGTCTCTACTAAAAATACAAAAATTAGCTGGGCGTGGTGGCGGGTACCTATAGTCCCAGCTACTTGGGAGACGGAGGTAGGAGAATTGCTTGAACCTGGGAGGTGGAGGTTGCAGTGAGCTGCGATCATGTCATTGCACTCCAGCCTAGGCTATAGAGTGAGACTCAGTTTCAAAAAAAAAAGAAAGAAATTTTTTTAAAAAAGAAAGAAAATGAAAATATGGGATGTCAGATAACAAGTCTGGACATTACATATTAAAAAACCATAAGACTCCGAAAAATGGAGAGAAAGCAGATCCAGTAGAGAGCTCAGGATCTGAGGCAGTGAGTTCCTGGGTTTTCTTTTTGCCTCATATATCCCAGACTGGTTGTTAGAGAGGCTGGCTACCCAGAAACTCCAGTGGGTACAGACAAAAAAAGCCCTAACAAAATCTGGCTCTCTCTAGGGAAAAGACCAGGCAAAAGGCAGCCTATCAAGACATAAAACTAGGCAATAACTGAAACCCACAAAGCCAGCTGGCCCCACCCACCCACATCAGCAAGGACCAAGTGGGAAGCCAGGTTGCAAGAAGATATTTCCAACCCCTTCCCCCACCAGGTTTCAGAAAAGGCCCAGTAAGGAGCTGGGATTTTCACTGCCACCAGATGGTAATAAAGCTATGCAACATTGGGGACATACTCATACCAAAACATTCTTTGTTGTTTTTCTGAGATTCAAATTCACTGCATCCTGATTTTGATCTGGCTGCCGTGATGATTTTCTGACTGAAGTCTGGCAACCATCAGGGTTGTCAGTCTGAACACCAAGTGGCTACTGCTTCAAGCCCAGGCAAGGAGATGGGGGAAAGTAAGCTGAAGCGGCTGAGCTGAGTGGGTAGTTCGTGGGTAGTCCCTCCCATTGACAACTGCTCTCTTTTTTCCTTTTTTTCCAAGACAGAGTCTTGCTCTGTCATGCAGGCTGGAGTACAGTGGCGCAATTTCAGCTCACTGCAACCTCCACCTCCCAGGTTCAAGTGATTCTCCTGCCTCAGCCTGCCGAGTAGCTGGGATTACAGGTGCCTGCCACCACACCTGTCTAATTTTTGTATTTTTAGTAGAGACAGGATTTCACCATGTTGGCCAGGCTGGTCTCAAACTCCTGACCTTGTGATCTGCCCGCCTCGGGCTCCCAAAGTGCTGGAATTATAGGCGTGAGCCACCATGCCCAGCGACAACTGCTTTCTTAAATTCCCCATAGCTGCTTGTTTTCTTCCTAATTGCTCGTCTCTTAAATGCCAATCGCAGGAAGAAAACTAAGCCATGTAACTCATGTATGCTCCAGGGAAACTGAGTTGATTGTCTACGAGGCACCTTATTATTGTGTGGATTAAATAGGATCATGTCAATGAAAGCCCCTTTGCATCCAGGAGGTGCTCAATAAACGTTACTTTCCTTCTTTCCTGGAGCATCAAGGATAACTTTCAGACATCCTCAGGCTAACTGTGGCTCAGAGAGAAAATCCAGCTGACCTTCTGACCTCTGAATGCCATTATTATTTTAGTAACCAATGCTTTTACTGAAAAAATAAGCCATGGTTAACAAAAATCCAGACAGTACAAAATGGTATAGGATGAAAAGGAAGTCTCTCCTATCCCAGGCCACAGTCCTCCACTTCCTCTCCCTAGAGGCAACCACTGTTATCAATGTGTTCTTCGAGAGGAGTTCTATGCATATGCATGCCTATATATAACTCTCATTTCCCACCAATGTGAACATACTAGATACACTGTTCTGTACCTTTACATGCTATTTTTAGCTCCTAATTGCCTGGCTGCGGTGGGATACAGGCAGTTGATCCTGAGGGTCCCTATGAAAAGCAGCCCTTTGATACTTGTTGCTACTGCTATTGAGAGGATGTTGTCAAGGATGTTGTTCATTGTATCCCACAGCATCCTCTCTGAAGACCCCCGGGGAGGAATTCCTGTCTGATCTGAGTACTGAAAACACTTGCCCTTCTGAGCAATTCCTTTTTTTTTATCTCCTGGACATTGTGAATTGTGTAATAACAAGGTTTCCCCTTTCCTGTTGGCTGCTAGAAAGCTTTAGTTAGAGCCAACTTTTTGGCCTACCCTTCGTGGGAGCAGAGGCTTTTGTGGTATGTATCCGTAACCTGATGCTTGGCCGTATTTTGTGTCCACCCTCCCCTGCTTTTCTGTCTTTAATTTATGCTGCTTTGACATACTTTGTGTGCCCTTGCAAGCCACCTGAAATCCCTTCTGAGAAAAGGTGAAGTTGGAGTAATTAAATAACTGCGTGGCTTGGCTCACTACCTCCAGTGTCCGCCCACCCTCTCTTAACCCCCGGTCATATCCTCTCAGCAGCTTCCTCATGCTCTCCGATGGCATGTCTGGCAATTACTCTCCCATTCAACCTTTTCTCCTAGCTGGCCCTCATTGCTCTTGGGCCTTGCAGGGCCTCTCCTGCTTGTCACTGCCACCACCTCCCCTGCGCCCCCACGTCCATCCTCACCTCCATATGCGTCGTGTGCAGCCTTTAAATGCTTGTTTTGAAAAAAAGCAAAAAAGCTTGTTTTGATCATTCTAGGACTGAAAATTCAGGCTCTTGGTTACATATTAGGGACTGTTCTCTATCCTTCCAAGTTTCCATAATGCGTGCTGCTAGAGCAGAGCCATCATAGAGGAAGGCTACCTCTCTGCACCAACCTGGGAAAAGCTCCAGGGGCCAGGTGTGGTGGCTCACACCTGTAATCCCCACACTTTGGGAAACCAAGGCGGGTGGATCAGCTTGAGAGCAAGAGTTTGAGACTAGCCTGGGCGACATGATGAAACCCCCTCTCTACTAAAAATACAAAATCAGCCAGGCATGGTGGCACGTGCCTGTAATCCCAGCTACACAGGAGGCTGCGGCAGGAGAATCACTTGAACCCAGGATACGGAGGTTGCACTGAACTGAGATTGCACCATTGTACCCCAGCCTGGGTGACAGAGTGAGACTCTGTCTCAAAAAATAAATAAAAATACAAAAATTATCCAGGCATGGTGGTGCACACCTATAATCCCAACTACTTAGGAGGCTGAGGCAGGAGAATTGCTTGAACTTGGGAGGTGGAGGTTGCAGCGAGCCGAGATTGCACCACTGCACTCCAGCCTGGGTGACAGAGTAAGACTCCAACTCAAAAAAACAAAAAACAAAAAAAAAAAAGTTTGAGTGGAGGCTGGAGAGATGATATATTGCATTGAGGAGATGAATTATTTTGAAGGGAGCTGAATCCCAGGGAGCTAATCTTGACTCCAAGGTGAAGAGCTTAAAGTCTGAAAGGCCAGGAAGGCAGAGTGATCTTGAAAAAAGCACGAGGGCCCTACAGAAAAATCAGGGCACGCAAGTTTTGTCTGTTGCCTGACCTGCCACTGAGTGGCTAGGCAACATCATGCAAGTCCTTTCTGTTCTCTGGACACTGGTTTTCTTTTTCTTTCTTTCTTTCTTTCTTTTCTTTTTTCTTTTCTTTTTTTTTTTTTTTTTTTTTTTTTGACATGGAGTATAGCTCTGTTGCCCAGGCTGGAGCGTAATGGCACAGTCTTGGCTCACTGAAACCTCCACCTCCCAGGTTCAAGCAGTTCTCCTGCCTCAGCCTCCCCAGTAGTTGGGGATTACAGGCATGTACCACCACACCAGGCTAAATCTTGTAATTTTAGTAGAGACCGGATTTCACCATGTTGCCCAGGCTGGTCTTGAAATCCTGGCCTCAAGTGATCCACCAGCCTTGGCCTCCCAAAGTGCTGGGATTACAGGTGTGTGCCAACATGCCTGGCTTTTTTTTTTTTTTTAACTAAGAGACAGTGTCTTGCTATGTTGTCCAAGCTGGAGTGCAGTGGCTGTTAACAGTAGTGGTCATAGCACACTATAGCCTCAACCTTCTGTGCTCAAGCAATTCTCACACCTCAGCCTCCAGAGTAACTGGGACTACAGGTGCGAGCCATGGTGCCCTGCCTGCATTTCCTTTTGATGCCTCCCTCTGCAGCATTGTCCATTTCTCACTGCAGTTAGATGAAGTGACTCGTACGTAGTAAATGTCATTTCACTGTTTTACTGTATAGTCCTAACTGAGCTGAAAGGGCTCAGCAGTTCATAGTGGCCTTTTTACATGGAGTTGCTATTTTTGGTTTTAAATATAAATATGTTTAATTCAGAAACCCTTGAAACATAAAGCATACAAACAATAACAGATGATTCTAATGCTTCATACTTACTGGGTCTGTAGGTACCAGTCCTGTTCAAAGCACATATTTATTTATTTTGAGACAATTACAGTGCTGGGATTACAGGAGTGAGCCACCACACCTGGCCTGTTCAAAGCACTTTACATGGATTATCTCATTCTTAATGACATCCCAGTGAGGTTGGCACCATCACAATAAGCACCTCATGAAGTCAGAACCCAGATATAACAGATGTTCACTTTTTGTCATATTTACCCTAGATCCTTTTTTTTTTTTTTTGATATGGAGTCTTGCTCTGTCACCCAGGCTGGAGTGCAGTGGAGCAATCTCGGCTCCAACATCTGCCTCCCAGGTTCAAGCAATTCTCTGCTTCATCCTCCCGAGTAGCTGGGATTACAAGCGCACACCACTGCACCCAGCTAATATATATTTTGTATTTTTAGTAGAGACAGGGTTTCACAATCTTGGCCGTGCTGGTCTTGACCTAGATCTAGATCCATTTTTTTTTTTTTAAAAAAAAAAGAAGAAAAAAAGCATTGCAAAAACAATTAGCGTTCTCCCCATCCATTCCCCTTCTACCCTCCCCATTAGCAACAAATATCCTCAAGTTGGTAGCAGTGAGGTTCCTTCCTATGCTATGTTTTCATATCTTTACTACATAGTGTATATCCATAAATATTATATAATGCTGGTTTCTGGAGATTTTTTTTTTTGAGACAAAATCTCACTCTGTCACTCAGGCTGGAGTGCAACCATGAGATCAGGGCATGATCTCAGCTTAGTGCAACCTCCGCCTCCTGGGTTCAAGAGATTCTTGTGCCTCAGCTTCCAGGGTAGCTGGGACTACAGGAGTCCACCACCATGCCCAGCTAATTTTTGTGTTTTTAGTAGAGATGGCGGGATTTGGCTATGTTGGCCAGGCTGGTCTCGAACTCCTGGCCTCAAGTGATCCAACTGCTTTGGCCCCCCAAAGTGCTGGGATCACAGGTGTGAGCCACCATTCCTGGCCCAATTCTCAGGTTTTAAATATCTTACACAAATGGTGTTACAATATACATTTTTTTTTTTTGATACAGGGTCTCACTGTCACCGAAGGTGGAGTACAGTGGTGATGTTGGCAGTTTTAACCTCTGGGGTTCAAGCGGTCCGCCCACCTCAGCCTCCTAAGTAGCCGAGACTACAGGTGCATGCCACCACGCCCAGCTAACTTTTGTATTTTTTGTAGAGACGGGGTTTCACTATGTAGCCCAAGCTGGTGTCAAGCTCCTGATGTCAGACAATCTGCCCACATTGGCCTCCCAAAGTGCTGGGATTACAGGTGTGCACCACTGTACCCGGCCCTACATTTTCTTTTAAAACATGAGTGATTAATTTTGTATCTTGATATAGTGATGACCTCATTCACACAATTGGATTCCAGATCATAAACTATCAATAATTAGGTCCCATTCGGACTCATCTTCACCATAAAGCTCTTAATTCCCTCACAGCCTTGGGTCTCGAAGTCTTCCCACCAGCCTTCCATGGACTGACTTTATGTCTTTTAGGACAGAACATCCTAACTAGCTCTTGTCAGGTAATCAGCCAGGAATTTTCTCAACTTGTAACCTACTCCCTGCAATTCTCTTATTTTGTTTGAGACAGGATCTTGCTCTGTCACCCAAGCTAGAGTGCAGTGGCATGATCACGACTCACTATAGCATTGACCTCCCAGGCCCAAGCAATCTCACCTCAGCCTCCCAAGTAGCTGGGACTACAGGCATGCACCACCATGCCAGGCTAATTTTTTTGTTTTTTGTAGAGGCAGAGTTTCCCTATGTTTTCCAGGCTGGTCTGGAACTCCTGGCATCAAGTAATCCTCCAGCCTCAGCCTCCCAAAGTGCTGGGATTACAGGCATGAACCACTGCACTTGGCTGTGTATCTTTATACACCACCGTAACTGTCTTTCTTCCAACTCATCAGATCCCAGAGCTTCAATGATTACCTATTGAATGACTGACTTGCAAATCTTATCTACAAATCCCATATTTTTCTCCTGCACTTCAGACCTGTATAGCTATCTGCCTAACTGGACGCTCTGTCTGGACATCTTATAGGTATCTCAGATTCAACCTCCCCCAAACTTATTTCCACCCTCCTCTCGTCAATATTTCCCTTTTTTTTTTTTTTCACCTCAGCCTCTTGTGTAGCTGGACCAGGCATGAGCCACCACACCTAGCTAATTTTTATTTTTTTTTTTGGTAGAAACTTGGGGTCTCGCGATGTTGCCCAGGCTGCTTTTGAACTCCTGGCCTCAAGCGATCCTCTCACCTTGGCCTTCCAAAGCACCAGGATTACAGACATTAGTCACCACACCTGGCCACTCTTCTTTTATAATCTGTTCGTTTTCAACCCATTCCAATCTAGCTTCCATGCCTACCATTCACAAAAATTGTTCTTGTCAAGGTCCCTGGCCTCCTCCAGTTTACCGATCCCAATGGTCAATTGTCTGTCCTTAATTTACGATGCTTCTTAGCACCATTTGTTCCACTGATCACTCATTCCTTCTTGAACTCTTTTCTCACTAGGTTTTTGGGACTCCTTTTCACTTTCCTGGATTTCCTACCTCACTGGCTGCTGCTCCTCACTCTCCTTTGCCAAGCCCTTCTAATTTGGCTCTCTAAACATTGCAATGTCCCAGGACTTAGTCCTCAGATTCCGTCCTCTTCCCTGCCTGCACTCAGTCCTAGGGCTATCTCATTCAGTCATTGCTGATGAATCCTGATTCCCAGCACCACTTCACACCTCCTCTCTCAACTCAGACTCATACAGCCAACCACTTACATGACATTTCCACTTGAATGTCTCACTAACATCCCAAACGAATCTAGCCAAAACAACTCAAGTTTTGTCCAAATCAGACTTCTCCAGCTTAGGAAAAGACACTCAACAAGTGGCTTTAAGCAGTAGACCTAGAAGTCATCCTTGACATCTTCTCCCCTACCTCCTGCACCCCGATCCATCACTGTATCATGCCAATTCTACTTCAACGTAGGCCTATTCCCATCACTTCTCACCACTTCCATAGCTTTCGCCCCAGTCTAAGCCACTTATTTTCTTTCTTCGGCTTTTCATTGGTTTCTCTGCCTTCAGTCATGCCCTCTTATAATTCCTTCTCCATAGAACAGTCAGATATATATTTAAGTCAAATATATCAGCTCCTCTACTCCAAATTCTTTCACATAGGCCCATTGTCCACAATAGAAATTTTTAAAACGTGTGGGTGGTGATTTTTTTGAAACAGTGGAACTTTTTAAGAAGTAATAAAAGCTGGGTTCAGTGGGTCATACCTGTAATCCCAGCACTTTGGGAGGCTGAGGCAGGAATGTCGCTTTGAATCCAGACTGGGAAACATAGGGAGACTCTGCCTCTAAAAACATTTTAAAAATTAGCGGGGCATGGTAGTGCATGCCTGTAGTCCCAGCCACTCAGGATGCTGAGGTGGGAGGATTGCTTGGACTTGGGAGGTCAAGGCTGCAGTGAGCCATGATGGTGCCAGTGCACTCCAGCTTGGTCAACAGAGCAAGACCTTGTCTCAAGAAAAGCAAAAAAAAAAAAAAACCTTTTGACACAGGTAAAGGTGGAGCTATTCTATTAAGCTGGTGCAAAGTAATTGTGGGATTTTTTGGAGCAGGGTGCTGATCCTATAGCCGCATCTGTCCGGTATCCTCGTTGTTCCTGCCTCCACTCTCACTACCAGCAGGTACTGGGCTAGCTCCACAGAGGCAGCTCTGTGGAACTTTAGTGCTCTTGGAAGCTCAGCTGGAAAATCTGCAGGATAAAGTTCAAACTCTCACAAAACAAAGAAAACAATCAGAAAAACAGAAAAAGATTGCCCTAGCCAGACGTGATGGCTCACTACTGTAATCCCAGCACTTAGGGAGGCCGAGGCAGCCGGATTTGAGGTCAGGAGTTCAATACAAGCCTGGCCAACATGATGAAATCCCATCTACTAAAAATACAAAAATTAGATGGGCATGGTGGCACAGGTCTCTAATCGCAGCTACTCGGGAGGCTAAGGCAGGAGAATCACTTGCACCTGGGAGGGGGAGGTTGCAGTGAGCCAAGATCGTGCCACGGCACTCCAGCCTGGGTGACAGAGACTCCATGTCAAAAAAAAAAAAAAAAAGAAAAAGACTTCCTGATTTCCCCATGCTCCGGATCCTGCCTCCCTGGCCTTCTTGCATCTTGCTACCCCTGCCTTCCTTATGCTTTAGCTACAGCCAATTCTTGGCATCTCGCTCAGCACCCTAGAAGTTTCGACCTTCAGCACACAAGCTTCCCGTTCCCTGGGGGTGTGTCCTGTCCTCCCTGCCAGGTGTTGGTCTGACAAACTACCCTTTCAGGAGTCAATACAAAAGTCAGCACTGTCTCTGGGAAGCAGTGTTCCCTGACTCCCCTTGGAAGACTTAATGGCAGGTGGGAGGCCTCCTCTTTTTCTTTTTCTGAGATGAAGTTTCGCTCTTGTCACCCAGGCTGGAGCACAATGGAGCGATCTCTGCTCATTACAACCTCGGCCTCCCGGGTTCAAACAATTCTCCTGCCTTGCCTCCCAAGTAGTTGAGATTGCAGGCACCCACCACCACACCCAGCTAATTTTTGTATTTTAGTACAGACAGGATTTCACCATGTTGCCCAGGCTGGTCATGAACTCCTGACCTCAGGTGATCCACCTATCTTGGCCTCCCAAAGTGCTGGGATTACAGATGTGAGCCACCACACTTGGCCTAATTTTTGTATTTTTAGTAGAGATGGGGTTTCACCATGTTTGCCAGCCTGGTCAGGAACTCCTGACCTCAGGTGATCCACCCCCCATTTCAGCCTCCCAAAGTGCTGGGATTACAGGTGTGAGCCACTGCACCCACCCAGTGGGAGGCTTCTTCAAACTCAGAGTCAGAGTACTCAGAGCATTGCATTATTTTGGCCAGGGTGCCTCGAGGACAGCCATCTTATTTTGTTTATCTCTAGATACCACAGTGCTTGGTTTGTAACAGGTGCCCAATCAACGTTTGGAGAATGGCCCAGTAGGCTGAAGTGATGGACTAGACCCTATTAATAGAACCTATTAATATAGTACTTTAACCAACAGGACAAACTAGATATGGCTGTCTTTACTGATAAGAATGAAATACACTGAACCTGGTTGCTTCTTTCCCACCCTGGAAGACATAAACAATGCACCTCTGCAGCAAGTTCCTGAAGGGGAAGAGAGGTTTCTCAAAGCCAGCTGGTGTTGGCAGCCTTCTTGAACCATATTTGGCCTGAGTGGGAGCACAACAGGACCTCCATGTGATGAGCACTGGATGGCAAAAAGGCTGCAACGTGTGGAGCTGCAGAGTGAAGAAAACAAACGTTTTTTACATTGATTACACTAACTTCATACAGGTGGAGGGGCACTGACCCAAGAAGACTATCAACACGGGGAAGAGGGGATAGTGGGGAGGGAAGTCTGCAAATTCATCAGGAATCCTCCCTGGAAAACATGCTGAGGTGGCTCCCACTATCATGTTTTTGTCGAAGAGGCAGTAAGGGAAAGAGGACTTTACAAATAACAGCTCCCACATATTTAGGCATTTTATTTTTATTTAAAAAAATTTTTTGAGACAGGGTCTCGCTCTGTTGGAGTGTAGTGGCACAATCTGGGCTCACAATGCAGAATGTGACCTTAAGTACAGTGGGTAGAGAAATAGAAAATGAAGCCCAGAGAGGCTCACCAGTCAGTTGGTGCTGGGATTCATTGGAGTCTCTGCCTCCCGAGTTCAAGTGATTCTCCTGCCTCAGCCACCGGAGTAGCTTCGACTACAGGTGTGCACCACCACACCCGGCTAATTTTTTGTATTTTTAGTAGAGATGGGCTTTCACCATGTTGGCCAGGCTGTTCTCAAACTCCTGACTTCAGGTGATCCGCTGAAAGCGCTAGCATTACAGGTGTGAGTCACCGCGCCTGGCCCTGTCTCCCAATTTTAAAAGTCCATTGCAGTTGTGGTCTTCACCCTTGGGGTGCTAACAAGAGGGCAACAAAGACTGACATGGTCTTCCAGGGGAGAGAATGTGACCATAAGTACAGTGGGTAGAGAAATAGAAAATGAAGCCCAGAGAGGCTCACCAGTCAGTTGGTGCTGGGATTCATTGGTGACAGGGGCAGGGGATAGGGTGGAGTGAAAGGAGGACCTTTTCCTGGAGGCACTGTTGTGTGCACTGAGATGAAGCAGAGTCGCGGCAGAAAGCTGGGAATGCAGCTATCTTCTGATGGGGGTCAGGCCGCTAGGCTGCCTGAGGGAACAGGCAAACAGCCCCAACATCCACTCCTAGGTATATACACCAAAGAATTGAAAGCAGGGGCCGGGTGTGGTGGCTCACACCTGTAATCCCAGCACTTTGGGAGGCCAAGGCAGGCAGATCATGAGATCAGGAGCTTGAGACCAGCCTGGCCAATATAGTGAAACCCTGTCTCTACTAAAATTACAAAATTAGCTGGGCTTGGTGACATGCACCTGTAATCCCAGCTACTCAGGAGGCTGAGGCAGAAGAATTGCTTGAAACCAGGAGGCAGAGGTTGCAGTGAGCCAAGATCACGCCACCACACTGGCCTGGTGACAGAGCAAGACTGTCTAAAAACAAAAGCAGGGACTCAAACAGATACTTTTTGTACACCAATGTTTACAGCAGCCTTCCTCACAATAGTCCAAAGGCAGAAACAACCCAAGTGTCTATCAGTGGACGAAGGGATAAACAAAATGTGGTATATCCATAAAGTAGGTGGTACAGTATCCATACACCCCTGACATCCCTCTGATTGGAAAAGAGGTCCACTGACCCCTGACACCTTCCTGGGACCCGATTAAGCCTTAAAGGGAATGAAATTCTGGCACATGCTGCAACATGAAGATTATGCTAGCTGAATAAGCCAGACACAAAAGGACAAATATTGTATGATTCCACTTATATGAGGGACCTAGTGTAGTCAAATCCATAGAGACAGGGTACAATGGTGGTTACTAGGGGCTAGGGGGAGGGAAAGAAGGGTATATTCTGCACCTGACTCTGGGGGCGGGTTTGTGTGAGGGGATTATTGTTTAATGGGTACAGAGTTTTGCAATGTGAAGAGTTCTGGAGGTAGAGAGGTAATTGTTACAGAATAATGTGAATGTACTTAATGCCGTTTATGCACTTAAAAATGATTCAAATGGTAAAAAATTTAAAAACACCACGAAGACAAGAACAAAGCAGCCTGTGCAGCAGCCTGGTCCACTGAGCCTGCAGCCCAGAGATTGGTGGTGGGCGTTGAGGTCTGAAAATAGAGCCTCAGATGGTAAAAAATTGGTCACCTGAACAGGAACGGCAGTGAGAGCTTATTGCCTGAAGAGGGTGTAAGAGAGCTCTGGGACGGTGAGTTTACCCCACCCCACTCCAGAGCAGACAGGCTAACCCAGCAGAAGCAACTGGGTGTGGCCTGACTCCCAGGGAGTCCTGGGGAATCCCTGCAACTGGACAAAGGTCGTTCTTGCCTCTGCCAGATTCTCCAGGGAGCTGTCCTCTCCTCTGAGGTCCAAGTTAGCTAGCCTATTCTCCAGTAAAAAGACAGGAGGTGCTCAGTTTTCAGGATTATCTTGGGGGAAATGGATGCAGTCCAGTCCAGCAGAAAGATTACGGATTCAAGTGTAGCAGACTTGGGTTCAAATCCTGATTCTCTCACTTAGTAGTGTATGACTTTGGGCACAGTATTTATCCTCTCTGTGCCTCAGTTTCCTTGGCTGTAAAATGTGGTTAATAACAGTACAGGGACCCATCTCAAAATTGTTGTGAGGATTAAATGAGATATGCAAAGCACTTACAACAGTGAGTGTGAGCTAAGCATCTCCTAGGATTACCTCATGAAGTGGTTGTGGTGATTAAATGGGGAAAGGGTGGAAGTACCCAGTGCCATCCAGGCCCTCAATCAGCGGTGGCTGATACAATGATGCTAATAATAATCAAGGTACAGAGGCCCGAGAACCTAACAGTCAGAGCAATGGCCAGAGGAATATGGAGATGCCTAGTGCTGGCAGAGAAAGAAAAGTCCTGTTTCAGGGGCTCTAGGGAAGACAGTAGCAGCTCCTCCCTAGGGAGCACTGCTTGGCATCACCTCTAGGTTGTTCTGTGGCTCAAGCAGCCACTTAGGAAGGCATGGGAAGGGAAGGAAAGAACCAGCAGTAGACAGCCAGTGACACTGTTGGCCGTCCACCCATGGGAAACCTTCACGGGAAGGGGAAGGGGCGGGGCCACCTTGGAGTCTTCAGGGACCAGCTGTACAGTAACAGCCTTTTTTTCTCTCTCTCGATTCCTCCCCTCTTGGTGTCAAGCTTGTTTTTGTGGCTAGAGAGGAAAGGCATGGGCGGGGCTGGGCTGCACAGCGCTTGGAACCACAAACCCGCCCCCAGAGTAAGGGTACAGAATGTACCCAGACTGCAAACCACACCCTTGTGGCTTGGGGAGGCCCCTGAGGTGGGCTGGGGAACTGTCACACTACATTGTTTGAACCCTGCACCTAGCAACCAGCCTGGGACTCTGCAGTGCCCAGACAATGGGGTGTACTCAGGGGCCAGGACTGAGTTAAAGGACCTCCTGCCAAATGGTCCTCCAGGACTAAGGATCCCTCTGATCGGAAAAGAGGTCCATGGACTCCTGACACCCTCCTGGGACTAGATTGACTAGATTAAGTCTGGAGCTGGCCTAAGAGAGGTTCCAGCCGAAGGCTATTGGCAGGGGACACTCCCAGTCACATCAAGATCCTCCACCCCCAACCAATTTAGGGGAGCAGATTTTGCTTCCCTTTACCTGTTGTCCCCACTCCCTCCCAGGGAGGCTCCCCACCCACAGGGAGGTTGCCTCTGCTCCCCCACTCACGGAGACCTATGTAGGATTTCCTGAGCAGGGAAGGGAGGAAGCCAGACGGGACCTTTTGGGAGGGTGGAGACAGTTTTCTGAAGCCTGAAGTGACTTGAAAATGAAAGAAGGTTGGGAGGGGGGCCAAACCCACAGCAGATAGTAGAGAGGGACTTCCAGTTGGACGGGTTAGTGGAAGACAGCCCTGTGAAACCCCGGTGAAATTCAGCAGGGATGAGTGCAAGGGGTTCGTTAGTGACAAAACCTAACGACATAATTTGGCTCGACACAAATAAACAAGAAAAACACCAAGTGAAGGAGGGAGTTGACCACAAGCTCAGTATGATTCAGCGTCAAAACAGAGCACAGCTCACTTGTGTGTGGACCACATTTTCCAAACCAAAGATCAGGACACATTTGACAAGGATGAATGTACTTATGGGGAAACAAGCCTGAGTGTTTGAAACTGAGACTCTTGCCAGCAAACCTGGGTCCTAAGCTTGCTGAGACTATGCTCTGTGACAGTCGAGAGTCTTCATCAGACAGCCATGTCCATCATCTGGGGAAAAGGCTCAGAATAGGAAGAAAGAGATGAAAGATGGGCCTCGAGGCAGAGCTTGGTGAAGCAGAGGCCGTGTAGTGAGGTTGAAAGAGTTCAGGCTTTGTCACTTAGTGGCTGTGTAACATCAGGAAAGTTACTTAACCTCTCTGAGCTCCAGTTTCTGCGTCTTTCAAACTGGGATAATGATCCCTGCCATAAAGGTGGTTGTGAAGATTTAAGTGATTCAAAAAAAATACAAAAAGCACCAAACACATAGTGGGTACTCAAGAAACGCTTGGCTGTCCATCTGGAGAAGGGAGAACTAAGGTAAGATTTTACAAGGAGGCTACTAAGCAGCTATTTTCCCATACTCATGGAAACTGGAGCAAGAAGAAACAGACTATGGCTGGAATAGAAAGGATTTGGGTGGGTGTGGGTAAGAACCTGGTGACTGTCAGAAGTTGCAAACTGCTGGCTAACAGACTGAATCCAGCCCTCAAGCAGGTTTTGTTTGGCCCGAACAGTGTTTTCCATAAATTTGATTTAGTTGCCAATCTTTTAAAAAGTGGAAGATTTCAAATAAAAATCCACATATTGGCTTCTCTTGCGAAAAAGCAGAGAATCTAGCAACTGGGGACCCTATGGCTGCATGGCAATGATTGTGGGAAGGGAGTAAGGGCCGTTTCTTTTAAGGGTCTTTCATGCCAGTGCTTTGCAAACTGTACTGTGTGTAATTGCAACATCCAGACGGGGCAAATCCTTAGAGACCGAAAGTGCAGCAGCGGTTGCCCACGGCTGTAGGAAGGAAGGAAATGGGGACTGACTGCTGAAGGGACTGGGGTTTCTTTTTGGAGTGATGACAATGGAACCAGATAAGGGGTGGTGGTTGCACAACATTCTGGATATACTAAAGACTGCTGAATTGTACATGTCAAAAGAGTGCATTTTATGGCATGTGAATGATACTTTTAATAGGGCTGTTTAAAATGCAGATACTGATTCAGTAGATTCCAACTGGGGCTCAAGATTCTGCATTTCTGACAAGCTCCCAGGTGTGGTCCATGCTGTCAGGCTCCAGACCAGGTCTGAGGAGTGAGCTCTTGCACTGCTGGTTTTCAGACTCCGCTGCACATTGGAACTACCTAGGGAGTTTAGAAAAACTCTCCTGCCTAGATCTCACCCTGCCCGCCCCCCCCCCCCCCCACGAGGTTTCAATAACATCGGTGTAAGGTGAGGCCGGGGTGTCCGGAGTTGTAAAAGCTCCCCAGGTGATTCTAATTTGCAGCCAATTTTTGAGAACAACCCTCTTGCACCCTGGCCACTTTCTCCTTTCCCCTTACCTGCCTAGGCAGGTTCTCAGGCATTTGACCCCCGCTCTCCTCCAGACCCCTATGCTTGGTTTCCAAGGCTGTACCAGGGTGGCCAACTGTGCCTGCCTCTCCACCTTCTCCCTGCCCACTCGCTCATCCCACTCTAGTTCGGGGATTCTGAGGCCAAACACTCACTGCCTCCCTCACTTTTCCCCGCCTCCCTTGTTAGTGGAGCTTGTTTTGTTTTCTTGGGCAGCTTTCAGTGAGGACATGTGTCAGGGGCGTTTGGAAAATGTAAAGAACTGGCGTCCTTTCCTGGTGTCTCTTGTCCCCACTCCAGTCACCCGGAACTCGCCAGGAGCCCCAGGCAGGGTGAAGCGTCCAGGTCCCGCCCTCGTCTGGTGGCCGCATGGAGGCCCACATGCCCTACCAAGCAGGGCCGCATGGGGAGACATGTGCTGCCGGTCACAGGGGAGGGTGGCCAGAGGCAAGTCATGGTGATCAGCATGGGCTTGGAAGCCGCCTAAGAGCCAACCACAGTGACTGTTCCAGAGGGACGAGGAGGACGGGGAGGGGAAGAAATTGGGCGGGGGCGGGGGAGGAGAATTACACCAAGGCTTACTGGGTAATTTATTATTGCGTGAGAGCGTCTTAGAGCAGCAGCCCTGATCAAGGTCCAGACATAGCAAGTCCTTCCAAGTGAAAAGAGGTTATAACCACAAAAAGACAGAACATTTCGTACTGAGTGGGAGGGAGACAGCCGGGCAAGGCCAGTGGAAAGGCCCCCCAGCCAGGCTTGCTTTTAAAGGACTGCTACCAATTCCCAGATGTTTTAAGCATAACATCGCAAATTTTTTCCCCCACTGACTACCTATTTTCTCTGTGAAGGCGGCTTGAATGCAGCGCTGTGTCCTTCTTTTCTCAGGTGCTTGCTTTTTTTCCTAGAGCTTGGAAAGGAGTTAATGAGATTCTACCTAGAAGGTGCAGAAGAAGCTGGGAAGTAAAGCCGATATTAAATCAAGGGCTTGCTTGCCAAGGTGATCCTAATTGATTTAGCACCAGGGACATTTTTACACTTGCTCTCCATAACTCATCTGAGGTTTGGAGAGACCTGGTGGGCACTTTGGAGAGCAAACAAATGCCTCTGGTAGTGGGTCACCCTCAGGAACCCCCTCTCTTTTCAAGATTAATTTTCCCGGCTGGGCATGGTGGCTCACACCTGTAATCCCAGCACTTTGGGAGGCCCAGACGGGTGGATCACTTGAGGTCAGGAGTTCGAGACCAGCCTGGCCAACATGCTGAAACTCCATCTCTACTAAAAATACAAAAAATTAGGGGGGCTTATCGGTGCACGCCTGTAATCCTAGCTACTCAGGAGGCTGAGGCAGGAGAATCGCTTGAGCCCAGGAGGCAGAAGTTGCAGTGAGCCGAGACCCTGCCACCATACTTCCAACCTGAGCAACAGAGCCAAACTCCATCTCAAAAAAAAAAAAAAAGATTGGCTTTCCCCCTTGGGTTTTAAGTATGTGGTGTGAATTGGGGCACATGGGTGCCTGCAAGCAGTTGAGGGTGGCAGCGCGGGCTGGACTGAGGGAGCTGCCAGGAGGGCTATGTAGGAGGTGATCTTTTGAGCTCTTTGATCTTCTTGTTCCTTTCTTCCACCCAAGAGATCAGAAACTCAGCTGGGGTGGAGGCTGTGGCCCCGGGGAAGTCCAGCTTTGGACAGGATGGGGGCTGGACAGGCTTAGAAAGCTCAGTCCCTCGGTGGCTGCCTCCCCACGTGGAAAAAACATTGACAGGACAGACTCTCAGCTTCTCCTCTGTCCAGCCTGGCCTAGCCAGCCTGCTCTCTGCCCCTGCCCTTTGTTCTCTGTCTCTGGCTCCTTCTTCTACAATGGTACAAGAGAGAAAAGGCAAAGTGCTGAGGTACAGAGGGCAGGTGGCTCCGAATTAGGGCAAAAGTCTCAGGGTGAACTGCTATCTGTGGAGCAAGGACACATTGTCTGAGAAGGATCTGTGAAGAAGCTCTGTGGCCAGGCAACAGTGGCCTGAAGGGGATGGTCCTGAGCTGTGGCCCTGGGGAAAAATGTCTGATGAGGGATGAGGGAACCAAGAAGGCATGATGGGCATAAAATCAAAGGAGGATAGTTATAATAACTAACACCTATTGAATGCTTACTAAGTGCCAGATGCAAGGCTAAATGCTTACCTGAATAATCTCGTTTCATCCTGGCATGTACCTTTATTATCACCATTTTGCACTTTGGTAGCGAAAATTCTGGCTCAGAGAGGTTGAGTAATTTCTCCAAGGTCTACAGCTAGTGAGGGGAGAGTGAAGGCTAGAACTCAGATGCATCTGAGTTTACAGCCACTCCCCTTAACCACTATACTAGGCAGCCTCCCCACTGATTACATAATGGTCTCAGAGGTTACCAAGGAAGGTCCTGGCAACTCCATCCCAAGCCCTGAGGGACCACTGCTTCCTGGATCCTAGAGAAAAGACAGCGAGGATCTTGGACAAATTCTAACCCTACCTTTGCAGCCCGTGAGGAAGTGCCCTTCCCTGCTATCGGCCTTCTTCTGTCCCTGATGAAACCACGTACAGATCCACGTGCAGCCGTGAGGTCACAGGGTGGGGGCGGGACTTGAAGTTAACTCAAGCATCTGAGCCAGGGTGGAGCAAATCAACACATAGAAGCAGGCTCTGCCTTCCTGACTCTTGCATCCCCAAGGGGTGCTGGACTTGAGCTTGGGAGACTGTTCTAGATACTCTTGGCCAGCAGCAGGGCTGAGATGGGGCATCTTTTTCATCAGTTGTGCCAAAAGTCACCCCAAAAAAGGCCAGCATTGTTTTGGCAACTGTTGTGTCCCCCTGTGTGAAGCTTTCTGAAAGAGTGCACAGGAGGCTGTTTGGAGTGTTCTTTGGGGTTGCCGGTCCAGGGCAGGACCTTCTGTCCAGGGACAGTGATTCACCCAGCCCAGAATGCTCACATCTGCATGGGAACACACTGTTTGTTCTGGACGAGCGCCAGGGTCCAAGAGGGAAAGGGAAGTGTGCAGGACTGACTGGGGGAAAGCCTGGGAGGGGATTCAGCTATGGCAGCTGCTCAAGCTCTTCTAAGCCTCACCGCCTTCCCTTGGGCAGCAAGAAGTAGTGAGGAAAAATCACAGGATGCTCGATGCTTGCCCAGCCCCTACTTGGAGGCTGCTCCTTCTGCAAGCAACATCCCCATGTCTCACTGCCCCAGTGAGCACTTGTCGTTATCGTACCACCCTCTGATTTGGGCTGAGTTGCTCCTTCATCCCACCTTCTTCTCTATGCCCGCTCCCCTGCCATGGTTCAGGCCTGATCCTCTGTTCCTTGAACTGCTGTGACAGCCTCCAAACTTGCTCCACCCAGCAACCCATTCTTCTTGTTGTTATCCAAGCCACCGTTCTAAAATGCATCTCTGATCCCATCAGTTCTCAAGTTAAAACCCTTCAGGGGCTTCTCATGACCCCCAGGGCACAAAGTAAACAATGTAGCACAGCATTCAAGATTTTCACAGTTTGGCCCAAACTTGCTGTCAGAAAACACAGAACAGATGCCAGAAAACACAGGGATGCCCACTTAAATTTGCATTTTAAAAACAACAATGTTAACACCACAAAGATATTCCTCAAAAAGAGCAACCCCAAGGCACATAATCGTTAGATTCACCAGGGTTGAAACGAAGGAGAGGATACTAAGGGCAGCCAGAGAGAAAGGTCAGATTACCCACAAAGGCAAGCCTATCAGACTTACAGCAGATCTCTCGGCAGAAACTCTACAGGCCAGAAGAGAGTGGGGGCCAATATTCAACATCCTCAAAGAACAGAACCTTCAGCCCAGAATTTCATATCCAGCCAAACTAAGCTTCACAACTGAAGGAAAAATAAAATCTTTTATGAACAAGCAAGAACTCTGAGATTGTATTACCACCAGGCCTGCTTCACAAGAGCTTCTGACAGAAGCATTACACACAGAAAGAAACAACCAGTATTAGCCTTTCTAAAAATACACCAAAAAGTAAAGAGCACCAACATAAAGAAGAATTTACACCAACAAATGGATAAAACAGCCAGTCAACATCAAATGGCAGTAACCCTAAATTTAAATTGACTGAATTCCCAATCAAAAGACACAGCCAAAACCCAACGGCATGTTATATCCAGACCTGTTTCACATGCAAGGATACACAAAGACTCAAAACAAAGGGATGGAGAAAGATTTACCAACCAAATGGAGAGCAAAAATAAATAATAAATAAATAAAGAGCAGGAGTTGCAATTCTTGTATCGGATAAAATAGATTTTAAAGCAACAAAGATATAGTGGTAAAAGGATCAATGCAACAACAAGAGCTAACGATCCTAACACCCAGATAGGAGACTTAGATTCAATGAGACAGAAAATTAATAAGGATATCAAGGACTCGAACTCAGATCTGGAACAAGTAAACTTAATAAATATTTATAGAGCTCTCCACTTCAAATACACAAAATATACATTCTTGTCAATACCACATCACACCTACCCATTAGTTTAAATGAAACATTGATTGGCCATTATTAATACCCAATTTTTTTCCAAAATAAAGCAATATTTCCATTTACTCTCCCTCTTTCTCTTCCTCTTTCTTCCTCTCCTTTACTTATTATTATTTTTTTTTTTACTTCTCTCAAAAAAAAAAGAAATCAACTTGTAAACCTCTAGATCCAGGTCGGCAATGTCTCATTCATTGCTTGATTTCCTTTCTTCCCTTCCCTCCCTCCCTCCCTCCCTCCCTCCCTCCCTCCCTCCCTCCCCGCTTCCTCCCTTCCTTCCTTCCTTCATCCCTTCCTTCCTGCCTTCCTCCCCCCAATAAAAAAAAAAACAACAATGTTTTAGTGCAAGTATATCCCTTGCATTATGTCCTGTATTTTTTTTTTTTTTTTTTTTTGAGACAGAGTCTCACTCTGTTGCCCAGGCTGGAGTGCAATGGCATGATTTTGGCTCATTACAGTCTACGCCTCCTGAGTTCAAGCAATTCGGCCTCAGCCTCCTGAGTAGCTGGGATTACAGGTGCATGCCACCAGGCCCGGCTAATTTTTGTATTTTTAGTAGAGGCGGGGTTTCACCATGTTGGTCAGGCTGGTCTTGAACTCCTGATTCTCCCATCTTGGCCTCTCAAAGTGCTGGGATTACAGGCATGAGCCACCGTGCCTGGCCTGTGTCCTATATTTTTATTCACTACATCTGGAAACCCTACTCTAGCTGCATATCCATTTCCACTGGTAGAGCTTTAGTTCAGGTCTTATCCTCGCTCTGTTTGATGCCGTCACTCACTTGTAAATGGATTTCCCAGCTCTTTGTCTTCCAAACCATCCTGCCCTCTGTCCCGAGATGTAGATCAAGTCACTCTCTCACTGCCATCCAAGGATGCTCTGTACATTGCCCACCCCTGCCCAAATCCTCCTGCCCTTCCCCACCCCTAGGTTTCTCCTCCATGAAGCTTTCTCAAAGTGTCCCGGCAACAGTCACTACCCTCTTTTCCCTGGACTCTTGACACACCCCACTGTTCCACCTAGCCTTTGACTGAGTAATGTTTTGCATTGCAATCCATCAGTCTGTGGAGTGTGTCTTCTTGACTCAATTGCAAGCTCCAAGAGGGCAAGCACCATGGCTCACTCATCCTTTTTGCTCTCTCTCTCCTTCCACTGTCACACAGTGAGGATCTCAGTAAATGTAGATTGGCTGATGAATGGGCTGTGTTCTCCCTCACAAGACTGTGAGCTCCTCGAGGGCAGAATCTGGATAGAGTCATATGCTGTTCTGTTTGGTTTAACAGACATTTTCTGACCAGGATCTGTTCCAGGTGTGGGGTTACAGAGTTGAAAAGCATAGTCCCCACCCTCAAGGAACTTACCGTGTAGCTGGGAAAGCAATGTGTGTGAATACTTATAATGCACTGTGAGATACACAATGAATAAAGCATATACAAGGTGCAAAGTGCCTGAACAGGTGAAAGTGGTAAACAGAATTTGGGGAATGGGGTGTTCAAGACATAGCAGAGGCAGTGCCTGCTTAGGGGGAAGGTAAGGGCATTTCAGTCAGGGGAGCTGTAGGCACAAAGGCATGGAGGCAGGAAAGTGTACATGGTATGTGTTAGGGAACAATGGAAGTTCAAGAACAGGGTCAGGTATGAAGGACCTTGAACATTAGTGGGAAGTGTTCAGATGGAGAATGATGGGAAATTGTTCCAGAGTAGCTGAGCAGACTTCTGTATTAAGAGGCACTCAAGACAAACACAAAAGACCCCATATCGTATGAATCCATTATATGAAATACCCAGAAAATGCAGCTCCATGGAAACAGAAAGTAAATTAGTCGTCTGAGACTAGGGTTGGGAACAAGGGAGTGACTTCTAATGGGCAAGAAGGACCTTTCTGGAATGATGGAAATGTTTTAGCATTGGATTGTGGTGATGGTTACACAGCTCTGTGAATATACTCAAAATAATTGAATTGTACATTTAAGAGGTATGAATTTTGTTTTGTTTTGAGGTGGAGTCTCACTCTGTCGCTCAGGCTGGAATATAGTGGCATGATCTCAGCTAACTGCAACCACAGCTCCTGAGTTCAAGCAATTATCCTGCCTCCCACTCCTGAGTAGATTGGACTACAGGTGTGCACCACCACACCTGGCTAAGTTTGTATTTTTGGTAGAGATGGGGTTTCACCATGTTGGCCAGGCTGGTCTCAAACTCCTGACCTCAAATGATCTGCCTGCCTCGGCCTCCCAAAGTGCTGGGATTATAGGCGTGAGACACCACGCCCGGCCAAGATGTATGAGTTTGAATCGGATGGTATGTAAACTATACCTCAGTAAATCTATTTAAAAATAAGAAACTGCCAGGTGTGGTTGCTCATGCCTGTAATCCTAGCACTTTTGGAGGCCAAGGTGGGAGAATTACTGGAGGCCAGAAATTGGAGATCAGCCTGAGCAACATAGCAAGACCCCTTCTTAAAAAAAAAATAAAAGTAAGGGACCATCAAATCTGTCTGGCTGCAGTGTGGGGAATGGATTGGAGTAAGGCTAGCCTCGGTGTGGGGAGAGCAGTGAAAGAACTTCTGCAGTCCAGGCAAGAGTTAGTGAGCTTTGGCACTAAGGTAGCCCCAGAGGGTTGGAGAGGAGGGTTGAGAGTCAGAGGACATTTACGAGGTTGAGTCAATGAAAGTAGATAAACGGATTGAGGGGAGGGGATAAATAAGACAGACAGAAGTGTCTAGGATGCCAGTCTGGTTTCTGGCTTTGACAGGTGGGCAGATGGTGGTACCACCAAACCCCACAGGGCTCAGCACAGTGTCTGGCTCTCAGCACAAGTCTGTTCAATGAACACACAATTGAATGATTGAATCAAGTGTACTCAGTCCTCCCCTCCCTCCCTGTGGCTCCCTATCACCCATAGGGTAGACCTTTAAACTTCAGCGTACTTGATTCTAGCACTGCCCATTTAGAGGCATGGGGTGGCCTGGAGATTCTGCTGTTCCTGGGCTCAGCCCCAAGATACCATTATCTTATTTCTTTCCTTCTGGTCCAGAAACTACCTGGTCACCCAAGAGATCTCTGGCCTAGGTGGTGGGAGGGGGGAACTTGGGAGTGGATAGCTACCAAGGCTCTGCGGATCCTTGTCGTGAGCTCAGGACCCTCTGTTATACCATTAGCTGCACCGTCATCCAGACTCTGCCACACATGCGCAAACCTGCCTCCTCCTACCCAGCTATGCCTCCCACCAATTAGTGATCGAACTACAGTCTTCAGTGCTATGTTTCCCATTGTGGACCTACATTTTCTTTGAAGTTCCCACTGGACTCAGCCACCTGCCAACCCACCAGGCTGGTGGTGGGCCTCTCAGCATTCTCTTTGGACCAACTGCCTCAGAACCATGTGGATAGGGAGATTTATTAAACACACAGATGGCCACACTCCATGCCTGCTCCACTCAATCAGAATCTACAGGGCTGGGTAGAAGGAAGGCATCAGCCCTGCATGTTTCAGAGGTTCCCTAGGTGGTCTATACCCAATAATGTGGGAGCTGCTGTGGTGGAGAGTGTGTGGATTAAGGGAGCTTGTGCTCCTCCCACCCTGCACACAGCCCCTAGGGGCCACTCAATGGACAGAGACCCGTCCTTAGAATGCTCTCTCAACATGGGCATGCTTCCTCAATGCTCGTCTTTCCACCAGGAAACACACTCCTGCTCTGCCACTAATCAGATCTTGCACAATCTTCTGCCCCTCCTCCTTCCCCCACTAAATTTCCACAGGACAATCAGTACTCAATTGCTTTTTCCTCTGTCCTCCCAGGCACTTATCACAGTCTGACTCGTGTGAGAATTGGTTGTTTACATGTGAGCTCCTGAAGAGCCCGGGCCAAGTCTGGAAAGACTAATGCTTTTAAACTAGCAGCCTCTAGGACAGGGTCAGACATACAGTAGGTGCCTAATAGATACTTAGGGAGTTCAATCACTCATGAGAGGAGCAAGAGGCCTGAATAACATAAATCAAAGTCTTGTGCATTTGGCTTTAGGAGTGACTGCATTCTGGGGCTTTTCTAAGGACAGATTTGCCTGACAGTGAGGTTAATGGGCCATCACCACTGCTTTATAAGCCCCAGAGAGGTGGGAACAGAGTGACCTGCTGAGGCCATAGCAGGGTCAGGAGTTGTGGGGCTGGCACTGTGGACAGACCAAGCTGGCAGGGAGCTTCATGTGTTCATTCTTTCAACCAATTTTTAGTGAGTTTCTCCTATGTACCAGGCACTGCACAAGGTACAAAAGATAAAGCCATGAACAAAACAGACAAGTCTCCTGGCCTTACAGTGTTTACAGTTAAGCAGGGGAGATGGATGTTAATTAATTTCAGAAAGAATTCTAATTATGATAAGTGCTGTAAAGGAAAAGAACAATGTGTACAGAATGTGCGTATAACAGGAGGACTTGACTAGCTTGGCAGGAGGGGAGTGGAGCTGTTCAAGGAGGGCTTACCAAGGAAGTGGCCTTGAACTGAGATCAGAAGCATGCTCAGGAGTTAACACAAAAACCTGGGAGGAGAGCATCCAGGCGGACGGTACAGCTATATGAGGACCCAAGTCAGTTGCAAGTTTGGCATGTGTGAGGAACATGCAAGAGACCGACGCAGCTAGAACTGAGGGGGTGAGAGGCAGGAGGCAAGACCATACAGCTAGCTGGGGGCCAGGTCACTAGGGCCTTTGTGGGCCATGGTAAGGATTTTGCATTTTACTAAAAGTGGAATGGGAAGTTTTTAAGCTGGAGAGTGGTACAGTTTAACTGTGTGTGTGCACGTGTGTGGGGGGGGGCAGGGGGGGAGATGGGGGTTTCACCATTTTGTCCAGGCTGGTCTTGAATTCCTGGGCTCAACAAAACATCCCACCTCAGCCTCCCAAAGTGCTGAGAGTACAGGTGTGAGCCACCACACCCTACCTCATTTATGTTTTAAAGGGAGTCCTTTGGCTGCTGTGTTGTTGGTCATGGATTGAGGTGGGGACAACAGTGGAAGCAGAGAGACAAGTCAGGAGGTTATGATGGTGGTCTGGCTGTGGGTGGTGGCTGTGGAGGCCTTCTGTGAAAGTCGAGCCCACACATTTTACAAATGAGGAAACTGAGGCCCAGAGAAGGGGAGTGACTTTCCCAAGGTCACCCTGCTTCCTGATCCTATTCTCCCGTAAGAGGGAAGTTAAAAGAGAACCAAGCAGAAAATTCTAAGTGAATTCTGGTAGGATGAATTTCTTGGTGCATTCCAGCAAATCTGGGATTCTGGAAGCTGATGCAGATGCTCAGAGTGGGAAGGAAATGAAGAATTCTGGCATTTGGGGTGCTCTGTTGTTCCAGTGCCTGGGGCTGCAGTGAAGCTGGCATCAGCTCCCAGTTACATATCCCCACCTTATTTAGTCTGATCGTGGCTCAGACAGGAGCTAAGTGCTTGCAGGCCAGTTCCTTCCTGCCTCCATAGTATAAGGAAGTGTGAGCTGGGCAGGACTCCCAGTGCTCTCTTGGTCTCAGAGCAAGCAAGCAGAAACCTCATGCAAGGCCATGTGAGGTCAGGAGGGAGGAATCCAAATACCTAAGCTTGGTTGAGATTGGCTGCTCTTTGACTCACCACTTCTGTGGATGGCCAATCACAAGAGCCACAGTATCCTTGCTCCCTTCCGCCACTCTTCACTTGTCCTTGCAAAAGCCACAGAACTTCCCACCACAAAGTGAACAGGGGAGAGAAGTTCCTTCCCTCCTCTACCCCATAACTGGTCCAAAAGGCCTTGGGGAGAGTCGCCTTGCTTACAGCCAAAGAAGGATGAATGTTCTGCTTTCCAAAGCTTGGAGTGAAGCATTTGCTTTTTGTGGGGACCAGGTTGAGCACCAACTAGGGAGAAATGACACCAAATGGATTTTCAACCAAGCCTTTGCTGAAATAGCCTAGACTGTAGATAATCGTGAAAATAATCCTAGACAGGAAAATTCCCCTTCTCACAAGGCCTTACCTTTTTTGTTTTTTCTCTGTCGCCCAGGCAGGAGTGCAATGGGTATCTCAGTTCTCTGCAACCTCTGACTCCTGGGTTCAAGCAATTATCCTGCCTCAGCCTCCAGAGTAGCTTGGATTACAGGTGTGTGCCACCACACCCTTCTAGTTTTTGTATTTTTAGTAGAGATGGGGTTTTACTATGTTAGCCTGGCTGGTCTTGAACTCCCAACCTCAGGTGATCCACCTGTCTCGGCCTCCCAAAGTGCTGGGATTACAGGCATGAACCACTGCGCCCAGCTGTGGTCTTACCTTCTAGGTGACATCAGTGCCCTCTTACATTGCACTAGTCAAAAGGGCATTTGCCATCCCTCCAACCTGACCCCTAGCAAGCTGGGCCTCAGTTCACTACCTACCCATCTGCTTTGCATGAGAAATACCATAGTGGAGTGAAAAGGGTCGGGAAAGCTTTTGTAATCCTGGTTCTTTTGTTGGTGAGTTGGATAACCTCCCCCCTAGACGCATTTCTCCATCTAGAAACTGAGGGAATTGGAGTAAATGCTCTCCAAGGTCACTTCTAGTTGTGACATGCTAAGAATCAAATAGCTGCTATGCATCAGATAACAGGCTAAGCATTTTATATTTCTTATTTAAGTTCATTCCCACAACAGTTCCTGTGAGGCAGATATTATTATGCCCCCCACCTTACACATAGACGTCGCAGTTGAGGAAATCACAGCTCAGAGAGGTTAAGTGACTTACCCCAAAACACACAGCTGACAAAGGGCACAGCCAGGATCTGGATTCAGGTCTACCTGATTCTGATCCCACACCCCACCATCACAACTGCTTCCCTAAGCAGCGACTTTACAGGTTCTATGCCATCCAAATTGCCCTTAAAGCCCTGACAACCTGGGATTGCCAAGGAGAGAAAATGACCCTTCCTCCCTGTTTTACACTTTGAAGGTGGGACTGACATGTTGGTAGGAGCAGGTGGACACTTGGATCCTGTGAGCTGAATTGCCAAGAGTGATCTCCTGACGATAATCTGCTGCCATGCTGGGGTGCCCTAGGCATCCGGGGAGAAGCAGGAGGGCTTTGCCAGCTGGGAACGTTGGCAGGAAGAATGCCTTATAATCCTCTAGCTTATGTTCTGAAATGTCTGACAAATCCTGGACAGGTTCTCAGTTCTATACTCTAATGATATTAATGAGGGCAGAGGAGCCTGGTGAAAATTTAATAGACCAGTATAAAAAGTTGCACAGACTCTGTCTGCAGTTCTTTTGAAGGTCCACACAAAGCCGCAGAGCTGCTTGGAACTCTCCATCCAAAGAAATTATTAAACTTCCTCATTTCTGGAGGACGATGCAATCTGTTTATTAAATGCCTAAATTAAAGGGAGAGGACATAGTGCAGTTGGGGGTTTTCCACCATAATTCATCTGAGGCTCTCGGTCAGGGAAATTTGAGCCTGGGGCCCACTCAGCTTCCTGACCACTTCCTGCTCCCAGGCTTCCTCCAACCCTGTGCCTTTAATAAGTTCAGGTTGTTTAGAGTTCAGCTCTAGTTAACCCTTTGAAGTCTGAGTGGATAAATCACAGCTCAAGTCCACGAACCACTTAATGTACATCAAAGATTGACCAATGAAGCAATTGTTCCAGCCTGGAAGCCTCTATTGTAAGGGTCAAATGAGATAATGTGTGAGTGTGAAAGCACTGTGTGATCTTTGAAGCACAGTAAATTACTTTTATTACTATTTTTCTCAATTGGATGGCTTGCTTATCTACAAGATAGATGCCTGTTCTTATTGGAGGCCTTCAAACAAATCAAACTGGTACTTGTTGAGCCTGGAAAAGTATTAAATTTTCTTTGTACTTCCTCCTGTGTTTCTCAAGCTACTTGACACCTATTTAAGTAGCTTCTGATGGCCCTCTGGCCTTGTGTACTTGGAGCCAGTATAATTTGCTTATTGTTTCTCCTCAACAAAGAATGTGAAAGGCAGAAAATACAGGAGCATTTCCCCAACATAGGGCTTGGTTTTGTCCATTGCTCCTTATCCCCTAACCCTGGGATGCGAGTGCTCAAGGGGCAGGGTTGTGTTCTCAGTGCCTGAGGGGCCTTTGTGTGCACTGGGATGAATCAGTCATAGACAAAGACAGGTCAGCTAGGAAATGGAGCTAGTTAATGTACTGAGAACACCCTCTTTCAGAAATGCTTGAAGTGACTCTCATACGTGGCTGGAGGGAAATAAAATTGATATAGCATCTCACAAAATTATGTATGCATTTATCTTTTGACTCACCAATTCCATTTTTGAGAATTTAGCCTGAAGATACACCTCCAACCTTATGGAAACACATACATGCAAGAATTTTCATTGCAGTGTTGTTTATGATCACAAAATATTAGAAACTACCTAAATGTCCATACATAGAAAAGTGGTTGAATAGACTATGGCATAGCCGCAGAGTGAAATATTATGCAGCTGTGAAAAAGAATGAGGATGCTGTCTATGCACTGATAGGGAGTGATTTCCAGGATATATTGTTAAGTGAAAGAAAAGCCAAGTGCAAAAAAAAAACAATGTCTGTAGTATGCTTCCTTTTGTGTAAGAAGGAAGGGGAAGTAAAAAAATAGAGAGCAGAATCTGCTCATTTGTATAAAAAGAGACACAAGAAGAATGAACCAGAAACTGATGGAATTGGTTACTTACCGGAGTGGGTAGAAACTGCTCGTAACAGGTGCTTAATAAGTATTTCCTGATGGTGAATTACAGGGCACAACAAACAGAATGGTTGATTCAGCCTGGGAGTATCAGGAAAGGTTTCTATTACTGTCTTGAAAGTGTGTGGTCATCCGGTTTGCCAACCATAATGGGGAGATTATTTCAGCCAGAGGGAACAGTTGTGAGCAAAGATCCACATGGGGAAAGTAGCCTGGTATGTAAAGTGGCTGGAGCATTGGGTGGGTTGGGGACTATTGTGAGAGAAGGCTGGATAGAGCAGGCAGGAACCAGAAGGTGGATTTCCTTCTATGCAACGGTAAGGAGTTTGCATTTTCATGTCAGTGAGATGAGAACCCTTTGGAATATTTTCAGCAGGAGAGTGATATGGGCTAGTTTACGCTCCATCAATCCCTCTGGCTATATAGAGTTGGGTGTGATCTGAAGAGGAGGAGAGTGGAAACAGGGAGGCCAGTTAGGAAGCTATTGTATCCATCCAGGTAAGAGAGGATGGTCGCTTGGACCAGGAAGGTAGTGCAGGTTGAGCATCCTAAATCCAAAAATCTGAAATCCGAAATGCTCCCAAAGCTGAAACTTGTTGACATCGTGCTCAAAGGAAGTCCTCATTGGAGCATTTCGGATTTCAGATTTTTGGATTTGGGATGCTCAACCGGAAAGTATAATGCAAATATTCCAAATTTAAAATCTGAAACATTTCTGGTTCCAAGCATTTCAGATAAGGGATACTCAACCTGTAGTAGAAGTGGAAAGAGGTGGCCATGTCCTGGGTATATATATTGAAGGTAGAGCCAGCAGGACAAACTGATGGTTTGGTTATGGGGGAGGGTAAAGGAGACAAAGAAGTCTTGGATAATTCCCAGATTTCTGGCTTAAGTGATGGGTGTCTGATGGAGCCATTTGGCAAGACAGTCAACAGGGAACAAAAAGGAAAATTCGTGGGGTAAGTTGATGAGTTCAGTCTTGGATGTGTTATGTGTGAGATGTCAATGGGATACACAGCAGCTGGACATATGGATCTGGGGATCAGGGGAGAAGGCCTGGCTCAGGCCACAGATGTGGTAGCATATAGATAGAGGGGGAAAGATGAGATTGGATGGGGCCAGAATGGGAGACTGTAAGTACAGGAGTAAGAAGAGGTCTGAGGACAGAGTCCTGGGGATCACTGACATGTAAGAGGGGTAGAGGAGTATGACTTAATAAAGGTGGCTACAAAGGAGTGATAATAGCACAGTAGAGGAGGCCTGGGAGAGAAGAGGGTCAGAGAAGGCTGAGGAGTGGGGAGTTTCCAGTGGAGCATGTTCAGCAGTGCCCAGGGCTGAGAGGCCGTCTAATACAGGAGCTGAAAAATGTCCATTGGGTCTGGTGTTTACATTGGATTTTTGAGCAGGTCCAGGGGAGTGTCAGGGGCAGAAGCCAAACTGCAAGACTGAGGAATGAAGGGAAAGGAGTGAAGTGGGATGGTAACCAGGGGAGGAGGGGAGGGTGACAGGTTGGAGAGTCCTTATTGTAAGGGTAAGAGTAAGTAAGCCTGTTTTAGTCACAGAGAAAGAGTCAGTAGACAGGCTAGGCTGAAAACCTATAAGACAAAGGAGTTAACTATTGGAGCCAGATAGGGAGTGGAAGGTGGGGGCTTAAAGCTCAGGAAGTGGGGCTTAGAGCCCAGGAAGAGGGGTTAGAGTTGAGTAGAAGGGAGACATCTCTTTGATGGTTTATTGCTCATGAAATCATTTTCAATGGGAAGGAAGCAGCGAAGATTAAATTATCAACACATAAATTGGGTTTTTTTATTTTTATTTTTGTGAACTTGGATAGTGTGGGCTAATCATGTGTTGGTTCAGATAGAACCCTGAACCTTGGTCATAGGCATCTGAAGAGGACAGTGCTGATAGAGACACTGGTTCTCTGCTGGAAAGTGCAAACAATGCTTTCTTCAAATGTGCTTATACAGATTCAAACACATTTTAATGTTCATATGGGAACCTACGGCATTAATCAAGGTTTAAAAGTCTCCCTTAAAACAAATTATGAGCCTTTGCAGTTAATAAATCGGACCTAATGAATGGGTGTGCTGATGGTTCTAACCTGCTTTGGACTCGGGCCAGGAGCAGGAGCACTGAGAACAGAACAGGGAGAAAGGCCTTAGGCTCCTTTCAAGGTTCTCCTCTCTGAGGCCTCCCCTAGCCGTGAAGATTCAGCAAAACTCATGGCAGAAGTGAAGCCTGGGCTTGGCAATAGCACTGATCTCTTATGAAGCAGAAGCCCACCAATCATAGTGTTTGCCTTCTAGGGAGAAGGGCTTAGGGCTAAGACGTTCTGTCCCTTTGTTGACAATAGAGCCTATCAGCTACTTCAGAAGAGCTCATGCTAGCCATTGTCTAACTGAAAAACAATGGCAGGGTGACATATATTGGACAGAGAAACAAGACATCTGGTTTTGACTCAGGCTGTGCTACAAGCCTGCTGTGTAACTTTGGACAGGTACCTTCCACTTGCCGGACCTCAGCTGCTCCATCAACCAAGTAAACGGAGTAGATAGATTGATCCCCCAGGGAGCTGAGACCCCAACTTTCTAGTTTTTCAAAAAATAATACACTTTATTTATTTAGTTAGTTTTGAGACAGTGTCTCACTCTGTCACCCAGGCTGGAGTGCAGTGGCATGATTTTGGCTCACTGGAGCCTCTGCTTCCCAGGCTCAAGTGACTCTCCAGCCTCAGCATCCTGAGTAGCTGGGACTACAGGCACAAGCCACCAACACCTGGGTAATGTTTTTATTTTTTCACAGGAATGGGTTTCAACATGTTGCTCAGGGTGGTCTCGAACTCTTGAGCTCAAAGTGATCCACCTGCCTCAGCCTCTCAAAGTGCTGGGATTACAGGCATGAGCCACTGTGCCTGGCTTAAGCTTCATATTTTAGGGAAGTTTGAGGTTCACAGAAAAGCTGAACAGAGAGTATGGAGAGTTCCCATCTAACCACTCTCCCCACCCACATACATCCTGCTCCACTATCAATATTCTGTACTGCAGTGGTACATTGGTTATCATTGATATCCCTACACGGACACATCGTTATCACCCAGAGACCATCATTTACATTAGGATTCATTCTTGGAGTCATACCCTCTATGGGTTTTGACAAGTGTATGGTGACATGCATCTATCAGTACAGTATCATACGAAATAGTTTCACTGCCCTACAAATTCCATATTCCACCTATTCATTCCTCCCTCTCCATTAACCCCTGGAAAGCCCTGATCTTTTTACTCTCCAAGGTTTTGCTTTTTCCAAATTTCATCTAGTTAGAATAATATTGTATGTAGTGTTTTCACATTGGCTCCTTTCACTTAGTAATGTGCATTTAAAGTTCCTCCACACATTTCATAGCTTGGTCACTCATTTCTTTTTAGCACTGAATAATATTTCATTGTCTAGATGAACTACAATTTATTTGTCCATTCATCTACTGAAGGACATCTTGGTTGCTTCCAGGTTTGGGCAATTATGAAAAAAGCTGCCATAGACACCCATGTGTAGGTTTCTGTGTGGACATAAGTTTTCAAATCATTTGATTAAACAACCAGGAGTGTGATCAATGGGTCATATAGTAGAAGGATGTTTAATCTCAGAAGAAAACTGCCAAACTGTCTCCCAAAGTGACTGTACCATTTTGCATTCTCAACAGCAGTGAATGAGGGTTCCTATTGTTTCATATTTGGTGTTGTCAGTGTTCCAAATGTTGGCCATTCTAATAGGTGTCTCATTGGTACTTTAATTTGCAATTCTCTAACGACATGATGTTGAGTATTTTTTCATAAGCTTATTTTCCAACAGTATATTTTCTTTGCTGAGATTTCTATTCAGATCTTTTGCCTATTGTAAAAGTTGTTTGTTTTCTTATTGTTAAGTTTTAAGAGTTATTTTGCTTTATGCCTGTAATCCCAGCACTTTGGGAGGCCGAGGCAGGAGGATCACTTGAGCCCAGGAGCTCAAGGGCAAGCTGGGCAACATAGGAAGACTCAGCCTCTACAAAAAATAAAATTCGCTGGGCATGGTGACACACGCCTGTAGTCCCAGCTACTCGGGAGGCTGAGGTGGGAGGATTGCTTGGGCCCAGGTGGTCAAAGCTGCAGTGAGCCGTGATTGTGCCACTGCACTCCAGCCTGGGCAACAGAGACCCTGTCTCAGAACAAACAAAAAAAAAAGAGTTCTTTATATACTTTTGGTTAACAATTCTTTTTTTTTTTTTTTTTTTTGAGACGGAGTTTTGCTCTTGTTACCCAGGCTGGAGTGCAATGGCGCAATCTCGGCTCACTGCAACCTCCGCCTCCTGGGTTCAGGCAATTCTCCTGCCTCAGCCTCCTGAGTAGCTGGGATGACAGGCATACGTCACCATGCCCAGCTAATGTTTTTGTATTTTTAGTAGAGACGGGGTTTCACCATGTTGACCAGGATAATCTCGATCTCTTGACCTCGTGATCCACCCGCCTCAGCCTCCCAAAGTGCTGGGATTACAGGCGTGAGCCACCGTGCCGGGCCAACAATTCTTTATCAGATTTGTTCTGTCACCCAGACTAGAATGCAGTGATGTAATCACAGCTGACTGCAGCTTCAACCTCCCAGGCCCAAGTGATCCTCCTGCCACTGCCTCCCAAGTAGCTGGGAGCACAAGTGTGCACCACCATGCCGGGCTGGTTTTTCTTGTATTTTTCATAGACATAAGCTAAAGTGATCCACCTGCGTCGGCCTCCCAAAGTGCTGGAATTTCAGGTGTGAGCCACCACACTCAACTCAGATGTGTCTTTTGCAAACCTTTTCTTCCAGTCAATGGCTTGTCTTACTCTCTGGACAGTGTCTTTCATAAAGCAGAATTTTTTTACTTTAATAAATTCTAGCTTATAAGTTATTTATTTCATGGATTGTGCATTTGGTGTTGAACCTAAAAAGTCATCACCATACTCAAGGTCATCCAGGTTTTCTCCTGTGTTATCTTCTAGGAGTTTTACAGTTTTGAATTCTACATTTAGGTTTGTAATACATTTTGAGTTAATTTGTGAAGAGTGTAAAGTCTGTGACTTGATTCATTTTTATGAGAGTTTTATGATAAAAACTATCCTGAATAATTTGAATTCATTACTTGAATGAGTAGGCCTCTTCCATTTCCTTTTGTGTGACTTTTGGCGGATTGTATCTTTTAAAGAATTGGTCCACTTCAACTAGGTTATCAAATTTGTGGGCATAGAGTTGTTCATAAGATCCTTTTATTTATTTATTTTTATATTTTTTTTTTTTTTTTTTGAGGCAGAGTTTCGCTCTTGTTACTCGGGCTGGAGTGCAATGGTGCGATCTCGGCTCACTGCAACCTCCGCCTCCCGGGTTCAGGCAATTCTCCTGCCTCAGCCTCCTGAGTAGCTGGGATTACAGGCACGGGCCACCATGCCCACCTAATTTTTTGTATTGTTAGTGGAGACGGGGTTTCACCACGTTGACCAGGATGGTCTCGATCTCTTGACCTCATGATCCACCCGCCTCGGCCTCCCAAAGTGCTGGGATTACAGGCTTGAGCCACCGCACCCGGCCCTAGATCCTTTTATTATCTTGTGTTTTTTCTCTTTTCTTCTTGGTTTGCCTGGATAGAGGTGTATCGATTTTATTGATTTTTTTCAAAGAACCAGCTTTCAGTTTTGTTGACTTTTCTCTATTCATTTTCTGATTTCAATTTCATTGATTTCTGCTCTATTTTTTATTATTTCTTTTCATCTGCTTACTTTGGGTTTAATTGGCTCTTCTTCCAGTTTCCTCAGGTGGAAGCTTAGATTATTGATTTTTACATCTTTCTTCTTTTCTAAATACACACTCCATGCTATAAAACTTCATTCTAAGTGCACTGCTTCTGCTGCATTACATAAATTTTAATAATTTATATTTTCATTTTCTTTTATTTCTTTTTGAGGGGGATGGGATCTCTCTCTCTGTTGCCCAGGCTGGAGTGCAGTGGTACAATCATAGCTCACTGCAACCTTGAATGTCTGGGCTCAAATGATCCTCCGTCCTCAGCCTCCCAAGAAGCTAGGACTGTAGGGACTGTAGGCATATAGCTAGTCCTATCGGCTAGAACTATAGGCATTATGCCCAGCTAATTTTTTATTTTTATTTTCTTGTAGAGATAGAGTCTTGCTATGTTGCCCAGGGTAGTCTTGAACTCCTTGCCTCAAACAGTTTTCCTACCTCAGCCTCCTAAAGTGCTGGGATTACAGACATGAACCACCACAACTGCCCTATATTTTTATTTTCATTTAGTTCAAAATATTTTAAAATTTCTGTTGAGAATTCTTTAATCCATGTGTTACTTTGAAGTGTGTTGTTTAATCTCCAAGTATTTTCAGGTTTTTCAACTATCTTCCTCTTATTGATTTCTAGTTTAATTCCATTGTGGTCTGAGAACAGACATTGAATAATTTATATTGTTTTCAATTTGTTAAAGGTATGTTTCATATTCCAGAATGTGGCCTATCTTGGTGACTACTCCATGTGATCTTGACAGGAATGTGCATTCTGCTATTGTTGGATGAAGTAGCCTAAAGATTTCTGTTATATCGAGTTGGTTGATGGTGTTGTTGAGTTCAACTATATCTTTACTGATCATTTGCCTGCTCGATCTGTCCATTTCTGATAGAGGGCTGTTGAAGTCTCCAACTAACAGCAAATTCATCTATTTCTGCTTGCAGTTCTCCCAAATTTTACCTAACATGTTTTGACCCTCTTTTGATAGACATGGTTTTGACAGACACAAGGATTGTCATTTCTTCTTGGAGAATTGACCCCTTTATCATTATGTAATTCCTCTCTCTTTATCACTAATAACTTTCCTTACTATGAAGTTTGCTCTGTCTGAAAATAATATAGATACTTCCACTTTCTTTTGACTTGTGTTAGCATGGTACGTCTTTCTCCATCCCTTTACTTTTAATATATATGTGTCTTTATAGGTGCAGTGAATTTGTTGTAGACGATATATATTTGGATCTTGGTTTGTGATATTCTCTAAACAATCTTTCTCTTTTAATTGGTATATTTAGACCAATGATGTTTAAAGTGATTATTGACATAGTTGAATTAATATCTACCGCATTTGTTACTGTTTCTGTTTGTTGTCCTTGATCTTTGTTCCTATTTTTGTCTTCCATGCCTTTTCTGACTTTTGTGGTTTTAATTAAGCATATTTGTGATTCCATTTTCTCTCCTTTCTTGGCACATCAATTATACATTTTAAAAACATTTTTTAGTGGTTGCCTTAGAGTATGCAATATTCGGTTAAAAACTAATCCAAGTCCATTTTCAAATAACACTATACCACTTCTAAGTACTGCAAATATCTTATAATAACCACATAATCCCAATTCCCCCTCCTCTTCCTCGTATTATTGCCGTTATTCAACTTCTATTATCTGTACAAAAGGACTTAGTAATAGAATATATATATTCTGTTAATGTCTTGATATATATAATAGAACTTAATAAACTTCTTTATATATAAATAGAACTTCTATTACATATAAAATAAAACGCATTGTTAGTATTATTATTTTTAACAAACTGTTACATCAAGTAAGAATAAGAAAAATAAGAGTATCCTCTACAGACTGAGCTAGTCAGGCACTGTGGAATACTACACAGCCATAAAAGAGAATAAAATGATGTCCTTTGCAGCAACATGGATGCAGCTGGAGGCCATTATCCTAAGTGAATTAATGCAGAAGCAGAAAATCAAATACCACGTGTTCTCATTTATAAGTGGGAGCTAAACATTGGGTAATAGACAATAGAAACTCCCAAAGCAGGTCGGGAAGAAGAGGGACAAGGATTGAAAAACAAACTATTGGGTACTTTGTTCATTACTGGGGTAATAGGTTCAAAAGAAGCTGTACTCCCTGAATCTAAAATACGATTTATTTAAAATAATAAGAAAAATAAATTTTTAAATTTTACCTTCACCTATTACATTTCTGATCTACATTATTTTCTTGTCTATTAAGAACTTATTTTAACATTTCTTGCAAGGCAGGTCTACTGGCAAGAAATTCCCTCAACGTTTGTTTGTTTAAATTTTTATTTTTCCTTTACTTTTCAAAAAAAAATTTCACAGGGTACAGAATTCTAGGTTAGTGTTTTTTGTTTTTGTTTTGGTTTTGGTCCTCTCAACTCTTTAAATATTTCACTCTACTCTCTTCTTGCTAGCTTGGTTTTTGGGAAGTCAAATGTAATTCTTATCTTTGCTTCTCTACCAGTAAGGTGTTTTTTCCCTGTCCAGCTTCTTTCAGAGTTTTTTCTCTAACTTTGATTTTGTACAATTTGAAAAAGATATGCCCAGGTGTAGTTTTTTTGGTGGGGGTTGGGGGTATTTACCTGCTTGGTGTCCTCTGAGCTTCCTGGATCTGTGGTTTGGTGTCTGACATTAATTTGGGGAAATTCTCAGTCATTATTGCTTCAAATATTTCTTCTATTCCTTCCTTTCTTCTCATTCAGGTAGTCCTATTACACGTATGTTATATCTTTTGTAGTTATTCCACAGTTCTTGCGTATTCTGTTCTCTTTTTTGTTTTTGGTCTTTTTCTCTGCTTTTCAAATCTGGAAGTTTCTAATGACAATCTTCAAGTTCAGGGATTCTTCCTCAGTTGGCCAGGTGCAGTGGTTCATGCCTATAATCTTAACACTTTGGGAGGCTGAGGTGGGTGGATCACTTGAGGCCAGGAGTTTCAGACCAGCCTGGGCAACATAGCAAGACCACATCTCTACAAAAAATAATAATAATACAAAAATAGCTGGGCATGCTGGTGTGTGCCTATGGTCCCAGGTACTCCCAGGAGGTCCAAGTTGCAGTGAGCCATAATCAAACCACTGCACTCCATCCTGGGCGACAGAGTGAGGCCCTGTTGAAAAAAAAGAGATTTTGTCCTCAGCCATGTCCAGTCTACTAATGAGCCCATCAAAGGCATTCTTTATTTTTGTTATCATATTTTTGATTTTTAGCATTTTTTTATTCTTCATTAGAATTTTTATCTCTCTGCTTATGTTATCCATCTTTTTTCAATTTTTCTTTTTTCCTTTTTCCTTACCACCAGCTAAATCAATATCCATCTATTTTGCATGTTGTCCCCTTTTTGCATTAAATCGTTTATCATATTGGTCATCGTTTTTTAAAATTCCTTGTCAGATAACTCCAACATCCCTGCCATATCGGACTCTGATTCTCTTTTTTCTTTTTTGATCGAGTCTCACTCTGTCATTCAGCAGGCTGGAGTGCAGTGGCATGATCTTGGCTCACTGCAACCTTCGCCTCCTGGGTTCAAGTGATTCTCCTGCCTCAGCTTCCCAAGTAGCTGGGATTACAGGCACACACTACCATGCTCGGCTAATTTTTGTGTTTTTAGAAACGGGGTTTTGCCCTGTTGGCCAGTCTGGTCTCAAACCCCTGACCTCAAGTGATTCACCTGCTTCAGCCTCCCAAAGTGCTGGGATTACAGGCATGAGCCACCTTGCCCAGTCATAATTTTCCATTGATGGGTAGAAATGATATACTGGGTAAAAGGAACCGCTGTAAATATTTAGGCTGGTGCAAAAGTAATTGTGGTTTTTGCCATTACTTTTAAAGGGAAAAAAATAACTTTTGCACCAATTGAATAGTTCTCTAGTGATGTGGTGGTAAGGTTGCATGGAGGAAAAGTGCTCTCTAGTCCCATGATTAGTTCTTAGTCTTTTAGTTAGCCTGTGCCCCTAGGCAGTGAACTTCACCAATGTTTCTCAGTCTCTATCCTCCTTAGGTGGGACAAGATGGCTGGAGAATGTTGGATTTGTGTATTCCCTTTCCTAACATGGAAGGCTAGAGGAAGCTAGAGTTGGAGATTTCCTTTCCGTGTGTTGGTTAGGCTCTGAGGAATCCCCAGCAAGTTAGGCTCTGGTAAATAGTTTTCCTTGAGGGTGAGACTTTTTGTTTTGTTTTTGTTTTGAGACAGAGTCTTACTCTGTTGCCCAGGATGGAGTGTAGTGGCACCATCGTGGCTCACTGCAGCCTTGACCTCCTGTGCTGAAGTGATCCTCCCATCTAAGCCTCCTGGGTAGCTTGGACTACAGGTGCACATCACCATACCTGGCTAATTTTTTTTTTTTTTTTTTTTTTTGCAGAGATGAGGTTTCACCACATTGCCTGGGCTGTTCTCAAACTCCCGAGTTCAAGCTATCTACCTGCCTTGGCCTCCCAAAGTGCTGGGTCTACAAGCGTGAGCCACTGTGCCCAGCCTGAGCAGGACTCTTTAAAAACTGAATGCTCTAGCATATTTCAAAATGGTTCCCTTTCCCCTTCCTCTACAGGTAGCATGCTGTTTCTACCTGATATTCACTGTAAGGACATGTAGAGCTTATGGAAGTAAAACTCACAAAAATGTGGCACCTCCCTTCTCCCCACCATGACTGGTTCCCCCGGGAGTTATCTCTCAGGCTTGTTCACACCGAGCCTCCAGGAATTTGTCAATTATAATTCAGATTTTCTCCCTGGCACTGGTTCCCATAGAGATTCTGTTCTTGATCATTGTGATTCTCTGTATCTGCCTTTCTCTCCAGTTTTTGAGATAGCAGTTTGTCCTGTGATTCCGCTTCTCTGACTGATCTAAGAAAAGTCATTGATCTTTCAGTTCGTTCAGCTTTTTACTTGTTGGGATGGAGTGGCAACAGCTAAACTCCTTACATGCTGGGCCTGAAACCAGAAGTCTCTATGGTTTTTTTGTTTGTTTGTTTTATTTTTCCTGTTTATTCACTTTGTCTCCATAAGTATACTATAAACTCTGCAGGAACAAGAACCTCGTTTGTCTTATTCATCTTACAAACTCAATGTCTAGTGCTGTGGCTGGCACATATTAGGTGCTTAATATATGCTCAGAGAAAAAAGGAAGATACTGAGAGTCAGAAGACCTGGACTGTGATCTCACGTGAGTTCCTTCCTCTCTCCCAGCCTCAGCTTCCTCACTCTCTGATGTTATTCTGATTTGTTTCTCTATTGTCTGTCTCCCTCTACTAGAGTGTAACCTCCATGAGATCTGGAACCTCACCTGTCAGAGACCCTGACATATAATAGGTTCTCTATAAATATTTGTTGAATGAACAAATGAATGATTGAATGACTTAATCTGCAAAAGGAATAAATTTCCTTGATAATTTGATGGCCGGGATTTCTGGTAACTTTCCCCTTCACTAATCAAATGAGTTGCCTGTCTGGGCTGGTCTTAAGTACTCCTAAGAGAGATTAATTCCCTTACAGGAGAAGAACTCAAATAGGTCACATGGGTTAGAACAATCAAAAGTATATGGAAAAACAACTTGCCAAACTTTGGAACTCAGCAGTTTGTGTTATCCAGGAGAACACAGGCTGTGTTCCAACATGTGTGTGTGTGACAACAATTTGAATCGCAGTGTTCAGCCCTTTGAAACCACATAGACTTATGTAATATGACCCAATTCCTTGGTTTTGCAAAGAAGGGGGTGTGCAACTGAGAGAAGAGAATGCAGTTATTTACCAGTTTCTTCCTAAGAGAAAAAAACAGAATGTTCAGCATTTGTGGGAGGGGCAAGAGTTGTGTTCTGGCTGAGTAATTCCTGCGCAGTGGATGGCCAGGGTCAGGTGACAAACTTCCATAGCTCTGCCTGGCACCAGCATGAGCCCCGCCCAGAGGCAGGAAAAAAATGTTTTAAGTCCTGGTTTCCCCAGCGCTTTGTAACAATGCCCTGGTGTCCCATTTCACAGGCTCAATGTGGAAGAGACTGAAGGCAATCAAGCTATAGGACCTTCAAAAACAACTGGAGGTAGAAGAGTTCAATTGGGAGCCCCAAAGATGAAAGAAATTCTAAAGGGCCCCATGCCTTTTGCTAAAGGCAAAAACAAAAACAAAAACACCACATATGCTTTGACCTTCTGCAAGGCAGACACTGCCAAGATGGTATTGATGCCTTTGGAGGGAGAAAAAGAACTCAGGGGAATGATCTGGCCCTCAGTGACACTCAGCTGTCTATGTCATTCTCTATAAGGTTAGCAACTGCTCTTCAGCAAGGTTGAAAACTGTTGAAATGGATCTTGTAATCCTACATTTGGGGAAATGGGTGTTACTGAATAATTTTTACCCACAAAAAAATATTTTAGCTCTGCAAAAAGCTATATTCCCATAGAAAATAATTCCCTCAAATTAACATCTTCTCAACACAGGCTGTCTCTCCTGAATATGAGACTGCAGGGTGGAAGGCAGTGTGATTGGTGGGGAGTGGTTTACTTACATGACTCTCAAGGCCTCTCACAGTTCCAAGATTTGAAGATTCTGTGCTGACATTCCTTTTATAGCCATTAAAAATGAAGAGGATCTTTTGTAGAATTTTGACTTTGGATATCAGGGCCCCAGATTGTGACCTGAGGCTGCATAATAGGGATCACTATCCCCTTTGCCTCCACAAAGACATTTAAGAGGGTAGTCTGGGCTCCCAGTTTCTGCAATTTCTTTAGTGAGAGGCATCTTGGGTCATTTCCTGAGATTCCCCCTTGCCTGGGCCATTCTGGAAAAATAGCTCTGCAGCAGTAGGGACACTCCCCCAACCCTCAGGGGAAGTGTCTATTCACTGTGTTTCCAAAGCATATGGCCACACCTGCCAGATAGTTCTGACCTGCCTCAGTAGGCATAGCCCTCTGTGTGGAAGTCAGCGGTCACAGAGTCTGAGAAGCTCTTTCCTGTGCTCTTCCTCATTTCTTCTTCTCCCTCCTTTTCATCTCTCGATATAACCAAACACCCGAAGAAAAGAAACTGCTGGCTGCCTACTCCAGTATCTGTTATTCCCTTCCTTAATAACAGAAACTTGAATCTGGTTGGGGCTAGCAATGTACTCAGTTCAAGAAAGCCCTTCTTTTAGTTAGGACTGGGCAGACTAGATTCTGGCTAATGAGCTATAAGCAGAAGTGTTGTGCAGTATGTCTGGGAAACTTTCTCAAAAGGGAGGAGTCATCTTTCTTCCCCTTCCTCCTTTCTGCGGCCTACATTGTGGATACAATGACTGGAGCTTGAGCAGCCATCTCAGATAATGAGGCAATATGCTAAATATGGTGGGTAGCAACTATAAAGTCAGTAGCTAGTGACTTTATAGAGCCACCTTATCAACCCTGGACTGCTTACCTTCAGACTTCTGATGGGAGAGATGAATAAACTATCTTTTTAAAGCAACTGTTACTATTTTTTCTGTTTTTTTTTTTTTTTACAGCTAGGGCTAATCCTAAATCATACTATCCCAACCCCACCCCGAGAATGAAACTATGGCTTGACAAACAGATGACCAGATGGTCTAAGATTTTATGGGTTAAAATATGGATATAGAGATAAGTAAGCATTTGGAATGTCTTAGGGATGGAAAGGGGTCCCTAGGCAAGAGGCACAGGAATACGAGTAGAATGTAGGTGATTTCCCTTCATAGTAAGCCCCATGAAGACCAGTACACGTCTCTCAGATTTACCATAGTATCCCCAGTGCTCAGTCTGGTGCCTGGCACATAGGACAGGCTCAATTAAAAATTATTAACAGAGGCCAGGCATGGTGGCTCACACCTGTAATCTCAGCACTTTGGGAGGCCGAGGTGGACAGATGATGAGGTCAGGAGATCAAGACCATCCTGGCTAACAAAGTGAAACCCCATCTCTACTAAAACTACAAAAAACAGCCGGGCGTGGTGGTACGCACCTGTAGTCCCAGCTACTAGGGAGGCTGAGGCGGGAGAGTTGCTTGAACCCAGGAGATGGAGGTTGCAGTGAGCCAAGATCGCACCACTGCACTCCAGCCTGGGTGACAGAGAGAGACCCCATCTCAATATATATATTAGCAGAGGCTGAGTGCAGTGGCTCATGTCTGTAATCCCAGCACTTCAGGAGGCTGAGGCAGGCTGATCAGTTGAGGACTGGAGTTTGAGACCAGTCTGCCCAACATGGTGAAACCCCATCTCTACTAAACATACAAAAATTAGCATAGCATGGTGGTGCATGCCTGTAACCCCAGCTACTCAGGAGGCTAAGGTACGAGAATCGCTTGAACCTGGGAAGCTGAAGTTGCAGTGAGCCAAGACCTCACCACTACACTCCAGCCTGGGTAACAGAGCGATACTCTGTCTCAAAAAAAATTCTTGATGGAATAAATAGTTCAATGTTTTCATAATGGAAATAATTGACAGGCCACCAGTTGACCTATGTGATCTGAAAGCATTTGGGAAACCTTTCCCACCCCACTGTCTCCACCCAAAAATGTCTTCTCCAATCGATGATCACTTAGGACAGCATGTGAACCTCCCCAAAATTTATTTCCTTCCTTCCTTCCTTCCTTCCTTCCTTCCTTCCTTCCTTCCTTCCTTCCTTCCTTCCTTCCTTCCTTCCTTCCTTCCTTCCTTCCTTCCTTCCTTCCTTCCTTCCTTCCTTCCTTCCTTTTTGAGACAGTTTTGCTTTTATTGCCCAGGCTGGAGTGCAATGGTGAGATCTCGGCTCACCACAACCTCTGCCTCCTGGGTTCAAGCGATTCTTCTACCTCAGCCTCCTGAACAGCTGGGATTACAGGCATGCACCACCACACCTGGCTAATTTTCTATTTGTAGTAGAGATGGGGTTTCTCCATGTCAGTCAGGCTGGCCTCAAACTCCAACCTCAGGTGATCTGCCCACCTCGGCCTCCAAAAGTTCTGGGATCACAGGTGTGAGTCATCGTGCCAAGCCTATTTATTTCTTCATTTGGAGACAGTCTCACTCTGTCGACCAGGCTGGAGTGCAGTGGTGCGATCTCAGCTCGCTGCAACCTCCACCTCCCGGGTTCAAGCAATTCTCCTGCCTCAGCCTCCAGAGTAGCTGAGATTACAGGCGCCCATGACCATACCCAGCTTTTTTTTTTTTTTTTGAGACAGAGTCTTGCTCTATCTCCAGTCTGGAGTGCAGTGGCACAATCCTGGCTCACTACAACCTCTGCCTCCTGGGTTCAAGCGATTCTTCTACCACAGCCTCTCGAGTAGCTGGGACCACAGGCGCACATGACCACGCCAGGCTAATTTTTGTATTTTTAGTAGAGACAGGGTTTCACCATGTTGGCCATGATGGTCTCCATCTCTTGACCTCATGATCCGCCCGCCTCAGCCTGCCAAAGTGCTGGGATTACAGGTGTGAGCCACGCCACTCAGCCTAATTTTTGCTTTTCTAGTAGAGACAGGGTTTCAGCATGTTGGTCAGGCTGGTCTCGAAGTCTTCTGACCTCAGGTGATCCACCCACCTTGGCTTCCCAATGTGCTGAGGCTATCGGTGTGAGCTACCGTGCCTGACCCCAGAAATTTATTTTTTTGATCAGCAAATATCAGGCACTGTGTTCAGCTCTTGAGGACACAGTGGTGAGCAAAATCGGTACGGGTCCTGCACACAGGGATATTCCAGAGCAGCAAGGCAGAAACAAAAATGTGTGAACAAATCATTGCAATCTGGGATAAATGCAACAAAGCAAAGATAATGGAGAAAACTTCTTTAGACCGAGTGACGGGCAAAGATGTCTCAGAGGAAAGGAGAACCCAAGGATTGGAACATGTAGCCAAGCAAAGGATGGGAGGAAGGTGCTGGTGGAAGGTCCTGAGCTGAGGGAACCAGATACACAAAGGCTCTGAGGAGTATTTGAGGAATGAAAGTAGCTCAGTGGGCTGGAACTTGATTAGAGCAGGGGAGTGACACAGGAAAAGGCTGGAGAGGTCAGTGGAGGCCAGATCACGCAGGCACTTGTAGGCCATGGGAAGGAGTTTGGACTTTACTAAGTACAATGATAAGCCACTGATAAGCTTAAAGCAAGGGAATGCCATGATCTGATTTTGCATTAAGAAGGAGGTCACTTTGGCTGTTATGTGGAATTGGACGGGGTCCAGTGTGGAGGTAGGGAAACCAATGTGTGAGGCTTTCGCCTTTGTGTGAAAGATGAGGGTGGCTTAGATCAGGGAGTGATAAGGGGGCGAGAGAGAAGTGGAGGGATTTGAGGTGTGTTCTGGAGGCTGAGCAGACCAGACTGGGCAATGGATTGGATGTAGGAGCTCAGGGCGGGGGGAGGAATCAAGGTTTCTGGTCTGAGCAGCTACGTAGGTGGTGGTGCCAAACACCAAGGTGGGATAAGCTGGGGGAGGTAGGAGTCAGGACTTTGACTTTGGTCATGCAGATATTGACATACTTGTGACACATACAAATGGAGCAGTCAAGGAGACAATTGAATATTGGAGTCTGCAGCTCAGGGGAATGCTTAGGACTGGAGATACAAATTTGGGAGTCATTAGCATGACAATGTTACTTAAGATCTTGGGAGTAAATGGAACTGACCAGGGAGAGAGTACAGAGAGGGCAGAGCTGAGCTCAGACACTCCAAATAGGAGAAGCCTGCAAAGGTGACTGAGAAGGGGCCTTAGGATTATTTATATATTGCCCATCTCCGATAGAATGTTCCGGAGTTTGAAGAGGGCTGATAAATAGCACCTCTTCTACCTGAAATCAGAATCAATCAAGACACACACACACACACACACACACACACACACACACACACACACACACCAGCCAGACAGGAAACAGGAATATTGCCTTTAGCAATCATAAAGCTATTTGGAGAAATAAAGAGTAGAGGTGAAGCCTAACAGACTTGCTAATATATGCACTTCTGCCCATTTAGACAAAAGTAGCCATCTGTCCCTGCCACAGGTGGACAAGCACAGGCCTCCCCAGCAGGAGATAAGCCTGCCCCACTTATTGCAGGGCTGAAAAGCAGACCAGAACATGTGTGCTCTGCAGGCTGAGAGAACCTAGAAGGTGGGGAGAGAGGAGGCGGCAACTCTCGGTGTGCTCTGTTCTGCCTTGCCAACTCTCCATCCTGTCTTTCATCTGCTCTCACCATTAGAAAACATGAAGTAAGCTCCAGGAGCACAGAGGCCACATCTAACCTGGTCATTGTTTCATCTCTGTCTCGCAGGGTACCCACATACAGTAGATGCCAATGTTTGTTGAATGAATGAATGAAAGGATGTGAATGTCGAGACTAGAATAATCCTTACAGATCATCCAAGAATCACCTATGCCCAGGCCTCAATCCCAGACCATTTTTTATAAACATTTCTGAGGATGAGGTTTAGCATTCAGGATTTCTCTAAACTCTCCCCAGGTAATTTCAGTGTGCAGCTAAGGTGAGGAACTATTATTGCCCTGGTCCAACCCCTAATTTTACAGCAAAGTTATTTGTAGAGGGTGTAACACCAGAGGGCTTTTCCTGTCCCTGCTGCTGACTGTGTGTGGGGCTGGGACTTGCCTATTTCTCTGTCTGGACCTCAGTGCTCTCCTGTGGGAAGTGAGGGAGTGGGGGTCAGATGATCTCTAGAGCCCTGTCCCGTGCTAGTGGTGTTATTACTCTCTATTCCAATCCCAGATGTGAACTTAACTCACTGGGACAGCAGTCGTGCCTCAAGTTGCCTTTGCATGGTGGCTGTTAGTTTTGCGCTTGAGATGACAGAATTCTGGATTGCAATGGACAACAAAGTCGAGATGTTTCGAAGAGTTCAGGACCTACAGACTCAGTCTTTGGTGGTTGATTCGTCCTGTTTTTTCCTTAGGCAGTGGCAGCAAGCTGACCAGTGGAACAGCAAAGAAACAAGAGAAGAGCCCAGCTGAGGAAGCTGCAATGAGCTAGGGCTGCCCTCTTTGCTCATGTTCCACCTTTTCTAGCTCTTGTCTTCCCCCACCCACCCCCTCCCAGTCATCTCTTTCTTTCCTTTCCTGCCCTCTCCATGTATCTGCTTTAATCACAAGTCTTTCAAAGGCAAGCCTATTATTTCTGCCTACCCATGGAATCTACCCACTTCCCTCCCATTCTAGTTTGGCACCCCAGAGTTTGTAAGTATGTTGTCACAATGTGGGCAATCAGAAGTGGCTCATGAAATGAAAAAGGGCTCATGCCTATAATCCCAGCACTTTGGGAGACCAAGACTGGTGGATCATCTGAGGTCAGGAGTTCAAGACCAGCCTAGCCAACATGGTGAAACCCAGTCTCTACCAAAAATACAAAAATTAGCCAGGCATGGTGGCACACACCTATAGTCCCAGCTGCTCAGGAGGTTGAGGCAGGAGAATTGCTGGAACCCGGGAGGCGGAGGTTGCAGTGAGTAGAGATCACGCCACTGCACTCCAGCCTGGGCAACAGAGAGGGACTGTTTAAAAAAAAAAAATTAGCCAGGCGTGGTGATGCGGGCCTGTAATCACAGCTACTGGGGAGGCTGAGGCAAGAGAACCACTTGAACCTGGGAGGCAGAGGTTGCAGTGAGCCGAGATCATGCCACCGAACTCCAACCTGGATGAGAGTGAAACACACACACAGAGAGAGAGAGGAATAAAGAGAAGAAATGCGGTTGTACGTGATTCTCTTCCTCTCCAAAATTACATAAAGCCTTGTGGGTGCTGGGCCATATATCCATCTTTTTTAAAAAATTTATTTATTGTACTTTAGGTGCATACTATATCTGGCATTTCTCCCCATGTTATCCCTCCCCAACCCCCGCTATCTCTCCCCTACAAGAACAGAAAGCCAAACACTGCATGTTCTCACTCATAGGTGGGTGTTGAACAATGAGAACACGTGGACTCAGGGCGACAACCATGTATCCATCTTTAAAAGTGGCTATTTCCTCGGCGGTTTTCAAACAGGGTAACTGGATAAGAGCTAGATATGAGGATGAATAGAATTTGGGGGCTAGAAGGGGAGTCGAGGCCTAGAGCAAAGAGGTAATGTGTATGCATCTCACAGCCAGAGGATTCCTCCTGGCCCCAGTGCCCACAAAGCACCTGGCTTAGAAACGATGCTGTGTAGCCACTTTGTTTTGCGGATTGGAAAACCAAGGTCTAGAGATGCCAATGACTTGTCCAAGGTCATATGATTTGCTAGCCAAAGACTAGCACTACAGCCCAGAATTCCTGACTGCCTCTTCCTAGAATACTTATGCTGCCTCATTCTTCCTCAAAGTGACTGTTAGTTTAATTGTGTCAGTTTGCGGGGCTTGCGGTAAGGACTCTGAAGAGAAAATGTCAAAAGGATAGACCAAATGATGGAAACAGGAGATTACCAAGCCTCAGCACCAGCGTTGTCTCTGGCTTTCCCCAGCCCTTTATCTGCCACCTCTCCAGCCTGCCTGTCTTCCTGCTCTCTGGCACGTAAGACCTCCCTGGGGACAGACTCCCAGGGTTGGCTCTGGAGCTCCTGCTTGTCGTCCTCCTCTGCAGCCACTTCTCTGGGGCATCTGTTCGCACACATGGCTTCAGCTCCCACGCGCACCCAGACACGTCCACATCTCAAGCTCTAGCCCTGGATTTCACCTTCAGGTTTATCTTTCTATGGAATATTTCCATATGTAAATATGCCTTGCTCAGCCAGAAATCAAAATTGGAATTCATTTTCCCTACACAAAGCTGCAGGCTTTTCCTCCCTCTCTGTTTCTTTTAGTACTTCCATAGTCCTCAGATCCTCCTAACTCAGAACTTTCATGTCACCAGAGGCTGGGGGTGAGGGAAATGGGGGGGTTAGTATTTAATGGGTACACAGTGCCAGTTTGAGATGATGACAAAGTTCTGGACAAGGATGGTGGTGATGGTTACACAACAATGTGACAGTAATTAATGGCACTGGACTGTACACTTGAAATGGGTGAAAATGCTAAATTCTATGTTATTTGTATTTCACCATAATTTAAAAAATAAACCAAACCCAAAACTCATGTCATCATTGATTTGTGGCTACTGTGCTCTCTTCACCCCAGCTTACTTTGCTACCAGGTCATTCTGATTTTTCACCTAGTGGAGATTGCTCAAACTTTCCCATCACCAGGGACTTGTTGGAGTTCTTAGTGCCCCAGTCTACCCACCTCTTTGGTGTAGCAGTGGGGCATAGAATCTACATTTTAAATTTCCCAACAAATCTGATGTGGGTGGACTGAAGACTGTACTTGGAGAAGTGAATCCTGCGTCTCAGTGTCTTTCATCTTTGTCCCTTCCTCTTCCTTCTGCTACCCCTATCCCTGCCCCAGCTGGCCCTCATCACCTCACACCTGGATTACAGCAACAGCTGGCCCGTCACTAGCCTTTCCCTGTTCCAGCCTCTCCAGCTGCCAGGACCCATCTTCTACAAATATCTTTTGCATCACATCACTTCCCTGCTCAGAAGCCTACCATGGCTCCCTGAGACCTCTTAGATTCTATCTAAAGTCACTTGGCTGGGAGCCAGCCAAGTGAGCCTCCTACCCTCCGGCTTACCTTCTTCTCTATTCACTCCCACCTCTCCCACGCTCATTAGTCATTTCTTTTCCTTATGTTAGTCCCTCTGCTAGTTTGGGGTGGTCTTTCTTCTACCTCTCGCTTCCCACCATGAGCCCTGGAACACTTCTGGTCATGTTGGAAGAATTATCTGGTCTGTTCAGATTCTCCATCCTGCTTCTCAATGCATTAATCTTGCCTTCCCCAATGTGGGCTTTGTCATACACCAGCTGTATGACTTTGGACAAGCTGCTTAACCTCTCTGGGCCAGAGTGTTTTCATGTTCTCATGTGTAGAATGGTGATCGCAGTAGGGCATACCTCATATGTCTGTGGACAGGATTGAGAGTCAACAGAGGTAAAACGTCTTATGACAGTTTCTAGCTAAAGTGAGTGCCATGTAAGTGTTAGCTATTATTAGTAATTATTATGATGACCTCCGTTTTCAGCCAGCTCCTCTCTGGAGACAATTTCTGCTTAGATTAGCTAACTGATGGAGTTCTCTGTTAAACCTTGCCTGATCTTGTGGAGGTGGTTAAGTACTAAGTGTTTGGGTTCCAGCAAGCTGCTGTACATGAGATAACCTGAGGAACTGGGCTGTCTACAAAACTGCAATTATGCCCATTAATTTCTAACCAACTAGTAGGAGAGGGGGTGAGAGTTGAAAGCAAGATTTTCCAGAATAAATAGGATGATGTTAGGGAAAATACTTTTTTTTTTTTTTTGAGATGGAGTTTCACTCTTGTTGCCCAGGCTGGAGTGCAATGGTACAATCTAGGCTGACTGCAACCTCTGCCTCCTGGGTTCAAGCAATTCTCCTGGCTCAGCCTCCCAAGTAGCTGGGATTACAGGCATGTGCCACCACCCTCGGCTAATTTTGTATTTTTAGTAGAGACAGGGTTTCACCATGTTGGCCAGAGTGGTCTCGAATTCCTGACTTCAGGTGATCTGCCTGCCCTGGCCTCCCAAAGTGCTGGGATTACAGGCATAAGCCAGCTCGCCCAGCCACCGTGCCCAACCTTAAGGGACTATGGATCATGTGCCTTGTTTCCTATGGTCTTTCTATAGTCCTTCTGCTGATACTCCGAAGTCCCAGAGGCCCTGCCCTGACTTCCTTGTTCGAGCCCTCCTGGAACACCCTCCCCTGTGGCCATCGGTAGCTCGACAGCCTCACACTTCGTGTCCCAAGCAGTCCTTGTCTGTAAATAAGCCATCACCCAGATTTCTGTTCTAGTTTTCTTTTTCTTTAAATTGACAGACACAACTAAAATTATATGCATTTGTGAGGTTTTGAAATATATACACATTGTGGAATGGCTAAACTTAGCTGATTAATATATGTATTTTTTTTTTAGCTTTCAAATCCATGTCTTTGATTTTGTAGTGAATACAATTAATTAATTCCTTTAAGGCCCACTGAATTCACAGTCCGTGTTTGCAATTATGTCTCCCCTGCACACCTGCGTCTCTCTTTCTCTTTCTCACTCTCTCAATGAATACCAGAAGTTCGAGTGCTATGGAGTTGGGGGAGGTTTGAGAGTATTTTTGACATAAGAAAAGGGGCCCTTATTGTCACTAATGTTGGGAAACACTGCCCCATGGGACATTTGGGAGCTACGGGAGTACCACTAAGTTCTTTGGCTCTCAGTTTTCTCATCGGTCAAATGAAGGTAAATCAGAACTGCCTTTATTTCTAAGTGCAGGAAACAGAATGTTCTGTACTCAGGAGCGGGGCCAGGGAGCAGTGCTCTTGTGATCCTTGTTGCTGTGCAAGGAAGCCTCCTTGAGGATGAGACGAGAGAATAGATGGGAGGGCAGTTGGAGAGATGGCAAATGCAGGCAGGAGATGTGTACTGCTTCGAGTCTGATTATTTCTTTTCCTCGCCAGCTGGACCAGCTGAGCCCAGAAGCCTAAAACCCATGGAAGTCTTTCCAACAGCCACATGTTCTTTTGCTTTTCTCCACCCTTAGTTGTTTTTCTGTGGAAGAAACAACAGAGAGCTTCTCCTGTATGTGACTAAGAAACATCTACAAAGTTCCTCTTATCTAGTCTAGTAACTGCTGTGGCCTCAGAAGCTGCAGTGTTTGTCTCTGTTTAGTCAGTGTTGCCTAGGAAACAAAGTTGTTCTCTCTTTACCACCATGTGACTGTGGGGCCAGTTTTTTCCCCTTTCTTGTAGAGGAGAGGTTTGATGACCAGAGAGGTTTTGGGTGTTGCTGGGATATTTTCTAGGTTTCCTTTTTCATCTGCTTTTTCTTGTTCAGCTGAAAGTCAGGCCTGGGAAGTCTACAAAAGATGAACTGAATAACTACCAAGTCTCTGAGCTAGTTTTGAAAGTGGGAGGGATTTGGGAGTAAGTGTGGTTTGAGAGAGCTGGTCAGGGTGAGGAATGGTTGTCAGGGGGCTCTGAACGCACTTATCCAAAGTTTGTATCTGTACCAGCAGCTGTGCAATCTGCATGCCATGAACCAGTTGGCAGGTACAGATGATGAATCTGGCATAATGAATAGCAAGGTTGGGAGCAGGTGGGGAAATTGGGACTTGAGAGGCAAGCAGGGTTTTGCAATGTTCTGAAGGGTTTTGGTGATTAGAAAAGAACAGGTCAGCCGGGTCCAGTGGCTCATGCCTGTAATCTTGCACTCTGGAGTGCAAAAGACAGCCAGATTGCTTGAGTCCAGGAGCTTGAGGCCAGTGTGGGCAACATGGCGTAACCCCCATCTCTACCAGAAGTACAAAAAACTTAGCCAGGAGTGGTGGTGCACGCCTGCAGTCTCAGCTACTCAGGAGGCTGAGGTGAGGATCACCAGAGCCCAGTGAGTTGAGGCTGCAGTGAGCTGTGATGGACCTACTGCACTCTAGTCTGGGCAGTGAGAGTGAGACCCTGTCTCAAAAACAACCTAAAAAGTCAACGTGTATGACCTTTACAGAGGAAGAAGCATGCCATTTTGATTACATTTGGGCAGTGGTTGATGTAAGGGAGGGGAGGCCAAGACATCTTGGGCACCTTGAAGTTTGTAATTCAGGAAAATCAAGGAGTTCTGTTTCCCCAATTTCAAGTGGGAAAAGAATAGGTATAAATGCAACCAGAAGCTGAGATGGAATGGAGTCACTTAAAGAGGGGTGATAGCTTCCTTGGGAACACAGTGGCTTAGAACACAGATCAAGGTCCAGAGGAGGTTCAAGTTAGGGTGTGGTAGAGGAGACACTAAGCACTCATCAGCAAGCAGTCAGAGAAACGCTGGGACTCTGGACACTGGGCACATAGAGCTGGGAGAGGGCGTTGGGTGACAATGAACCCCAAAGAGAGGTGGAGCCAGGAGCCTTAGACTTGGCCCTGACTACATGGTTGGTGCGTTTAATAAGAGAACTTTCAGCAGTGACCCCAAAAACTTTCAGTAGGCACTGAGGGCATCTTTCCTTGGCTGGAAGTAAGGGGAAGAGCAAAGAAAGTGGGGGTGGTTTTGCTACCTCAAACATTCTCCCTCCTTCTCTTCCTAGGGCCTTCTTAGCTCCTTTGCCAAGTCAAGTGTCACATGTGGATTGGTATTAAGGAGGATACATTAAGTGACCCCAATGATATTTTCAGAAGCGGGATCAGGCCCACGCCTGTTGACTTCATTCCTCTCTTCTTGCTCCCTCCTATGTATACCCTGCCTGTTTCTTTTGGGCCTTCTTGGGGGCCTTCTTGATTCCTCCCAAATCACCCCCTCAAGCTGCAGTTTCATGTTATGAGTCACCTCACCACTCACTCCGAAGCTCTCATATGAAAGTGGGAGCAGGAGAGAGAGGAAGGATCTGGGCTTGAGTCCTAATTCCCATAATAACCATGTGACTTTGGTTAAGTCACTTAAACTCACTGAGTCTCAGCTTCTTTACCCAGACAGTGAGGGCAAAGAGCAGGTTCTTCATACGGGTATTGTGCAGATGACACAAGGTCATGGCTGCAGGACAGGCCTGGCACTGACAGGGTGCTCAAGGGATGTTCAGAGAGTCAGTAAAACAGCCCCTACCAGGTGAGGGGCTTCTCCCACCCAGTCCATTTATATTCAGTCAGACACCAAATTTATTTTTAGAAAAACAGAGCAAAGTTTATTGAAATTTCAAGCTACATTTGAAAAATCCAAATCCAAATCCTGGAACCATACATCAGGATAAGGTGTCAGAAAGTGTTAAGTGTTCACTCTCACAAAACCTGCTACAGACAAGCTTCCTGGGCACACCTCCCAGGCTCCATTGGATCAAAGCCATTCCCTTGTTCATCCCTCATCCACAGTAGGACACCATCCTTCTGTTCACTTGAAAGTTTTCCACAAGAATTACAAAAAACAAAAACAAAAACAACAAAAAAAAATGTTTTCAAATGACACTGTGAAGCTCAAACTGCTCTTCTCTCAACCCCATTCTATGTAGTCAGCACCAGTGAATGGTGGGTTTGGCATTCAAAAGAGGACTTCACATGTTTCAGTGGACAGCTGGGGAAAGGGTTGCAGCAGCAAGGCATCCGTGGCCACATTCAGAGGCTGCCCCCCCTTGCCTTTACTCTTGAGACTTACTTAACCTAAAGAACAAACTGGATCAACTCGATAAATGAACACAGTCAAAGACTTAGCCATAAGAGGTAAGGGACCAGTCAATACTCCCAAGGCTGGTTAGGCCCTTCAACATGTAGGTGATGTGTATATGTATACATCGCTACACTAAGATACAGATCTAGCCCTATGGGTATATATACGCATTTATGGCTATATAGAAAAACTATGCCAACACTAACCAAACAGAACTTTGTAAGCGGTCATCCCAAAGCTGTAATCCCACACTGGGCTGTGCACAAAGCCATGCATTACACCATATTAACCAACAGAAGGCTGACTTGGCTCAATCTCTCGATCTGTGTCCCCTGGCTTCACAAAGCAGGGGAGAAAAGAGAGGTTGCCTCTGCTTAGAACACAAGTGGCTTCTTCATAGGAACAGTTGTTGTTAGGTGAAGCTGTTGAAGATGTCCATGGAAATGAGAAACAGACCCCTTAAACTTTCTGGAGCAAATTGGTGTTACACCTCAAACTACCCTTCTCCTTTGCCAGTTGCAGCTAAGTTACCCAGGCCCTGGGAGCCCCCAGGGCGCAGTAGCATTAGAGGCTCACTGGCTTGGGGTTACTAGGCCCCATGCAACTCAGGCTCCAGAGACCTGCTCTTGTCAGGGGTCTGTCACTGGAGTGGACCCAGGTGGCCATGTCCTTAGGACATCTCTTGGCACCAGCTATGCTAGGTGTAAAGTTCTCCTCGTGAGATGACGCTTGGGGAGCCAAAAACAAACTGGAAAGAACTAGGTAAAACAAGTTTAGTGGCTCTGCCCACCCTGAGGACAGAGCCACTTACACCGCAGAGCCACCAGGGGCCTCGGGCACTTGTGGGGATTCGGGAGCTGGCTCTTCAGGGATCAGGCGGGACTGGAACTTCTCCAGCTGCTCTGGGCTCGCCAGGGTCTTCAACAGGGTGTTCTCGCGCTCCAGCTGAGAGTTCTTCTCCACCAGCTCTCGGATCTGCTCCTTCAGGACCTCCACCTCCTCTCTCACAGCATACATCAGATGGTTCTTCACCAGATCCTGCCGACAAGGGAATCATAACAGAGCTATTCCTTAGCTTTTGTGGCCCCTCTGTGGCACCTTTGCTCTGCCATCAGTGTGCCTTTGCTGTCCTTAATGCCAGGTCCCTCCAGCCTTCCCTCAGTGGGCTGGTCTGGCAAGTCCAATTCCTTGTTTGCCTTTCTCTGAAGCACTGAAACCCTCATTCAGTAGAGCTACATGATTTGGCTCATGCTGGAGTTGGGAGCCCAGATTTGAACTAGATAGGTTCTCCCCTGCAAGTTTCTAATGACTTTCAAAGCTGGCTGCTTAGGGGCCTCTGGGGTGACACTTCTGCTGGTTATTGGTGGTTTGCTATGTCCCCCTTTCCACATAAGCCCCTGCTGCTGCTGACCCAGATCTAGGGGAAGGGGAGACCTGCAGTGCATCCCATACTGTTGGTCTGTACAAATCTTAACCAAGAGAATAAAATTGGCTATTTTGGAGTCTCCTCCCTGCCATATGACCCAGCACATTAAACTGCAGCTGTCCTGCAGCCAGCCAGATAGCATGCAGGACACTGGCCTTGGAGAAAGGTACAGGACTGCCGCATCCTTTCTGAATCTGATGACTGCACTGGGGGCAGGGAAGGTGTCCTTAAGCTCCAGGGCACAATTAAGTGGCTCCCAACCTCTGAAGCCCTAATCTTTTGCAGGCATTGTGGCTGCTCCTTGGAGTATGACCTCTACCTGCTAAACAGAGGGACGGGGTAGGGTGCTTTTCTTCCTATTTCCACCCAACTCCTGACCCCAGACCAGGCTCTGCAGAGGCACTGCAGTGCTGTTGCATCCAATGAGCTCTGCCCCTTGCTAGCTGAACGATGCACACAAATGCAAGAGTCTGAGGTCCCTGCCCAGCAGCAGGCCCAGGAGAGAGTCGCAGCCTGCTGCAAAGACCTGATATGGAGGAGGGAAGAAGAAAGGAGGGAGCCCAACAAGGGAAGACTGGAAATGCCCTAAAAGGTGCCACTCTAATCAGACTCCACCTCCAGTGGGGATAGGAGGCGGGCTGTCGGCTTCCTCAGGGTTTTGGCTAACAGCTTTTGCAACCATTCTCTCACTCCTGCCCAGAGTTACATAAGCAGCAGCTAAGTCGGGGGATGAGAATGACGCAGTGATGCCACTCACCATGGCCTGTTCGATCTTGTTGTCTATGGCCACCACGCTGGCTCCGGAGGCACTGCCAAGACAAAAAGCAAAGCGACCCGTTATCCACTTGGTTCTACTCTGAGTACATGGCAGTTGTGGCCAAAGTCCTCCATCTGCCTCTGCTCTTCCTCTCTCTCTTTCTCGCCTCCCTGGCCCGGAGTTCGGGAGAGTATGTCCTCAGATCCTTCCCTGGGCCCTGCAGGAAGCTGCATGTCCTCATGGAGGCTGCCTCAGCGCCACTGCCGCCGCCCCGATTTCCAACCGATCGGAGCTGCGCGCGAGTCCTGGGGCGCACAGGCCACCGTGGCCTGCTCGAGCGATTAGCAAACAATGGGGGCGCGCGGCCCGGGGAGTTCCCCGCCGCCGGCCTAGAAGGTCCTGGGCAAACCTACCCGGCTCTGAAGCTAGCTAGGAATTCCTTCTCGGCTGGGAAGCTTCCGGCCTTCTCCCAAGCGGCGCACCGCGCACGGCCAGCACCCTGCCCAGCCCTGCACGCCACCCTCTCTGACTCCGGCTGCCTCTGCGGCTGTAGCAGCTGGTTCTCACAGCGCAGCGGCCGCAGGGACGCTTCGACGACGGATCCCAGAGCGGCGGTGACCCCCGCCTTCCTGCGTCCCCTCCCCCCGCCCCTTCCCAGGATGCTGCACCGCGGGGAACGGGGACCGGCGGCGCACGGCTCGCTCGGAGATCCGCCTCGGAGCCCAGCACCAGCCGGTGCCCAGGCTCGGTAGGCGCGGGAGCTGGGGCCAGCGGTTACCTGTTATCCAGCTTAACGGAAACCACATCCCCTCCAAGCAGGGAAGAGAAGAAGGAGATGGAGAAATTGTGCAGCTGATAGACCGCCACCTCCATGGGGGTCTGATACATTTCGGTGTTCATGACTCGGGCTGGCTGCCGGGAGCTCTGGCCGAGCTTCGTGTCTGGCTGGGCGGCTGCCGGAGCGCTGCGTTGGGCTGGGCTCTGTGCTGGAGTCTGGCCCTGAGGCTAGGAGCGGGGCGAAGGCTGCAGAACGAACCCAAAGCCAGGCAGGCGCTCCAGCTGGAGTTGAAGGGAAGTGACTCGAGGGGTGTCACCTTGTGTGTCACAAACTCCACGGCCGCCAGTCCAACCCAGACTCGGAGATATTTTGGCTCCTGCTTCTTTATATAGGAGGAGCTGGCTGCGTCACATGGCGTCAGGGGCCATGCAAATGAGTACTGTACCGGGCTTTGTGGCCCAGTTAAACCACATCCCCTCCCTGAACCTTAGGCTGGGACTGTAAACAGTTCAGCGCTTTCTTGTGCCAACTGGCATCTCCAAAGAGGGCTCTGGAGATTGATAAAAACCAAACGAGCGGATTTCTAGAGAGAGAAAAAATACAAATGCCCTAACAAGAGGCAGAGGGCATTCAGCAGAGAACAACGCTGGTTTGAAAAGCTCTTCTTCAGGTGGCAGCCAGCATGCCCCCATGACTTTGCATGCTCTCCTATGTCATACTCCCTGGACACCCGCCCGCACCATCATGGCCTCACCTTCTTCCCAGTGACTGACCTTTCAGTCTCCCTTGCACACACACTTTGTCACCTGCAGATTCACTCTCTAATCAACCCAGCTGTCCCCTCACCAGCCAGCTGACCTGCCGACCTGCCCCAAACTCCAGCATTCATCCACTCGCCCCTTCCTCTGAATATTCAGGTGTGGGAGTACTTGCCTGTGGACTGGCACATGTCCAAATCTGTGACATGCGTGTAGTGCATGCACAGGTCCACACTAATCTACAGATGCATATGTATGGGGGAGAGGGTGTCCAGGAGCTGAGGTGAGTGGGGAGAGCAGCTAGGTGGGTGACAGAGGAGATGAGGAGGAGACGGGGTATGGGAGTGAGCACTAGAGTGACCACAAGATGCCAGCCCTTTTCTCTTTGGTTTCCACATTCTACTCTTCAAAGAAAGTGCATTCAACAGGCTGGGCACAGTGGCTCACGCCTGTAATCCCAGCACTTTCAGAAGCCAAGAAGGGCAGATCATAAGGTCAGGAGATCGAGACCATCCTGGACAACATGGTGAAATCCGGTCTCTACTAAAATACAAAAAAATTAGCCGGGTGTGGTGGCGTACACCTGTAGTCCCAGCTCCTCAGGAGGCTGAGGCAGGAGAATCGCTTGAACCCGGGCAGTGGAGAATGCCATGAGTCGAGATTGTGCCACTGCCCTACAGCCTGGGTGACAGAGCAAGACTCTGTCTCAGGAAAAAAAAAAGAAGAAAATTCATTCAACATTATCCAGGATACCATGTCTTAGTTTTTTAAAAGGTAAAACTGTGTTATTTTCTTTTAAATAGTGAATAACAGTAACACTCCAAACCAAAGGTATAAATACATATAAACAATCCCAGGAACACCTGTGCCCAGCCATGCACAGCATTAAAGGGCACTTAGGAAAAACAGACTCTAAACCATAAACAAGATGAGGTGATTGTTCCACGATGAGTTACACAGTTCCCATCAAAATATATTTTCTTTATTTTCAGCCTCAAGCTGAGGAAAAAAAAAAAAAAGGCACAAGAGACTTGAGGTCCTTTTCTTGTGCTCCTTCCTAAGTGAAGACACCTGGTGGACAGAAGCAGAATTGCCACCAGAAGGAACAAGAAGGGCAGGAACAGGTGATGCAACCAGGAATAGTATTTACACCAACTCAGAACCAAAGGAGAACATTGGGTTCCACCACATATACAATAATTTGGATGAAGTTACGGCCAGTACCCATGAATCAGTGCTCCACAGGCTGTGGTCCAAAAAGAAAGATCCTAATGCAATCATGCTATTGGAAAAGTACTGGGGCCTCTTATCAGCAAAGAAGGTAATTATGATTTGCTTTAGGATATTTCTCTTAACCAGGTGCCTGGCACCAACACCCTGGCCAAGGCCCCAGGCAAGCCCAATCTGAAGGCCTTGATTTCCTCCCGGTTTCCAGGGCAGTTATGCCACTGAACAGCCACCATTTTGGGCTATGGTGTGGTGCTCTATTGGTGGATTCCAGTGGTGATAAAATGTGTACAAGAGCCATTCTATTTGCAAAGTGCTGACCAATAGAACTATCTAAGAAACCTGCTGCACTATCCCAAGATGCTGTTTTTCTTCATTTTGCTTTATGTGGGAGACAATCCTGATCTCAAGACATTCTGTTAAAGACATAACCTCTGAACACGGCATTTGCACTAAAACGTGTAGTAGACAGAACAAAGAGTAGACTATACTTATGGGTCAAGAACATTCGCTGAAAAAAAGCCTCTTAAATCAGGAACTAAACTGGTATTGGAATTCCCTGATATATTAATATTAATTTGCCCTCTGTAACGCATAGAGTTTTCTTGGTCCAGAAATTCTCTGAGCTGTCTTTTCATTGGCTTGCTAATTTTTCCTCAACTATTGCTTTCCCCTCCCAGCAATATTCCAAGGAAGATGATGAGAAGAAAAGGGGACAGAGAAATAAGCTGGGCTGGCAGGGGAAAAACACCACCAGGGCACAGGACAGAAGCAAAACAGCTCCTTCAACAGGGACTCCCTTATGTGGAGACAGAGGCAGAGTAATCCAGGTGGTAGAGGAGGGAAGGGAAAAGGGGTTAAGGTTCCCGGCAGAGCTGCATTTGAATTGGTCATTAATTTGTCTACGGCCATACCACCCTGAACACACCTGATCTCGTCTGAATTGTTCATTAGTTTTATAAAAGCAAACTGAGTCTGAGACTCACTGACAATAATAGCTACTATTAAGAGTATCTGCTGTGGGCAGACCCTGTGCTGGCTGCACCACCAACCCCAAGGTGTAGGCACTGTTACTCTCATTTTACAGATGAAGAAACCAAAGGTCCAAGAGGCTACCTTGCCCAAGGCTGCAAAGGTAATAAATTGCAGAGCTGGAACTGCAGCTCAGGGTCTTCCTGACCCAGAGACCAAATTTCTTCCTACTGCACTGACCAGTGGAGCAGGGAATAGGTTTGTTGAACAGGTAGAGGCTTGAATGAGTGAACTGAGGAAGTTGAAAGGGAGGTTGGAGGTGCCAGAGAGTGGGAAGGAGGAAGAGAGTGGTAAGGAGAGTGGTAAGGTGAGGGGCAGCAGCGCTACCGTTAGAGAGGTCCACAGACGGCCTATGAGTTCTGCGAGCCTTGGCTTTTCTGACACTCGAGGCAGGGGAGATCAGCAATGGGTAATTGAAATAATTTCCAACTGTCCAAGTGAGATTTATGAGAGGACCATGCTCATCCACATCATTCCAAAAGGCAGCCAAGCAATCCTCAAAGTAAACTCTCTGTTTGGGAAATGGGAAACATGAATCTAACAGGGCAGCTTCCAGAATGGAACGTGTAGGTCTAGGGTGTACAATATTCCAAATCAAGTATGGAGTCTTGGCAGAACAATCACAATTCGGTCAGACTTTGAGTTCCTGGAGCCCCACTCGCTGGCACCCTTAACTAACTCCTTTTCCCCCGATTCCAGCTGTGCTCAGGTTTTAGGAGAATGAAGTCAACAAGAAAATAAGTTCCTATCAGAGGTTTAGTTAGTTTGTTTAAATAAAAAAAAAAAAAGACATGTAAAGGAGAGTCCAGGTTCAGACCATACTCAGCCAAGCTCTCGTCCTCTCTACACCTCTGGTTCTTTTGAGTGAGATGTGATCACCCTGAGACCTTATGATCCTCCATTAGGAAAGAATGAATGAATCCCAGGGTCCACTGGCACCCTAAGGAAAGAATATGGACTTAAGTGTCCCTGTAGAAAAATTTTCCAATAACAAGGGCAGGGGAGATAAGGGTGGGTAGGAAGGGTGGGGGTGGGGGAAGGAGGAGAACCCAAAAAGTTTTCTGCTTAACCCTCAGCACACCAATCAATTCCTCCACCCAGAGTAGCTGTGCCAAAACTTGCAGTGAGAGGAAGTTTGTGCTGTACCTATCCATGATCCGATCTAATATTTCTGAGTGATGTGCTAATCCTTGAGACCCTCAGGGTCCTTGTTTCCAATGAAGTGGGCCCCAAACAGGAAACAGTGGTCTAGGCATTCAACGGCCCAGCTACCCCAACATTTGTAAATGTTGCCAAATTCTCTTTCTGACGTCCCATAACTCATAATGTAGGCTAGACCCAGAGCCAACACAGCAACAGTGCCTCACTGAAGAGCCAGGCCCTTTGCTGGCTCTGAGTTCTAGTCTTAATGGGACATAGCAATGAAACAGACATGGTTGACCCTACCTTTCTTAGGGGTGACCTTCTGAGATGGAGGGCGGCATAATGAGGACAAGGCCAATTCCTTCCATTTCAAGAGGCCTTGGAAGCCAGCATATTCCCTTTGAGCTGAAAAAAAGTGCCTCAGCACTTCCCACTTATGTGTTCCCCTTCAAATGCCAGACTGGACTCTTTAGGTAGGACAAGAGCCCCTCCTATGCCAGGTTCCCATGGAACAGCAGAACAGAAACTGGGCAACGTCTGGGCGGCAGAACCCTGGGCAGGATCTCAGAGCCCTGCCGGCGGTTGGACAGCAGATTCAGGGTGGGTGCGGTAGGTTGGGGGTGGCAATGAGGGGGAACATATCACTTCCCTTTTTGTCACACTTGAAGCACTGTGTACCACACAGCCAGAAGGAAACTATTTATAGGCAAGTCTTCCTTATTTTCTACAGGGAATGTTCCACCCAAAGATTCAGCAGTGTTGCCAGCAAAACACAGGGTCCTGTGTCAGGAGAAGCGGAAAAAGACATGATGTGAGAGGTGCGGGAGAAGCCACAAAACAAACACTGGGTTAGGAGCTGGAAAAGGAAATACAAAAAGGATATTGAGCGATAGAGCGTTAACACAGTGTTAATGGGATGGCTGAAAAACATCCCTCCCCACTTACTCCTCCACCGCGGGCCCCCTTCCGTCTGAAGCTCTGTCTAGTTCTAATTACTTACTTATCCCTTTTTCTGAAGAGGCTGGGTGAATAAGGAGGTTGAAATGCCATGGTTTAATTTGTCCTTGCTTCTTGCTTATCTTCTCTCTTCCCTTCTGGTTCCACTCCAGTGTGGGAGACTATAGACAGGAAGGCCACTGCCACTTACATAGTTACTTTGGCTTCATGGAAAATCCCCAAAGTCCAGAAGGAGGGAAGCAAGAAGGAAAGACAGAGAAAGAGAAAGTGCCTTGTTCTCTGTGGATCATGTGAACTGCCCTGCATGGCCAGGACCCAGAGCCCCGAATTTGGGGGGGCAGGAAAATGGGGAGGAGGATGCAGATGCAGAGGCAGAAGGTGATGATGAGTGGGATGGAGCCCAAGGAGAATCTCGGCGGAGAGATGGACACTGTCTTGGAAAAGCAGCTCTAGCAACTGATTTGGGGCAAACTCTGGCACCGAATGATGGCAGGAGCAATGAATTGCGCCTTTCAGCTTCCTCCCAGCCAGGGTCCCATGTGAGCATCACAATCTCTGAGTGACACTAGGGATGACAGGTGCAACCAAACCCTGTTTTAACAAAGCATTCTACCCCTCCTGCCTTCACTTAGAGGAGTTAAAAACTGCTCTCGTCAAATCACCCTCAACACCCTAACTTTGGTGGCTCACCGTGGCGAGGGGGAGGTTTGTCCTGCCGTGTCAGCAGGGCTGGAAGTACTGGCGACTTATACGGGAATGCAGTTTAGCTCAGTGGATCTTCAATTTCATGAACCTTGTGTCAATATTTATGCCTGTCTCCCTTCTCCTTATGCCTTGTAGCTGGGAAGATTTACCTCCATAATTTTTCCAGGCCCTCCTCTTATTTTCCACCCTCCCCATTGTCCATCTACAAGTAGGAAATAGATATTCCTGAAAAAGGTGGTTGGTAAAACTAACTTTGGTAAATTGAGTCACTGTCCTCCTTTCCCCTGCCCACACTAGTTGCCATTATCATTTAATTCAATTCAAATCAGTTCAATTCAAAGTTGAGTGAATGTTTATTCAAAGCACAAGACACATTTCAGGGAAATTTTAAAAAGTAAAGTGGGCCGGGAACAGTGTCTCACGTCTGTAATCCCAGCACCACATGAGTCCAAGGAGAGTAGATCATTAGGTCAGGAGTTCAAGACTAGCCTGGCCAAGATGGTGAAACCCCATCTCTACTAAAAATACAAAAAAATTAGCCAGGCATGGTGGGGGGTGCCTGTAATCCCACCTACTCCGGAGGCTGAGGCAGGAGAATTACTTGAACCTGGGAGGTGGACATTGCAGTGAGCCGAGATCTCGCTGTTGCACTCTAACCTGGGTGACACAAGACTTCGTCTCAAAAAAAAAAAAAAAAGTTAACTGACAGTACAAGTCCAAAATTGTGCTTCCTTCCAGAATATTCTGGGTCTGTGGTCAATTCAGAAGTCTCTCTACTGGTTAGACCTTAGTGAAATGTTTGCTTCAGGAGAAAGCCTTGGGCTTGGGGGTGCTTGGGTTGGGGGGTGACCTGGGGTTGGGGGCTGACCCATGAAATGATGCCACTACCATCCGGGGCAGAATGGGGCGTGCTTTTCTCCTCCCCATCCTGCCCCTCAGCTTGTGCCCACCTAGACAGGATAATGCAGCAGCCATGAAACTTGGGGTTTCTGTGGGATCTACCACTCCTTTAACATTGTGGCTGACAGTGCCAGGAAAGGTCCCTCACCCTGATTCCCTTCCCTAACCCAGGGCTTTGTGAAGCAAGGGAACAAGGCACAGGTATTTGCTTTCTGAGTTGTGGGTCCCTTTCTTCCAAGAAGGGGGTCTTTGTTTAGCGTAGGGCTCAGCTCTCCCTGCCAACTTCTTGATGTTCATCCTTTGGCCAGCTCCTCTCAGCCTTACGCTTGTCCCACCTCTTTCAGAGGCAGGTGCTAAGGTTCCTTACCCTCTCCCACAGACCAGCAAGCATCTTCAGGTAGACAGACAGGCTCCCTTGTCACAGCCCACCCTCTGGAAATCCTAGTGTCCTGCAGCTTTGGCAGGGGTTGGGAAAGAAAGTAGCAAGACTATGGCCACTCTCCACATTTGTGTGTCTGCACCAGCCCTCCACCAGCCAGTCCAGGCCAGCAGGACACTGGCAGGGCCTCTCCGCCTCCACTTTGCTCTGCGGAACAGTTCCAAGAGCCGAAATTCCAAGCCATTTTCTCTGGCAGTTGCCAGGGTTACTTTGAGTGGCATGTGAAGGACTTGCAGGCTATTGGCAATGCTTGGGAGACAGCAACCAGGAGGATCTTGCTGGGGATTGGGGTGCAGTAGAAAAGGGGCCTGTGAAGAGGGCAGGAGCACCTGCCTCCATTGTGGGCCCCGCTATAGAATAGGTGACCTTTGAAGTGGCACAGGTTTTCTAGGGAACAAAAGGATGGTTAATAATGCTGGCCTCTTTAGTTCCTTGGCCGTGATGGGTAAGCATTGTGAGTCTCCTAGAGCCCTCGCTTACCACACAGCAGATCTATTCACCATGAGCTCATTTGAGGTAGCTCCTTGATTGTCTGTTGTGGGACTCTGTCACATGTGAAGAGGGGCTCTGCAGATTGCAAAGGGCCTCTGGCTCTTCAGCCACCACCACCCCCCGCCTCCTGCCTTCCAGGATGGAAAGAAGGCAGCCTAGCTGGGGCGGGGGCAGTGGCAGGAGGCGGCAGGGGGCACAATATTCCCAGAACAGAAAGAAAGGGAGAAACAGGCCAGCTCTTCCCTGGGGAGGGCCCCCCCAACCATGGGAACAGCACCAGATATCTCAAAGGAGTGTTGGGAGGGCTTAAGGAAGGCCTCCTGGTTTGGTTTAAGAATCACTGAGAAGGAATACACACAGCTTCTCAGGAAGAAAGAGTAGCATGGAAGCACACACATTTGTGCAAACACCCTCTCCAGCCTTTCACACGGTCTGATAATTCACACATAGCCAGGCAGAGAGGGGCACCTGACCCCCTTCTCCGATGTTGTCACCTTCCCCATGACCCCAAAGGGGTAATAAGGCCACAAGACACAGCAAGACAGCGGGGCAGGACACTGTAGACCTTGCCACAATGTCAACAGGCATGGCCTCTGCACTCTCTGACATCCAACGCTAGCTGTGTGCTGTGCAAGGGTGACAGGTGACAGGGTCTTAGAAGAAGCTTGAAGTGGTATTCAGGTGGACACAGGGGGAACCAGCTTGAAGCCTCATACTGCATACCGGGAACAGGAAGTCCTGGCATTGCCACAAGCCCAGTTTTCAAAGATGTCAATCATGCATTATAATGGGCTGTTTTAAATGAAGGAGAAATAAAAACAAGTACCATTTGTGCACAATCAATCATATGGACGCCTAAGAAATGATTCCCACAGGTTCCTCTTGAGGACAGCTCTAACTAGAGCCAGTCCTGGCACAGATGCCCTCTGTGACCTGATAAGTGTGATCTGAAAGGCGGTGAGAAAAAAAAACCCCTCTCAGTCAGAGCTGTTTCCAGACCTGCCACTGTGGTTCTTACAAATGCCACCATCAGAATCATGCCTTTGGGTTCCAATGATCTCTCCTGGAGTTCTTCATTTATACTCTGAGGAATCAGAAAAGTTTATTTTCCAATGCAAAAAGCCCTGGGAAGGTTACATTCAGCCACTATCAGTTCAAATACTTCAGTATGAACTTAATTATACTATTACTTTCAACAGAGCAGTCAGTGGCCAATGAGTGTCAGCATGCAATTGGACACATAGCAGGCAAACCTCGTCGGTGGGCTTTAGAGGGCCTGAGGGAGATTGTGGAAAATGCAGGCATCCTGGGTTGCAGCCCAACAAGTCTAGTGGAATAGGTGTGGGGCGGGAGAAGGGTTTTTCTCAGGTGTTTTGGATGCAGCTCTTTTGACACCAGTCAATGGAACTGCTTTTAGGAACAGCTGGCCTAAAGGTAAGAGCCAAGGAAGGGTCTATCTGAAGAGCCCCTATGGTGCCAGGGCACTGAGACTCACTTTGTGTGACACATTCAGACGAGGCTTGGCATATTCCAGGCCTGCTGTCTAATCTGCCCTCTCTTTCTCTCTCACTCCTGAAAGCTTGACCAGAACGTGAGAGCTAATATATTTTTTTTTTTTTTTTTTTGAGAGGGAGCCTCCCTCTGTTGCCAGTCTGGAGTGCAGTGGTGTGATCTCGGCTCATTGCAACCTCTGCCTCCCAGGTTCAAGCGAGTCTCCTGCCTCAGCCCCTTAGAGTAGGTGGGACTACAGGCCCATGCCACTATGCCTGGCTAATTTTTGTATTTTTAGTAGAGACAGAGTTTCACCATGTTGGCCAGGACGGCCTCGATCTCTTGACCTCATGATCCGCCCACCTCAGCCTCCCAAAGTGCTGGGATTACAGGCGTGAGCCACCATGCCCAGCCGAGAGCTACTATTAGAGGGATGATCCTGAACCTGCTCTGATTTACATCCATATGTTTGGCAATTTTTGCCTCTCTGTTTAAAGGAACAGATGCCTTTCAAGACACTACACAGCTATCAGTGGAACCTCTCAGCCTACTAGGTCAGGGACATGGGCAGGGGGTATAGGCATCGCTGTGGGAAAGAGAGAACCCAGGGTAGAGAAAGGGAAGGGGCTGATTTTTCTCTAACAGCAGTTTGGTCTATAAACCGGCCTAACGTTCCTTCTACAGGAACCAGCTCTTCTCCAGCCCCGTGGCTGTCACTGCCCGGTCAAACCTGGGTCAATTCCCAGGTAAGCTGAAGGGGTGACTCATTCCCCCCTCAAGAACCTGCTGGGGCTGACTATAAAGACTTGCCAGGATCTCTGCAAACATGCCCGTCCCCACCCTGATCCAAGCCTGGAACTCACCCCTGCCTACCATCCTCACCCCATCCCATCGCTATGAGCCCCTCCCTGGCAACAAGTCTATCTCCCCTGCTCACGGAGTCCCCTCTCCAAGAGGGAGCAGGAGGGGAATTTACTGTTCTCTGTGGTGTGCATCCGGCCTACTTTTGGTCTTATTTTATTTTTGTATTTTTATAATTTACACTGTTTGCTAGGTTTGGGGCTTAAATAAACAAAAGCTATGCATCTCCCCAAGGCCTAGACTTCCTGGTTGCCTGCCAGCAACAGAGTGACCCTTTTAACCTCTTCTCTTGGTCCTTGAGACAGTCAGTGTTGGGATTGGAGTTGAACGAGAAAGATATTTAGGGTCAAAAACCTGGAAATTCTTAGTGTCACACTAAAGTGCCATCCTCAGCCCTTGCCAAAATATGAATGTTAAGCACTGAAGCCACTTTACCAAGGACAGGCTTCTAAAAAGTCCACAGCAAGATTGTAAAAATAAAGCACAAAAATGGAAAATTCAAAGTATTGGCATTGATTTCTCTTTTGTTTTGTTTTGTTTTCTTTTCTTTCTTTTCCTTCCTTCTTTTCTTTTATTTCTTTTTGAAAAATCTACTTTACAGACGTCTTTGTACCACCAAGCAAACACAGAAGTGTCCAGGTCTCTGTGGATAGGGCCTTTGCGGCACGAGCAACCTTAAAGACCTATAGACACCAGAGCAGGGTGGGCTTGACCAAGAAGGCTTCTTGCCAAAGTTCATACACCTTAAAAAATAAGAGGAACACTAGCCCCTATGTCCTACGGATAGAGCTCTAACAGCAAACTAATGAATCCCGGTCAACAGTTCTGACATCCTGTTATTTGCTAAAACTAATAATACCATGGAGTTTGTTGACAGAGTTGCAGAAGAGCTAAAGTAAATATGGAAACCGAGGAACAGCCAAGTATAGACAGTTACTAGCTCAGCAGTTGAGAGGACGAGAGTTTCACAGATACTCTCCTTGGACATCTTGGGGCACCGGGGACTGAGCACGATTGGGAGATAACCCAGAAGTCATCTGTCAGGTGATTTCTGTCCAATAATAGGCTGCTGCAATGATGGGTTTGGCCTACGGAGCTGGTACTGAGCCTTCAGACAGACAGTAATGAGATGAAAAATTGAGAGGGACTCCCCTGATATATTTGTGAAGGGAGGTAATGCCCTGAGAAATGTCATTCTAGCTCTCACTCTAAACGAACTTGGTCAAGTGGCAAGAAAATATGTCACAAGGCCGGAGTTCTTTTTTCACCTTGGCCACTAACCAGCTGGGGACTTCATAGAAGACCTCTAAACTCTCTATGCTGCTAGATTCACACCTCTCAAATGGGAGTACTGCCACACAAGGTGTATATGTTTTATGGATACCCTAATGTCTGGAAACATAAATAGATATCATTTAATTTTAATTTTTTACAGATTAAAGATGTCTTTGATGACTTTATAAATATTTACCTATGGATCTTATGGACACCCTGTACGTAGCATAGCTGAGCTCTTCTTTTGGCTATGTGAGTGTGATAAACTCTATGATGAGTAAAAGCTCTGGCTCCCAAACACTGCTGGCAAAATGGCTCCCCAAGTGAGCAGCGCTTTTAACACTCTTTCAAATTTATCTTTCTAACCTTCTGTCCAGTTTCAATGTTTGTGCTCATGGTTTCACATACACTGCTATGAGGAGGAGGGTAAAGTTGTTTAAATTATTCTCCTGAAGGTCCTAGCAATGTTTCCCTGTATGTAGAACTTCTTCGTTTTCTTTTGTTTTCAGACTGGAGTGCAGTGGCACCATCTCGGCACTGCAACCTCTGCCTCCCGAGTTCAAGCAGTTCTCCTGCCTCAGCCTCCCAAGTAGCTGGGATTACAGGTGCCTGCCACCTCACCCGGCTAATTTTTGCATTTTTAAAATAGAGACGGGGTCTCACCATCGTGGCCTGGCTGGTCTCAAATTCCTGACCTCGTGATCCACCCACCTCAGCCTCCCAAAGTGCTGTTATTACAGGTCTGAGCCACTGCGCCTTGCCCTTTTTTTTTTTTTTTTGAGATGGAGTCTTGCTCTGTCACCCAGGCTGGAGTGCAGTGTTGCGATCTTGGCTCCCTGCAACCTCCACCTCCTGGGTTCAAGCAGTTCTCTGCCTCAGCCTCTCTAGTAGCTGGGATTACAGGTGCTCGCCACCACACCCGGCTAACTTTTTTATTTTTAGTAGAGACAAGGTTTCACCATCTTGGCCAGGCTGGTCTTGAACTTTTGACCTCATGATTCATCCACCTCTACCTCTCAAAGTGCTGGGATTACTGTTGGGGGTTGATGGATTCTCCTTTCCTGGGGTAGTTTCTTTTTACCAAGAGCCACAGTGTGAGCCACCGCGCCCAGCCGACCTGAATGTAGATCTTCTAAATTGCACAACGTTTTGACCCCAAGAACCACTCCAATGGGACAAACAATCAGTAATCAGTAAGACCTCTATTGTTTCCAGCAGGACTGAAGGCATAGTCAGACAGGACCATGACTGAAAATCGGCCGTGCAAGGTCTCAATGAGCACTGATTAGCTTTCTAGACTAGAATACAAACCTTGTAAGGGCAGGGCTTATTTACTACCGTACACCCAAGGCTTGGACCGGTGCCTGGCACACACAGTACAAATGCAGGAAATACATGCTTAGTAAGTTAAAAAAAAAAAAAAGGTTGTCTATGTGTTAGGACTGTGCTAATGGCCTCATGGAGAACTATAGGCACATTAATTAATTAGTCTCTGTTAACATTTTAATTTGGGGACAATCATTTTCTGAGAGAAACAGTGCAGTTATAAACACAGAAGACCTGTGAAAATCAAACACACTTGGGAAACCCAAATATAGTTTAATTGAGTAAGTGGCCACTAATGACCTGGAAGCACAGCACAACCACTTAAGTAAAAGGGATAATTCATCCGTGCGTGTGCTCCTGGTTCTCCACTAATGCTAGGACTTTGGTCAGTTTCCATCGCTAGCTAAAGGGGCTGGGTCAGTTGGGAATAGGTCACCCAGAGTGAGCGGTAGAGGGTGATAAAGCCCAGGAGCAGGGTGGCCAAGTCTCAGCTGGCACCAATATCAAAGGGGGATTTAGGGCTAGCAGGCCTGACGCTCTGAGTCAGTGGCAGCCATATAGCTGGAATGATGGGAGTAGGGGGAGGACAAAAATTATCCGGACTAAATATACCCTGATACTCACTAAGATAAAGGAAATTCTCACCATTAGTGTCACCCTTGGGTTTGAAGTCTTGAGGTGCCCTGTTAAAATTGTAAATTTAGTTTTTCTCAGGGAAGGGATGTGATGACTTGGCTCAGCTTGGTCAGAATAGTTGGGGGGCTTCTGGGAGAAGTAACCCAGGCTGGCTAAGTATAGACTGGTGGGGTGCTCCCTAGGGTGGGGCATCACATTGAGCCCTGGTTATCTGATAGCCTTGGGATTTCAGGGGACAGGCAAATGTGCCCAAATATTGAAGACTCACTGGCTCTGAGTGAGCAGCTTTAAGAGTAGCAGAGTTTAGGCTGGGTGCGGTAGCTCACACGTGTAATCCCAGCACTTTGGGAGGCTGAGGTAGGCAGATCACCTGAGGTTGGGAGTTCGAGACCAGCCTGACTGACATGGAGAAACCCTGTCTCTACTAAAAATACAAAATTAGCTGGGCATGGTGCCACATGCCTGTAATCCCCGCTACTCGGGAGGCTGAGGCAGGAGAATTGCTTGAACCCGGTAGGCAGAGGTTGTGGTAAGTGGAGATCCTACCATTGCACTCCAGCCTGGGCCACAAGAGTGAAACTCTGTCTCAATAAAAGTAAAAATAAAAATAAACTCAAAACTAAAGTAGTGTTTAGGGCAAAGAACATTGTTTTCTCCTGTTCTTGGTAAATGAAAGCAAACTGTTATGAAGATGCCGTGAGGAGCAGCAAGGCTGCCTTGGGCATATTGGGGGTGTTAATCTTCAGTGCTCCCTGTCTGGGAGACCCCGCTTGCTTGCTCATCAAAACATCCTCCCTGGGCGCATCCTCCTCCAGCTCTACTGCCTCATTTATACTGTGGCATAGCTGAGAAATTAACCCCCAGAAGAGTCTGTGGCTGTTGGGAGTTGATGGATTCTCCTTCCCTGGGGTAATTTCTTTTTACCAAGAGCCTGCTGCGAATCCAAAGGAATGAGTCTAGTGGGAGAAATTCCAGGCAGAAGGGCAGGATGCTGGAGGAGCTTTCTTTGACCATTTTCTGCCACTTTCTGCTGGCAGTGGCCTTCTCTGACTGCGCCCCAGGCAGCTCTGGCAGCTGACACAATACTGACGCTAGAGCTGGCGAGGGAAGCCCTTGCCCCTCAGCACCACTCCTTCTTGCCCTTGTAAAACTCTGGAAAAACCTCAGCCCTGGGGCTCCCTCTAGTTTGACCAGGTGATAGCCAACTGCCTGACACCAGGCAGAGCTGGGCCGATAGAGGGAGGCAGGAAAGTGGGGCTGGGCATCACCCCTCCATCCCCGGGGCCCTGTTGTGAGGTGTTGACAGCTGGGAGAGGACCTGAAACCAGTTAGCCTGGGGCTTCCAGCCAGCAGTGTATTTTCATCTTGTTTTGACTGGGACCGTCCTCCCCTGTGTAAACACGTCCATGTCAGGGGGAAGAAAATGTAGAACAGCTTAAAATAAGTGGGTGGAATGCCTCCCACTCATGAATCACCAGTGCAGGGAATGCCCTGCAGGTGGGCCTTGCTTTAAGCAAACCTGACATTATGAAAATTTTAACTTAACAAGAGGGCAGGGATGGACAGCTGTTAGGACTTGACCTACCTCTAGGAGATCTCAAAGCCTCATTAGGTCCAAATAATATCAGCAGCTCCCATGTACTGATTACTTAGTGGGCGCTTTGCTAAAGACATTAGATACATTAACCTTTTGAATCTTGTCAGCACTGTTAGGAGTTGCGTATTATCATTAGACCCATTTTGTGGATGAGGAAACAGAGGCTCAGAGAGGTTAAATAACTTGCCTGGGGTTACACAGCAAGCAAATGGCAGAGGTCAGGTGAGACTCCCTGGTGTGTGATTTTTAAAGCGCTGGGCAGTTTCTAGCTGGGGTTGTGCTTTGTTTTGAGGAGGGTTCCAGGCCCAGCTGCACGCCAGGCAGCAACTGGAACCTGCACTAGTATTCCTTCCCACTGAATTCCCTTCATCACAGCTGCAGAAGCATTCGAAAAGGGTCCTTATCAAGGTCAGCGTGGGGAAGTGCTTGGGTTGGAGCTGTTTCTTTCAATTGACTGAAAGATTCCCAAGGCAATTAATTACCCGAAAGAGTGAGCACCCCTGGAATGCCAGGATGGGATGAACCATCTGCATTTCAATTCAGGGACTGGCAGATTGTTTATGGGCAGCCGCTTGACCATTCTCACACAGGCCACTCAGTAACTGCAAATAAGTACAAACTACCAGACACCAGGCTGAGGAGGGGACAAAAGCCAAGTATAATCCAGTATAAGCAAAAACCAAATGTAAACACATATTTTGAAACAAAAATGTCACCAATCACGGTCTGTGTAGGGCTGGCCCCCAGAGTAAACGGTGAAGTAGGAGTCTGTCCTCAGAATCTTCCTGTTTCCTTTTCGGGTACCTTCCTCCTGCCTGTTCCTTTATGCCACCTGTGCCCTCCTGCTGCCTGGAGTTTCATGGGCGCCACAGCTGCGGGGGCGGGGTGCAGCAGGGGACCTGCCTTCCTTAGCAATGCCCTCTTTAAGAGATACTCCCAGTGAGTCCTTCATGAAAATCAAACGTAAATGGCCTTCAGGCCAGCCCTAAAGGACAAATCGAAGGAATCTGTTTGTGTAAATTGTAGGAAATGGCTTAACAGGTTTTTCTCAGTCAGATCACAGGGGCTTTAATCCAAAGATTTCAGTCAATGCTATAATTTTAGTCACACGTTGGGGGTGGTGGGGAAAGAACAAGCTGAAGAGATGCAGCACTGGGGGAAAGATTGCTTATCGGTGATGTTCAGATCTTGCCAAGTTGGCCACATTCGACTGAGACTCTAGGTAAGGCTGGCTGTATGAATGCACAGGGATGAATACTATGCTCTTATGCTTGTACTGTACTCTTTCCAGAGCACGGTGGAAAGAGCACTGGAATAGTAGTCACGAAACCTGGGTTCTGGCCTGAGTTTGCCCCTGACTACCAGAACAGAACTACCTTAGAAAGTTCTAGAACCATTCTGGGCCCATTTCCCCTAACCGTGAAACGAGAGGTTTGAGGCTGCAAAATTATATTTATTTGGATGCTTATTTGATGAATGATACCTCTACTTAGACTGGGAACTATATCCCAAGTTGCCTCCAACAGTATCTGGCATATAGTATGTGCTCAATAAATGGATTATGTTGCGTGAATGAATGGCGAAAGTTACTTCCAAGGGCTGATCAGTTCTAATAGTCTCAGCCTTCATCTCCTCAGATGCAGCTATTTGCCACCATACTTCTTGAGTCAAGAGGCCTTGGCCAAGAGCTGGGTGAGGATTTCAGTCCCTTGCCTTCAGGACCAGGTCATGTCTACCCCCATGGGGTACAGGGGCAGCCTGCACTGGAGATAAACAGATCTGAGACAAAGGCAGCAAGCAAGAGCTTCCAAGAGGTGCGGGAGGCTTGCAGGATGCTAGATGGGGGTGGGAGTGGGGAAGGGAGAAGACCATAGGAAGTGCAGGGTAGGTTAGGAGGAGGAGCCAAGGGAGTAACTGTTACATTTTCTGTAAAACGGGAAACCTAGATAACAGAGACCTGATGGGTGTCTGGGCTGAGGTAGGGAAAAGTGCCGAGTCGCATGGTGACTCAAGGTCAGGAGCTGGAATGGGGCCCAGAGCTCTCAAGCCTCTGCTCATCCCCTTGGGACTAGACCTTGGCTCTAGGCCAGCTCCCTGAATAGTTCTCCCAACCCCCACCCTGCCCCTCCAGGATTCCAGCTTCTTAGGCCAATCTGCTTCCTTGTCCAGCCACTGCCTCCACTGCCCTCCCTCCCTTCCCTCTGCCAAGGCTACATGGAAATCCTCCCCCAACCTCCCTCCAAGGACTCAGCACTGGGGCCCAGAGCAGTCATCCATTAGAGCTCTCCAAGGCCAGGCCAACTTCTGGACAGACTGGCCCCCCTTCCCAGTGTTGCCCACATTCACACTCTGACACAACTCCTCCCCTCCTTATGCAAAAGGAAGGAGGCTTTGCCAGCGCTGCCTTCCTCCACTCTGAACACACCCCCTGCCCTACTCCAGCCTAACTCCATCGCCCAGGCCCTCTTCTAGGACATTCCCAGACATTATTCTCAGATGCTGAGATGTTCTCCCTTGCCCTCCCTACTCTTTCCTTCAGAGCACTCTTTCACATTATAACAGGGGCTGTAGTTCCAATCCAAAAGAGTAAATCTTCAGGGGTGAAATTTCAAGTATTAGTGAGTTGGGAGAGAGAGACAGATTTATAGGGCAGAATTCCTTCCCAGTATTCTTGACATAACGCTATGGAGATGGTTACCTACTCTGGATTCTCATTAGGCCAGTTCTGGACTCTGCTGCTCTGGGTGCTGGAAGGCTAAAGTTCTGGTCCCATCTCTGCCATTAAAATAGTCTGTGTAGGCTGAGTGCGGTGGCTCACACCTGTAATCTCAGTACTTTGGGAGGCCGAGGCAGGAGTATTGCTTGAGGCCAGGAGTTCCAGACCAGCCTGGGCAACATGACAAAACCCTGTCTGTACAAAATAATTTTTAAAAATTAGCCAGGCATGGTGGTGCACACCTGCAGTCCCATCACCTTCTCGGCTGAGGTGGGAGGCTCAGTTGAGCCCAGGAAGTCGAGGCTGCAGTGAGCTGTGATTGCACCACTGCACTCCAGCCTGAGTGACAGAGCCAGACCCCGTCTCCAAGAAAAAAAAACAAAACCCCCAAATTCTCCATGTAACCTTGAGGAAATCACTTCATCTCTCTGTGTCTGAATTTCATCTGTCAAGTGGGGATAATTACCCTTGCCCTACCCACCTTGGCAGGGCGGTTATAAAAATTAGAGACAATGTGTGCATGCACAAGTGTACAGGTATGCATAACACAGAGAGAGCGAGAGTGTGCGCACTTTCTACTTGGCAAGACCCTGGACAAATATCAGGGATTCTTATTCCCCCTCCCACCTCCACTGCAATGTGCTTGAAGTAATCATTCAGGTTAGTTGGTAGGGCTCTCTTCACAAAAAATGCCAGTCTACTTTAGGCCTGCCCCTTTCTCCTCTCCCAATTTCTGTCCCTCCCCCAAGGCTTGGCCCTTAGCCACATTTGGTCTCCTGCACACCTCCACCCTGCTTAAAGAACATCTCCCGCCCCACCCTCATCTCCCTCACCACCCATCCTGTCCCCTCAAGCCCTTCTCCACCAGCCGAGGGCTTCTGGCTGTGCTCTCTCCTTCTCTTGCTGCTGTGCCAAATGACCCCACTTTCCTAGCCGTGACCTCAGGCCCTCTCCATCAAAGCTTTAAAGCGGAAGGGACTCTAGGGGGTAATGACTGAACTTGACAATTTGCTACAGAGACTGAGCACAATGCGAAACACTCAGCATGTGCTCCAAAAACACACCATTGTTTGGTTACTTGCACTGGGGAAGATGTTTGGGGTGGAGTCTGCATTGGGGCCCCTGAAATCTTGCCAGATAGACAACTGCCTGCCCCACCTCTAGGTTCAGCAAGCGCTGCCCATCGACTCTTCCCACCCATTTTCCCCTTTACCTCTCAACACGGAGAATGGGCTAGGCTGTTTCATCTCTAGGACCTGCACGCTAGAATACGATTTCAGTCCTCCCTGGCCTAGTGCCACTGAGTTTCTCTGATCTCCCCACCTTTCCCTCAGGGATGAGAAGCTAAGGAGCAGTCTGGGGCACCCTCTAAATTTCCCAGCACAAACAATCAGCTCCTTCTGCAGAGCCACACCCAAGAGTCCTCTCACGAAGATACCAGGGCTTCCTTTCCCAGAATTGACGGTTTCTGGGCTTTGACCTAGGGGCTGGAAAATGGGGCCCACCATAGTACAGCGTGGATCTAACAGCTCTGCTCCTATACATGGTGATGGTATTCTCCTTAGCTGGAACGTCTCTTGTTCTGAAAAATACTGGAAAGAGTGCCTCTCAAATTGTAGAGGCAAAGTCCTTTCTTTTATCCAAATAGTCCCTCCAGGCTGCATTTCAACCCTCCTCTCCGCAAAGAAGGAAATCAGAAACAAAAGGTGACCTTGCTAAACCTTGCCAGGGAACTGGTGACAGGGAGGCAACGCATGGCCTCATTTTTTGGCCCCTGCCACCTGTCTGTCTCCCTCCCTCTGCCGGCTGCTGGGGCCCCATGTTGGCAGGCAGGTTGGGAGGAGGTGGGACTCTCTGGAAAGGCCATCTGGGGAAGCTGGTCCTGTAATAGAAGTGAAAATGGTGGTCTTGGGGGATGAAGGCACAGGCAGGTGAACATGTGATAAGACTCTGAAGCAAGTGAGGAAAGAAGGAAGTGGGAGGTTGGCAAGAAAGATCATAAATTGTCACATTTTTTACCAGTAATGGTAAGAATAATAACAGTAGCAATAGCTACTACTTATTGAGAGTTTATTATGTACCAGGCACAGTGCCAAGCACTTTTCACGCATTATTTTATCTACTTTTCACAACAACTCTACGTAAAAAAAAATTACAGATGACAGATGAGGAAGCAGAACCTCACAGAGGTTGTAACCAGTCCAAGGTCACACAGCTAGAGCTGGGATTTGAGGATCCAGTTGACTCTAGAACTCACACTCCTCCTCCTTACCCAACCCTCACTGTCCCTGCCCCAAGCACGAAGGGCTCACCAGGCACCGTCCACCAGTTTGGCCTCCCAAGGCCCTTGGAGTGAGCCTCAGTTACTTGAAATTGTGTGTGTGTGTGGTTTTTTTTACTCCATTTTTTCTCTCTAAGAGGCCAACAATGCAATGAGGAATTTGTTTAAGAGCATCCAACGGATGGGGCAGGGGTCTCACAAGAGTACTGGGCTCCAAATCAAGAGAGAGATCAACTTTGCTTCTGGCCCTGCCATGAAATTGTCATGTGACCTCAGGCAGGTTGAATTCCTTTTCAGGGCCTTGGTTTCCACACCTGCTCAGATGCTATCCTTGGTCCTGGGCAGGGATAAGTGATGTATAAAATTCAAGAATATTAAAGACAGTGATGGGCCCTTGACCTCACTGTTTGCAGTGGAAGAAGGCCTGGCAATTTGAAAGCATTTCAGCTGTCCACCTTCCACTTGGTGATCATGAGTCTGCTGTAGCATTCGCCATCACCTTCAGCATCTGATTCCAGGACCAAGTAAGACCTCCATGCCAGGCGATGGCTGCTTACCAGCATGTCCTCCAGCCAAGCCCTGTCACTGAACGTGCATTAATGTCCTTTCCAATCACCCCTCTGAGATAACCCTGCCTTGCTTTTTCCTTCCCCTTCTCCTTCTTCTCCTCAGTACCCGCCTCCCCAGCTGACCACTGCTCTCAGAACACCGTTCTTCTTTGCTCCTGGCAGAAGTAGCTGACCCATACCAGCTAGCTACTTCCCTGAATGCAGAATTCTCCCCTTTGGCTTACTTGGTATCTTCTGGCTTATTTTTGTTGTGTTTGTTTTTTTTTTCATATTCAGAGAGATGAAAGGAACTCTAAAGATCAACTAGTTCAATTTCCTCCTTTTTTGGGGTGAGAAAACTGAAATTTGGGTAGAGCCAGTGACTTGCCCAAAGTCACACAGACAGGTAGGGACAGAGCCAAAACTCCATCCAGGCCCATCTAATTCCAGAGCCTCTGCTCTTTTACTCTGCTCCCTTGCCCTTTAGGCCTTAGCTTGACAGCCACCATCACCATCCCCTTCTTCAAATGTACCTCTTTTCCATAATACACCACTGAGCACTGATTCTATTCTCTAATTGTTTGCCATGTGTAGATCTAGTTTTTCCAACAATAAAGCAGCCTGACTGGCAAGGGGATAACTAATTCCTCTCACTTGAATGAGGTACAGAGGAAGGAAATAACCTGCCTAAGGTCACACAGCTCATTAGTGATAGAATTGGGAACAGAATCTTGGTCTCCAAGCCTCCACCTGGGGCCACTCCCACTATACCACAATGCATCACACCTCTCTCTCCATTTTCCCCTTCTGTGTTGTCCTGGGATTTTACAATCTTGTCCCTTCCTTTCTTCTTTATGTTCTTCTCCTCATTCCTAACGTCTGCATTTTTCATAACAAGCCTGCTGGATTTTAGAACTGGAAGGGACCGCTACCTACCACTTAACGGAAGAACCAGGAGGGAAAACAGAGTGCCAAAAATCACACAGCTAATTAGTGGTGCGCCTGAGATGCAAGGCCAAGACCCCAGCTCCTGGTCCAGAGCTCTTCTAACCATTCTCTTTCTGTCTGAGCTCTATTTGTATGGTCATTCTTGATTGAAAAGCCCCTTTCGAGGCATGATCAGGTCCAGCAAGGTCTGAGAGTGCTTGGGCCCAGGGTCACACAATGTCCCTGGGGAAAAATAGAAGGAGCTGAGAGGCCCGGAACCACCAAGATCCTCCCACATCCCACCCCGGGAAGTCCAACTTGGCCTTGCCGAGGGCGGAGACTATCAAATATGTGTTGAGATGAAGTCATAGCCTTCCAATTCTCAGTTCATGGCCTAGACAGTGGCGTCAAAGCCCAAATGGGCTGCAAAACGAGGTCAGTTAACTGTCATCTCAATGGAAAAATCTTGTAAAATCAATAACACTTATAATGTCAACAGACCCAGAGACCTTTCCTTTGTTTGTTTTCTCCTCCTGGGCCAGTCTTTCTCGCCCACCCTGCTGTGAAGGCACAGACAACACAGAAATCTAGCAAGGGAAGCTGCAAAGGCCAGAACACCGGCCCCTGGACCAATGGGGGACAAGGGGCATGCTGAGGTATAAAAGACTTGTGAAGATCCTGGCCAAGTCCCTCTTTCCCCCAGGCAATGCTATTCAGATTCGGGGCCCTCCCTGGCAACTGACTCCTGGTTGGAAATAACCAGGAGCTGCTCAAAACTCCAGTAGAGTTTCTGGAAGCTCAACTCTGCCCCGGCTTTGCCACGTAGGGGTTTTGCTAAGTAAGAGAACAACCAGAAAGCCAGTTAGACACCACCATGGGGCCTTCCTGCACTGGGAAGCATCTGAGGCTCTCAGACTGGAGTGGATGTTGGCCCTTTTCCCAGACATCCTCCCCGCTACACACCATGGGTGTATCCCACCTTCCCTGCATGCACAAAGAAGGTGGCTGTCTCCATGCTGTTTTTTTCAAACAGGCTTCTTCCTGCTCCTGAACTGGTCCTACTGCAGAGCTTGAACTTTCTACCATTAAGTGCAGTCCTTCATATGAGAGTATTGTGAGTTGATTGTAGCCTGGATTCATTTGACAAAAATTTATTGAGCCCCTACTTTGTGTCAGACACTGGTGGCTTCTCTCAATTGCATTTCATACTATCAAACACCAATGCATCCCATGAGTTTCCGTTGAACAAACAGGGCCAGATCAATGGCAGATTTGTTGCTACCAGGCAGAGAAAGCTCAGTGAAGAAATGTGAATTCAGGTCCTGGGAATAAGTGTGGTCCCTGGACACTTGGATAGGGATGCATGGGTGCCTGGGGTGGCAAGTTGGGAGATACCCTTTCCATACAAACACCTAAGACCAGGGACAAACATTACACCCCAGAGAAGTTGTCCTGCCTGGCTGCAAGAGGCAGAAGTGAGGACAATTCCAGGCCTTTCCATAGTTAAGAAAAAACTGTGTCCTCTGACCTTAGTCCCAGCAGCAGGGATCACTGCCTATTGGTCTCTCAAGGAAGTCAACAGACAGGCATTTTGGGAGAAGCAGCCCCCTCTTTTCTGATATGTGTGCTGGGCACCTGAGTTTGGTTCCGTTGCTGGTCAAGTCACATCCAAGGCATTTAAAGGCAGTTAGATAGCTCTTCAGAGGAAAGTTATCCTGGTTAACCCCACCCCTACCTCTTGAATGCATGAACAAGATTTTGCAGCTCATCTTCTCCTAGGCAAGGTCTTGGCCCTGTGCCTGCACCCCCAACCCTGCCCTCTGGGTGATCTTGCTCTAGGACACCAGAGGCTGGGAGCATAGCCCAGGTTTCCTGGATCCTGGCCTGGCACTCTTGCCACCAGACCCTGCTGCCGCTCGCTCTCCTCTCTTGCCCTTTGTGCCCAGTCTGCACCCTCTGGAGGCACATGCCCCACACCCCACTAGTTTTCGTGTGTGAGATGTTTCTATTCAACACCAGTTGGCAGTTTAGCCATATGGGGCATAGGGAGTCTGGCCTTCTGCTGCCCATGGGACCAGGCCTGGGTGAAGGGACGGGGAGAGCAGACCACTCTCCTGGTCTGAGACCAGCAGAACTAGGTACCTAAGGCAATAATTTTTCCAGGGGCTCTAAGTGTGGCCCATGAGCTTGGCTTCCCAGAGCTAGGGCCAGGTCACTGTGGGGCCCCCCACCCCCAGCCTTGTTGCCATGACACATGGTTCTACAAGTGCTGAGCGGCATTGTCGGAGCCGGATGCAAACGGCACGCAGCAGGGGCTAGCTGTGAGCCAGTTGGCCAGCTGACATTTCAGGGTCCAAAGAGCTTGTGTGTACTGGACAAGCTGTTTATTGTGGTCTTGGCACTGCCCGACCCTTCATACAGCAACAAATGCTCCCAAACTGGGAAAAGAGAGGAAATAAGGAATCAGTCGTAGCCAAAGAAGACCTGGACTCTCTTCCCTTACACCATTTGCTCCCTGCAGCTGACATGCTGCTGGTGCCAACCATCGGAAGTGCCCTTGCGAGGGAACTGGAGGGGGCAAGCCCCACAAACTTCCATTCGTGAAGACCTACATCACAAATCGTGGAAATGCCCACGTCGGCATCCTCCTGACTGTCCAGTGCTCAGAAGCTGCTGCTAAGGGAAGGTGAAGCAATCAGTATATGGGCTAGGAATGAGGAATCTTGATGTCACAAAGTTAATTAGCACTGCAATGCTATAGGCTCTACACACACACACACACACACACACACACATGCACTCAGGTATGTGTGCACACACACATGCACCCCTTCATGAAGGTGGTCATAAACAGGCTGTGATAAAAATGGTCCTTTCCAGTCCTGGCCTGATCCTTCCAGATATACTCAGTTGACCACACGCTGGGGAAAACGTCAACGGCATGTGTGTTGGCGCGTAGGTGGGGTGCAGAGGTGGGACAAAGATAACCCCACATGAAGGAAGCCAGGAATCCGGAGTCCAGAGAAGTTGTGGGGAAGGCGGAGCTTCCCAGAAGACACTGAAGACATTTATTTAGCCCCATGCCCAGGGGCTAGTCAAGTCTGTCCCATGACTTGAGGGGAAGCCCTACCTGGGAGGGACAGAATCAGGGATAATGGGTTGAGCTGTGCCTCAGGCTCTTGACTTCTGCACCTCGTTCCATCCAGGTTTGTAACTGCCAGGGATGGACATACAGAATTACTGAAGTGTCTTCCTAGGATCCTGCTAGGGGTCTTTGATCTGTCTATGGTTGGTCACATAGTCAGTCCTATCAGCCCAGTGGTGTGTGATCGACACGCTTGATCATCACACATACACTGGGCCACAGGAATGAACACCAGCAGCTAACAGCCATTGAGCACCTGCCTTGTGCCAAACATGGCTCAGAGCACTTCACATACAGTATACATGTTATCTCAATCAGCCTTCCCCAGACTCATGAGGTCGGTATTGTTTGTATCACTTCTAGTTTGCAGAGGGGAAATCTGAGGCTCAGAGAGGCGAAGTAACTTACCCAAAGTCATACCGGGTAGAGAAAGTGGCTGACTAGGGATTCAAATTGAGGTCTGACTGGCTCCAAAGCCTGAGCTCATTACACTTCAGGGCCACTTGTGACTAAGCATATGAGCAGGCCCATTTGTAGAAGAAGCCTCAGGGAAGGAAAGAACGGTAAGAGAGAAGATCCGCCAGGGGCGGTGGCTCACACCTGTAATCCCAGCACTTTGGGAGGCTGAGGGTGGCGGATCACAAGGTCAAGAAACTGAGACCATCCTGGCCAACATGTTGAAACCCTGTCTCTACTAAAAATACAAAAATTAGCTGGGTGTGCTGGTGCATGCCTGTACTCCCAGCTGCTCGGGAGGCTGAGGCAGGAGAATAGCTTGAATTCAGGAGGCGGAGGTTGCAGTAAGCCAAGATTGTGCCACAGCCTGACGACAGAGTGAGATTCTGTCTCAAAATAAATAAATAAATAAGATCCAAGAGCTTGTCTGAGGGTGAAGAACCATGATGGCGAAAGAGTGGGTGTACAACATAGGGAGGATGGGCAGCAGAGTGCCCAGCAGATGCCAGAAGCTAAAATTATCTGTTTGTGGCCTTGCCCCCTTGGTAATCCCCATGGCAACTGAAACTGATATCTACCATTTCACTGGTACTCATTCAGTCAAACTCTGCTAAAGAATGAATAAGCCCAACATGGCAACCTTGGGGAATACACACAGACCAAGTTACTGCCTCCCACTTGGTAAGACCCAAGCTTTAAAGTGAGTTTTCCCAGAGTCCAGGTCACCAGACATTACTTAAGCCCCAAGCATGTGACAGGCATTGTGAGTACAGAGTTGAACATCACAGGGCCCCTGCCCTTGAGGCATGGCCAGGCTGGCAGGGGAGATGTTAGGTTTGCCCGAACCGTCTCCAGGGGTCTGCTGAGGTGTGGGCTATGGTTAGAGAAGAGAATGAAGCCCCTAGACCTCCTCAGGGATGGGGCTGCTCCCCAGAGTTCAGCTCCCAGAACTCAGCACTGTCACAGAATGAGGCAGGCCCACTGGCATCTTTCTCCATGGAGTTGCTTCTATAAACGCAGCTCACAGCAGCCTTTTGGGGCTATGTTGGCCACTTTAGCTGGCAAATTAGGAGCTTGAAATGAGTGAGGAGGGAAAAGGGGTGAAGCCTCGGAGATCCTCTTTTTCCCTTTCTCTCTTAGTATGTGGCAGTGAAGCCCACTCAACCACACCCCAGCAAGGGGAGAGCAACTTTCCTCAGAGCTCTTCCCCACTCCCACAATGTCTCCTCCCACTCTGGGAAGCCCAAGGCTTAGAGAAATGAATCCAAGTAATTAACTAATTAATGAATATGGATGGTAAAGTTGCTGAGGTTGCTGGAAAACACCCTGTTGCCGCCAACACATACAGCCCAGCCAGGCACCCGCCTCCCACCGTGGGCAAAAGCAGGCTAAGGAGGAATTATTGAACTGTATCTCCCTAAGGCTCCAGCTACTGCAAAAGCGCCCACAACCCAGCAGCCCGTTGCTCAGTGCCTGGAGACCAGCTCCTGGGTAACACATCCCCTCGCAAGAACGGCCTCCTCCAATCCAGCTGGGGCAACAATCTGCTCAGTTACTCAGCATCAAGGGTACTCTCTGTGGTCCAAGGAAGTCTGTCTGTAGGCTAGCCCAGTGAAAAGTGCAAGGCTGCAGGAGATGGATGGATAGAGACAGGAAAAGGGGAGAGAAAAGGAGAAGGAGAGACTAAGAGGCACACACAGCTGGCAGGAGCCCATCTCCAGCTGTTGGGCGGGCTGTTTCCTTTGATAAAGCACTTGGCAGTACTCCCAGTTCTGTAGTTTCTGGCCTGCGAAAGCACACCCAGAGCACGAGCCTGCCTGTGGGAGGACTTCAGCCTTGCTTTGTTTTCTTTCTTTTTTTTTAAGCTTCAGAAAAGGCCCCTCCCCTCCCAAGGAATCTTGTCCCTCCCCTCAACACCTGGGCAAAGTGAAGTCGCACAGCAGGTGATGTGGGCTGGGCTTCCAGGTGCCTTCACAGCAAGTCAGTGCCACAGAGTCATGTTCAAGGGCCTGGGACGGGTGTGCAGTGAGGTCTCAGCATATACTTTCAGGCACATATATCTAAGTGAGTCTGTGTGTGTGTGTGTGCGCGCGCGCGCACGCATGCGTGTGTGTGGTGTGCATGAAGAGGGGAGAGAGAGTGAGAGAGAGAGACTGAGTTGTGTCTGTCTGAGAGGCTCTGCTTGTTTGTTGTGGCTGACACTGCCTTCTGTGTGGCACATCACCACTGTTCTCCCCGCCTAGGCTCCTTCCAGCTCACTAATGCTTCCCTGAAATGGTCTGGGAAATAGAAGGAGTCCTCCTGTCACATGATCATGCAGAACAACAAGCCCTCTCTCTGCCCCCACCCCCTTCTGGCTTTGTGGAAGCCTCTCTCTCCCCCTTCTCCCTCTTTAATAAAAGGAGAAAGGGGACTTGAAGGCCTCCAAGGTCCGTTTGAGGGACCAGGGCCTGCAATGTGGCAAGTCCCCCTGCCCCCTCCCTGCATTTACAGCCCAATAACCAAATGCCCCCAAAACCCCAGATAGTTAGACCAGCCCCTGCAGGGCCTCCCTGTGAGTTTTGCAGATTCCTGAGGGGAACCTGATCCTGCCCTGGGATCAGCCCAGGCTCTTCACATCATCCCTGAGAGATCCTCGCTCCTCGGGGAGCCATGAGGGCAGTGCCTGTTCCCACACACAGCCAGCCCTGCAGCGCAGCCACCCACCCATGGTTGGGAGATGACCTCCCAGGGTCAGTGGCTAGGCCGCCCATGTCGAGGGCCCGGCGGCTGGGTGGGAAACAGAGCAGAAGTGACAGAACTTTCCCCTGCTAGCTCAGGCTGCCAGGGTAGCCCTGGACACTGCCCCGTCTGACCCGCCGCCCTACCACACCTGTCCAAGGCTGGAGCCAGAGTGGCCCTTGGCCCTGAGCAGCAGGAGAAGCCAGTTCGGAAGAAGCAAATATGCCACAAAGACAAACACAGCCTGGGAACTTTGCACCAGCTTCTACACTGGAAGGCCTCAAACGTCCCCTGTTCCAAACAACCCCCCATGTCCCCCAACAAAAGTATTTATCTCATGAAAAAGGAGAGGGCGCTAGACTCACAGAACAGACAGCAGAGCCAGGGCAATCATCTAGTCTGACCCTGTCATCTTACATATGGGGAAATCGAGGCCCACAGTGACGGAGAGACTTTTGCTGGCTAGCAGAAGAACTGGCAATAGAAGTCAGGGTACTTTCCCAAACAGACGTGCCTGTTGACACTGCTGGGCCAGGTGAGCATCACACGTGGGGCTCAATGTCAAGCCTGAGCTGGATTGAAGGCCTCTGCTCTTCCCTGCCCTCATTCTTTCTAGAGTGCTCTTCCCACCCAGGGCCCAAGCTCTGGAAGGGAGGGGAAGTGTGGCCCTAGTTTTTCCACTGGTTGAAGGGGGGGTTTAATAGGAGGATAAACCCAGGTCTTTAGTCTTTATCACTCCTTTGGGATTCAGATCCCATCTTGCTCCTTCCCAGTCCAGATGTAATAATACTCCAGTTGAGGCCCAAGTGTATAGCCTGAAATGAGCACAACGAGAGGAGTGAGTGGGTGGGAGTGCCCACCAGCTTTGAGAAAATGATAAGCCATGGGAAACTTTCTCAACCTTTGAGCCCGTTCTGTGGCTAGACTGTAGGTAGATGGCAAAGTTCACAAGGTTAACCCAGGTACCCCTAGGCCAAAATTAAATCAATCAGGTGGATTGATTTAATACATGCTCCAGCCATGGGCTGGGGCTAAAGCAGAGGCCACTGGTACTGCTGCCCTGTGCCTTGCTCTCTCTGACATGGCCAACCTTCCAATACTTCCAGCCGCCAACCCTTCACTATAGCCAGTGTGGAAATAGCACACTGTGTTCTGAGATACAGTGACCTGGATATCTGAGAGAAAATCCATTAAAATAAAGAGCTCAGGCTGGGTGTGGTGGTTCATGCCTGTAATCCCAGCATTTGGGGAGGCTGAGGCGGGCAGATCATTTGCAGTCAGGAGTTTGAGACCAGTCTGGCCACCATGGTGAAACCCTGTCTTTACTAAAAATACAAAAATTAGTCAGGTACGGTGGCATGCGCCTATAATCCCAGTTACTCGGGAGGCTGAGGCAGGAGAGTCACTTGAGCCCCGGAGGTAGAGGTTGCAGTGAGCTGAGATCATGCCACTGCCTGGGTGACAGAGCAAGACTCAGTCTCAAAAATCAGTCAATAAATAAAAAAGCTCAGCATCAAAGAAAACCATGCCTACTGCTTTCCATACTTACACACAGGCTGCAAAACCATCTTAACCACCTTTATTCTTGTTCTTGCTGATGACTGATATATATGAAACACTTAGAATGACCTTCTCTTTGGCCTTCCACTCATGAAATTCTGCACCAGGATTCCAGGCAGTTGCAACTACCACCTTATTCCTCCTAATGCCACAGCCCATCATTTTATAGGATATGTTGGTTTGTGCTATTTTGCTTCTGTGGATGTATATCTTTATAATTGTTCTTGAGTGATTTTTCAGTGTGTATCCCATCTCTCTAACTCGACCCAAAGCTTCTGAAGGGTGAGAAGCAAGCTTCTGGTGTTTTTTTTTCTCCCCTCCTCCCTTCTCCTGTGGTACCCAGTACAGTTGTGTGGGCAAGAAGATGTTCTCAATAGTGCTTTTTCAACTCAGTAACAACAACTGAGGAGGCCAGTATAATTTCTGAATTCATCTGCGAAGTGCATCCAGCGATGACGGAAATCTGCAGCTGGATGTATCCGTTGCAGCAAAGAAAGAGCTATTCTTGGCGGGAGGGCCACCCAAAGCCAGCACGTCAGTTGACTTAACCACCCCCTCCCTGTCCCATCTTGATGAAATAACAAATAAGTAGTTGGGACAAGGGTGGGGTGCCTCACACCAAGCAGCCATTAAGCCTAGGAGCTGGACATTCCATTTCCCAACATCCTCTCCTCTGTTTCATCCATTTCTTTGGCAACAGGATTTTAGGCTGCTTTCTAGGTTTCTTTCCGGAAGCGGCTGTCTCCCTGAAATCTGGTCACATGATTGATTACATCAGATCCAGAGTGAGTTATTGTAGGAAGTCATTGGAAAGTAGATATCATGTTTGTTCATTAATGTATATTAACATTTACCTTGTTTGTAGGTTTACCTTTGAGAAGGTATGAGGTGACTGGTTTTGATGGTGGACATAGATTTATGGATGGAAGCCCTGAATAATTAGGAATACTTACTGGCTGGGTGCGGTGGCTCACTCCTGTAATCCCAACACTTTGGGAGGCTGAGGTGGGCGGATTACCTGAGGTTGGGAGTTAGAGACCAGACTGACCAACATGGAGAAACCCTGCTTCTAGTAAAAATATGCAAAATTAGCCGGGCATGGTGCTGTATGCCTGTAATCCCAGCTACCGGGAGGCTGAGGCAGGAGAATCGCTTGAACCCAGGAGGCGGAGGTTGCAGTGAGCTGAGATCACAGCCACTGTACTCCAGCCTGGGCAACAAGAGCGAAACTCTGTCTCAAAAAAAAGAATACTTTACCTAAAATACCCTTCAAATCAGACTGTCTCTAGTTTGTACTTCTCTCTTGCTTTGCAAGTAGCTTTACAGACTGAGTAGGCTGAAATTTTAAATTTCTAACATAAAGAATACAAAGGTAGCCTGCGACCTATATTATAGCTAAAGACTGAGAATTTAGCTAATATCTCTAAAGAGTGAACCACTTACTATTAACCAAGTCATTAATTAGGGTCATGTTTGCACTTCAATTGTCAGTTCCAAACAGCTGTTTGTTTAAACCAAGGTCACTTTAGTTTATTACAGTTATAGCCACTGGTGAGATAATCTGCTTAGATTTCACAAGTATGTGCGAATTGCCTACCTCAGCCCTTATTTTCAGAGAATAAGAGTTCTCTTGAAGGCCTAGGGTCAGACTAAAGATAATAAATGATTTTCCTTCTCAACAGAACTAAAAACAAGGCTTTAATTAATTCACCAAAATTCTAGGATTAAATATCTATATTACATTTCTTGACAATGTTAATCTGTCCAAGGGTGACCCACAGGATTCCCATTGATCCAAGAACAATCTTTAGGCAGACATTTCATTGGCTTGGAGATTGTTTCCCAATCACTGAGCCCTGCAATTCTCACTGGCGGAGTCACCCCTACTTTGTTAGAAGAGACTGCAGGTGGCCTGGGATATGGGGCACCTTTCTCTCTATCTTATGAAACAGAGAAAGGGGGGACACATGGTATGAAATATCTCCCTAAGAAGGAGGAAGCAGAGGCAAAGAACTAAGGAGGTCTGGGAGTGCAGAAAAGGGAAGAGGGGCCAAGACAGTTCTCCAAGGCAGGCCTAAGACTTGAGGACAGTCCAGACATATTCACTCTCACTAGACAGAAAAGACAGACAGACACACACACAGACACAGGCACACACTCACGCATGTACACACACAGGCAGGCACATATACCTCCTTCACATACACCTTGGTCATCCTGACTCTCAAGGAGTACTACTTCCTTATACAGGAGTGGACTCAGATGGAGTCACATACACAAGAACACCAACCCTCACAGATGCTATCCTTCCAGCTGTTTCTTCACAAACACAGGTAGCCCCCCATAAGTATACTTATCATACATTTTTCCCATGCCTTTTTTGCATACAGTGTAACAGATGCTTTTTAGGTATACCCTCATCTTTCTTAAAGTCCCTTCCACCCACTCAAGTCCTGACATATGTACACAGTTACACATACACACATTCATGCGTGTCCTCCTTCCCAACAAAGGCAAAAGGGAGTCTGTGCTCAATAAATTCTTTGTGCTTTCTTCCTTGGTGGATTAAATTTAGAGGAGTGACTGGATAGCTAGGTGAACTGGAGAAATACTTTTTCTAATGGTTCTTAGCATGATGGAAAAGTCCATCAAGGTCATTTGAAATCCCTCACAGAGTTCATTCCCTTGGCCTATAGACAAGACCCCAGCGGCAACCTTTAGTGACTGCCAAAAGCTTCTAAGATTCTTTTAGTCCTGCTATGCTAGCTGACCTTTGCAAAGAATCCTGGGTATTCCGAACTAAGAACATTTAGTATAAGAAACAAAACAAAAACAAAATCTTTCCCTGATGGTTAAGAACAACGTAAAAGTATCTGTCCAAATTAACCTGGCAGGCCTGGCCTGTGGCAAGACGGGGAAAAAAGAAAAGTTAACATGAAAGCCCACTCCCCTGTGTGTCCTCTTGCAGCGTGCTCACTCCCCCTTATCACACACTCCCTGGGACTGCATCTTGTCCCCTGCCAGGCTTACTTTGTTCTGGCCAGAGACGCCTAGAACTGGGAAAAGGACTTTTGGATTTGACTAGAAGGAAGTCATGGATAAGCTTACAAAGAGAATTGGGTCTGTCAGATGTAAGCAGAATGTAGTGAGACATCTAAGTGGTGGGCACTGTGATCTACGCAGTGCAGTCTACATAGAAAACCTAGCGACCAGTGAGCTTTTAGCCAGTCCCGCCAGCCTGCCCATTAAAAAGTTCAAATGTGGCTCGGCTGAAAAGCAATCAGATCTGTTATTGACACTGTTTCATTCTGAATAGCACAGAGGACTAAAGGCTTTCTTTACTTAGTTCATTAGTTAGCTAACAAGCATTTTTCAAGCACCTACTGTGCATGGAGCACTGTCCCAGACACTCGGCTGTTGCTGTTGCTGCTTTGCTATTGAATTTCTAAATACAGGCTGTTGCCAGACATCCAATTTTCTGAGTGCTTGCTCTGACAGGGAACAATGACTAATGAACCAAACATCAGGGAGGGCCCTCTGATCTCCAGCACAGAACATGCCCATAAAGGCAGAGTCTAATTTGTTCAGCAAGCAGCTGCCAATTCTTCTGGGATCTTAATTACCTGGAGCAGTTTATATGGGTGAATCCCCTTGGGAGAGAAACCCTGAACCCTGTCTTTCTCACACCCTATCATACCCCAGGCCCTATAAATGGCTTTAACCCCCAGACACTGCATATGGTCCAAGGTCCAGGCCACAGCAGTTCACCAGACAGGCATTCCAGGCACTGCCCACGGCCTTCTTCACACCCCTGCACACACCCCTTCACATACATGCACACACATGGAGGGAGCAGAATGTCAATAGTGGAAAACTCAATGGACTGCAAGTCAGGAGATAGGGGTTTCAATCCAGCTCTGCTTCTGCTTCTTCTCTGTGTGACGCTGGGCAAGACTTTTTCTATCTCTGGGCTTCTATTTCCACTTCTGGAAAATGAGGAGCTGGACCACATAATCTCTATGAGCCTTTCCAATTCTAGCACTTGAAATTCTGCTCCTCAGATGAAATGAGACTCAATAGAGCTGTGTGACAAGATCAGGTTTGTGGTGTGGGGATGAGATAAGGTAGGGCCAGTGGTCAGCTCAGAAGCCCCAGAAGCCACCATCACAGAAAATGAAAAATCACTGCCTCCTTGGGTCAGCCCTTCCCAAAGTTCCATACTGCTTCTGAAATGGCTCACAAACCAGGCTGATGGATCTGGGGCACAGTGGATCTTCCTCCCTTCTGCCTCATCTCCCTCCCCTGTCATTCCTTTTATAACCCTTGTTCCAATCCTTGTTCCCTTTAACCAGCCCATCAGCTCACACTGACTAGTTCTCTTTAGCAAATTCTTCAGAGAGTACAGTGATTAAATGGTCTCAAGAGTCTCCTGAGTCTGTAAAATGTAAATAACAGCCCCTGCCCTGGCGGCCTTCACAGGCTTTCCAGAGGATCAAATAAGATAAAGTCTGTGAAAGTGCTTTAGAAATTGTCAAGTGCTATGCAAATGCGAGAGATTATCATTAATGATAGGTGGGGAGGCAGGCACATGATGTGAGAAGCAGAGTGCCAACCTGCCTGCTCTGCTTACCATCTTAACTAGGTGAAGGCATTGGCATTGGCATTCTGTAGCCAGCCTGTAGTAGGGACAGTTATTTGCTTAGCATCCTCCCCCACTGGACCCCATCTGCTAGCAGAGGGCAGAGCCAGAGGGAAGAAGAGAAAAGGACAGGACAGGTCAGGCGCGGTGGCTCATATCTGTAATCCAGCACTTTGGGAGGCTGAGGCAGGCTGATCACCTGAGGTCAGGAGTTCAAGACCAGCCTGGCCAACATGGTGAAACTCCGACTCTACTAAAAATAAAAATAAAAATAATTAGCCGGGTGTAGTGGTGGGCACCTGTAATCCCAGCTACTCGGGAGGCTGAGGCAGTAGAATCACTTGAACCTGGAAGGCAGACACTGCAGTGAGCTGAGATCACACCACTGCACTCCAGCCTGGGCAACAGAGTGAGACTCTGTCTCAAAAATGTAAAATTAGAAAGAGAGAGAGAGAAAAGGACAGGAGGACAGGAGGAGGTTAATTCTGATATGGAGAGAGAAAGGCCTAGAGTAGTGATTTTTTTTTAAATAGTGGATACTATTTTTTTTCTTTTTGTAGAGACAGGGTCTCACCAAGTTGCTCAGGCTGATCTCCAACTTTTGGCCTCAAGCGACCCTCCCACTTTGGCCTCCCAAAGCACTGGGATTACAGGCATCAGCCACCATGCTTGGCAGATTTAAAAGAGAATCTCACATAGAAAATTCAATTTATAAAACAGACAAAAGCAGAGGTACTCAGGGTGAAGTTGGGGTAATGGGCATGGTGGCCCACTGGCTGGATCCTGCACTTGCCCTTGAGATCACTCCAGTGGTGCACACTGAAATTGGGAGTGTTGAGCAGGAGCCCTTGCCTAACACCTGGTGCTCCCAGGCATCTCCAGGGGGCAGCCACAGCCTGGACACTGGAGGAGTTGGGGTGCAGGGCACAGAGAAGGAGGGGGAGAATGCTATAAAAGGCAGACAGAGTTACTTACTCAGCAGTTTTATCGAGTGTCTCCACAACAGGCCTACATTCTCTGGTTACCCTAGAGTGGGGTTACAGCTTTGGTAATCAGTACCGGAAGGCCTATTAAAAATGTGGATCCAAACGGGGCATGGTGGCATGCACCTATAGTCCCAGCTATCTGGGAGGCTGAGGCAGGAGGATTGCTTGAGCCCAGGAGTTTGATGCTATTATATGCTATGATTATACCTGTGAATAGCCACTGCACTCCAGCCTGGGCAACACAGCAACATAGTAAAAAAAATGTGGATCCAGAAACGGGTTAAACAAAGCTGTGGGCTAAGTGAACATGGGCAATACTCCGGCTTTCCAGCTTAGTTTTTTTGGTGGTGTGGCAGAGCGGGGAGCAGTTGCTCTGTAGAGTGAGTCTGCTGAAGCAGCACCTTCCACCTGTAGCCCCTCCATGAATAAGCATCCCTGGCATGGTGAGAAGGCAGAGGCCAAAAGGAATTGGCCAGACATCCTCAGGTGGGCTCAGTGGCCAGGCAGGTAGAAACCTGACACCAACCCAGAAGCTGAGCAGAGGAGGAATGCTGGAAGTGGCAGGCAAGACGGCAAAGCGAGGACAAGGACGGAGAGCAAAACTGCACACCCAGCATCACAGGCAAGGGGCATTGGACCTGACCAGGATTAGAGCCCAGAAACAGGAGACAGAACAAGGTGAGAGAGCTGGGGAGTTGGGAGAGGGGGCGGCTGAGAACAGCTCCCTCCTGAAGCACTTGCCCAATTTTCCCATCCTCCCCACCCAAACAGGCTCAGCAACAGGGCACATCTGACTAGGCAGAAACTGATCAGATACTGCAGGTACCAGTTGGAGGCAGGGGTATGTGTGCCCAAGACTTTCACATAGCCAGGAGATGGGTAGTAGCTGACTCCCTGAGGCAGACAGAACAGTGTCAGGGATTTTGTTAAAGTCACAGAAACTGGGAGGATAGAATTATAATTTTAAAGTCACCTTAGAGTAAATTATGCTGGTATTTCTATATTATTAAAGCCATTTGCAAAAGCCCAACATCTTTCTCTAGGAGATTCTTATTCCACATGTGTCTTCCCCTGATTCCTTTTCCACATGTGGTGGCCTAGAGCTACTTCTCAAATTACCCTGAGGTAGCTGCTCCAGAGACATGTTTGCTGTGCCAGGGCTGAGCAGGAAATGGGTAACCCAGAGCAGAGGATCAGCAGCAAAAAGCCATTTGTGCTCGAAGGAAACAAGAGCATTTGGGATTCCAGTGTGCTTGGGTGGAGGGGAAGAGGTCATTATGTTGACCCAGACAGTCTTTGTCCCTGCTCTTCTGGAAGGGAGCAATGGGACCATCTCGGAAAATGAGTTGGATGAGAGAATCACTTGGCGAGGGGTTACTTCCCCTGCGTAAGCTGTGTGAGTACAGACACTGGGAAGGAGGTAGGGAGAGAGGCTCCTGAGGGGCCTAGAGGGGAACAGAACTCAAAGAGGAAAGAAGAGCAAATGAGCCAAAAATAGCTTTGCAACAGACCATTCGGAAGGACTGTAACCCTTACGTTGTAAGTGTTTAGAGTTTCTCCCTTTAATTGAGACTGGTTTTGCTATTACAAGTAACTGCCTCATGCTTGTGTTCTCAGATATTTAAAAAGTCAACTGAGTCAGGTACGGACAAGAGAGGATTTCCAGTTTCTTCCCCAGATCTTCCATAAGTGCCTGCCTGTCTGGTCAGGGGAGGGACCAGAGGCCTAGGTAGAATTCAGCTACTGCTCTGCAGGCTAAACTGGGACTTCACCTAGCCAACATTTTCTCAGTTCCCTCTACTTAAGTCAACCACATTCCCAGGGATGGCCTTACACATAGATGGACAGGGTGGCTGCCTGTATGGTATAATTTGAGGGGATAAAGGTCAAAGGCACTACTACCCAAAAGCTCAACTCTACTTGGCCTGAGCTGAGCCTGCAATCCTCACTTTGCTTACTCTTTTTGAAGGTCCAGGTTTAAATAAAATTGTAACTTGGGAAGGAGAGCACATTCAGCTACTACAAGCTGTTTACACCTCAGCTGGATTCATCATATCACATTAGCATTAGCAGAAAGCAAGGCCTCAAGGCCATGGTTAAGAGGCAGGAGAGCGGAACTTTTTGGAACATGAGCTATCATCCTATAGTTGAGAGTCCTAAGCAGCAGCAGGGGGTAGCATGAAGGAGCTTGTGCTAGAAGGGAGAAGGAGTGAGAAAAGGTAGTATCAAAAACAAAGCCTACACAGTTCACTGTCTGTTTTCTGAGGGATGAGCCTGATTCCACTATCCAAGCTGAAAATGGTTCTGATTTGGCAGCTAGGTTTATGACAAGTGAGATACCATCTCCTCTCCAGACTGAGGCATTTGCCCAGAATTCATATTAACCTTTCCCACATAATACAGGGACCATGTGCTGATGAGGAGAGACTAGGTCTGGAGCCTGGGTGGGATTCACTTTCCCTGCTAAACTTCAAGGCCTAGCATGATCCACCCCTTGCTTCCAGAGGAGAATGGTGAAAGCAGTCATTAGTTCTTTGTTATGGGTGGTGAGTTGTGAGACCTGCCTCCTTGGCCAAGCTCCTGCCCTGGAGACAAAGAACAAGGAAGGGAAGCACAAAGAGGTATGCCTGGAGGCATGGACTTTCCCGTAGCCTGTCTACAACAGTAAGTGGGTGCTCCCAAAGAAGACAGGTTTTGATTTTTCAACTGGGGTCCCTTTGCATTGGAGAGGTTCGGAGGCACCTGGATGCATGAGAGCCCTAAAGATGGAGCACTGCTGCCCAGCTTAGATTCCCCAGAGACACCACTGGAGCCTAATGGGGTTGCCAAGGGAGCTTGTCCGGCAGCCTTGCAGAGGAGAAGGAGCATGAAGAAAAGACTCAGTCCCAGGCTCAGCAAGAGATCCCATAGCCAAGATATGCACAGCAAGCCAAAATGTAAAAATCAGTTCACAAAGATAACAAGAATTGTCTAGACAGAACCCAACTGAGTGAATTTGCTGGTCTCTGTGGGCTGCAGGAACCAGAGAAGCCCCATCCACCCAGGTTGCCACTAGCTTCAATCATGGTGACATGGCATTAGCTGCAAGCCTGTGGCTGGTTCAAGGGTCTGGGACTTGTCCCTGGGCCTCTAACTGCTAGGCCAGGAGCAGTACAAGCCTCTCCTATCCTTCCCTTTACCTACTGCTTGACCGCTGGCAGGGCGCACCTGGACAGCTTGGCTCTGTTTTCTTAAGTGCGTGCTGAGCCAGAGAAGAGAGAGGAGGGAGGATGGCCTCAGAAAAGAGGAAGGGCCAGGATGCTGGCCTCCTGAGGTAGCATAGATTCCTCATGAATACACTGCTGACTATGATAGGTAGCAGTGCTGCTTCTTCCAATTCTAGCACTTCTGGGAGTCATTTCTCAGCTCACACTTCCCTCCTGTGACAGATGCATAAATCCTTGGCTGAAGAGGCTGCCATGCCCCTTCCTGTCTCAGATGTGATTTTCCTCAGATGAATTGCGCCACCTCCTTCAGACTCACACAGGTCAGATGATCAGACCAGGCATTGTTATACAGCCATCAGGTTACGGTGAGGAGGAAGAAGGGAACTATCGATTTCCTGGAAACTCCTTGGATCTGTCTCCCCAAGTCAAACTAGGTACCATTATGCAGGTTCCTTAGGTATTCATGGACAAATCCACAGCATACAGAAGCATATGGCATATTCCAAAGACACACAGAAATTACTTCTGTATGCTTGAGAATCAACTCCCAATTATTTCTAGGTGGATTTTCCACTTTGTGAAATAGCAGTGGCAATGCTTGGTCTCAGCTTAGCTTCTCCCTACTTCCAGTTTCTTCTAGTTTCTGTATACTGCAGGGGTGGTAAGCTTATTTTCATAGCAGCCCAAATAATTAAGAAGGTAGATCTACTAAAAAAATTAGAACCATGGTGCAATTTCTTTCCTTTCTCCTTTCCTTCCTCCTTCCCTCCCTCCCTCCTTCTTCTGTCCCTCCCTCCCTCCTTCTTCTGTCCCTCCCTCCCTCCTTCTTCCTTCCCTCCCTCCCTCCCCCTTCCTCTCTCCCTCCCTCCCTTCCTTCCTCTTTCTCTCTCTCCCCTTCTTTCACTTCTTCTCCCTATCCTTCTCTCTCCTCTCTCTCTTTCTTTCTTTCTTGATGGAGTCTCACTCTCTTGCCTAGGCTGGAGTGTAGTGGTGTGATCTTGGCTCACTGCAACCTCCACCTCCCAGGTTCAAGCAATTCTCCTGTCTCAATCTCCTGAGTAGCTGGGATTACAGGCAAGTGTCACTACACCCAGCTATTTTTTTTTTTTTTTTTGTATTTTTAGTAGAGATGGGGTTTCACTATGCTGGCCAGGCTGGTCTCGAACTCTTGACCTCATGATATGCTCACCTCGGCCTCCCAAACACTGGGATTACAAGCATGAGCCACTGCACCTGGCCCACCGTGGTTCAATTTCAAAGCTAGCTAGACATGATTTTTCACCTACATTATCTCTTATTTTGGATTATCTATGCCACATGTCCTATGTTACCCCAGCCATGTGAAACTCAGCCACACTTGGATTTGGAATCCATGTGTGAGTGGGTAATTTATTTTTGAAAGAACTTTCTTTATGTGCTACTTGGACTAGTGTCAAGGTGATCCTGCACCCCCGAGTTCCAGAAACTAGCTAGAAGGTGGGTGGGGGCAACCTGCAATTTTGTGATTGCTATGAATAATCCACAAAGTGTATAATGAATATAGGAATAATCAAAACTCTACCTAGATACAAGAATGGGGCTATGTGGGTAGGCAGCTAACAGCAGAGGCTGCAATGAATCGCTAGCACACAATTTAAATCATTAAGGAACAAGCATGAGCCGGGATGCTCTAAATAGGAAAGAAGCATGTAGGAACTATGAGGTCATCTTCCTTCTCTATTCCATGGTCATTGGTCACTAATGAAATCTTATACATCTCCGGTTTCCTGTGAAACAGCTAGCTCAGAAGGTTAGTGCAGGTGATTGGGTCCTCTGCAGTACAGTTAACCCATTTATAACAGAGGTTGCAAATTGTTTTTCATTAAAAATCAGACCTTGGCAATGACCTTGAGCAGTAGGATATAAATAACTCTCACAAGCTTAGCATTCCAATAATGGAACACTAGGCATAAATGGGTTAATTTTGCTCCTTTCCTAACCTGCCATCTTACAAATGTGTGTCACTTATCAGAGGATGGATTGGGGTGATTGGCTGAAGACCAAAGCTTTTATGCCACAATCTCAGCTGTTACAGAATGAAATCTTTGGTCATGGCTTGAACAGTATCTAAAAGATGGAGAAATGCAAGCTAATTCAAAGTTTTTTCCTTTTTTAAAAAAATGGATTTAGCTAATTTGGAAAAGAAGGCTGAAAAGGGACAGGATAACAATTTAAACAAATTAAATGTATTAAGCATAGGAAAGCTGGAGGACAGAATTAGGAGGAATAATGTCAGAGAGCAGAGGATGTTAGACACTGGAATGTATGACAAAAGGACTTTGTGGTATTTCCTTACTTGGAGGGGTCTGATGATCAACTGTCTCTGTTTGAGGCTTTTGCTATAGATTGTTCAAGGGACTGGCCAACATAGGAAAGACATGCAAGGCTCCTGAGTGTAATCCAGCCAGAAGGCAGACCCAGAACCTTCATCGCCTTTCTGCTTCCCACCAGGGATCATCTTCGTGAAATCCACAAGGTGAGCCCTGGGAAGAAGCAGAACTAATAATCATGTTTTGTATCACAGGGAATGGGAGGAATAAGTTGACCAAACGTATTTACACACAGCCTATCACAAACTCCTGGTAGAAGTGGGAACCCTCATGTATAGTCCGATTTTGTACACATTTTCCACCAAACTTTGTCCGAATCTGTCCGGAAATCAGAGCAAGTCCATGTGAAATTGCCACAGTGACAGATTTCCTGTCCTACTGTGGCTTTGTGCATTCAAAGAAATATTGTAACCTCTTGACTTGCTTCCTGGAAATACCTCCCTTAATGTGGGTTGAATAAAGCCCATGAACAATGCCAAGAGAAATCAATGGAGGCTGGTGAGGACAGACCCACCAATTCTCCAGTGCCTATTTCCCCATGTCTGCCAGGAGCGTGGTAGAGACAATGCCATCAACCAAGGGAAAAGCCTGCTGCTAATCTGGAGTGTTGAGTGTCATGGGGCAGAGCAGGACACTGGGGATACAAAAATAGCAGGTTGTTCTTACACTTGGAAGAAGGCTGTCAGAAGGGGACTTGAAGCTAGGTATACACGGAAAAGACCATCTCAGACCGTACTGTATGGCTCCTGTTACATATCCTCTGGCCCCTCTTACCACACGTCTGCTAACACACAGTGTAGTAGCATGTCCTTGACTCCAGTTACTTGTCAAGATTTTTGTCGTATCTGATTATTGTTATTTACTTTATATTTACTGTAAATTAACTTTAAGCAGATTCTCTTTTTACAAAAATGCCTCATCCTTAGAAATAATATTTTTTGAAATCATGGAGTGTGTTAGCTATATTTTCCCAATACATGTTAAATAAATAAATAGCTATAAAAATAGAAAAACAAAGTTAGTCCACGTACCACCTAAAATCATCTTGCACACCACCAGCGTATGTTTACCACACTTGGGGAAACAGTGCTCTCTGTATAATGCACACAGATGGTCCCCATCGCCAACAAGCACGGCTTTATTTCCTTCTCCAATGTAAAGCCGTCAGGGCTTTAGACTGCTCCAAAAGGCCAGGATACGGTCCTGAGCCTGGCTCCCCCCCTCCTTCCTCTCAGGGCCAGGGCACTGGCCGTTATTATTTTTCTCCTTTCAGGTGACAACCCCAGCCAAAGCTGGGGTTTGCAACAGAACACAGAGCCCTTATTCCTGATCAAGTGTTCCTTCCCTCGAGCTATTTCCCTTGCCGAGAATTCCACACTAGACTTCACTCAAGTCGGCCAGTGTCCTCTGTGGAGTGGACTTCCTCTGCCTTGGCCCCAGGGGTTGCATCAGTTAGAGTGTCCCATGCCCACATCAGTAACCTGATGATCGCCCTGTTCACACCGAGCTCACATAGGCCCCTTGAAACATGTGGTGCCCTCAACTGGGAACTCGGTCTTCCCCGGGAAGCCAGGGCCACTCCCCGCATCCTAGAGCCTGCTCCCAGGTGTTCAGGAGGCAAAAGAGGCCTCAAGTGGGAACAGGAAAGGAGGAACCAAAGCATTCTGCAGGCAAGATGCGTGCTGATTTTGACTAAACAGACGGACAGTCTAACAATCAGGACTGACCAACAAGGGAAGCGGCTTGTATGCAGACCATCTTTGAGCCAAGGAGGCATGGCCACCCTCTGGGAGTGCTTTAGAAGAGATTCTTTTTGCAGCTGGGAAGTTAAGGTCTTTCTGTGACAACATATTTTGTTGTTGTTTAACAGATAATCATCCCTCATCCCTGCCACCACTCCCCAGCCTAATGTGGCAGCTCTCAGGTTCTCTGGATACAGAGTCCTTAAAGGAGTGGAATTGCATTCAGGGAGGCAGGGTTGAGGCCAGGAGCTCCACCCACCCAGCCCGTGGGTCTCCCACCGAGCATCCATCACCCACTTGGAGATGCCTTCTGGTTAGGAGGAGCTTAGCTTGAAAATTCTCTGGTGAAGAAACACAAGCCAGGTCATGACCAAAACCCTACAAACCTTAAAAGGAATATATAAATTCTTATTTGCAACCTTGTTTCCAGACATAGGCTGTATTTGGTGAGGGTGGTGTCACAATCTACCTCTCCTTTTTCTTTTTGTCCTCCACACACTCTCCTCCTCTCCTTCCCTCCCTCATATTCACCCTTGCCTCTGCCCTTCTGCCCCAAACTCTCTTTTCTTTCCCCTTTTCCTTTCCCCTTCTCACAGCCCCTAAGGCGCCAAGGAAGACCCAAAGGGTTCTTTGAAAACCGTTGTCCTGAGGATATTCTAAGATCCCCTCCCTTAGGAATTTATAATTGATTAAGATTAACTTCCAGTCTGAGCAACATGGTGAAACTCCATCTCTACAAAAAAAATACAGAAAAATTAGCCCGGTGTGGTGGTGCACACCTGCAGTCCCAGCTACTCAGGAGGTTGCTTGAGCCCGGGAGGTAGAGGCCGCAGTGATCTCAGATTGCACCGCTGCGCTCCAGCCTGGGTGACAAAGCAAGATTCTGTCTCAAACAAACAAAACAATAACAAAAGATTAACTGAGTGGCCAGAAATCACCCAAGAAATTATTGTTGAAAGAATGAACTGAACCAAGAAGAAGGAAGGCTAGCAGAGAGGGAGGAGACTGTGCGGTACTGAGTGCACTAGGGCTGTGGACAGGTGTCTGTACAGGTGGAGGAAGGCTCCTCGTCTACTCACTCTCACCATCACACTTTGCCAGCAGTGGAGATACTGGTGATTATGTGGTTGGCAGATGACATTGTATATGATCTGTGATATAAGGAGCACTGAGATATCATACCTGGCCTGAAAAGGTACTCTCTGGTTAGTGGGACGTCACCTGCTATGGCTTACAGACTCTCACCATGTAACCCAGAGAGGGATGACCGATTTTGGCAGGATTTTAATGCAGTGAAATGTACCAGATACCAACACCCACCAAGCAGATTGGCTTTCGGTAGTTCCTCTGTGCATTATTTGGGGGAGAGTAGCTGTATATAGCAGCAGTCAGATTCTCAAAGGGACCTGCACTGAGTCATGCAACTGTAGGTCTGGTGAGAGTGAGGATTTACCAAGGAAGGAGGTTTTTAGAAAGAAAGCCAGACCAGTCTCTCTTTGTAGACTCGCTTTTTAGATCTGGACATCACTATCTGAAACTCCCTCAAAATTCAGTAGAGAATTTCTGCAAAGACACAAGTAGAGAACTCAGGAAATGCATTCTGCATTCAGCGCTTACGTTTTAGGGCAGATGGGCTCACTGGAAGACCTGTGGTTGAGGAGCTTATTAACAACTGCACATTAATGACACCTCCAAACACCCAGATTCTCATTACTAACCCATTCCAAGTCCATCATCCTTGATTTTTTTTTTTTTTTTTTGAGACGGAGTCTCTGTTGCTCTGTTGCACAGGCTGGAGTGCAGTGGTGCGATCTCAGTTCACTGCAACCTCTGCCTCCTGGGTCAAAGTGATTCTCCTTCCTCAGCCTCCCGAGTAGCTGGGATTACAGGTATGGGCCACCATGCCCGGCTAATTTTTTGTATTTTTTTTTTTTTGGTAGAGACAGGGTTTCATCATGTTGGCCAGGCTGGTCTCAAACTCCTGACCTCAGGTGATCTGCTCGCCTTGGCCTCCTAAAGTGCTAGATTACAGGCGTGAGCCACTGTGCCCGGCCCATCTTTGAGTTTTGAAAATTGACCCTATTGTTCTGTTCAGCCGGGACCCCCTCTTGGGGTCATGACTCTTACCCATTTACTACCTTCTCATGCTCTTTCTTTTGTCTTGTTTATGGGAACTCCCTCTCTCTGCACAACGCCATTCTGACATTCTGGGGTTCAGTGACTTATTCATTCAAGTTTCCATACATCCCATCCTCACATATCAAGATTTTAGAAACACAGTTTTCCAGAATATCTGAGTTGAAAGAGACCCTAGAGACCATCTTGTCTCTCCCCTCCCCCATTTTGTAAGTAGGCAAAGCAGCCCACACAAGGGCAGGAGTTACTTACTCAAGTTCCAGCATCAGATTGGTGGCAAAGTCTGGACTCGAACCCAAATCTTCTGGATCCAAATCTGACCCACTTTCTACCACCTCGAGCTGTAGCTCCTCCAGGAACTGTGCCTCCTCCCCAAGCTCTGGGTCCTCCCCGAGTTGGGGTTCCTCCATGAGCTGGGGCTCCTCCAGCCTTTCCACCTTCATCTCACAGCTGCCCAAGCCTTGATTACCTGGCTGGGGTTGCTTCCCTCCTTTCTCTTAGTAGAGTGTGCTCTCAAGCTCTGGCTCTCTCCTCTCTTGCTTGTGCTCTCTCCCTCTCTCTGTAGCTGCCTGGGCTAGGGCGGGACAACTGGCTCAGAAGAAAAAGTGCTTGGGGAGCCTCAGGGCCAGCCTGGGCTGGCTCGGCTGTGGGGGTGGGAGGAAATTCAAGGTCTTGAGTGCCTTCAGGGGCTCCCAGGCCCTGAGGGAAGGCTGGAGCTCCTGGGGCAAGCACTGCCCTCGGGATCTTCTGCCGAGAGACCGGGCCAGCTTCCTAAACTAACTCCCAGACTGAAGGGGAGGGCCGGATCCTCCGGGGGAGCCCAGACGGCGGCTCTGCCAGCCAGCCCCTGTGGTTGGAACTTTCAAAAAGACCAATGTTTCAGCAACTGATTTCTTTTCCAATCCGAACAGCAGGCCTTTCTGTCCCCCTTGCATGACTGTGGCTGTGGCATGCAGCCCCAGCCTGAGCAAAAGCAAGATTCCAGGGCTGGGGCTTCGTAACACCCAAACCGCTGGTCAATTCCATTAAACAAAATCAAATTTAAGAAAAACACCATTTTTGGCATCAGGTGTACCCAAAGCTGGTCCCCTGGCATGGAAATGTTGTGTACCTACTGGGATGGGATGTTGCACAGTCGTCTAGAGATGAGAAGTCAGATCATTGGATCAGAAAATCAGGAGACCTGGTTTCCCTTTGCAGCTGGTCACTAATTGGCTGTTTGGTTTGGAGCAGGTACCCACCCCACATTGGGCCTCAGTTTCCTCATCTGTAATAGGAGAGGGTCAGGCAGATGGCTGAGAAAACTCCTACCAGTTCTGAGCCTCTGCGTCTCCATGTAAGGTGCATGTGGAGGCAAAAGTTGTCAGTCACCAACCCTGAGAAGGCAGAGAGGCTCAGGAGCTTGAAGAGACTGTCCCCGGGCCCACTGTCCTCTGAGATCTTCCCCAGTTGCTAGCAATGCCAGTATGCACCTTCATGCTTTCTGTAGGTTTTGCTCTCTGGTAAAACTTTCAAAGTTCTCCACAGCTCCCCGCTCTCTCCCCTCTTCCCTCTACCCCCATGGAAAGGAAACCAGAAGTGTTCTCAGTCATTTATACCTGCATGTGAATGAAGAAAGTTGAGAGAGCAAGCCTTGACAGGGAGAAAGCTTGCCAGACTGGGTTTCAGGTGTCATCTGGCTCTGGGCAGGAGAGGGTATGTGAGTGACAGAGAAAGAAGAAGGCTGGGATTTCATGAGAGAGGGAGGCAAGGCCAGCCAGATAAGGTTTTGTTGTGGTACCACATTTGACTTGCCTAATGCTAATAAAGAGACACTCAGTGCTTTCTAGAAGCGTCCTCTCACTTCACTTTCTCAACCACATCACCACCAGTTTCTAGTGGAGGAAACTGAGGTCTACAGAGGTTGTCACTTGCCAAGGTCACAGTCAGTCAGTGGTTGTCTATCAGACACGAAGCACCTGTACTTCATGATCACATACTGGCTAATGTCCTCTGCTTCTTGATGGCCTCTCCAGGGCCTTTTAAGGGCAGAGAAGCCCATCCTAGGTCCTAACAAGGCCTAGAACTTCCTGACCCTCTGAGAGAGGGACAGGGAAAATCAGAGTGGAATCTCACCTCTCTAGGATCCTGGTGCCCCAGGACCAGGCTCCTGCTCAAAGGCCCTGGGGTGCACCTTTGCAGCTAATACTAGAATTTACCAGGAAAGCCTCCCACATTTAAAGAGGATACTGAGGGTGCAGGATTTTGGAGACATGGCCACTGCTGGGGGTCAATTTCAAGTGCAATTTTCACTGCATTAATTCTTTCTTCTCTTTACTGACCTCCATCCTGTATACTTGGCAGGTGATGAGCTCTTCACAGTCTTCCAGATCCTAAGTTTCAGCTGATGAGTCATTATGACCCTTAGAGAGTTACTCGCCTAAATCAAGCCTGCCTGATCTTGGCAGTGAGAAAATTTCCCTGCTCCTGACAGGGCTTCAGTGAGCCGAGGAGCTTCAAAATCCACATCTTAGGGCATTAGCAGTGACTGGGTTCATTTTGCCTTTCCACTACTGATTTTTGGGCAAGAATCACTCACAGCAGGGCACATGCAGTGCCCCAGGTCTTTACATGATGAATTTTCTTTTGTGGATTTTCTAATTCTGGGTGAAGTCCCCTTAGCCTGTGTTCTCCCGACTTCCTGCACTTTTCCCTCATTACCATCAATTGTAATGATGTTGTTATTTGTGTAATTACTATTTGATGTCTGTCTTCACCACCAAATTGTAAGTTTCCTGTGGCAGGGATCCTGCATGGTTTGCTGTTTGCAACTGTACCCTTTATATTTAATTTGTATACCCTATGTCTAATCTTGTTTGTGTGCATGAAAAGGAAAACATTCTCCTCAGCAACAAGTACTTGGAGTGGGCAGCCTTACTCCAATGCCCCAGCAGAGAAGTGTGCTCTAAAATCCTTAGAATGTAGAAGATGGGAGGCACCCTTGAGACTAATATATCCAGGAGACAACAGAGCTGAGGGATGCTAGAAGGGGCCCTAATAGCTCCTTGGTCCATTCTCCCACACTATTCCAGTTACAGGAGAATGTAGGCTAGTTTTACTGACTTATCTCCAATAGAAATTTCATTGACATTTTCATAATGAAAGTAGTTTCATGAAAATACCTCCACCTTTCACACATACACTTTCTTTTTTCTTATAAGCACCTGCTCCTGATCCCTTTGCTTTCCCCACCTGTCTGTCCACTTCTGACCATGGATCTTATAAAATCAGGACTCTCACACTTTTATCCAATTCTTTATTACTACTATCACCATCTTCCCCATATGTATAAATTAAGTACAACATCCCTTGGTAATTTCGTTCAGCTCCTCTGAATGCTTGCAGTCAGGAAGTTCTTTCTGCTATCTAATCTCAATTCTTCATGGTACAATGTAGGCCTGTTTCCTCTTGTTCTTGTCCCAGTGTGATTGGCAAACAGCTAGTCACTGTCTCTGAGTTGTGACTTTTCTTATATTTGCTTTTTTAAAAAAAAAAAAAACCTGCACATGTACTTCTCTTGTATTTCAAGACTGACCTCTCTTCTTGCTCTCTACCACCTTCTACTCCACCCTTAAACTTCTCATAGATCAATAATCTTAGTTCATTTATCTTAGCCCCACAGGTCCCTAAAGTCCCAGATTTGCCTCCTGTTGGCTAAACAAGTCTTGTTGGCCTTTTCCTGACCCTTCACAATCGGATTCCCTTGGATCACGCTGAGCTGTTAGCTATCACCTGCCTTGCCATTGCGGTGGGCCATTTGAGAGAGGGGCTACCTCTCTCAAATGAACACTCCTTGGGGCCCCTTGATTAATTTATTTGTCCTTCCCAGAAGGAAGTCTAGCCTCCATCCCCTTCTGCATTCAGGCTGATTTTTAGCCTGGACAAATATCTGATATTTGCAGCCCAGAAAATTTACACCTTGGGCTCCAGAAAGGAGTGCAGCCTGAAGCTCTGTGCCCCATTGCCTCTGTACAATGAGAAGCATTCATAACTCAGAAGGAAGCCTGCAAAGGGAAAAGAAAACCCAGACAACCCCCGTTTGTTTTTCCTTTACAGTAAATAATTTACAAAAACAAATTTTCCTTTCCACAGGCTATACCCACTTTATCACTGGTCCCCAGGGCTAGCCTTTACACATTTCCATACTATCATGGACTATTTTTAGCAAAGGATGACATTAAATACTAGTTACCCCATGGGCTTCAAACTCATCTCTTCCTCTTGTCAGAACATTGTCAGTCCTCCCCTTTGGGACCTGCCGGCTACTCATGGCCTAGAGATATTTCCAGGGGTATGAGAACTACCTACATGGTACGACTTTAGGGGTTCCTCAGAAAGTCTTCTGTCCGAAAATATCACCTTCGGCTTGGGTCTGATGATTCGAATTTCAGCGTTAGAGATTCATTTCTTTAGCTCAAATATAACTTCTTCAGGAAGCGTTTTCTGACCCTTTGTTATACTCTTTGATGGAAGCCTATTTCTTTTCTCTCTTGGCATCTGGTTTGTAACTATACTTCATTAGCGTGACTATTTGCTTATCTCCCCCATTCTGTTGACTGTTCCATGACAGCTTTTGTGTGTTTCTTTTTTTTTTTTTTAAGACGGAGTTGTTTCGCTCTTGTTCCCCAGACTGGAGTGCAATGGCGCAATCTCGGCTAACTGCAACCTCCGCCTCCTGGGTTCAAGCAATTCTCCTGCCTCAGCCTCCCGAGTAGCTGAGACTACAGGCGCATGCCACCATGCTCAGCTAATTTTTGTATGTTTAGTAGAGATGGGGTTTCACCATGTTGACCAGGATGGTCTCGATCTCTTGACCTCGTGATCCACCTGCCTTGGCCTCCCAAAGTGCTGAGATTATAGGCGTGAGCCACTGCGCCCGGCCTTGTGTGTTTCTTATTATATCCCCAGTACCTGCCACTGAGTCTGGCTAATGAAAGTGTGCAATGAATATTTGTTATTGACTGAAGTTGTTTATGAACTTAAACATGAATTCTCCAGAGTACTGGCGGGAAAGGATGTGGGGACAGGTGTGTCCAAGACACTAACCTGGGGAGAGGGCCCCAGAGAGTAAGGATGGAACATTAACCATAAACAACATCTTTCTTCCCCAGTTTACCTGAGGCTGTTTCCTTTTGCCACCTCTGTTCCATCAGCTTGAGGTTTCTTACCTTTCTCAACCCTACCCTGAGGCTTTCGTTTATAGGTTACCTGGGAAGAAGGGTTTGACCAAGGTGCAAACAAGGTACAAATGTCACCTTGCAGGGCCATCAGCAATTGTTTTTACAGAGAGACTTGGGTGGATGGTTTATATATTCTCATGGTAGCATCTTGACACACCCCTGCTTCTGTTACTCACCTCAGAAGGGGCCTTGTGGAGACCGAAGCCAGAGCTGCACAGATAGAAAGCCACAGCTCCCAGGCTCCTTTGGTGCCCACCCTCCACTGCACATCCTGGTTCTACTCTGCTCAACTCTCCTTGTTCTGTTGGGCTTTCTCCAGGATAAGGAGGAGGTGCCTTCCTACTCCCAGGTCCCAAAGGCTTCTGCCTCCCCAGGGCTAGCCCAGGTTCCTGAGGAGAGGGTGCTAGGGTACGGCTTGTCCTGTATCAGAGAGGGGCAATGAAAGGAGGGCCAGAGTGGGCCTTTCTCTCTTTTTCCTAAATCAATGGTGACTCTGCATTTCAGCCCAGAAGGAATCAAAGTGTCCCCACCACAGGCTAGCCCCTTCCTAATCAAGAGCCCTGCTGGACTAGCAAGGTTCTCCTTCCCTCTCCCAATCAGAAAGCCTCCCTGCTTCCCACTGTGCCAAAGCCAACCCATTCTTTGAGGCCCTGCTGGAAGCCGCTGCCATAAAGAGACTCTCCCTTCCTAGTTTGCTTTGGCACCATCTAAGCTCCAGACCTGTGGACCCCGGGAGCAGTAAGCTTAAGGCCTTTCCCTTAAGGAGTAGGAGGCTGGACTCTGTTCTCAGAAGCCTGCAACCACACCAGTGCTTTGTTTCCTGCTGGCCTTGGATGCAGCTGCTCCACTCCTTCCTGCTATACTGTCAGCTCCTCAGAGCCCTGATCCTAGCCTCTGACATCTACTGTGTCCTTTACAGTGCTTAGCAAGATAGACATTCAATAAATCCTCAGGCGGCACTCAATAAATAGCAGGCCCTTGGTCAATAAATGATGGATTGATTAATTGAAGTACCTGGTCGCTTTGGTACAAGGCCGAATGAGGTGCTGCCATCATTCATTTTTCTGTGCACCTAAGCAGGTAGATTATGTTGCCTTAAAACTGAGCAGTTCTTTTTCTTATTATTTCTTTGTTTTGTTTTCTTTGTTTCTTTTTTACTGCTACAGCCTATGAACCAAAAAGGCGGAGGGGATAGGGAGAAGCAAGGGGCTGGAAGCTTGGGAGGAGTCCCACAAAAGAAAATTCTGCATCTCCATCTCAGGTCCCTCAATTTTCACTGGATTCTGTGATCTGGGGGACTAGGGGTGCCCAGCTCTTCTGAGCCCTGAGATGGTAGTCTTGAGGTTGTTCAAGGACTAATGAGTCACCTTTGGATACAAATCATGCCTGCTAGTAATTCCCACACCACCTTTTTGACTTTATTTCCCTATTTCTTTCTCTCTTTCTTGGAGTGGAGAGCTGTATTCCCACCTACTCTCAGTCTGTGAGCCATTTGCCTGATGGCAACACATGTGAGACAAGCTGGGGCAAAGACAAGCGAAGAGAAGAAGAGGAGCTATTGGTTCAGTCACAAACCTTGAGCTAGTGGAATATTAAATTGATGGGGATATTCTGTGCTGTAGATAGTCATATTCCTTATTAGAGAAACCTGTCATAGAATCCGGCAATACTGACTTCACTGGGGACTCAGTTCCACTAAGTGGGTAAATAATTTTCTGTACAGGCAGAGAGCTAAGAATCGTTATGAATTCAGGTCAACCTGGGGACTTTGAGACTTCATGGAGCATGGACTGGGAATTGGCTCTTGAAAGGCCTTCCTTTAAACAGCTCCTCCAACTTCCGGTAAAGCCCCTCCAGCTTCCGGTGAACGCTTTCACTTGGTGTCAGTCAGCCTGGAGTCCCCCATTCCCTCCTGCCCCAGCCCAACCAACAGTTTCTGAACCAACAAGCAGATACAAAATGAATAGGGACTTCTGCAACTTGTTCTGGGGCCTCTCTGTGCACCATGCAGTTTCTTTAGCAGCGCATTATCAGGTGATAGTAAGTTCCTCCCTGTCACCTCCAAAATGCCTCAAGCCAAACTAAGTTCACTCCAGCTTGCCTGTCTGTTTACATTTACTGCTGAATGCGGAGGCTGAGGGTGGGGCAGGGGCAGGCTTTGTGGCCTGGCATTTGCCTCTGAGCAGAATGCTTGCCTGACACTGAGGAGAGTAGGCTTTTCCTTGGGAAGTATGATGAGCTTGACTTGGACCCCCAGCATGCTTCCAAATGCCTGTCCCCAGGGAAGCATACCACTGAGCAAGCAGAAGCAGCAGTGTGATGCCTCGGTAACCTGGCTGTCTTACATAAGACACTATGCTAGTTATGAGTCAGGGCCCTTGGGCTGGCCTAGGCCCAGCCTAGTCTGGGAGTGAGGCTAAACGGCAGCACTGAATGCGGGGTATCTTGGGATGGGGGTAAGCCAGGAAGGAGACTTTGGAGTTGCTTCCTTTCCTCTCACTTCTCATTCTCTTCTTCCTTAGGGATAGCTCCAGCCAATCACCAGCCTAGATAGCACGGAGCGGGAATCCGGGCCACACCTCTAAGCCGTGAGCAGCTGCTCTCCATCTCCCCTGAAGAGATTAGAGGAAGTGGGTTGAATAATCAAGGATATTCTGTGAGTAAAGTCTTCCTTCAAGGAAGGATAGGAAGGTCCCTATGGTGCTCTGTCCATAGGCAGGGGCCTGATTTCAGGCTGGACCTATTTGAAGAAAGTGGCTCTCAAGCGAGGAAGGCCAATGGTGAGCCTGGGTCATTACTAATCAAGCTTGCTTCCAGCTCTTGTTTTCCCTTGGGCTAGTGTCTGCACAATTCGAAGCTTTCCATTCAGTCTCCTGTGCTGGCTGGGATCTTAACGACTCTTATAGTTTCCAGAAGGGCCACAGCTACTTTGAGGCAGGAATTTTCAGCTAGAAGGTACAAATGAACTTGCCTTGCCTGCTGATAAAATTCCCTCCTGCCTGGAATAGCATCGAGAAAAGCTTGCTTTCTACTCTCACGAATCCCATCTTAGCCCCACTCCAACTCTAGTTAAGCTGGATTTCAGCATTTTAGACAGTGGCCTCCAAAAGACATTTTCCCTGACCTGACTCTTTATCACACCTAGGTTGCCCTGAAACTGGAATCTAGCCTTCTGGCCTTCATGGGGCTCCTACTAACCCATGGGGTTCTACGGAGGGCCTTCTCTGCCAAAGCTGTGGTGCTACAGCAATGGCCTAAGCCTTGTCCCATTGTTGCAAGCTTTGGGACAGCACAGTTATGTTTTGAGCCATTATTGCTCTCTTTATTTAAAAGGAAATGTCATCTTTCTGACCCCTGTGGTCATGGACTGCTCTCCCTTGAGTGCACTGAGCACACAAAATACCCCATCAAGTGAACCTAAGCTTTAGTCCTAACTTAGCACATTGGTTTCTCCAGGGCTCAAGAGGCTATTGCACAACACCAACCAATTTGTTATGTAAACCCAACCAGCTATGGCAGATTATAGCTTTACAGTTATCTTGAGGGATGCCTTACATAAGAAGAGGAGAAAGTTTAGGTAGGAGCAGAATCACGATAAGCAAATAGCGCAATAGCCACCACCAGGTGCAAACATGGCCAACCTCATTCCTCCCAACCAACCCACAAGGTGGGGGCAAGAACTCTGCAGGGTTCCATCATCCAGGAGGCCTATACATCCATCTCCATTTTACCCAGACTCCTTGGCATTCAGGACCTAATCTGGAAAGGAGCCAACACTCTACCTGGAATGGAGAGCTTGTTAGTTTATCTGCAAGTGTAAATATAAGCAGGAGTGTTAACCTGTTCTTTAGGCAGGGAAGAAAACTAAGGTCACCCTGGAAAGCATTATTTACCTAGGTGTGGACTAACATGGGTCCACTCCTGGCAGAAACTGAGGAGTAGATGAAATTCATGCTCTGTGCTTCCCACCTTTCTTTAAGAGCATGAACCTTCCAAACAGACCTCTTGAACTCTCATGCTGTTCAGTCCCCATGCTGTAACAGCCTGCTCAAGCTAGCGCTTCCATGGACTCCTGCCCCATCTCTCTACCTCTCTCCTCCAAACTTGCCTTTGCCACATTCCAGTCCCATGGGACCCTATTCCCAGTGAGCTGTCACCATGACCAGAGGTCTGATAAATAATACAAAGTAGTTAATGGCAAGTAATGGTGTCATATGTTACTCTCCCTCTTTTAAAAGATACACCAGATCTTGGCCATTCATGAGAGATACACACTAAAACATTTCCCAGTCTCTAACTCACGGATGCAATCTCCAAAGCATGTCATTTTCTCCATAAAATGTCTATTTCCAGGCAGCACTATCAGTTTACTAAACTTCCTAGCTTTCGTTTTCATTGTAATTACTAGTGCCAGCAGCTGGCTTAGAGAGGGAACATTCTCCTCAAAGAATGCCCTGAGACATTTGCTCATTTTATGACAGGTTCCTACATATGTGCGAACTACGAGCAGTAGACCACAAAATTGTGTTGAAAGTAGGTGCCGGCCAATGCCACTCCTAGGTATATACACCAAAGAACTGAAAGCAGGGACTCGAACAGATACTTGTACACCAGTGTTCATAGCAGCATTCTTCATAGTAGTCAAAAAAGGGAAACAATCTAAGTATCCACTGACAGATGAATAGATAAGCGAAAGTGGTATATCCATACAATAGCATTTTATTCAGCCATAAAAAGAATGAAGTACTGATACATGCTACAACATGGATGAACTCTGAAAACATGCTGAGTGATAGAAGCCAAACACAAAATATTGTATGGTTCCATTTATATGAAATATCTAAATAGGCAAATCCATAGAGACAGAAAATAGAATAGAGGTTACCGGGGGTAGTGGGAGGTGGAAATGGGGAAATGGAGAGTTATTGTTTAATGGGTACAGAGTTTTTGTTTGGGATGATGACAAAATTTTGGGAATGGTGATGGGTTGCACAACATTGTGAATGTAGCTAATGCCACTGAATCATACACTTAAAAATGGTTAAAATGGCAAATTGTATGTTATATATATTTTACCACTGTTATATATGTATTATGTACAATAGATACATATAATACATCTCTCTCTTTCACACACACACACACACACACACACACACACTAGTAGATGTGGGATAGGGCACCAAGTTCACTCGGTGGTGAAAGGACTGGTCTCCACATACTAGCCTCCTAGCATATGTGATTCACATCTGTGCCTTAGCAAAAAGACAGTTTCTTACAAGTCAGAGTTCTCATGAAGTATCCAAACCATGAATGTTAAGTTTGCAAATGCATTTGTGTTTTTAATGGAGAATTTCCCTTAATCCAAGAATGCCTATTCTTTGTTAGACCACTAGACACTCAGGAAATAGTTATTTTAAATTACTTTGGGCTATGAAAGGACTTTTGAAGCTTGATACCAAAAGCAAAAATCACAAAGGCAAAGAATGACAGGCTTAACCACATAGAAACCCAAAACCGCTCTACAGCAAGTAACTCCATCCTCAAAATCAAATGGTAAATTAGTTGACAATGGGTTGCAATCTCTAATACAGGGTTTCTCACAGTGTGGTCTGCATACCAGCGGTGCTCTGAGAGAGGAGTTTTAGATCCTACATGGACAGAGAACTGATCTTAAATGCTATGAACTTAGGCACTGCAGCAGGCAGCCACTCAAATCACACCGTGTGAGTGGTCACCTCCTCAGAAGCCAGGCCCAGGAATATACATTATGAAATTACTTGTTCTCAGACTCACTGAGAGATGCACAAATAGTTTTTTTGCACAAATTTTTCTTGAAAACCTGATCTCCAAATGTATATCCTTCCCCTTTGTTACCATATTAATAGAGGATATTAAATGAATTAGCACACATAAAGCAATTAGAAATGTTTGCTATTTTATTACTTTCTGAGCATCTATGCATGGGAACCAGTTTGGACCAGGTCAGAGGCTTAAAGGTAGAATTCCAGGCTTTTTAGAGCCGGAAGGTAACTTGGATCCAGAGTATTTCAGACCACACTAGCCAGGTATGCTCTGGGGCCAAAGGTATAGTAGAGCTGATTAAAAAGTTTTGGGTAAAATCTTAGAATAAATTTAAGGTTATAGCAACAACAATCACAACAAATATTGCCAAAGCTCCAGTTCCAGCTTGTTATACCTTACGGTTCAGAGAATTAAGGAAGGCTCTTCAAATGTCAACTAAGGAAAAAAGGAAGCTTTTTTTTTTTTTTTTGAGAGCAAGTCTTGCTCTGTCGCCCAGGCTGGAGTGCAGTGGTGCAATCTCAGCTCATTGCAGCCTCTGCTCCCTGGGTTCCCATGATTCTCCTGCCTCAGCCTCCTGGGTAGCTGGGATAACAGGAGTACGCCACCAAGCGCCATTCATTTTTATATGTTTAGTAGAGATGGGGTTTTGCCATGTTGGCCAGGCTGGTCTTGAACTCCTGAGCTCAGGTTATATGCCCGCCTCAGCCTCCCAAAGTGCTCGAATTACAGGCATGAGCCACTGCACCCGGCCAGGAAGCTTTTTCATATGCTATGTTTAAATTGGAAACTTCTGCCGTTCGCCCAGAATATTCTATCTCCCGCCTAAGTTTTCCAGAATTAGAAGCATATACAAATAACAAGGTGGAGTCCCCTAATAATATGGTGCCGAAGCATCTCAGTTTCCCTAGGACTGTTCCAGTTTGAGCACAGGCAGTCTTGTATCCCAGGACTAGGATGGTTGGTTTTCCTACCTAATAGGAAGGAAGGTCAAATGGACATTTTTGATAATTTGGAAAGGTTCTGAGCTCACATTTACCTCTGCTTCATAGATAATTCCTAAGTGTTCGAAGAATTTCTTTAGCATTAGTTTTGTTACTTAGTGTTCTTAACAATTCTTTCTTCATAGACAATTCAGGCTCTACTCTTCATTGTGAGGTATTGGGCAAGTTACTTAATTTTTTCCAAGCCTCAATTTCCTTCTTTATAAAATGAAAATAGGATTTTCATTTTATTACTGGCTCACGCCTGTAACCCCAGCACTTTGAGAGGCCGAGGTGGGTGGATCATTTGAGGTCAGGAGTTCAAGACTAGCCTGACCAATATGGTGAAACCCGTCTCTGCTAAAAATACAAAAATTAGCTGGGTATGATGGTGTGAGCCTGTAGTCCCAGGTACTGGAGAGGCTGAGACAGGAGAATTGCTTGAACTCAGGAGGTGAAGGTTGCAGTGAGCCGAGATCGTGCCACTGCACTCCAGCCTGGGTGATAGAGCGAGACTCGTCTCTAAATAAATAAATAAAAATAGTATCCATTCCGTAGAATTGGTGTAAATATTAAATGAGATTACACAGATATAACGCTTAGTATACATCGTGAATGTTCAGTTAGTGTCAGTTGTTAATCTATCATAGTTATCACTTACATAACACCAGATTGGAGGGATGATGTTTAAAATACACCTCACCCCCAACCCAGTAGTGTACAGGCACCATTTACATACCAACAGGCTGCATGCCCATTCTCACTGATTCGTATGTATATACACAGCACTGTCTATCAGGACCTCCACCACTCTATGAGACTTACCGCATGTGGTTAAAATGGAAGGAAAACAACTTTTAAACCTTAAGAAGGAAAACTAGCACAGAATGGAACTGTAAAATCTTTACAAGGGACCAAAGTAGTCATCTTACCAAGAAGCCTTTATTGAATATTGGCTGTATGACTGAAAGCCAAGGGAAAACCAAGCAAGTAAAACACAGCCCTACCCTCAAATTGCTTACACTCTTGTGTTCCAAGGAAACCAAGACCCAAGCGGTGAGCCAGGGACAGGTCAAAGCAGACAAGGCAGATATAAATCTAGAATGTGCCCTACCCTTCTTCCCAAGAATATAGGAGCCCTCTCAGCAGGGGAATAGACTGCAGGAGGAGGGGTGGGGAGAGTAGTTTCTTCAGCAGAAGAGGCCTTGAAAGTTGACAGAGGAAAAAAAACACCCAACAGGAACCTGAAATGTCAAATCATTAAATGGAATAAGAGTAAAAACAATGGCTGAAGTACGATGATAGAGATCCAGGGAAATTAATGAAGAAGGCAAATGTTCACTTAGGAGAAGGCTGTCCACCACAGATATTGGAGAAGCCCCATGACCAGCAATAATGGTCTTCTCATTTGCTAATGAGCATGTTATACTGGGCACAACCTAAACTGAATTCAGAATCTCTAGTCTCTAAGGTCCCAGTTGTCAAGGAAAACAGGAGGGGATCAGTGGCTCACACCTGTGATCCTGGCACTTTGGGAGGCTGAAGTGGGTGGATCGCTTGAGCCCAGGAGTTCAAGACCAGCCTGGGCAATACGGCAAGGCCCTGTCTGTATAAAAAATACAAAAATTAGCTGATTGGTGGTATGTGCCTGTAATCCCAGCTACTCGGGAGGCTGAAGTGGGATTGATTGATTGAGCCCTGGAGTTTGAGGCTGCAGTGAGCTGTGATCACACAACTGCACTCCATCCTGGGTAACAGAGTGAGACCCTGTGTAAGGAGGAAAAAAAAAAAAAGCAAGAGAAAGCTTTGTCCTCTTAGAACTACAAGACCCTGTCACTCCCCAGCCTCAGCGAAGCCTCAGAGCTTGCTGGTTAGCTACTCAGTGGTTCTGAACGCTGAGTGAGTAGCTCCGATCGAAGAAGGCAGGGTGCTCACATACACCTTTCCTACAATTTGCTTTCCTCCCTCAACCAACGCCACCCCCCTACATTTCCACCCTGTTGCATTTCCAGGCTTTGCCAAGAACTAAGAGTCAATAAACTCATGTTAGTGGAGGAGATGACAAAGGAGGTATTCCCTTTTCACAAACCCAAACAACCGGGATGCTCCCGAGGTGTGGCACAAGTAAACACTTTGATCTCAGGCTTTTAGCCTCACACTTCTCCACCCAGGTTTGACCCTCTTAGGCCCAGAACCAGAGGAAGCGCCCCTTCTCACACTTCTCTAAATCCTGGAGTGGCAGTTTCTCTCCCAGTTGAACAAATGCAAATGTGGGGATCGCTCTTTCCAGGTTTCTCTCCTACCCCTCCCCCACTGCCACTCTCCCATAGAGGCAGGCGGGATCCTTAGGAGCCTGCCTGTTAGGGCTTTCGCTCGGCAGGGTTTCAGCGTCTGTGGGCTGAATATACTTGTATTAATCTTTCACCAGAAATGAAGATTCCCTTGAAACCTTTCTGTCCACAGCTGGGTTTATTTTACTATTTTTAAAAATTCAGCCTGGTTTATTTTAGACAATAAGATAATTTGATGCCTAAAGTAAAATAATAGATGAGAAAGAGCTTCAATGGTGTTGAAAATGCCCGAGGAATACAACTTGTTATAATAACACTAACGAAGTTAGCAGCCCTGCTTGTCTTGCCCAGAACCAATGGGGCTGGGCTGAGGGGGAGGCAATGGTGGCTTTGTCTTGGGGCAAGGGAGAAAAATCTGCTCTTAACATTAAGTAAGGATAGCGCCTGCTTTTCTCGATTGCTTTGAAAATTTCCTATTTGAGCCTTCTTGCACTGTAAATATTTTGTAGGTGCTCAGAATTTCTTATCACTTTGTCTGGGCACACCACCTGCCTACAACCTAGAATCTCAGAGCTAAAAGGAATCTTAGAGAGGTCAGGTGACTTGCTCAGGCTCATACAAACGGGTGAAGCCATAACTTACAGCCCAGGTCTCCCACAGTGGTGATGTCTTTCTCTTACATAACCTGTGTTGTTGAGGAAGAATAAATCCTCCCTTACACACACACACGCACACACACACACACACACACGCTGGTGCCCTGTCCTGATGGTGCTAAGGACACCAAACCCATAGCTGGGTTTCCTGATGTTGTCTGCCCTGCCTCTAAATTGCCCCAGTTGTTCCCCCAGACTGGTTCTTACCAGAGCGTCTCAAACTGAAGGACAGCAGCTGCCTTGGGTCTTCCCATTGTGTTTTTCTCCTCCCTTGTCCTTTCCTTGCCTCCTCAGCAGGATTTCTAGAAAGCTTGATCACTACTCTGACACATGCCTGCAATGACATGGACTCATCCACCCTCCTGCCACACATAGTTCTTGAGGCACTCAGGATGTCCTGGGGTACTCTCTGGGGTTGGGCTTAGCTTACATTTGAAATTGAAAGCTGTGATCCAGGGAGGAGGTGAATGCCTCCCATCCAGAGGCTCAAGAAATTCTCACAAGTCTCTGATTTTTAAAAATTTCCCCCTCCCCCTCTCCCACCACCTACAGTTTAATTTGTCTTGACATTTTGCTTGCCCTCACTGTCAGTCAGGGCCACTCAGTAATTTAAAAGCTCTTGCAGTTTCAGCCTGAGTCTGCTCATTTAGATATGGGCTTTTGAAAAGGGTAGAACTTGCAACTCAGTAAGACCCCATGGCAGAATCTCCAAAGGGAATTACGGAAATGTATGCACTTGAGAAGGGGGTACTTTCAGCTACCTCTAAACCATCTGAGGCCTGCCCACCTTCTGGGCCCCAGCGGTCCCCATCAGAAAGCCTTTGCAGGCACCTTTTAAAATAGGGCTCGCACCTGCTAGGCCTCCCCTTTGCTCCGCAGTATTCCAGGCAACCTCAAGGTTCAGTCACTGCAGCCTGTGAGTCAGACCACCCCGATGCCCCTTATGAACTTCCTAGTTGCCCCTTTTGTCAGAGGTGAGGGTGCAGCAGAGGCTGGTGTGAGCAAGGACCGAGTTCCCACCGTGTGCCGAACCACCCACCTGTGGAAGAAGAGCAGGATGGAGAGCATGGTCTGGTCGATGTTGCGGTTGCAGATGCCCTCGTTGATCAGGTAGCAGGGGTCTCGCAGCACCGGCTCTAGGGAATCCTGCCTCATTATGCTGTTAAGCTTGTCGGTATTGAGGTTCTCAAAGACCAGCTTTTCCTGCAGCTGCCGAAAGTTGGTCACTGTCGAGCTGCCCGGGTTGTTGTTCTCCCCGCTGCTGCCTCGCTGGAGCCCGCTCCGGTGGGCCAGGTCCAGGCAGCAGTTGCAGCAGTCGAGACCGACAGGTGAGCGGCAGTCGATCTTGGACTGGGCCATCTTCTCAGGCTCCGAGGTCGCCTGGCCCGAGGGGTCAGGGGCGGCTGGCAGGTGCGCGCCCGCTGGGCCGGCCTGAGGGGACTCCAGGGTGCCTGGAAAAGACAAGCTGTGAAGAAAAGAGTTGGAAATTAGCGCCTAAAGCCAGTCACCCTCGGCTCGGCCCCCTTCTGGCTGTACTGCTCCTTGCTCCGGGTGCGAATAGAAACAGCTGGACAAACAGCTCTGAGCGGATCCTTCGGGCTCACTTCCTTCTCTTCCTCCTCCTCCTCCCCCTCCTCTTGAGGCCGGGGCCGCCCCCCTGGGGTGCCACACGCGGCCCCAGCGCAGTCCCAAGTTTCCCAAGTATGAGCAGGGATTGGGGCGGACCTGTGGCGGCAGGAAGGGCGGGCAGGAGGGCAGAGGGAGAGCCGGGGCGCGCCCTTGCTCCCTCCCTTCTTTGCTCCCTCCCTCCCCGGCTTGCAGGCTCTCCGGCTCTCGGGCTCCCCTGGGCTGTGACGGCTGAGCGGTGGCAGGAGCTGAGAGCGAGTGAGCGAGTGAGCGAGCTGCACGCTCGGGAGTCAGCACGGGAATATGACAGCATGTAAATTATCACAGAGGGGCCGGCGGAGGACGCTCCTCCGCCGCTTCCCCGGCGGGCAGGCGCTGGCCCTGAGCGGGCTGGATCCTGCCCCTCCACCCCCCCCCTGCCCCGCCCGCACCCTCGTGCCCTGGCATCCAGGCTGCCACTCGCACCCTCGCCCGCGCTCAAGGGAGCGGGCCCGGCTCTCACTCTCTCGGCGCGCCGGACGTTTCGGTTCAGGCTCAGCGCTGATGGCGCAGCCTCGGCCAGAAATACGCACGCAGCCCCGAGCCCCTCTAGTGGCCCGATCTCGCTGGGCTCCAGCTCTGCGGGAGGGCAAACGTCTCTAGTCTCACCTCGAATGGGCCCCCTACAGGAGAGACGACGCCCTAGAGAGCCCCAAGTGGCCTTAAACCGCCGCCCGCCATAAGCCTGTTTTTTTTTGTTTTGTTTTTGTTTTGAGGGGGGACGTGCAAGGAGAAGGGTTGCCTCTACAGAGAGTCAGAGAGTGCCAGGCACACATGAGGAGTACCCAATAAATGCCTTAAGCAAAATTCACATAAGCACGCTCAAACTCTCTTCAGTTTCTGTCTCTTTCTGCTCACTTAACGGTATCCTCACCTCCTTTCCCGGCTCGCTGTGTCCTCTCTTCCCTGAATCCCTCAGAGGCAGTCTCTGTCCCAGCTTCCCTCTGCTCCTTCGCAGTCTCTCCTCAATCCTCCCCTTCCTTCTCTCTGCTCTTCTGCTTCCACTCATTTCACTATTTCCCTCATTTATTTCTCTTTTCTTTTTTCTGTACCGATTTCCTTTACTTTCTCCCCCACTTCCTTTTTTTACCTTTCTTTCCTTGTTTCTTTTTTCCTTTTCTGTATTTTCTCATTTCCCTTTTCTCCTCTTTCCTCTTTCTCTCATTTTCTCCCCCCCCGTCATTTCCCTTATTTTCACCTCATTTCTCTTGCTTCAGCAGCCCCTCTTTTTCCTCACTTCATTTACCTTCTCCTGTTTCTCCAAATTTGTTTTCCTCCTTCTTTTCTGAACATCACCTGCCGCCTTCATTGATCTCCGTCTGTCCTCCTTTAAATAGATGGAGCGAGCGCATGTTCACAGGCCTGAGGGGCAGCCCCCAGCTCTGTAAGATGGAGGGATGTTGTGGGTGGGCAAGTGGTGGGTTTCCAGGGTGTTTCAGAACTCAGAGACTTGGAATACTTTAAATGTGTAGGATTCAATAATTATTAGTGTCTGAAAAAAAGTTAAACTTTTCATGATGTCCAGTTTTCACGTAAAACTCACATTTACATTTCAGTCAGTACTCCCCACCCCTCTTTCAGCTCCTTCATTCACAAGTCCGACCTTTGAAATAGAGCAGTATATACTGCCATCTAGTGCCCAAGACATCGAATATTCTCTGCCTGCGTCACAGAGTTAGCTCTTTGAGAGGCACCACCAGAGGTGCTTCCTGGTGGAATCCACAGTGCATTGGTTCTGAGAGTAGCAGGGAAGTGTAGGAGGCGGAATTCCTACACTAAGAGAGTTCCGTGGCCAAGCTAATAGGCAGGAACACCAATTACGGCCTTTTTTTCTTTTTTCTTTTTTTTCTTTTTTAAAATGTTGTTAGCATAATTGAGTTAATTTCCAGGATTATCAATAGTTGTTTCCATAACAGAAATGAATAGAGACTCCCAGATCAGAACAGTGAACAAAAACAGAGGGAATCTTTTTCTGCCTCTTCTTTTTTTATTGCATTTTAGGTTTTGGGGTACATGTGAAGAACATGCAAGATAGTTGCATAGATACACACGTGGCAGTGTGATTTGCTGCCTTCCTCCCCTTCACCTATATCTGGCATTTCTTCCCATGCTATCGCTCCCCAACTCCCCACCCCCCGCTGTCCCCACATTCCCCCCAACAGACCCCAGTGTGTAGTGCTCCCCTCCCTGTGACCATGTGTTCTCATTCTTCAACACCCTCCTATGAGTGAGAACATGTGGTATTTCATTTTCTGTTCTTGTGTCAGATTGCTGAGAATGATGGTCTCCAGGTTCATCCATGTCCCTACAAAAAACACGAACTCATCATTTTTGATGGCTGCATAATATTCCATGGTGTATATATGCCACGTTTTCCCTGTCCAGTCTATCATCGATGGGCATTTGGGTTGATTCCAGGTCTTTGCTATTGTAAACAGTGCTGCAATGAACATTCGTGTGCATGTGTCCTTATAGTAGAATGATTTATACTCCTTTGGATATATACCCAGTAATGGGATTGCTGGGTCAAATGGAATTTCTATTTCTAGGTCCATGAGGAATCACCACACTGTCTTCCACAGTGGTTGAACTAATTTACACTCCCACCAACAGTATAAAAATGTTCCTATTTCTCCACATCCTCTCCAGCATCTGTTGTCTCGAGATTTTTTAATGATCGCCATTCTAACTGGCGTGAGATGGTATCTCAATGTAGTTTTGATTTGCATTTCTCTAATGACCAGTGATGATGAGCATTTTTTCATGTTTGTTGGCTTCATGTATGTCTTCTTTTGTAAAGTGTCTGTTCATATCCTTTGCCCACTTTTGAATGGGCTTGTTTGTTTTCTTCTTGTAAATCTGTTTTAGTTCTTTTTAAATTCTGGATATCAGCCCTGGGTAGTCAGATGGGTAAACTGCAAAAAATTTTTCCCATTCTGTTGCTTGGCGATTCACTCTAATAACTGTTTCCTTTGCCATGCAGATGCTGTGGAGTTTGATTAGGTCCCATTTGTCTATTTTGGTTTTTGTGGTCAATGCTTTTGGTGCTTTGGTCATGAAATCCTTGCCTATTCCTATGTCCTGAATGGTTTTGCCTAGATTTTCTTCTAGGGGTTTTATGGTGTTAGGTCTTATGTTTAAGTCTTTAATCCATCTGGAGTTAATTTTAGTGTAAGGTGTCAGGAAGGGGTCCAGTTTCTGCTTTCTGCACATAGCTAGCCAGTTTTCCCAACACCATTTATTAAACAGGTAATCCTTTCCCCATTGCTTGTTCCTGTCAGGTTTGTCAAAGATTGGATGGTTGTAGATATGTTGTGTTGCCTCTGAGTCCTCTGTTCTGTTCCATTGGTCTATATCTCTGTTTTGGTACCAGTACCATGCTGTTTTGATTGCTGTAGCCTTGTAGTATAGTTTGAAGTCTGGTCGTGTGATGCTTCCTGCTGTGCTCTTTTTGCTTAGAATTGACTTGCCTATGTGGGCTCTCTTTTGGTTCCATATGAAGTTAAAGGTGGTTTTTTCCAGTTCTGTGAAGGTCTTTGGTAGCTTGATGTGGATAGCGTTGAATCTGTAAATTACTTTGGGCAGTATGGCCGTTTTCACGATATTGGTTCTTCCTAACCATGAACACGGAATGTTTCTCCATCTGTTTGTGTCCTCTCTTATTTTGTTGAGCAGTGGTTTGTAGTTCTCCTTGAAGAGGTCCTTTACGTTCCTTGTTAGTTGTATTCCTAGGTATTTTATTCTCTTTGTGGCAATGGTGAATGGCAGTTCATTCTTGATTTGGCTGTCTTTAAGTCTGTTGTTGGTGTATAGGAATGCTTGTGATTTTTGCACATTGATTTTGTATCCTGAGACTTTGCTGAAGTTGCTTATCAGTTTCAGGAGATTTTGGGCTGAGATAATGTGGTCTTCTAGATATACAGTCATGTCGTCTGCAAATAGAGACAACTTGGCTTTCTCCTTTCCTATTTGAATACCCTTTATATCTTTTTCTTGCCTGATTGCTCTGGCTAGAACTTCTAGTACTATATTGATTAGGAGTGGTGAGAGAGGGTATCCTTGTCTAGTGCCAGATTTCAAAGGGAATGCTTCCAGTTTTTGCCCATTCGGTATTATATTGGCTGTTGGTTTGTCGTAAATAGCTTTTATTATTTTGAGATACGTTCCGTCGATACCTGGTTTATTGAGGGGTTTTAACATAAAGGTCTGTTGAATTTTGCCAAAGGCCTTCTCTGCACAGTTGAGATAATCATGTGGTTTTTGTCCTTGGTTCTGTTTATGTGGTGAATTACGTTTATAGACTTGTGTGTGTTGAACCAGCCTTGCATCCCCAGGATAAATCCTACTTGATCATGGTGGATGAACTTCTTGATGTGCTGTTGCAATTGGTTTGCCAGTATTTTATTGAATAGTTTTGTGTCTATGTTTATCATGGATATTGGCCTGAAGTTTTCTTTTCTTGTTGAGTCTCTGCCGGGTTTTGGTATCAGGATGATGTTGGTCTCATGAAATGATTTGGGAAGGATTCCCTGTTTTTGGATTATTTGGAATAGTTTCAGAAGGACTGGTACCAGCTCCTCTTTGTGTGTCTGGTAGAATTCGGCTGTGAACCCATCTGGACCTGGGCTTTTTTTCAGTGGTAGGCTCTGAATTGCTGCCTCAACTTCCGATCTTGTTATTGGTGTATTCAGGGTTTTGACTTCTTCCTGGTTTAGGCTTGGGAGGAGACAAGTGTCCAGGAATTTATCAATTTTTTCCAGGTTTACTAGTTTATGTGCATAGAGTTGTTTGTAATAATCTCTGATGATGGTTTGAATTTCTGTAGAATCTGTGTTGATATCCCTTTTATCGTTTTTTATTGCATCTACTTGGTTATTCTCTCTTCTTTTTATTAATCTGGCTAGTGGTCTGTCTATTTTGCTGATCTTTTGGAAAAACCAGCTCCTGGATTTATTGATTTTTTGAAGGTTTTTTTTTTTTTTTTGTGTGTGTGTGTGTGTTATGTCTCCTTCAGTACTGCTCTGATCTTAGTTATTTCTTGTCTTCTGCTAGGTTTTGAGTTTTTTTGAACTTGCTCCTCTAGCTCTTTCAATTTTGACGATAGGGTGTCAATTTTGGATCTCTCCACTCTTCTCATATGGGCACTTATTGCTATATATTTTTCTCTAGAGACTGCTTTAAATGTGTCCCAGAGATTCTGGTATGTTGTGTCTTCATTCTCGTTGGTTTTGAAGAACTTCTTTATTTCTGCCTTCATTTCATTGTTTATCCAGTCAACATTCAAGAGCCAGTTGTTCAGTTTCCATGAAGCTGTGCGGTTCTGAGTTAGTTTCTGAATTCTGAGTTCTAACTTGATTGCACTGTGGTCTGAGAGACTGTTTGTTACGATTTCCATTGTTTTGCATTTGCTGAGGAGTGATTTACTTCCAATTAGGTGGTCAGTTTTAGAATAGGTGTCATTTGGTGCTAAGAAGAATGTATATTCTGTGGATTTGGGGTGGAGAGTTCTGTAAATGTCTATTAGGTTTGCTTGTTCCAGGTCTGAGTTCAAGTCCTGGATATCCTTGTTAATTTTCTGTCTGGTTGATCTGTCTAATATTGACAATGGGGTGTTAAAGTCTCCCACTATTATTGTGTGGGAGTCTAAGTCTCTTTGTTAGTCATTAAGAACTTGCCTTATGCATCTGGGTGCTCCTGTATTGGGTGCGTATATATTTAGGATCATTAGCTCTTCTTGTTGCATCGATCCTTTGATCATTATGTAATGACCTTCTTTGTCTCTTTTGATCTTTGTTGCTTTAAAGTATATTTTATCAGAGACAAGAATTGCAACTCCTGCTTTTTTTTGCTCTCCATTTGCTTGGTAAATCTTCCTCCATCCCTTTATTTTGAGCCTCTGTGTATCCTTCCATGTGAGATGAGTTTCCTGGATACAGCACACCGATGGGTTTTGGCTTTTTATCCAATTTGCCAGTCTGTGTCTTTTGATTGGTGCATTTAGCCCATTTACATTTAGGGTTAATATTGTTATGGGTGAATTTGATGCTGCCATTTTGATGCTATCTGGATGTTTTGCCCATCAGTTGATGCAGATTCTTCATTTTGTTGATGCTCTTTACCATTAGGTATGTTTTTGGAGTGGCTGTTACTGGTTGTTCCTTTCTATGTGCAGTGCCTCTTTCAGGAGCTCTTGTAAAGCAGGCCTGCTGATGACAAAATCTCTGAGTACTTGCTTGTTCACAAAGGATTTTATTTTTCCTTCACTTATGAAGCTCGGTTTGGCTGGATATGAAATTCTGGGTTGAAAGTTCTTTTCTTTAAGGATGTTGAATATTGGCCCCCACTCTCTTCTGGCTTGTAGGGTTTCTGCTGAGAGATCTGCTGTGAGTCTGATGGGCTTCCCTTTGTGGGTGACCCGACCTTTCTATCTGGCTGCCCTTAGCATTTTCTCCTTCATTTCAACCCTGGTGAATCTGATGATTATGTGTCTTGGGGTTGCTCTTCTTGCGGAATATCTTTGTGGATTTCTCTGTATTTCCTGGCCTTGAATATTGGCCTGCCTTGCTAGGTTGGGGAAGTTTTCCTGGATAATATCCTGAAATTTCCAGCTTGGATCCATTCTCTTTGTCACATTCAGGTACACCTATCAAACGTAGGTTAGGTCTTTTCACATAGTCCCATATTTCTTGGAGACTTTTTTCATTCCTTTTTAGGCTTTTTTCTCTAATCTTGCCTTCTCATTTTATTTCATTGAGTTGATCTTCGACCTCTGATATCCTTTCTTCTGCTTGGTCAATTCGGCTGTTGAAACTTGTGCATGCTTCGTGAAGTTCCTGCGTTGTTTTTCAGCTCCATCAGTTCACTTATATTCCTCTCCAAGTTGTCCTTAGCATTTCATCAAATATTTTTTCAAGGTTCTTAGTTTCTTTGCATTGGGTTAGAACGTGTTCTTTTAGCCCACAGAAGTTTCCCATTACCCACCTTCTGAAGTCTGATTCTGTCATTTCATCACACTCATTCTCCGTCCAGCCTTGTTCTCTTGCTGGTGAGGAGTTGTGATCCCTTATAGGAGGAGAGGTGTTCCGGTTTCGGGTGTTCTCCTCCTTTTTGCTCTGGTTTCTTCCTATCTTTGTGGATTTATCCACCTGTCATCTTTGTAGTTGCTGATTTTCAGATTGGGTCTCTGAGTGGATGTCCAGTTTGTTGATGATGAAGTTATTTCTGTTTCTTAGTTTTCCTTCTAACAGTCTGGCCCCTTTGCTGTAGGACTGCTGAGGTCCACTCCAGGCCCTGCTTGCCTGGGGATCACCTGAAGCAGCTGCAGAACAGTAAGGGTTGCTAGGAGTTTCTTCTTCTGCTATCTTTGTCCCAGAATTATGCCCACCAAATGTCAGTCTGATCAGTCTTTTGTGAGGTGACTCTTTGGATATATGGGGGTCAGAGGGCTGCTTGAGGAGACAGTCTGTCCTTTATAGGAGCTCAAGTGCTGAGCTGTGAGCTCCATTTTTCATTCAGAGCTGCTGGGCAGGTACGTTTAAATCTGCTGCAGCAGAACTCATAAACCCCCCTTTTTTTTCCCTCCAGGTGCTCTGTCCCAGAGAGTTAGGGCTTTATTTATGAGTTTCTGTTGTGCTGCTGCCTTTTTTTTTCAGGGCTCCCCTTCCCAGCAAGGAGGCAGCCTAGTCACTGTCTGCCTGCAGAGGCTTTGCTGAGCCACTGTGGGCTCTGCCCTGCTGCACGGCCTTTTTTTCTAGTAGAACTTCACTTGGCCAGAGTCCCTGCAGATTGGACTTCCCTAGATTTAAAACTTCCTCCAGGTATGACAAGCATCAGCCCTGTGATTAAGAGCAAAGGGCAGCCAACTATTATAACTCTTGTTCCCAAGGCCCTGTGGGTCTTATATGTGCCCTGCAATTTGGGGGAAATGGAGGTGGGGTGGTGCTCTCTATGCTGTAGCAGCCAGAAATCCAGAAACAAGCTGTACCCCTAGCTCTTGACAGTATCCCAAGGTCAGAGATGAAAGAGGTGTTGGGGGTCACTGATCATACCTGCAAAACTGAGAGTATGGTCCTTTTGTTCTAACAGACTGCTGAGGAGTCTCTATTTCTCCCCTCAAAAGCAAATCCTTTAGATGTATTAATTTGCCTTCTTCTTCTTTGCTTTAAAAAAATCTTCTTGGGTAAAAGACAGAGGAGGTAGTAGAATATGAAATTTCATCTGCATTGTGTAGACTTATAGTCTACTAAATTGTTTTTTAATTACAGTGTTTATGTTTTTTCCTCTCATTTATAATTATTTCATGCTAAACATTATAACAAAATACATTAGATCCATAAATGTTTATTTACATTGTGTTTTGAGAACTGTTGGGACTTTTGTTCCTATATTTGCCTGAGTCCTCTTATCTCTGTGCATAACCTTGTGATGAGGCCCTGGTGGAAGTATTTCCTTCTTGGCATATGGCACCATTAAACTCAAGATTCTGTCCCCTTGACATTTCCCTTGTTGTAGTCCTTGATCTCAAGCAGTATTGTTAATAATTAAGTACAGCTTTCCATGCTATATCCAGGCTGATCAAGAATAAATATAATTGAGATATAAAAAAAACTAGATAGTTCAGAGATAGAGTTCAGAGAGCTGCCATGTATTTGAATACAGGTCCAGCTTGTATCGACATATTGCATGCCTCCTTGGAAGAAGGCTGACTGGGCAGGGCCACCTTGTCTCTCTTCTGCAAAGCCTTGCTTTGCTGACATACATTGTGTTGAATGGAGAGACTCCAAGCAGCAAAACATTCTTGCATAAACTCAGAAGGCAGAGGGGAGTCCCCACTTCCAGACAGAGCTGGTAGCTTTCTGGGTGGAGCAGAAAGAGTGAATAAGGGGCATCTTTTTCTCAGATGAAGTCATTCGACAGTCACTTACTGTGCGCTTGTCCTGTGCCAGGTGTAGTGTAAGTGGGGATTCAGAGGTAAACAAGTTCCCCAAGATTTCATGGTCTAGCTGGAGAAACAGAGATGTAGATAGACAAAAACAGTACAAATAGTAAGTGGTGATGGAGACCTGGTGTGTGTGGATGGAGCATGTCTTGTGAGGGTGTGGAGGAGGGGTTAGCTCTGGCATGTCTTGTGTGGGTGTGGAGGAGGGGTAGGAGAGAAGGGCATCTAGGTAGAGAGACTAGTGAATAGAGGCTTGGGGCTGAGAACAGTGTATGCTGATAGTCCGGTGTGGATTACAAAGCAGTTCAGTGTTACTGGAGAATAAAATGTGAGACACGGAAGTTGGTATAGTTATAGAAGTGCTTGTTATTAATGTAATAAATAAAAAGATCTAGAAGCAACTCGGATAACCATGGCAACTTGAAAATAATGATAATTGTAAACGTATTTAAAGATAGCTGTAGTAACAATAATGTGACATAAAACTGTGATTTCTATTGGTGACAAAGTCACAGGTACTGCTAACACTATTGTGATCTGTTCTCTGCATTTGTAGTTGAAGGAAATCTAAATTTTAGAGATTGGTGAAAATAAAGAGGTAATATTTTCCCATCTAAGTTAATTTATCCCCAGAATTCTTATTTTATTTTTGATTTTTTGAAGGAGTTTTGCTTTTGTTGCCCAGGCTGGAGTGCAATGAAGCGATTTTGACTCATTGCAACCTCTGCCTCCCAGGTTCAAGTGATTCTCTTGCTCAGGATCCCAAGTAGCTGGAATTACAGGCATTGCCACCACACCCAGCTAATTTTGTATTTTCAGTAAGGATGGGGTTTTGCCATGTTGGCCAGGCCAGTTTTGAACCCCTGACCTCAGGTGATCCACCTGACTCAGCCCTCCAAAGTACTGGACATACAGGCATGAGCCACCATGCCCAGTCTATCCCCTGAATTTTTAAAGGTCCCTGTTCTAAGGCCAGGTGCAGTGGCATATGCCTGTAATCCCAGCACTTTGATAGGCCAGGGTGGGCGAATCTCTCGAGGCCAAGAGTTCAAGACCAGCCTGGGCCACCTGGCGAAACACTGTCTCTACAAACTACAAAAATTTGCTGGGCATGCTGGTGTGCGTCTGTAGTCCCAACTATGCAGGGAGGATCACCTGAGCCTGGGGAGGTCGAGGCTGCAGTAAGCAGTGATTTTTTGACTGCACTCCAGCCTGGGAGAAGAGTTCTAGACCAACCACCTTATAATATTAATAACAATATTAGATGAATGAGCCTTTGCTATATGCCAAGCACTGTGCTAAAAGCTTTATAGCCATTTTCTCTTATTGATTCATCATCACAAGCCTGCGTGGCAGCCTTGTTTGAATAGTTCTCAGAGACATGGAATTGTTTTCTAAGGTTACACAGCTGGCAAGGGGCAGAGATGGGACTTGACCCTGATTCAGTGTCACTTAAGTCCCATCCAAACTTCTTGGATTTGCACCAGGATGGCCACATTAGAATCCCCTGGGAAGTTTACTTTTTTTTTTTTTTTTTTTTTTTTGAGACAGAGCCTCACTGTCGCCCAGGCTGAAGTGCAGTGGCACAATCTAGGTTCACTGAAACCTCTGCCTCCTGGGTTCGAGCGATTCTTGTGCCTCAGCCTCCCGAGTAGCTGGGATTACAGGCAGGCGTCATCATGCCGGGCTTATTTTTGTATTTTTAGTAGAGACGGGGTTGCTCCATGTTGCGCAGGCTGCTCTTGAACTGAGTTTAAGCGATCCACCTGCCTTTGTCTCCCTAAGTGCTGGGATTACAGGAGCCACCAAACCCGGTCTTAATATTGTTATTACTATCATTATTATTGTCATTGAGACAGGGTCTTCCTCTGTTGCCCAGACCTGGAGTGCAGTGATGAAATCTCAGCTCACTGCACCTTCGACCTCTGGGGCTCTAGGGGTCTCCCCACCTCTGCCTTCTGAGTAGCTGGGACTACAAGCGTGCGCTACCAGGGCCAGCTAATTTTTGTAGAGACAGGGTCTCGCATTTGGCTCAGAGTGGTCTCAAACTCTTGGCTCAAGCAATCTGCCTGCCTTGAACTTCCCAAAGTGTTGGGATTACAGGCGTGAGCCACCAAGACAGGCTTTTTTTTTTTTTTTTTTTTTTTTAAAGACCGAGTGTAGCTCTGCCGCCCAGGATGGGGTGCAGTGGCGCGATTTCTGCTCATTGCAGCCTCGGGCCTCCCGGCCTCAAGGGGTCCTCCCACCTCAGCTTTCTGAGTAGTGGGAACTACAGGGGTGCAATCTCGCCTCATTGCTAGCTTCGCCTCCCAAATTCAAAGGGTCCTATCACTTCAGTGTCCAGTGTAGCTGAGATTACAAGTGAATACCACCACCCCTGGCTAATTGTTTTTTATTCTTATTTTTGTAGAGATGTTGTTCAATCAGGTTTTGAACTCCTGAGCTCAAGCAATCCACTGGCCTCGTCCTTCCAAGGTGTTGGGATTACAGATGTGAGCCACCACGCCCAGCTTGGGATCTGTCTATCTATCTATCTATATATTTTTTTTTTAGACAGAGTTTCGCTCTTGTTGCCCAGGCTGGAGGGCAATGGTGGGATCTCAGCTCACTGCAGCCTCTGCCTCCCAGGTTCAAGCGATTCTTCTGTCTCAGCCTCCAGAGTAGCTGGTATTACAAAAGAGTGCCACCACGCCTGGCTAATTATTGTATTTTTAGTAGAGACGGGATTTTGCCATGTTGGCCAGGATGGTCTCAAATTCCGGACCTGAGGTGATCTGCCCACCTCGGCCCTCCAAAGTGCTGAGATTATAGGTGTGAGCCACCGTGCCCGGCCCAGATCTATATTTTTAAAAGGTCCCCAGATGATTCTTAAAGGTAGCCAGGTTTGGGAGCTTTAATGCTCTCAACCACAAACTTTTTGTTTTTATTTTACTTTTTAATCGAAATTGTATATATTTAAGGTGTACATAATGGCTGTATATACACACACACACACACACACATATACATAGACTACAGTCAAACTAACATTCATCTCTTCACGTAGTCATCTTTCACATAGTTATCTTTGTCTGTGTGGGTGTGTGTGTGTACAGTGAGAACACTTAAGATCTATGCTATTAGCAAATTTCAAGTAAACAATAGGATATTGTTAACTCTAGCCCCAGTGCTGTACATTGTATATCTAGAAATTATTCATCTTATGTAACTGAAGCTTTGAACCCTTTGACCAACATCTCCCCATGGGTTCCCCACCCCTCCCCTGGTAGCCACTATCTACTCTCTGCTTTGATGAATTCAACTTTTTTAGATTCCACATATAAGTGAGATCACGTAGCATTTTTCTTTCTGTGTTTGGCTTATTTCACTTAGTAAAATAGCCTTCGGGATTATCCATGTTATCACAAATAGCAGGATTTCCTTCTAAGGTGAAATAATATTTTATTATATATATCTACACACACATACATATATATATATACATATATGCATATACATATACGCATGCACACACATACACATATATACATACACAGCACAATTTCTTTTCTTTTTTTTTTTTTTGAGACAGAGTCTTGCTTTGTCGCTGGGCTGGAGTACAGTGGTGCCATCTTGGCTCACTGCAATATCCACCTCCTGGGTTCAAGTGATTTCCCTGCCTCAGCCTCCTGAGTAGCTGGGACTACAGGAGCGCACAACCACACCTGGCTAATATTTTGTATTTTAGTAGAGACGGGATTTCACCATGTTGGCCAGGATGGTCTCGATCTCCTGACCTTGTAATCAGCCTGCCTCGGCTTCCCAAAGTGCTGGGATTATAGACATGAGGCACCTAGCCACATACCACAATTTCTATATTTAGAAATTGAATTTATTAGAAAAAGTTAGAAATTAATTTAGAAATGGATAAAAATGAATTATTAGATATCACAAATATCTGATAAACCAAGGGGAAATAAAATATGGAGATGGGCAACTGAGGGAAATTGAAAAGCTGCCTTTGGGGTCCAGGCACAGCCTGGCTTTTCACTTTCCCTCGGTTGCCCATCTGAACTTGAGGTCAGGAGTTTGAGACCCGCCTGGCCAACAGGGTGAAACCATGTCTCTATTAAAAATATAAAAATTAGCCAGGCATGGCTACTGAGGAGGCTGAGGCAGGAGAATCACTTGAACCTGGGAGATGGAGTTTGCAGTGAGCGGAGATTGCACCATTGCACCATTGCATTCCAGCCCTGGAGAGAGAGCGAGACTCCATCTCAAAAAATAAATAAGTAAAATAAAATAAAATAAAATAAAATAAAAGTTGTCCTTGGGGAACATCAAGTAGAAGACACGTTTAGAGATCTCAAGTAATGTAGACACCTCCATTTGCTGATAGGTAGCTGGACCAGATGATGTCAATATTCATCCCAAGGTTTTTGTATACAAAAATAAAATGGTACAAACATGCAAGTGTTAAGAGAATGTTAAGAACTGACTTAAATGGGATAGAGTTAATAAGGCAATGAGTAAGATCCTATACATGTAGGATATTTGAGTCTCTGTGATTGTGACTATATTTCTGTATGGAGCTTTGCTTATGTGTGGATATTGTATATGTTGTGGGGGAGGTGTTTGAGTATGTTTGTGTATGAGCAACAGGGATTTTTTTTTTTTGATGGAGTTCACTCTTGTTGCCCAGGCTAGAGTGCAATGGTGTGATCTCGGCTCACCGCAACCTCTACCTCCCAGGTTCAAGCAATTCTCCTTCAGAGTAGCTGGGATTACAGGCATGCGTCACCACACCCAGCTAATTTTTGTTATCTTTTGTAGAGACGGGGTTTCACCATGTTGGCCAGGATGGTCTTGATCTGACCTTGTGATCCACCCGCCTCAGCCTCCTAAAGTGCTGGGATTACCGGCATGAGCCACTGTGCCTGGCCCAAGTAAAGGGGATTTTTATAGAAGAGTGTGTGAATGTGCACTTGTATCAGGTTGCTTCATTTAGATTAAGGGCCGCTTTCTCTACTCTTTCCTCGTGGAGCTCAATAATTGGTTATCATTATAATTCTTTAAATAGAAAGAATAGTAACAGTATAAGGTCCCTGTCCTCAAGAATTTCTAGTTTTTTTGAAATCTTTTTTTTTTTTTCTCCTTCTCCTTCTCCTTCTTTTTTCAGGGAAAAGTAGATTACTAAGAAGTTACACCATCTCAGAGAGGTCAACCCCAGTACAGCTGGTAAGTTTAGATCTTTAAACACTGATTTATTTTTTATTAAAGTTGGGTTTTCATTCTTCTATTAAACTGAGATTTTCTCTATTCAGAATTCACACATTTTTCTGTCTCTTAAATTCAAATTGATCCCCGGTGGAAGGAGTCCAACTAAATTATTGACAGTGGTTTCCTTTAGGGGTGGGATTAGGTGTTGAAAGAAGGAAGTGAAGGAGAGAGACTTTCTAGTTTTATGGTTTGCCAAAAAATTAGTTTGTTTTACTTATATAAGTTAAATAGTTTCATTATAAAAGTAATGAAGGATTATTTTAGAAAATTGATGTTGTAGAATAATATGAAGAAGTCTCAAAACTCACAATTCTGCCACTTATGAGCAACTTTGATCTTAGCTCCCTCCTTTTTAAAATGTGAATGTTCATGGTACAATTTAAGAGAACAGTGAATATCACCACAGGTAACTGTTGTTGACATCCTAGTGCCTCTACATTCAGTCTATTTCGCTTTCTCTACAGATAGTGCAGAAGTTACCACTTTGGTGACAAAACATCCTTGCTGACGCTCCACCAGTAAGTCAGTCAGTACACCAAGGTCACCCTGATCCTCAGCCCCAATGCCTGTGGCTGGTCCAAGAGACCACATAACACCTGCCTTTTATTAAGTACAGAATGGGTACCTGGAACCATACACTCCCTTCCCTAGTCTCTATCCCCTGATAGAGACTGCAGGGGTGCAGATAGGGGATGTCAGAATCAGCTGCTTGAGAAAGCAGCCCACATACCTGGAGACTTGGGACAACTGGGTCCCTGTGGGCTCAGCCCATATCCCTACAGAGACTTTCTAGGGCAGGGAGCAGCAAATGTTTTCTTCCCTCTCTCCCTTCCCGACTTTCTTCCTTCCTTTCTTCCCTCAGTTCCTCCTTTCCTTTCTTCCTTTCTCTTTTTATTTATATTCCTTAGCTTTATTTTGGTATAATTGGCAAAGAAGAATTATATATATATATATATATATTTTTTTTTTTTTTTTTTGACAGAGTCTTGCTCTGTCACCCAGGCTAGAGTTCAGTGGCATGATCTCGGCTCACTGCAACGTCCGCCTCCTGGGTTTAGGTGATTCTCCTGCTTCAGCCTCCCAAGTAGCTGGGATTGCAGGCACCTGCCACCACGCCCAGCTAATTTTTGTATTTTTAGTAGAGACAGGGTTTCACTACCTTGGCTAGGCTGGTCTCAAACTCCAGACCTGAAGTGATCTGCCCTCCTCAGCCTCCCAAAGTGCTGGGATTACAGACGTGAGCCACCACGCCTGGCCAAGAATTGTATATATTTAAGGTGTACACCGTGATGTTTTGATATACAGTGTGAAATGATTACCACAATCAAGCTAATTAACACGTACATTAACCTCTGTCTTTGTAGAACTGTTCCATGGAGGTTATATATTATTGCATCCTAATATCTACAGTGTTTTCTTCTGGAACTCACAGTCTGATGTGCATGCGTGTGTATGTGTATGTATGTGTGTGTGTTTGTGTGTGTGTGTCCAGGGTGGGAGCACAGGCAAGTAAAGAAACAATCACAGTATATATAAGGATTGTGATGGAATGAAGCATAGGATGATGAAGGAAGGAACAAAGAATGGCATAGCAAACACAGACTGGAAGGGTAAAGGAAGGCTTCCTAGAGGAGGTGATGGCTTGAAGGATAATTGAGGACAAAGTGCTTATCCAAGTCCATTTTTGGTGCCTAGTACGCATTCAACTAATGAGATGGTGGATATATAACACTTAGTACCTACCACATAGTCAGCTCAATATGTGGTAGACATCATTACCTGACTTCTTTTCTTTTCTTCTTTCCTTTCCTTTCCTTTCCTTTCCTTTCCTTTCCTTTCCTTTCCTTTCCTTTCCTTTCCTTTCCTTTCCTTTCCTTTCCTTTCCTTTCCTTTCCTTTCCCTTTCCCTTTCCCTCTCTTTCTTTCTTTCTTCCTTTCTTTCTTCTTTCTTCTTTTTTTAAGATGGAGTCTTGCTCTGTCACCAGGCTGGAGTGCAGTGGCACGATCTTGGCCCACTTCAACCTCTGCTTCCCCGGTTCAAGCAATTCCCCTGCCTCAGCCTCTCGAGTAGCTGGGACTACAGGCATGTGCTACCGTGCCTGGCTAATTGTTTGTACTTTAGTAGAGACAAGGTTTCCTCCTATCGAGGCCAGGATGGTCTCGATCTCCTGACCTCATGATCCACCCACCTCGGCCTCCCAAAGTGCTGGGATTATAGGCGTGAGCCACTGCACCCAGCCCTTGCCTGACCTTTTCAAACAAACTTGAATGGCAAGTTATGTTTGCTATGAGGAATAAATGAGATAATGCATGGCAAGTAAAGTACTTAATATAGTGTCTGGCATATAATAATTGCACAGCAGATGCTGGCAGTTGATAGTGTTGTTGTTGCTTCTGCTATTATTATATTTAGGCTTGACTGGGCTAAGATAGATGGAATCTTCCATCTCTGATCTTTTGGGTCATTCAACTCTGCAATTTGTCATGTTACATTATTTCAGATATAATGTCTACAAGCATGTTTATGTTCAGAACTTTTCCTGATAGCAATCTCTGGCCCCAACCATGACAATCTCTGGCCCTAACCACCACTACCACCATCACCAGCCACATGGTGTTCTTAAGTTGTGATCTTACAAAGCATATAGGAAATAGAGCAACTGGCCAGGTACACTGGCTCACATCTGTAATTCCAACACTTTGGGAGGCTGAGGCAAGTGGATCACTTAAGCTCAGGAATTCAAGACCAGCCTAGACAACATGGCAAAATCCCATCTCTACAAAAAAAAAAAAAAAACCAAAAGCGAAAATTAGCCAGGTGTGGTGGCATGCACCTGTGGTTTCAGCTACTCAGGAGGCTGAGGTGGGAAGATCACTTGAGCCTGGGAGGTTGAGGCTACAGTGAGCTTTGATTGTGCCACTGCACTCCAGCCTGGGCCACAGAGCGAGACCTTGTCAAAAAAAAAAAAAAAAAGAAAGGAAGAAAGAAAAAGAAAGAAAGAAAGAAAGAAAAGAAAGAGAAAGAAAGAAAAGAAAGAAAGAAAGAAAGAGAATGGGAGGGAGGGAGGAAGGAAGGAGAGAAAGAAGAAAGGAAGAAAGAAAATACAGGAACTGGTGGTGGAAGAAATGTAACAGAGCTGTTGCTGCCTCTGAAAAATTTTCTATATAGTAAAGGGATGACACTAGGTTTCTGATCAGCTTCTGTGTTTCCAGTCTGAGGACAGTTGATAGAAGTGAATCAAAAGCTTTCCCCAACTTTGTTGGGCACTTTTGCTGTTCTGGATAGGAGGGTAGAGTTTGTGTAGGTTGTAAACATATTCCTCACTCCAACCCCATCTCCCCACAAAAGCTAGCAGAAATTCCTTCTCCATTAGCAATTAGCAGTTTCTTTTCCCCTAGTTTCCATAGCTAGTGCAAGTGTTCTTTTGTTTTGTTTTGTTTTGCAGAGCTTCATGGATATTTTAATGGGCATTTCTAGATAGTGGGTATCATACTGTGTTAGCTGGCTGCCATGTTAACCCAGAGTTCCCCAGATACAATTGATTTTCTTGCTAATGACTTCAGGGAGAATGCACAAAAGTCCTTAGCTTTTTCATGGTCCTTTTTTTACTATCTTTCCAGCCCTCTCCATCCTGGGGGCCCTGTTTTCACCAGTCATCTCATTTTACCCAATATAGGAGTCCTAATCCTTTTTGTAAGGAAGAACTATTTGTATATTCCTGACACCTTGATCTCCCTGGGAAGAGGGAAGTTAAGGGTAGAAGGAAATTGACTGAATCTGGGGGCTGGCTGTCAGGGTGTGGGAGTGAAGAGGATTGGGGAGATGCTGCTTACTGTCTTCCTCTCTGAGCTGAGAATCCTGGCAAACTGCATAGAGCAGGGCAGGGGAAGGATGATCATGTTGGAGAGTTAGCTTGCAAGGCCTTGATATTGTTTGTAGATCCCAAGCTACTGATCAGGGGCCCCTGACCTGATATAGTAAAAAAAATGGTTTGTGCTGTCATTATGGCTATTTTTTAATATCCTTCCAGAGGTATATCTCCCTTCCTGTATTAGCTTTCTAAATCTTGATACTGTGCATGCAGGTTGATCTATTTGCCCTGCTTTCCACTCCTTGTAGCATTCTCATTTGCCTTTCAGCAATCTCTGGAATTCTAGCTTTTGTGACCACTCCACATATTGACATAGAGTCAGCCTCCAACTTACAGACAGGCTGAGCTCTCAAAGTTGACTCTTAAGTCAGTTGTTTGGAAGGTGACATGCATTTTTTCCATAGGAGGAAAAAATGTTATAAATCGAATTACATTTCCAAACCAGCCCACAAAAGATGTTTTTTTTAGCTTTAATGTACTAAAAGTGTGGGCCATTTGCAATGAAAAAGTAGGAAATCTTGGTAATTCAGCAAAACCAAGAAGACAGTCCAATGGAATAAGTACTATTTTTGCTTGGCTGCTGGCACGGGAGTCAAGAAAGTTGAATTGGATGAGGTACACAGGACTTTCTAGAGGCTCTCCAGAAAGACTCATGGGGATTTTGAAAGTCTGTAGAATCATAACATAGTTTTAAGTTTACTTCAAAACTGATGGCTTTCAATAATAATGACTATCATATACTGAGCACCTACTGTGTGTCAGGCACTGTGCTAGGTAGTTTGCATACCTTCCCCTCATTTCCTTTCATTCTCACAATGACACTATAAATTAAATACTATTATGACCCTTATTTTACAGACTGAGGCTCAGAAAGGTCAATGAACTTGAGAAAAGTTATACAGACAGCACAATTAGAGGCCAAGTCAATTGTTTCCTACTGCTCAAACCTGTGCTTTACAAAATATATTTCTGACCACCCTTTTCTTTTCTTTATCTGGGTATGTCGGGAATACTACTTTTGGGACTATGAGCCATGATTAGAGTTATTTGCTGGCTCACAAGGAAACAAAGATTGGGAAACTAGGAGAGGTGGTACAAGGGAGAAAAGGAAGGAGGAACAGACAGATAATTTTGTTCGGCAAAAGTTCAACTAAGAAACCACATACGTCAGTGCTTCTCAAACTGCGCTGTGCATGCAAATCACCAAAACTTGTTAAAATGAAGATTATTATTTAGCAAGTCTGGGGAGGGGCCTGAGACCCTGCATTTCTAAAAAGCTCCCAGGTGTGCTGTTCCTGCTAGTCCATGGACAATACTTTGAATAGCAAGGCCATATAGTGCAAATGATAAACAACAACATTCAAGCATCTGTTAACACCTGCTTCATAATTTAATCCAGATCAGCTTCTACACTAAACAGTCACTCATTATCCTCTTTTCTCCTGTAGGCTGTCTCAGGCCATTGTCTCCACTTTGGTTCTGCCAGTCTGTTTCAGCTCATGTTTATTTGTACAAATTTAAGGGGTACAAGTGCAGTTTTGATCCATGGATATGTTGCAGAGTGGATGAAGTCTGGTCTTTTTAATGTAACCCTCACCCAAACGGTATAGATTGTACCCATTAAGTAATTTCTCCTCCCTCACCCCCACCCCATGACATGTTTATGTTTAACTACTCGTTTAAGCATAAACATATCATCATGGGCGGGGATGAGGGATGAGTTTCTCTTGGCATAAAATAGATATTTGGCCACGGGGTTCCAGGCCTCAACAACTGCTCTCAGCACTCTCTCTCATTAGGAACAGTCTTATAAAGGTAAGGCATGTGGTAACACTACTGTCCTAGTGTTTTCTAATCTCCTTTCTCAGAGCTACTGCCTTCATCTGGAGCAAGAAGCAGCCTGGCTTTTTAAAGAGTCCAGATCCTTGTTCCTTTCACATAGTTGAAACAATCCCAGCATTAGTTTAAGGGAACCATTGAGAAGATTCTTTGCAGAGTCCTGCCAACTCCAAAAGCTCAGTGAAATTCGTTTCCTGGAAGAAATTATTTACTTTATTTTGCCACCTCCTCTGTCCTCTTATGATTTTGACTCATCATTTTGAGCCATTCTTCACATTTTCCTTCTATTTTTAGACTCTCTGACTAATTTTCCCCAATAGCAAGAGTCAAGGAGAGCCTTCCACTCCAATCAAGCTGTACTTTTTAGGTAGGAAATATTCTTTCACAGTGTTTACAGATCAACTTGATGATCTGTGGTCCCTGGCAACTGGATTGCTTTTCTATCTTCTCTTTAACCTTTAGGGAGGTTAACCTTGGGGGTGACCCTTCTAACACCTTTAGCAGGTAGGTGTTCATGCAGCCTGCACATGAGTAGACTAGGGAAGTTCACATTTCACCACTGGATGAATTAAAAACTCTGCTAAATGGCCAGGCACGGTGGCTCACACTTGTAATCCCAGCACTTTGGGAGGCCAAGATGGGCAGATCACAAGGTCAGGAGATTGAGACCATCCTGGCCAACATGGTGAAACCCCATCTCTACTAAAAATAAAAAAAAGTTAGCTGGGCATGGTGGTGCATGCTTGTAGTCCCAGCTATTCGGGAGGCTGAGGCAGGAGAATTGCTTGAACACAGGAGGTAGAGATTGCAGTGAGCCAAGATCATGCCACTGCACTACAGCCTGGGCAACAGTGTGAGTCTTCATCTAAAAAAAAAAAAAAAAAAACCATAACAACACCACCAAAAAAACTCTGCTAAAAAGGAATTGTAATCTTCTCTTTGTAACTTCTATCCATTAATCTTACTTTTATCATATGGAGCAGCAATAGCACTTCCAATGTTTCATGGCATTTGTCATATCCTCCTTTAACCATCACTTTGCTAGACTAAACATGCCCAATTTCTAATCAGTCCTCAGTTACTTCTTGACCCTTCATTCATTCAATAAACACTAGATACACTATGGTTTGTAAATGTTCACTTTAAATTATGGCACCTAGAAGTGAAATGTACTGCTCACTGTGTGGTTTGACTAGCACGGAGTACATTGTGACTGCCACGTCCTGTGATCTTCTGATGCAATGGATATATTGGTACATGGATATATTGCAGATATATGAGAACCATCTTCTCAATAGTTCCCTTAAACTAATGATGGGATTCTTTCAGCTATGTGAAGGGAACAATGATCTGGACTTTTTAAAAAGCCAGGCTGCTTCCTGCTCCAGATGAAGGCAGTAGCTCTGAGAAAGGAGATCAGAAAACACTGAGAGAGTAGTGTTACTACACGCCTTACCTTTACAAGATTGTTCCTAATGTGATTTTATGATCATGCTAGCTTAAAAAAGAGTAACTCACTTCTTTACATTTATTGAGTACCTACTTTGAGTCAGGTACCTAACATCTACTAGAAAACTTTATTTTCAGCGGTAGAGTTTCTCTGTTCTTTCTTACCCCATGGTGCCCAGAGATGGTACAGCCACCATCTTCCAATCCTTCCTACTGTCATCTACTGTACTTCAGTGCTCTCACTTATTGAGGACTTCAGCACCTCACTGATAGTCTTCGTCTCCTCCCCAACTCTAGCCACCATCCTGAGTGATCTTAATGTCCTCATAGATTACCCATTTATAAGCTTCATTTTTTTCAATCATTTTACCTCCACTCTGCTTCACCAACCAATTTCAATGATCCACTTTATTCTCAGCAGATGATCTCACCTCTTATTCCATTATGAAAATCTAGGTCATCAGATGCTAACACTCACTTTCCTGCCCTCACCCCACCCTGCAACATAGTTGTGTCCCTATATGTCCTAGCCTCCTCTTTTTTTGGTCTTGCAGAAATAGACATAGCTTCTCCAGTTCAAGGCTAATTCCTCTATGTGTGCTTTGGAGCCCATTCTTTCCTACCTCTTTGAGTACTTTCTTCATCAGTTATCCCTCCTCTCATCTGTATCTTCAGCAACCCCTTCTCTACTTCCTGGCTGCTTCCCATCAAGCTTCAGACATGCTCAACTTTCACTCCTTAAAAAAGAAACAAACAAACTTTCCTTCGTCTTTATCCCCAACTGGCATTTGCCCTATTTCTCTTATTTTATTGTTATGGAATCCTTTCTAAAGTGTAGGCACCCTCCATTTCCTCACCACCTGTTAGAAACTGAGCCCCTACTGTGGCTTTTCGATTCCCAGAACACCACTTTTACTTCTCTTGTTAAGTAAACTGATGACATCCTAACTGCCAAATCTAATGAAAAAATGTTAAGTCTTTATCTTACTGGACCTCTCTCTGATGTATTCAACATAACTGATTGTTGTCACCCTACTTCTGTCCTCATGACTCTCTTGAAAGTGCCTACTCCTTGGCTTTGGTGATGTTGCACATCTCCTGACTGTCCTCATTCTTCTGTGATTACTCGCTCTTATGCTCTTTTGTGAACTCTTTGTCTGCCACCCCTTAAATGTCAGTCTTTTCCAGGTTTTTTATTCCACACCTTTCCCCTAGATCATCTTATCTATACCCATGGTATTATCTACCATACTATTGAGCCCCAAATCTGTGGCTGTAGTTCCAGATCTCTCTTGAGAGCTCCAAACCTGTATAGTAGTTTATATTAGATATGTATAACATGGCACATCCAGGGGAGAGGAGAGATGGAGCTATAGGAGCAACTCAGGATTGCAGCTCCCAGTGAAAGCACAGAGGATGAGTGGACACCGCATTTCCAGATGGATCTTTATTGTCCACAGACCAGGAGAATCCCAGGTGTAGGAGCCCCATGAGCTGCCAGTGCAGCTGTTTTGGCTGGCGCCGCAGCACAGCGGCACTCTGTACAAAATACACTGGTCTGGTTGCCCTGTTAAACCAGCAATTTGAGATTTGGGAAGGCAAATTAGCACCTTCATTTGATTAAATGGAACTTAAACAGTAAGCCAGGCCAGGAGATTCCCAGGCAGTGACGTTGTTTCAGCCGGCACAGTGGGTCGCTGCACAGGAAATCACACAGATCCCGACACACTTTCAGCAGGCGACTGAAACACCTGGGAGAGAGTCAACCATTCAACTTAAAAAAAAAAAGGGCTCTGAGGCAGGGAGCCAGGTGATCAGGCTCGGCAGGTCCCACCCCCACAAAAACAAACAATACAGCAATTGGAAACGCTCGGGGTCAAGAGTTTCACAGCAAGCACAGCTGAACCCAGGACGTTGCAGCTCGGTGGGGGAGGGTTGCCTGCCATTACCAAGGCACTCCACCCCTACGGAGGTACTCTGCCATTGCTGATGCAGCCTGCCGTTGCCAAGGCAACCCGCCATAACTGAGAGAGTCCCCTATTACAGAGGTGGGCCACCATCGCCACGGCAGTTGTAACCACACCCATATAAACAGGACTACAGGGAATTACACATGGCAGCAGGGCGGAGCCCACTGCAGCAGGGCAGAGCCCACAGCAACAGGGTGGAGCCCAGAGCAGCAGGGCGGAGCCCAGAGCAGCTCAGCATAGCCTCGGCAGGCAGACAGTGACTAGACTGCCTCCTTGCTGGGCAGGACAGTGCAACAGATACTCATAAATAAAGCCCTAACTCTCCGGGACAGAGCACCTGAGGAAAAAAAGGGGTTTTATGAATTCTGCTTCAGCAGACTTAAACGTACCTGCCTAGCAGCCCTGAATGAACAATGGAGCTCACAGCTCAGCACTTGAGCTCCTATAAAGGACAGACTGTCTCCTCAAGCAGCCCTCTGACCCCCATATATCCAAAGAGTCACCTCACAAAGGACTGATTAGACTGACATTTGGTGGGCATCTTTCTGGGACAAAGATAGCAGAAGAGGAAACTGGTAGCAACCCTCACTGTCCCACATCTGCTACAGGTGTTCCCAGGCAAGCAGGGCATGGAGTGGACCTCAGCAGTCCTACAGCAGAGGGGCTAGACTGTTAGAAGGAAAACCAAGAAACAGAAATACTTCATCATCAACAATCTGGACATCCACTCAGAGACCCAGTTGGAAAGTCAGCAACTACTCAGATGACAGGTGGACAAATCCACAAAGATGGGAAGAAACCAGTGCAAAAAGAAGGAAACACCCGAAACTGGAACACCTCGCCTCCTACAAGGGACCACAATCCCTCACCAGCAAGGGAACAAAGCTGGACGGAGAATGAGTGTGATGAAATGACTGAATCAGACTTCAGAAGGTGGGTAATGAGAAACTTCTGTGAGCTAAAAGAACACATTCTAACTCAATGCAAAAAAACTAAGAACCTTGAAAAAAGATTTGAGGAAATGATAACAAGAATGGACAACTTAGAGAGGAGTATGAGTGAATTGATGGAGCTGAAAAGCACAACACGAGAACTTCACGAAGCATGCACAAGTCTCAACAGCCGAATTGACCAAGCAGAAGAAAGGTTATCAGAGGTTGAAGATCAACTCAATGAAATAAAATGAGAAGGCAAGATTAGAAAAAAAGTGCAAAAAGGAATGAACAAAGTCTCCAAGAAATGTGGGACTATGTGAAGAGACCTAATCTACGTTTGATAGGTGTACCTGAATGTGACAAAGAGAATGAATCCAAGCTGAAAATTTCAGGATAGTATCCAGGAAAACTTCCCCAACCTAGCAAGGCAGGCCAGTATTCAAGGCCAGGAAATACAGAGAAATCCACAAAGATATTCCGCAAGAAGAGCAACCCCAAGACACATAATCATCAGATTCACCAGGGTTGAAATGAAGGAGAAAATGCTAAGGGCAGCCAGATAGAAAGGTCGGGTCACCCACAAAGGGAAGCCCATCAGACTCACAGCAGATCTCTCAGCAGAAACCCTACAAGCCAGAAGAGAGTGGGGGCCAATATTCAACATCCTTAAAGAAAAGAACTTTCAACCCAGAATTTCATATCCAGCCAAACCGAGCTTCATAAGTGAAGGAAAAATGAAATCCTTTGTGAACAAGCAAGTACTCAGAGATTTTGTCACCACCAGGCCTGCTTTACAAAAGCTCCTGAAAGAGGCACTACACATAGAAAGGAACAACTAGTACCAGCCATTCAAAAAACATGCCAAATGTTAAAGAGCATCAACAAAATGAAGAATCTGCATCAACTGACGGGCAAAACATCCAGATAGCATCAAAATGGCAGTATCAAATTCACACATAACAATATTAACCCTAAATGTAAATGGGTTAAATGCACCAATCAAAAGACACAGACTGGCAAATTGGATAAAAAGCCAAAACCCATCGGTGTGCTGTATCCAGGAAATCCATCTCACATGCAAGGATACACAAAGGCTCAAAATAAAGGGATGGAGAAAGATTTACCAAGCAAATGGAGAGAAAAAAAAAAAGCAGGAGTTGCACTTCTCATCTCTGATAAAATAGACTTTAAAGCAACAAAGATCAGAAGAGATCAAGAAGGACATTACATAATTGTAAAAGGATCAATACAACAAGAAGAGCTAACGATCCTAAATATATATGGACCCAATACAGGAGCACCCAGATATATAAGGCAAGTTCTTAATGACTAACAAAGAGACTTAGACTCCCACACAATAATAGTGGGAGAATTTAACACTCCACTGTCAATATTAGACAGATCAACCAGACAGAAAATTAACAAGGATATCCAGGACTTGAACTCAGACCTGGAACAAACAAACCTAATAGACATTTATAGAACTCTCCACTCCAAATCCACAGAATATATATTCTTCTCAGCACCACATCACACCTACTCTAAAATTGACCACCTAATGGGAAGTAAATCACTCCTCAGCAAATGCAAAACAATGGAAATCATAACAGTCTCTCAGACCATAGTGCAATCAAGTTAGAACTCAGAATTCAGAAACTAACTCAGAACCACACAGCTTCATGGAAACTGAACAACTGGCTCTTGAATGTTGACTGGATAAACAATGAAATGAAGGCAGAAATAAAGAAGTTCTTCAAAACCAACGAGAATGAAGACACAACATATCAGAATCTCTGGGACACATTTAAAGCAGTCTCTAGAGAAAAATATATAGCAATAAGTGCCCATATGAGAAGAGTGGAGAGATCCAAAATTGACACCCTATCGTCAAAATTGAAAGAGCTAGAGGAGCAAGTTCAAAAAAACTCAAAACCTAGCAGAAGACAAGAAATAACTAAGATCAGAGCAGAACTGAAGGAGATAGAGACACGAAAAACCCTTCAAAAAAATCAAATCCAAGAGCTGGTTTTTTGAAAGATCAACAGAATGGACAGACCACTAGCCAGATTAATAAAAAAGAAAAGAGAGAATAGTAAATAGATGCAATAAAAAATGATAAAAGGGAAATCACTACAGATTCCACAGAAATTCAAACCATCATCAGAGAATAGTACAAACAACTCTATGCACATGAACTAGTAAACCTGGAAGAAATGGATAAATTCCTCTACACTTGTCTCCTCCCAAGCCTAAACCAGGAAGAAGTTGAAACCCTGAATATACCAATAACAAGACCAGAAGTTGAGCAGCAATTCAGAGCCTACCACCAAACAAAAGCCCAGGTCCAGATGGGTTCACAGCTGAATTCTACCAGACACACAAAGAGGAGCTGGTACTATTCCTTCTGAAACTATTCCAAATAATCCAAAAACAGGGAATCCTTCCCAAATCATTTTATGAGACCAACATCATCCTGATACCAAAACCCAGCAGACACTCAACAAGAAAAGAAAACTTCAGGCCAATATCCATGATGAACATAGATGCAAAAATCTTAAATAAAATACTGGAAAGCTGATTGCAACAGCACATCAAAAAGCTTATCCATCATGATCAAGTAGGATTCATCCCGGGGATGCAAGGCTGGTTCAACATACTCAGGTCAACAAACGTTATTCACCACATAAACAGAATCAAAAACAAAAACCACATGATTATCTCAATTGACGCAGAGAAGGCCTTTGACAAAATTCAACAGCCCTTTATGCTAAAAACCCTCAATAAACTCGGTATTGATGGAACATATCTCAAAATAATAAAAGCTATTTATGACGAACCAACAGCCAATAGCATACTGAATGGGCAAAAACTGGAATCATTCCCTTTGAAGACCTGGCAGCATAAAAACCCTAGAAGAAAATCTAGGCAAAACCATTCAGGACATAGGAGTAGGTAAGGACTTCATGACCAAAACACCAAAAGCATTGGCAGCAAAAGCCAAAATAGACAAATGAGACCCAATCAAACTCCACAGCTTCTGCACGGCAAAAGAAACAGTCACTAGAGTGAATCGGCAACCAACAGAATGGGAAAAAATTTTTGCAGTTTACCCATCTGACAAAGGGCTGATATCCAGAATTTACAAAGAACTCAAACAGATTTACAAGAAAAAAACAAACAAGCCCATTCAAAAATGGGCGAAGGATATGAACAGACACTTTACAAAAGAAGACATACATGAGGCCAAAAAACATGAAAAATGCTCATCATCACTGGTCATTAGAGAGATGCAAATCAAAACTACATTGAGATACCATCTCACACCAGTTAGAATGGCAATCATTAAAAAATCTGGAGACAACAGATGCTGGAGAGGATGTGGAGAAATAGGAACACTTTTACACTGCTGGTGGGAGTGTAAATTTGTTCAACCATTGTGGAAGACAGTGTGGCGATTCCTCATGGACCTAGAAATAGAAATTCCATTTGACCCAGCAATCCCATTACTGGGTATATATCCAAAGGACTATAAATCGTCCTACTACAAGGACACATGCACACGAATGTTCATTGCAGCACTGTTTACAATAGCAAAGACCTGGAACCAACCCAAATGCTCATCGATGATAGACTGGACAGGGAAAACGTGGCACATATACACCATGGAATATTATGCAGCCATCAAAAATGATGAGTTCGTGTTTTTTGTAGGGACATGGATGAACCTGGATACCATCATTCTCAGCAAATTGACACAAGAATAGAAAATGAAATACCACATGTTCTCACTCATAGGAGGGTGTTGAAGAATGAGAACACATGGTCACAGGGAGGGGAGCACTACACACTGTGGTCTGTTGGGGGGAATAGGGGAGGGACAGCATGGGGTGGGGAGTTGGGGAGCAGTAGCATGGGAAGAAATGCCAGATATAGGTAAAGGGGAGGAAGGCAGCAAATCACCCTGCCACATGTGTACCTATGCAACTATCTTGCATGTTCGTCACATGTACCCCAAAACCTAAAATGCAAGTAAAAAATATGGCACATCCTACAGGCTCCTCAAGACCAAATGCAGTATGTTTCAAATCCATCTTTTTTACTCTAATGTGCCCCTCCTCTTCTATCTGCCCAACTGATATCATTTTGGTGACTCAGACCTCTGTCTACACAGTTGACCTCTATCTACACAGTGTTGAAACTTGGTGGTCATCCTAAATTTCCCATTCAACCAGTCACCAAGAGCTGTTCTGTCTGTCTTCTAAGTATCTATCTGATAAGTCTTTCCTTTATGTTACTGCAGCATATTATTAGTCCAGGCTGTCCATCATCTTTTAATTTTTTAACTATTCAAATAGCTCCTTAACTGGTCTTACTGCTTCTTGGCCTACTCCCTTTTAGTCTATCCTTCACGTTGTGATAGAGTGCATTTTCTCTAATGCAAATCAGATCACACCACTCCTCTGCTTGAAGCCCTATCATGGTTCCCACTGCTTCCTGGTACAACCCAAGCTGCTCCACAAGGCTTACAAGGTCCATCACAACCTGGCCCTCCCTACCCTTCCAATCTTATCTCCTATCATCCTTTCCTTATTTTCTTTGCTCAAATAATGTCACGCTGAATACTCCCCACCATGTCTTCATGTCTTAGTACACACTGTTCTCTCTGCCTAGAATGACCCGTTGGTCTTCCAGCCAAATCTTCATTCAGCTTTCAAAATCAGACTCAGAGCATGTCTGGATAGATACACAAGAAACTAGTGACAGTGATTAGGTGGCTGGGGCACAGGAGTGGAAAGAAGATTGACTTCATCCACCTATTTGTACATTCTGTATTTTGTACCACAAATCTGAATTCACTATTCAAAAAAGTAAACGCAACATAAAATTTTTGTTATAAAAGCTCAGGAGGCTGGGCGCGGTGGCTCATGCCTGTAATCCCAGCACTTTGGGAGGCCGAGGCAGGTGGATCACGAAGTCAGGAGATCGAGACCATCCTGGCCAACATGGTGAAACTCCGTCTCTACCAAAATACAAAAAAAAATTATCTAGTCCCAGCTACTCAGGAGGCTAAGGCAGGGGAATCGCTTAAACTTGCATGGCAGAGGATGCCGTGAGCTGATATCATGCACTGCACTATATCCTGGGCAACAGAGCAAGACTCTGTCTCAAAAAAATAAATAAATAAAACATAAAAATAAATAAAAAAGCTTAGGAATCAGGTCCTTTAGAAAGTTGTTTTCCCCTCTTCATCCTCCTTTGCAGTTTTGTACTCCTTGCTTTGTGCTACTTCTGGGCCTAATGTGTGCTCCTGTGATTAGAATAATTACATTGCACTGCAATTATTTTATTTTATTTTATTTATTTTTGACACAGAGTCTTGCTCTGTTGGCCAGGTTAGAGTGCAATGGCACAATCTTGGCTTACTGCAACCTCCGCCTCCTGGGCTCAAGCAATTCAGCCTCAGCCTCCAAAGCAGCTGGAATTACAGGCATGTGCCACCATGCCAAGCTAATTTTTGTATTTTTAGTAGAGACGGAGTTTCACCATGTTGGCCAGGCTGGTCTCGAACTCCTGACCTCAGGTAATCTGCCTGCCTCAACCTTCCAAAGTACTGGGATTATAGGCTTGAGCAACCATGCCCGGACCCAATTTACATGTTAAGTTGTCTGTCTCCCCAGATTGTGAGCTACCTGAGGGAAGGGGCTGCATCTTACTTTTTATTGTTTCCCCAGAATTTAGCACAGCACTCTATAAATGTTTATTGAGTGAATGAAGAAACAAGTGAAAAGAGGAATAAAGTAGGGAATGCCTCAAATTATAAAACAATGCTCCCAAACCAGTTATCTTTCCCAGTCTCTCTCAATTTGTCCTTTTGCCATGTATTGAGCTTAAAAGTAATACTTTACCTTTATATATATATATATATATATATTTTTTTTTTTTTTTCTGAGACAGGGTCTCACTCTGTCACCCAGGCTGGAGTGCAGCGGCACAATCATGGCTTCACTGAAGCCTCGATCTCATGGGCTCTAGATCCTCCCACTTCAGCGTTCCAAGTAGCTGGGAGTACAGGCATACATCACCACACTCTGCTAATATTTGTATTTTTTTGTAAAGATTGGGTTTCACCATGTTGCCCAGTCTGGTCTTGAACTCCTGGGCTCAAGCAATCCACCTGCCTTGGCCTCCCAAAGTGCTGGGATTACAGGCGTGAGCCACTGCACCTGCCTTACATTTATTCTTAAGTATTATCCATCAATTACCTTGTCAATTTGGGCTCAGCATTATCTAAGACTGCTCAGATCATTTCAAAGTCTCTCTTATTTTTGTGTTATGGGTAGATCTGATACATATTTGTATAGCCTATTCTGAATCACTTGATCAGAATGTTGATACAATACCTACTGCTTATCGAACACCTACTGTGCATCAAACACTGTACTAGATGTTTTTACATATGACATTGTCACAGCATTTGGTGCAAAGTCAGCATTTTGCTCTCCAGTTTACAGATGAGAAGACTGAAATCAATATGGTTAAGTGGTCTGTCCAGGGTCACATTTCTGGTAAATGGTGAAGTTCAGATTTGAACCAAGGTCTTTTGACTTCAAAATTCATGCTTGATTTATAACACTACACTGATTCAAAGAAACATCTCCACTGCCGTACAACTGGGTAAAGGGTTCTTCAAGGTTGGCTAGAACCACTCAGTGCCTAGCTCAAGGCAGCCCATTGTCTTTGGACTGCTCTGATCGTTTTAAAAGCTCTTGTCTGTAGTGAGCCAAGTTATAAATGAGCCAAACAAGACGAGGCCAATAATAAGGCCTTTTGGCTCTCTACTAGAACTTTCCTTCCATTTTGACACCAAACTATTCATTCACTTCTTTGGCTGTGGTTATTCAACTATTTATAGGCTTATCTCAACAAATGGCTGAAGCTTCCAGCTTATATTTTGCCATCTCATCTACAAGGAAATTATGGGAAACTTTGTCCAATGCCTGGATGAAATGAAATCCACTATAGCTATCACATTCTCTGATATGCCAATCTAGTCAGCAGATCAAAACAAACAACAACAATAACAAAAACAAAGGAAATGAAGTCTAGGAGGGATATTTGTTTTTTAACGGGGCAATTTGTCAATGACTTAAAGCAATGAGTTTCCAGTGGTATACTTTCAGACATCCTTGATAGGCTGTCAGGAAGATAATTTTTGGCCAGTGGACTTCCTACTTCGCTTCAAATGACATCTAAATAGGGACTCTCATTTTTATTGCTTTGAATTGTACAGCACTGTCGTTTGCATCTGGTTTTATTTAAGCTTCCATTTCAGTTTTCTGGGCTTTTGTTTTTTCTTTGTGTTCTGCCCTTGCACATGTTTCCTCTGCCTGTTTCGTTCCCTAAACTCCTATGCTCTCCCACCGCCCCCAACACACATACTCATACCTTTCTTGTCCTTTGAGAATCAGTGCATGCAGCCGCTTCTCCAGAAGCCTTCCCTGTTGTCCCCAGACTAAGGTAACTGCTTTTCTTCCTGGGTGATGTAGTGGCAAGTGAGCACAGTGCCTGTCACAAAGTAGATCCCCAATAAATGTTAATTCCCTTCTCCCCTTCCTCCATGAATAGCTCTAAAATAGTATTGATTACACCATATTGTATTTTTTTGTTTATTTGGCTGGCTTCACCACTCAATTATGAGCTCACACATTCATCCAGTCATTAACAAATATTTACTGTGTCCATGGTGTACAATGCATTGTTCATGTAGGTGCTGGGGACACAGTGATTTCTGAAAATTGTATTTTCACTGTTGTATTTATAGCACCTGTCATAGTGTCTGGCAAGTAGAGTGCTTATTAAATGTTTGTTAAGGATATGTACTTCCTTAGCAGAGTTTCTCAAAGTGTGGTCTTTGAACCATTCGCATCTGGATCACTGAGGGATGTAAGTTAAATCGTTAATTCCTGGGTCCCTCTCCAAACCCACTGAATCAGAATATCTTAAGACTGGGCTGCAAGAATCTGTATTTTAATCTCGTTTTGCAGGTATTTCTTTCATGCTAAAATTTGGGAAACACTGCGAAATAGAACAGAAATAGGGAGACCTAAGGCCTATTATTGAAAAGTATAGCTAAAACCAACTACATCATGTTTAATGCCTCTGAATGCTGTAGGAAATTTTAGCAAAGAAGTAAAAGGAGTTAGTTAAAATTGTCTAGAAAGGTTATTATTTACCTTTTGAACACACAGAATTATTGTTAATAAAATCTATTCTTAATTTAGGTCAAATTTATGATACCAGTGAGTTTTCGTTTTTATAGAGCTACTTGTATATTTGATGGTGTATAGGTACCCTTTGTGTAACTCAACAATGCAATATATTGATTCCATATTATAGACTTGAATTGCAAACTAAGAGTATGTCCCAACTGCACTTGTGCTTTAACTTTGATTGTGTATGTGATTTGTCTGATGCTTAGTCCTTGATCAGAATTGTTAGTGTTCATTCTCTGTGAAAATGTGATCCATTTAACTGTTTTATGATATATTTTCCAAGAGCATACTGTTATTAAAAGTGTTCTTTGTTAATAGATTAGGTATATAAGATCCAAGTGAACCAAAGAGAGCACAACTTCCCTTTCAGGAAGCTGGATTTTATGACCATGTTTTGGGGACTGGAACTGTCTATTTTTAGTTTGCCTTGACATGATCCTTATGGTCAAGAGATGAAATGCTATTGTATCCAGACACAAATATGTTAAATATTCACAGGTTTACACTTCTGTTTCCCTCCTTTTGACTTCCCTCATTTTTTCCAACTCGACTTAGGTTTTCAGCTGCGAAGCTGGACCAAAAATGGCCATCTGCATGCTGCTCACCCAGCACCATGTCCAAAGGCCTGAAAAGTCTGTGTAAAGACCCTGCTTTGGAGCTGAGCTGCTACCAGGACTACCAGTTCAGTGGCAGTAAATCTGAGCAGGAAAAATTACTGAGGGAAAGCTCCACATTGTATGTGGAGAATCTTTCCTTTTATACAACTGAAGAGCAAATACATGAGCTCTTTAGTAGATGCGGTGATGTCAGGAATATATTTATGGGCCTGGATAAAATAACGAAAACAGCATGCTGTTTCTGTTTTGTAGAATACTATAACAGAGCCGATGCTGAAAATGCCATGTGGTTTCTAAATGGGACCTGCCTAGATGAACGTATTATCCACACTGATCGGGATATAGGTTTTAGAGAGGGTTGACAGTATAGTCACGGTGTATCTGGGGGTCAGGTAATGGGTGAGTTTCACGAAGATTTTGATCCTGGTAGAGGAGGCTCTGGAAGACAGGCTCAGATCTAGAACAGTCCATAGAGAAAAAGTTGAAACTCTAACCCCTTGAAAAGTGCATTAAAGAGCAACCTCAAGTCTGCGAATTGCCAATTCCAGGTTTAAATTACCCTACTAGTTGATAAATTTCTTTTTCTGTGAAAATTTATTAAATGGCACAAACAAAAAAATCCATTTGTTTTTGTCTGAATTTTGAAGCTGCTTGTCTGATTACCAGTCTATTAGTTGGTCCAAAGTGAAGTGTTCTTCAGGAACAAATTAGGTATGTAAGATCAGAGTCAACCAAAGTACGACTTCCCTTTTAAGATTTCCTTTGGATTCTATGACCATGTTTCTGAAGGCTGAAATTATATAGTTTTTGAAGCTTGCATAAATGAAGTCAAATAAATGAAAAATTTTTTCAAATTATCAAAAGAAACACAAGCACTATTATTTGAAACCATAGAGCCAGGCATGGTGGCTCATACCTGTAATCCCAGCACTTTGGAAGGCTGAGGTGGGCAGATCACAAGGTCAGGAGTTCGAGACCAGCCTGACCAACATGGTGAAACCCCGTATCTACTGAAACTGCAAAAATTCGTTGGGCGTGGTGACGCATGCCTGTAATCCCAGCTACTCAGGAGGCTGAGGCAGGAGAATCGCTTAAACTTGGGAGGCGGAGATCATGCTACTGTACTTGAGCCTGGGTGACAGAGTAAGACTCCATCTCAAAAAAATAAAGCCATAAAAAAGTCTGGAAGAATTTGTAATAAAAACAAAATCCCTCCTGCCCCACCTCTTCCTATCTTATGCCTGTTCCCTGGACAATAACACTTAATTATTTTTAGTAGTTTTTGGCTTGTTTGTTTCTTGATAGTTTTCTCCATATCTCCAAATAATATAACTGCTTACTTTCTTTTTAAATGCTATCTACTGACTTCCTGTTTTCAGAGATGAGGATTTAGCTCACTTACATCTCCATTTGCACTTCTCTACTCTCCATCCTCTCAATATAGTTCACAACACTTTACAGACGGTTCCTGAGTTACAGTGGCTTGGCTTACAATGCTTTGACTTTACAGTGCTATAAAAGTAATATGCATTCGGTAGAAACCATACTTCAGATACCTACACAACTATTTCGTTTTTCACTTTCAGTATACAACAAATTGCATGATATACTTAACACGTTATTATAAAATAGACTTTGGATTAGATGATTTTGCCCAAGGGTAGGCTAATATAAGTGTTCTGAACACATTTAAGGTAGGTTATGCTATACTATATTTGAGAGACTAGATGTATTAAATGCATTTTCAACTTAGCAATATATTCAATTTAAAATGAGTTTATCAGGATGTAACCCCATCATAAGTCAATAAGCATCTGTATTTACTTTCTTTATTGTTACATAGCATAAGTTAGGTTATGCTGCAGTCAAAAAATCTTAATGCTTAAAATCACTAAGCTCTGTTCCTTTCACTACATTTCCATTGCTGATTACACAATGGGGGGGTCTGTTCCATGTCATGATTGTCCTCCTTCTGGGGCCCAGGCTAATATTATAACCACTATCTGGAATCATGGTGACAGAGGGAAAAACAGAGTGACAAATCATGTCCTGGCTCCTCAAGCTTCCATCCAGAAATGATATTCATCACCTTTGCTCACATTTCCATTCTCAAAACATGTTGTCAAAACTGATTCTGAGAGAGTGGAGAAGGATCTGTAGGAAAAGGCCCTGAATATTAGTGATGAGTTATACAGTTTACTATAGGTTCTCCTGTAATTTTAATACATACAAATATACCCCCATTTTTGTTCTACCATATAGTACTCCCCACTTTGTAAGATGAAGATATTAACATCCTTTTGCCTTTTCTTCATCTTTCCTCCTCCCCTTTCTACTTTCTAGCTTTTTCAATCTATATTCTATTTTTACATTGTCAAATTTGATAAAGTCCACACTCTGTCTTTCAGTTAATTCCAAAAGTTTACAATTAGTATTGAGCATTTTATTACTGTGACTATATAAATATTGCTCCCTGGCCAGGTGCAGTGTCTCATGTTTATAGTTCCAGCATTTTTGGAGACCAAAGTAGGTGGATCACTTGAGGTCAGGAGTTCAAGACCAGCCTGGGCAATACGGCAAAACCCTGTCTTTACCAAAAATACAAAAACTATTTGGGCATGGTGGCATGTGGCTACCATCCCAGCTACTCAGGTGGCTGAGGTGGTAGGATCACTTGAGCCTAGGAGGCAAGGTCACAATGAACTGAGATTTTTTTCACTGCACTCCAGCCTGGGTGACAGAGTCAGACCCTATCTCCAAATAAATAAATAAATAAATAAAATTCCCTGCAAAGCCAGGGAGATTCCAACAATTATATCTTTTCTTCTGAAATTTTTGTTTACCATTCTCTATTTCTTTTATTTGCCTTTATTGTACCCCTTAATTTCCTCCAAACTCTGTAAAAAATTAAGCCTTCTGTGGATACTCCCCTACTTTCCTCTCCATAATCTGTCTGTCTTCCTGTTCCAAGCTGGATTTGTCACTCTCTAGACCAGGGTTTTTCAATCTCAGCCCTACTGATGTTCTGGACCAGATAATTATTTGTTGTGAAAGGCTGTGTTGTGCATTATAGAATTCAGTATCCTTGGCCTCATATACCCATTAGATATAGTAGCATGCATTTGCACTCTCTCTCTCTCATCTCTCTCTCTCTCTCTCTCTCTCTCTCTCTCTCTCTCTCTCTGTCTCTAACTTGTGACAACCAAAAATGTCTCCAGACATTACCAGTTGTTTCTGGCAGGCCAGTAGGGAGGCAAAATCACAACTGACTGCAAGCCACTGCTCTAAACAATAGTTCCCATCCAGAGATTTTTCTTCACTATATACTCTTGAATTGGACTGACTATTTCATGGATCCTGTGTTTATCCCTTTTTTGGTTTACTCCTGTATTAGCCCATTTTCACACTGCTATAAAGAATTACCAGAGACTGGGTAATTTATGAATTGAAAGGTTTTATTAACTCACAGTTCTATAGGCTTAATAGGAAGCATCACTTAGTGGCCTCAGGAAACTTACAATCATGGCGGAAGTTGAAGGGGAATTAAGCATGTCTTACCATGGTGGGGCAAGAAAGAGAGAGTGAAAGAGCAAAGTGGGAAGTGCCACACACTTTTAAACCATAAAATCTCATGATAACGCACTATCACAAGAACGGCCAGAGGGAAATCCACCCCCATGATTCAGTCACCTTCAACCAGTCCGCTCCTCCAATTAGAGATGAGATTTGGATGGGGGCACAAATGCCAACCATGCCACTCCATCTCTGGCCTCTCCCAAATCTCATGTCCTTCTCACATTGCAAAACAGAATTATCCTTTCTCAACAGTTCCCCAGTCTTAACTCATTTCAGCATTAACTCAAAAATCCACAGTCCAAAATCTCATCTGAGTCAAGGTAAGTCCCTTCTACCTATGAGCCTGTAAAATAAAAAACAAGGTAATTACTTCCAAGATACAATGGACGTATAGGCATCGGGTAAATGCTTCCATTCTAAATGGAAGAAAGTGGCCAAAACAAAGGGGCTACCAGCCCCTTGCAAGTTTGAAACCCAGTAGGACAGTCACTAAATCTTAAAGCTCCAAAATAATCTCCTTTGACTCCATGTCACATCCAGAGCATGCTGATGCAAGAAGTGGGCTCCCAAGGCTTTGGGCAGCTCCACCTCTGTGGCTCTGCAGGGTACAGCCCCTATGGCTGCTTTCACGGGCTGGTGTTGAGTGTCTAAGACTTTTCCAGGTGCAGGATGCAAGCTGTAAGTGGATCTACCATTCTGGGGTCTAGAGGATGGTGGCCCTCTTCTCACAGCTCCACTAGGCAATGCCCCAGTGGGGAGTCTGTGTGAGGTCTCTGACCCAACATTTTCTCTCCACACTGCACTAGCAGAGGTTCTCCATGAGGGCTGCGGTCCTGCGGCAGACTCCTGCCTAGTCATCCAGACCTTTCTGTACATCCTCTAAAATCTAGGCAGAGACTTCCAAAGCTCAGCTCTTGCCTTATGTGCACCTGCAGGCCCAACATCATTTGGAAGCCTCCAAGGTTTGGGGCTTGCACCCTCTGAAGCAATGGCCCAAGCTGTACCTTGGTCCCTTTTAGCCACAGCTGGAGCTGGAGCAGCTGAGATGCAGGGCACCATGTCCCAAGCCTGCAGAGAGTGGTAGGGCACTGGATCTGGTCTATGAAACCATTTTTTCCCTCTAAGTCATTGGGCCTGTGATGGAGCAGGCTGCTGTGAAGGTCCCTGAAGTGGCCTGGAAACACTTTCCCCATTGTCTTGTCTATTAACATTCAGCTCCACTTTAGTTATGCAAATTTCTGCAGCAGGTTTGAATTTCTCCCCAGAAAATGGGTTTTTCTTTTCTACTGCATGGCCAGGCTACAAATTTTTCAAACTTTTGTACTCTGCTTCCCTTTTAAATACAAGTTCCAATTTCAGACCATCTCTTTCATCATGCATATGAACATACACTTTTAGAAACAGCCAGGTCACACCTTGAATACTTTGCTGCTTAGAAATTTCTTCTGCTAGATACCCTAAATCATCTATTCAAAGATACCCTAAATCATCTATCTTAAATTCAAAGCTCCACAGATCTCTAGGGCAAGGGCAAAATTCTCTTTGCTAAGAGTGATCTTTGCTCAGCTCCCAATATGTTCCTCATCTCCATCTGAAACTAGCTCAGCCTGGACTTCATTGCCCATATCACTAACAGCTTGTTGGTCAAAACCATTCAACAAGTCTCAAGGAAGTTCCAAACTCTCCCACGTCTTCCAGTCTTCTTCTAAGCCCTCTAAACTACTCCAACTTCTGTCTGTTACCCAGTTCCAAAGTCACTCCCACATTTTCAGGTATCGTTATGGCAGTACACCACTTCTCATACCAATTTTCTGTATTAGTCCACTTTCACACTGCTATAAAGAACTACTTGAGACTGGGTAATTTATGAAGAAAAGAGATTTAATTGACTGACGGTTCTGCAGGCTTAACAGGAAGCAAGACTGGAAGGCCTCAGGAAACTTACAATAATGGTAGAAGGTGAAGGGGAAGCAGGCACATCTTACTACGGTAGAGCAGGAGAGTGAGACAGAGAGTGAAGGGGGAAGGGTCACATGCTTTTAAACCACCAGATTTTGTGAGAACTCACTATCATGAGAACAGCAAGGGGGAAGTCCACCTCCATGATCCGATCACCTCCCACCAAGCACCTTCTCCAATTAGACATGAGATTTGGGCAGGACACAAGTTAAAATCATATCAACTCCCTTGATTCATTGGAACACATCATCAAAGAACTTTCTCAGCCAAGACATATGGTAAATAGATTTTCTGTCACCATTATTGTCACTAACACTTTCTTGGTAGTTTGAATTGGCATAGAATTCTAGGTTGAAATGATTTTCTTCAGGATTATGAAGTCATTGTTCCATTGTCTTTTAAATCCTGTCAGATTTTTTTCTGTTTATTTTGTCATAATTTTTAGTCTTCTAGTTTTTAATGATGTCTTAAAATTTTACAACAATGTTTCTACAGTTGTAAGTTTTTGTTTGTTTATTTGTTTAAATTTAGTATGATGAGCTTTCAAGGGACACTTCCAATCTGGAATCTTGTGTCCTGTTTTGGGAAATTGTCTTGTATCACTTATTTGTAATTTCTTCCCTTCTGTTTCCTCTGGTGTCTCTGTAACACCTATTATCTGAATACTGGGCATTTTATATTGATTCCCTATTTTTCATGGGCTTGACTAGTGTAAATTAGTTATGGTAATCTTCCTCTTGCTAGTGATTGGTTTAGGAACCTATGCTTAAGCCAATCAGAGGTGGACAATCCTAAAGTTATATTAATAAGTTGAGGGGTAAACAGCAAGCAACAGAGACCCCAGTGAGACTGAATGAAGGATTTTTAGTTTTAGCCTGGAAGAGAAGCTGTATCTCTCCTTCCTATTGGATACAAATAAGCATGCATATAGTAATTACTGCAGACAGCTTCCTTAAAACCACCACCAAAAAAAAAAAAAAAAAAAACTAGGATAAATGGGACTTTTTATATGGCAGAAAAAGGGACCAAAGAAACTGTGTTGTTCGTGAGATTATCTAGTTGCCTAATCAACCAACTTTGCAGCATGCATTATGTCCGGATGTCTTATATATGAGATAATATGTTATATTTTACTGTTTAAGCCAAGTTGTGGCAGGATTTTCTGTTGACATACAGTCATAGCACTCTTGACAAATCAACCCAAATGCCCATCAATGATAGACTAAATAAAGAAAATGTGGTACCTATATACCATACAATACTATGTAGCCATAAAAAGAAACAAGATTATATCCTTTGCAGGGACATGGATAGAGCTGGAAGCCATTATCCTCAGTACTCTAATGCAGGAATGGAAAACCAAAAACCACTTATTCTCACTTGTAAGTGAGAGCTGAACAATGAGAACACATGGACTCAGGGAGGGAAACAATGTACAATGGGGCCTGTCAGTGGGGCGGGGAGAGAGTGCATCAGGATAAATAGCTAATGCATGTGGTGCTTAATCAGTGCAGCAGACCACCATGGCACACATTTACCTATGTAACAAACCACCATGGCACACGTTTATCTATGTAACCAACCTACACATCCTGAACATGTATCCTGGAACTTAAAATTAAATTTAATTTAATTTTAAAAAACCACTCTGATACCAATACTTATTTATACACTTTCCCTTTAGTTTAATCCTTGCTTAAAGAAATTAAATTGAAACCTCATGAAACCAAGCATGTATCTCCAGGGTTCGTGATCTTTTGTCTGGAAAGTTGGAAAAAATAAATGTCTCACTTCTGAATCTTTTACTCTGTGACCTGAATTAATTCTCTCTGGTCAGTAACACTTTTTTTTTCTGAATCAGGGAGGAACTGGAATGTCCATTTTTATGGAGTGATTATTAAGTGCTAGGCATTTTGCTAGAGGCTTTAAACACTCTGTTCTGATTATATAGGTGAGGAAACTGAGGATTGAGGAGGTAAAGTAATTTGCTTAAAGTCACTAAGTAGGAAGTGGCAGAGTTGGGATTCAAACCAAAAAACTCTATGTCAAGGCTGGTGTCCTTAATCAGGGTACTATATTGTCTCTTTCCCTTTCCTTCACTCACGCCATTAGGTGCAAACGTCTCTTTGAGTTTCCTTTTTCCTCAGGGAATTATCCCATATCCCACTGACTATATCACATCTGAGATTTCTCTCTTTCAAGCAAGCTTCTTAACTGTACTCTCCTTTCTGTCTTGACATCCAGAATCACTCAGACTCCGCAATCTAATGGGAGAAGGAAGAACATCCGACATGTATTTCTGGCCAATTTAGCTTATTCTGAATGTAGCAATGCAGTTTACTAATGTTTGAGTATTTCTCCTCTGCAACTTTCCCAAAATAAATAAATAAAAGATATTTACAAAGTCATGCAACTAAAATTTGTCATTACAGGGTGTTTCTGGAGGGGTATATTGGCGTATCTCTCAACCACCCCTTCTAGTGGCCATCCACTTGGATTATTCCTGAAGAGAAATTGTTTTCCTAGGCTAAGAAAAAGTTTTAACATCGTCTTGTGAAACATATTTTTGATTAAGTAAAGGGACTTTCCTACTGTGCGACAAGAAGACTCCTCCAGTAGTTCTTACAATATGTTCTTCAAAATCATGCTGAGTTCATCAATAGAATAAAGGATAAAAATCACACAGCCATCTCAAAAGACCCAGAAAAAGTATTTGAAAAAATTCAATACCCTTTTCATGATAAACACACTCAACGAACTAGGAATAGAACAGAACTTCCTCACCCTGATAAAGGGCATCTATGAAAACCACACATCATCAATGGTGAAAGACTGAAAGCTTTTCTAGGATTAGGAACAAGACATTTCTATTCAACATTTACTCAAGGTTCTAGTCAGGACAATTAGGCAAGAAAATGAAATAAAAGGCACCTAGATTAGAAAAAAGTATAAGCAAAATTACCTTTATTTACAGGTGACATGATCTTGTATATAGAAAATCCTAAGGCATCCACAAAAATATCTATTAGAACTAATAGTTCAGCAAGTTCCACAGTGGGTCCTGCAGAACCCATGTATCTGATAAATCAGCCCTCCATGTACGCAGGATTCACATCCTGTCAGTACTGTATTTTCAACGTGCATGGTTGACAAAAATCCATATATAAGTTCAGCCATGCAGTTCAAACCCGTATTGTTCGAGGGTCAACTGTACAGTTTATTGGCACAGCCACACCCATTCCTTTACGTATGATCTACAGCAGAATTGAATAGTTGCAACAGAGACTATGTGGCCTGTGAAATCTGAAATATTTACTGTCTGGCCTTTTACAGAAAAGTTTGCCAGCCCCTGGTGTAGACCAACAGCTTATCTGATAGAGGTAGAGGTGGCCTTAAAGATGTTGCCGTCTTCATTTTTTGTTAGTTTGGTTTCTATGAGATTTCCTCTAATAGCTCTGCTTTCCCCAGCACTCACTCTGTTAACTTTTAAATGTTCTCTTTGGGAGCTTCATGTAAGCTCGATGACATTTGAGCCACAGTTTATAGATCAGCACCTGGAATACATGACACATTCTTAGTGAGGTCATCCAGCACTGCCATGGTGGCTGCCCAGTCTTCTGGCCATTGTGCTAGGTACACGACGTTCCTGTCACACAGGGCCCAAGAAACACATACACAGCCATACATAGACCAACAGATTTAATATTATATTGCAGTTTTCAGTGATGCATAATGCAGCTGCATTTGTGTTTTAAGGAGAAGCCAAGTGGGGATGGTTGTCCCTGCAACCCACTCCTGGGCCATGTGCAGCCTCAGTGGACACTTCCACAGTGCTGAGGCCCTGGCCCCGCCTCCAGTTACCCTGTATTGCCCACAGCCGTGTGGTTCAGTGTGCAGGCCTTTGCCTTTTCATCACCAGCCTCTCTGCTCAGTGCTCTGCAGTTCCTGGCCTTGTCCTTTATCTTGAGACTTGCTGAAATCACTAAAAAATAAAAATAAAAAAAAATCATGTAGCATACATGATTAATATACAAAAATCAATTGTACTTCTATACACTACCAATAAATCCAAAATCAAATTAAGTAAATAATTTTATTTACAATAGCATCAAGAATAAAATACTTAGAAACAGGTTTAACAAAACAAGTGCCAAACGTATACTCTGAAAACTATAAAACATTGTCAAAAGAAATTAAATAAGACCTAAATAAATGGAAAGATATTCCATATTGATTGATTGGAAGACTTAATGTTGCTAAGAGGACAATAACCCCCAAATTAATGTATAGATTTAATGCAATTCCTATCAAGAATTTCAGCTGGATTTTTTTTTTTCTATAGAAGTTGACAAGCTCTTAAGTGTTTTCTCAAATTACTAGGAAAAAAATTTTTTTTGACAAGTGTATCCTAAAATTCATATGGAAATGCAATAGTCAACATAGCCAAAGCAATCTTGAAAGAGAAGAACCAAGTTGGCAGACTCACACTTCCTAACTTCAAAACTTACTACAAAGCTACAATACACAAGACAGCATGGAACTGGCAAAAGAATAGACATGTAGGTCAATGGGATAGAATTGACAGTCCAGAGGTAACCCTCACATTTGTAGTCAATTGATTTTTTTATAACAGCATTAAAGGCCATTAAATGGGGGAAACAAGAGACTTTTAAGCAAATCGCCTGTTGGACGATGAATATGAATAGGCAAAATAATAAATTTGGATCTATATCTCACACCATATACTAAAATTAACTCAAAATGGATCAATGAGCTAAATGTAAGAGCTAACACAATAAAATTCTTGGAAGAAAACATAGGAATAAATTTTCAAGACCTTGGGCCAGGTGCAGTGGCTCATGCTTGTAATTTCAGCACTTTGGGAGGCCAAGGTGGGTGGGCTGCTTGAGCTCACCAATTCAAGAGCAGCCTGGGCAACATGGCGAAACCCTGTCCCTACAAAAAATATAAAAATTAGCCAGGCATGATGGTGCATGCCTGTAGTCCCAGCTACTTGCAAGTTGAGGCAGGAGGATGGCTTGAACCCGGGAAGCAGAGGTTGTAGTGAGCCAAGATTGCAGCACTGCACTTCAGCCTATGTGACAGAGCAAGACTTAATCTCAGAAAAAGTAGGAAGACAACTCACAGAGTGGGAGAAAAAGTTTGCAAATCATATGTCTGATAAGGGACTTGTATCTAGACCATGTAAAGAACTCTTACAACTCAACAATAAAAAGACAAATACCCAATTTAAAAATGGACGAAGGATCTTAATAGACATTTCTTCAAAAAAGAGATACACATGGCCAATAAGCACATAGAAAGATGTTCAACATCATGAACCATCAGGGAAATTCAAAGCAAAATCACAATGGGATACTAGTTCACACCCACAGGATAACTGTAATTAAAAAGTCAGATAATAATAAGTGTTGATGAGACTGTAGAGAAATGACTGCTGATGGGAATGTAAAGTGATGCAGCCACTTTGAAAACACCTTGGCAGTTTCTCGAAATGTTAAACATGGAGGACCACATGGCCCAGCAATTCTACTCCTAGTTATATACTCAAGAGAAACTAAAAAATATGTCCACACAAAAAATTTTTATTTCATTTTTATTTTTATAATATCAACTATTTTACATTGGGGGTTACATGTACAGGTTTATTACTTGGGTATATTACTGATGCTGGGGTTTGGGATATAATTGATCCTGTCACCCAGGTACTGAGCATAGTATCAAATAGTTTTTCAATCATTCCCCCCATCAAGTAGTCACCAGTGTCTATTTTTGCCATTTTCATGTCCATGAGTACCAAATGTTCAGCTCCCACTTATAAGCGAGAACATGTGCTGTTTGTTTTTCTGCTTTTGAATTAGTTATCTTGGGTAATGGCCTCCAGCTGCATCCATGTTGCTGCAAAAGACATGATTTCACTTTTTTATGGCTGTATAGTATTCCATGGCCACTTGTACATGAATTTTCATAGCACCATTATTCACAATAGCCCCAAAGTGGATACAGCCCAAAAGCCCATCTACTGATTAATGGATAAATAAATGTGGTATATCAACACAATAGAATATTATTCAGTCATAAAAAGGAATGAAATACTGATACATGCCACAAAATGGTTAAACTTTTAAAATATTATCTTAAATGAAAGAAATCAGTCAAAAAGGACCACAGATTTTATGATTCCACTTATGTCAAACTTCCAGAGTAGGTAAATCTGTAGATAGAAAGCTGTAAACAGAAAGCAGATTAATAGTTGCTAGGAGCCAGGGGTGGGTGGGGGAGGGAGTGACCAGTAATGAATATAAGGCTTCCTTTTTTTTTTCTTTTTTTGAGACAGAGTCTTACTCTGTTCAGCCCAGGCTGCACTGACGAGATCTTGGTTCACTGCAACCTCTGCCTCCCAGGTTCCAGTGATTCACCTGCCTCAGCCTCCTGAGTAGCCGGATTACAGGTGCCTGCCACCATGCAAGGCTAATTTTTATTTTAGTAGAGAAGGGATTTCAGCATGTTGACCAGGCTGGTCTCAAACTCTTGACCTCAAGTGATCCACCTGCCTTGGCTTCCCAAAGTGCTGGGATTATAGGCATGAGCACCTGTGCTGAGACTTCCTTTTAGAGTGGCAAAAATGACATTTAAAGCCATAAGAATGGGCTGGACATGATGGCTCAGGTTTGTAATCCTAGCACTCTGGGAGTCGGAGGTGGGCAAATCACTTGAGCCCAGTAGTTCGAGACCAGCATGGACAACATGGTGAAACCCCATATCTGCCAAAAAAATACAAAAACTAGCTGGATGTAGTGGCACATGCCTGTAGCCTTAGCTCCTTGAGAAGCTGGGGTGGGAGGATCTTTTGAGCCTGGGGGGCAGAGGTTGCAGTGAGCTGGGATGGTGCCACCGCACTCCAGCCTGAGAGATAGAGTAAGAATCTATCACAAAAATAAACAAATAAATGCAATACATTTGTGAGAATGGATGAGATCACCCAGTGAAAGAATGTAGTGAAGAGAGAAGGGAATAGGGTAGATCACTGAAGATTACTAATGTTTAAACATAAGGCAAAGGATGAGCAGGTAGCAAAGGAGAATGAGGCGTGGCTAACAAATTAGGAGGAAAACCAAAAGGTTATGATGTCAAGAAAGGCAAAAGGAAAGTGTATTTCAAAATGAAAGGAGTGGTCAACAATGCTGAATGTTGCTGAGAGTATGAGTAAAATGAGGTCAGATAAGTGCCTATTCGATTTGGCAACATGTAGGTCATTGGTGACAATAACTGTTTTGGTGAAATGATAGGGGGTGAAGGTCTGACTGAAATGGATTGAGAATTTAATGGGACAGCAGGAAATGGAGACAACATATGTTGACAAATTTATATATGAGAAGCTGGTAATATAAAGGAACAAATAGGTGGGATGGATGTTGGAGGTAGGTACATCTTGGTCAAGGAAGAGTGTTTATTTTTTAAGATTAGCAGTGCTATAGCTTGTTTGAACTCTGATGGAAGTGATCCAAAGGAGAGGGAGAGATTGCTATTGCAGAAGAGAAATAAGATAACTGAAGGAACACATTCCTTGAGGAGAAAAAGAGAGATGGGATTTGGAGCACAGTGGAGGAACTCTTGAGCTTTGTGTTTAAGGGGTTTTAAGGGAGTCTTTAAGATCCATTCTCATGGATCCAACTTAAAGTAAAGCCACTCAGCTCAATTGTATGATATTCTCCTGCACCATTTGACAGTTTGGGTACAGGATTCAAAAACACAAATTACAAAGTACATGTGTTCAAAAACACAAAGTACAAAGTACTGGCTTTGCCAGTAGAGTACAATGGAGAAGTGGGCAAGGGAGTTGAGTGTGTATTTGCAAGGATGAAACATGGATTCAGAATGGTTAAGTAAACAGACAATCGACAGAATGGGAGAAAATATTTGCAAACTAGGCATCCAACAAGGGTCTAATAACTAGAATCTATTATATAAAGCAGTTAAACAATTCAACAGGCCCAGAGCGGTGGCTCCCGCCTGTAATCCCAGAACTCTGGGAGGCTGAGACAGGCATTCAAGAGCTCAGGAGTTTGAGACCAGCCAGGGCAACATGGTGAAAACCCATCTCTACAAAAAATATTAAAAAATTAGCCAGGTGTGGTGGCACGCACCTGTATGCCCAGCTACTCAGAAGGCTGAGGTGAGAGGATCACTTGACCCTGGGAGGCTGAAGATGCAGTGAGCCATGATTATGCTGCTGCACTCCAGCCTGGGTGACAGAGTGAGATCCCATCTCAAAAAAGAAAAAAAAAGTTCAACAAGCAAAAACCAAATAACTCCATTTAAAAATGAGCAAAGGTCATGAACAGACACTCATTCTCATCACCAACAGTGAGAAATTTGACTCCTGTTATCCACAATATATCATATTCACTTCTATGGGTTCTTGTTATGTTGCCCTGGCAGGTCTTGAACTCCTGGGTCAAGCTGTCATCCCACCTCTGCCTCTCTAAATGCTGGGATTACAGGTGTGAGCCACAGCACCTGGCTGCAGTCTCTTCTTAGTTGAACTTATCTGCTCTCTTAGTTCCAGTGTACGTGCTCATGACATCCACATCTATGTCTTTATCTTACCTCTCTTCTAAGCAACTCATTCACACATCTATTTGTCTTCTCAACAATTCTACTTAGTTGTTCCATAGACTACTCAAACTCAATGTGTCCACAACTGGTTTATCTTTCCACACACCCATTTCTTTTTAAAACTCTACTTATTTTTATTTTTTCCCATCCCCATTTCTTCTGAAAGTCTGCTCCTCTATTTGCATTCCCTATCCCAGTTAGTGGCACCACTGCCCTCCAGTACCTAATCAGAAAACTAACTCTTCACTTCTCATTTATTTATTTTTTTTCAGAGTCTCACTCTATCTCCCAGGCTGGAGTGCAGTGGCGTGATTTCCACTCACTGCAACTCCAGCCTCTTGGGTTCAAGTGATTCTTGTGCCTCAGCCTCCCAAGTAGATGGGATTACACACGTGTGCCATCATGTCAGGCTAATTCTCATATTTTTAGTAGAGACAGGGCTTTGTCATCTTGGCCAGGCTGGTCTCGAACTCCTGGCCTCAAGTGATCCACCCACCTGAGCCTCCCAAAATGCTGGGATTACAGATGTGAGCCACCACACCCGGCTTCCCTCACTTATTATGTCGCAAAAATTCTATTCAACTTTTCAAATTTCTTTCAAATATATATTCTCCTTTTTATCGCTTACTTAGTGCATTTCTCAACAGCTTTCCTGCTTCATTCTCATTCCTTTCAAATCCACCCTTCCCACAGCTATCTGAGTAATTTTTTTAAATACAAATTTCATGATGCCATTTTCCTATTTAAAACCATTCAAAGATTCTGGATAATGTTTATACTCCTTGAAATTTCATAATTCTGTCCACAGTTACTGGATAATGCCCATGCTTTTAGGAATGGCATATAGAAATAGAACTTTTGTGATCTATACTTTGAATACTTTATCTACCTTTTCTCTTCATTTCACTCCATACTCAGCCTATGTTCGTACAATATCATCAGAAGTTATTACATTCTCTTTGGCCTTTGTGTTGCTGGGCATGCTGTGCTTTCTTTCTGAAATGCCCTTCTTCCCTTGAATAACTGCTACTCTACTTCCAGAACTCATCTTTCCCTGATTGCCGTCCTGCTACTTTCATGGCCTATTATGACACCATCCTACATGTTCTGTAGCAGCTTGTATTGACATCACAGTATTTCAGCACACTTTATTGCAATTGTCTGTTTACTTATCTTTTCTGTACTAGAATGTGGGCTCCTTGAGGATAGAGATCCAATATATATTGAACAATTAAACTCCAGAAAAATGAGTTTGATTTATGTAAGGCATCCATGAGAGCCAATCAAATCGCTTTGGAGTCACAAGCTTATATCTTGTTTTATGACATATGCATACATTAAAAATTCTTTGAAATAAAAGATTGATACATTGTCATATTTTTGGTATACTCTATTTTCTAATCCTCTGATTCTGTCCATCTGCACTCCATTTTCACTCCTTGAAGTTTTTATTTCCTTAGAAAGAAACTTAAAATCCCTTCTAAATTATTATCGTCAGTGAACAGTTAAGTATTTGTTCATAGTTGCACATAACTGAATTCTTCTTCTTCCCCTTGAAAATGTGTCAGAAATTAGAGACTCTAAAGGCTGAAAAAGACCTTTATTGTTCTAATTTTTTAGTGGTTCTCAAACCGATAGTTCATCAGAAGGAGCCTGTAAATAATATATTTTCAGGCCCCACCCCAGAGATACAATACTTTGCAACCTGAGACCACTATTTCTGAATTTCCCCTGGTAAGTTCAAATGAACACCTGAATTTTAGAAACCTCAGCCAATCTAGCCATCCTGCCAGGGCTTACATGCCCTAAATAGCAGTATAGTCAGCCTTCTATATTGGTAGGTTCCACATCAGTGGATTCAACCAACCACAGATCAAAAATATTTGAGGGCCAGATACAGTGGCTTACGCCTATAATCCCAGCACTTGGGAGGCCGAGGCAGGAGGATCACTTCATCCCAGGAGTTCAAGACTAGCCTGGGCAACATAGGATGACCCCATCTCTATTAAAAAATATATTGGAAAAAAAATTGTGTCTGTACTGAACATGTACAGAATTTCCTTGTCATTATTCCCTAAGCAGTGCAGTGTAACAATGATTTACATAGCATTTACATTGTATTCGTTATTATAAGCAATCTGTGGATGATTCAAAATATATAGAAGGATGTAAGTCGGTTATATACAAATACTACACCATTTTATATCAAAGACTTGAACATCCACAGATTTTCGTACCTGCAGGAGGCCCTTGAACCAATCCTCCACAATACCTGAGGGACAACTGTATAGCATATGAAATTCTTCTCAAACTTTAATGTGGAATTTCATCTAGTAGGTCTGAGAAAGGGCCAGATATTCTGCATTTATGGGAAACTCTCCTGTGATAGGGTGCTGGTGGTCCTTGGGTCACATTTTGAATAGTAAAGGCATTAAGAGCACACAACAGTGGAGTAAGAGAAACCTGGGTTTAAATCCTACTTCCTCCAATTAGTAGATATTCAGCCTTTACTTCATTTGTCTCCTCCTCAGTTTCCTCATTTCTTTTCTGTTTTGTTTTGTTTTGTTATTTTTAAATTTTTTTTCTTGAGACAGGGTCTTCTTCCTATATTGCCCAGGTAAGTCTCTAACTCCTGGGCTCAAACAATCTTCCTGGCTCAGCCTCCCAAAATGCTGGGATTACAGGCGGCAGTCACCATGCTCAGCTGGTTTTCCCATTTTTAAAACTGATACAATAGTGCCTCATCAAACTGTCAAAATATATAAAATTACATACACATATTCTTCTAAAAATTATAGCAATTCAAGCATAGTGAACTCTCTCTTCATCTTGATTATCCAGACTAGTTTGTAAGAAATATCTTTACAACACTGTCTTTTTTTTTTCTTTTTATACTTTAAGTTCTGGGGTACATGTGAAGAACATGCAGGTTTGTTACATAGGTATACACGTGCCATGGTGGTTTGCTGTATCTATCACTCCATCATCTACCTCAGGTAATTGTGTCTTTTAATAGAGGAATACGTCTGTACTGTGTCTTTTAATACAGGAATAAGTCTCTTTTTATTTAGGTCTTTAAATGAAATAATAATGCTTTAAAAGCACTTAGCATGGTTCCTAGAACATCACAGGTGCTCAGTACATGGTAACTTTTTTTTTTTTTTTGAGACAGGTGTCACTCTGCTGCCCAGGTACTGGAGTGTAGTGGCGTGATCTCAGCTCACTACAACCACTCGGGCTCAAGCAATTCTCCCACCTCAGGCTCCAAAGTAGCTGGGACTACAGATGCTCACCACCATGCCTGGCTAATTTTTTGTATTTTTACTAGAGACTGGGTTTCGCCATGTTTCCCAGGCTGGTTTTGAACTCCTGGGCTTAAGTGGTCCACCCACCTTGACCTCCCAAAGTTCTGGGATTATAGGCATGAGCCACCATGCCTGGCTTCAACTCTACCTATGAATCACTTCCCCTGGAAACAGAGGCATGGATGCAGCCACACTCATCAGAAGATGACCTGTAATTGCTGCTCAGGGTCCAACATTGGTAGTGTGATTGCAAGCCCATCTGTCCCCTAACCTATCTTTGCTGGTCTGCCCTTGTGCCTTGTGCCTCTCGGAGGGAGCCAGGGATGAAACAGTATATGTGCATGGAAATTTGCAGGTTGAGCAGTTATGTCAAAAAAGGCACCTTCAAAATATGCATGTGGCTCCCAGGTGCCCTCCTCATCCTCTACCATCTGCCTATTGTTATGGGAGTCCCTGTGCTCCTCAATCTGGAGTGTGAGCCCCCCAGACTATGTGACAATATGCTGGCAAACACAAAAAGCCACAGTTACAATGTGGCCCATACTTCTGACACATTTGAATTTTTCTGCAAGATTTTTGAGGAAAATATTATTCTGATGACAAATTAAATATTTTTGTCTGAAAGCATCATGTGAAGAATGCAAACATTAAATGCATTTTAAAGAATACATCTGCCTCAATCTACCCATCTTGGCCTCCCAAAGTGCTGAGATTTCAGGTGTAAGCCACAGTGCCTGGCATCCTCTGAATTACTTTAAAGCAAATACTAGACACACATATAATTTCCACCATGAAACCTTCAGTGTGTATCTTTAAAAGATGAGGCCCCTCCCTCTTTTTTCTTACTCTCCCTCCTTCTCTCTCCTTATAACCATTTTACTATTATTTTCACCTAAAACTAACACAAAATCTTTAATGTAGTCAAATATCCAATCAGCATTCAAAATCCCTAATTGTCATAAACATCTTCTCTAGGTTGGATTGAAAAATGTTTATGTCAATTGGGGATTTTTGAATCAGGAAAATATGCTATCAATATTATTACTGATCATATTATCATTATAACCTTTGCCAAAGAAAATTCTAGCCTATACATGGACCTCTAGTGACACGGAGCTTGCTAGCTTCCATGGCAGCTCATTTTAATCTTTGGATAGCATGACTATGATGACTGTGAGGTTTTCATTCAACATAAAAAAATATTTTTGTCTCCCTAAATCTTCCATCCATTGGGTGTTACACAGAACAAATCTGCTTCCTCCACTGCATGACAGCCTATATTAGTTTCTTGTGACTGCCATAGCAAAGTACCACAAACTTGATGGCTTAAAGCAACAGAAATTAATTGTCTCACAGTTCTAGAGGCTGGCCTGTAAGTCTGAAATCAACGTATTGGCAGGACTATGTTCCCTCTGAATGCTATAAAGGAGACTCCTTCCTTACCTCTTCCAGTTTAGGGGGGTGCTTCCATTCTTTGGCCTGTGGCAGTATAATTGTAATTTCTGCCTCCATCTTTACATGGCTGTCTTCTCTCTATGTCTGTGTCCCAATTTCTTTCATGAAGACACCATACTGGTGTGAAGGACCACCCTATTCCAATATGACCTCATATTAACTAATTACACCTGCAAAGACCCCATTGTCAAATAAAGTCACATTCTGAGGTTTTAGGAGTTAAGACATCAGCATATTTTGCAGGTGGCACACAATTCCACTCATAACACAGCCCTTCAGATATTTGAAAAAAAAAAAAACCATCAAATACCTCACAGTTTTCCCTTATCCTGGCTAAACCTTCCCTGTTCCTTCAGCCATTTTTTTTGAGACAGGGTCTCACTCTGTCGCCCAAGCTAAGTGCAGTAGCATGATCATGACTCAATATAGCCTTGAACTCTCAGGCTCAAGTGATTCTCCCACCTCAGCCTCCCAAGTAGCTGGGACTATAGGCATGTCCAGTTACTTTTTTTGTTATTTGTAGAGCAGCTTGGGTCTCACTGTGTTGCCCAGGCTGCTCTCAAACTGCTGGGCTCAAGCAATCCTCCTACCTTGGCCTCCAAAAGTGCTGGAATTAGAGGCCTGAGCCACTATACCCAGCGCCTTCAACCATTTCTGAGGTTTAGCTTTATTTTTTCTAAATCATTGCTATTTATTGAATAATTCAACTTACCTGTTATTCAGGTATAGTTTGGCCATGCAGAATAGATCCACACTATTTCCTCCCTGGATTTGTATACTCTATTTCTATTGCTGCTGCCTAAGTTTGAATTAGTGTATTTTCTGTATCTCCTCTACCTTCCATTCCCCTCACCTCAGGCCAAGTTAGGTGGCCATTCTCTGTGGTTTTGCTTTACCTCTATCATTGCACTTATCACACTATGTAATAATTACTTGTGTGAAAAAGAACTAAGGTTGTTATAAGTCAACTAAATGAGGAAACAATGTACAGTGGTCATAAAATAGCTGATTCATTAAGCATTAATTGAATTCTCTCTATGTGCCAGGCATTGTGCATAACATTGTGGGTACAACTTTGGATAAGGTGTAGTTCCTGCTCTCAGGAACTCATAGTCTAGTGAGGGATAGAGACACGAGAACAGGCAAGAAAAATACAGAAGAATAAGTGCTGTGATAAAGTTAAGTTTAGAATGTCTCAACTGGGCATGGTGGCTCACACTTGTAATCCCAGCACTTTGGGAGTCTGAGGTGGTAGAATCGCTTGAGCAGGGGAGTTCCAGACCAGCCTGGGCAACATAATGAGACTCTGTCTCTACAAATCATAATTTTAAAAATTAGGTGGGTGTGGTGGTGCATGCCTGTAGTTCCATCTGCTCAGGAGGGTCTCCTGAGCCCAGAAGTTTGAGGCTGCAGTGAGCTAGATTGTACCACTGCACTCCAGGCTGGGTAACAGAGGGAGACCCCATCCCCCAATCCCCCAAAAATGGATGCCTTGAAAGCATAAAAGAATGATACCTATGGGGTCATGTTAAGGAAACGGGGCATGTTAAGGGAAGCCTTCTTGGAGGAGATGGTGCCTGGGCTCAATCTGAGAGGATGACAAGAAGTCAGCCAGGCAAAGTGGGAGTAAATGGTAAGGGTTGGGATGAGCCTCAGTGCAAAAGCTACGGCATAAACAAAGGCACAGAAGTACCTATATGGAGAATTGCAATGTTGCATGCAGTTTGGAATTGTGAAAACATTAGTTGCAAGTGAACTAGTGTAACCACCCAGCAGATTCTTCCTGCCCACTGCACAAACAAAATAAATTCACAGAGCCCATGGTATTACAGTGAAGAAAGTTTAATTGATGAGAAGCCAGCTATGCCACCTGGAAGACAGAGTTATAATCTAAATCAACCTCACTGAAAGCTCAGATGTTAGGAGTTCTCAAAAGTAGTTTGGGGAAGGGGTGGGAGTGGCTGGACAATGGGGTGCTTGCTGTTGGTTGGTTGGGGATGCAATCATATGGGTGTGGGAAATGGTCCTCTTGCACCTTGAGTCACTTCCCTGTGGGGTCACAGGAGCAGTTGGGGGTTCAGGTGGAGCCATCATCCGTGGTCAGAGCTGCAAAACACCTGAAAAGATACCTCAAAAACCCTACAATAGTGGTGTTATCTGCAGGAGTAATTAGGGAAGTTGCATATCTTGTGACACCTGAAATAATGACTTGCAATCATTTATGTCTACACCTTAGCAGAATTCAAGCTCCTCTATCCTCCTAAACTATTTGTCTCTCATTAACTTTACAAAGGTGGTTGGCTCAGTTTTGGGGAAGTGCTATTATCATTTAAACTATAAACTAAATGTTTCCCAAAGTTAGCTTGGCCCAAGTCCAGAAATAATTAAGGGCAACCTGAAGGTCAAAGGCAAGATGGGGATTGGCCAGATTAGACGTCTTCCACTATCATAATTTCCATACCATTATAATTTTTGCAAAGGCAGTTTCAATAGTAGCTGGCAAGTTTGAGGAGATTTATATGGTCCTGGTGTAGCTTGGACTCCATCTTGTAGGCAATGAGGTGTTATATGATCATGTTTTCATTTAAAAATTCCAGTGGCTAGTGGCCAGGCGCGGTGGCTCACGCCTGTAATCCCAGCACTTTGGGAGGCCAAGGCAGGTGGATCACGAGGTCAAGAGATCGAGACCATCCTGGCCAACATGGTGAAATCCCATCTCTACTAAAAAAATACAAAAATTAGCTGGGCATGGTGGTGCACGCCTGTAGTCCCAGCTACTTGAGAGGCTGAGGCAGGAGAATTGCTTGAACCCGGGAAGCGGAGGTTGCAGTGAGCAGAGATCGCGCCACTGCACTCCAGCCTGGCACCTGGTGACAGAGCGAGACTATCTCAAAAAAAAAAAAATTCTGGTGGCTGTGTGGAGAATTGTATAGTGTTAAAATAAGAGGCAGAGAGGCCAGCTAAGAGTTGGTCATGGCTAGTTGGTGTGTGATGAGTTGAGAAATATTTGAGAAATAAAAATCACTAAATTTGGGTCAGTATTTAGATATGGGGTGAGTGAGAGAGGTGAGGAGGCAAACATGACTTTCAGGATTCTAGTGTGGGGGTGACTGAGTGATGTTATTGAGACTGGGAATAAAAGATAAGGAATCAATTTGAGGAAGATATCATGAGTTTGGTTTTGGACATGTTAAACTTGAAGTGCCTGTGTGACTTTTAAACCTTGGAGTAAAGTTCTGGCCTGGAGCTATAGACTGAGGTGTCTTCAAGATGCAGATAAAAATGGAAACATCCACATTTTAGGGGCTGATGAAGGAGGGGAATCACATGAAGGACAAAGTAAGAACAGTAAGATGTTCAGGGAACTAGGAAAGTGAGGTGTCATGGAAATCAGTAAAGAAGCATTAAACTTAACAGCACTAAATAACAAACAATGTTCTAGTAAGAAAAGGGTTTGAGAAATGCAAATCAAAACCACAATGAGATACCATCTCATGCTGATCGGAATGGCATTTATTAAAAAGTCAAGAAACAACAGATGCTGACAAGGTTGCAGAAAATAAAGGAATGCTTTTGCACTGTTGGTGGGGATGTAAATTAGTTCACCCACTGTGGTAGACAGTGTGATGATTCGTCAAAAATCCAGATGCAGAAATATCATTTAACCCAGATATCCCATTACTGGGTATATACCCAGAGGAATACAAATCATTCTACTGTAAAGATACATGCACATGTATGTTCATTGCAGCAAAAAACAATAGCAAAGACATGGAATTAACCCAAATTCCCATCAACAACACACTAGATAAAGAAAATGTGGTACGTAGACACCATGGAATACTATGCAGCCATAAAAAAGAACAAGATCATATCCTTTGTAGGGACATGGATGGAGCTGGAAGTCATTATACTCAGCAAACTAATGCAGGAACAGAAAACCAAACACCACCTATTCTCGATTATAAGTGGGAGCTGAACAATGAGAACACATGGTGGTGGGGGGAACAACACACACTGCGGCCTGTTGGGCAGGGGGCAGCCAGGGGAGAGCATCAGGAAGAATAGCTAATGGGAGCTGGGCTTAATATTTAGGTGATAGTTTAATCTCTGCAGCAAACCACCATGGCACATTTACCTATATAACCTGCACATCCTGCACATGTACCCCCGAATTTAAAATGAAAGTTGAAGAAAAAGAAAAAAAAAGCTTGCAGGAAAGATTTCGTTTAATACTTTGCTAAAATCCAAAGAAATGTAATTCTATTCCCATTTCCTTGTTCCCCCTATCTATTAACCCCATCAAAGAAGGAAATTAGGTTAGTCTGACTCATTCTTAGTAATATTGTCTCCCTTTAGTAATCTGAGGGTCTTGGAATTTTTATTAAATTGTCAAATATTTATTGAGCACTTATTATATGCCAAACATTCTTGTAGGCTGTGTTCTAGGGTCATCAGTAAACAAGACATAATTTCTGCTCTTGTGAAGCTTATAATTGAGATGTAGTATAGCACAATGCTTATGAGCCTGGACTGAAATCCTGCAATCACCACTGGCTAACCTATGTGGCTGTGAATAAATTAGTTAATCTCTCAGCCTTTGTTTCCTTAGCTATAAAATGGGGAGATTAAGGATTATTGTCAGGAGGTTATTATTAAAATGAAAAGAGTTAATATATAAAGTGCTTAGAACAATGCCAGGCACATATTAAGAGATTAATAAATGTTAGTTATTATTCTGGTTTGTGTGTGGGAAAGAAACAAGTCAATAAACAAGAAAATATCAGTTAGTGATATGTGCAGTGGAGATAATTATAATCGGAATATTTGAAAGGAACAAAATGTGTAATTGCTTTAGATTGGATGATATAATCTGAGAAAATGATGTTTGAGCTGAATTCTGAACAAAAAAGATTATTCATGTAAGGGTCCTGGCAAAGCACACTCCAGATGGAACAGCTATGGCCCTTGAGCCAAAACTGGTCCACAGCCTGTTGTTGAAAATAAAGTTTCATTGTTTGTGTATTGTCTATGGCTGCTTTTGCACTTAACAACAGAGCTAAGTAGTTGGGACAGAGATCATATGGCCCACAAAACCGAAAATGTTTGCTATTGGCTTATTACAGAAAAAGTTTGCTGATTCCTGCTCTATGCAAAGAGAACAGCAAATGCAAAAGCCCTAGGCAAGGATGAGCACAGAGGGATCAAGGAAGAGAAAGAAGCCCTGAAATGGGTAAGAGGGCAAGTGGTATGAATCTTGTCTCGAATCAACATTAAGCCCACTGCACTGGTGTTACGTTTGTAGAATTCACCTTTCCCCTTTTGAAAGCTGCTCATTTGTAGTCTGGGGATCTGATACTGAGACCTCTCCCAGTTGTATCTTGGAAGTAACTAACTTGTTTTTGATTTTACAGGCTCATAGGCAGAAGGGACTAGCCTTATCCCAGATGAGACTTTGGACTTTTGAGTGAATGCTGGAAAGAGTTAAAACTTTGGGGGACTGATGGGAAGGCATGATTGATTGTATTTTGTAATGTGAGAAGGATATGAGATTTGGGTGGGGTCAAGGGCAGAATAATATGGTTTGGGTCTGTGCCCCACCCAAATCTTGTATCAAATTGTAATCCCCAATATTGGTAGTGGGGCCTGGTGAAAGGTGATTGGATTATGAGAGTGGATCCTTCATGAATACTTCATCGCCATCGCTCCAATTGTACTGCCCTCGAGATAATGAGTTCTCATGAGATCTGGTCCTTTAAAAGTGTGTGGCACCTCCCTCTTCTCTCTGTCTTCCTCCTGCATCCAACCATGTGAGAAGCTTCACTTCCCTTTTTTGCCTTTTGCCATGATCGTAAGTTTCCTGAGGCCAAGCAGATGCCACCATCATGCTTCCTTACAGACTGTGGAACTGTAGCCAATTAAACCTCTTTTCTTTATAAATTACCCAGTCTTGGGTATTTCTTTGTAGCAGTGCCAAAATAGCCTAATACATGGGCCATGCCATTTCTTCATACTGGGGACATATTTATTTTAAACCACTCTCTCTTAAGCAGCCTGTAGGGCTTGTTCACAAGTAGTTTTAGAACAATGTCCTATTGATGAGTCCATGGCAAAAGTGCTTTTCTTCTCACCATCTTGTTAAAAGCCCTGGTTAGAAAAGCCTTTGCTCAACCTCTGGATTTCAGACAACTAGCTTCTTCTTTTGAAAGCAGTATGAAGGTCCCCTTCTGCAGATCCTCTTGCACAACAAAATCATCCTTCTGTAGTTTTCCTTCTGCAACAGACTGGGCTCTGTGTTGCTCTCCGTAGAAAGTGTCTGGAGCCATTCTTCTGACACCCCCCAAACGTTATTAGCAGGAAAAGGCAGCCCATGAGCTGTCCCTTTCATACTGTAGGTCTGTGGTGCGGTGAGCCCACTTCAGATTAATTCAATTAAAACACCTCAAGCTGTATCTGTCAAATGTCTTTTTTTCCTATGGGCCAGATTTACTTTGTTAATATGATCAACATATGTTATATACAAAGGTAATAATTAAATAATTATAAACAAATAGTTTCATGACATACTCCCAGCCAATTTTGCATCTCTTGCCAGATACAAAACATCTACTTTTCATAAATTTACAGTGAGTAATTTGCATAAAACCAGTGAAAGTGGGGGATATTTTCAAAGCAGCTGCTTATGTGATATGATTAGCAAAATCTCCCCTCCTCACTCCGTCATCCCCACCCACTCATGCTATTAGTCATTCCTTTGAATTAATACATTGAAGGCCTGTGTTAAAATTAAAATATTATCTGCTAATAGGGAGACAAATGAAGCTATTAACAGTTAGCTAAAATAGGTTGATTAAATTCCTTAATCATTTAGTAAGGTCTTTTGTGAAAAGGATCCAGAAGCAGTTAAGTTTTGACAAGGGAAAGGGAAGGTCCAGAACATGGGCTGCGGCTTGAGAGGGAAGATGCGGTTTGGGAGCTCAGTATAGAGCGCTGGAAAGCCAGAAACTAGTTTGAAAGCATTGGCAGCTCAGGTGAAAGGGAGACTGATAACAAGTGAAGGCTCAGATGATCTCTAATGGACGGTAAAGGTCATGAAAAGCAAATCGCCTTTACTGCCTGTTTTGCTAAGAGCCAGCTAGCTTTGTTCAGGTATGTCCATGATGAAAGAGATCACTTCTTCACATTTTTAGAAAAATTTCCAGCTCTCTGTGGGGATCACACAAAGTAAGATGGAAGTATTCTTAGAGATCAATTGACTTCTGACTCAACTTTGTGTTCAACTTCTTTTTGGAGCCATACCTTGAAAAATTTTTTTCAAACTACAAAGGAAAGTGCCATTGCAGAATATTCAAAGTTACTAAATAAATAGAATCAAAATGGAAACATCCTTTCAAAAGCCCACCCCAATTCCAGGCCCACACTATTTACAGGATGCTCCTTACAGATTCTTTTCTTTTCTTTTTTTGAGACCAAATCCTGCTCTGTTGCCCAAGCTGGAGTGCAGTGGTGCAATGGTGCAGTCTTGGCTCACTGCAGCCTCTGTCTCCTAAGTTTAAATGATTCTTGGGCCTCGGCCTCCCCAAATAGCTGGGATTACAGGCACCCACCACCATGCCCAGCTAGTTTTTGTGTTTATAGTGGGGACAAGGTTTCTCTGTGTTGACCAGGCTGGTCTGGAACTCCTGGCCTCAAGTGATCCACCTGTCTCAGGCTCCCAAAGTGCTGGGATTACAGGAATAAGCCACTGTGCCTGGTCCCTTACAGGTTATTTTCTCTGCATTTGCCAGCATATAGATATGTCTTTTAAAATTTTTTTTTTGTAAAAATAAAAGAAGATGGGTTCTCACTATGTTGCCCAAGCTAGTCTCAAACTTCTGTGCTCAAGTGATCTTCCACCCTGGCCTGTAAAAGTGCTTGGACTACAGGCATAAACCACTGTGTCCAGCCTATATCCTATATCTGTTTCTTACACAAATAGAATAATCTATAGACCTCCTCCTTTTAATTTTTGTTCTGTAGACCTCCTCCTTTTAATTTTTGTTTTTAAATTTGTTCTATAGTGGTAAATATACATAAAATAAGATTTACCTTTTGTGTGTGTGTGTGTGTGAGACAGGGTCTAGCTCTGCCACTAGGCTGGAATGCAGTGGCGCGATCTCAGCTCACTGCAACCTCCAACTCCCTGTTCCAAGCGATTTTCCTGCCTCAGCCTCCTGAGTAGCTGAGATTACAGGAATGCACCACCATACCCAGCTAATTTTTGTATTTTTAGTAGAGACGGGGTTTCACCATGTTGCCCAGGATGGTCTCGATCTCCTGACCTCATGATCTGCCTGCCTCAGCCTCCCAAAGTGCTGGGATTGCAGGAGTGAGCCACCATGCCTGGCCAAGATTTACCATTTTAACCATTTTTAAGTGCAAAATTCAGTGGCATTAAGTACATTCGCAATGTTGTATAACACTATTTTCAGAATGTTTTCATCATCCCAAACAGAAATTCTGTATTCTTTAAGTAATAATTCCTCATTTCCTCTCCCCTCAGTTCCTGGTAATCTCCATTTTACTTTGTGTTTATGCTCCTTGCTGGTAATTGTTTTTGAAAAGGTGATACATGAGCATTACCAAAAAACTCAAGCAATACAAAAGAGCATATGCAATGTTAAATACTTCCTCCTATGCTTGACCCCCAAACAACCAATGTAATCAGTTTCTTAGGTATCTTTCAGAAGAGTCTATGGTCATACAAGCATTCATAGACATGTGCCTCCCTGCTTTTCTACGAGACTAGTAGGAAATCATACACAGTTCTGCACTTTGCTTTTTCCATGTCACAATATCTGAGATTGTTATATATATATGCATATCATATATAAGCATATATATAATTATTTTAATGACTACATATTTTATTTATTCCCTTTTCTATTAGTCTGGGATCAACAGACTTCTGACTCATTAACTTAAAAAAAAATTTTTTTGTGCCAAAACCCACAGAACATAAACTTCATCCTTCCAACAATTTTCAAGTGTACAGTACAATATTGTCAACCACATGCACATTGTTGTGCAACAGATCCCCAGAACTTCCCCCTCATCCTGCATGACTGAAATTCCACACCCACTGAACAACTCTTTCGTTTTCCCTCCTCGCAGTCCCTGACAACCAGCATTCTACTTTCTGTTTCTATGAGTTGACTATTTTAGACAGTCATATAAGTAGAATCATGGAGTATTTGTCTTTTTGTGACTGGCTTTTTTCACTTAGCATAATGTCCTCAAGGTTCATCAGCTTTGTAACATGTGACAGGATTTCCTTCTTTTTTGAAGCTAATATTCCCTTGTGTGTATATACCATATTTTCTTTATCCATTCATCCCTTGATGGACATTAAAGTTTCTTCTACCTCTTGAATGATACTGTTATAAGCATGGGTTTGCCAGTATTTTTTTGAGATCCTGTTTTCCATTTGCTTGGATATATATCTAGAAGTGAGACTGTTTAATCATATAGTAGTTCTATTTAATTTTTGATGAACCTCCATACTATTTTCCATAGCAGCTACACCAGTTTACGTTGACCTGCGTAGTGGCTGTACCATTTTACAACGGTGTGCAAGGGTTCCAATTTCTCCACAACCTTTTAACACCTTACTATTTTCTGTTCTAATTTTATTTTTCGTAGACACATGTTCTTTTCATATTACCCTGGCTGATCTCTAACTCCTGGCCTCAAGTGACTCTCTTGCCTCAGCAACCCCTCCTGAGTAGCTGGGATTATAAATGTGAGCCAGACTTTGCCATATTTTCTGCTTGCTTGCTCTCTCTCTCTCTCTCTCTCTCTCTCTTTTTCTTTTTTTTTTTTTTGATAGTGACCATCCTAGTGGATGTGAGGTGATACCTCATTGTGGTTTGATTTGCATTTCCCTGACGATTAGTGATGTTGATCATCTTTGCATATGCCTGTTGGCCACTTGCATATTTTCTTTGGAGAAATATCTGTTCAAGTCTTTTGTCTATTTTTAAGAGTTTTTTTTTTAATTGAGCTATAGAAGTTCTTTATAAATTCTGGATATTAGCACGTTATGCAATATATGGTTTGCAAACATTTTCTACCATTTCGTAGGTTGCTTTTTCACTCTGTTGATTGTATCTTTTCCCGTGCAGATGTTTGAAAGTTTTGTCGTCCCATTTACCTATTTTTGCTTTTGCTGCCTGTGCTTTAGGTGTGACTCATTAACTTTTACTTCTCTTAGGGGCCAGACTTTCATCAGGGTAGCTGGGTTGTGATTTTTGCCTTGGTTTCCACCTCAGTGCTCTCTAGAACATTAACAGGAGTGTCGACTAATTACTATTGATTCCCTGAAGGGATACACCAAGAGCTACCTCAATTTTTCTGGACTTGTTACTATGCACAATAATGGGAGGTAGGGGTGTCTGTGTGTGTGTGTGTGTGTGTGTGTGTGTGTGTGTGTATTTGGGTGGGTCCTCCCATTTTCTCATTTTTTTCCTCTTCTCCCTTTTTGCTCCAAGTTAGAAACAGACTCTCTTCCGGGGCTTCCTGCTCTTTCCCTCTCCCATCCACCTTTTGAGTGGGGCAGTGGTCTCTGAGCCAATGACAGGTCAGCAAACAGGCTGACTCCAGACCAATGGGAGAATCCTGGATTCCAAATGGACCAATTAGCTTATTAGGGACCTGGAATACCTAGAGAGCTAGCATCTGCCTCATTGTCCTTGTGGTAATGACCCTCTTGTTTTACTGGTCAACAATTTGAAGGTACAAGAGAAATCCTACTTTTTTTTTTTTGATGGCTTTAACGCACCTCCACAACTTCTGCCCGAGGCCAATAAAACACAGCCATTCTCCCTTTGTAAAAAGAAAGAGGGGCTGGGTTTCCTTCAATTGTCTGCTCTTTTCTGTCTCCTCTACTATTTCTGTTTTACTCTGTAGTTAACTTTGCACAGAGCAGCTTCACCGGGGAGGATCTCTGCGGTGGACCCGGGCACTCTCTTCTTACTACCGGTTGCAAAGGCCTCTTCCTTGTTCTAACCTGGGGGTTTGTGGGGCTGGGGGACTGGGGGAGTGGCGGGTGGGAGAAGAGTTTAACCATAGTCTTCATTCTGCATTTCACACACATTCTGCTCTCTCTGTCGCTCTGTCACACACACACACACACACACAGACACGCTCGCGTGCACACACACACACACACACACCACACACATACACACACACACACACACACCCGCCCGGGTCCCTCTCAGTGTGTCTTCCTTCAAGATGACAGGGCGCTGGAAAAAAGGCTGCTGGAATCAGCTGGTAGGTACAGTAGTAACCCGAGCCCCACCCACCGGCTGCCTTTGCTTGCTCAGGTTTCTCCGGTCACTCCTGCCAGGGGAGAAGACACGTAAACGTGCCTCCAGAGGAGGGGCTGGGGGAGCTGGGAGTGGCGGGGGCGGCGGAAGGTGAGCCTGGGAAGGTGGCGGAGCGCTGCTTCAGCTGGGGCCCTTCCCAGTGCTCCCTTGGGGTGACAGCCCCAGCCTCGTTTGCCCCCACTCCACCTCCCTTTTGGAAGGGTTTGCCTTTTTTTTTTTCTCTCTGCGGCGGCGGAAATGACACTGTGGTGCTGCCGTGGTGTCATGGTGCTGCCCCTGGACTGAGGGGCGAAAACTCTTTAAGTTTAGCTCGGGAGACCCAGCCGCGATAATATTGCGGCCGCCGTGCTGTCCCCTGCGGGGCGCGCGGACTGGCGGATCCCGACTGCTACGCGTCGTCGGCGACGGTTGCGGCAGCGGCGGCGAAGGCGGGCGGCGGCCTAGAGTGGTGGCGGCGGCGGCGGCGGCGGCGGCGGCGACCGGGGCCCGGGAGCTCTCGCCAGAGCCCGAGCCAACCCGCTGCGGAGGCAGACGAGCGCCCAGCGCCCTCGGGCGCGCGGAGGAGATGGCTGGCACCTGGGAACGCTATGGGTAAAACGCGCCCTCTCGCCGCGGCCCTGGGGGTCAAGCGTCGTCGCCCTCGCAGGGCTCGGCCCCGGCTCTGGCCGTTCTTCAGGTGCCGCCGGGGCCCGGCGTTGGCCGAGAGCTCTCGGGCTCGGCGGGGCAGGGTGATGGGGCCCGCGAGGCTTGAGACCGTGACGGGGCCCCCAGCCCAGCTCCTGCTCACAGTCATGCTCTTGGGGCCCGGTCTCCTGCCACAGCCCTCCTGGGACGGAGTTTGCACTCTGGGGTGCGGGGCGGGGGCGGCCGAGGCCTCCTGCGCAGCCGGGCCGGGCCGGGTGCGGGCAGTCAAGCGACTCGCCTGGCGCCTGGGCGCGAGTCTGGGAAAGGGCACTGCCGCCTTCCCACGCTCCCGCAGCCAGCAGCCTCCTCGGCCCAGGCGTCGCCCCTTGGCCGGCGGTCTGCGGGCGGTGCTGTCCTTGCAGCCGGCGTGGCTGCGGACGCCCTGCCGGCGGGGAGGCCCGGTGAAACTTAATCCCTTTTCTGCCAGGGTAGCGATCCTCGAGTCTCCGTCTGGATGGTTCCTTATTTCTGGCCTAGCTGTGAAACCAGCTTTGTGGGGGAGAGGGAAAACTTACATATGTCCACAGGACAGACTGCTACGCAACCAGGGAGAGGTGGGGATTTTCCATTCCTGCCTTGTAAGAATTAAGTAAATAACGGCGGAATACATTTACAGAAACATTACAGGTGATGATAAGGTTTAGGTTACTTAGCACTTCGTGTGTTGCACATTATTTTTCAGAGGTGTTTCTTCTTAGAGCAGGAAATTGAAATCCTAGGGTCGTTGTACTCTTTACTTTCTCTCTCTCTTCCACAGTCCCCTACCCGTTTTCATGATCACTTACCTTCCTATGTCACAGCACTTACTTGCCTACGCAAATCCCCCACCAGGGCCCCTTGGACCCCAGCCTTTCACCCTCAACCTGTGCACTCCCAGCCTCCCAGCCATGCAGCCTCTCACTTCTCAACCACTCTGTCTTTTTGAGATTTCTGAGTGTGGGACAGGTAGATGGTGATGGTTGTGTATATCTGAAGAGGAGCCCTTAGAAAGGAATATATTGGAAACTAAATAGAAAAGTACTGTGTGGGGGTTGATCCCTCTGATTCTCAAGTTGGGCCAGAAGGGCTGCCTTTAACCCCATTCTGCTCCCTCCCAGTATAATCAGTTCTCTGGCAATATTCCAATAGAAGGGAATTGCTGAATAGGGAGTTCTCCTCTCCTACTGTGCTTCTGCTTGGGGAGTGGTTTCATTCTACCCCAGATAGTTAGCTTCCCCTACTCCACCCTCAACCCTCACATCCCCCTGTCTACCTTCTCTCATGACTCTACTAATGGAGAAACTGTCTTTGCTATTTTTGTTTATTCCTGCCCAATCAATGAACGGAACATGGATATATAACGTGAATTAGATTTCTCCTGATTGTTCCTCACAACTTGATTTATGTGGTTGATATGGTTTGGATATTTATCTCTGCCCAAATCTTATGTCCAAAAGTAATCCCCAGTGTTGGAGGTGGGGCCTGGTGGGAGGTGATTGGATCATGGGAGCAGATTTCTCATGAATGGTTTAACATCATCACCTTGGTTGACTGTGAATCCTGGTGATAGTGAGTAATCTCTCCAGAGATCTGGTCGTTTAAAAGCGTGTGGCACTTCCCCCCAACTCTCTTTCTCCCTTTCTTCTGCTCACACCATATGAGAACCTCCTGCTCCCCATTCACCTCCCTCCATGATTATAAGCTTCCTGAGTCCTTCCCAGAAGCAGATGCTGGCATCACACTTCCTGTGCAGCCTGAAGAACCATGAACCAATTAAACCTCCTCTTTCTTTCTTTCTTTCTTTCTTTCTTTCTTTCTTTTCTTTTCTTTTCTTTTCTTTTCTTTTCTTTTCTTTTCTTTTCTTTTCTTTTCTTTTCTTTCCTTTTCTTTTTTTTTTGAGACAGGGTCTTGCTTTGTTACCCAGGCTCTGGACTATAGTGGCACGTTCACAGCTCACTGCATCCTCTACCTCTCAGGCTTAAGTGATTCTTTTACCTTAGCATCTCCAGTGGTCGGGATCACATGTGCATGCCACCACACCCAGCTAATTTTTGTATTTTTTTAAAAAATTTTTTATTGGATTTTAGGTTTTGGGGTACATGAGCAGAGCATGCAAGACAGTTGCGTAGGTACGCACATGGCAGTGTGCTTTGCTTTGCTTCTCCCCTTCACCCACATTTGGCATTTCTCCCCAGGCTATCCCTCCCCACCTCCCCCTCCCACTGGCCCTCCCCTTTTCCCCCCAATAGACTGTTTACAATAGCAAAGACCTGGAATCAACCCAAATGCCCATTGATAATTTTTGTATTTTTTTTGTAGAGATGGGGTTTTGCCATGTTGCCCAGGTTGATCTTGAACTCCTGAGGTCAAGCGATCTGAGAACCTTGCCAAGTACTGGGATTACAGGTGAAAGCCACAATGCCCGGCCTCAGGCATTTCTTGAAGGCAATGCAAGAATAGCTAATGCAGTGGCTAAAACACAGGTCAGGAGTCAAGAAGATCGTAGTTCATCCCAAATCTGATGTTACATTGGCTTATGGCTTTAGGACATTCCTATGACTTTTCTTTCATAGTTGGTGCACTTGTGTAAAAGCTGTAATATTGTGTACTGGGTATTGTTAGTCTTGACTTGGACCTTTGAAGATGAAAGGGTTCCGTAAACCCTCAGCATTATACTTTTTTTTTCCTTTAAGACAAAGTCTCACTTTGTCGCCCAGGCTGGAATGCAGTGGCTTGATCATGGCTTGCTGCAGTCTTGACCTTTTTGGCTCAAGCAATCCTCCCGTCTCAGCTTCCCTAGTGGCTGGGACTATAGGCACACACCACCACACCTGGCTAATTTTAAAATTTTTTTGTAGAGACAGGATTCACCATGTTGCCCAGTCTGGTCTCAAACTCCTGAGCTTAAGGGATTCACCTGCCAAGGCCAAGTGTTGGGATTACAGGTGTGAGCCACCAGAAAGTAAAGGAAATGCTTTCTTTACCCTTTTACTTTCTAAAGTAGGAATCTTAGCTTCCTGAAAACCTTACTTTAGCATTATTAGCCCCCCACCACCTGGAGCCAAATCTTATCATTGTAATTAGGTCCTAAATCTGTTTTTTCTCCAATACATGTACAACTGAATGAAAACATACAGAGTAATGGTGATCATTTAAGTTGAGGCTGAATCATATCTAATGCACTCTAACCTAACAATCTGAGCCAGACTTACTTGAAGACATAACCTCACCCATATTTAGCCTATATGGGGGCAGTTTGTTAGTTTCTAATGAAAAATGGCATAACTAATTTGGGGCATGGCTATATAAGCACGATTAGCACCTAGTAGCAGAGCCAACAATATGTATTAAGCGACTATAATGTTGCAGAGAACCTCTGCTGATTGAGCTGAGACCCCAGATTTAGCCCAGTATTTTGGCCTCCTGCTTCTTCTAGGCCAAACTCCATACTTGCAGCTCCAGGATTAGGTTAGGGAAGGGCTGCGCAGGACAGAGGTAGAGGCTAGGGACATGAAAGGGTGGTTGTGTCCCTCTTATTTGTTTTCATGACTACTAGAATTCTCATCTGGCGTGTTGTACCTTGCAAGACCACCTCTGGGAAGTACTCCTGTAAATCAGAGTGACTTGGTTGCTTTATGAACATATCATCTGAGCAGTGTAAATTGATTTAGATAAAACTGATTTAGTTAATCCCTCCCCTAAGAGCAGGGCAACTTGCTCCAACTTGTAGATGCTAAAGTAGTGCCAGTGGGGTCTCAAAATTGCATTCAAATATTGCTCTAGGTAGTGAGCCTGTCCATTCTTTCATCCCTCCTCCCATTAAATCTGCTGACAACACAATAATTGACATGGGATCTACACAAGGAGTATGTCTGTCTTCATCACTCAGCAAACCTCATTGGCTTGGTGAAGAGGAGAGAATGTTGTCTTCTCATTATATTCCGTAGAACTCAAGTTCTGTCTTTTCCAACAGGGACATAGAGCTCTTAAAAGGGTGAAGACAGGGCTGTGGGCACAGAATATGCCTCGAATAGCTGCTGTTGGAAGTACCTGCTTGGCCTTGTGTGTCTGTCATTAGATCTTTATGAATATTGATAATATCCTTGCTGTTGGGCCATGGAGCTCGGCTCCTAGTGGAGGCCAGGGGGTGCTTCATTTCCATTTAGCATTAAGTTTTTGTTCTCTCTTAGGCACAAAGGTAAGAATGAGGATCTGTGTTCATGAAGCACTCCTTACTTAGTAAGCAGGGTGTCTTAACTTAGAACATTGCATCATCAAAATATGAGATGTAACATGTTGATACTGGATATACAACAGTTTAGGATAATTCAAAATTGTTCACATTTTAATGAATGAGATTTTGGTACCAAAGTGGAATATTGCACTAACATCTGTATTTCGGGTCTCAAAAAAAAAAAATACTGTGTTCATCACTAAGCAGTGTACTGAAGAGACTAGAAAAGTGTTTCTCAACCAATGTGTTGGGTCATGCTAACAAGTGAGAAGATCAGATGAGTGACGTTGAGACAAGAAATTCCAGCGATAATTATCTTCTTGTGAAGATGGCTAATCTACTTTTTATTTCCCTTCTCATCCAAGGATCAATATATTAAATGTGCTCCTTTCTTAGAAGGGGATATAACTGGAAAAAATATGAAAAATTAAACAAAATAATAAATATGTTCCTTTCTCCACTTTCATATATTAAAACTCTGCTAAGAGTTTTCTGTGGGCTCAGGTAGTCTGTAGCTATTTCTGTTTGTTTCTCTTTCTGTCTTCCCCTTCTTTATGGCCATAGGCAGATATAATACTTTTGATGATGAATCTTCCAGCTTCTGAGTTTTTTTTTAGAAGTGCTATAAATTACTAAGAGTACTAGACAGCATAAGATGTTTAAAGTATGGGTGGTGGAGGGATTTTGAGTAATGTGTTAACTCCCATCATCCTCTTTTCCATGTAAGATTCACCTAAATACACTCTAGGATGCTGGCTACATCCTAGGATGCCTAAGTGGGTTGGCAAAGTATCATATCTAAGTGTTATCTTACTTGGGTTCTGATCTCCTTGCAGAGTTCTGGCTGGGCTTTGTCTAAGCTTCTCTCCCATAGGTCAGACTCCTCTGGTTGATGAACAGCATCCCCAGTCTCCGGATCATCCTCTTACAGAGACCAGACAATCTGATAACAAACCCATTATACAATTTGAAATTGTCCTGAAACATGAAATCCCAATATTTCCAATTTGCCTGGATAGGAGCATAATGTATGGACATGGCAGACAATGCTAATTCATGACAGTGAAGTGTCTTAATATATACAGCACAGAGATAGAAAAATGGTTTACAGTCCAGAATCCTCGATCACTTTGTGTATAGCCCTTTGTTTAGTGTTGCTAGGATCCATGTGGTTCCCAGGGAAGTAGAAGCTTGATTTCAAATAGGCCTCTGTTCTCTGTGTCCCTTGTTTCTGACTTTAACTTGGGGCTCTCTCAGCCTAACATTTAACATGTCCTATATACATATATTGCCAATTTTATTGTGTAGATGACTGCCTATCCAGGTGAACCACTGAACATTAAAAAAAAAAAACTTACCAATATTTCGTTGGGTAACAGAGGTTAGGAAAAGCAATCTTAGAGGAGATGGAAAGCTGTACCAGTAGCTGTAGGTAAATTAAGTTAGTTCTCCATTTATTTCTCAACCTTGCAACTGCCAGAGTAATCAAGATAAAGGTGTTATGAATTATATTTAAGATTCCTGTCAATTATCATGTGTTACTTTGGCAAATTCGTTTGTTGGTCACTTGGATTAATCTTTTGTGTTTGTAGCAGATTTAGGACTTTTAGTTCTGCTGTTTTGATAATCATTTTAATGTTTATATGATGACTATATTGTATAAAATACCCGATGTTTGGATTTAAGAGCTAATTATTGAAAAGAAAAAACATTAATTTCATGTACTATAAAGTATTAAGTAGGCTTTAATAACCTATTAGACAGGAGCTGGCTCTGGTGCTCTCTGCCAGTCTGTAATCAGCCTCCAGTACTGAGTTCTCCCTGTGCGGGAAGAAAGCTTAAGGGAAAAGAAGAGAGACAGCCCTTCACTTGAAGAGGGTGGGGATCCCAATCTAAAAGGGAAGACATGAACATAAGAAGTACCACAATCAATCCCATGATCTGCCAGAAGTCTTGTGGAGGAGTGTGATTGTCTGCCATTATGTCAACCATATGTTTGGGATGAATTTCCAAACAGTTTTGGCTTTTCTTAATAACTTGCTTTTTATATATAATCTGTGAATATATGATGAGAATACCTGTATTTAAAAGTAAATTGATACTTTTATTTTATCCTTATCTGATCCTCACAAGACCCTGTGAGATGGGCAGGACAGGTATTTTTCATTTGATAGATGAAAAAGCTGTGGTTCAAAGAGTTTAAATGTACCTAGGATTGCTCAGTTAATTTGGTTTAGATCCAGGACTACAACAGGTTCTGTTATGAGGGTCAAATGAGATAATGGCTTTGAAATAATTTGAAAAGTGTAAAGTGATATACAAATGTAAGGTGACTATTATTAATTATGATTACTGACCACCTAGCCTCTGTTGTCTACGTTTCTATTTTCAGTTCTTATCCTATAGAGTGTGAATTTGATGCATTGGCTGCCTTCTGTGTTCCAAAATGATCTGTTTTGAGCTTCAAGGAGTTCTTTTCTAATCATGGTGTTCTTGGATTTGGATTTTGGTTTCTTTTTCAGTCCCCAAATATGTTTTCATTAGTTTATATTCCCATGGGACTCCCCTCCCCTTTAGCTGTCCTCTGGAACATCCGTTATATCTTTTTTGAGTTACAACAGGCCAAACCACTGTACTTGAGCACCTTGGCTCAGCCAAGGTAAAGAAATGCATTTTGTTTATTTCCAGCTCCTGTGGCTATGATGTCCATCACTTGTTAGCCTTCTTAGTCACACTAATAAATAAGAGTTGTGTTTTTACGCGCTAGTTTATAATAATCCCAGGTGTCTTTTTTTGTGGTATCAGATAGCAAGTGCTCTATAATAATAGGATGTCAGAGCTGGAAAGCATCTTAAAGAGATCATCTGGTGATTCTAGTTTAGCTTGAACATTTTACAGTTGAGGAAACATCAGACTAGGCCAGTATTCATTTGCTCATTCCCCCAAGGCAGAGAGATAGTTTATAGTATTTAAGGAAGAGCTCATGGGACATTAATTTTAATATCCTGAAGAACGTTTATTTTATATTAATTTGTTGGGTTTTTTTTTAAGCCTACAGCTCAGCTCAATTCTTAATCTATGGCCCAGAGATCAGGCTTGGTTTCACACCCATGGATCATCTGTGAAGGGGATACTGTAACTCCTCAGGAAGGTAGTTAGAGCCCAGAGCCATGCTCTGCAGACCTGAAAGAAAAAAGAACTAGATTGAATAGTAGTTGTTAATTATGCCCAAGTAACGTTCGAAATAATAGAGTTATGCAAAGTACAGGTTACGACTTCTCTCTTAATCAGAGTTAGCTAAAGGCTAGATTTGGAGGACAGTGCTGAAATCAGTCTTTTATTTCATAAGTGTAGGATGCATTATTTTTTAAAAACATTTTAATTTTTAAAATTAATTTTAATTTTTATTTATTTATTTTGAGACAAAGCCTCACTCTGTCACCCAGGATGGAATACAGTGGCACAATCACACTCACTGCAGCCTCGACCTGCTGGGCTCATGCAATCCTCCCACCTCAGCCTCACAAGTAGCTGGGACTACAGGTGCACATCACCACACCCTGCTAATTTTTGTGTATTTTGTAGAGATGGGGTCTTGCCATGTTGCCCAGGCTGGTCTTGAATTCCTAGGCTCAAGCAATCTGCCTGCCTCCTCTGCCTTCCAAAGTGCTGGGACTACAGGTGTGAGCCATCACGCCAGACCCATTACTTTTTATTTTGATCACCTTCATTGAAACTCCTTTTGTGTTTCTACCCAGTTACACATCCTAATGATACTTCTTTTAGTTTATGCTCCTCGACTTCTTTTTTCAGAGGTTTCACCCTGTAGCGGAGTGCAAGAAAAGCCACACAGAAACAATTAAACATATATATTTGACTATATATGGCAGTAACTAAATGATTTGGAAGGGAACTAATCACGGTGTGTGGATGTGCGCATTTGTTTCTTAATATGGCAATTGGTTCTCCCCTCCCAGGCATTTCATCAATGCATTTTTATGACAAATCATAAAAAATTTCACGATTACCTGTCATTGAGTCACACCTTATCAGATTCACATCGTGTCTTCATCTTTAGCATAGTCTAACTCTGCATAGATTAGTGATTCACAAACTTTTTGAAATTGCAACAGTTTGCCATTGTTTAATTTTTGTCATGCCACTTCCTCCTGCTAAAAGTATTTCATGACAATAGGAGTCAAACATTTTTCAGGAATCACTTATATACTCTTTAAAGTGAATAAAAACTGGGAGCTGAGAACTTTGTGACACTCTTTGATCACTAGACATATCCCAGGGTATTGCAAAACCTAAACAGGGAATCACTGACCTAGAAAAACAATTGAAAGGAACAGACAATCCAATAGAGTTTATAAATATTACATAATCACACAGTTGGTAGTATAGTATAATGAATAACTGTTTACATCATTGAGTCAGACAGACCTGGGATTGAATCTCTTCTTTAAAAAATTGAGATCTAATTCACATACCATAATATGCACTATTTTAAAATATATAATTCAGTGTTTTTTGGTATCTTCAGTAGTTTTGGTATATATCACATTTTGTTTATCCTTTCATCAATTGATGGACATTTGGGCTGTTCCCTTTTGGCTACTATGAAGACAGCGGCTATGAACATTTGTATACAAGTTTTTGAGTGAACACATTTTCAGCTCTTTTGGGTATATACCTAGGAGTGGAATTGTATGGTAAGACTACATTTAGCCTTTTGAGGAACTGTTGAACTGTTTCCTAGAAGCAGCTGCACCATTTTTTATTTCCAACTGCAATGTATGAGGATTCTAACTTCTCCAAATCCTGGCTGACACGTGCTGTTTTCCAGTTTTTGTTTGTTTTGTTTTATTATATTATAGCCACCTTAGTGTGAAGTAGTATCTCAATGTAGTTTTGATCTGCATTTTCCTACTGGCTAATTATGTTGAGCACCTTTTCATGTGATTATTGGCCATTTGTATAACATCTTAGGAAAAATATCTACTGAAATCCTTTGCCCACTTTTAAATTGAGTTACTTGCCTTTTTTATTGTTGAGTTGTAGGAGTACATTTCTAGAGACTAGACCCATATCAGATATATTAATATTATTTGCAGATATTTTCTCCTAGTCTGTGGGTTGTCTTTTTACTTCATTGATGGTGCTATTTGTAGCATTCAAGTTTTAAATTTTAATAAAGTACCATTTATGCATATTTTCTTGGTTGCTTATGCTGTTGGTGTCATCTGAGAAACTGTTCCTGCCTAACCTAAGTTCACAAAGATTTATGCCTATCTTTCCTTCCAAGAGTTTTATAGTTTCAGCTCTTACATTTAGGTCATTCATCTCTTATGAGTTAATTTTTGTATATGATATGAGGAAGGACTCCAGCTTCATCCTTTTGCATGTGGATATCCAGTTGTCCAAGCAACATTTGTTGAAAAGAGTATTCTCTTTCCATCAAATGGTCTTTGAACCTTTGTTGAAAATCGGTTTACCATAGAGATATATATGGATTTATTTCTGAAGTTTTATCCTAAGTTTGGCTCTTAGTTTTGCTACTTAGAAACAAGTGTGACCTTGGACAAATTACTTTTCTTTTCTTTTTTTTGTGACGAGTCTCACTCTGTTGCCAGGCTGGAGTGCGGTGGTGTGATCTTGGCTCACTGCAACCTCCGCCTCCTGGGTTCAAGTGATTCCCCTGCCTCAACCTTTCCAATAGCTGGGACTACAGGCGCGCGCCACCACACCAAGCTAATTTTTTGTATTTTAGTAGAGACGAGGTTTCACCATGTTGGCCAGGATGGTCTTGATCTCTTTACTTCATGATCCACCCACCTCAGCCTCCCAAAGTGGTGTGATTACAGGTGTGAGCCATCACGCCCGGCCTACTTTTTTTTTTTTTTTAAAAAATGATAGTACCTACCTTTTAGAGAGTTGTTGTGAAAAGTAAATGAGATAGTGCACATAAAGAGTATTGTAAAGATGCTTAGATAATAAGAAAGGTAGGAAAAATGGGGGGTAATTGAAAAGATTCTGAAATATTAGGAGTACCCAGAAAAAGAACACCTCATAAATTAGAGATGATTGAACACGTTTGAAGAAATTCATAAAAGTATTCAGTTCCTGAAAATTGTCCAAAACAATTACTATATGACAATTAAAAATCAAACAGATTGGAAACAGTATAGAAAAGTTCTAATAAGCAACAGAGAGTAACTATCTTGTAATATTCTTTATAGAGCTGAAATCAATTAAGGTAGGTTATTTTAGAGTACTAATGATTGGCTTTTTTTCTGTCAAAGATCCTTGAGAATCTTTTGAAAGCTATGGGCAACTTTTTCCCCAGAAAAAAAAAATGCATATATGACATACAAACCACATTCTGCAAACAGTTCTAGGAAGTTCAGAAGTCCCTGGTTAATAAATCCTATTTTGATCTTACCTAAGGCAATCCTGACCCATAGCCTGCTTTCCCAGGCTTAATTTCAGAGTGAGGTTCAAGTGTCACACTGATTTGGAAACAAATTTTAGAGTTCCAGGCAAAATTTAAGAGCTTTTACTCTGTACAGGACAATTTATATGGCACCCTCTTAAACCTTAGGAAAGCTTTGGTACTCTAATTGTTCTATATGGGTTTCAACACACACAGGAATGGCTTTCAGCAGTACTTCTGACCAAGCCAGGTAGCTTCCAACACAGACATTGAGGAATGTAGGCATACAGTTCTAGAAGAGATAGTAATAAAAGTGCAGTGTGAGGTGGAGATGGGCCTAGAAGACTGAGATACAATTCTGGAAGGGACTTAGAATGAAATAGGCGGATTCAGAGAAAGTCAGAGAGACTGGGGGAGATAAAAATAGAAGTGGAAACATGCTGTTTAGAAATCCTCTTGTAAATAGTCAAGATAAACCTCAGTTAAGGAGGTGAGTTGATTGAAATAAAGGTGTAGGGAAAAGAGCACAGGCATTGGCGTTATACTGACCTGTGCTCTGGGTCTGTATGTTCTTGGTTGACTTATTTAATGACCCTAAGTCCCAGTTTCCTAACTGTAAGGTGGATACAGTAAGAGTAACTTCCTCCTAAGTTTCCTGAAAGAATTAGTGAAATAATGTGTAAAGTGTTTAACATAGTACTCAGAATACAGGAGGTGCTCAATGAATGCTAGGTCCCTTCTTACTCCTAGTTTGATACTTCATTAACTATTAATGAATATAGTTTGTGTGAAGCACAAACTTGTGCTGTGAATGAAAATATAAAATAGTTGATACCCTTAAGGAGAAGGAAGAGTTAGCCGGAGATACAGCTATAAAAGTGAAATAAAACAGAATGTTCCGGAAGCCACCAGTGGTTGAGGTGATAAAAACGTGTAGATGAGAGACCTCTTAGATTTCTAGGCTTGGATGATGATATTCACCAGATAGGGAAAATCAGAAGAGGAGCAGGAGTCTTTTGTTTGTTTTGTCTTCTGGAGGTGAGGGGGAGCACAGCAAGTTCATTTATAGTCATGTTGAATTTGAGTATCTGAGGAATATATCAAATGGAGCTATCTAAGGCAATATTCCTGCTGTCAGTGGAAGTTGGAATCTTCATTTCTCAAGTCTCTTCCAATACTAAGATTCAGTGATGTGTGTACATTTTAGTTGTTGACTTTTTCCCCTATATAGGTGAATGTTGATAGATGTTATAAGCTACAAAATACTGACCAACAACTTTCAAGCACCTGTTAATTCTAGAAGAAAAATACTATGTTATCACTTTTTAAAAAAAGTGATTGTATAAACATCTGAACCTGCTAAACCAACTGAGAGAGTGATTTACAAAAAGATTCTTCACTTTTATAGCCCCATTTTATATAAATTTTCATTAAATAGGTAGTTGAGTGCATTTAAAAGGTTTGATTTAGAAACAGCTTTTAGGTATATATATATATATAGTACTTGGGCATAAAATATAATTGTACTCAGTATTTATGTATCCTGGGAAGTCTGCAGATATCACTAAAAATTACAATATCTGAACAAATATCAATGGCAGAGTGAAATTTTGAAGCCCTGATGAGAGTCTCCAGTGATGACAAGATGATTAACAAAAAATACTCAAAAGCAAAAATTACTTTTCTTGGGCTCTATGCCATGGCTTTCTCCTGTAATCCCAGCACTTTGTGAGGCTGAGGTGGGTGGATCACTTGAACCCAGGAGTTCAAGACCAGCTTGGGCTACATGGCAAAACCATGTCTCTACAAAATAAATAAATAAATAAAAATTAGCTGGACTTGGTGGCATGCTCCTGGAGTTGCAGGAGGATTGCTTGAGCCCAGGAGGTGAATGTTGCAGTTAGCCAAGATTGTACCACTGCACTCCACCATGAGCAACAGAGGGATACCTTGTCCAAAAAAAAAAAAAAGAAAAGAAAAGAAAAAGAAAAAGAAAAAGCAGGAAAGATACGCTTTTTCTTTCCTATACATAGGATTAACGTTTTCAGTCAATAAGATATGTTTTATGTTTTTCCTTAGTTAAGGCCAATTTAGAATATTTATCTGTGTGTATTTTAATTAATGGAAGACCCAAGGCAATTAAGAATTAAGTACCTGTGTGTTCAGCACAGAAATGCCTGCAGGAGAATAGATAAATTTACCAACAGGTTGGTTTCTTGTCAGTTGGGTGACTTCTTTTACTCACTGATGCACACTAAATTGAGGATTATGAGATCTGAAAATTTCTGGCACTTTGCTATTTCTATCTAGATCTTGATTTGCATCCTGCTATGTTTTAGAAAGTATGAAAATACACATGGGCGATCAGCTTCATAGCAGGCTTGTGCTAGTTCAGCAAGTGTTTAGTAATAAAACCAAACTGAAGACACAAGGCAATATGACTTTATCATTGATCAGCAACTATTGCTGAGTAAGTTGAAAAGTCTGAAATCATTCCTTGTTCAGCTCGATGAAATGAAGGGGTTTCTGAAGGTGAGAGAAGAAGACGACAGTGAAAAGTATCATCTTTTGTCTTGAGTAACTCAGTTTACTAGGAATGGAATGGAACAGAAATTTCCATGTGTGATAATAAAAAGTAATTGAAGTTCACACTCTGAGGAAAAACTTATCCAGTACCAAAATCTTCATTTTCCTAAAGCTCTCTCTTTTTAATGCAGGCTCTCAAAATGGAATCAATTCAGAAAGTAGAGAGTTACTTTAAAATGTGGCATTGTTTTCCTTACACTGGATGTGACATAGAAGCAGCCCCTACAGTTTACCTTGAAGTGAAATAGAGACCAATATTGGAGAATAGAGATTGGGAATTTTGCAGGGCCTCAGCGTCATTTTAGTCTGGGAAAGAGATGTCAGTGGAGAATATATGAGAGAATGATCCATGCCAATATTGTGAGCTGGAATGGTAATGCTAATCAGTCTGACAGGATTCAGAGGTGACCATTTAATTTTACCTATTAGTGCATGAAAATAAACACAGGCATTTGTGTAAAACAAGGTTTGAAGGGGAAAAAGTCTTCCTGATTAATTCCCAAATTGCTTTCCTATTGCTTAAGCATCCCTGGGGAATCCAGCATGTAAACGCTCCCATTGGTTAGTGCATAATTATGTTATATCCATTTTCCTTTGGAAATGCGTAATGACTCTTGCTTTGTATTCCTTGCAGGTGAAAGCCCAGCCTCTGTGGTTCTTAATGCCTCAGGAGGATTATTTTCACTAAAGATGGAAACACTGGAGTCTGAATTGACCTGTCCAATCTGCCTAGAGTTGTTTGAAGACCCCCTTCTGCTCCCTTGTGCTCATAGCCTCTGCTTCAGCTGTGCCCATCGCATCTTGGTCTCAAGCTGCAGCTCTGGTGAATCCATTGATCCCATTACTGCTTTTCAGTGTCCTACCTGCAGGTATGTTATCTCGCTGAACCACCGGGGCCTGGATGGCCTCAAGAGGAATGTGACCCTGCAGAATATTATTGATCGCTTCCAGAAGGCTTCAGTCAGTGGGCCCAATTCCCCTAGTGAGAGCCGCCGGGAAAGGACTTACAGGCCCAGCACCGCCATGTCTAGTGAGCGAATTTCTTGCCAATTCTGTGAGCAGGATCCACCAAGGGATGCAGTAAAAACATGCATCACCTGTGAGGTCTCCTACTGTGACCGTTGCCTGCGGGCCACGCACCCCAACAAGAAACCTTTCACCAGCCACCGCCTGGTGGAACCAGTGCCAGACACACATCTCCGAGGGATCACCTGCCTGGACCATGAGAATGAGAAAGTGAACATGTACTGTGTATCTGATGACCAATTGATCTGTGCCTTATGCAAACTGGTGGGTCGTCACCGAGACCATCAGGTCGCATCCCTGAATGATCGATTTGAGAAACTCAAGGTAAGGGATCTGGGGAACAGCCCTTACACAACTTTGTCTCATAATAGAGTTATACAGTTAGTAAGTTCTCTAATAAAATGGGTGACTTTTCCAATATGACAAGTGAGTTAACTTTAAGTTGTTCTCATGAGGATTAACCTGCTCACCTGCAAGCTCTCTCTGGAACCTATCTGATCTGTTGCATAAACATGCTTGCATTCATACCCTTCTGGCTAACTTTTGGGGAGTCAGCTTATGGCCTGCGACACCAGTAGTTCATCCAGGGAAACAGCACTCTCTCTCCTCTGTCAGTGACATATTGCTTATTATATATCTTTGCTATGATCTTTCCACCTCTTTTAAGTATGTGAGTACTTGTGTAGGTGTTCTACAATTAGCATATGTCTCTATTTGCATATGTAGGTATATGGCAATGGGAAGGCAGGGTGTGTCTCTGTGTAGGTGTGGGTGGAGGTGTCTGAGTGTATCTAGGTAGGTGAGAGATTTTTGTGGAGGACAGTAATGTATGTTTATGTTCATGTACTCAATACACTAAAGAAACAAAAGTTTGGCATTGGCCATTACAAATTGCCATTAAGCATTTAACACAGGGCTAATTCTAAGCCTGCCTTTAAAAACAAAACAAAACAAAGAACTGAAGAAACTTCAGTAAACCATGAAATCAGAAGGGATAATTAAATATCTGAACTAAAAATTTAAACTGAAGGCAAATATTTCATCCACTATCAAATTTTGTGACAGTGCTTGCTGTTATGGGCTACAGACTGAAGCATTTGTTTATAGTTCCTACCTTACAAGTTCCTAGTTTTTATATGTGTTCTGTGGACAGAGTTTTCTGAAGTCATTGTGTCACATAATATTTATGTACAAGCCTAAGTGCCCATTTAAAAAAGTCCTCCTGCCTTACACTAATGATCCAGCAAATTGTTTTATTCCCATTGCTTGCCTATTATGTGGTATAATTTCTTTTAAGAAGTGAGCTATTTAGCAGCTATTCTAGAAAAATAAAATGTTTAAATGGATAGTAAAATTGCCACTCCAAATAGAAGCTGAATACATAAGCCAAGCTAGAAGAAAGGCCCAGATTGGATAATTTGTGGTAAAATTTCTTTTAAGAAGCCAGCTACTTAGCAGCTATTCTAGAAAATACAATGGTCTGTGCCTCTTTTGGTTATTATTTATATCAGATCTGTATAGATGTGTACAAAATTCAATTTTTTATTTCACTCAAGGTGATATTCTTATTCTATCAAGGCTGCAGAGGACAACAATCTTGTTGACTTCAATTTTTAGAATCATAAAATGTTAGGCCTTTGACTTGGTCTAGTCAAAGCTCTATACTTTAAAGTTGTATAAACAAATCTTGATAGATTAAGTGATTTGGTCAAAATCAAAGAAATGATTAGTAATGGGAAAGCTAGAACTGGAACTCAGCCTCTAGTCTGAGTTAACTATCCTTTGTACTGTAGCCGGCTGCCACTTTGTTTTGGATCTAAGTTTTCCCCATGAAATGTGATTTGAAACTTAACTTTATGCTTCTGCAACTGTACATTTCATGATCATAGATAAAAGATTAATGACATCAAAGAAGGGACAGATTGTTTAAACTTACAGCCATATAATGGCAAAAGATAGGAGCGGTGCTGTAGGAAGAGTGGGGATGTGAAGAGGACAGAACAGTCTTTGCCAAATATTTGTAGGTGTTGGGAGTATAATAAGTCATTGACCTTGAAAAATGTTCCAAACAGAAAAATCTGTGTCCATATGCACTGTTGAGATAACAAAAAGACTGGCTAGTGTAAGCTTGTATCTACAGAAAACTAGCTATTTGAAAACATCCGAAAACATGAAAACATTGGATGATTGATTAGATATTTGGCATCATGAAGCTACAGCCCTCATCTCCAGGGATGGATGGAACATGGACATATTTTACCAAAACATACTTTAGTCTGTGACTAATCAGTAATTTTTGGAGAAAGAAAGCCAGATTTTGAATAGTCCCCCTTTAATATTTTAGGAAATGTGCAGAAAATTCTGATTATAAATTAAGTGGAAACTATTTTTGTTCATTTTTGGATGGAGAGTGGAAACATATGAATCATTCCCAACCTTGTGGTTCGTTATGTTGTCTGGAACATCTTGGAGTTTTGGGAGGGTGAGAGAGGTACTGCTTGTGTGTGCGTGTTGGCGGGGGTGGAGGGGTCACTTTGGTTTGGTGCCAAATATAAAAGGGTATTAATTCTCCATGTTAAGCAGAGAGGAACTCTGGCTTTTAGTGTCACATATACTCACTTCTTTAGGTTAATTTTAAATTGGAAGACCATTTAGGATTACCCCTTTAATCTGCCTGATTCTTCCCCAAAGGAGAAAGTTGGCCAGCAGGAGCTATGCGAGAGACTGCCTGAGTATATTCCCCTAGTCCTGGCCCTGAGAGAAGCACAGGAGTCTTGTAGGAGGTAGCACCCATACTATCACTATTTCCTTGTATCTAGGAGGTTGGCTTTCTAGCCAGTAGCTGATACAGTGTTTATTTTTACTTTTTGGTTCTCGAACTTCACTGTTGACATTTGTAACTACTTTTTATATACAAACCTCCCTGATTAGGATTAGTGGCTTCTAATATTTATTTGTTCAATAAAGAATAAGCAAACCATTATGTTGTAGATGAAAGGTCAGAATAAACAGAAACTAGCCTGTCTTTTTAACATGTACTCAAAATGGATTAGAGGGCTTGGGGTACTTAGTATAGTTTCATGATCTCATTCAGTTGTCTAATCTACCAATAGGATTGAGATGCAGGACACTTGTCTTTCAGCAGGCTATCAGTAGTTCAATTAATAATTCAATTTCAAGGAATATTTTTATTCATTACAGTTATTGGAGTAGTAAGGCCTATCTGAGTAATTATTTTCTCCATCACCTCTCACTTTTCACACACGAGTCCCAATATATATCTTAGTTTATGATATATGGGACCTTTCTATAAAACAGCTTCACATTTTAGAATTTTCATTATCACATGAGTTTCTATCCTTATAAAAGATTGTTGTTATTGTTTTAATAAATTTTGGCTTCATAAAAAGAGGTCAAATTTCGGTGACTATTGCTGATATACTTCAGTATTCTAAGTTCTGTACAACTTCTTTCTTGTGCTGTCCATGTATTTTCCCCTCTAGTCCTCTCAAATGTGTTACCTTCATCTACCCAGGTGAGCCTCTTAATCGTCTGCAAAACATACCATTTTCTTTTCTGGATTCTTAACTCTTATTAGTGTTCTTCTCTTGGCCTGTTTACAAATCCTACCTATTCTTTTCTTTTCTTTTTTTTTTTTTTTTGAGATGGAGTTTCGCTGTTGTGGCCCTGGCTCAGCCTGAACCTTAGCCTCCTGGGTTCAAGTGATTCTTCTGCCTCAGCCTTCTGTAGCTGGGATTACAGGCATGCACCACCACGCTTAGCTAATTTTGTGTTTTTAGTTGAGACGGGGTTTCTCCATGTTTGTCAGGCTGCTGGTCTGAACTCCTGACCTCAGGTGATCCACCTGCCTCGGCCTCCCAAAGTGCTGGGATTACAGGCATGAGCAACCGCACCTGGCACAAATCTACCTATTCTTTAATGCATAATTCAAACCCCATAAGACCACCCCAATACATCGCAGCTACATCTTCATCTCCTTCAAGTCAGAAATAATGCCTTTTATTTCTTTGATATTCTCCTTAGTGTCTTGTACACATAGTATTTGCTCAAGAAATCTAAATGAATTCAGTTTTCATAATGGATTTGCAGGAAATATACCAATATCTATAGCTTGCTTTAAATCTCATCTTAGAAGATATAAATCTGTCTTGCCATAATGTATACCCTGAAAGTCTGAAAAAAGATCTCCCGTGAACTACTGACAATATTCAACACCAGACTGCTAGTAAAAGTAAGGCATGCCGTTAATTTTAAGTGCCTATTCATTTTGATCACTGGATTTTCCAACTGCCTAACCCTATGGTGACATCTGTATAAATCACATGTGATTATATTAATTCTCTTTGAGAGTGATGTCTTCACATTTCCATGCCCACAGACTGCCAAAAATATAGCTGATGAAAACCAGGGGGAATAGAGGAATTTCCTGAAAGGAATAAATAAGCACATTTTCTTCTTCTCATTATATTTCCACAAATTCATTACTACAAATAATTCTTAAATGCAGTTACATTTACATACCAGGGATCTTGTTATGAAATGTTACCCGGCACTGGGCACTGGGCACTGGAGTAAGCCTTTTATCATGGGAAAGTTAAAACACACACACACACACACACACACACACACACACACACACACGCGCGAAGCAAGACTGGAAAAGAGAAAGCTAAAGGTTGCCAGACAAAGAGAAGGGACATATGAGACTTGGAGGATGTTCAAAGGAAAGCCACAATGAGAGTTAAACGGTTGGAAAATACAATATTCTAGAATCTTATCACAGTTGATTACTTGTCCTTCTTCCTACTCAGTCACTCTGTCATCCACCCACCCATTCTCACTCAGTCACCACCTTCTCTCAGTCATTTATCTACTTACTCACTTGACACCCACTACTGTCTGCCAAGACAGATACCCTCTCAACCAGTGTACTAATGGGCATATGACTGTTTCTCAACCAGCATAAGTATAAATATGAGAGAAAGAAACCGAAATATAAGAGACTGGGTTGAGTGTATATTTGCATACACATGTATGCATCACTATACATGAGTGTGTATATCCTGCATAAATATGTGGCTGAGAATGACTCTGTGCCTGGGTATGAACGTATATCTATAAAATGTGTGTCATTGTATGTGAAGAGAGAGTGTGTAAATCTTCTGATAAGTTGGGTAGGAGGGGACCATGAGTGTAACGCAAGCTTTCTGTTGCCACCCTAGGTAGAGTTAGAGCCTCAGCAGAACCCATCTTGAGGCTAGGGATCAGTCTAATAAATGAGCCAGATAAGAAAAATCTTCATGATAAGAAAATCTCATGATAAGAAAAATCTTCAATGGAGGCCAGGGTGGGTTACTATAGGTGAAGGAAAAGAAAAATGTTGTTTCTCACTCTCAGTCAGGTACTAAATCACAGTAGCTAAATATAATAAGAACAAAACGTTTGAGACCAGATTAATGCTCTCTAAGGTCTGGTGCTGATGGCAGTGAACATGTGAGTATGGGGTTGGGGACAGTATCTGACAGGTTTCTCAGCTAAACCAGCCTTCAACTCATGCTCATAAAATTATTCTTGCTTGTAGATCTGCCTTCTCTGTGGTCTCTTAAGTGTTCCAGACTTGCTCCCATCACATACAATATGTATAAATCTGTATATGTTTCAAGTGTGTATGTGGATAAAATAAATTTTATTTCATCTCTACTCAAACTGTGCTTTAAGACTCATTTGAACCCCTATTCTTTTCTTTGCAAGATTTATATTGATTTCTGTCTCTGAACTCATTTATTATTAACAGGCCCCTCTGTTGGAAGATGTTTTCCATTGTTTCTTTGGTTTGAGAGCAAGTTTAGCAAGTAGATCCTCCTATTATCCGTACTCTCGTCTTTCTGTTTTTCTGTTATTTCTTTTGACTCAAGTTTTCTCTTCACCAGCATTTGAAAGGAGCTAACAGTAACTTGTTTGAGAACAATTTACAAAATGTTGACTCAGAGATTGTTCTTGGGTGGATGGAAATCCTGTCTGTTATTGTTGGGCAAAGAAACATATTACAGAAATATAATATAGTTGAGGAAAGATTAAGGAAACAAGAATTACTGAACTCAAAGAAGTGAGGTTTAAAGGGAAATATGTGATAATGGTCTTCAAGTTCATGAAAGGTTGATATAATGAGGTAATGCCTTGTTCTTTGCCTCACATGAAGCTAGAACTGACAATGACTTAATCTATAGCATCAGGGATTTAGGCTAGGGAATTCATTCATTTATTTAACAGACAATTAATGAACATTCACCTTGTTTACTGAACACTTTGACCATTGTGGTAGGAGCTGGGACACAGGAAATAAGACACAGTCCCAGTCCTAAAGGGACTTTGGGCTTAGCAGGGGAGATACACAAGTAAATGGAAAATTCCAATTCAGTATGGTAAGTGCTATGACAGAGGTCTGCACAGGATGCTCTGAAGCACAGAGGAGGGATCAGGAAAAGGATATAACTGAACTCAAAAACAGGGAATCACGAGTGAATTTGTTGGAGAAGAAGGACCAAACTGGAGAGAGTACATGCAGAAAGAATGGACAGAACTTGGTGAATGACTATCGTGGTTATACACAAGAGAATGAATTAAAAAGGACTGTTGAGGCGGAGATGTCTTGAAGGATGGTGGTATTGAGGAGGACAAAATTGATAGGAAGGGGTGGCAGTTTTTTGGGACGCTTTGACTTTAGATTTGGGTTTGATGTGATTGTGGATCATTCAACAATCATTCATCAAACATTTCTTGAACATCTATTAGGTGACAGGCACCAGGAGATAGGTGTTAGGGGTACAGCGATTAAGACAGCACAGTCTCAGTCCTGATGGAGTTCTCAGGTTAGTGTGGGGAGGCAGATAATTAAGGACACAGTTACAAGATAGTGTGATAAGTGCTGTGTCAGTGGAAGAACAGGGGTTGTTACAGAGCATAGGAGGGATAGCAAGATAGAATTTGGGTGGGTTATCGAACTCTGTTAGGGGACAGGAGTTGGGGCAGGGAAGGAGAATGCTCTAGTCAGGAGAAAAGAGTTTGTTGAAACATCTGGAAGACAGAGAGCAGACCTGAAAGCGGAGGTGTCCTAGAAGGGGTTAAAATTCAGGCTTTTTCAGTGGCAGAATGATTGAGGCTGGAGAAATAGATTTGGGAGTCCTCAGCATGCTGATAGAGCCATGCAGTAGTGAGCTGAGCAAGGGCCAAGGATTGAGTCTTCCTGAACACTCGTGGTCTAGAAATTAGGCATGAAGGAATAGCAGTTGAAAGAGAAAGGGGGATGTGTATGAGAGGCAGCAAGTGAAGAGGAATAGTGCAAGTGGAATACAACCCTGAGTCCTCCAGGAAAGTAGAGTTGGCTTTGGCTCACTAGTCTGAGTATTATCAAAATAAACGCTAGATTTAAGTTGTCAGTACAGGTTTGCTTTTAGAATATCCAAATAATAATGTTTGCATTTGAGCTAAAGATGTAATCATGCTATGCACCTGAAGCAGGTTGGGGGGTGGGGGTTTGGTTAGCATTTCTGATAAGGGGAGTGGGGGAGATATGGTGGGTCTTGGTTGGAAGATCACAGAACCTTTTGAAAAGATGGCAACTCTTTCATCTGGCTTGAGGATTGGGTTATTCTGTAACAAACCTCAAGTAGAGTACACCTATGTGATATACATCCAGTATATCACCTTCATCTCATTCTGAGACGTAGCCTGTGTCTATACAACAGCAAATAAATGTTTAGGGAGAGAATAAATTCTGGCATAAGGGTGTGGGCTTCAGTTTGTGAACCAGATGGCGTGTTCTGTTGTTGAGAGGCCATATGTAATTGATACATAAAGTGACAGACTGAGCAAAAGCAAAGTAAGTATTTTAAGACAAGCAGTTAAAAAAGGAAAGCAGGCTGTGACCCTAAAAGCATGCAAAGATTCTGGCTTCTGGCTTTTGGAAGAGCTGGAAATGTTGATGTATAGACAGGATGTCAAAAAAGAGCATGTCAAAGAATAGTAATGGGGTCATTGGCTCAGATTATTTTTAAAGATGAAGTTGTCTTCTGTCAATCAGGAAGACTCAGGTTTGAGGTAAATTGGCCTTTTTGCCCTATTTCACTTCTTCCCTTCCTATGCTCACCACAAGGTTCAATTCCCACCTAAAAGCAGTCAGGATGTTGTCTGGGTTTAGATAATGTTTCCCTTGTACCTTTTTGAAAGCAAGAGACAATACAGACATTCTATGACAGTACCATTCTTCAATGGAAATTATATGCTTCAATAGAACTAATATAGATTACACCCCCTTGTAGACTTCAGTACTGTGTCAGGTTGGTGTGTGTAAGTGTGCTCATATATGTGTGAATACATATGCCTTCATGGAGTATGACAAATGGAGATCATGGTCCAGTTTGTGCCATAACGGGGTAATCTGCCTCTCTTTCATAAAGAGCTGGTGTTTTGATGTATGGCTGGGTTTCTTGAGGGAGCCAATGAGAAAGTTACCTGAAATAATCTGTGTCTAGAGAAGTGAAAAAAAAACCCATCAATTATTTGAGAGGGTTGAAGAAACCATTTTTGTTAATGGGATGCTGTCTGGAAGAAGAATAGCCTGTGCCCAGCTTTCTCAGATGGCAAAACATTTTCCTTTTTGGGAAGGGAATACGAGAGCACAAAGAGGCCTAATCTATACAACACAAATGAAGTAAAACTTGGGTAAAAATGGAATCAGTGCAGACTGCCAACTTAGCTAACTGAGGCCTTTTAAAATCTGTTATGCAAATCAGCCAAATTTTTCCCTTACTTTGTGCTGTTCAGACACATGTACAATTTTGTGTGAGCTAGCATGACGTAGTCATCTGGAGGTGAAGAAGTTCTCACAGTTTCATAAACTAAAATGGCTTCTGTGACATCCACAAAAGGGAAGCACACAAGGACCCAGAGGTAACCTCCTGCAGCAGGAAATGGGAGCTTCATCCTGCCCGCTGGCTGCCAATCTCCTGTCCTGTTTCCTACCAGCAGATATCTCCATTCCAATCTCCCCTGCCACTTTGGCTCTCTAGCTATCACGGTTCAACTGTCCTGAGAAAGTTGCACTAACTGGCTTGAACATAGGGAACCTGGCCCAGTCATTAACTACATTGTACAAGAGAAGAGCAAAACAAACTAATTTTTCAAAACTGAACAACGAAGAGACATGTTTACTTTAATATAAAGAGATTTTACACACACACACACACACACACACACAGATACACACATCCTCTTTGTTTACTCAGCCAGAGTACAGACAAGATAATTACTTGGCCAAATCAATCAAATAATTCAAACCTAGAGTGGCCCAGAATTTTTTGTTCTAAATGATTCATCAGTGCTAGGCATGATACGGAAAGAGTGACTTCCTTAGACTGCATAATCACTTCGATTCTCTGCTTCCCTTTGCATATGTTCATTATTGACAATCAATTTCAATTTGAGAGGAGGCTTTAATTCCTTGTAAATGAATAGGAAATGAGTAAGTAAATGTTCAGTGTTTTCCTCAAATTATGCCTCATAATGTAAGAAAACAGTGGCAAAAAGCCATCAACAGATGGTGTTTTCATTAGCCAAAGATTTATTTTTCAAAGCATTTTCATATTAATGAAGTAAGGTTGAAATTAAAGTCATCTTGTCAGTTCTAGCTCTGTGTTGTTAAAATGTGCTGGCATTCTGCAAATTGCTAGGGGGCCAGAGCAAACTAACCATTTGCCATAATTTTGTGATAGTAACACAAGGCCCATAGTCTAACCAGACCCCAAATTATGTGTTCAGTCCTAATTTTTGTTTTCAGTGGCTTTGTAGAAGCCGCGAGTCTCAGTTGAGGACCACAGCAGAGAAACACATAGCAGGGATTTTAGTCCTGCTCTGTACTGTGAGTTATTTATGAGATGTCAGTTTCATGACCAGCGTTGGCAGCCATTGCAGGTACTTGTTAAAAACGTTCTCCACATAGAATCCTATGTTTGAATGGAAACGCATTACAGTTGGAAATGCAAATTTCTGATATTGTATTTGCTCAGTGTTCATCAATCTACATTATATTTGCCTAATATATCACCATATTCATTTATGATACATGGAATTTTCATTGATAGGAATTTGAGTCACTGCTACAGGAAATCATCGGCTGGGTTCACTACCAATTCCCACGGTCTAACTCAAGCTAGACCCTTTCATCACACTACAGTGCTATTATATTCTCCTTATGGCCAAACTTTTGAAGAGGAGTCTAGACTTACAGCCTCCACTTTGTTGCTACACTATACTCTAACCTCATGATTTCACATACGCTTCCAAAACCCTATGGAAACACCTTTTCAAAAGGTCATCTGTGACCTCTAATTACCAAATCCACATGCCTTTTATCAATCCTCATATTTCTTGCATTCTCCGCATATTTGACAGTGGCAAATCCTTTTTTAAAACATATTTCTTTCAATTATCCTCAGTTTGGCCCTACAGGCTTAAATATTGCAGCCTTCTTCTAGCCAGTGTCCCTGCCCCCGGGCTTTCCTATTTCAATCTGCCCCATGTATTGCTGCTAGGTTAATCTCCTAAATGCAGCCCTGATTATGCCATCCCTTGTTTAACAGCCTTTGGTAAGCTCTCAGTGCTCCAAAGTACAAACTTCTCTCATTTAGGCACTTAAGACCTTTATAACAGGACTTTGGTCTCCATTTCCAACTGTGTCCCCTACTACTGTCTTTCTACCCTCTGTTCTAGCCTAACAAAACTACTGTTCCCTGAACATGTCATATATTTTATTTCTTTCTACTTTTTTTTTTTGAGAAGGAGTTTCACTCTTTTTGCCTAGGCTGGAGTGCAATCGCACGATCTTGGCTCACTGCAACCTCTGCCTCCGGGGTTCAAGCAATCTGCCTGCCTAAGTTTTCCAAAGTGCTGGGATTACAGGCATGAACTACTGTGCCTGACTGATGTCCTCTTGATAGAGTCAGGCTTTGCATTTTGAAACCTTGCCCCTCTTGTGAGTAAAGCCTTGGTAGCAAAGAAGGAAAGCTGTGAGATACAATGCTAGATTTTCATGAATTCCACACTCAAAATACTATTTTTTCCTGAAGGATTCTACTGATAAATATAAAATACTATAAGCAAAAACAAAAAAAAATCATGAAATACTGGGGCAAAACTGTGACTGAGGGCTGGATACCTGGGTACCAGGCCTAGGTTTGCATATGCTGGTAATATGACTGTGCAAAATACTTTAACTCCACTTTGAAGCTTGGTACTCCCATTTGTAAAATACCGACATCTTCTACTTTATGGGATTGTTATGGTTTTTATATAGTATATATGAAATTTCCTGGCATAGTGTCGGCAATAATTCAATAATTACAGATGGTCCCTAACTTACCATAGTTCAACCTAGATTTTTCAGCTTTACAGTGGTGTGAAAGTGATATGTGTTCAGTATGCGTCTCAACTTTTGTTGGGGTTACATCTGGATAAGCCCATCATAAGTTGAAAATTTCTTCCATTAAAAATGCCCTCTCTGGGACGTAACTGCATCATAAGTTGAGGAACAAGTGTAATAGTTTTCTTAGTCTACTCATCTATAAAATAAATAATAATATCTGTTCTTCATATGCCATGGGATTAGTATGAGGGCAAAATGAGATATTGCCTATAAAATGCTTTGAAAAGTTAAAGATACTATCTAAGACATTAGATTTCTTTAATGTCAATAAATTCCTACATCCACAAAGTCATGAATGTCATATTTTCCCCAATAATTAGCAAATGTGCAGCATTTTAATTTGTACTTAGATTAGTGGTTGGCCCATGGCAGATGCCAAATGAATCTCTGAAATATTTGTCTACTCACTAACCAATTTTCACATGACACCGGTTCTCAAGCTCACTGTTCTTCTTTCCCCTCTTCTCTGTTTCTTTCTGGATTCATACTCTCTGCGATGACAGCAAACTCTGGAGATGAACCTCACCAACCTGGTTAAGCGCAACAGTGAACTAGAAAATCAAATGGCCAAACTAATACAGATCTGCCAGCAAGTTGAGGTATGTAACAGAAATATTTGTGATTTTTCAGAGGACCTGGACTGGGTGACCCTTTGAGGGGGACTTCAGTTTTGTCAGAGTGTAGCCCAGTCATTTGGAATGAAGGATTGAATGGCAGTTCTAGAAAGTCTCATTCCTTTAGGATGCTTGTTCCAAAAAAAGTGTCAGAAACTTGTGGTTTAAAAAGAATAGACAGATGGTGGTGATGGATTGGGGGGATAATAGTTCAAGGGTCAACCTATTCTCCTTTCCAAACAGCAGGCAGTATGAGAATCAGACATGAAGTGTGCTTCATCCATCATCAAACTGGACATTATCACGCCTTAAAGAGATTACTGGGGTGTCATAGGGAAGTTGGGAATCCTGGGTCCTTGGGGATAGGGTGAGATTCATTCAGCACGGTATTGTTTCTGTAACAATATTATCAGGACTGCTTCTCCTCTTTCTAGCCCCTCCCATCTTCATCCCCTCTCCATGATCCTATCTATACCATGCACCCCACCTGGTCCTCACTTATTACCTTTCCACTTATTCTTGCCATCAGCAAATCATATCTATCTTAAAGTTGTAAATTATAAAGTGCTGTCTAATTGTGAGGTTTAAATCAATTGTCATCTACATCAAATCTTAGAACAGAGCTTAGAAGAGGAGTTGACCTCTTCTTAAGTGGACATAATATAATAAAGACGTTATTTCTCTTTCTCAAGAGCATGGAACTTGTACCATTTTGTTTTGTGTTAATTTTGTTGAAGAGCTGATGGTAGGGCTTCAAGTGTAAACAGGGTTGGGTAAAATATTACAGGATTCCTCATGGGCAGTGGTTGGATAAAAATCTTTCTAATTCTATTTAGAGCCTGATAGTCTGGTTCTAATCTTACTTGCATGACAGATAAATGTAACAGTTCAAGTTTATTTTATTTCAATTTTATTAAGATCTCATCTCTTAATCCAATCTATGGATTCCTATTTAAGAGACTGTGGAGAATCTTCTTTTAAGGCAAAGAATCCTCTTATTGTATGAGTAACCTTCTGACCCCCAATCATTTGGATTCATAAAACACTGAGTTTCTTCAAGTAGAGTGTACTTGTATGATGATCATAACATAGAAATTTAATCCCTGTTGGACACTCCATTTGTAGAAGAGAGTGGTGCTGTATGTAAGGTCCACAGAGTATTGGTTAAACTCAGATGTGAGACTATAAAATGAAGTGGGGGATTAGGGAAGAAGCGTAAGGAATGAAAAGAAAGAACACTAGAGTGTGATTTGGAAAATTGTGTTCTAGACTTGGCTCTTCCATGAACTGGTGTTATGAATGTAAGTCATTTAGCTTCTCAATTTCAGTGTTCTTATCTATAAAATGAGGAGTTGAACTGATGACATGACCTTTGACTCCTTTCTAGATACCACAGGTCATGATGCTGTGAATGGTTACTTTTTAGTCTGTTCTTTTTCTCTCCTGGCTCATTCTTTCCAAGAAGGGAGGAACAAAATATAAAGCATTTCAAAGTGGTTTTCAGCTCATTGGAATCCTCTATGTTCTACTCTGTCAAAGTTTCCCATTATGCTGTTAGATTACAGTATAAGAAATCCACACTGGCAAAGGGACAAGGGAGCATTGTAAGCAGGAGACAAGATAAGAGATCCCTTGATTTAGAATTTGCATGATTGAAGGTAGAGTAACAGCTAATAGTGAATAAAATGTGGTTAGAAATTATAATCACTTTCCTTGTTCTCATGAAAAAGACTATTAAGTACAGAACAAATTGTAGTGAAAATAGCGAAGTAAGCAGTTTATTTTCATTGCTCATTCACTTTAGGACCTCTCTAAGGACTCATCTTCCCACTCTGAAGAGCTTATCACCCTGGCCAGCCTCACCCAAACATAGCCTATTCTAACCTTTCCCAGCTCATCCTGCCAATCAAACCTTTATGTTCAGGGCCCTACTCTGTTTTTAAAGTGGCAAGTCTCATAAAACAATCCATCATTGTGTTAATAGGGAAGGCCTCACTTTGGCTTTTTAGGTAACAGGCTGTGTTTTAACAGTGCCTTCCTGAAGTTGTTATTCTTTCCTGAGTCTTAATGAGGTGACACTAGTGCTGCCACATGTAAATGCAGTAAGAGGAAAGAGTACCCCATAAAGTAGGTATTCAAGAAGTGTTCTTTTGTGGATGCTTGTTAAACCCCATCATGTAGACCTCTGCTGGCTCTGGCTGTACAAAAGGTCAACTTTTACTAATCTTTTTTTATGCCTGACATTGTACCAGGTACAAAGAAAACAGCATAGGTACAGTATCTACTCTCTAAGGGCTTACGTGTTACAAAACTCTACCCTAATATGGATACACCTGTGCAAGAAATACAGACAATTGAACAAAAACATTAATTGAGAACTGGGAAAGAATAGTGAGATACTGTTGAGAGTGAGAATGTGTTTTGGGATTTAACTTCATAGTCTATTGAGTTTAGGATTCTGTGTTTGACGACAGGGACCCTACAGGATGACTTATGGAAGACCATTTCTGTCTTCTGTGACGTCATCCATTCTGAAAGGTTAGGGATGTGCCCTTAACTTCCTCTTTTTTTTGAGATGGAGTCTTGCTCTGTTGCCTAGACTGGAGTGCAGTGGCACAATCTTGGCTCACTGCAACCTCCGCCTCCCAGGTTCAAGAGATTCTCCTGTCTCAGCCTCCCAAGTAGCTGGGATTATGGGAGCATGCCACCATGCCCGGATAATTTTTTGCATTTTGGTAGAGACAGGTTTTCACCATGTTTCCCAGGCTGGTCTCGAACTCCCGAGCTCAGGCAGTCCACCTGCCTTGGCCTCCCAAAGTGCTAGGATTACAGGTGTGAGCCATGGTGCCAGGCCAGCTTCCTCTTAATAATAGGGTGAATCCAGGTTAGTGATTATCCTCATTCAGCACAGAGCCCGTGTCTCCAGAAGCCTTCAAGGACAAGCCTCAGGATTAGAAATCAAGTTAATAAAGGGACTTGAGACTTCATAAATGCTTATAAATACCGTATAAAACGAAATGTATGGTAGAATACTCTCTGTCATGAGAGCCAGATACTGATGAGTGATTTGGAATTTTTTCATTTTATATAATCCAGGTTCATATATAGGGAATGACTGTATTCTCAGTGTATACCAGGCATTTCACATTGGGCGGGGGCGGAGAATACCAGCTAAGGCACTTTTGAGAACATTGGAATAGGGTATTTTTCTGTCAAACCTGTTCCCCTTCTTTATTGTCTGCAAATGTTTTTGTCACAGATTGACTTTTCATAAAGCAGCCAAAAATACTGCTTCCCTATTGTGGTTCTTTCTCCCTGTTCTCTATTCTCCTCAGAAAGTAAACAAAGCTGCAGTCTTCCTATTATAACAGAAACAGAGATTAAGATCACCATAGATTTGTTAGCCGACCTCTATCATAATGCAGCTTGTTATAGTTACTGCTGAAGGTTTCAGAATTCAGTAGATGGGTAGTTGGAAAATGTTTTCTGCTGGGGCTGGAGAGCATCGGAAGGAGGTAGAGGCAGCTCTAAGACTCCCTTTAATCTAATTAAGGAAGGGTATGCTTTGACCTTGCTACTATAGCCGCTTGATCTCTATATATAGTTCTTTGTCCTAGCTCATCAGGCATCCTTTGTTTATACTTCTAAAGGAAACCTCTGAGCAATGCACAGCCAAGGGAAAATGTATACCAACAGATGAATACTTCCTTTTCGCTTCCAATACTCCATGGTTCTGTGAATAATAGGCATTCTAAAACACAATGAGGGGCAAATATAGTTAAATACTTAGTAATCAGTTGGTCAAAAGCATTTATTGAGCATACACTGTGTACTCAGTGTGCTGGGCAATTTGGGGGCTACAAAAGAAATATACGTGGTTGATGACCTCCAGGAGCTTTTGGTGTAGTTGGGGAAAACACAGTATGTAGTGAGAAAGTATTTGTAAAGCAGAATTCTGTACAGAAAGTACAAATTAAAGTAGTATAGCCCTTTCAATTTTACTTATTTTGTCTTATTCTTAGCTTTTATTCCACTGACCAAATTAAAGCACTTTCCTGGATATTTTGTGTGCCATCTTTCTTTTCTTTCCAGAACTGCTGTGATACAATGGGTTAGTCCATCCTAGAAGCTTCATGGGCAGGTTGATTTCCTTCTGGCTCTGCTCAATCCTTTTAAAGAGCTGGATGGCACTGCTCTTTAGCATTAGGAGAAAGAAGAAAGAAAGGAGATGAGTTGGAAGTGAGGGAGAGGTTTCCCTTAGGTTTGGGAACTTCAGCTTTCTGTCTTGCTACTAGGTCTTAGCTTCATTCACTTCTTAAAGTCTTTCTCTTTAGAGTTCAAACTTTAGATGGGTTGGCATTCTCTTCTTTCTGCTCCTATTGCTTATTGGAAGGATATTTGGTTTGGGAAGAGCAAGAATCTTGGAGTCTATGTAATAGATGTTTGGCTGCTTCTCCAAGCATAACATATAAATATTTTTAAATAAATTTATTTAAAAAACACTGCTATGGGTAATTTCAGTAGATCCTTAAGTATTTTAAAGTGGTTGAGCTAATAGAAGGAATGGAATCTAAATCATTAAAACACAAATATATTTGTTGGTGGAGCCCTCTTTAAGGAGCAGTCAGTGAAATTAGTATAGTTGGAAAATTTAATGGAGAAAATTCATTTTAGCCAGATGTTGAAGGAGAAAAAAAGCTACTCCCTCTGGAGAGACAGAAAGCAGAGGTGTTAGTGGAGGTGTAAATCAGCACATTTTATGGGGAAACTGGTGCCGTAAGGACTGCTTGTATAGAGATAAGTAGGATATGATATGGCACCTGTCTTCAAGGAACACATAGACTGGCTGTGAACCTGACAGGTAAAATGGCAAATAGGATGTGAAGTGATAATTACTTTAATGAATGTGAATGCATGATGACGAGTTAGCATGGAGGAAGAAACACTTAGGCCTGCCTGAGAAACTTAGGAAAGGCTGCAGAATGGAAATAAAAATTGAGTTATCTTGAAATAAGAGTAGAATTTTGCCAATAAAAATGAGATAAGGGAGTGAAGGGGACCACATACGAGAACACAGAAGGGTGATCAGCATGGAGACATTCAGGGAACCATCAGAAGTTTGGTTTGGCCAGAATGTAAGACGTGAGATTGTGAGAGGTAAGTATGGAGAAGTAAGTAGCTTGGGCCCAGATAATGAAGAGCCTTGTAGACCATATATAGGTGTTTCCACTTTAACCTGAGAAGTCTGGGGAGCCATGAAAGGATTTTAAGCAGGTGAATAACTGAATAAAATCTACATTTAAGAAGGATTGCTATGGCTGGAATGTGGAGCAAATGTCAAGGGTCCAGGGTAAAAAGTGAGGGCAAAGAGACCGGTTAGACTTTTACTGATCTAAGGAGAGATGAAAGCCCAGCTTGAGACAGTGGTGGTAGGATTAGGGAAAACGGGATAATTTCAAAACATTTCTAGGAGGTAGATCAGTATTAATTGGTGATCAGTTAATGGGTGAAGGAGTGAGGGAGAAGAAATACTATGATGATCCACAGGGTTCTGGTTTAGGTGACCAAATGGGTCTATGGCCTTTAACTAGGTTAGGAAATATAAAAGGAGTTGTTTTTAGACCTGCAAGGTTTATTGTGCTCTAGGTCAGAAAGGCAGGTAGGAAATGTCCAGTAGAAAGCTGGATAGCTGGATTTAGAGGTCAGAGAGAGGTCTGGGAAAGGGATATACTTGGAAGTCATTAGCAGCCTCGTAGCACTTAAAGCCATGGAGAATGTACAGATTGAAAGGAGGGCCTGGGACAGATCTCCAGCCCAGTTGTTTGTCACTCGCAATGCAATAACCAACTGACTTTCCAAAAATAAATAGAAAGACTGTGGTGCTTTTGATGAGATTACTGAAGAATGCTGTGCATTTTGAAAATTAAATATCAAAAGTAAATTATTCATTTGTGGAAAAAAAATCTAAGGTTTAGACATTATTATCTTAAAGACTACAATAATAAGTAACCCTTACTGAGGATTTCCTCTGTTCCAGCTGAGTGCCTAATATGTGTTAACTCATTTGATCCTTACAGCAGCTCTGTGAGATAGACACTGTTAATACTCCTACTTTACAGATAAACAAAGAAATATTTAAGCGTTTTGCCAAGGTCATGCCACTGGTAGATAAGAGATTGGGGATTTGAATACAGGCACTTTAGCTCCAGAGCCTGTGCCCCTGACTGCTCCATAACACTTCATTTTGAAAGATAAAGGTACACACCACTTCATCACTGGTGGTTCCTGGACCCATTGTGGGGATGACTTGTAGTGAGCAAGTGGGGGTGTGAGACAGGGATGTGAATTCTGAAGGAGAGCAAAGGAGAAACAGAAAGAGAATTCAAGAAATGAGGAAAACGAACAAAAACAGAGGATCAAAATATCAGAGGAAGGAAAGGCCTTAGAAATGTGGAAGATTTGGTGAGTCCATTGGAGCAGAGACATAGAAGAAGATTTCATTAGTGATCTTTGAGGGAGAAGGTTCTATGCAAGTATGAAGATGGAACATAAACTGAAAGAGGTCAAGGAGAAAGTGAATTATAAGGAAATGCAAGTCTGGGTGTGGTGGCTCATGCCTGTAATTCCATCACTTTGGGAGGCTGAGGCGGGTGGATCATCTTGGGTCAGGAATTCTAGACCAGCCTGGTCAACATGGTGAAACTCCTTTTCTACCAAAAATACAAAAATTAGCCAGGCGTGGTGGTAGACACCTGTAATCCCAGTTACTCGGGCAGCTAAGTCAGGAGATGGAGGTTGCAGTGAGCCAAGATCGTGCCATTGCACTCCAGCTTGGGTGACAAGAGTAAAACTCCATCACACACACACACACACACACACACACACACACACACACACACACACACAGAGAGAGAGAGAGAGAGAGAGAGAGAGAGAGAGAGAGAGAGAGAGAGAAGGAAATGCAGATTGCAAGAAGTTTGATCATGAAGGTGAAGCAAGAAATAGGGTGGTAGTTATTATCCTTTCAAAGGGCAGAAAAGTCACTCATAAATGCTCCGGTTGTGTATTATTCTGCTACTGGTGAGTTAACAATAAGAATCAGTAGATCCACTGCCTTCATCCACATATGCTTCACTTCCCTTCCTGACTTGGTGTCCAGCTTCATCTCCAACCCAGGACTCTGTAGCCTCAGTTTCTACAACTTGCCTCTCCCAAAAATGGTATGTAGGTCCTGGGCAGCAGTGTGTTATGACAGCTTTGGAGTTGGACAGACAGGAGTCATGTTAGCTGTGCAGCCTTGAACACATAATTTTTCTGAGCCTCAGTGTCACCATCTATAAAACTTTAACTAATAATACCTTGAAGGGAAAGGCAATACTTGTAAATTACCTGCTCCTGTGCCTGGCATATACAGTCAAAGCTCAATAAAGGGTGGTGTTGGTAGTACTAGTCATAGTAGCAGGACGAGGAGGAGGAGGTAGAGAACGAGAAAGAGGAAGATGAGGAGCAATAGCAAGAACAGTGGCTGGTAGTAAATTACTGCTAGTAATTACTAATAGTAATTTACTACTAGTAGTAGTAATTTTGGACCCTACACATTTTGCCAGAGATTCCTGCCTCTGACCTCAGGACTTCCAAAGCTTTTTATCACTATTTCTGAGAACAGGGAGAACAATCATTCCCAAATACTCATAACCAATTTCAAATTTTACATATATTAACTAGAACTTTTTTTGCAAAGAGAGAGTGGTAATGAAATTGCAGCAGTAAAAACGTTGGGTATCTCAGCCATGTGACTCTACGTAGCACACCAGTAACTCTGCAAAAGTGATAGGCTAAAAAGGGTTATTGTGCTTACTAAGCTGCTAGTTTGTAGTTACTAATTTAAACAAATTTTATTTAGTAAGGAAACATTCATTGCCCTTCTGCAAGAATATCCAAAAGATTCTTTGTGTTGATCCTTAAGTAAATTTGCCCATATTCCTACCCAAATTCTTCTGGATTACTGCCTTTAAGCAAAGGCAAAAGACAAGTTTTAAGGAGGGTCACATGCTTTCAATTCTAGTAGTTTTAAAAAGAGAGAGAGTTCTATAAGATTTTTGTATTTGTGATTTAAGATTTTTATTAGCAAAAATGTTCTGTGACTACTTTTGTGACGGATGGAAGAGTAAGGATAGCAGACTTAAGTGCTCCTGAGAAAGATTTGGATTACTAGTGTCTTGTGAGAATAAAATACGTAGTTTGAAATCACTGTGGTATTATAGGTGGAGAAAATTGTTTCCATGAAAAATGGAAAATTAGTGCAGTGATCCAGTCTATTCATTTATGCCATTTATACATTCTATAATATTAAGTATATAACAATTGACATTTAATACAGATAAGAAACCTAAGTTAATTGTGCAGTCATATGTGTGGACATAGCCTATGTTTATACTAGAAAAGAAAGTGCTTTATAATTTTTCAGACACCTAATTCATTCAATCCTTTCTCAAAAATACTTTGTGATAATTTTTCATATATGTCAGTAAGTAACATTTTTGAGGTCATTAAATGTTACAGTTGAACTATTTGGAGGGTATGAACACATGACAGGGTTTAATGATAAAATTAGTTAGGATTAATATTGTTTTCCTCTCCCTCCTCCCTCACATCTATAGGGCAGGTAAGCTTTCAGGTTTGGTCATGTCTTCATAACCAAAACATTTCACATAGGAATGCACTTTCATCCCACTTTTGCACTTTGCCTTTAGCACAGTGAAACTCACAGTCCCATTTCCCACCTGCTGTTTTCCTCCTCTAGTCCTCATTTCTGTGGTTCAAATTCCTGGTTACTCACTAAATGACCAGAACACTTGATTAATTTTGGTCCCTCTTGTTTGTTGCACTATTTTCACAATCCACCCAAGTTCCCCATTTCCAATGTGCTCTTGGAAAGTTAATGGAATCCTAATAATTCAGCTACAGCTCTATCAAGCTTATCCTATACCTTTAAATGTTTCCAGTTCCACTCCTACCTCTAATCCCTCCTTCCATCAACCCAACCAAAACCAAACAAATTTTTTAAAAACCCGAACTTGAAACCAAACAACCTTCACCACAACAGATAGGCACACAGCCATTGAGATGTCCTTACTGTTTCTGCCTGTCTAGAGGAGTCTAGCTGTGTGGTATGGTAAGCAAGGATTGGGAGGAAAAGAATCTTATTTGAATAATTTTTTCTTGGAGCTGTGCTAGAGACATCATTTCTAATCTCACTTTGTGTTTATGACAACCGTGTGATACAGCTGGTTAATATATTCCCATTTTGCAACTGAGGAACTTGAGGGCCAGAGATACTAGATGCCTTACTCAAGGTCACACACAAATAAGCTGGGATGCAGTTCTACATTTCTCTGACTCCGAAGTCCATGTTCTTTTCATTGCACTGTGCAGTCTAGTGGAGAAGTTGTTGCTTTACTTGCCACTGAGTCTTTTGTGCTCCGACAGGTAGGCGACAGCTCCAGAAAACCCTTTGTTTTTTCCACTAAATAGCTCTGGCTCTGGAAAAACATACAGTCTATTTTGGGACCTGGTGTTCCTGAATCCGTGGTAAGCCTCTTATATACTCCTGCCATTGGCCTACCTTTGATAGCCCAGAGCAGCTCTCCATATTCTGACAGCTCTTCATGGGGCACAGAGGAGAGAGAGTTGCCTAGAGTTGGCAGAAGAAATCAGTAGTGCCCACAATTAGGCATTTACTTGTTCAGATTATTTTTGTGCCACAGAGGGGTGAAAATAAGGCGGGCAGCTTCAGGTATCAACATTGTCCTCAGCCAGAGCATTTATGCTGGGACTCATGTTTCCTTGCTGAGAATTCTGGGATAGGTCCTCATTCTAGGGCTGTGAATGACCATGTTTCATGGTAAAAGTAGTCTCCATGAGACACAGGTTTTCTTAACAGTTACAAAGAGTTTGACAGTAAATATGCATTCTCAAAAGTATACTTAATGTTCCCACATTTAAACCAGGCTATAAATAACAAACGTAATACCACAATGACTGCAAATATATAGATTTCCTCAAAAAAGAGTGAAGGCATTGCTACCATTAATGGTGTCTTTTGATGGAATTATTACTCAGAAGTAAATATACAGCCAGGAAATCAGCTATTTACTACCTCAAGACAGAAAGAGAATCCAGCACCTCTGTCTATTCCCACTACCTCTCCTCTCACCTAAATCAAATCTTGAATCCAAGTTTACCCTATCTCAGCCAGTTCTAAGAACTCTTAATTACTCCTAAGAGCTTTAAGTACATTAGCTCATTTAAGTCACAGAAGAATCCAATGAAGTATGTATGATTCTCATTCTCATTTTACAGATAAGGAAACTGAGGCACAGAGGGGTAACTTATTTGTATAAAGTAACAGGTGGCAAGTTAAGAGTTTGCATCCGCCGGGCGCGGTGGCTTATTCCTGTAATCCCAGCACTTTGGGAGGCCGAGGCGGGTGGATCACGAGGTCAAGAGATTGAGACCATCCTGGTCAACATGGTGAAACCCCATCTCTACTAAAAATACAAAAAATTTGCTGGTCATGGTGGCGCGTGCCTGTAATCCCAGCTACTCAGGAGCCTGAGGCAGGAGAATTGCCTGAACCCAGGAGGTGGAGGTTGCGGTGAGCCAAGAACGCACCATTGCACTCCAGCCTGGGTAACAAGAGCGAAACTCTGCCTCAAAAAAAAAAAAAAGAGTTTGCATCCAATTTTCTCAGTTCTATGCTCTTAATGACTATGCTGTATGTTTTGCAAGTCACTGATTATTGTGCTTATGGTCTGGGTAAGGACAGATAACCAGTATTATGTGAGCATGTGTCCATGTGGGAATGATGTGCTGTGATATGAGAGCAGTATTTGGGCAAGCCTTTCCTTGTGATGATAATCCCTCCAGAGCATGCATCATAATGCCTCTGCATGTGCTATGCATCTGTCTATCTATTTCATAGATGGCTGTGCCTGGCTGTTCATCTCTTATTTGTGTGTGGGGAGGGAGCTGTATGTGTAAAGGGGATATATGTGGAAAAAAGGATATATGCCCAATGACAGAATTAGTGTTTAAACTGGGTCATGAGGATTGCTTTGACCTCTGTTTCCACCCCCCAAAAGGTTCTTTTCAGTCCTTTGATATTTTCCCCATATGAGGGGAGAAACTGGGACACAACTGGAGGATGTTGCCTTTTGTTTTCTCTGATTAGAAACATTGACTCTTCTGTTAAGAGAAGGTTTTCCTACTCTTCTCCTCCATATCCCAAGCCTGTTCCAGCTTCTGCTTAGTAACATCAAAGGCAAAAAACAGTTATTGGCTTTGGGATAATTTCTAAACCAATAAAACTCTAGCTAAAAATGTATTGTACCAACACTAGTCACACAGAACTACACAGTTCTACCCTGAGCTCCCCCACCTCAATCTATATGTGGGTAGTTTTGCACTGGCATAGAACAGCAGGTTTACGAATATCCAAAGATGTCTTATTAGAAAAATCTCAGGTGCAGGGGCAAGCCCAGTACATGAGGAGGATTAGAGAAGAGGGTGAGCAACCTAGGCAGGGAAGGATAACAATGACATGTGAAAAGGAAGGAGAAACAATCACAAATGCCAGTTTACTCTATAGTGCACATACAACGAAATTCCTGCCAAATTTGTAGTGTGTTCTAGCATCTGAAGAGCTTTGAATCTTCTAGCACCCTGGGGCTATTCTGGGATTCCAATTGCCACCCACTCAACAGCCAAGAAATTTCAACCCATTTCAGGAGGATTCCATTGGCTTTAGAATGAAATGGAATTTATATTATATTGGTAGCTCAGAGAGAACACTTATATTTAAGAAGTAAAAATCTGATATCACAGATGAATAGGCAAACTGCATATAGTCTGCATGCCAGAGAGTAAAATTAAACACCTTCATGCTTTCACACTCTATTTCTGTCAAAAACAGGATATTGGCAGCAAACCATCTGAAAAAAAAAAGCAGCACTGACCTACAGTGAGTACTGCCAAACCCCATGCTAACCCAGTGACACAACGTTAGCTCAGAAGTTGAAAGCAAATTGTGCTCCTAAGGGTTTGGTGTTTTTTATTTATTGTCTTTTAAAAAAGCACTCTTATAAAACCTCTGTCTCTTTTTCCTCTGTGGACCTTTATAAAAATATATTAAGCTCTACTGTGGGTTTAATATAGTGTTATGTGATACAGAGGAATATAGTAGCAGGTGTGGAAGTCACTATCCTTGTCTTCAAGGACTTTATAGTCTAGTTGGGAAAGCAGAAATAACAGTACGAAGCAATGCCAAGCAATATAAAATAATTTAGCACTAAACTGTGTGACAATAACTGTAAGTGCTGTAGTAGTTCAGGAGAGAGGGAGATTGAAGAAGGCTAACATCATTATCATCATTAATATCTACTGATTATTAACACTTTATATGCTCCAGGTATTGTGCCAGGTGCTTTACATGTATTATCTCATTTAATCCTCTCAGCTGCCTCTGAGACAGGCAGTATTATCATGCCTCTTTTTCAGATGACGAAACTTAGATAGCTAAGTAATGTATCCAAGGGGAGTGTATAGATGAGACTAGAGAGGCATAGAGGGACCTGATTGCAAAAGAACTTAAAAGCCATGCTAAGAAGTTTGGAATTTATCCTAAGGTCAAAAGGAAGCCAATTGAAATTTAGTATGAAGCCATTTTAAGTATGGGTGTAGTGTGTTTTTTAAAAGATTATACTGCCCCTCTGCTGGGTTAAGAAGACATTGGGAGGGCCGGGCGCAGTGGCTCACGCCTGTAATCCCAGCACTTTGGGGGCTGAGGCAGGTGGATCACGAGGTCAAGAGATCGAGACCATCATGGTCAACATGGTGAAACCCTGTCTCTACTAAAAAAAAAAAAAAATTAGCTGGGCACAGTGGCACTTACCTGTAATCCCAGCTACTCAGGAGGCTGAGGCAGGAGAATTGCCTGAACCCAGGAGGCGGAGGTTGTGGTGAGCCGAGATCACGCCATTGCACTCCAGCCTGGGTAACAAGAGCAAAACTCTGTCTCAAAAAAAAAAAAAAAAAAAAAAAAAAAAAAAGAACACATTGGGAAAATAAATGATTGGAGACAGAGGGACCAATTAAGGGACCGTAGTAGCACCATGCTTGGCACACAGTAGGCACCCAATGTATGTTTGTTGGATGGATATATTAATTCAGGGATGATATTTTGGTGGACAGATCTAGTGAATTATAATAGAAGATGATAGAAAGGGATAGATTTGAAATATATATATATATGGGATGTGATGATTAATTGGACGTGGAGAATAAGAAAGAGAAGTTAAGAATAAGGCCCTGGGTTTCTGAGGAGCCAGTGATACACTTCATTCATTTAGGGAACATTCAAGAAGAATGAGATTTAATGGAACAGGGTGTGGGAAAGAGATGAGATCAATTTTGTTAACACTGAGTTCGTAGTGCCTGTAGTTAATGCACATTAAATGTCCAGTAAGCAGTTATATATACAGTTCTAAATTTCAGGAGAGAGACAGGATAGAGATAAATATAACTAAGGCAAATGTGGATCTTTTTGAGCTGACGGGATTGTTCTAAAATTGGATTGTGGTAATGGTTACGAAATTCTGTAAATGTATCAAAATTATTGAATTGTCCACTTGAATGGGTGAATTCTTTGGCATGGAGGTTATGTATCAATAAAGCTCTTAAAATTAAAAAAGTTAGGCAAGGTACTGGCACATAGATAGTAATTGAAGCCTTAGAAATGGATGAGGTCACCTAAGTCAGTGTGCTAGAACTCTCAGAATACTGACATGTAAGGGACAGCCAAAGGAGTTGGAATAATCAGAAGGAAAACTAGGAAAATCTGTGTCATGGAAGTTGAAAGAAGAAAGTATTTTCAGAAGTGAAGAGATGATCTTTTAAATAATGACATGAAAGACTTAAATATCTTTAAATGTCAATGGAAAGGAGTGGAACCAGAAGAGAGGTTGAGTGAAGGATAGGGAAGAAGATTGATCAAATGAGGGCCCCAAGAAAGCATTAAAGGATGGAATGCAAAGCCTCCAGCAGAGGACTGATAAACTTTCTAGAGAGAGATATCATCTCTTCGTAATAGGAGAAAGGAAAGATGACTGGTTTTTTTTTATTGTTTTTGTGAGAATTTAAAAGAATTCCCTGGGACAAGTTTTATTTTCTCTGTGAAGAAAGAAGTAAAATCATTTGCTACGATTTTACTATGAGTGAGAAAAGAGGTGATAGGGTTGAAGCTTTGAGGACGGTAGAGATGTCTACTGTAGAGATGTAGAGAGAGCTGTTAAGAGAAGCACAGAATTAATAAGAAACTTCATATCTTCAGTGGTTTTATTTTTATATTATAAGTCTTTAGTGTACCTGGAATTTATTTTAGAATATGAGATTGTGAAATGTATTTTAGGGCATGTAGTTGTGTTTCCTTCCAGATAGGTAACATTATGCTAAGCCCATTTATTAAAAGAACAGTCCTTTTCCTGTTGAGTGGATATGCTACCATTGCCATATATTGGATTTCCATATGTTCTTGCATCTATATTAGACACTATTCTGTTCCATTGATTTAATTTTCCATTCTTATGCCAATACCTTACTATTTTGATTATACTGACTTTTTGGTAATATCTGATATTTCTTAAGTATTCCTAGATATTTGTTTCTCCATATGCTTACATGTTTGTGTTTCCATATGAGCTGTAAAATAATTTTGTGTATTTAAAAAATATACTCAATTTGGATTGTGAGTATCACTAAATTACAGTTGTGTACTAATTTTTGGAAGAAAGACATTTCTATGGTATGTCTTCCCATCCAGAATGATGGTATATCTCTTCATTTTTTCAGGTTTTATTTTGGGGACCATCCCTTTAATATTTAATCATTTTCTTCAAATAGATACAGTACTTTTTTGCTGTTGTTGTTAAGTTGATTCCTAAGTACTTTGTAGTTTTGTCCGTGTTGTGAATGGGCTACTTTTCCGTCTCCATTTTTAAAAGCATATGGAGAAAAGCTTTTGACTTTATGCATTTTCTTGTATATAATAATCTTACCATATTGGCAATCTTATATTTTTTAAAAAACGAGAGTATCAGGTTTATCTAAGGCACCTATATTTTCTTTACCAATATTTATACCATTTGTTTCATGTTCTTTCTCTTTCCTCAGCTAAAACATTTAAAACACTGTGATGATATCAGACATGCTTGCCTTGTTCATAATGTTACTGGAAAGGGCCTTGGCATTTCACCATTTAGTATGAAGTTTGCTATTTGTTTTTATTATATTTGAGTGCCATCTTTTATTTAGAATTTTCACTTGGACTGGCTGCTGATTTTGTTTAAAAACCTTTTTAGAATATATTAATATAACCCTATATATTGATATTATCTATAATCTTGAATCATTGTTTTATTTTGGAATAAACAGTGTTTGGTTATGATATTTTATTATTTGTTGCCCTGCTGCTTTTATTAAGAATTTTTCTCTATATATTCAGAACCGAAATCAATCTATGGCCTTATTTCTGATATCATTTTTCGGTTTCTGATATTGTGGAATTATACTAGATTTAATAAATGCATTTGAGATCTTTTTGTTTTTCTCTGTGGTCTTCGGTAGTTTAAGTTTACGGAACTCAGCTCAAAAACCATCTGGACTTGGACCCTTAAAAAAAATTACAGCTCGATAATCACCCTTCCACTCTGGTCTACAGTTATTAGACTCCTGAGGTTTTGTTACTTTTTCTTGGGTAAAAGCATTTAATAGATTTTAAAATCATGTGTTATATATTGCATATGATATTCCCTTATAATTAATATCTACCCAATGGTGTGCTGGTGCTGGCTTGCCAATTGTGTGCATTTTCCCCCCATATTTTGGTTTAGTGGCTATATATTGGTAGCTTAAAATCCACTAAAGTGTAAGTTTTCACACCATGGAAATCAGCAAGCACTACAAATTGTGGCTGTTTTTTGAGAGCCAATTGTTAAATGATTACCAGCATACTATTGTCTATAAGTGTATCTACTTTTCCATGTTAGTACTGTATTTTTGATTTATTTTCTCCCTTTTTCCTTAATATGTAATTTCAAAGAAGCAGCTTTTGATTTTAATTAATTATCCCTTATAAGGCAATTTCATTTTGATTTTATTAATTTGAGCTTTTTAAAAGTGAATTTCCTCCTTCTATTTACTTTTATTTTATTGTCCTTTTCTAGTTTTTCAAATTGTGTGAATTCATGTATTTTACATTTTTATATATTTTCCTGAGTAGAGTTTTAACTGTAGCCCATCTATTTTGGTATTTAGTGTGCGATTTTCCATTATTTTCTATAAAATTAACAACTTTAGTTTCATTTTCCTCTTTGATTACAAGGTTATTTAGGTGTATTGAAGCAGAAAATTTTCCTGACCCCTTTGCTGGCAGGAAATGGAGTGCATGGGTGATTGAATTAGCCACTTCAGTGCCAACAGGGGCAGACTCCACTTGCTTGGTCCCACTGTGTTCCACCCCTTGCAGGAGGTGGGGAGCACAGGTGAGCAGGTGAAGGAGCTGGGGCAAGTGCTTTTGGGTGCTAACAGAAGCAAAAGCCCATGCATCCCCACAGCAGAATCTAGGGGGGTGCCCATGTCCCTTGAAGTCCCAGAAAGAGTGTTACAGTCCGTGCTCTTTTACCTTTGCTGTCCATGGATGGCTTAAGTGTTAACAGCTCAGTGGAGGGTCAGGGTGACAGCCTTTTGAACTCACACTTGAGTTCTTGTTCGACATCCAGGAGGAATGAGGTCACATGAACAAATTGGAGATGGGAAATCTGGGGAATTTTACTGCCAATGAAAGCGGCTCTCAGCGGGAAGGGGAGCTGAAAAGGGAATACTGTGGGAACACTGTCTTCCCCCAGAGTCTGGCTGTCCCTGCCCAGACTCCTCTTTGAAGCAACACCATCAAGCCATCCCTCTGAAGTCAAGCTGCTTCTCTCCAACTTTCAACTATAGTCTCCAATGTCCAACTGCTTCTCCTCTTCTCTCTGCTGGTGAAGGGTGGGCACAGGATGAGGAACAGGGCAGGCCATGGGTGGTTTATGGGCACAGGGTGAGGAACAGGGCAGGCCATGGGTGGTTTTGGAAAGGGCAGCATTCAAGCGGGAAAACAGTAATACATATTCTCACTTTGGGCTGCGGTTCTAGGCTTGAGGGTGAGACCCTCACCAGCGACCTGCCCTCTTCTGCCGAAATTTCCCTGCCTCCTGTCCCTGTCATTTCCCTCCTCTGAAGAGACACATCTAACTGCTGTTAGAATATAGGAGATGACTGGTTTTAGCTAATTCCTGCTGACAGGGAGTGTGGGTATAGGGAGAACAACAGTCAGATTCCTCACTAAGGTCTATCTAAGGGTTCCTGGCAGAGAGCCATTGTCCGAGGCTCTGGTTGCCTGATTGTTTGGAGTTTGATGGCCTCTAGGCGAGAAGAAACAAGTTTTGTTTTACAGGTTAAGTATGCATGGATCAAATATATGTATTATACAAAGAGGAGTTTAAAGGAGAGAATCTAATGCCAAAGATTACAGAAATAAGTGAAATATACTAATCATTCTGAAAACAACATTATACCCCATGGTATAGAAAAGAATGAAGGTAAAACAGCAAGCATAGGCAAGACTGTAAAGAGGCTATACATAGAAGATTAATTACTAACACTTATCTTCTGTGATTTTTAGCTTGAGATTCCCAATTTCTTCACATTGGTACTTTGGGTGCTCTTCTGGGTTGATGCAGGTAACTCTGTCAGCTTTCCAGGCCTTTACTCAGGTAAAGTGAATCCAAGGACCCATTGCAGTGACTTTCAGTGCGATAGGAATAGAAAGAAGTGCAATTCCTATCAATCTGTGTTTGTAGAGGGAGAAAGGGAAGGAAGTACCATTACCAGTACTAGGTCCCCTGGGTTGAATAGAGGTGGCCCTTATTCATGGGATTGGCCTTCAAATTGTTTCAGTTCCTTTTGAAAATGGGCCAAAGAAGTTATATGTTTAATTAAGTCAGAGGTTTTTTGGTCTAGCAAGAAATCGTTGGTGAGAAAAGGCCGTCCATACATCATTTCAAAGAGACTCAAACCTAGCTTTGAAAGGGTGTTTCTAACACACAGTAGGGCTATGCTGAGAAGGAGAGTTCAGGGGCAACGAGTCTCCTCAGACAGTTTCCTGAGATACCTTTTGATAATATCATTAGTCTTTCCTACCTTTCCTGAGGACTGTGGTCTCCAAGCACAATGAAGATGGTACTATATGCCTAGTGCCTTTGAGACCCTCTGGGTGACAGCTTCCTTGAACGAGGGGCCATTATTACTCTGGAGGTACTTAGGGAGTCCAAAGCAAGAAATTATCTCATTAATTAGTACTTTTATCACCTCACAGGCTTTTTCTGTCTGACATGGAATTGCTTCTACTTAATGAAAGTATCTATCCATACTAGGAGATACTGCATGCCTCTTGCCTTTGACATATGGGTGAAATCCACTAGCTAGTCTTCCCCTGGGTAGCCTCCTGCCCTTTGGATTCCTAGGGGAAAGAAGCCGTTGATTAAGCGGATTATTTTTAAGGCAGGTCTTGTAAGCATTAACGACCTGTTCAACTATATCAGGTTTTTACCTGAGAACAATTTCTGGGCCAATTGATAGGTTTTGCCCTTACCTAGGTGGAAGTCTTGGTGAAGGATTTTAAGAACTTTCCATTCGTCGGCAGCCTATAGATGAAGCTTGCTGTCCTCCAGTTGTAGCCATCCTTAGGACTGAAAGATGTATCCCTGAGAGGTTGCCCATTCTATTTCCACAGGAGAATATTGAGATTTTATTTCTCTTACAGGGTCCTCTCAGATCAGTGGGGCTTCCAGTAGATCAGAAATCTGGGGCCCGCTTGCTGATGATTTAGCTGCTTGGTCTGCCAACCTATTTTGACTTTGCTTGGCTACTTTATCCATCCCTTTTTGGTGGCCTTTAAAATGTATTACTGCCACTTCACATGGGAGAAAAACCGAGGATAATAGTCTATTAATTTCCTGATGGTATTTAATGGGACACCCATTACCTGTAAGAAAGTTTATCTCTTTCCAGATATCAGTGCAAATGTTAACTGTTTTTCCTTTGCTTAATTTGAATGCCCTTGTGGGGGCAATTAGTTTGGCTAATTGAGCACTTGTCCCTGAGGAGAGACTGATTCCTAACAATATCATTCAGAGTAACTATTGCATACCCTGCTTTATGGATTCCTTGTTCTACAAAAGAACTTCTGTCTGTAAAGGGGATCTAGGTTGGGTTCTCTAAGGGGGCTTCCTTGAGATCCTTTCTGGTCACATTGGTGTGTACTACTATCTGTTCATGATCATGTTCAAGCTCCTGAAGGTGGCTGGATTTAGGGAGGGTTAGGGTCCTTAACTGGACTTCAGATCCCTTTAATAGCAGAGCTTGATACACGAGGAGGCAGTTGTCTGTTAGTCAGAGATTCCGCTTAGAAGACAGCAGTCTTGCCACATTATGTAGAGTACAAACAGTGAAGTTATTCCCCATGGTTAACTTAGTAGCCTCTGATACCAGCAAGGCTATGCTGCATTTGCCTGGAGGCAGGCTGGCCATCCTTCGGCTACCAAATCAAACTCCTTACTTAGGTAGCCTACAGGCTGCTGGTCTGGTCTGAGCTTGTCTTAGAACTCCTAGGGCCATTCTGTTTGTTTCTGACACACAAAGATTAAATATCTTTCCTATGTGGAGACTAAGGGCTGATGCCTAAGGCAAGGTTTGTTTTAGTTGGTCAGAGGATTTTCTAGTCTCTATTTCCCAAATTAGAGAGTTTTAGCTGCATGAGTCTCCTTTATTGGATGATATAAGGGACAAACTATTTCACCATACCCAGTTATCCATAGTCTGCAGAATCCTGTAATGGCTAAGAATTCCGTAAGTTGCTTGAGGGTTTGGGGGAGGGGAAAGGAGGAGATGGACTTAATCCTTTCTTTGCCCAATGCCCTGGTCCCCTCTGACAAGATCAGACCAAGGTACTTCGCTGAAGTCTGACAGAGCTGAGCTTTAGATTTTGAAACCTTATATCCTCTATTAGCCAGAAAATTAAGACGAGCCTTACTGCCCTCCCGAGAGGTTTCCTCAGTTGGAGGGCAGAGGAGAATGTCATCTATATATTGTAAAACTGTAACCTGAGGATAAAGAAACTCAGAGAGATCTCTTGACAATGCCTGCCCAAACAAGTGGGGGCTGTCCCAGAATCCCTGAGGTAACACTGTCCAGGTTAACTGGGCAGTTTGGTTAGAGGGATCCTCAAATGCAAACAAATACTGGGAATCAGGTGTAACGGTATGCGAAGAAGGCATCCTTTAGGTCCAGGACTGTGAACCATTTAGTTCTCTCGGGTATTTGAGGCAGCAGGGTATACAGATTGGAAACCACTGGATGTAATGGAACCAAAGCCTCATTAACGAGGTGGAGGTCCTGAACTACTTTCCATTCCCCATTGGATTTTTGTACTCCCAATATTGGGGTATTACAAGGGCTGTTGTAGGGTTTAAGGAGTCCCTGCAGCGTTAAGTTATCAATGATGGCTTCTAGTCCTTTCCTAACTTCTGGTTTCAGGGGATTTTGTTTCTGGTTAGGAAAGAAGGTGGGATCCTTAAGGTGGACCTGGACCAGTATGATGGTTGTGGCTTGGCCAGTTTTCCCTTGAATTGGCCAAACTTCTGGGTTAATATCAGTATTCACTAGTGGGGAGACAAAGAGTTTGTCTGGGGGCCATCAGGATGGTGGTCCTCATATCATCCAGAATATGCCTGTCCAACAGAGGAGTTGGGCTTTCAAAATTAGAGAGGCACAGGTGAACAAGAGGTCTCCTCAACCACAACTAAGGGGTTGGAAAAATACTGGATTAAGGGCCTTTCTGAGACATCCCTCACATTCATGCTAAGAGAGGAGAGGGGGCCTTGATTGGAGAGGAGTACTGAGAGACCAAACCCAGTGTCCAAAAGGAAGTCCACTTTCCTCCCTTTGATTTCCAGAATAACCCGGGGCTCCTGGATGGTAATGGTGGTCTGGAGCTGGGGAGAAGAGCCCAGGAACCCATCAGTTCTGCTGGACCATTTGGAAGATTAGCTCTGGACCTGGTGACCAGCTTCTCTGGGGACAGTCTGCCTTCCAGTGGTCGCCACTGCAGGTTGGACAAGGTTGAGGTGGCTTTCTCATGCTGCCTTAGCAATCCTTTTTTTTTTTTTTTTTTTTTTTTTGAGACAGAGTCTCGCTCTGTCACCAGGCTAGAGAGCAGTGGTACGATCTTGACTCACTGCAACCTCCGCCTCATGGGTTCAAGCAATTCTTCTGTCTCAGGCTCCCAAGTAGCTTGGACTACAGGTACATGCTACCACGTCCAGCTAATTTTTGTACTTTTGTTTTAGTAGAGACAGGGTTTCACCATGTTGGCCAGGATGGTCTCGATTTTTTGACCTCGAGATCCACCTGCCTTCGTCTCCCAAAGTACTAGGATTACAGGCATGAGCCACCATGCCCAGCCCTTGGCAATCCTTTCTAAAATACCCTGGTATACTAGATCTTTGGCAGTTAACAGGTGCACCTCAGGAATTCTGGGGTTTGTGGGCTCACATGGTGGCCATTAAAGCCTCTTCCCCTTTCCTGGATTTTTCTCTCTTTCCTGGGCCTTCCCATCTCTATTACGAAAGACCATGGTGGCCACTTTTGGGAGATTTACTAAAGTAATATCTGGTCCCAGGGCCTGTTTCTGCAGTTTCCTCCTAACATCGGGAACTTCCTGAGTAACAAATTTATCCTTTAGGATTAGTTGTCCCTCGACAGAACTGGCAGATAGAGAAGTGTGCTTTACCAAGGCCACTCTTAGCCTCTCCAGGAAGGCAGTAGGATTCTCATCAAATCCCTGGTCTATCATGAGTAGCTTGGTTTAACTGAGAGGCTTAGTTCTGGTCCTATGTAAGCCCTCCATTATGTGCACCTGAAAGTGTCTCCTCTTCCACTCTCCCATCTCAATATTGGGATCCCATTTAGGGACATCCAATGGTACTACTTCTCCTCCAGTTTGATAAAGTTTGACCCCCTCCCTGACATGATATGCGATACTAAGCTTATCCGCAAATCCCTCTGTCAGCTGCAGAGTGGCCTGCTTCTCAGTGTTAGGGTTTGATTCAAAAGTAACATAATGTCATTCCAGGAGAGTTCAAATACCTGGGTTAAATTCTGGAAAGCCTCTATATAACTGTCAGGGTCATCTGAAAAGTTGGCAAGATACCCCTTAATCTGCCTTAAGTCCTGTAGAGAGAAGGGGACTTGGACCTTACTGGGGTCAAATTCACCAGGCATCTGTTGGAGGGGCAAGCATGAGACTGGGGCTTGTCCAGGGTGAAGATTTCTAGGAGGGGGCAAGTGAGAGAGAGAAGCTGGATAGGGAGGACCGGGTGCAGGGCCAAAGGTAGCTGGCTCTCCTGCTGGAGGTGCCTCTGGGGTTCATTTCTTCAGTTCCCTGGGATTGCCCCTTACAATCCTGGATGGCAATCAGGAGGGCTGGACCAATCCTATACTGTCAGCAAAGGTCTGGATTACCTGCAAGGTAATGAAAGTCTGCACATATGGCCTCAGACTATTTGTCCTCACGTTAACTGGAAAGGTCCAACTACACGATGGTCTTGAAATGAATGTTTCCTTCCTGAGGCCAAACCAGTCCTTCCTGCAGTTCATATTTTGGCCAAACCTTTGTGCAGAGGGCTATGCGGTGTTTTACCTCCAGAGTGTGAGGGTCAAGGCAGTCCCAGTGATTCAGGATACACTCCAGAGGAGTATAGACTAGGGTGGTGAAGATAGCTGGTTACCCATTCTGAAAGACAGGGAAATAGGTGTCCCTCATTTCCCTTCCTTCTTTCAGTAAAAACTTGAGGTATGAGGGAGAGAGAAACCAACCCTCCTCCTTTTCTCTTCCGTCTTTTTATCCCCAAGACCTGGCAACCTTAGATGGACGCCACCTACAGGTGCCATTGCAGCCTGCACTCAAGAAACAAGGAGGACCTAGAGAATAGGAATTGTCTAAACTCACCTGTGCCTCCATCACCCCCACTGTGGGCAACCTTTGAGTTTCCAGGGCCTTATCTATGCCATGGAGAATGGCCTCCCTCCATGAAACAGAAGCTTAATCAGCAGGAATTGGTCCTACCCATGTATACTGTGCCTGTTGCCTCACTTAGAATTCCTCAGATCTGGTTTTCCTTTCTAGGGCTTTAACCCAAAGTTTAAAATTCAGTTTGGGGCAAAAAGGTGTATTGGGGGTGCATGGATTCATTTAGATTAAGTCCATGATGGGCCCTGTCAAACTTGCAATTATCAGCCAGTGGGGTCACTCCTCCGTTGCTACCCTATTATGAGTAGAGAGCTGAGGTAGTAAAAGAACCCTCTTACATAGAAAAAGCAAGAGAAAAACAGCTGAAGAGAGGTAGAAGAACCCCTTGCTCTATGCAGATGGGTTCCTTTAATCACTGTATTCCTTCCCCAGTTTGGACTGAACTGAATTCCTCAGCCAGAGGAGGAAAGGCTCTGTGGGAGGGGATGGTGAGTGGGAAATGCTGGCCAGCTGGCTGTGTGGGGTCCCTAATTCCCAAGACTGCCCTGGGGCCCTGGCGGCAGCTGTGGTTTTCTCCTGCCTCCCATGGCTGTTGGATGTGGCACGTGCTTTGGACATGCCCAAGTGCCCCAGCCAGGAGGGGAGTGGGTGGGGAGGGAATCTGCTGTGTGCCACGCGTGTCTGCAGCTGTTGGGGTGGGGGTAGGGATGGCACCTCTAAGAACAAATGGAAATCACATCGTTCTGAATTGCATGGGCCAAATGTTCATTCTACTTAATAACATTTCTGCAGTTTGCAGCAAAACTCTTAACATTATAAAAGAAGCAATAGGAGCCATTTCAAACCATGAAAGAAGAAAGGAAAGATACCACAGAAAAACCTGGGCATTTTGCGGACCAGGGACAGGGTCCAGTTCAGGGGTCTTCTGGCAACACTGCAGAGTGGCATTGGCCAGATGCCTTCAGTGCCCCAGCACTTTATTCTGGTCCTACACAATGGCTAGACCTCCGTGAAGGGAAACAGAGCCTTTTATCCAAAAGAGAGAGCTGGCAGGGTTGCATCCTGTCCCCTGCAAGTGGCATAGCTCGGAGGAAAGTCTGAGGACAAGAGATAGATCTGCATTTTTGCATCTACTCATCCTGGCGTATCCCAGGCAAGACCCTAAAATGAAGCGGGAAATTTCTCTGACCCCTTTGCAGGCAAGAACTCGAGTGCAAGGCTGCTAGAACAAACCAGTTGCTTCAGTGCTAGCAGGGATGGAGTCCACTTGCTTGGTCCCACTGCCTTCCACCCATCACAGGAAGAGGAGTGCAGGTGAGCAGGTGCAGGAGGCAGGGTGATTGCTTTTGGACACTGGCAGGAGCAAAACTTTCTGAGGCTCTGCAGCAGCATCTACGGAGGTGCCATGATCCCTGAAGCTCCAGAAAGAGTATGACAGTCAGCCCTCTTTCAGCTTTGCCATCCATGGATTACTTAAGTGTTAACAGGTCAGTGGAGGGTCAGCGTGACAGCCTTTTGCACCTGCACCCGAGTTCTTGTCTAGAGTCCAGGAGAAATGAAGTCACATGAACAAATTGGTGGTGGTAAACGTGGGGGATTTTATTGCCAATCAAAGTGGCTCTCAGCAAGAAGGGGAGCTGAAAAGAAGACAGAGCAGGAAGATCGTCTTTCCCCAGAGTCCAGCCATCACCGGCCAGACTCCTCTCTGAAGCAATGCTGTCAATCCATCCTTCTGAAGTCAAGCTGGTTCTCTCCAACATCCAACTATAGTCTCAGATGTCCAGCTGCTTCTCCTTTTCTTTTCTCTCTGCTGGCGGAGCCTGGGTTTTTTATGCGCACAGGATGGGGGCGGGGTGGGCCATGGGTGGTTTTGGAAAAGGCAGCATTCAAGCAGGAAAATAGGAATGGATGTTCTCACTTTGGGTTCCAGTTCCAGGCGTCATGGTGGGATGCTTGCCGGGGATCGACTCTCTTCTGCCCAAAATTTCCCTGCCTCCTGTCACTAGCAATATGTTTCTTAATTTTCAACTGGTTAAGGATTTGGGAGTTCATCTTTATGTTGTTTTATTCTTATTTTACAAGATAATGATCAGAGATGGTAAACTATAAACTTTTTGTTTCTGATCAATTTTAAATATTCCATGAATACAAGGGAAGAATGTATTATTCTGTAGGATGCAACATTTCCATGTAACTATTATATTGATATATTGATAGTTTTTTTGTATAGCCTTGCTTATTTTTGTTTTAAACTTGTTTTGTTAGTTTCACACTAAAACTGTAACCATCCAGTGGTTCCCTCTTGTCTGCTACCCAGATAGATATGACTTATCAAGGCAGAGGAATTGGCAGTAGAGAGAATTTAATTGACATGAGGTAGGCCATGCCTCTCAGAATTTGGAGGCTCGGGTTTTTATTTATTTTTATTTATTTATTTCTTTTTTTGAGACAGGTTCTGGCTCTTTCGCCCAGGTTGGAGTACAATAATGTGATCTCAACTCACTGCAACCTTGACGTCCCTGGCTCAGGTCTCCCACCTGAGACTCCTGAGTAGCTGGGACTACAAACACATGTTGCCATGTCTGGCTAATTTTTAAATTTTTTGTAGAGATAGGATTTCACCATATTGCCAAGGCTGGTCTCAAATTTCTAGACTCAAGTGATCTACTCACCTCGGCCTCCCAAAGTGCTGAGATTACTAGAGTGAGCCACTGTGGTCAGCTTAGGGTTTTCCAAAGGTAGTTTGAAGGAAGGGGTGGGAGTGGCTAGTCATTGCCATTGGGAAGTGGTCTTCTTGCATGCTGAGTCACTTCTGGGTGGGAGCATATGAGTGGTTGGCAGGTACAGGTGGAACCATCCATGGTCAGATCTACAAAAAACCTGAAGAGATATCTCAAAAGGCCAATCTTAGGTTCTGCAATAATGATGTTATCTGGAGGAGTAATTGGGGAAATTGCATATCTTGTGAACTCTGGAATAATGGCAGGTAATCATTTATGTCTACACCTTAGCAGAAGAATTCAGGCTCCTCTATCCTCCAAGCATGGTGGTCTCTCATTAGCTTTACAGAGGTAGAGTTTTGGAGAAGGGCTATTATCATTTAAACTATAAATTTAATGTCTCCTAAAGTTAGCCTGGCCTAAGCCCAGGAATGGTTAAGGGCAGCTTGAAGGCCAGAGGCAAGATGGGGGTTGGCCAGATCAGATCTCCGTAGCCCCCATCTTTTTCTCACTGTTACAAGTTTTGCAAAAGCGATTTCAAAATTGTGTCTTTTTTCTGTCTTTTCCCTTTCTATTTTCAAGGATATTTGTTTCCTAGAAGTGAAATTGTTCAAAGCCACATTTTTCAATGTATTGACACATATTGTCAACAGTCTCTATTTGCCAAGGCAATTTATACTCCCAATCAGAAATGTACAAGGGGTCAGAGTTTCTTTACCATGCTATTAGAGTGCTACTGAATTCAGTCACCTACCCTTAGCCTTTTTGGTCATCTCTCGGAGAAAGATTGTTGAATGCTGGGCAGTACTTGAGAGCAGGAGCTCTCACTGAGTTAGTGTTAGGGCTGGCAAAATTGATGGATATCATCCAGTGGGCATAGTACCCTGTTACAAATAAGACTGTTGAACTTTTGGAATTTGGGTTGCTTCAATACAGAAAGAGGTTACAGAAATCATAAGCAGTTTTGATTTAGCAGTTAAATGTCCCCATGTTCGATTTAAGTAATTTTCTCCACAATTTCTGCTATCCCTCCATCCTCTAGATTTCTCACTGTCTTTGTGCTGCCCAGTGATGACCTTTTCTTTTCTCTGGTATCTCCTTTGAAACTTGTTTTCTGAGATACTGAAATTCACAATGCTGTATGAATGAGCAGAAACCACTGTACAGGTATATTTCTTTTCATAAAGGGCATACATTCCTGAAAGGAGAATTTTAAGCACGGATGGGGTGTATAGTACCAATGGCGTCTTCTATTTCTTGGATAGGAAACAGCACTCATTAATTATTCATTAGAAATGTGGTTTGAAAACATGGTCTTCAAACACCACATGTTCTCACTCATAGGCGGGTATTGAACAATGAGAACACATGGGCACAGGGAGTGGAACATCACACCCTGTGGGGTAGGGGGCTAGAGGAGGGACAGCAGGGGGTGGGGAGGTTGGGGAGGGATAATATTGGGAGAAATGCCTGATGTAGGTGACGGGGGATGGAGGCAGCAAACCACCATGGCATGTGTGTACCTACACAACAATCCTGAAAGGTCTGCACATGTGCCCCAGAACTCAAAGTATAATAAAAAAAAGTGAAACATAAATCTAAGAGTAAAAAAAAGAAGAAATATACATGGTCTTTGAAAAATCACTATTAACTTCCTCTTCATGTAGTACCTGATTCAAACAAATCAACTGTAAAAGTATACCTTTTTATATGATCAGGATAATTTAAATATAGAACAAGCATTAGATGAATGATATTAAGGAATTATTTCATTTATTGTGATTCTGCAATAAGATATTGTTTTGTTTTTGTTTTTGAGATGCAAACCGAAGTATTAGGAGTGAAATAACATAATGTCTTGGATTTGCTTTAAAATGCCTCAGCAGAAAAAGGAGGGAGTAGATCAAATAAATATAGAAAAATGTTGATGGCTTTTGAAGGGGGATGGACACATGGGGTTTCATCATATTCTCTAGTTTTAAATATGCTCAATTTCATAACAAAATGCCTAAAATTGCAATAGTAACATATTTTCACTGCATCCAGTTTTTTAAAAAGCCAAAATGCATAAAGCAATAATTTTAAAGTTTTCCCTGTTCTCTTTTCAGTCAATCTATGGCATAGCTTATTTTTATACCAAATCCATTTTTATCAAAGTCCTATATCCCCATTTTTAGGACTAGCCTAGTTTTCTTCCATGCCCAATTTATCTTCCTTTTCGTTACATTGTTTGAAGCTCCTCAGTGAGGAGAATGTGACCACAGGGAAAGATCCAGGTGTAAGAGCTCAACCCTATTATTGTCTAAAGGCAGTGTATGGGAAAGTGGCTGCTAAGGAGATGCATTCTATATTAGAAAATATATTTGGAATCTGGTGCTGAGGATGTGAGATGTGAACTCAGTAAGAGAACATAGACTTGAATTGCTACAATATGTTCAGAACAAAGTAACTTCATAAGTTAGCTCACTATCCAAATAAGGACAACCTAGCCTTTTAGGTTCTAGATGATATTAAGAAGAATGATCTATCCAGATTTTGCAGAATGAAGTCACTTCTGAGTAAAACTTAAGTCTTGAACTTCCGACCTCAGGTGATCCACCCGCCTTGGCCTCCAAAGTGCTTGGATTACAGGAGTGAGCCACTGCGCCCGGCCTAAGTCTTTAAATTATTTAGAAATAATGTACATTTTTATGTACATACATATACACAAGCTATAAGTTCTAAATCTACTACAAATAACCAAGAACATATCGTGCAAGTATCAGTTGTAAATGATAAACTCTCAAGAATTGAAGTGCCAGCCATCTTATAGTAAGATGAGTAAGTAGAGACATAAATCAAAACCTGAATTTCAGCTTTTTTGGAAAGAAGTACCAGACCAGGGTAGCAGCTTGAAGTTGGAGGGGAATGGGAATGGAAATCAGTATTTCTTTAATTCCTACCATGTTCCAGGTAGCGAGCTAAGACCTTTACTCTGTTATCTCATTTGATTCTCACAACAGCTTTTGAGGTAGGTAACACTGTTTCTATTTTACCAGTCAGAAAGATAGCTCAGAGATGTTAAGTGACTTCTCTGAAGTCATTAACTTGTAAGTGTCAAAGCAGGAATTCAGATTCAGGCCAGCTTGGCTTAAAATCCAGAGTTTTTTCCACTCTACTCTGTTGCCTGAGTAGAAATGGGAACTTAGCACAGGAAAATCCTGAAAAAAAGGAGAAGGCGGTTTTCCTCTAAAATCAAAAAGTTTTAGCTACAAAGAGATCAGAAAAACAGGGTAGATTAGAATGGAACATGGCAGAAGCCACGCTTTGGCCCTGGAGTTAGGATGCAAAGTTTGGGTTGTAACTCTGTCACTTGTTGACTTATATGACTTTGATAATTTACTTTACCTCTCTAGAACTCAGTTTCCTCATCCATGAAATGCAGACAGTAGTGTCCATCTTATCTAATAAGATTGTTGTGACGATCAAATATAGAGATCCAATATATCTGAAAGCACTTTACAGGCCAAGCCATAACAACTATACAGGTATAATAACTATACAATGTAATTAATTATTTATTTTGTTAGCACTAACAATGTATTAAGATGGTCAGATTTTTGGAATTTCCCAGCAGGTTGAGATTCCTTCCTGTTTGTTTTATGATTTCTCTTTCTTTCTTTCTTTCTTTCTTTCTTTCTTTCTTTCTTTCTTTCTTTCTTTCTTTCTTTCTTTCTCTTTCTTTCTCCTTCTTTCCTTCCTTCCTTCTTTTTCTTTCCTTCCTTCTTTCTTTTTCTTTCCTTCCTTCCTTCTCTTTCTTCTTTCTTTCTTTCTTTCTTTCTTTCTTTCTTTCTTTCTTTCTTTCTTTCTTTCTTTCTTTTTTCTTCTTTCTTTTTTCTTTCTTGTCTCACTTTGTCACCCAGGCTGGAATGCAGTGGCACGATCTTGGCTCGCTGCAACCTCCGCCTCTCAGGTTCAAGTGATTCTCCTGCCTCAGACTCCTGAGTAGCTGAGATTATGGGCCTGAACCACCACGCCTGGCTAATTTTTGTATTTTTAGTAGAGACGGGGTTTCACAACATTGGCCAGGCTGGTCTAAAACTCCTGACCTCAAGTGATCTGTTCACCTTAGCCTCCTAAAGTGCTGGGATTACAGGCGTGAGCCACTGCTCCCAACCAATCCTATTCAGGACCTTTGACCGCCTTGGGTTTTTCCACATAGAAACCCCTTCATTTATTTCTTGACTCATGAGGTAGTTAAGACCCCTGGAAATATGTTCTCAAAATCTCTTTGTTGCCCAGTCACAGATTTCAGCGTTGGGTATTATTCTGAGGATTCCCTTCCCTCTGATGCTGGCATACAGAATTCTTCTGGTTCTTGTCCTTGAGGTTGTTTCCTGGTACTTTTCTTATTTCCCTACTCCCTTAACTTGGAAGCAATATAGGCTCTTCTTCAGCTGTTTTCACTCTTCCACTTGGGCCCTTGCCTCTTCTAGTGGCCTGGAATCAGATTGTTTTCTGTCTGCCTGGAATCAGACTTTTTCCCTTTGGTCATCCAAAGGGAAATCTTTTTAAGTTCCCTGTCTTAAAAAGAATTACTTCTTTTTTCGAACAATGCCCTTTCGACCTTAGCTATAAGAGTTTAAATTTCCCTGGACCTCCCAGTAGAGATTCCTTGCTCTGTATATGTACAGGGAGTATCAGGATGGTGACTCCATCTCTCAGAAACAAATGTCTTGGGAGGAGTGCTTACGTCAGACTTGAGTACAGAGAATAGCTAAATGCTCCCCACAATCTAATCTGAGGCCTAAGCAGGCAGAAACTTTCACTGGCTTGCCTTGTTCTCCTCCCTTTCCATAATTCGATGGTGGTGAAGGCAGTGAAAAGGACAACTTTGGAAAAAGCCCTGGACTAGGAATCAGGAAACCTGGTTTCTGGTGCTGGCTCCATCACCCACTAGTCACATGAACTTGGGCAGAGCAGCCTGAGCAGACTTCTATTAGACTGCCTACTCTTCCATGAAGGAATGTCTTGGTTACAGATTGTTTCCTTGGTTGGATTAGAGGCTTCCGGAAGGTAGCAGCCATGGCCATGCCACAATCATTTTGGAAACTGCAGGTTCTAACTGGTCTCTCTGCCCCATCCTGTTCCCCTCCTATCCATTTTCCTTGCTGTAGGAATGAACTTCGTAAAACGCAAAACCCATCATGTCATTCCCTACCACAAACCCTTTAATGGTTCCCCATTGCCTTTAAGACCCATTATGATCTGGACCCTACCTATCTCTCTAGCATGGTCTCCCAGCCCTTTTTGCTGTCTTTGTCTTCTCTGCTGTGAATCTCCCTTTCTCTAGCTGACTCATTTCTTAAAAATATCACATCGTTAGGAAGCTTTCCTTGACCATCTAAAGTCCCCATTTGACAACTGTTGTTTAAGTCCCCATCTTATAAGCACCCAAAGAGTATTCTTATTATGTGATAAACCTCTTTTGTAGCACTCTTCAAACAAGGAACTGCTCAGTATTTGCTTCCCTGCTTATTATAAGATTCATAAGATTATGACAGAGGCCTTATCTATCTTGTGTATTGCTAAGTGCTTACTAGAATGCCTAGCACATAATAACAGTAAAATTTTTTAAATGGTAGAATGAAATAGCCTGTATGGTATCCATGTAAATGAGTGTTGACTGCTTCAAGATTTGGGTGAATCTTTCATGGTAATCTATAATCTTTGGTCTGTCTATAATCTTTGATGTTCTTATGGATTTCTGAAAAGTAGTGCTATCATTGAAACATCTCCCATAAACATTATAGAACAGTAAAACAGTTAATATCCTTTTTATCTTGTAATATAGTATTACACAGATCTTCTCATGTCATGTAAAAAACATGATCTTTGTCAGTGCCTCTTTTACTGCTAGAATATTAAGCTATGAATTTTGTATATTAGCTGAAATATTGCTAGAATGTTTTTGTTTCCTTAATGTCTCAAGTTAACAATCTGCTATTTGATCCTTTAACCTGTCTTGAAAAGGCATATATATGTCTCGTTATTATTTAAAGAAATTGGGTATTTAATTTGAGAATATATCAATATTTTAACTTTTTGGTCAATTCTATTTTTAACGTGAAAATAAATCAATTTACAACTTTTTAAAAAGAACAATTGAGTAGATATATTTTATCTTGTTTTTGGAGAAATGTCAATATTGTGAAGCACTCTTCCAAATCCCTTTAAGCAGAATATGAGTTGACTTATTGATAGTAATATGCTCACTGGGAGACAGCAAGTAGAAAGAGAAGTGATAGACTTGAGTCTGTCTGGCTCTGTTTTATTACTGAACCTCATTTTATTCATCTAAAAAATAGGATGATAGTATGTACTTTGAAGAGTTGTTCTGAAAGTTGAAAATAATATATTTAAAATACTAGCACATCTAGTGATGCCCTTTTGCTATCTGTACTTTATATGCTGTTCATTCCACAAATATTTAAGTGTATTTTTGCCTTGGAACAGGAACTGGGAACATAATGATAGATGGCACCTGTCCTCACAGAACTTACACTCCTTCAATTTTCCATCTGTAGGAGTACTGCTCAGGTCAGGCTTCACCTCCTTCAGGAAGCCATCACCCATGCTTTAAGCCTTTCTCCCTGACTCCCTCATCTGGTTCAGGTGTTCCTCCTCTGTGTCCTCAGAGTAACCTGTGCATACTTTCATCACAGCACTTCTATATACCTATTTGTCTCCCCACCAGACTAAGCTCTCAGGTCCAGTACAGTGCCTTATCGTCTTTTTATACCCAGCACATGGCTTGGTACACTAATAGGCACTGAGAAAGGCTATTTGGATAACAGTGCCCTCTGGTGGCCAGATGTTGTAAGTACACTCTTTTATGCATCAGAAGGATCAGTAAAGTCCATGTGAGTAAAGCACCTAGGAAAGGCAACTTTTTCTTTCTTTTAACACAGGGAAAGGAAATATTTCAGAATATGTGGTCCCCTAGGATCTCCTAGGTCTCCTAGAGATGTTGTTATTCAAACATCTCTCTAAATCTTTCATAATTCAGAAAACAATATTTAAATGACACAACAAAACTATTTTCAGTGTACAAAAAGAAAATGAAAGAGAAATTTGTCTCATGGAATAAAGCAATGCAACATAGTATACTGTACAATTGTTTATAATACCTTTATTTCAGAGCCTACACACATTTATTCATTCACAAATATTTACTAAGCATCTACTGTGTGACAAGCACCATTCTAGGTGTTAGGGATAAAGTAGTGAACAAACAAAGTGCCTGAATGTAAAGAGCTTACATTCTAAGGGGAGGAGACACACAATAAACAAACGCTTTTATTAGGGACTTCAATGTTACGGATAAAAATAAACTAGGTTACACAGTGGGGTGAGAGTGTGTGTGTGTGAGTGAGAGAGAGAGAGAAAGAGAGAGAGATGATGCCATTTTAGCAAAGGCCTGCAGATGTATTAGAACTTCAGAAAATGACAGAAATGTTGGTTGACCAGGCCTGCCTAAAACATTATGGGACTTCTAGAGTTTTCTTTCTTTTGTAAAATAAGTTTAATCTTACATAAAAGATGCTAAAGTAAGACAGAGTGTTCCCACATATTATTTAACTAACCTTACCCAATGTTAACATCTTACATAACCGCATCATTATCAGAACTAGGAAACTGTCATTGGTACAATAATTCTATCAAGCAAACTTATTTGATTTTCGCCAGGTTTTGCATACACTCAAATTTGTTTTTTTGGGGGGTGGATAGTTCTATTAATCTTATTACATTAATAGATTGTTGTAATTACCACTGAAATTAGGACAGTATTGTTTTATGCCCCCAAACTCATTTGTGCTACTTCTTTATAGGCACATCTGTCCCCCAGCAACCACTGATATGTTCATCATTACTATAATTTTCTCTTTTCTAGAATGCCATCTAAATGGAATCATATAGTATGTAAAATACTGTGATTTGCTTATGTCACTCATCATAATGCCCCTGAGAGCCATTCAGTTTGTTGTGTGTATCAATAGTTTTTGATTTTTTATTGCTAAATAGTATTCTACTATGTGGATGTTTTTTCTTTTTCTTTTTCTTTTTTTTTTTGAGATGGAGTTTCACTCTAGTTATCCACGCTGGAGTGCAATGGCGCGATCTCGGCTCACCGCAACCTCCGCCTCCTGGGTTCAGGCAATTCTCCTGCCTCAGCCTCCTGAGTAACTGGGATTACAAGGCATGCGCCACCATGCCCAGCTAATTTTTTGTATTTTTTTAGTAGAGATGGGGTTTCACCATGTTGACCAGGATGGTCTTGATCTCTTGACCTCGTGATCCACCCACCTCGGCCTCCCAAAGAATATGGATGTTTTACAGTTTGTTTATATGTGCCCACAGTGAAGAGCATTTCAGTTCTTTTCAGTTTTTTGCTAATAGAAACAAAACTATTATGACCATTCATGTAAGGTTTTTGTGTGGACATAAACGTTCATATTTCTAGGGTACATATACAAGGATGAGAGCTAGTGAGTTTTATTTCTTCAGAAGGATTTATAGGCAAGTGCCATGCTTCACAAAACAAGCAGTAGATTGCAAAGAACACTGGATAGGACTCAGAAAATCTGGCTCAAGCCTTGCCCTGTCAGTTAGTAGCAATATTATGTTGGATGAGTCTCTCCCCTCTCTAGGCCCCATGTTAAGTCTCTTAAGTGATGGAGTAGGATGTATTTCTTCAGTCTTTTTCAGACCTAATTACATGGTTCCAATAAGATAGAAAAGCGGTTTCTGCCTCATTTCACACAAAATTTATAGCTATGTACATAAAATACCACATGCAAAACCTACGGTTTTCTTCCTTGTTCTAAACAGTTAGAACATCTTTTTCTTCTATGTTCTCCCACCTTTTTCTTCAGTGTTCTAAACAGTTACATTGGCCGGGTGTGGTGGCTCATGCCTGTGGGCGGGAGGACCACCTGAGGTCAGGTGTTTGAGAGCAGCCTGGCCAAACTTGTTTCTACTAAAAATACAAAAATTAGCTGGGAGTGGTGGTGCCTGTTTACAGTCTCAGCTACTGGGTTGGGGTGGGGGGTACTGAGGCAGGAGAATTGCTTGAACCTGGGAGGTGGAGGTTGCAGTGAGCCAAGATCGTGCCACTGCACTGTAGCCTGGATGACTCCATCACAAAAAAAAAAATAAAAAATAAACAGGTACCTTGCATAAAAGAGAATATGGGGAAGACAGTAACTAAACCTCAGGTTATGAAGGTTTGGTTGTCTGATCCCTGAGGAGAAAGGACTCCAAAATCAACACAGAATTGCCACATAATGCCATTCCTAAGACATGTATATGGAACAGATTGTCCTCACCCTTTGTATCTATTATTTTTATTAGTTAGACTCAGGATAAAGTAAATACAGAATATATGTGAGTATGTGTGTGTGTGTGTGTATATGAATGCTCTACGTTTAAAAAATATGTTGTATCATGTATGTCTATACAGGAACTATTTTTTTTTCGAAAGTCAGTAAGGAAATACACAAAATATTTGCAATGGTTAACTCTAGAGATTGTGATTGTCATGAGAGGCAACTCTAAAAGAAAAAGAAGCATATGTTTGTAAGTACAGCCTCTCTCTCTCTCTCTCTCTCTCTCACACATACACACACACACACACACACACGCACGTGCACGCACAGTGGTTAAAATCATAGATAGGAGCCAAACACCAAACCGCCTGGGTGCAAATCCTGGCTCTGGCTCTGACATTTATTAGTTGTATGACCTTGGGCAAGTTACATAACCTCCGTTTTCTCGGTTTCTTCTGTAGAATGGGAATGGTAATAATAGTGCCTACCTCATGGGATTAATGGGAAAAATAAACAAGTGAAAACATATGAGGCAATCAGAATAGCGCCTAATGTCGTAAGCACTATGAAAGTATTAACTCTTTTGTATTCTTCCCACGAGCTGATAGAAAACTTTTCTCTCAGTCATTGCCTATCTGGAGGCCTCCCACAGCCTGAGTCTCTGAGCCCAATTCCCTAGGATACTTACACTTCTAGAAATGGCTTGGCTGCCACCTCCCCATTCACACTACTTTTCTAACTTTAACAGTCAATCTCCCACCTACCTCTACCCTCCTAATCCCTCACCCGCTCCCTGGCCAAAAAAATTACACACTGAATCTGTAGATTGCTTAACTATGTCTCAGTAATTTTTTGCCTCCTAAACTGTAGTTACTCCAGTAAGGGGACTAAAAAGTCTATTAATAGCTTCATATATTCCTTGCTCCTTTAAGTGACCACTGTCCCTCCAATGTAAAGAAACAGATATAGCCCATTTTTTAAAATCCCTGCTTCATTTAGTCATATTTACGTAAAGCTGGAAGGACCATCTTTGAAATGTTGCAGTGTTTACCTTTAGAAAACAAAAAAGAAGATTGTCTCTTCTTCCTCCTCTTCCCTTTATATACATTTGAAACTTCCTGATACAACAGTGCTGTAGTGCTGGTGGTGATGATGATGCTAGTGCTGGTGGTAGTGGTGTTTGCGCGTGTATGTGTGTGTGTGTATGGGCGGATGGAGAGAGAGAGACATCCTTAAAGTGTGATCTGGGTTAACATCTTAGCTTTGATGCTGCCACAGCAAATGCTATGTCTGCTTCATGAACACTGTGTTTTCTTGAAAGTATTATTTTAAGAAAGTAATGAATTCTTTGCAGCTCAGTAAGGTGACAAGGCTGTTCATAACAATTTCTTGATAATTCACCAGATGTACAATTTACCTCTCAGTTTTCCTTCTCATCTCCTTTGCACAGAAAGTGACTGCTTATTTAAAAAAGCCCATGTAAGCCTCTTTTTTCTGTTACTGAGTTTGAGAAGGTGGGATAGTGATCACCTGAGTGGTCCTGGGCAATAATGAGAAGTGGGAAGTTTGTTGTACCCCGCTTCCAGTTCTTCATGTACTGTGTCTGCATTCTCTCTTCACCTTGTTCTCAACTAAGATGTCAGTTGACAATTCTTAAGGTGTTACTATAGTGCCGAGATCCTGACATTTTATCCAAGTATATTCGGAGACAAAATGCCAGTACAGCTCTCCATAATATATCTCCAACCCCTATTTCTAGCCTTATTTCCCTCCATTGCATCTGTCAGGCTGATCTGCTTTAACCAAACACATTTTCTATTTTCCTGCCTATGCTTTTGTTCATGCTATTCATATCATTCTCTCTGCCTAAACTTGTCTCTGCTTAACTTGTCTCCATTTCTACCTCCCCAAGTCTTGCTCATCCTTGAAGACCAGCTTAGCTACATGAAATTTCATCTAATCCTCTGATTGTCCTTTTCCAAATTTTCTCTTTCCAATGATCTCATCACCTTTAATTGCATTCTATTATATTACTTGTTTTGCTGGTCCTTAAATTGTAATTAGTTGCATTCACACTCATACTCTCTACTATACTGTAAATGCCTTGAGGGCAGAAGCCGAGTCTTTTTCATCTTTATATCCCACTCTGGGAACCCAGCACTATGCTGGATAAAAGTAGGATATAATGTGGTATGTGGGAGACACTCAATAAATGTTTGTTGAAATAAAAAGTTCCCCAAATGATCTTTAATGCCAGAATTTCACAATATTCTGGCAGAAGGGAAATCTATTTGGGAAGAAGATTTCAGGGAATAAACTAGGTTGGCATTTACTCTGTAGAGTGGAGAGCACTGAGATAGAGAAGCTAGTGATGAATTCCTTGCCATATAATAATTATTATTATTATTGCCTTTCACTTGAGTCTGAGTATATGGGATTGTCTACTATTTAATATGTCTTGTTCCATCTGAACAGGAAATCTCAGTGCCTTCTGAACTCTGGTGCAAAGCTCTGCAGGGCTGATGGATGTGACTAAGCTGAGGGGAAAGTTATTGTGGAAGTGGGTTGGAGGGAAGGCTGATGAACTCTAAACTCAGGAATAAAATACCTATAGAATGAGCAATGGGAGATCTCTCCTGCCACCTCCTCCCCCACCAAAAAAAAAAATTCTAGCTATCAAATAAGCTCTCTGAAAGAAGATAAGGGTAAAAAAGTCTAGCACATTTACATTTCAATGCAGAAGAGAAACAACTGCCAAAATAACTTCTTGCAGTTTCTTAAATCTTTGCAACTTACAGCTATTGCGAACTCTCACCTATTTATTTTCTAGTATTGAACAGTGGTCAAATCCTTCCAAAAGGGGCCTTGTGTGTTTGTGTCAAGGATAGGTGGAAATTGGGGAAGACTAGGCCTTATTCTACAGTCAATCTTTGGGCTGGGAGGTAACAGGGCAGGATGGGCAGTTGGAAAGAAATATGCAAGTCAAATTTTTGCTGCCTTTGGGAAGAGAGTAAAAGAGCAAAGAGCAGAGAAGAGGACCTGGAAACTTACCAGGGAGCCTGTGTTGCCTAGTGCAGTTTTTTTTCTTTTTTCTTTTGTGGACCCGTTCCCAGGGGAACCAGGAGCATGACCTCCACAGCATGGGACAGGTATGGCCAGGCGTGCAGGCCTGACTGCCAGAGTGTTGGGGAGAAGATCTGGGGTATATGCAGCATCTTGGCCCTCCTGGCCCTGGCCACCTGGTGACAGCCCCCACCTTGGACTTGGTGTGACCTCCTGGAGGTGGGTGGGGTGGTGACCCAGTGTCTTGGATCCTTAGAGAATCACCAACCCCTTGTGGGAGGTGGGCTGGGCCCCATCAGGGCAGCTGTGAGTGAGGAAGACTCAGAGGGCGTCCTGTCTCCGAGTGCCGTAAAGAGGAGCGTTGATGGTGAAAATTGTGGCACCAATCAAATATTTACCGCGATCTGTGCTTGAAGAGACCTACACCAACGCACTCTGAGTGACTGACTTGGAAGATTGAGGCTGAGATTCTTAGTCGTAAACATCACAAACTGCCTCCCAAAAGTCTTTTTGGGGTGGGTGGATTTATACAAGTAGGTTGCCAAGATTGACCTAATGGGATTTTCAAGGAGGATAGATATTTTTCACAAACACAAAGCCATTTAGACAAACCCACTAACCTAATACAAAGAGCAAATGTCAAATAAAGAGCTAGGGTCTTCCACAAACCAATCAACCAGACAAGTATGCTTATCAAATTAACTCAGTTATTTTCAACTGAGAGTTAATAAGCAAGTGAAATACCTCAATGTATTATGTTTTCAAACAAAGAAAATACCAGGGGCTTTCAAATGCCTTCCAAGCAATTTGAGTTGTTTTAGTCACATCAGGAAGACCAGTTTTCCCTGAAGTAATTTTCTTTCAGAAAACACTTAACGACTTTGCACTTCTGGGCTGCTCCTTGACATGAATAGATTTGAATGTCATTTGCTTTTCTTTTAATTTGGGATCTTCCCTCTTCAGCCAACTTTTCACTCTAGTAATTGTGCCTGGTTTTGCCTCCCCTAATGAGAATGTCCAAGAAACATTCCCACCCTAGCTCCCTCACTTCACTTCACATTTTCTCTACAAAATACACTTACCGGAACATATTTTCTAATGTTTGGCATTCTTATTTTGATTTTATTACTGTACTAAATCAGTCAGTAAATGTCTATTGTAAGGCTTTGTACCAGTTATAATGGGAGAGACAAAGTAATTTAAAATCTTTCCTCAAGGAACTTGCTGCCTAATTGAAGATATGTAAGCAAAGGAGTGCTTCTCATATTTGATATTTCTTTTCTATTTTTGGTATTCTCCTTGGCTAGGCCCTGTCCACATCACAGTAGCCTCCTAAATCATCCTCAGGTTTGCTATTACCCTCCATCAAATCAATCCCTGTTCATCTTCTTAAATAAGTTCACTGTGCCACTTCTCACCCCACCTTACCTTTCCTCCCCTCGAAAATACTCTTAAAGATACCATATTGCCTAAAAATAAGGTTCAATCTCATTTGCTTGGCTGGAAATTTCTCTCCTTCACACCTTTTAAATCTGAGTGTTATTCTATGTCTAAGGTTTAATTCAAGTTCCATTTCATCCATGCATCTTTCCTCCAATTACCCACCAAAAGTAATCTTCCCTTTTAATTTCTGTAGATTATAGTTTACATCACCCATTCAGTATTTAACTTATGCTACCTTGACTGGTTTCTTTCATATGTATATTTCTTCCCTATCCAGACTGCAAATTTTTTGACGGCAGGGCCTTAGGATAATACCTTGCACAGAAAAGATGCTTGCTATATGTTTGGTAATGAAGACAGATGATTTTTCCTGGGTTCAGAGTAGAGGAAGGATTATGAGGATGGGTGGCAAAGAAAATATTTTGGAGGTAGAGAGATTAGTTAAGGAGGTTTTTGCAGCCAGAGTCCTATCACAGTAGGGGATAAGGGCTCAACCTATTGGTTCGTTGGTTCAGATTTTCACTATATTACCTAAGAACTTTGTTTAAGGGTAATCAAGTGAAGCAGTGTGAGTGGAGAAGGAACAAAGAAACCTGTAACTGTTTGTGATCAGTTAGCTGTAAACACTACTGCATTTGGACCAGCCAGTGAGGAAATTTAGCAAGATTAAAAAGGAAAGGAGAGAAGGACTTTGGGACTGCTATGAATTTATGGACAAAGGAGAAGTAGCAGTCAGAGTTTACTTAACCTGAGTAACTGCCATAGTGATAGCAGCATTGACCCAAAAATAGGAAATCAGAGGTGGACGCCAGATCTGGAGAGGAGGCACTAAATTTGTCTTTAGATGTACTGAGTTTAGGGTAACTTGAGTAGCAAAGTGGACATGTCTAATAAACAGTAAAATATACCTTTTTTCACATTTAATTCAATCCAACAAATAATTACAAAACATCCGCTATGTGCCAGTCATGATACTGGAGATAGGTATAATCACATAAGACACAATTCTTGCCCTCCAGAACTCATGATCGAGTGGGGAAGGCAGACTAATATGATAAAGTATAGGAAATGGTATAATTGAACTATATGTAGAGTACTTTGAGAATATGAATAGGGGATCAATTGCATGTGTCCAAGCAAGTGAGAAAAATGACAGAAGTGATGATCTTTGAGAAGGGTCTTAAAAGATAAGAAGAAATGTGTTCGATAAACAGACAGGGAAATGACTTTCCAAGTAAAATGATAGTCTCAGGCAAAGGCACAGGACATGAAAGTGCATGGCATTCTAGGGGAACAACAAGGAGTCTTAAATGACTAATGAAAAGGGATCATGGAATAAAGGTGGATGATTTGAAAGAGATTATGATTCTCAGAAATTGAAGAAAAGGGTGTTGTTACACTCAGCTGGAGAGCAGCATATGTGTAAGGTTAAAGGTGTCATTTCTAGTGTTGAACTCTCTGAGCCCAAATCTCATCTCTGCTACTTACTGTGTAACCTTAAGTAAGTCACTTAATCTCTCTGTTCTTAGTTTTCCTCATCTGTCAAATGCAAAAAAAAAGGTACCTACTTCAAGACTATTTTGAAGATTGAGAGAGCCAATGTATTTAAAATAATTAGAGCAATGCCCGGCATATAGTAAGTGTTATGTAAAGGCTAGTCCAAGGATTACATTTTAAGAAACAAGGTACTACATCATTCTGTACTTCACCAGTAGCCACCTAAAAAAGAAATTATAAATGACAAGTGTCTAAATTTCTAGATACTGTAAGAAAGGACCCAGGGAAAATTAAATGAATCTCTTAGGCTCAGATAAAGGAGTTCTGTGAGCTGGTAAGATATCTTCCTTAGAAAGATAGATCTAATTTAGGGAAAGGGTGAAGTGTCTGAGAAAAAAAAGCAGAATAACTAGAGTGCCATTCAGAATAAGTAGAAGTCCCCATTGTGGCACCGCCTTAGAAAATGGAAAAAATCAACATAAGACTGTCACTCACCAACAAACATATTTTATTTCAGCTAAGTAGGAAACAGAAAATTCGCCATCATAGAGCTTCAAGGATGAGAGAGAAGGCAGTTTGGTCCAGTGACAGGTATTTTGCTCAGGCTGTAGAATATGGAGGAACCATCTGAAGAGGGATAGCAATGGGAAATGTAGCCCTACCTTGCTAATGAAGCACATCTAGCCCCTTGAGTTTTGATGCTCTCAAGTAACCCATTGTCTATTCCTCAGCCTTCTAGAGCTCTGCTCGAGTGATCCTTGAATATTCTCTTGGAATGCTTGTGCTTCCCTGTGTGACTGCTCTGTGTGCTGCTGAAATGGAACTGAACCTCGCCCGCCCACCCAGCCAGCCCAGGGGTTTCACTTGACAGAACTCGGTTTGAATTCTGGTTTTACCACTTACTAGTTGTGTGATTTTTGAGCAAGTCACTAAAATTCTAAATCTTAGTTTCCCCATCTGTGAAATGGGAATAAAAATGGTTCCTATATTGTAAAATTGTTATGGTAATTACATGAAATAATTTACCTATGAAGTGCTTGGTAAGTTAAGTACTAAAAAGATGTTAGTTCCTTTCTCCCGATTTTCCCATTATACTTGGACAGCCCCCAAATCCCCTGCTCTCATTTTAGCCATCTAGTGTCGATAATAATAAAGATGAGGAGGAGAAACCAATCCATCAAAAGACAATGAAGAATAGTAGTTCTGTTTTCCAACCCTGACTTTGCAGTAAAGATGTTTTGATGTAGCCAGTATCCCAAAATAGGAAAGATATTTAGATACTGGACAGCCCAAGGTGAGAAACATCCACTAAAACATGACAACTACGTGAAAAATATATACACACGAATATATTTAATAATATATTTAATGTGGAAAGTTAGAAGGGACCAAGGAAAACTGAAAACATTTTTGTTAGCACAATATATTGTTGTAATGTTATGTTAATATTGTGCCTGTGAGGAGGATACTCTTTTCTTGACATACATAAATCTCCTTACCCTCTTTCCAAAAGAACAGCAGGAGGACAGGGTACTGGAGTAAAGGGAATTGTTCAGTGGGAATAACATGCCCCCATCTCATCTGTCCTTCTGCCCAGCCTTCCATTAACCATCATGATCTACCAGAGGCCTGGAGAGCTTCCTATCTGTGGTGCTTCAATGCCCTTGCATCATTAATATCATCATCTCTACCCTTCTTCTAGGAGTGGATCTTATGAGGGAGGTATGGAAGAAGTTGTGCATGCTTAGCTGTCAGTCCGAACCTTTTAGAGCCAGCAGGAGACAAAGGCAACAATCACTGTGTAATACTCTGAACTTTCTTGGCAGGTGAATACTGCTATGCATGAGGCAAAACTTATGGAAGAATGTGATGAGTTGGTAGAGATCATCCAGCAGAGGAAGCAAATGATTGCTGTCAAAATCAAAGAGACAAAGGTAAAGCACAGCACTTCAGTGAAGCCAAGGAAGAGTTGACTTTACAGATATCAGAGTTTGATCCAGATGATTCCAGTTTGATCATGAAAGCAAGAAGAAATGAGATTATCAAGGGAGAGGCAAAGAAGTGATGTTTGGCCTACTGCTCTGAATCCAGTGAAAATGATGGCCGTTCTGGGGTGTTAGAAATGTTCTATATCTTGGCCTGGCTCACGTGGGTGTATGTGTATGCGAAAGTTCATCGAGTTGTACACTTAGGATTTGGGTGCTTTACTGTTGCATGTTGTAACTCAATGCAAAAGAAAAAAGTAATAGTAGAAATGTGGGCCAGGATTATGGACCGCGAATGACAGGATAAGGACTTTGGGCTTAATCTGAAAAGTGTTGGGCAGCCATTCTAGTTTCTCACGAAGGTAGAAAGACTGATTGATATAGCAGAGGTATGCAGGGTAGATCAGAATGGGTTGATATCAAAGTTAGGGTAGCAAGTTGTGAGACTTAAGGAATGATGCTTTGTAAGAGTTGATAAAGACCTAAACCAGAGTAGTGGCAGCACAAATGAGAGGGAAGAAGACAATAGGCATTGCTAGAAAGGAAATGATAGGAATCACTGAACTTTTAAATATAAAAGATGAAGGAGAGAGAGCGAAGACTTGTAAGATATTCAGCTTTCTAGCCTGGGAATTGAAGAATCATGATCATAAGGGTCAGGTGTGAGCCTCCATACAGTTATATGGTTTTAGGCTTGTTGGCCTGCTGGTCGGTGTTAGTGGTTATAAGTTCATGCTGTGTGTATAATGTGAGATGTTTTGGGAGCCTAGAGTGATCACTAATACTTTATGCCATGCTGGGTGGTTCCAGCTTATCCAGGAACTAAAGTTTTCAAGAATACAGATTTGTGAACACACAGGTATGCATAAAGACGCTTAGAGAAATATATACGTAGAAATGTAGATACTCATAAAGAAAAAGATGGTACTTTTTAGTAAACATGTATGTGAAAACATATTGACAACAAAATGTAAACAAACAAAAATGTAAACAATGATAATCTCTAGGTGGTAGTGTTTATTTTATTCTTTTTATTTTCTGAATTTTCCATAATGGGCATGCATTGCTTTTATAACCAGAAAAATTAATGTTATTAATACAAAGAGGAGGTAGATAACTGAGAATATATGACTATGTTGCAGCCTAAGTATGCAAGCTGTAGACAAGAAAAGGAGGAGCTGGCACAAGAGACACAGTGGGTAGGGTGAGAAGGTGAGTGGTTAGTACAGGGACCACGGAATATCAATAAGCCTTATTTTTAGAATCACTGCAGCATATCTCCTTTATTTTTTTTATTGTTTTTAATTAAGCACTGAATGTTTTATCATACTTTTTTTCTTGTACTAATTCCTTAAAGGTTATGAAACTGAGAAAGTTGGCACAGCAGGTTGCTAATTGCCGCCAGTGTCTTGAACGGTCAACGGTCCTCATCAACCAAGCTGAGCATATCCTGAAAGAAAATGACCAGGCACGGTTTCTACAGTCTGCAAAAAATATTGCTGAGAGGTCAGTTCCTTATCTTCTTTTGAAATGCTTGCTCTTGTGAAAAAAGGCCAGTTTAAAGTCACTTACAGTTCAGGTGCGTATATAACAGCTGCCACCTGAAGATTTTACCAGTTAAGTAGTTATTGCGCCTCAGTGGTAAGTTACCCTGTGGATTATCTGGACCCTTGTCTCTGTCTTTGTAGCCTATCAGATCTTTTAAGGCGCAGTCAAGTACTATCCCTAGCTACTGCCATAGCTCCCTCCTGCTCACTCAGCACATGAGCTTTCTATGATGGTGTTGGTATAAGGGCAGAGAAACTTTTAGCTATATTGATAGGTGTGTGATCTTCTTAGTCTTCATGCAGTTTCTATTGCTTTCATTTAATTATTCTGCACATAAATCCTTTACGGCAGTAATTTTTAGGCTTTTAATTAATCACTCACCTCTTTCTAAATTAGATGAGTCATGAACCTTCTTCCAGAGGAAAAACAATGCATTTAATATATATACACAGAATTTTCTATACAATTTCAGAGGACCCACAGATCCATAGACCACTGGCAGAAATCCATGGTCGAAAGTGAAACATTATTCATTGTAGTCACCAAGGCTTCAAGGGACTACTGAGGCTTATTAGGCCAGATTTGACCTCCGTATATCTCCTTTTCTTTCACTGAAGACCTGGGCTCCAGGCTCACAATCTTCCTCCCATTGCCTCTGTCATCATTTTGGGTGACTTCAGCAACAACCACATGGCTGACTCATCTAATGCTTTAGCCATCTAGCCTCCTTAACACCCCCTCCAACAGTGACTCTCACCTCAGAGTTCCATCTCATCTACCCATTTTCATGGTCCACCTGCTGATCCTCACCATCACTCAGAATTGCACTGAAATCATAACTTAAAACACCCCATTTCCCAACTATAACCTCTACTTAACAACTATTTGTGTCTTATTTTTTGTTTTGTTTTGTTTGAGACAGAGTGTCATTCTGTTGCCCAGGCTACAGTGCAGTGGTGCAATCTTGCAATCTTGGCTCACTGCAACCTCCTTCTCCCAGATTCAAGCAATTCTCCTGACTCACCCTCCCAAGTAGCTCGGATTATAGGCAAGCACCACCATGCCTGGCTAATTTTTGTATTTTTAGTAGGGATAGGGTTTCAGCATGTTGGCCAGGCTGGTCTCAAACTCCTGGCCTCAAGTAATATGCCCTCCTGAAGTGTTGAGATTATAGGTGTGAGCCAATGCCCCCAGCCAACAACTTTTTTTCTTCAAATACATATATACTTCAACTTCATTGAGTTGGCTAAGCCCTGACTCCTATAGTTTCTTCCTACCTACCAGCTATTTCCTGCCTTCACTTCTTTCTTTAGCCTATTTAGGATCTGTGATTTCTCACCTCAGGTACTCTCTTTTCAGTATTCTCAATCCTCTTGCCCCATTGTCCTTTTAACATACCAACCTGATAAAATCCCAACTCTGAATCAGTCCTACCTTTTCCATTCCTATATTTGAATTGCGGCATCCTACTGGAGAAAAATCACATAACCAAAGAGGTCGGTACTACTGCATCACAAATTTATGGCTTCTAAACCTCACCTGCGCCTTCAGTGCTGACCTGAAATCCTTCTGCATTGCTTTGGTTAGCTTTCGTTTTAACTTGTCATCATAATGGCTATTTCAAATCTTTTGTACTTATCTCAAAATTCCAACTCTGCCAGTTTTCTGCTTGTGCTCAGTAAGTGCCTTCTTATTTTACATAAAATAGTAAGTGTAAAATAATGAATTCAACTTCTCACATCAAACTGCTGAACACATTTGGGTCCACATCCATTACTTCTGCCTTCCTTCTGGATAAAATGGAAGAGATATCTCTTCATTTGTGCTTTAGCCAAATGCCCTCTTTTTTCCATAACTTCAATTTATCCGTCGCTATAGTTAAATTCACATCCATTTTAAACCCACTCATGTCTCTCCTACCTAAAACCAACCAACCAACCAACCAAACAAACGAACAAAAAAACCCATGACTTTCCTCTACTTCATATCCCCTCCAGTCATCACCCTGTCCCTCTCCTTCCTGCACAGCAAACTTCTTAAAAGACTTTACATTTCCTCGCCACTAATTTACTCTTCTGAAATATTTAAAATGTATTTATATAAAGTAATACCTTGCACAAAGTAGGAAAGTAAAATATTACTATAAGTCATATTGCAAGAAATAGCAGTCTCCTCCTCATTCTCAATGTCTGCTGTCTGATAACACTGTTATCAATAGAGTGCTTACTTTCTACTGGGCATTATTTTAAGCCTTTATAAGTATTAACTCACTTAATCCTCACAACAACTTTATGAGGTAGATACTACTTTTATCCCCATTTTATAAATAAGCGAATAATGTTCAGAGAGGTTAAATGACTTGCTTACAATTGTCCAAGTAGTAAAGGGCGGAGGCAAGATTCAAATTTAGGGAGTTTGGTGCCACAGTCTAGATTTTTACAGCAAAGCCAAGCAATTTCAGCTCTGTCAGGTGTTTTTATCGGTGTGACTTCACATTTCTAAATAACATCCTTACATTAGTAGTATTCATTTTTTTTTCAACTTTAGACATTATCAATTAACTTGTGCAAATTTGGACATTTTTTTCTGCCATTACTTCTATAAATATTTTTTATGCCACTTACTTCCTCCCTATTGGGGATTCCACAACATGTATATTTGGCTGCCTGAAATTGTCCTATAGCTCACTGATGTTCTATTTTTGTTTTTCAGTCTTTTTTTTTTTGCCATTGTGAAAACACAAGAAAGTGTGTTTCATTTTGGATAGCTTTTATCGATATACCTTCAAATTCACTAGCCTTTTCTTCTGTGATACCTAATTGGCTGTTAACACCTCCAGCGTATTTTTCATCTTAGATATTATAGCTTTCATCTCTAGAAGTTTGATTTAGGTCTTTAAAAAAATGTATTCCATATCTCAAGATATTCAGGCTGGGTGTGGTGGCTCACACATTTAATCCCAGCACTCTGGGAGGCTGAGGTGGGAGGATTGCTTGAGAGCAGCCTGGACAACATAGTGAGATTCCATCTCCACTAAAAATGAAAAAATAGCTGCATGTGATGACATGTGCCTGTAGTCCTAGCTACTTGGGAGGCTGAGGCAAGACGATCTTCTGAGCCCAGAAGTTCAAGGGTACAGTGAGCCATGACAGTGCCACTGCACTCCAGCCTGGACAACAGGACAAGCCCTTGACTCTAAAAACAAAAAAAGATATTTAGCCTTTCCTCTAGCCTTCTGAACATATGGAATACAGCTATAATAACTGATTTTATGTCCTCACTTTCTAATTCTAATACCTGTGTCATATCTGGGTCAGTTTCGATTGGTTGCCTTTTCTTCCTATTATAGATTCTATTTTCTTGATTTTTTTGCCTATCAAGTAATTTTTTACTGGATGTCATACTTTGTTAATTTTCTCTTTTGGGATGCTGATATTTTTGTATTACTATAAATAGTCTCAAACTTTGTTTTGAGACACAGTTAAGTTACTTGAAAACAGCTTGATCCTTTCAAGTCTTGATTTTCAGATTTGATAGGTGAGATCAGAGCAATGTTTAGTCTAGAAACAATTTTTTCCCCACTACTGAGGCAAAACCCTTCTGAGAACTCTATCCAGCGTCCTGTGAGTCATGAGATTTTCCAGTTGAGCCGGTAGGAACAGACACCATTGCTAGCCCTATGTGAGCACCAGGGATTTTTCCCTCTTATCTTTTTGGGTGGCTCTTTCCCTAGCATTGTGTAGTTTCCTCACATGCATTTGTTGACCAGTATTCTGTTGAATACTAGAGGGAAACTCTCTGAAGGTCTCTAGAATTCTCTCTGCAGCTTTTTCCTCTCTGATACTATGTCCTGTGAACGCCAGCCAAATTCATCCACTTGGATCCTCAGCTCTGTCTCCTTAATTTTAGGGAATTCATGGGACTCTGCTTGGATTTTCCCTTCCTGTACCACTTTATTCCCTTAAGTTTTTCAAACAAACTCTCTTATAGTTTCTTAAGAAAGAGTACATGGGAAGTAGATGTTGAAGAACTTTTTGCCTAAAAATATTTTAAGTTCATTTTCACACTTGATAGGTTGGAAATCAATTTTAAAATCCAGAAACTTGAAAAAAGTTAATTGACAAATAATAGTTGTATGCATTAATGGGGTGAATGTGATGCTTTGATATATGCATACAATGTGGAATGACTAATTGAAGCCAATTAACATATCCATTACCTCACCATTTTTTTTGTGGTCAGCCATTGAGATTTACTCTTTTTGCTATTTTGAAACATACAATATATTATTATTGATTATAGTCACACTGCTGTACAATAGATCTCAGAAGCGTATTCCTCCTAACTGAAACTTTATACTATTTGACCAACAACTCCCCATTCCCTCCTGCTCCTATCAGCCTCTGGCAACACCATTCTACTCTACTTCTGTGAGTTTGACTTTTTCAGATTCCACGTATGTGTGAGATCGTTTGGTATCTGTCTTTCTGTGCCTGGCTTATTTTACTTAGAATATGTCCTCCAGGTTCATTTATGCTGTTGCAGATAACAGGATTTCTTCTCTTTTTAGTGACTGAATAGTATTTCACTATGTATCTATGCCATGTTTTCTTTGTCCATTCATCCATTGATAGAAACTTAGGTAGATTCCATATCTTGTCTATTCTGAATAATGCTTCAGTGACCATGGGAATGTGAGTATTTCTTTGACATATTGATTTCAACTTCTTTAGATATTACTCAATAATGGGATTGCTGGATCCTACAGTAATTGTATTTTTAGTTTTTTGAGGAAGCTCCATACTGTTTGTCATAATGGCTGACGAATTTACATTCCCACTAACAGTGTATAAGGGTTCCCTTTTCTCTACATCCTCACCAACACTTGTCTTTCCTCTTCTTAATAATAGCCATTACAATCTAGAAGCTTTAAAGATCTTATCTTTAACCCAGTTTTTCTGAAATTTCTCTGAGATTTGCCTTGGTTGTGGACCTCTCTCTCCCCCTCCCCCTCTCTTTCTTTTATCGAGTCTTGCTCTGTCACCCAGGCCAGAGTGCAGATGCATGATGTCAGCTCACTGCAACCTCTGCCTCCCAGATTCAAGTGATTCTCCTGCCTCAGCCTCCCAAGTAGCTGGGACTACAGGTGGGTGCCACTACGCCCAGCTAATTTTGGTATTTTTAGTAGAGATGAGGTTTCACCATGTTGGCCAGGCTGGTCTCAAACTCCTAAATTCAAGTGATCTGCTCACCTTGGCCTCCCAAAGTGCTGGGATTACAGGTGTGAGCCACCGTGCCTGGCAGGTTGTGGACTTTTTATCATTCATTTTTGTTGGGCACTCTGTGAGTCTTTCTAATCTAAAGACTGGTGACCTCTAGTTCTGAGAAGTGTTCTTGTGTTATTTGCTAATAATCTCCTCCCCTTTATTCTTTCTCTTCGGCATTTATGGGACTCTAATTAGTGAACTGTTGGGCATCCGAGACTTTTTTGTCTAATTTTATTTTTTCCATTTTCTATGACTTTGTATTCTGGTTTTACTAAGATATTTCCTTAATTTTTCATTAAATCCTTTTATTGATATTTTAATTTCAGCATTCCTATTTTTATTCACAAGAGCTCATCCTTGATCCTTGTTTCTTTTTTAGAATTCTGTTTTTGCTTTGCGGATACAAACTATTTGGTTTTCTTCCTGAGAGAATTATCATTTTAAAAAGTTTGCTTCTAAACCCTGCATTGTCTGGGTTTCTTCCCAGTTCCTTTTCTACGTTAGTTTAAATTCTGTCTTTTCCTAAATATCTGATAAACTTCTGGCTATGTGTTTGAATTTAAGCACTAAAAGATGACTGGAAACTCTTAATGGATGGGAATAGTTTATTGCTTAGTGAACTTTGCTGTAGGATTATAAGGCGAATGCCAGCTTTTTATTGAGGGACTCCCAAGTGTCAGTTTTGTAGGTCTTTTCCCTCGGGTCAGTTTCCCTTGGATGGAAACCTCCAATCTCCTGCTTTTGGTTGGTGGGGTGGTGGTGTGGAGGGTATAAGCCTGGCTGCCAGCATTCTGGGAGCCAAGGAGGGAAAGGAGCTGAGAGTTTTAAGACTGGCTTTAGTATAATATCAAGGCTCAGCAGAAAGTAAACCTCACATATACTGCCAGAATGAGGGGAGGGTGGTCTCTGGTTTCATGTGCATGGATCTGAAGGTCTAATTGTTCCTCATGCAAACTTTCAACTTTCTGTGTTACTAAATCAACTTGATGTTGTTGGCTTCCCGATCTCGCTTTCTCTGGTCTGTTGTTGGTTACCACACATTCATCCCTTTCTAGCTTCTAAACATTTGTTGACAATCTTTTACTTGTTGACATCTCTTTTCCATTCTCTTTGTCTTTGTGGGTTTATGACATTTCATTCTTTGACTGTTATTTCAGTGAGATTCCATGAAAGCAAAAATAAAACATATATTCAAACTACTATATTTAATAATCTCTACTCTTCAACCCTCTGAAATGTTTTCTTCCACTATCACACCATTGAGAGTGTTCTTTTTAAGGTCACTAAATATGATAGACACCCCTTTGTTTCATCTTACTTGATCTCTTAATAGCATTGTCCTCCTGGTCATTTTTACTTGAAATTTCTCTGCCTTTAGCTTCCATGAACACCCCTGGCTTTCTTTCTATCTGGTTGTTTTTGTTTTGTTTTGCCTTTGTGAGCAATTTTTTCCTTGACCCATTCTTTTAATGCTGTTGTTCTTTGTGATTCTGTCTTAGGTTATTCTCTTCTCTCATTATAGACTCTCCTTATTGCAAACCCATTGGTTCCTAGAATTACTATCTAGATGGTTATGATTCCCAACTCTCTATCTGAATCTTCTTTTTACAGGCTCAAGTATAACCTGAGGTGTACGTGGAATAGATGACTATCTATGTAGTATGACTTGAGAATCATCTACCCAGCTTCAATACTGGTCTCCCACAGGGTCTGAAGTTCTACTCCACTATTATGCATTGTATTGTGTTAATGCACCATGACTTCAGTTAAAATGAAATCTTAGCTGGGAAAGGTATGCCTTTCTCCTTACAAATGACACCTTATAATATTTGTAATAAAGACCAGGGCCTTGAGAGACTGCCACAAGATAGCTAATGTTGTCTTTTGCTTAAATAAAAAAACACAGACAGTCAGATACATTCACTCACACACACACACACACACACACACACACCCCACCATGTCACTTGTAACCCATTCTTAACCTTTCAGCCACCGTTAACATTTAGGAATATAGTATTCCAACATTTCTATTTAGATGTATTTCACAAACATGATATCATGCTACATAAACTGTATCATACTTTACATTTGAAACAATATGTCACAAACTTTTCTCTATAGCATTGGATATTACTATAAAACCTGATTTCCAATGGCTTCATGTTATTTTGTCTTTTGATATGTAGTACATTACTTAACTCAGTTTCCATTGTTAGACAATTAGGCTACATATGGTGTGTTGAGTGCCCTTGTAGTTGTATCTTGGTATACATCTCAATTATTTCCATAATAAAAAAAATTATGAAATAGAACTGTGGTGTCAAAGATTTATATTTTAAACTATTTTGAAATTTAATGCTAAATTGGCCTTCTAAATATGTATCAATTTCAATCCTAGTACAAATATGTAGGCATTATTGAATATAGGTATAAAAGCTCCTATGCTGTCATTTGTTTGTAATTTAAATGCTATCTCATTTTAATTTACATATCTTTGATTTCTCATATAGTTAGACTTTTTAATATATGTCTTGGCCATTTATTTTCATGCTTTGTGAATTAACCTTTTTTGTTTTATTTGCCTATATTCATGCTCATTCCAAGAAACTTTAAAATCTGGTCTCTTTGCCTCCAATTTGGCCCCTTCCCAATCCCCCCACTGAAACCATAGTACTCATCTTGAAACATGAATTTCAGCATGTTACTTCCCCACCTAAAATGCTTAGTGACTCCCATCATTCTTAGGATAAAATCCAACGTTTATAACATGGCCTACAAGGTCCTGCCTGACTATCTCATTCCGCAGGCTTCAAGCAAGAGAGAACACACACACATCCACATAGTCTTTGCTTAGTTAATTCTTACTCATTATGTAGATCATTGCTTAAAATCGACTTCCTTGGGGGAGATTTCCCTTAGATCCCAAGTCTCTTCAGATAACTCCTGTGTACACTCTGCTCCCTTTGTAGCAGCAGTTCTGTTGCCCATGTAATGTCTTTCCCCTCCATGATGTCTGAGCTCTTGAGGGCCAGAACCACAACAAACTTGTTCATCTTGTGTATCTCCAGTGCCCAGTACAGTGTCTGGCACATTAGTTTTGCTTAGTAAATATTGGATAGATGGATAGAGGAAATAAAGAAGATTGGAAAGGCCAGAAAGAAATTTGATGAGCTAATTTTCTGGATTAACTGTTACAGGTTATTGTCTCCTTACTCACCAAATCCTGGAAGACTGGCTATTCAATGTGAGACCTAATGATTGTATTGAGCTAGTCTTTCATTTGGCCTGTAGTTTATCCCTGAAACATCTGTAATTTCAGAAACAAGAGATGTATTGGTAGATGTGTAGTAGTGTATATGTACATAAGGATATGTATTTTTCAGTTCCTCATTCCCTTTACAACTAGTTCACTATAAAAGTTTCCTCTCTGGTCTTCCTACATATAACACCTTTTCTCTCTCCTCTAACCTACATATTGTTGCCAAGTAATTTTTTCTTTCCACACCATCATTTACAGGTTCAAGGATCTTCACTGGTTCTAATTTAGAAGATCTGGCACAGAACTAAAACGTGTGGAGTTTTGCAAAATTCCTCCAGATAATTCTGATGTGTAACAATGGCTAAGAATAGCTTTAGTATGGAAAATATACCTCAATTTTCTGAAGAAATGAACAGTCTAAATGGTTAAGGGTATAAAATTTAGAATTAGATGGACATGGGCTCAGTTATATTTCTGACTCTTACTGGTTGTGTGATCTTGCACAAGTTACTTAGCATTTCAATGTGTCAACTTTCTCATTTGCAAAATGAAAATAACGTCTACTACATAGGGTTATGGTAAAGAATAAATTAGATAATTTATGTAAAGTGAATGCACAGTGCATTGTATATACTAAGCACTCAACAAATGTTAGCAGTTATTTTGTTTTTAGTCATTCAATTGTTCATTCATCAATTATTCTTTCACTATGTGTTAAACGCTGTGTTGGGGCTATGGAAGATATTAAGGGGTACAAAATGTGAACCCTGCTCTTGAGACTCTTAGAATTAGTTGGGAAGATAAAACTATCATAGCACTATACAATTGGAGGATAATAAAGTGAAATATAAATATTATAGAAGATCACATAGGCTGGGTACAGTGGCTCATGCCTTTAATCCCAGCACTTTGGGAGGCTGAGGCGGATGGATCACGTGAGGTCAGGAGTTTGAGACCAGCCTGACCAGCATGGCGAAATCCCGCCTCTACTAAAAATACAAAAATTAACTGGGCTTGCTGGCGGGTGCCTGTAATCCCAGCTAGGGAGGCTGAGACATGAGAATCGCTTGAACCTGGAAGGGGGTCAGGGAGGTGGAGATTGTACTGAGCTGAGATGGCACCACTGCACTCCAGCCTGGGTGACAGAGCAAGACTCCTTCTCAAAAAAAAAAATCACATAAAGGATATATTTAGGGAAGGTGTTAACCTAGCATGCTGGCTTGCTGACTAGCATAAACAAAAAAGAAAAATATCTTTCAAACTGTTCTTACCAAGCCTTTAAAGGTCAAGTTTTGATGCTGCTTGCCAGATGGAAAATGATGCAGAGAGGAAAAAATCCTGTATTTACTTCTCAAAATTAAGACCGGATGGGGGAGTGTGTTTGAGGGGTAAACATATGTGAATAAATATGGTATAACTCTTCATTGGTTCCTGATGATTAAAATTTAAATGGTTTCCATTGGAAAGGCAGATATGATATTTTCACTTAATAAATCAAGTCTTACAAGTCATTTATTTTCACCTTGTTAAACCAGAAATCAAACACTGGGTGAAGGTTACAACCTATTTTGATGTATATTGATGTACTTTTCTCTTTTTCAGGGTCGCTATGGCAACTGCATCTTCTCAAGTTCTGATTCCAGACATCAATTTTAATGATGCCTTTGAAAACTTTGCTTTAGATTTTTCCAGAGAAAAGAAACTGCTAGAGGGGCTAGATTATTTAACAGGTGTGAAAATACTGTGCCTTCCTTCCCATTTATTGTTTTTTCTTCTGGTATGCTTTTACTTAAAAATAATTTGAAAAGGACAATATAATGAAAATGTTTTATAATTTTTAAAATGATGCATGTAAAATTTCAGACAAAACATATTTTAGTTCATGTAACCGAAAAGAAAGATGATTTATGATTTGTTAACTATTTCTAGGGTCGGAATGGGTATACCATCTATACTTAAGAGTAAAACACAAGAAATTGCTGATAGATTTGTCCTTATGAATCTAAAAGGAATGTATTGTTTCTTGTTAAGAGAGTAAACCCAAATGGTTTTAGGGAAGGTCAGGAATTAGCAGATCAGGAAGAAAAATGTAAGATATATACATATATATATATATATATACATATATATATGAAAAATGTAAGATATATACATATATATATAAATAAAATCTAAATCTAAAATATATATATAGAGAGATTTATGTCTAAAATATATATATAATAAAACTCATTCTGAAATTAAAAATAACAGTAAGTTGAAGACCATATGTTAAGAAAACCATATAATCACTTTAATGTCTACATAAGTATTTATATGGGTGACTAGACAGCTGGGGCAATCATGACAAAAATTTAGGTTTAGGTTTATAGCTTTGCCTAAAATATTTTCGTTGTTGTAGCAAAAGTGGTTTTAGGGAGCTTGAGGTCTCAGCATTTTGCTTCACGTTGCATGGTTCATGCAATCTAAAGCTTCTCTGTTAAGAAAACCACCTCTTCAAGAGATGTTGGGTTAGGCAGGAAGAGTAACAATTGTAAAATTCCAAAAGAGACTGTGCTTTCCTTACTTTCTTTTCCACCTTTCCTTACAGCCCCAAACCCACCATCTATCCGAGAAGAACTCTGTACTGCCTCCCATGACACCATTACAGTCCACTGGATCTCGGATGATGAGTTCAGCATCAGCTCCTATGAGCTTCAGTACACCATATTCACTGGCCAGGCTAACTTCATCAGTAAGTCATGGTGTAGTTGGGGCCTGTGGCCAGAGATAAGGAAATGTAAGGAAGCAGTAAGCTGCTCAAGATTGGCCGGGGCGCCACGAGGCAAGTGTTTGTAAGACATGTTAGGTTGTTTAGTATAGTGTTTCATAGACAGTGTAAGCTTCCCAGGGCATTACAAAGACCTTACAATGGGTAACAAGCAAGTTGTATATTTCCTTGCTGGGCAGTTATTGGGGCCATTCTCATTCATTTATGTAGTCCTTAGCCTTTCCTCAATTAATCCATGTCATTCCACTTTCCCAAGGAGAGTACCACTTGGTACTTGTTCCAGGGTAGCTAAGCCACCATCATTGCTGGTTCTGTGTGTGTGAACATCTCTCTCCTTGACTCTTCTGCCACTTCATTATCATGGTAAAATACATCAAAGACTTTTCCTTTACCAAACGTACCTCAGTGAATATGGCGACAAGCCTCCTGCCTCTGTCACTCTTCCCTTTACTTCTTCTTTTCCACCAAGAATTATGCTAAATATGAAAACATGTCAGTGGGCCACAAAATAAAAGAAGTTAACAAAGCTGTTGTTTAGTTCACATGTTATGGTTTCATCTTTTGATGAACTGGAGCAAGACAAAGCAGAGCAGGAACTTCACTCAATTCAGTCCAGAGGGGATGAGCTGAAAGTTCCCCTCAATGCCCTGGGTTGTGGGTGGGTGGAAACGGAAACAAAAGCAAAATTAAAGCTGGATTCAAGACTGGAACAGATTTCCAACATAAAATACCATTGCCATACCTGCAAATTAGTATTTTCTTTTATCTTTTTGTTCCTGCTTTTGTGTCTGACTTCACAGGCCGACATGAGAGTAGTTTTTCCAAGTAAACCCTTCTAATAGGCTTCTGTTTCCTGTTTTGTGACAAATCTGGGGCAGAATTCTGTTTTGTAACAAGTTGGGGTGAGGAAGTGAGAGGACATTTGGGGATCAAACTCTAAAAAACACTTGCCTCGTGCAGCTCCAACCTAAGCCACTTGACCCATGTAGCTATGTTCCTGGGTATTTCTTCAGGTTGTGAAGGCACAAATTCTAATGCTTCACCGATTTACTTGTCTCTCCTACTCTGGAAAGTCTTAGCACCAACAACTGTGCTGCTTTTTTCTGATATGAGGAAAGCAGTCATCTCCCAGGAATTAAGAAGTCTGAGAAGTGACAAAGATATAAAGGTTGTCACCTCTGTTGTCAAGGTTATATAGTCCTTTGTAAAGAAAAGCTTAAAGGATAATTCTTAACAGTGATAGGATCATAGCATCTTAGAATTGGAATGGACCTTAGAAGTCATCTAGTCTTCTTCCCTCCTTCCAGACATCCAGTAGATAATCATCCTGTCTCTGCTTGAACATTTCCAGTGATGGGTAGCTCACTTATAACAAAACAGCCCATTTGATTGTTGTACAGTTATAAATAATGGCCAGTGCTTCCTTATAAGAGGCTTAACTCTTGCTTTTAGTAAATAATAACGACAATAATGATTTGCATGTGTATTATACTTTGCCATTTACAAATGCTCCCATACATTATCTCATTTAGTCCTTATGGGTGCTTACTTAGCTTTATGAAGTAGGTGATATTAACTCTATTTTATAGATAAAGAAACTGGTGCTCAAGTTGAGTGAGTTGCCCAAGGTCGCAGAACTACAAAATGATGGAGTCAAGATTGCAGCTTGAGCCTGTCAAACTTCGAAGTTTAATGCTCCTTGAAGTAAACCTCAGCAACCAGTTAGTCCAAGTTCTGCTTTTGTGCCTCATTAACAAACCCAGTCCATCTTTCACATAACATTTCTTCAGATAATTTTAGTTAGTTCCTATGTCCTTCTACATTTTATCTTTTCCAGGCTAGGCATCCTCCTTTCTTTCAATTGCTCCTCATATGGCATGGTTTCAGATCTTTTGTCATCCTAGTATTTTTGTAGACACACTCTTGTATATCACTGTGCTTTATAAAATGTTCTGTCAATGAAGTGAATGCAGTACTCCCAAACTGGTCTGACCACCACAGAGGATAGCTGGATTATTTTTCTTGTGCATTAACTGATGCTCCCTTGCCCTGTACCTTTTTTTTCAGCAGCCACTTTGACTACTGACTATTTACTGAGCATATGGTCAACTGAATTTTCTATGTATTCCAAATCCTATTATACAATTGAATGTCTAAAACAGAAGCACAAAGCCTTGAATTTATCTCTGTCTAGTACATTTTATCTGTTTAGTTCTGACACTTCATTTCAGCATGCTAACATCCTTTGGGATCCAGATTCTACCTTCCAATATTCTTGCTTTCCCTCACAGCCTGCCTTCTATTTCTTCCTCTAGTTATTGATAGAAAAGTTTGTTAGAACAAGGACAAGGGCAGAGACCTGAAGCAAAATTTCGGATGGCAATGAGAAACTATTTTACTAGGAATAAGTATTTTTGAAGATTCAGTATCCCAATCCTACCTGCCAATCTGGCCTGCCACAGTTGACTGAACCTCCGTTTTCGGAGCTACTTTCCTTTGACGTTTTTTCACATTTTCTTTATCCAGAAATTTCATTCTTGTTGGTGAGGATTATTGCCCCCTCACCCTTTCTTTCAACTTTCTTTCTTGATTTTTAACTTTCTTTCCACCTCTTCTAAGATTTGAAATGATCACAACCAATAATGTTTCAGATTATGCTGTTAGGTGAATGAGAATTCCAACAGATATTTGAGTGTGTTTGCCTTCTGATTACTGTATTATCTCTCCTCTGTTTGAATTTTGTGTTTTGCATTACAAAAGCATTAGCCATAAACTCTGTCTAGCCAGGCAGACTATAACATACTACCAGAAAGGCATAACTTCTGTTTCCCCACCTTTTCACTGTCATGCAAATACTCTCCACCACACATTTACACTCAGGTTCAGGGACTTCCATATTATAATTTTTCTGTTTTGAACAAGAAGTATACTTCTACTGCCATAATTCAGTCCTAAGTCCCATCTTACTAAATCTCAGTAATACCTAGAGGATCATATATTTATCTTTTTAAATTTAGAAATGATTTCAAAATTACAGAAACCTTGCAAGTCTAGCACAAAGAACACCCATTTACTCTTTACCCAAATTCACCTCTGTTAATATTTATCCCATTTCCTTTAGCATTTGCTGACATTCCCTGATTTTTGGAACCATTTTAGAGCAAATTGCATATATCATGATCTTTCACCTCTGAATTCTTCAGGGTATATTTCCTAAGAATAAGAAAATTCTCTTACATAACCACAGTACAATTACCAACTTTAAGAAGTTTAACATTGATACAATACTTTCATCTAAACTACCATTTATATTCCAGTTTTTGACATTTCACCAAATAATATTCTTTATGACACATAAAGAACCCAATATTGTCCTTTATAGTTTAGGGTCAGGTATTACATTTAATTGTCATATCTCTTTAGCCTCTTTTAATCTGGAACATTTCCTCAGCTTTTCTTTGTCTTTAATAACGTTGACATTTTACAAAAAGTGTTCCTTTAAGTCTTTATTATACTTCATTATACTCTTCCTTATTTTGATCATTTTTCTGAAGTTTTCTCATGATTATATTCAGCAGTACAGTTCTTTCTTAGCATATAATATCTGGAGGCACATGATGTCCACTTGCCTTCATTGGTGGTGCTAATTTTGATCACCTTGTCAAGATGTTGTCTGATTTATTCACTGTAGTAACTACTTTTTCTTTTGCCACTAATAATCAATCTGTGTGGTATACTTTAAAACCATAAAAATATCCTGCTTCTTCATCAAACCATCTCATCCACTCCCACCCTTGTTTAGTATCAGATGATGATTCTTGCCTGAGTCAATCATTAATATGATGATTGCAAAATGATGATTTTCTAGTTAAGTACTCCCTCCCACATTTTCAAGTTAACACTTGGCGTTCTACTATAAGCAAGAGCCCCACTCTCCATTTCCTCCCACTTATCAGTATGGACTGATGAATTCTCGTTTTTCAATTGTTTATAATTCTTTACTGCCCTTACTTGAGTTGGTGTTCAAATTTTGCAGATTTAGCCACTGGGAGCCTTTCAAGGTGATTCCTGGGTCCTTATAATATTACCACATCATTTTCTTGAGCACCTCCTTACTTTTTGGCATAACAAAATGTTCTAGGCTCATTTTGACCTTATTCTGTCCCAGCCTTGAAATCAGCCATTTTTTGCCAAGGTACCCTGGTTTCTTTTAGTGGGACAATATTAGAGACCAAGACCTGAGTGCTAGATATGCTAGATATACACACAATCATCCATATATGTAAGCATATGCACACGCATATAATATACATGCATATATACTTAATATATGTGTATTTTAGGAATCATTAGTTTGCATCAATACCTTCAATTCCAGCCCATCCCCACAGGTTCTTTCCTGCCTTTCTCCATTCTGTATTTGTATGCTCCTTCTTCCACAGTATGAACCCTGGCTCCCAACATCAACACCTGTGCTCATTTGCTCAATCTCATAATATATCAAAAACAGTTTCTGAATTGCTTTGTCATGCCACTGCAGAAACAAACTGGTTAACAATACGTCCGGATTTGTTTGAGTTTCTCCTCCCACCCCCACCACGTTGGTGTAGTTGTGCTGTTCATCTGAAATGTAGTTGGGTTTGTTTCAGTTTGCCTTCAGTTTTAGTCCCCAGCTTTCCCATCTGTATTGATTTAATTTTAATTTTTTGAATTTGTAAAACAATGTGTTTCTCAAAGAGAATGCTATACAAAAAGGTACATTCGGAGAAATGTCATTTCCTCCCATATCCTTTTAATCCTGTTCCTCCACCCTTACCTCATGAAGTAGGTAACCAACTTCATGAATTTTTGATTTATCTTTCCTGTTTTTATTGTTGTTGCTTTGTAAATCCAAGCAAATATATACATGTTTTCTTCTTTTTCTTTCTCTCAAAAAAGTGGTGTACTGCATATATCCTACATGTACATGTATACTTTTGGAATTGGAATTTGTTTCTTTTCAACTGACAATGTTTCCTAGAAACCACTCTATGTCAGTTCATAGAGATATTTCCCTCATCTTTTTTCACAACTGCATAGTACTTCATTGTGAAGTTCATCTTTGTATTGTTGGGTGTGTATCTGGAAGATCATATATTTTCCTCTTTGTATTAAGATCTTGTGTGCAGCTTATGATTCATACTGTGTATTGGTAACATAGGCAACGCCTCAAACATTGTTCCTAGCCTTTTAATCCATGCTGTCTTTTCATTATAATCACTGGGCACCTCCACCAATTCTTCTTTCTCCAGCATATCTGTTTGCCCTTCATTATTTTCTTTTTCTAGTTTTAATTTACGGTCTTCAATTTCCCCTCAGATTAATTATAAACCCTTTTGATCAGATCTCTTGCAAAACACTCATGACTTACTACTTTCAGTTTTCAACCTCACTAAATCTTGTACTAGAGTTGCATAGAAATGACTGAATTCACTGTTTATTTTCCTCGCCCTTCCCTTTCTACCCTCTAGTAGAACTGTGGCTAAAAAATGGTAAACTAACTGAAAAGAAGATAACAGTAGAGAGAAGTCTAGATAATCCACAAACTAGAATGTCAGTTTTCCTTTTACTGAAAGCTTGCCAAATACATGTTTTAATTACGTACATTTCTCCTGTTTAAGAACATGTTTGCAGTCTAAAAACTATCAAAAGCAAAAGCCTAGTTCTCTTATCCCTTCCTCTACTTGGAAGGGAGGAAGAGTCCATATAACAATATGTTTTTGGCCGGGCACAGTGGCCCACGCCTGTAATCCCAGCACTTTGGGAGGCCAAGGTGGGCAGGTCACGAGGTCAAGAGATCAAGACCATCCTGGCCAACATGATGAAGCTCCGTCTCTACTAACAATACAAAAATTAGTTGGGTGTTGTGGTGCATGCCTGTAGTTCCTGAAACTCGGGATGCTGAGGCAGGAAGAATCGCTTGAACCTGGGAGGTGGAGATTGCAGTGAGCTGAGATTGCAACACTGCACTCCAGCCTGGGCAACAGAGCAAGATGCCATCTCAAAAACAAAACACACACACACACACACACACACACACACACACACACAAACAAAAAACCCAAAGTGTTCCTGGACCACCCATCCTTAAATGAAAATGGGAATCACGCAACAGAGTGTGTTGTGTAAAAGTGGGGAGACGATAGCATGTTTTGGTTATCATGTCATCTCTTTGGCTTCCCTATGGTACTGTGGAGCCCTGCTAGTTTTGGCAGTAAGGTTGAGGATGGAGTAGGAGAGTGGAATCATAAGCCCTGAGAGCCTCACTACCTTGCCAAGACAAAGGAACATTGTTGCTTGTCCCATGAACTGTGACATAGTAGAGAGAACACTGGGCTAGCATTTAAAAAAATACCAGGGTTCTACTCGCAGCACCATCACTGACTATCTGTGGCCTTGGACAAGTCACTTTTCTTCTCTCAATCCTAGTTTCACATTTGTAAAATAAGGGAAATATAATATCTAGGTGTCCCTTTGGCTGAGTTTCCGTGTTTCCGTGCTCTGCACAGAATTGCTCCATCCATGTAAGACCAGACTCAACTCTCAGAGGAATGGACGTTTGGAGTAAATATCCAGAGACTCCATAAGAGTGATGATTCTGTGAATCTGTATAGTGGCCATTCCTGTGTTATCTGGCAAAAAAAAAAATTAAAATAACCTAACTTTTGCTAGTAGTTGCATTCAGTTTCAGAAGCAAGGAGTCTGGCCTAAGCCAAGTTCTGTGGGAGTAATGAAATAATGGAATCATAAGCCCTGCTTCATCTCATTTTGTCTTCTAAGACTCGAAAGGAAACAAAATAAATTCACATTTGAGGGATTGGCTTATGATGAATTTTCAGTGTGTTTTTCATTCTGTCTCTCTTACCTGCTGGTTAATGTCCTTGTCTTTCCCCATTTTACAGGCCTGTATAATTCAGTAGATAGCTGGATGATTGTGCCCAACATTAAACAGAACCATTACACAGTGCATGGACTCCAGAGCGGGACTCGCTACATCTTCATCGTTAAAGCCATAAACCAAGCAGGCAGTCGGAACAGTGAACCTACCCGACTAAAAACAAACAGTACGTTGTAGTGATTTCAAAAGGAAAGATCAATTTTCTTCTCCATGGGAATACACTTAGGCTGAGAAGGCACCCACAGCAGTGCATGAAAAGCAGTGGCATTGGGTAGAGGAGCTATACTGCTGTAGTTTGTACTTTGGGCAAGGAGTTTGTTGGTGCCCATGAAAGATCTGTGGATACAGAGATATGCACAAAATGACTGGTAGCTTGGGAGGATGTTAGTGAAGAGTTTTCTCTGAACTCCACTCCTTATGTCTAGGGGATAATTTCATAAAAGAGCATTATTTGTGATAATCTACTAAAATGCTACTGCAGAGAAGCCATATCTGTTAGGAATGCTTTTGACAGCAAATAACAAAAAGTGCAACTAATTTAGCTTAACAAATAGCATTTGTTAGTTGTTTAAGTGAGTAATATGTATTTTCTCTCCCCCCCACCCCCGCCACACACATAGGAAGAAATTTGAAGGTAGGCAGTTCAGGGCTAGTGCAGCCGCTCTTAGATGTCATAAAAGATGCAGGCTCCTTCTCCCTTTGTGCATTGGTTTCTTGACAGATGGCTGCAAGATGCCCACTGCAACTTCCAGATGTCATATTTCCTCTCAAGAGGAAAAAGTTGGTAAACATAATGGTTGTCCATTGTTTTCTGGAAAACAGAAACTTTCCTAGAAGTTTCCCCTGCTCTGTCTGACTTCTACTTCCATCTGCTTCCATGTTATTAGCCCACCCCTAGCAGCAAGGGAGGCTGGGAAATGAGTATTTAGCTTTTCCAGCCTGTATAGCGTAAGTGAGTAAGAGAGAAAAAGTTGGGAATGGGTAATGTGTTAGCCAACAGTGTCTGTCACAGAAGCATTCTGTATAAGAAATCTCTTGCCATACCTAGCAACTAACAACTGGTCCCTCAGTAACAATGCTTTTGTCATATGGTTATAAATAATTATCTGTTGTGAATGATCTTACACAATAAGTGTTTTCTCTGATCATTGATGATGGAACAATCACTCTAATAAATTGCCTAATTATATGTAGCTTACATCCCAACTGTAAGAGGACAAAATAATTTTCCAGTTGTTGAGTTATCAGGGTTTTTTACTTCTGCCATCAAGCAGCAGTTACCTCATCAATTCCCCTCACCTCAGCATCATAACACTCCTTCCCTTAAAATCTACCCAAATCCCAAACAACCCACTGAAATTAAGCAAAATATAAAACATATTTGAGAACATGAAACTCTGAGCATGCCCTTTTACTTTGATAAGATATGATGCGGCGGGGGCAGCTTATTAGCTCCTGTATGCTTAGAATATAACTTCCAACAAACTGCTTTTAGTAGAGGTCTACATGTTTTCCCACAGTGGGAAAATAAATGCCTTTATGAAGGTTGTTTTATGGGAGATTGACCTTTATTCTTATTTTATTGAAAACTCTGGCTTCTGGCCTGTTTTCTTAATAAAATTTAAACAGCAGCCAACTCGCACTGAACCAAGAATGATCGTTATATCAAGGATACCCTGGCAGTGATGATGCTGGGGGAAAAGGTAGAATTTTAAGATACTTTATTGTGCTTTTTCTTTTTTCTACTTTTTTTTCAGGCCAACCCTTTAAATTAGATCCCAAAATGACTCATAAGAAGTTGAAGATCTCCAATGATGGACTGCAGATGGAGAAGGATGAAAGCTCTCTAAAAAAGAGCCATACCCCGGAGAGGTTTAGTGGCACAGGGTGCTATGGGGCAGCAGGAAATATATTCATTGACAGTGGCTGCCATTACTGGGAGGTGGTCATGGGTTCCTCAACATGGTGAGTGGATCCAGTTTTCCTTTTGTCTTCTGTCCTCTGTCATTAGGTTCCTAGGATATTCAAATCTATAGCACAACCATAATACCAGTAAGTCAAGGTTAAAAGGTATGTGATGAAAACCACTCCTAGAAAAATTTGCCAGCTTTTAAATAAAATCATGGAAAATATACTGGGCTAGGAGATGGAAATTGTTACATCACTCTAACTGCTAACTTTTTAAAGCTCTGGTGATATCAGCATTATGAATCTAAATGTAAACCATTTAAGGAATAAACATATATTCTATTTATTATATATTACATATGGTGTCTTACACAACTCAGATCATTCGTAAATGTTTATTTCTCTCTCCTCTCCACTGTCTCATAGGTATGCAATTGGCATTGCCTACAAATCAGCTCCAAAGAATGAATGGATCGGCAAGAATGCCTCCTCATGGGTCTTCTCTCGCTGCAATAGTAACTTCGTGGTGAGACATAACAACAAGGAAATGCTGGTGGATGTGCCCCCACAGTTGAAGCGTCTGGGTGTCCTCCTGGATTATGACAACAACATGCTGTCTTTCTATGACCCAGCTAACTCTCTCCATCTTCATACTTTTGATGTGACCTTCATTCTTCCAGTTTGTCCAACATTTACAATCTGGAACAAATCCCTAATGATCCTGTCTGGCTTGCCTGCCCCAGATTTTATTGATTACCCTGAGCGGCAGGAGTGCAACTGCAGGCCTCAAGAATCCCCTTATGTTTCTGGGATGAAAACCTGTCATTAAGTTTCTGGAGAGCATGTAATTCACTGGCTCTCTAGTTCAGCAGTCCTTCCCCTCCTACACCTAAGTTAGCGTTCAATATATGAGATACAAATAAAGTTTGTTTGAAGCATCCAAAATAACTAGATATTGTAGATTTAATTTTTGTGCATTAAAGCTTGTATTTGAATTAATATATTGAGTTTCTGAGAACAGATTATCTGAGTAGTTTGGGTTCAAGCCATTGGAGAAAAATTTAGAAAATGCCTCTGTTGTCATTGGAGAATTAAAAATTCCCAGTGACTTAGGGATATAAATTATATTGGAAGCAATTAGGGTAATTCTAGTTAAATAATGTGGGACGATGCCCCTGAATAAGGGGCTAGCCAGCCAGAAGTGGGGGTGGTCAGCCTTTCTAGTACTGGACAGTTTGGCCATGTAGAATTTTGAACAGTGTCAAATTATCACATATTGTATTTTACTTTTCATGAAAACCTATCTTCAAGGGTTTGTTAGGAAACCCTGAATATGTATATGTAATATACAAAGTGAATATATATATATACATCTTACATATATTTACTTGTGTATGTATGTATATGTATATTAACTTTATATATTATATATACACAAAAAAAATTTTGTTTCCAAACACTAACTTGAACTAGAACAAAAAACTTTTTAATTTGCTTATTTGAGTGAGAAATATGATGGAAGGGAAAATAAGCTACACAATCCATTTTTGTCATCTAAAGGAAACATCAAAATCAATCAACATTTCTTTCCTCCCTCTATCCATCATTGCTCTCCTCCCTCTTGTCACACACACATACACATGCAATCATGACACAGATAATGGGAAGAGCTCTGTTGGATAAGGAGAGATTTGGATACAAAACTTCACAAAAGATGCTGTTGTTGGATAGAAAATTGCTCCAGGTAGAAGTGATGCTACCTACGTTAAAAATTCTGTCGTAGACTGTTTTAAATGAAAAGTTTTACTATTCCCAAATACATACAGTTATGAGAATTCAGCTTTTAAAAAGTTGCACAGTGAAGGCTCTTTAGGAACCTGCTTTACTTAATCAGTAAAAACGGAGTGTTATTGATGCACCAACTATTCGCACATAAATGTACATACATTTTCAGATCAAACACTTCTGAAGTACTTAAGATCTTCCTGATAACAGTTTGTTTTGTTAAATAGGATAATCATTCCTTTTGCAGTCTTGTTTGGAGTATTCATTTGCTCAGCCAATCCCTCCACACAAATGCAGACATAAACCTCATCCCAGTCCTAACCAGTATAGTTGAAGGGAATGGAGCCTTGTGGTCTATGATTTTTTTTTATTTCCATTGAAGGGATTGGGGATGTCAGAGAACCAGAGCTTTCTCCTTTACAGGAGTTAAGTTGGCTTCAAGAAGTCTTCTCCTGGGACTTGTGAAAATATTACTGTTGTAAAATTACAAAGTGGTAGCTGTAACAACTCCCCCAGATTGGAGGCTTGAAACGTCAAAACTTTTCCCCTCTTCCTTTCCCCTAGCTTGGTAGATGCTCATTTATTAATTCATGCAATAAAATACTGGATGCCAGGTACCAAACTACTGCCACAGGAGTGCACATATTAATAAAATACCCTACCTGCTGCCAAATGGCTTACTATTCTGTGGAAGAAACAAAGTATATAATCCTCCCCAGTAACAATTATGTATTGTTTGTTCACTAAATGTGGAAAGCAAGACTGATGCAGACACAGAAGGAAGGCTCAAAAACATATATCCAGAGGCAACATCATCTTTTTTTGGTTTTAAAGACCATATGTACTTACTGTTAATCAGGAAATGAGCTACCTCGGTAAAATTCATCAGTGCTGGCAAATATCTTGCTGTCGGGGAAAGCTCATAACCTTTGGATTCAAATGATCCTAGTTTCTCTACCATTTATTAGTGGCGTGACCTAGGACAAGCACTTCACTTCTTGGGGCCTCTGTTTCCTCCTCTGTAAAATAATGTCTACCTCACAAGGCTGTTTCAAAGGTTAAAAAAGATAGGATGTGTTAACTGTGTAGCTCAGCGCCCAGCATTTGCTAAGTGTGCCATAAATATTAATCTCTTTTGCTACCTCCAGCTCCAATACAGCATAGCAGGGCTGTAAAATGTGTGTCCTTCATTTCTCAGTTACCTTTGTCTCTTCCCTAGGGCCTGTCCTCAAATTCTTAACAAAAAAATGATTTTTTCCTCTTCATAAAACTTTTCACTAGCTCCCTTAGCACCAAGTAGAAGGTCCCAATCCCTTAGTTTGTCTTTTCACGTCCCTGTTTGCTTACACAGTTTCATCTTTTACCACTTTCCCCTCACATTGATTAAGCTAGCCAAGTTTAACTATTTACACAAGTTATTCTCTGGTCCTGCAGCAGAAACATGATTAAAAATTTTAATACCCAGAGTAAACAACAGAAATTTCTCTTAAATTAAAGGAATAGTGTGAAAATGCTGTAAGTACAGAAAATGCAACCTCCGTCCCAGTAGTACAATTTCCTTTACCTTGTCCATGGCTTTCCAAAAGTGTTCATTTAATTTGATGTCTTTTAGATTTTAGTGCCTGGGGACAAGGCTCTAATTTCCCCTTCCTATTTTTAACTCTATCCTGGACTACCTTTCCTCACCTCTATCTCTCTCAACCAAACTAACTCTTTATTCCCTAGACTGGATGATGCATCCCTCGTTGGAGCTCCCATGACACCCCAAACATCCCCCTCTCTCAGCAATAATCACGTTATGTAGCAGTGTGTTTTCCAACATGGTCCTCACACCACTGATGTTAGAATTACTTTTTGTGTTTATTAAAACAATTGATTATTGAACCCCACTCCTGACCTAATGCCTGAGAACATAGGCAGGAATTTACATTTTTGACAAGCTCCTCATGATTCTGATGCACATAAAGTTTTATGTATAAAATTTTATACATATAGTATAGAATTTTAGTCATCTTTCCTACTAGACTGAACACTTTGAGGGGATGGACTGTGTCTTTTATTATTGTTATATTTTTAATACCTGGCACAGTGTCTGGAACATTAGCTTGGCTAATGTTTATTGAATGAATGTATGAATGAAAAAATGAATTATGAAAGTTTCCCTCTTGTACTCTGATCCCCATAGTGATGTTTGTTACTTCCTGGGCATAAAAGCTTGGTTACTACTCCATTCGAGTTGTATTGATACTATTTTGCAAAGTTATCAAGGCTCCTATGTAATAAATGAGCATTGTCCTCCTCAAAAACTCTTTGGCAGTTATCTTGGGGAATTGTCTTTGGAGCACATGGCACCATTCTTTTCAGTAACATTTCAATCTTGTCAAACTTTGTTCTTTGAAGGTGGATTTAAATTGATTATAGCCAAAAACCACTCAGAGCTAAGCCTACTGAGTAAAGTGGAGAATTAAACTGGGTTTGGAGTAAGTCATGAAGTTTGACTCTGAAGTCCCAACTTCTGAGCCAAACAGTGAAAAATGGCTTCTAAGATACAATACGGCTGAATACAAAGTATTCAGTGGGGGTGTGATGGACCCCAGAAATTTATTTTAGATAACTCGGCTTTTACAGAATCCTGGCAATGCCATGGACCTTAAGAGAAGTAATTGGCTACCTATAGCTAAACCCAGTTGGACAAAGAGAATAGGACCTGTATTTAACATTTTCAAAGAAAGTGACTCCATAAACTTTCCTTAAGTAGAGTTGTTGCTCTACTTAATCTGTTCTCCACAACCTTTTCTGCCAGAAGATTATTTTATGTCTGCAATTTATGCTTGTTTCCACTTTTTATATTGTCTTATTGAAGAAAGCACAAAAAAATCAAACTAATGTTAAGCCTGTTTTGAGAATATGAAAGAAATTTTAATGCCACATTGAGGTTCTGGCTACTTGTAAGTAAGGGTAACTGCATCTGGATGTGTTTTTATTATACAATTCTATGTGAATCTTTGGATGCAGTGAAATTCAGATTGCAGCAAAATCACTTATACATTCTTTTCAGCTAAAACACACTAGGTGAATTTTCTAAACTTCCATGGTTTACATATTAATATATGACTACCAAGATGGAGCAATCCATGGATGGACTTTTGAATAAAATCAAATATTTGATACCGCTTCCTTCAAGGAATGAAGAATGTCAGGCAGGTAGGTAAGAACCACTCCTACATTTACTTCTAGCTCCTGAAGCCAACTGCAGCCTTGGAGCCACTGGCTGTATTTGACTGTATATTACACGTTGGCCAGACTGATTGCCATCAGGTCAGGCAAAACTGCCTTTTATGGTGTAGTCTGCCAGCTTCAGACATATGCTGTGTTGTTGTTATTGGCTAGACTATTTATTAGACTATTGTTGGACTATTTTTTATCAAATGCTTTACCCCACGCCTGTTTGTATTGGGAGCTCTGGACCAATAGTGTCTCTCCTAGTGACAGAAATATGAGCATCTGTGGATTACACAGCCTCATGCCTCTCTACAATATCCCAGCCCATCCGAAATGCTATATTATGAATTAAATAAATATATATGTATTCATGAATTCTTGGTTGTCTCTTGCTGGAGTTTAATTGGGGTAACACTAAAAGGAAGATGGCCATAGATTCTCCTGGAACTGGGTAAGTGACTAGGGGAAACCAAAGATCATATAATAGGTAGTGATCTGGAGAGAAAGGACCCAGGGAGTCTGGAGCTCAAAATCCGGTCAAAAAGACTTTGATTTCAGAAGCATGATATAGTCAAGAAGACCAAAGAAATGAAGGTATAAGATTCAAAGAAACATGACACATTCAGTTTTAGAGATTGGAGCAGGTGAAAATTAAAGACCAAATAAAATCCCAGTGCTGGAACCCATTGATTAAGATTAGGATAGGACCGGAAGCAAGTGAACTGATTTACTGTTAAAACATGTGGCCTGCAGGAGGAGACTGGGAGGGCTAGGAGGTCCCTCAGGGCTGGAATTGGGCATATTTTAATCATATTTGTAGTGGCACTAAGACTAAAGGGATCATGTGATGTGAAGTGAATAAAGCAGGGCAGTCAAGGGCAGCGGCTAGAGAAGTGATTTGAAACACGTCATCAGACCAGGGGCCTATAAGAACTACAGCCCAAAGGCAAGAGGAGTAAAATATAAAGGAGAAAAGAATTTGGAACATTGTGTGTTTAGTGGTTTAATTGAAGAGCAACCTAGGCAAATATCAAATATGGGACTATTACCCATAGCTAAGATTTTAATATATTTTTTGTGTGTGATGATGTTTGGAAAGGCCATCTTCATTTAATGTGCCAGGACAAAACAGATACAGGATTCTTGATGTTTCCCTACCTGAGAAAATAGAGTTGGTCTCAGAGTTTCAGTGAATCTGAGCCTGTAGTTGGGAGGGAGGTGGTCTCAGTTATGATGGTTAGGAGTAACAGAGATCAAATAGGTTGTTACGAGGTTACTAGAAAAGTATATAGCATGATAGCTAGTGAGAATAACTCTCCTCTACAATGAATTTCCAGGAATAGAAGATCAAGGTGGTTTTCCTATACTGTTGGGCACAATACACAAATTACAATTATGACTGATCTTGCCGGGTCATTCAAGCAGTTATTAACCACTAGTTATGTTCCTAATACTCTTCTAATTTTGGTGGGGGGATATTAAGATGAAAAATATTCCTAACATTTATAATGGAGTACCCAATTCAATACTGCTTCTCAGATACTTTTACATCTATGAACTCAATGAGTTACTAGTGGTAGTTGACAAAGGGAGCATTTAGTAGAGACACCAGAGTGCAAGTGGAAGCTCTTACCAAGATCTAGCATGGAAACTTGTACATAGGAGGTGCTTCATAAATGCTAGTTGAATAGAATTAGAATCTGATAAGCAGAATCACAAGTAGGCCACCTCATACATTGTGAAGTTACCAGCACCATCTGTATAATCCCTCTGAGGCACATATTCCTGTCCAGGATTCCCATGACTGCTTCTTGCCATCGTTCCTTAAAGCCAGACTCCTTTAAAGGCAACAATTAGAAGAATTAATAAATTAGCTACCAATAATGTGCTAATGGAGGAATATGGGCAAAATTCACATAGAAAACAAGACATTTTTTCTCAGAAAACAAGAAATATTAAGAAGAACCTTCTAGGGAAAATGTTTTTGTTGTCTGACTTTGGACTGACAAGTTGGAGAGGGCAAGCTTCAGACGTCCCAGTTTAGAAGGGTCAGCTGACAATGTCCTGTCAGGCTAAGCCCCTGCCAGGGGAAATATTTGGACCAAGAGGACTCTTTCAAAGGGGATATAGATGTCAACTGAGTCTCACAGCACAATGGGCTTCTAGAGCACAAGGGCTGGCCTTGTACACAGAATACAAAGTGGATCTGCTACTCTTCCAGCCAGATTAAAAGTCCCAAATCGAATTGGGGCTTATTATTTTTCCTTTGATGTTCGGTGATAAGAAAAAGCTACTATGATCAACACCTCTGTGTTCAACATAACTCCCTCAGTGATAAGGGAGGGTCATGAGATGGCCCAGAAATGTGAAATTCACAGTAAGCAGCTGCCAAGCACATATGGCAAGTCCAAGTCCAAGTCCTGACTGACTTAGTAGGTAAAGATAAAATGAATCACTTTTACATTCAAACAGTTTGTTATTCACACAGTGAAAGAAAAAGGAGTCAAGGATTCTAGCCTTGAATAGTCCTTGTCCCAAACAACCAAAAGGATGACACTGAAATACAAAAGACCAGAAGACTGCCAAGTGAGTTGCGTGATACCTCATTGCTAAGAAGGCAATTATAGACTACAGCAAAGTGGCTTCATAGTCTGTAGCTCTATTCCGAGGGAAGTGGGTCAGGAAGTCTTGTACCTTATCAGAACCCAGGAGGTGGGAAGCGATGAAAAACTATCTCATGGAGCTTTCCAAGGGAGATAAGGAGGCAGGTGGGAAATGATCTTGAAGCAGCTCCTCTCAGGCCTCCCATCCCTTGTGCTCTGGAAGGATCACAGGCATTCTGCCAAGACCCAGATTAGCTGTGGTTCAAGCCTTTACCTGAGGGACCATTGTAGATATTGCCAGGTGGCTAGGGTGCCAGGATAGAGCTATTCTCATACAGAGGCTAGCTGAAGGTCCAGGTAACTTCCTCAGAGGGAAGCAAAAGGAAGTAAAGTCAGGGTCTTTTGAAGTACCTCTTCTCTTCCTCCCTTCTGCTGAGCTTCCATTCATGTCCTTTCATTCTTCTCAGCATTTTGGGAGTTGGGGGTGGGGATGGGGCAGAGATTAATTAAATAGGATATACAATAAATTCAGGCTCTGAAAGATTCAGTACCAAGGCCAGAGAATTCCAAGGCCTGGGTCCTTTGCTATCTCTGGCTCTCAGTTTTTCAACTAGGAATTAAAGTGTATGGGTAATTTCTAAGGTCTCTTCTAGCCCTAACAGTATGAATTACCATAAATGCAAATTTAGTGAATGTAGTGATAGGAGTCTGATGTGCATACCTACCCCAAGAATGTTGGGACATCAGGGCTGATCATCAGGAATCCTCTAACTGGGACAGAGAAATGGATGGACTTTAGGACCATCATCAGAATCCCTTTGGGGGTGACTATCCTTCCCCATACACACTTCACTTTGACCTGTCTTGACAATCGTCTGCCACCATTACTTTTGAACTTACTGCTTCAGCCTTTTTTCCTATCCTGCTTGATAACTGTACAAAATGCAAATACTGTGCTAGCTAGTGATGTCTCTGTTTCAAATTTCAGGTCAGCCATCTGAGAGTCTTCAATGTGTACATGTAGAGAATTGCCAAAGATATTCTACTTTCCAAGGGCAGAGCAGGTCACTTGATATAGCAACCAACAGGGGTCCTGTGTGCCACCTTCTCCAGTTACGGTCTTCCCAATCCAAACTCCCACAAATACATCCCTTAAATGGCAGAGAGGAGAGTACTGGTATAGCTACCACTCCAAGTTATCATTCCGCCATTCATTTATTCACTCATTCAACAAATATTTTATTGGTAGTCTCTTTGTGCCAGGTGCTGGAGTTCGGTGATGAATAAGACACACAATCCCTGCCCTCATGAGACTCCTAATCTAGAGGGAAGGCAGAGTATCAACGAATGATGGTTTTTTGAATCATAGGAGCTATCATTGATTGGTTGCTTACAGTGTGCCTGGCATTATGCTAAGCACTTCAGATGAAATGATTTTTTCAATCCTCCCAGCAACCCTATGAGATAAAGACTATTATTGGCTCCCTCAGACATGAAGAGTTAATCCCTGCACCCATGCCCAGACCTGTAGATTCCTATATGTCTGGTGAGCTGCCAGCTAGGGTCTTAGCCATGGCTGCTTTGGGCCCGAAGTAAAGTTTAAGGCCCAGCACTGAGGAAATAAATGACCCAGTGCAGCAGCTCCTGAAGTCAGGGTTAACCGGGAAGGCCTAATAGGTCTTTGCTAGACACCCCTAAAACTGCCCCCTGCGCGATTTTCCCATCCCCTTTTTCTCCCCTTTCCCTCCGGCACCCCACAGCCCTCCCTTTCCTGCCCAGCCCTTCCCTCTGGGCCGCCTCTTCACTGAGTCATTTCCCCTTCTCCGCCCCAAAGATCTTGGCTTTCTCTTGGAATCCCTTCCCCTATGGCAGGAAGTAGAGGAAAGGCAAAGTAGCTTTGGGAACCAGGTGAGCGTTTTCCCCAGCGAGGATGAGAAACGCCTCCCCACACCCCCTGAAACCCCTGAATTCGGAAGGACGGGAAATGCTGGGAGTTCCCTTGAGCCGAGCGTAGGAGGTGCCACGTCCCGCCTGGTGTCTCCTGGGACTTAAGGCGGGAAGCGACGGTCCAGTTGGGCGGACTTGTGGGGCTGCTACCCACTCCGGCGCAGTGAGCTCAGCGCGCAGGGGAGGGACCTCGCTGCCACGAACCTCCAGAAGCCAACCGTTGGGAGGAGAGAGGAAAAAGCTCCGAGGGGTGCATGTGCAGGGTGCGTGCGCGTGTAAGTGGAGTGGTACGTGTAGTTAGAAGGCATGCGTGTGTATGAAGGGGTGTAGAGAGGTGCGCGTGTGAGGAGGCGAGCGTGCGCGGGAATACTTGTGGGCGTGTGGAGATGTGTGGGAGAGATGCGAAGATGTGATTTACACAGGTGCGGACGAAGGAATGTGCGAGTGGTGACCTGGAGATGCGTTCCAGTGTGGAGACTCACTAAGAAGCCCGTGGGGGATGGGCGTGTGTGCACGTGGAGGTGTGTATGAGGGGATATAGATGTATTAATATGTATGCGTGAGCATGTAGTGCGTACGTGCGTGGGGGTCCGTGCGTGGGGGTGCGTGCGTGCGTTGGGTGGTGCGTGCGTGGTGGGGACGCGAGAGCTGGAAGGAAGGCAGACGTAGCGGAACGCGAGAGCCAGGTGAGTGCGCAACTAAGAGTAAAGACGTCCGGAAAAGCTCTTGGTGGCAGAGCTTAAAGTTAGGATTCTTAACCTCTTTTTGTTTTTCTTGAGGTGGGGTGTAGGATGCACATATACCGGTTTGAAAATCAGGAAAACTGTTGACCAATTGACCACCTCGTCTCTACTACAAATACAAAAAATTAGCTGGGCATGGTGGCGCGTGCCTGTGATCCCAGCTACTCCGGAGGCTGAGGCAGGAAAATTGCCTGAACCGAGGAGGCGGAGGTTGTGGTGAGCCGATATCGCGCCATTGCACTCCAGCCTGGGTAACAAGAGCGAAACTCCGTCTCAAAAAAAAAAAAAAAAAAAAAATGCCTGTGGTTTGCATGTAAGCACAAAGGGTTCCTGGGCTCACTCACGGTCATCTGTAGACCCTAGATTATGGTTTAAAAAGGGGAGAAAACCCAAATACATTATGGTGATATCTGCCATTATGTCTTTTGATTCTATGAGAGAAGAAATGGAACAGCAGTTGTCCCCTGTCCTTGGGTTTGAGGCTAGATTTGCTGCTCCTATTGGATTCGGTGCCAGCAAAGTGGGGAGTGTAAAACAGGATCACTGCCTAGAGTAAGACTGCGGAAGGGTCCCTTGTGGCCTTCAGGATAAAGCTCGGCCCCTCCGTGGCGGATCACTAGCCACAGGTCTTGTAGGCTGGTTCCTTGATAAGGTGGGAAAGTGGAAATTTGTAGTTGCTTCCTTGCGTGTTTTCTGCCACTCTCCCCCCCCCACCACGACCGCCCCCCCCCCCGTCATGGCCCCAACAGCCTGTGAGTGGTGTCAGGGAGTATGAATTTAAGGTTGGGACTTTGTTGGGTAAATGAATAGAGAGGAGACCAGAAGGAGACCAGCAGATTTGGGTTCTGATCCCATCTTTACACTTAACTGTCACATTAAGCAATTTTCTTGATCTTCTTGTCCATCACTTTTCTTATTTATTTATTTATTGAGACCGAGTTTCACTCTGTTGCCCAGGCTGGAGCACAGTGGTGCAATCTTGGCTCACTGCAACCTACTCCTCCAGGATTCAAGCGATTCTCCTGTCTCAGCCTCCCAAATAGCTGGGATTACAGGTGTGCACCACCATGCCAGGCTAATTTTTGTATTTTTTGTAGAGACGAGATCTGTCCATGTTGCTTAGACTGGTCTTGAGCTCCTGAACTCAAGTGATCCGCCTGCCTCAGCTTCCCAAAGTCCTGGGATTACAGATGTGAGGCACTGCACCCAGCCTCACTCTCCTCATTTATAAAATGGTAGCTTACGGGGTAGTTGGAAGTTTAAATAAGACTATAATAAATTCCCAGAACATGGGAAGTCTTTAATAAATGTCTGCATACTTAGGAATAAATAATATATGCATATATTTTATATATGTGTATATATATATTTGCAGAAAAGTTAAAAACATCTGAAAGAATGTCATAAACTGCTGATTTCTTTTTGGTTTCTTGTAGGCATACCTAGTTGTGCTGTCAGCCAAAGCGAACCAAGTTCATCCTGTAAAGTCACATGCCTGAAGTAAGTGGAAATTTATTTGAAGTTATTTGCAGTGTTCAGGTAGATAATTAGTCCACCATCAACTCTCGCTTGGATTGCTGCCATGGTCTCCAAGCCTTCGCATTTGCCTGCTTCCCACGTTTTCATGCTCCATGTTGCAGTCACAGTTATCTTTCCCTCTGAGAAGCAAAATAGCCTGCTGGTTTGGAGTACAGACCTTGGACTCAAGACATATCTCCTTCAGATCCCAATTGCACCCTGCTCCAACACTTTCTAGCTGTGTGACCTTGCACAAATTATTTCATTTCTTTTTTGGGGGATTTCAACATTTTAATTTCTTTTTAATATAAGTCACTTTTTTCAAGCTAGGAAACAGACTCAAAATAAGACAATCTAGTCCTCTGGAGATTCAGGCTTTCTATCTTTAGCAGAATGACATCATAATACAAGGTGCTAGCAATTGAGTTATAAACTCTAAATAACAACGTAATAAACTCTAAATAAGACAGTTATGTAATACATATTCATATGGAAAAGCTTGTCAGAAGCTCTTGCCAGGGCCAGGAGATGAAAAATAGAGCATGTTTTAATTACCAAATGGTAAGCTAAGTGAACATTGTTTGGGATGGGCCCATAAAATCTGGCCATTGTTATGTTAAACTTCTGTAAACTGCAAAATTCATTAACTCTTAATTAGCTTTGATTTTTGCTAAATGTCTCTAGGCTGGGCACAGTCTCAATGTAACTCTTCTCCTAAGAGCTGAAGTGGATGCTAGTCATCAAAGCTTGGAATGTCATTTTAGGAGCAAGCCTTAGAAATAATCCTGGTAAGCCCTAGAAGTAATCCTTTGGATGCATAGTAGGCTCTGTGCAGGTGGTAAAATCTGAACAGAAATAGGAGAATTAGTGATCAGGACTGGAACTGCCCAGTCTGCCCCCACCTTGCTGATGTAGCCAGAAGGTGAGCCTGTGATAATGAGAAAGGCACCAATCGAGAAAGCACAGTGGCAAATGCAGTGGCCTTGTAAGGGATTTTAGGAGAGCTTTTCTAAACTGAAGGTCAGTGTAGCCATCACCTGTACTGGAGATCCTTGAGTATTTCACTTTACTACTGGGGATTCCAACCAGGTTTGTGTGGGATGGCATCATAGCACACTGACACAGCTACAGTTGGAGTGCCATGCCAGGCTGCCAGTGGCAACACTTTGCTCACAGTTGACAGTAGGGGCACTCAAGACTCTGCCACCTAAATGCCACCCAGCCCACCCCAGCAAGGACCAGTGCTCTGGAAGTCTACTTTACTTCTTTTAGAATCTGTTTCCTTATCTGTAAAAGGGGACAATGCTGACAACTTCAAGGATTTTGTGAGGGATTGCAGAGATAACATATGTAATGTGGCCCACAGTAATTGCTCAATGAATGGTAGATTAAAAATGGCAAGGGCAGTGAAGTAGCCAGCAAGAAAGTGGTTGAAGTGATGCACCATGGCACCTAGACTGGGTAGGGATTGAAGCCATGAGGTGATAATGAGCTGGAGAATGGTAGAAAGGATGGATCTTGATGAGAATGAAAAGTGGCTGTGAAATGACTCCTTGATCAAATTTTTTTTTAAAAAGAAAGAGAATGAGGAGTGGGTAGTCTGAGAACCAAGAAGTAATTGGAGTAGGAGGTTGTATCCAGAGATTAGGCTAGTAGAGTTCAGAAATTCTGAAGTGGAGCAGCTCCATGCTTATTGGGTGGTCTAGGAAACTAATGGTTAGCAATGGCATATAAAGTGGCATGTGGTCAGAGGTTGCTGAAGTAGAGGAGATCAAAGGGCAGTGAGGCTAGCATGTTCAGTGAGTAATCCGCAGACATTGATGTTGCTTACATGATGTTAGGGATTGAAATGGAAAGGAAGATGGAGCCAGCGCCAAAGCCAAGGTCTATCCTAATTAAAGGATGACAGTCGTTTATTTCACAAATATTTACTGACCTCTAAAACAGACAAGAATCCTGCTGTCATGGAGTTTACAGTCTAACAGGAGTAATAACAGATGTTAATAATTTTATCTAAAATAGAAAGCTGTAGACGATGATAAGAGCTATGAATGAAAAATAAGTGTTCGCTAAGTGTTATAATAGAAGGACCTCACCCTGCCTGGAATGTTAGGGGAGGCTTCCCTGAAGAAGTGATGAGGACTGAAAGATAAAATAGGGTAGATGTAGGTGGATGATGGGTAGGTGAAAGACATGTTCCAGGTAAAGGAAACAGCATGTGCAAATTCCTGAAGCTAGAACACGTATAGTAATTTGAATAACTGAAAGATATATCCTATGACTAGAGCATATTAAGTAATGCTCTAGCCATAGGAGAGTGCTGAGGCTGGGTGGCAGTCTCCCTTAATGATTTGGGACTTTATACTATGAGCAATGGTAATATTTGAATAACATGATCATAATTAAAAATAGTCAGGCCAGGCACGATGGTTTGCACCGGTAATCCTGGCATTTTGGGAGGCCAAAGTTGGTGTATCACTTAAGCCCACGAGTTTGACACCAGCCTGGGCAACTTGGAAAAACCCCATCTTTATAAAAAATATAAAAAATTAGCCAGATGTGGTGGCACATACTACTACTGGTGGCACATCCCAGCTATTCGGGAAGCTGAGGTGAGAAGGTCACCTGAACCTGGGGAAGTCGAGGCTGCAGTGAGCTGTGATCATGCCACTGCACTCCAGCCTGGGTGACAGAGTGAGACCCTGTGTCAAAGAAAAAAGTCAAACACAAAAGTAAATCGGATAAATTGTGAAAGGCCAGTTTTACGTGTATGTTAGCATAGGGAATTGTGTGTGTATGTGTATGTGTATACATAAAATATACATGTATAATACGTAAACACATATAGATGTATACATATATCATATATAAAAATGATACACACCATTTTACCACTTTAAAGAATGTTGAATATACCATGGTTATATCCAGTGTCCATACATAGACATCCAACTCATTCTTTTTAAAAAAATATTATTACTAATACAAATAGAGATGGGGTGTCACCATTTTGCCCAGGCTAATCTCGAACTCCTGGGCTCAACCAGTCCTCCCACCTCATCCTCCCAAAGTGCTGGGATTACAGGTGTGAGCCACCAAGCCCAGCCCAACTCATTCTTGAGAGTTGCAAAGTATTCCATGTTATGAATGTATGATGACTTATTTAACTATTGCCCTATTGATGGACATTTAAGTCGTTTCTAATTATGTATTACTTTGCAATGTGCACTGTTCACAATAGCAAAGACATGGAATCAACCCAAATTCCCATCAATGATAGACTGGATAAAGAAAATGTGATACGTATACACTGTGAAGTACTATGCAGCCAAAAAAAATGAGATTCTGTGCTTTGCAGGAATATGATGCAGCTGGAGGTCATTATCCTTAGCAAATGCAGGAACAGAAAACCAAATACTGTATGTTCACACTTATAAGTGGGAGCTAAATAAGCTCAATAATGAGAACCGATGGGCAGAAAGAGAGACACAAGAGACAATGGGTACAACCTGAAGGAGGAGGGTAGGAAGAGGGAGAGGATCAGGAAAAATAACTATCACGGACTATACTTAGTACCTGGATAACAAAATAATCTAAACCAAACCCCTGTGACACGACCTTACCTGTATAACAAACCTGCACTGCACATGTACCCCAAACCTAAAATAAAAGTTGAACAAAATTGCAATGTACTGTCCTAGAAAATTTTTTCTCTAATATTATGTTTCAAATTTTATTTTTAAAATTGTGCTAGGAATACACAAGGAATTACATGAGGAATGTATGAATATATTATTATAAAAATTTTAAAAATATAGAAATATGTAACAACGAGAGCAAATGCTTATATAGGCCTTACTGTGCCCAGCAAAACTCCAAATGCTTTAAAGAGATTAGCACATTTCTCTTTACAACAATCCATGAGATAGATAACTGTTATTCTTCCATTGTACAGATAGGGAAACTGAGAGCACAAAGAGGTCATGTAACTTGCATGTGGTCATACAGCTAGTAATCGTTGGAGCTGGAATCTTAATCATCTCATTATTTTCCTTCACCTCTACCCAATTAAATGCCTTACCTCAAATGTGACAATGGTTCTTTGTTTCATTTGCAATTTTATCTACCTATATAAAATACATGCAAAATGTTAATTTTTTGTGCATTGGTTTGCTTTTTATGTAATAGATTAATACTGTGTTATCTTGCAACCACCTTTTCTCATTTAACCTTGTGTCCTTGACTTTTTCCATATCTTTTTTTTAAATTAACAATATATAAGCATATTTTCATGGTAAAAGAGCAAAATAATACACAGTTACAGAGAGAGTAAATGTTCTAACTTGCCTTTCCTGCCTGCTCTGTGGCATCTCACCAAAAAAAAAACCCAAAAACAAAACAAAACAAAACAAATCCAGTAAACAACCAACTGTCTACAGTTTAGTGAGTGTCCTTACAGTCTTCTTTTCATGCATTTTGTGTGAATAAATAAGTATATATATATGCTGTAGTATGCTATATGTATTTTTATATACTATAAATATATAATATATATTTATTATTTATTCATTCAATATGTATGAATCCAGTTATATAACTCTTAATTTCTTATTCATTGATTTAATTACACACATGATACATGAATACATTTTTCTTTTGAAAGATTAGAGCAGTACAGGGAAGTTGAACATTTCCTTCCTTCGATCATCATTGATTTCCTCTGTACCTCCGCTCTGTCCCTGCTTGACTTTCTCCTGCATCTTTTTTTACTCATTCACAAACAATTACAAACACGTCTGCATGTGTAGGGAATATATAATATTATTTAGTGACTTTAAAAATATGAATTGTATTGCGCTATGTATATTGATTTGCTATTTGCTACTTTCACCCAATATAATGTCTGACAGCTTTTCATGTTAATACATATAAATCTACCTGTTCTTGGTTGCATAGTATTCTACTATGAATACTACTGTAAATAATAGGATATTCTACTAGAATAAATAGGCTATAATTTGTTAGCCAATTCCCCTTTGACACGGTTATTTCCAAATTTTGGCTAATGTAAAACCTGTTGTAATGAATATCTTATATGCCTCTCTTTCTTTTTCCCACTGACTTTTAAATACTACTTTTAATCAATATTAGGTTCTTAGGAATACTTGAGTTTGTTTCATGATTCTCTATTTGGTTCTATTGATTCATTTATTTATACCTGCATCCACGCCACACTTTTCATTTCTGTATTTTTATAATATGTGTGCTATCTGGCATTGAAATACCCTCCTTATCTTCTTTCATTTTTGTGGTTAGTTTTACATATTTACTATTTTAATGAATTTTAAATGCAGATTATCATGCCCTCGTAGGATCTTATTAGCATTTTTATTTCGTATTTCATTGACTTTACAGATTTAACCAGGGAGAGTTAGCATCTTTACATGAATGAGTCTTTCTTTATATGAATAAACATGGTATGGCTTTCCATTTATCCAAATTTTTAAGTCCTTTAGTAATGCTTCATAATTTTCTCCATACATATTTTGAACATATCTTGTTTGTTTTATTTCTAGATACTTTATTTTTGTTGCTACCATCAATAGAACTTTTTCTTTCATTTTATAATTACTATAGGAGTATAAGAAAGCTATTGATTTTTTTATGTTGTCTTGTGTCCAACAACTTTACTTATAAATTCTCTTTTTAATTGATTCTATTGGATTTTCTTGGTAGGAAAACTGATTATGTACAATTACTGATAGTTTTGTCTCTTTGTTTTTAGCCTGTATACCATGTGTACTTTTTGTGTTTTAATGCATTGTCTAGGACCTCCAATTTAATCATAGCAATATCAGATATCTTTATTTTATCCTTCCCTTTAATGGGAATGCTTCTGAAATTTCATCAAGTATTACATTTGCTGTGGGCATGTGGCAGTTACCTTTCATTAAGTTAAACAAACTCTCTTGAATTTCTACCTTTTCGAGGCTTTTAAAAAACAAGAATGGTCGTGCCTGTAATCCTGGCAATTTGGGAGGCTAAGGACAGTAGATAGCTTCACTCCAGGAGTTTGAGACCAGTCTGTGCAACATGGCAAAACCTCGTAGCTACAAAATACAAAATAAAGAAATAAATAAAGTTAGTGACGTGTGGTGGCATGTGCCTAAACAGAGTACCAGCTACTCGGTGGGGGCTGAGATAGGAGAATTGCTTGAGCCTGGGAAGGTCAAGACTTTTGTGAGCCGTGACTGCACCACTGTACTCCAGCCTGAGGGACAGAGCAAGACCCTGTCTCAAAAAACAAAACAAAAACAGAAAACAAGAATGAATGAAAAAGCAAAGCTTCATTCATTGCTTATTCATCTGTAAGTTTGACATATAGTTTTACCCCTTTACATTATTAATGTATAAAATTGGACTGATAGCGTTAAAACTTTTTTTATGCTAAGTTTTCTTTTATTGCATTTTAGGTTTTGGGGTACATGTGAAGAACATGCAAGATTGTTGCATAGGTACACACATGACAGTGTGATTTGCTGCCTTCCTCCCCTTCACCTATATCTGGCATTTCTCCCCATGCTATCTCTCTCCGACTCCCCACTCCCCACTGTCCCTCCCTTAATTCCCCCCAACAGACCCCAGTGTGTAGTACTCCCCTCCCTATGTCCATGTGTTCTCATTGTTCAACCCCCGTCTATGAGTGAGAACATGTGGTGTTTGATTTTCTGTTCTTGTGTTAGTTTGCTGAGAATGATGGTTTCCAGGTTCATCCATGTCCCTACAAAGGACACGAACTCATCGTTTTTGATGGCTGCATAGTATTCCACATTTTCCCTGTCCAGTCTATCATCGATGGGCATTTGAGTTGGTTCCCAGGTCTTTGCTATTGTAAATTGTGCTGCAATGAACATTTGTGTGCATGTCTCCTTATAGTAGAACAATTTATAATCCTTTGGGTATATACCCAGTAATGGGAATGCTGGGTCAAATGGAATTTCTATTTCTAGGTCCTTGAGGAATCGCCACACTGTCTTCCACAATGGTTGAACTAATTTACATGCCCACCAACAGTGTAAAAGTGTTCCTATTTCTCCACATCCTCTCCAGCATCTCTTGTCTCCAGATTTTTTTAATGATCTCCATTCTAATTGGTGTGAGATGGTATCTCAATGTAGTTTTGATGTGCATTTCTCTAATGACCAGTGATGATAAACATTTCTTCAGATGCTTGTTGGCCTCATGTATGTCTTCTTTTGTAAAGCGTCTGTTCATATCCTTCGCCCACTTTTGAATGGGCTTGTTTGTTTTTTTCTTGTAAATCTGTTTTAGTTCTTTCTAAATTCTGGATGTCAGCTCTTTGTCAGATGGGTAAACTGCAAAACTTTTTTCCCATTCTGTTGGTTGCCGATTCACTCTAATGACTGTTTCTTTTGCCATGTAGAAGCTGTGGAGTTTGATTAGGTCCCATTTGTCTATTTTGGCTTTTGTTGCCAATGCTTTTGGTGTTTTGGTCATGAAGTCCTTGCCAACGCCTATGTCCTGAATGGCTTTGCCTAGATTTTCTTCTAGGGTTTTTATGGTGTCAGGTCTTATGTTTAAGTCTTTAATCCATCTGCAGTTAATTTTAATGTAAGGTGTCAGGAAGGGGTCCAGTTTCTGCTTTCTGCACATGGCTAGCCAGTTTTCCCAACACCATTTATTAAACAGGGAATCCTTTCCCCATTGCTTGTTTTTGTCAGGTTTGTCAAAGATTGGATGGTTGTAGATATGTTGTGTTGCCTCCAAGGCCTCTGTTCTGTTCCATTGGTCCATATCTCTGTTTTGGTACCAGTACAATTCTGATTTAATTCCTTTAGCCTTGTAGTATAGTTTGAGGTCCAGTAGTGTGATGCCTCCCACTTTGTTCTTTTTGCTTAGAATTGACTTGGCTATGCAGGCTTTCTTTTGGTTCCATATGAAGTTTAAGGTGTTTTTTTCCAGTTCTGTGAAGAAGGTCATTGGTAGCTTGATGGGGATAGCATTGAATCTGTAAATTACTTTGGGCAGTATGGCCATTTTCACGATATTGATTCTTCCTAACTATGAACATGGAATGTTTCTCCATCTGTTTGTGTCCTCTCTTATTTCGTTGAGCAGTGGCTTGTAGTTCTCCTTGAAGAGGTCCTTTATATCCTTTGTTAGTTGTATTCCTAGGTGTTTTATTCTTTTTGTAGCGATTGTGAATGGCAGTTCGTTCTTGATTTGGCTCTCTTTAAGTCTGTTATTGGTGTATAGGAATGCTTGTGATTTTTGCACATTGATTTTGTATCCTGAGACTTTGCTGAAGTTGCTTATCAGTTTCAGGAGTTTTTGGGCTGAGGCGATGGGGTCTTGTAGGTATACTATCATGTCGTCTGCAAGTAGAGACAATTTGACTTCCTCCTTTCTATTTGAATACCCTTTATTTCTTTTTCTTGCCTGATTGCTCTGGCTAGAATTTTCAGTACTACATTGAATAGGAGTGGTGAGAGAGGTCATCCTTGTCTAGTGCCAGATTTCAAAGGGAATGCTTCCAGTTTTTGCCCATTCAGTATGATATTGGCTGTTGGTTTGTCGTAAATAGCTTTTACTATTTTGAGATACGTTCCATCAAAACCTGGTTTATTGAGAGTTTTTAGCATAAAGGGCTGTTGAATTTTGTCAAAGGCCTTCTCTGCATCAATTGAGATAATCATGTTGTTTTTGTCTTTGGTTCTGTTTATGTGATGAATTACGTTTATAGACTTGCGCATGTTGAACTAGCCTTGCATCCCCAAGATGAATCCTACTTGATCATGGTGGATAAGCTTTTTGATGTGCTGTTGCAATCGGCTTGCCAGTATTTTATTGAAGATTTTTGCATCTACATTCTTCATGGATCTTGGCCTGAAGTTTCCTTTTCTTGTTGAGTCTCTGCCGAGTTTGGTATCAGGATGATGTTGGTCTCATAAAATGATTTGGGAAGGATTCCCTCTTTTTGGATTATTTGGAATAGTTTCAGAAGGAATGGTACCAGCTGCTCTTTGTATGTCTGGTAGAATTCGGCTGTGAATCCAACTGGACCTGGGTTTTTTTTTTATCTGGTAGGCTCTTAATTGCTGCCTCTACTTCAGACCTTGTTATTGGTCTATTCATAGTTTTGGCTTCCTCCTGGTTTAGGATTGGGAGGACACAAGTGTCCAGGAATTTATCCATTTCTTCCAGGTTTACTAGTTTAATGTGCAGAGTTGTTTGTAATATTCTCTGTTGATGGTTTGAATTTCTGTGGAATCTGTGGTGATTTCCCCTTTGTCATTTTTTTATTGCATCTATTTGGTTGTTCTCTCTTTTCTTTTTTATTAATCTGGCTAGTGGTCTATTTTGTTGATCTTTTCGAAAAACCAGCTCCTGGATTTATTGATTTTTTGAAGCGTTTTTTTTGTGTCTCTCTCTCCTTTACTTCTGCTCTGATCTTAGTTATTTCTTGTCTTCTTCTATGTTTTGAGTTTTTTTGGTCTTGCTCCTCTAGCTCTTTCAATTTTGAAGATAGGGTGTCAATTTTAGATCTCTCCTTGCTTCTCATGTGGGCACTTATTGCTATATATTTTCCTCTAGAGACTGCTTTAAATGTGTCCCAGAGATTCTGGTATGTTGTGTCTTCATTTTTGTTGGTTTCAAAGAACTTCTTTATTTCTGCCTTCATTTCATTGTTTATCTAGTCAACATTCAAGAGCCAGTTGTTCAGTTTCCATGAAGCTGTGCAGTTCTGAGTTAGTTTCTCAATTCTGAGTTCTAACTTCATTGCACTATGGTCTGAGAGACTGTTTGTTATGATTTCCGTTGTTTTGCATTTGCTGAGGAGTGATTTACTTCCAATTAGGTGGTCAGTTTTAGAATAGGTGCGATGTGGTGCTGAGAAGAATGTATATTCTGTGGATTTGGGGTGGAGAGTTCTGTACATGTCTATTAGGTTTGCTTGTTCCAGGTCTGAGTTCAAGTCCTGGATATCCTTGTTAATTTTCTGTCTGGTTGATCTGTCTACTGTAGATTTAAAATTTTTATAAAAATTTCTAAATGTACATAGCAGTAGAATATACATTATGGTAGAATGTACAATAAAACCCCCTATGTACTCGTAACTCAGTTTCAGTAGCCATGAACATTTTGCCATACTTGTTCCAATGATCCTCTTTCCTTCTTTCATGCTGGAATATTTTAGGCAAATCAGTAATATCATGTAATTTCACTTCTCAATATTGCAGTATGCATAGCAAAAGGAACATCTTCTTATATAATCACAATGCAATTATCACACTAATACCCTGTGAGTAATCTAATTTTTCTAATTGTCTGAAAATGTTTTTGCCATTGAGGTTTGTTGGAATCAGAATCCAATTAAGGTCACCTTATTGTATTATATCTCAAGTTTTTTAAAAAAAATTTTAAATGCTGAAATCAAAGAGTACCTCTTCTTTTTTATTTTAATGACATTGGCTTGTTGAAGAAACCTGGCATTTGTCCTCTAGACTGTCCCACATTCTGGATTTGGCTGATTGCTCCCTTGAGGTGTTATTTTACTTGTTTTTGTATTGCCTGCTATTTCTTTTAAACTGAAATGTAAAGCTAAAAATTTGATTAGATTGGGCAGAGTAGCTCACCCCTATAATCTCAGCACTTTGCGAGGTATTTTGGGAGGTGGGTGGATTGCTTGAGTCCAGGAGTTCAAGATCAGCCTGGCCTATATGGTGAAACCCTGTCTCTACAAAAAATGTAAAAATTAGCTGCTGTGATGGCCCGTTCCTGTAGTCCCAGCTACTTGGGAGGCTGAGGTAGGAGAATCACCTGAGCTTGGGGAGGTGGAGGCTGTAGTGGGCAGTGATCATGCTACTGCAGTCCAGCTGGGTCAACAGATTGAGACTTTGTCTCCAAAAAACAAACAAACAAAAAAAGACTTGATTAGATTCAGGTTTTAAAAATTATTATTTGTCAAGAATATCTCATGGTTGTTACCATATACTCCTTTTACATAATTTGTAGTCGTCTCACTTTTAGTAATGCTAAAAGTGAATTGAGGCAGTGACAGTTTGATCTCATCATTGTGAAGTTCTCCAGCATCCTTTCACCTATTGCATTGCTTTGCCATTTATTTGATAATTGCTATCTGAATCAATTAGTTCATTAAGGGTTTCAAAGTAATGATTTTCTAATTGTATCATTCTTTTAGCATTCATCAGCTAGAATTCCTCTGTAAGAAGAGCTATTCCTCATCTACTAGGGTTATTTGATAAGCCTAAAATACAGTTTCTATGGGAAAGACACGGTAAATTTTTAACTCTTTTCCTTTAATTGCCAGTTTTCCAAGTAAGGAGTTAGTGCTCTGTTCCACATTGACATATCTGTAAATGTTAAACCTTCCCTGCAATCCTAGGATTAGCCTATGGGGGCATGATGCGTCTTTTTAAATCTACTGCAGGATTTGAGCAACTAGTATTTTATTTGGCATTTTAAAAATCTGTGTTTATAAATGAGATTGCCTATAGCATTGATCCTCAGTTGGGCAAAACTACCCCTCAAGAAGGCATTTGGAAATAACTGGTGCTTTTGGTTGTCACAGTTTACTGAATGTGTGTGTGTTGGTAAAGTCCTACTATAATTCAGTAAATGGTGACTAGGGATGCTAAATGAAGAACTGTCTCAACAAAAATGCTATTAGCACTCTTGTGAAAAATGCTGGCCTGTGGTTCTTTTGTGCTTGTCCAATTTTAATATCAAGCTTATACGTTTTGATATCAAGGTTCATATGTGAGATGGCCTATAATTTTCTTTCCCTTTACTTGTCAGTTTTGGTATCAAGATTATACCAGCCTTAGAACTGCATGGTGTCATTTACCATTTTTTCATTTGGAAAAATTTATAGAAAGTTTGAATAATATGTTCCTAGATGGTTTTTTTCAAACATCAAGAAAATCTGTGGAAATGGTGACTTTTAAGGTAGATTATTGATTATCATACATTCTGCTATGATTAATTGGTCTATTTAAGTCTTCTTCATAAGCCAATTCTTGTACTCGTTTTCCTGAAAATTATCCATTTCACCTAGACTTCCAAAATTATTGGAGTAAAAGTTACACAGTATTCTTAAAATTATTTTTAATGTCTTCTGTTTCTGTAGGTCAGTCCCCTTTCATATTTTTCAGATTATGTGATGTATTTATTTTAATAGATTCTGACACAAACTTTTATAGTAGCAGAATAGAAAAATAAACATTTAGAAGACATATCAGGCAATCAGGTTGATAATTATGCCAGTTCATATTTTTCACTGATCTTTTCTGCGTTTCTCTTAATTTTATTTTAAATGTTACTTTAAGTTCTGTGATACATGTGCAGAACATGCAGGTTTGTTACATAGCTATACATGTGGCATGGTAGTTTGCATGTATCAGCCCATCATCTAGGTTTTAAGCGCCGCATGTGTTAGGTATTTGTCCTAAGGTTCTCCCTCCCCTTGTCCCCCACCCTCCGCCAGGCCCTGGTGTCTGATGTTCCCCTCCCTGTGTCCATGTGTTCGCATTATTCAGTTCCCACTTATGAGTGAGAACATGCGGTGTTTGGTTTTCTGTTCCTGGGTAAATTTGCTGAAAGTTATGGTTTCCAGCTTTATCCATGTTCCTGCAAAGGACAATAATTCATTCTTTTTGTGGCTGCATACTATTTCATGGTATATATATGCCACATTTTCTTTATCCAGTCTATCACTGATGGGCATTTGGGTTGGTTCGAAGTCTTTGCTATCGTAAATAGTGCTACAATAAACATATGTGTGCATGCGTCTTTATATTAGAATGATTTATAATCCTTTGCGTATACACTCAGTAATAGAATTGCTGGGTCAAATGGTATTTCTGGATCTAGATCCTTGAGGAGTTACCACACTGTCTTCCACAATGGTCAAACTAACTTACACTGCCACCAACAGTGTAAAAGTGTTCCTATTTCTCCACAGCCTCACCAGCATCTGGTGTTTCCTGACTTCTTAATAATCACCATTCTAACTAGTGTGAGATGCTTATCTCATTGTGGTTTTCATTTGCATTTCTCTAATGACCAGTGGTGATAAGCTTTTTTCATGTTTGTTGGATGCATACATGTTTTCTTTTGACAAATGTCTGTTCATATGCTTTGCCCACTTTTTGATGGGCTAGTTTGTTTTTTTCTTGTAAATTTGTTTAAGTTCCTTGTAGATTCTGAATATTAGATCTTTGTTAAATGGATAGATTGCAAAAATGTTCTCCCATTCTATAGGTTGCCTGTTCACTATGATGATAGTTTCTTTTGCTATGCAGAAGCTCTTTAATTTTATTAGATCCCATTTGTCAATTTTGGCTTTTGTTGCTATTGCTTTTGGTTTGTTAGTCATGAAGTCTTTGCCCATGCCTATGTCCCGAATGGTATTGCCTAGGTTTTTCTTCTAGGGTTTATATGGTTTTAGGTTTTACATTTAAGTCTTTAATCCATCTTGAGTTAATTTTTGTATAAGGTATAAGGAAGGGGTACAGTCTCAGTTTACTGCATATGGCTAGCCAGTTTTCCCAGCACCATTTAAGTGGGGAATCATTTCCCCATTGCTCTTTTTTGTCAGGTTTGTTGAAGATCCAATGGCTGTAGATGTGGGGTGTTATTTCTGAGGTCTCTGCTCTGTTCCATTGATCTCAATATCTGTTTTAGTACCAGGACCATGCTACTTGGTTACTGTAGCCTTGCAGTATAGTTCAAAGTCGGGTGGCATGATGCCTCCAGCTTTGTTCTTTTTGCTTAGGATTGTCTTGGCCATATGGGCTCTTTTTTGGTTCCATGTGAAATTTAAAGTAGTTTTTTTTCTAATTCTGTGAAGAAAGTCAATAGTAGCTTGATGGGAATAGCATTGAATATACAAATTACTTTGGGTAGTATGGCCATATTGATGATATTGATTCTTCCTATCCATGAGCATGGAATTTATTTTCCATTTGTTTGTGTCCTCTCTTATTTCCTTGAGCAGTAGCTTGTAGTTCTCCTTGAAGAGATCAATCATGTCCCTTGTCAGTTGTATTCCTAAGTGTTTTATTCTCTTCATAGCAATTGTGAATGGGAGTTCACTCATGATTTGGCTTTCTGCTTGTCTATTATTGGTGTATAGGAATGCTTGTGATTTTTGCACATTGAGACTTTGCTGAAGTTTCTTACCAGCTTAAGGGGTTTTTGGACTGAGACGATGGGGTTTTCTAAATATACAATCATGTCTGCAAACAGAGACAATTTGACTTCCTCTCTTCCTATTTGAATATCCTTTATTTCTTTCTCTTGCCTGATTGCCTTGGCCAGAACTTCCAGTACTATGATGAATAGGAATGGTGAGAATGGTGAAACCTTTATGCTGGGTTTCAAAGGGAATGCTTCCAGCTTTTGCTCATTCAGTATGATATTGGGTTTGTCATAAATAGCTATTATTATTTTGAGCTATATTCCATCAAGTTTATTAAGAGTTTTTAGCATGAAGGGATGTTGAATTTTATCGAAGGCCTTTTCTGCATCTATTGAGAAAATTGTGGTTTTTATCACTGGTTCCGTTTATGTGATGGGTTATGTTTACTGATTTGCATATGTTGAATCAGTCTTGCATCCCAGGGATGAAGCCAACTTGCTTGTGATGGATCAGCTTCATGCTGTGCTGCTAGATTCAGTTTGCCAGTATTTTGTTTAGGATTTTCACAACGATCTTCATCGTTGGCCTGAAATTTTCTCTTTTCTGTTATATCTCTGCCAGATTTTGGTATCAGGATGATGTTGGCCTCATAAAATGAGTTAGGGAGAAGTCCCTCTTTTTCTGTTGTTTGGAATAGTTTCAGAAGGAATGAAGGTCCTCTTTGTACCTCTGCTAGAATTTGGCTATGAATCCATCTGGTCCTGGGCTTTTTTTGGTTGGTAGGCTGTTACTGCCTCAATTTCAGAACTTGTTATTGGTCTCTTCAGGGATTCAACTTATTCCTGGTTCAGTCTTGGGAGGGTGTATGTGTCCAGGAATTCATCCATTTCTTCTAGATTCTCTAGTTTATTTGCATAGAGGTTTTTATAGTATTCTCTGATGGTAATTTTTATTTCTGTGGGATTGGTGGTGATATCCCCTTTATCAATTTTTATTGTGTCTATTTGATTCTTCTGTTTTCTTCTTTATTAGTCTGGCTAGTGGTCCAGCTATTTTGTTAATCTTTTCAAAAAAACAGTTCCTGGATTCATTGTTTTTTTGAAGGGTTTTCGTGTCTCTGTCTCCTTCAGTTCTGTTCTGATGTTAGTTATTTCTTGTCTTCTGCTAGCTTTTGAATTTGCTTGCTCTTGCTTCTCTAGTTTTTTTAATTGTGATGTTCAGGTGTCAAATTCAGATCTTTCCAGCTTTCCCATGTGGGCATTTACTGCCATAAATTTCCCTCTTAACACTGCTTTAGCTGTTTTCCAGAGATTCTGGTATATTGTCTCTTTGTTCTCATTGGTTTTAAAGAACTTCTTTATTTTTGCCTTAATTTTGTTATTTACCCAGTAGTCATTCAGGAGCAGGGTGTTCAATTTCCATGTAGTTGTGTGGTCTTGAGTGAGTTTCTTAATCCTTCATTCTAATTTGATTGCACTGTGGTCTTGTAACTGGGGGACAGGGACAGGGCTGTGGGGGTGTTCCAAAGATGCTCACTGTTCCCAAATTGGATGTGTTTTTTTTTCCAGGTCCTTGGGCTCTCACTCACTCAAGAATGGGGAGGAGACCCAGGCGGCACGGTGAGATTGTTCAAGTAAATATCAGATCCAAAGAGGTTTGCAGAAAAGCGATTTATTAGGCAGAGAGAGAGAGAGAGCTCCCATGCTGTTGTGGGAGGGGATCCAGAGATGGAGTCTGCACAGGTACAGAGAGAGAGAGAAAGAGAGAGAGAGAGAGAGAGAGAGAGAGAGAGAGAGAGAGAGAGAAGGCTCCAACGCTGCCATGGGAGGGGATACCAGAGAGGGAAAATAGGCAAGGGAGTAGGGGGAATTTAACCCCGAAGTTACTCTCGCCCTATTCAAGTTCTCATCTAGTGAGAGTAGCTTTTCCAAACTTCCTCTGGAGTGATTGATAAACTCTGATGCTGGATTGGCGGCGGCTTGCAATAGAGCCCCTCCTTTCAAGGCTTTTGGCAGGTTTACTAAACAAAGGAAGCTCACCTGGGCAGTTTACCTAGCCCTTGTGTGAAAGTTAGACAAAGAACTCTGGTTCCCTGATGGGGATGTGAATGAAGGCAGGTCAGGTATGTCGCTGGGAAATTTCTTCCTTTGAAACCATGCCCCTTGTGGACTTGGGAAGAGAAGTTAACACAGTCCCTCAGTCTGAGAGTCTGTTGTTTATGATTTCTGTTGTTTTGCATTTGCTGGGAAGTGTTTTACTTCCAATTATGTGATCAATTTTAGAATAAGTGCTGTGTGGTGCTGAAAGGAATGTATATTCTGTCGATTTGGAGTGCAGAGTTCTATAGATGTTTATTAGGTCAGCTTGGTCCAGAGCTGAGTTCAAGTCCTCAATATCCTTGTTAATTTTCTGTCTCATCAATGTGTATAATATTGACAGTGGGGTGCTAAAGTCTCCCACTATTATTACATGGGAATCTAAGTCTCTTGGTTGGTCTATTAGAACTTGTTTTATGAATCTGGCTGCTTCTGTATTGGGTGCATATATATTTAGGACAGTTAGCTCTTCTTGTTGCATTGATCCCTTTACCATTATGTAATGCCCTTCTTTGCCTTTGTTGGTTTAAAGTCTGTTTTATTAGAGACTAGGATTGCAACCCCTGCTATTTTTGCTTTCCATTTGCTTGCTCAGTACTCCTCCATACCTTTGTCTTTAGCCTATGTGTGTCTTTGCAAGTGAGATGGTCTCCCGAATACAGCACACTGATGGTTCTTGACTGTTTATCCAATTTGCTTGTGTGTGTCTTCTAATTGGGGCATTTAGACCATTTACATTTAAGGTTAATATCATTATATGTGAATTTGATTCTGTCATCATAATGCTAGCTATTTATTTTGCACATTAGTTGACGCAGTTTCTTCATAGTGTCATTGTTCTTTATATTTTGGTGTGTTTTTGCAGTGGTTGGCACCGTTTTTTCCTTCCCATATGTAGTGCTTCCTTCAGAAGCTCTGGTATGGTAGGCCTGTTGGTGACAAAATCCCTCAGCATTTGCTTTTCTGGAAAGGATTTTATTTCTCCTTTGCTTATGAAGCTTAGTTTGGCTGGATATGAAATTCTGGGTTGAAAATTATTTACTAAGAATGTTGAATATTGGCTCCCACTCACTTCTGTCTTGTAGGGTTTCTGCAGAGAGATCTGCAGTTAGTCTGATGGGCTTCCCTTTGTAGGTAACCTGACCTTTCTGGCTGCCCTTTACATTTTTTCCTTCTTTTCAACCTTAAGGAATCGGACAATTATGTGTCTTGGGATTACTCTTCTCAAAGAGTATCTTAGTGGTGTTCTCTGTATTTCCTGAATTTGAATGTTAGCCTGTCTTGTTAGGTGGGGGAAGTTCTCCTGGATAATATTCTGAAGTGTGTTTTCCCACTGGATTCCATTCTCCCCATTAGTTTCAGGGACCCCAATCAATCATAGGTTTGCTTTTTTCACATAATCCTGTATTTCTTAGAGGCTTTGTTCCTTTTCATTCATTTTTCTCCAATCTTGTCCTCACTCCTTATTTCTGTTAGTTGATCTTCAATCTCTGATATCCTCTCTTCTGCTTGACCAGTTCAGCTATTGATACTTGTGTATGCTTCATGAAGTTCTTGTGCTGTGTTTTTCAGCTCCATCAGGTCATTTACGTTCCTCTCAATACTGGTTATTCTAGATAGCAATTTATCTAACTTTTATCAAGGTTCTTAGCTTCCTAGCATTGGGTTAGAACATGCTCCCTTAGCTCAGAGGAGTTGGTTATTACCCACCTTCTGAAGCCTACTTCTGTCAGTTTGTCAATCTCATCCTTCATCTAGTTTTGTGCCCTTGCTAGAGAAGAGTTGTGATCTTTTGGAGGAGAAGAGGCCTTCTGGTTTCTGGAATTTTCAGTGTTTTTGTGCTGGTTTTCTCTCATCTTTGTGGATTTATCTGCCTTTGATCTTTAAGGTTGATGACCTTTGGATTAGGTTTTTGTGTGGTGGTCTTTTTTGTTGATGTTGATCTTGTTACTTTCTGTTTGTTCATTTTTCTTCTAACAGCCGGGCTCCTCTTCTGCAGGTCTATTGCAGTTTGTTGGAGGTCCACTTCAGACCCTGCTAACTTGGGTATTACCAGTGGAGGCTGCAGAACAGCAAAGACTACTGCCTTCTCCTTCTTCTAGAAGCTTCATCCCAGAGGGGCACTGGCCTGATGCCAACCACAGCTCTCCTGTATGTGGTGTCTCTTGATCCCTGTTGGGAGGTCTCTCCCAGTCAGGAGGCACAGGGTTCAGGGATCCACTTCAGGAGGCAGTTCTGTCCCCTAGCAGAGCTAGAGTGCCGTGCTGGGAGAATCCTCCTTGTCAGGATCAGCTGCTCTCTTCAGAGCTGGCAGGCAGGAAAGTTTAATTCCACTGAAGCTGTGCCCACAGCCACCCTTTCCCTCAGGTGCTCTGTCCCAGGGAGATGGGAGTTTTACCTATAAGCCCCTGACAAGGGCTAATGCCTTTACTTCAGAGATGCTCTGCCCCATGAGGAGTAATCTAGAGAAGCAGTCTAGAGAAGCCACTTTGCTGTGTTATGGTTAATTCCACCCAACCCAAACCCTCCAGCCTCCTTAGCAGTGTCAGGGGAAAACTGCCCACTAAAGCCTCAGTAACGGAGGACGCCCCTCCCCCCACCAAGCTCAATTGTCCCAGGTCGGACCTCAGACTGCTGTGCTGGCAGCGAGAATTTCAAGCCAGTGGTTCTTAGCTTGCTGGGTTCCATGGGAGTGGGACCCGCTGAATGAGACCACCTGGCTCTCTGGATTCAGCCCCTTTTCCGGGGGAGTGAACAGTTTTGTCTCACTGGGGTTCCAGGCACCACTGGGGCATGAAAAAAACTGCTGCAGCTAGCTTGATGTCTGCCCAAACAGCTGCCCAGTTTTGTGCTTGAAACCCAGGGCCCTCGTGGTGTAGGCACACAAGGGAATCTCCTTGAGACATCGACCACCACCTGCAGAAGTCTGGCCTGCAGACTGACTTAAAAAAGGATGAATGAATCTACTCTCACACCATTACAGTGATTCAAGTGGGCTAGGGATGGCCGTTGGCTGCTTTCAGAGAAGGAAACACAACAAATCGACCAAGACTCCCTGTTCATACACACTTTTATTCTGTCAAGATATTACAACAGAGGTTCTAAGTTAACACATTTGTGGATAATTAACATGGTTAAAAGAGTGGTTGTATGAATGACAAAAGCTTTAGGTACCGGGCACAGGGCCCAGAGTAAACACTATTAACATGTTATTCCCCTTTGATCTTCTCAGGAGAGACCCACCCAGCACAAAGTTTACATGAATAAACAGAGTGGAGACAAAGAGATGTGGGACAAGCAGACTTAAACTTGGAAGGTCTTTGATTGTCTCTATCTCTTTCTATGCTAATGTTAATGAGGCAGCTGCCTTCAGCATGCCTCTATAAAACCTTTTGGCCTTCCAAAAGGTTTGAGATTACAATCTATAACTTTTCCTGATAGTTAATATCTTGCCAGCCACCCCGAGTGAATATCAACATCTCCTGATCTGCAGATTGCAAAAACCGGGGAAAAACTTAGTATCTGGGCAGGGTAGCACAGTCCTTCATGGCTCCCCTTGCCTTAAGGAGGGAGGTCCCCCAGCTTCTTGCACTTCCTGGGTGAGGTGATGCCACCCTGCTTCTGCTTGTCCTCTGTGGGCTGCACCCACTGCTTAACTAGTTCAATGAGATGAACTGTGTACCTTAGTTGGAAATGCAGAAATCACCTGCCTTCTACATTGGTCTTCTTGGGAGCTGCAGACTGGAGCTATTCCTATTCCACCATCTTGCCCGTACCCCAAAATTCCTTCTTCTTTGCGGGAGATTAGTCTTTGTTGCATTAAAGCCTTCGATTGATAGTATTAGGCCCATGCACATTATAGCCTCTCTTTTTTTTTAAGGTTAATTTGTGCTTTGTTTATATTTGACATCATATTTGCCAGAAACTTTTGTATTCTATTAGTCTTTTCAAATAAATATTATTTCCTCTTATCAATCAATCTACTCCATAGTTCTGTTACTGTTTGTTTTCTATTTCCGTAATTACTAATTTCATCTTAATTATTTTTATTTTTTATTTTTCTTAATTTTTAATTTTTGCAGGTTCATAGTAGGTGTATATTTTGTCAAGCACATGAGATATTTTGATACTGGTGTGCAATGTGTAATAATTACATCAGATTAAATAGGGTATTCATAACCTCAAGCATTTATCTTTTGTTTTACAAACAATACAATCGTATTCTTTTAGTTATTTTTAAAAGTATAATTAAATTATTATTGATTATAGTCAGCCCATTGTGCTATCAAATACTAGATCTTATTCATTCTATCAATGTTTTTGTACCCATTAACCACCTTCACTTCCCAGACTCTGGTAACCATCCTTCTACTCTCTATCTCCATGAATTCAGTTATTTTAATTTTTAGATTCCACTATAAATGAGAACATGTGATGTTTGTCTTTCTGTGCTTATTTCATTTAACATAATAACCTCCGGTTCCATCCATGTTGTTGCAAATGACAGGATCCCATTCCTTTTTTGTGGCTGAATAGTACTCCATTGTGTATATGTACCACATTTTCTTTATCCATTTGTTTGTTGATGGAGATGGACATTTACGTTGCTTCCAAATCTTGGCTGGTGTGAACAGCTCTGCAATAAACGTGGGAGTACAGATATCACTTTGATACACTGATTTTCTTTCTTTTGGGTATATACCTACCAGTTGGATTGCTGGATCATATATGGTAGCTCTATTTTTAGACCTTTGAGGGACTTCCAAACTGTTTTTGATAGTGTTACTAACTTACATTCCCACCAACAATGTATGGGGGTTCCGTTTCCTCCACATCTTCTCCAGCACTTGTTATTGTCTGTCTTTTGGATAGAAGTCATTTTTAATGGAGGTGAGATGGTATATCATTATAGTTTTGATGTGCATTTCTCTGATGATCAATGATGTTGAGCACCTTTTCATATGCCTATTTGCCATTTGTATGTTTTCTTTTGAGAAATGTCTGTTCAGATCTTTAGCCATTTTAAAATCAGATTATTTGATTTTTTTCCTATTGAGTTGTTTCAACTCATTGTACATTGTGGTTATTAATCCCTTGTCAGACGAATAGTTTGCAGATATTCTCTTTCATTCTATGGGTTGTATCTTCACTTTGTTGATTGTTTCTTTTGCTGTGCAGAAGCTTTTTAACCTGTTGTGATCCCATTTGCCCATTTGCTCTTTGGTTGCCTGTGCTTGTGGGATATTCCTCAAGAAACTTTTGCCCAGACCAATATATTGAACAGTTATCCCAGTGTTCTATTTTAGTATTTTCATAGTTTGAGTTCTTAGATTTAAGTCTTTAATTCATGTTGATTTTATTTTTGTATAAGGCAAGAGATAGAAATCAAGTTTCATTTTCCTGGGTATGAATATCCAGTTTTCCCAGCATTATTTATTGAAGAGACTGTCTTCCCCATTGTGTATTCTTGGCATCTTTGTTAAAAATGAGTTCAGTGTAGGTGAGTGGATTTTTTCCTGGGTCTGGTTCTCTATGCTGTTCCATTGTTCTATGTGTCTGGTTGTGGTTTTTTTCCCCCAGTACCCTCCATGCCCTTTTCATTACTATAGCTCTGTAGTATAATTTGAAGTTAGATAATACAGTTACTCCAGTGTTACTCTTTTTGCTCAGGATAGCTTTGGCTATTCTGGGTCTTTTGCAACTTCATATAAGTTTTAGGTTTGTTTTTTCTATTTCTGTGCACAATGTAATAGGTATTTTGATAGGGATTGTGCTGTATCTGTAGATTGCTTTGGGTAATATGGGCATTTTAACAATATTGATTCTTCCAATCTGTGAACATGGAATATTTTCCCATTTTTTGTTGTCCTCTTAAATTTTTCACATACCATAAAATTTGCCACCTTTTAAAAGTATACCTTAAAGAGTTTATAGCTTTCATTGTAAAGATATTTTACTTCTTTGGTTAATTCCAGGTATTTCATTTTTTTTTTACTTTTGTCAGTGGGATTTTTTTTTTCATTTCTTTTTCAATTGCCCACTATTGTTATTGTGGTAAAATATACATAACATAAAATTTGTCGTTTTTACCATTTTTATTTTTATTTTATTTTATTTATTTATTGCATTTTAGGTTTTGGGGTACATGTGCAGAGCATGCAATACAGTTGCATAGGTACACACATGGCAGTGTGTTTTGTTTGCTTTCTCCCCTTCACCCACATTTGGCATTTCTCCCCAGGCTATCCCTCCCCACCTCCCCCTCCCACTGGCCCTCCCCTTTTCCCCCCAATAGACCCCAGTGTTTAGTACTCCCCTCTCTGTGTCCATGTGTTCTCATTTTTCATCACCCGCCTATGAGAGAATATGCGGTGTTTCATTTTCTGTTCTTGTGTCAGTTTGCTGAGAATGATGTTCTCCAGATTCATCCATGTTGAAGAGAGCCAAATCAAGAACGAACTGCCATTCACAATTGCTACAAAAAGAATAAAATACCTCTGAATACAACTCACAAGGAACGTAAGTGACCTCTTCAAGGAAAACTACAAACCACTGCTCAACGAAATCAGAGAGGACACAAACAGATGGAGAAACATTCCATGTTCATGGTTAGGAAGAATTAATATCGTAAAAATGGCTATACTGCCCAAAGTTTTTACCACTTTAAATGTAGCATTCACTGACATTAGGTAAATTTACTTTGTTGTTCAGTCATCACCACCGTCCCTTTCCAGAACATTTTCATTTCCCAAACTGAAATTTCACAACTATTAAATAATTACTCTGTATTACCCTTTCCCTCAAGCCCCTTGTAACTTTCTGTCTCTGTGAATTTGACTACTTTAGGTAACTTTTATCAGTGGAAATAGACAATATTTGCCATTTTATGTCTGGCTTATTTCACTTAGCATAGTGTCTCCCTGGTTTATCCATGTTGTAGCATGTGTCTGAATTTCCTTCCTTATTAAGGCTGAATAATAGCCTATTGTATGTATAGACCACATTTTGTTTATCCATTCCTCCACAGATGGACATTTGGGTTGTTTCCACTTTCCCATTTTCTTTACAGTTGCATTTTTATTGATTGTATTTATTTGATATTGTTTGATTCTATTCACATACAATAAAATTTACTGCTTTTTTAAAGTGTAGCTTTTTGTGGTATTAATATGTTCATAATGCTGTGCTACTATCACTACCATCTAATTCCAAAATATTTTCAATGCTCCAAGCAGAAACCCCATACCTGTTAGCAATCACTAGCAATTCTTTCTTCCCCGACCTGGCCTCTAGCAACTGTGCATCTACTTTCTGATTATATGGATTTGCCTATTCTGGATATTTCATGTAAATGGAATCTCACAATACGTGGCCTTTTGTTTCTGGCTTTTGTCACTTAGCATAAAGCTTCCAAGGGTCACCTGTGTGTAGCATGTATCAATACTTCATTCTTTTTTTTTTTTTTTTTTTTTAACACAGGGTCTTACTCTGTCACTTAGGCTGGCTTAACACCACATAGAAGTTGCCAAGGTTTATGGATTGTACCCTTCGAATTAGCAGCTGGAACTGTACTTGGGGCCCTTTGAGCTGTTGCTAGAGGGGCCTGGATGGGAGGTGAAGTCTCCTGAGGCTGCACAAGACGGTGGTACCCCAGGCCTGGGCTCCAAAACCATTCTTTTCTCCTAGGCCTTCAGGCCTAGACTGTGATGAGAGGAGCTGTCCCAAAGACTTCTAGAATACCTTTGAGGCCATTGTGTTGGATATTACCATTGGCTCCCTTTTGAGTTAATCTCTCTAGCAAGTGGTTGCTCTGCATCCTGCTTGGATTCTTCCCCTTAAAATACTTTTCTTTCTCTGCTATAGGATCAAGCTGCACATTTTCTAAACATTTGCACTTTGCTTTTAAATGTGAGTACCAACCTTAAGTCATTCCATTGCTCCCATATCAGATCATAGGTTGTTAGAATCAGCTGCATCACCTCTTTCTTGAATGCTTAGCTGCTTAGAAATTTCTTCCACTAGGTACCCTAAGTCCTTACTCTTAAGTTCAACCTTGCACAGTTCCCTAGTACCTGGACACAGTACAGCCAAGCTCTTTGCTAAGGCATAACAAGGATGACCTTACCTCCAGTTCCCAATAACTTCCTCATTTCCATCTAAAACCTCATCAGCCCGGCTTTCATTGTCCACATGTCTATCAGCATTTTGATCACAGTCACTTAACTAGTCTCTAAGAAGTTCCAAACTTTCCTTCGTTTTCCTGTCTTCTTCTGAGATCTCCAAACTCTTCTAGCCTCTGCCCATTATCCAGTTCCAAAGCTGCTTCCCCATTTTCAGGTAACTTCATATAATACCCCACCCTCAGTACCAGTTTTCTATATTAGTTCATTCTTGCATTGCTGTAAAGCAATGCCTGAGGCTGGGTAGTTTATAAAGAAAACAGTTTCATTGGCTCCTGGTTCTGCAGGCTGTACAGGAAGCATGATGCCAGCTGCTTCTGATGAGGGCCTCAGGAAGCTTCTAATCATGGCAGAAGGAGAAGGGGGCATAAGCTCATCAAATGGTGAAAACCTAAGGAAGATGGGGGTAAGGGGAGCAGGGGAGAAGGTGCCACACTCTTTTGAATAACCAGACCTCATGTGAACTCAGAGCAAGAACTCATTTATCATTTATCATGAAGGGGATGGAGCTAAGCCATTCATGAGAGATCCACCCCCATGATCCAAACACCTTCCACTATGCCCTACCTCCAACACTGGTGATTACCTTTCAACATGACATTTGGAAGGGACAAACATCCAAGCCATATAAAGTGGTAATCATGTGAGGTGATTGATGTGCTAATTAGCTTGATTGTGGTAATCATTTCACAATGTGCATATACGTATATCAAATCATCACATTGTCCATCTTAAATATACACAATTTTTATTTTTCAGTTATATCTTAATAAAGGTGGAAAAGATTTGTTGCATTTCTTTCCCCTATTTTTGGCAGCGTGCATACCATGTAGAATCACCATGTAAACTTTTTCCATTTGTTGACTTAAAAGGCACAGGACCAAGAGTGTGAATGGGGACTGCAGTTAACCCATACTCTGCTCTCTAACTTGTACATCCTTGTTTGGTCCTGCCCCATCCAAAAGGAAAGAGCATTATTTCACCATTTTGTAGTTCACCTACTTAGAGGCCACATCTTAGTATGATTTTTTTTTTTCTTGAAGAGGGTATCTTTTAGTACTTTGTATAAAAATCTGATATGTATCAGTGGAAATCCTGTAATAATGGATACTATTTTCCCATCCTGGAATTCGGGCCATCTCACAGCCTTTAGTCTAGCTGAAACTAATAACCAGTTATAAAATGCCCCCCATAATTGCCCCAAAGGTCTGTTGACTATGACTGGCTCTGTGGTATAATTTTTATATCAGAATTCTTTAGTTGCAGACCACAGCAGTTGATTTTGCATAACTTAAGCAAAAGAGAATATTTAGAAGGATATTGAAATTACTCAAATCTAAATCGACGTGCTGAAAAACAAGGCCTCAGGAAGGTCAGGAACCATTGAGCTTGAGACATTTAGGTAGCAGAACCTCAGTTTCTATAGGCTAAGTCAAGTTTAAAAATTCAAGGATGTGGAATCTGATTATTCCACTAAGAGCGATGAGATCTTTCATCAGAACAAAGGTCAGTGAAAGAATGCTGGACAAACCAAGCAATAGTTACCAAAGGAGACAAAAAGCAAGATGTTGACATTTAAGTGGAGATGTTGAGTAAACCTTTAAATGTATAAGTCTGGATCTCAGAGGAGAAGGCTAGACTGGGATAAACAATTAGGAATCATAAAGATAACTGAAATAATTGGCATGGTGTAGATAGCCCAGAAAATGAGAGGCCATGCAGCCTCCCAGCTCTGTTGCCCAAGGGCAGGAGCACTTGTTACACAGCAATTGTAGCTGGAGGATTATTCCTATTTTGGGCAGGGCAAAAAAAATATTCCTAGAGATTGGGAAGAGTGTAGGGTATGGGACTATAACACTGTGCTGAGAACATTCTATTTCATAAGAATGAACTAGTTATGTGGAGATTTTAAAGGAATGTAGTATCTTTCTGTCAAAGTTACAATAAATGCCATCTTATATTTTCTGCAACATTTATCATTTATAATGCACCTGGACCTGCGTTTAGTGTTTTATGAGTGTCATCTTAGTTAATTCTCACAACAAATTAATGAAGTAGGTATTATTAACCATATTTTACAGTTTGGTTACTGAAATCTCAGAGAGTTTAAGTAATTTACTCAAGGTCATGTTGCTAGAAAAGGTGGAAATGGGACTTAAGTAAGGTCTATCAGAATTTTAAAAATTCTACTCCATATAAAATGATGCATCAATGCAAACACTGGCTATGGTTTAGGATTCTTGAGCCCCTACTGTGTACCATGCAATGTGCTGAATACTTTTACATTATCTCATTTAATTTTAATAATAACCTTACATGGAAAGTACTATCATCATCCCTACTTAACTGATGAAACTAAGATTTGAAAGTGTTAATTTCATGGTTGTCACACAGTCAGTAAGTGGTAGAGTCAGTACTTGAAGACATTTGTTGATTCTAAGGCCTATGTGTTTCACAAACACACTTCTCTCTAACAAAAATAACCACATCTTAGAACAGTGGCTCTCCTCCCTGGCTTTGTACTGGAATCACCTGGGAAGTTTTAAAAAAATGATGCTGAGCCTCATCATTAAAGATTCTGATTTAATTTAACAGTAATGTGGGCAAGTCATTGGGTTTTTTAAAAACTTTCTATTCACTCATTCAGTTTATTCAGTAAATATTTATTGAATGTCTGTTCTGTGCCAAACACTTTCTAGGCATTTACGTTCTAGCAGGGTGTATTAGTTAACTATTGCCACAGTCATGTGTAACAACAACCACAAAATTTCCATGGTTGGAAATTTTGAAAAACCACTTACTAAGCATTTATCTTCACAGATCTGGAGGCCAGCTAGGACTCAGCTGATTAAAGAGGGCTCTGTTGGGTAACTTTATTCAGGCTGAGGTCACGGTACTTTTCTTGCTGCAGTACTGTGGATAAGCTATTGTGGCTCTACTTCATGTATTTCTGATCCTCCTTAGACCAGTGAAATAGCTGGGTCTTGTTTCTCTGTGGCTTCTTTCATGAATCATAAGGGGTGACATGTTCAACTCTGGGTTCACTGCATTAACCAAAATCTCATGATTGAGCTCAAAGACAGTAGGTGAGAAAATAAGCTCCAGGTTTTTTTGTGTGGATTTGCAAAGTTCATGACAAAGGTTGAGAAAAGGGCCAGTAATTCAATTTAGGTGGGAAAGACTAACAAGAACAATAAGCATAATACATAAGTAAATTATCAAGTATATTAGAAGGTGATAAGTAATATTTCAAGAGTCTGATATGTAGCTAGGAGTGAGAACTCCTGATATTACAGTGTTAAATGTGTAAAGAAACCTGGTCTAACAGTCCTTGAACCATTTAAAAAATAGTAAAACTGACCCTTCTCTAGGAAGGAGAATCTTACTTGAGGTCCATGGATAGGTAGAAATGGAGTTAGGACCCAGGTCTTCTGATTCTCTAGACTGTTTCTCTTATATCACAGTATTCCAGTCTGTAGTCTTAGAATTCTTCCTTTATTGATGGCACCAAAAATATGTTGTAGAAGAACATTGTCATTCTTACTTTTCTTAATCCCAGACATTAGAGGTATGCTACCTAATTCCGATGCTTCTCTTAATAACTCAATTTAGAGCCCAATTTGACATTCTCCATATTTGTAGCCTTCAAAACTTTATACACATTCTGTCCTCTTTCAGCTTTTTCTCTCTTCAAGTTGAAGATGGTTAGTCTTGGTCGATCTTCACGTGATTCCCCTGCGTCCTACCCCAGCTATCTGCTTGGTTATTGGACCTTCTTTCTTCTGCTGCTCTCTAATACCTTGAATGAAGACTCTTCCTTGAGTTACTTTTTACGCTAAGCATCCTCTAGGCCTTGTAGTCATCGTTGTTGTTTTGGATTACAGTCTTCTTGATTTGCCAGGATGAACAATCAGAAGAAAAGAAAACATGTGGGACTTGCTTGTATCTGGAGTTTATTGTCTGGAGAGAATGGTGAGTAACTGAATGAAGTAAGAGAGGGTATATACTAGGTAAGCCTATTCATTCTCTTTCTCCTGTTTCTTTTACTCATGCTCTTTGTGATTCTTCTGAAACTTTAAAATTTTGTTAGATGTGAATTACATGGATACAATATTTACCATTAATCTCTTGAAACTGTCTCCACAATTTTTGTGTTGCCTAGAGTAAGGATAAAGAAAGACAGAGAAGAGGCAACTGTGGTTTCTGTTGTTTTCCATAACCCCCAAAACATTTACAATTATAAAAGGCTCCAAGTCTCTTTCTATAATGTAACCATAGCTTTTCACAGGAGACAACACAAAAGAACTAAGAGTGAAGATTGCTGGAGTCCTTCCTCTTGTGGCTGATTCCTGAAATCTAAGTAATGTTTAGTTGTGGGGAATAGAAACCAGTTATTTTCAACAGACCACTCACTTGCCTGCTCATTTCTGTGACAATCTAATGTCTGCCCATCCAGACCCTGCTTCCTCCCATTCACCTGTTAGCACCCATCTAGTCACAACTTCTTCCCAACTCTGTCTCACTTTTGCTTTTAAAAGTGGGCAAGTAGTAAAAAATTATAGGAATATGGAGTTGTGTGTGTGCTTGTATATTCTTATTTATATATCTATATGTAAAGTATCTGGATTGTGTGTATATGTATTTGAATATAGGTCATCATCTATATCTTATATACCTATCAAACTAATACTCAGCAATGCCTTGTTTCCCATTGACAAGTTAGGCTCAATGGAAGCTTCAGCAGAAGCAAGAGGGTAATATTCAGTGGAAAGCAAAATAGCAGATAACAGTCACTTCAAATAGTGTATGTATCTTTAAGTTCACATCTAAAATTTTCTTTATTGATGATATAAATTAAAATATCTACACGTAAATGTATGCATAAGGGAAATTTTTTTTTAAAGCTATAGGGTATCACTCTGTCAGTCAGGCTGGAGTGCAGTGATGCAATCACAGCTCACTACAGCCTTGACTTCCCAGGTTCAAGTGATCCTCCTGCCTCAGCCTCCCAAGTAGCTGGGAACACAAGTGCACACCACTACACCTGGATAAATTTTTTATTTTTTTTGTAGAGACAGGATCTCCCTATGTTGCCAAGGCTGGTCTCAAACTCCTGGGCTCAAGTGATCCTCCCACCTTAGACTCCCAAAGCGCTGGGATTATAGGTGTGAGTCACTGTGCCCAGCCGAGAAATTCTTATGTTTCATTTTATGTTGCATATTAGCTATAAAACACCTTTGTGGGTAAGGTAGAAAAGATGTGAGATGATTTACTTTCTTTGTTGTATTTCTGTTTGGGGAACAGCATGAATGGCTGTTGCAGTGTGGCAAAATTTCTGTATATTTCAGATTTTGGTATAAAGATGTATTTGTGCTACTCCTAACTCTTTTTCTCCCACAGTTGCTTCAAGTTCTCCGGCTTAATTTTCATGTAAAGAGCTTACAGGTAGATGCCTTTTCTATTTTACTCTCTTTTTCTGTTTTGAGAATAGTGTCTTCCAAGAACCCAGCTACCCATCCCTGCCACATACCCCCCACCACTCCTCTCTAATTTTTCCCTCTTATTCACTGGGCCACAGTCATTGCTCCTTTTGGCAACTATGAAGCCATAAACCGTCAAGACAAATAGGGCTTCTATATCATATAGAATATATTCAAATAGCTGTTCAAATACTGGGAGAACCACTGGTGGTGGTAGTCAAGAACTAGATGTAGAAACTTTTATTCCAAGAAAAGACCAGTCATCTTCTGTAATTAACTGGATCAAGGCCAGCAAACTATAGCTAGTGAGTCAAACCCAACCAGACGCCTATTTTGATTAATAAAGCTTTATTGGAATACAGCTGTTTGTTTACATATTATCTATGGCTACTTTCACAGTAAGATGGCAGAGTTTAGTAATTGCAACAGAGAACAAAAAGCCTAAACTATTTAAGAAATTTTACAGAAAATGTTTGCCAACCCTTATCTAGATTAGCATTCCCAGAACTGAGTTCTAGGAACAGTTTTGCAATAATTAATAACTATGCTGTTAGAAAAGGGTTCTCTAGTCATTTAAAACCAGAAAACATTGTGTTAAACAAAGTTAAACACCCTTTTCCAACTGTACGAAAGTTAAAGAATGTTTCATATGCTAGTACAAGAGCCCTTCATATGCTAATAAGCATTGAGAAACTAAGAGACTAGAGGGTGCACTCCCCTCAACTTGTTTGACCACAGGACACCTTTTTTCACAGCTCTTCTATTAATATCTTACAGACAGTTTTCCAGGGAACACTGATTTGGGAAATGCTAGCATAGACAGTCACTTAACAGAAGTTTGTACTTGATGTCACTTACTAGCATTGGACAAGTTACCTAAAGCTATGTAAAGCAGCACTGACTACATAATTTGTGGGATACAGTGCAAAATGAAAATGCAAAACCTCCTGGTCAAATATTAAGGTTTTCAAGACAGCAACAGCAGAGCATTAAACCAAGTATACATCCTTCTGAGCATGGAGATCTGTGTGACTGCACAGATTGCACACTCTTGAAGGTGGCCCTGGTTATAAGTTTCAATTTCCTCAACTATCAAATGTGGATAATACCTGCTTCATGGGATTATTGGGAGAATTAAATTAGAAATGTTTGTAAAGATTCTAACAGAATCTGTCACAATAACTTGTTTGTAATACAAAAGCATTTATAGTCATATTAAATAAATATTTATTGAGTGTCTGCTATGTGCTGGGCACAGTGCTACGTACTCAGGGTACTTATTGTAAAGGAGATAGACAGATAAGATCGCTGTCTTTATGTAGATTATTGTATAGTAGAAAAGACAATGAAAAAGTAAATGAACATGACAGTTATAAATTGTGGTAAGTGCCATAAAGGGAAAAATATGGTGCTGAGAAGGGAAATAGTAGAGAGATCTCCTTTAAATTGGGTGGTCATGGCCAAGTATGGTGGCTTACGCCTGTAATCCTAGCACTTTGGGAGGCCGAGGCAGGCAGATTGCCTGAGGTCAGTAGTTCAAGACCAGCTTGATCAGCCTGGTGAAACCTTGCCTCTACTAAAAATGCAAAAATTATCCAGATGTGGTGGTGGGTGCCTGTAATCCCAGCTATTCAAGAAGCCGAGGCAGGAGAGTTGCTTAAACCTGGGAGGTGAAGGTTGTAGTGAGTCAAGATGACACCATTGCACTCCAGCCTGGGCACCAGAGCAAGACCCCATGTAAAAAAAATTGGGTGGTCAAACAAATCCTCCTCTAGGAAGTATTATTTGAGATCAGAAGGATGAAAGGGGGCTTTTCATGGGAAGAGCAGGAGGAAGAATAGTCTAGGTGGAAAGATTAGCTAGTGCAAAGTCCCTGAAGTAGGAGAGAACATGGCATTTTTGAAAACTGAAAAGTGGCCAGTGTGACTTTAATGTAGAGAGCGAAAAGGAGAATGATAAAAAATGAGGCTGAGGAGGGGAGGTAGAGAGGGCCCAGATCATGAGAACACCTTGCAGGATGAGAATTTAGGATTTTAGACCAAGAATAATGAAAAGCTCCTGAAGGATTTTGGGCAGGGAAGTGAGATGATCTAATTGGTATCTGTAGAAGATTTTTTTGGCTGCTGCATAGGAAGGAACCAGTAGGTGGGCAAGAATAGATTAGTAGGATGCTATTTCAGCAGTCTAGGAAAGAGTTGACAGTGCCATGGACTTGGGTGGTATTTATACAGTGGTAAATAAATGAATTTGAGGCTTCTTTTGAAAGTATAAATGCTAGGCCTTGCTAATTGATTGGATGTAGAGGACTGAAGGAAAAAATACTCATAACATTTTTCTGAGCAACTGGCTAACACCATTTAACTGAGATGAGATGCCTCAGGAGGGTTTTTTTGGGGGACAGAGGAGTATAGAAATCAAGAACTCAGATTTAGGCATGTAAAGTTGAGGATCTTTTGAGACATCTAAGTAGAGATGGTGGGTGGAGGTACTAGTTAGAATTGTTGTCTAGGATTCTGTAATTACTAACTCTTGCTGTCTCCACATTAGATTACCGGGACATATTCAGAAACAGCTAAAAGAAAAATACCTAAAGATAGGAACTGATAAATGTTACCACCGTGGCAAGCATATAGAGTCATGTCTGCTTCTTGTAAAAGACCATGGTATATCAGAAGAGACACCATGTGGAATTCCTCAACAAGATCATTTTATTGACATGGAACATATATTTGATTCTAATGAAGAGGCCTCCAGCTCATCTCAAACTGTGGTGCTTCAGGGATGTGCTGGGACTGGGAAAACAGCTGTGGTGCACAAGTTCATGTTTGATTGGGCAGCAGGAGTGGTGACTCCAGGCAGGTTTGACTATCTCATCTACGTCAACTGCAGAGAAATCAGCCCTGTTGCCAACCTTAGTGCTGCTGACCTTATCACTAACACTTTTCACACTTTTCAAGATATAAACAGACCAATCTTGGACATTTTTCTCATATATCCAGAGAAGATTCTGTTCATTCTCGATGGATTTCCTGAGCTGCAGGACCCTGTTGGTGACCAAGAAGAGGATCTCAGTGTTCACCCCCAGGAGAGGAAGCCAGTAGAGACTCTTTTGTACAGTTTTGTGAGGAAAAAACTGTTTCCCGAATCCTCTCTCCTGATAACTGCCCGGCCTACAGCCATGAAGAAGCTCCACTCTCTGTTAAAACAACCTATCCACGTAGAGATCTTATGGTTTACAGATACTGAAGAGAGAGCATATGTACTGAGCCAGTTTTCAGGTGCTAATACAGCAATGAAAGTCTTTTATGATCTTCAAGAGAATGAAGACCTTAACATTATTTCTTCTCTTCCCATCATCTCTTGGATGATACGCAATGCCCTGCAGCCAAAGGGAGACAGTGATGGGACTCTCTTGAGGTCACTTCAGACCATGACTGATGTGTATTTATTCTACTTTTCCAAGTGCCTGAAAACCCTTACAGGCATCTCAGTATGGGAGGGACAAAGTTGCCTGTGGGGTCTTTGCTCTTTGGCTGTGGAGGGTCTGCAAAACCATCAGGTTTTGTTTGCGGTCAGTGACCTCAGAAGACATGGGATAGGAGTGTGTGATACCAACTGCACTTTTCTCAGTCGCTTTTTGAAAAAGGCTGCAGGAGCTGTCGATGTCTACACTTTTCTTCACTTCAGTTTCCAAGAGTTCTTGACTGTGTTTTCTATGCCCTGAAGAATGACAATAGCTGGATGTATTCTTATCAAGTGGGGAAAATATGGCAAGAAATATTCCAACAATATGGAAAAGGTTTTTCATCACTAATGATACAATTCTTATTTGGCCTCTTACATAAAGGAAAAGGAAAGATGGTGGAAACTACTTTTGGAAGAAAAGTTTCCCCAGGACTTAGAGAGGAGTTACTGAAGTGGACTGAGGGAGAAATAAAGGATAAATATTCTACGTTACAAATTGAGCCGATGGACCTGTTTCACTGTTTGTATGAGATTCAGGAAGAAGAATATGCAAAAAGGGTAATTGATGATTTGCAGTCAATTATACTACTTCAACCTACCTATACAAAAATGGACATTCTGGCTATGTCCTTCTGTGTAAAAAGCAGTCACAATCACCTATCAGTGTTTCTGAAGTGTAAGCACCTTCCTTGATTTGAAGAGGAAGAGCGAGCCTCAGCATTCATGCCGCGAGCCTCAGCATTCATGCCACCAGCCTTGACACTTAATAAGTAAGTATATCCGTATCTTTCCTCCGGTTTTTGGCCTTCCCAGACAATGGGCCTACTCGTTTATTTCATGTATTCAGGCACATGATCATCTCTAGCATTATTAATAAATAAAAGTAATCATATCAGTTATCTGTATTTTATATCAATCAGTATAATAAGGATTTATTGAATTATCTATTATGTGCCAGGCACTGTACTAGTCACTGTGTGTGTGTGTGTGTGTGTGTGTATTAGTGTTCATTGCCACTGTGTGGATGTGCTTTATAATTCTAAAGTGTTATGAACATGTAAGATCATTAAGTTGATCATTGAGGACTGCTATTTTTGTGCAATGACCATTCTGGAAAAAGGCATAAATCTAACATTCAATTGGTTGTCACTCTTCTCTACATATACTTCATCACTGAGGCCTCAAGGAACTTCAGGTTAGTAAGGGGCAGAGGTACACTCCTATATTGTCTTGCTATAAATCCTAGTTATTTCCACCAGAGCTTACAACTCTACAGAAGGTCATGAGCTGAAGTTGAAAGAGGCTTAGGTGAATTACTTTTATAATATGGACTCTGTATACTATAAAATACAGTCCTACTGGCTTACTGACTAAAGAAGCAAAGAAGACTTATACTTGTGCTGTCTAGAAAATGCTGTAAGTCTGTTCTCAATATTTGGGTTAAGATGGATAATGCCTCTCCCTTAGTTTTCAGACCAGCTGAGGAACAGGGGACTGGAAGGAGAGGGGTCAGCAGAAAGCTTCACTTGAGGAATGAGCTAACTCAAGTTGTGCCAGTTATAGTTGTATTTCTTGACTGGGCAATAGCATAAAGGCGGAAATGAGCATGGGGTATGTGTGTTTGAGGGAAATCAGAGGGAGAGAGGCATTAACAAGAATTTGTGTTTGGAACTAGAGGGGGAAGGGATGAGAAGTTAAATGAACTCAGAATTATGAAAGACCTTGGCTACAAGGTCTTGACCAATTAATAACAGCTTTAATCTGGCTGTATATTATAAAGTAAAAAAGAAAAAGTACTGATACATTTGAGAAAGTTGAAACAGTGATGGAAGCAAAGGTTCCAGGAACCCTGGTTCATTTTGGGTTTCCAGAAAGTCAACCTTAGATGGAGTCCTCCCCTATAACCCTTATTGTCATTATTAGAGGGCTTAAACTCTTACCAAAAATTTAGCCCAACATCCTCCTTCCCCAAGCACATTGGCTATATAAGAGTTTATTATTGAGCTTTCCTGGTTTTTAATTACTGTCATTAATTCTTCTATCAGTACTGACAACCAAGAACTAGTTATATTGTAAAGTTAGCTTGGGCAGGTCACTTATGTCTCAGATAATGGACAAAATGATGGTTATAATACTCGTTGTTGGGTTAAGGGCCAGATAAGATAATTTGTGAAAATGAAGTACTTACCCCAGTGCCTGGCACATAGTAACATGGTTTCGGAGGCAGACCTGAGTAATGACCTCAGTTCTGTACCTACCTATGTGACCTTGAGCAGATTACTTTTTGTGCCTTAATTTCCGTATCTGCAAAATGGGATCTGCAAAACTCTTAAGGTTTTAGGAAGGGGTAAATTAGTACTACCAGCAAGATAACAAAAGCCAAATAAGCCTTTTACTTAAAGCTTTGTTTTAAATTACTTTTTTCCCCTCATTTCCTTTAGGTCCTTTCAACTGTGCAGTTTGCCAGTGTCTCGGCTACACTTCCTCTGCCAAGCACTGTGTAATCCATACTGCAAAATCAAAGACCTGAGGTAAGTTGAACCTTGTTTTAAACTCTTGGGTATTTGCAGTTAAAAGATTAGGTTGCTAGGAATTGCACTCCCAGTTGACTGGAACTAAAAATAAAATATAGCTAGTTTTCAGCTTCTCCACAGTGGAGCAGCAAATGAAGAGATATGCTACAGGTTTAGAAGGGGCAGGAAGGAGTCGGGCAGGAAGGAATCAGGCATGATCTCTGCCCACCCTTCTTGCCTTTTCCCCTTTTGTATGTACATACCCTTTTTGTATGCTTTGCTGTAATGAGTAAGTGGAAGGTTGTAACACTTGAGAGACAGATTTGGGTCTGCTGCCCTGCTTGGGTCTGCCAACCCACTTTCTTTTCCTCCCAGACTCCCATTGCTCTCCCACTTAGTTTTCTTTCAGTTGGGTCCTATCCTACTCCATGCAGCTTGATGATCCTTTTTTCTCCCTCCATTCCCCACTTTCACCCCCTAGCTATTCCCCACTGCACCCAAAGGACCCCACCCCTGCCCTGCCCTTCCATCCTCGCTTCCAGGCACTTTGTCCACAACACAAACACACAAGCAGGTGCTCCCTTGCTTTCCCACCCCTTTGCCATATAGATCAATGTCTGCTCTTCTTCTTTCCTCCTGTTTCAGAGGAAAAGGCAGCCCTTCCAAGCCACTCAAGCCAGTAAATTCACTTCACTATTTTTGTATTTTTGTGAACATTTAATTATTTTACTTTCATAACACAGAAGTATATACAGAAATAAAAGGCCTCCACCCAACTGCCCCATACCCCATCCCACCTTATATCCCCATAACCTGCTGTCTCCTATCCCCTGACCCTGAGTCCACCCTCCCTAGGTAATACCTTGTTTGCTAAGTGTATTTCTAGACCATTTTCTATGCCTACATAAGCATAAAACTCTAACATAAGAGAAATATAAATCAATAAATGTATAATATTCATATACACACTCACAGAACTTTGGGGAGTTTTGTTTTACAAAAGCAAAAGTGATCTTGTCATAGATTTTTTTCCATTTCACAATACGGGGGCCATGCCTCCAATACAGGATGCAGAATCTACCACATTCTTTCACATGGTTTTTGCATTTTCAAGGTTTCTTCAACTATCTCCTCCATGGCTCAAATTTCTCCCATATTCAAAAGAACCAGCTGGGTACAGTAGCTCGCGCCTGTAATCTCAGCATTTTGGAAGGCCGAGGCGGGTGAATTGCCTGAGGTCAGGAGTTCCAGACCAGCCTGGCTAACGTGGTATCTACTAAAAGTACAAAAATTACTTGTACTTGGTAGCTGCTCGGGAGGCCGAGGCAGGAGAATCACTTGAACCCGGGAGGTGGAAGTTGCAGTGAGCTGAGATCACACCACTGCACTCCAGCCTGGGTGACAGAGCAAGACTCTGTTTCAAAAAAAGAAAAAAAGACCCTCCCTCAACTGAGTATCCCACTTCAACCCTTCCCTTTGCACAGCCAAGAGTCCTTGAGGAAGAGCCTCCATCACTGATTCCACATAATCCTCACTCACTCCTCACTTCTGCAGTTTGGCTTCTTCCCCTGCCACTCTCCTAGATCTGCTGGAAGATTCAAAGTAAATGCCAGACCCAGTGGATACTTTTCAGCTCCTGAGGGGGCCTCTCAGCCTCATTGACCTTTTTCTCCTAATTCTTCCCCTGTTTTGACTGCTCCCAAGTACCTCGTTTTCCAACCAGGAACAATTTTGCCCTCTAGTGGACATGTGGCAGTATCTCGAGACATTTTGGGTTGTCACAACTGGGGCTGAGGGATGGGTGCTTTTGGCAACTAGTAGGTATAGGCTAGGAATTCTGCTAAACATCTTACAGTGTACTGGACAGCCCCCTGCAAAAAAGAATTATCCAGTTCCAAATGTCAAGAGTACTGAGATTGGAAAACCCTGTTCTAGAGAGATATAAACAAGCCCAAGGACATTTCTGAAAACTGCAGGCTAGGAATCTGGCCCTCAATCCTGATGATTGTCCATACCCAACAGGAGACAACCTAAAAATCATGTTTAGCTGCTGCAGAGATGTCCCAGGGCCATGACAGATTCTCAGTCTCTATATACCCACAGGCCTTGGACAGTGTCCAGGGTTCCTCCAGTTGTGTCTCAGTCTGGTCCAGATGTGACTCCTTCTCATCCTTCCACCTGTGGGCAAAAACATAAATGTAGCCCCCATCAACAAAACTTACAGTCATCAGAGGGAGAGAAGACGACTAACCTGTCACCTACCCCTTTATCCTACCCATTCCTATCCTCGTCCACCTCACATCTTCCCTTTTAAAGTTGATTTCCCATTGGGATACGTTTCTGTTCTGTTATACACTGAGAGCTTTGTAGCCAGATTTCCCTCCTGCATTTATCATGGTGGTGGTTTAGGAGAGAGAATCTCTCAAGATGGTACCATGCTTTGGCTCATAGTCTAGACCAGCAAACCCTCTGAGCTCTATCAGTTACTGACTCACCTCCTTGGCAGTGGCAGGAGTTCCCTTTTCAGATCTGACTGTCCCAAGTTCTACTCACTGGGGATTGGAAAGGATTCTCCTGCCATAGGGCCAAACAGTCATAATAGTCTGTACCTACATGGTGCTGGTGTTTTCTGTAGGTGGGCCTAAGAATTCTCTTGGGGCGGCAAATCTCTGCTGTGTTGATTTGAGTCAGGATGCACCTGGGGTTCATCCCAGGACTGTTTTGATTGTTTCTTGTGATATAACTCACTCAGAGCATGAATGAACTTCCTATCCAGTTAATTCATGGAAACTCTTAAGATGCAGGAATCTCCACTGCTCACCACACCCTGATGCAACTCTCCAGTCATTCCCACCATTTTCTTTAATGGTCTTTTGTTCAAAACTGCTCTGGTACAAACTTCTAACTTGGAAATAATCTGATTTTTCGGAACAGAAACTCAAAGTAAAAGGTATCTGTGTAAAGTAGACTTTCATGTAGCACAACTACAGGGAGTTAAAAGTGGCTGGGCTGCCACTACCCTCTCCATCTCTCTAGAGTCACAGGATGAACTCCTCTGTGCCTGTCTGCTCCCTGAAACCTCATACTGGCATCCTCTAAAAAACACTTGACTCTCTAAAGCATGCAGTTCTGTTCCCCCATAGTCAGGGCCGAGCCTCAGCTGTGGCCTTGGTGTCCATGGCTCTGACCCTGGCCCCAACTCCAAGTGACCCACTGCTTCATTGCCCAACACCATTCTGAAGACTGTGGAATCTGCCTGTCTGTTCAGATTTTTTTCTTTTTCTTTTTTTTTTTTTTTCTGAGACGGAGTCTCCCTGTTGCCCAGACTGGAGTGCACTGGCATGATCTCTGCTCACTGCAACCTCTGCCTTTCCTGGTTCAAGCAGTTCTCCTGCCTTAGCCTCCGAATAGCTGGGACTACAGGTGTGTGCCACTATGCCCGGCTAAATTTTTTTTTTGTATTTTTAGTAGAGACGGGGTTTCACCATATTGGCCAGGCTGGTCTCCAACTTCTGACCTCAGGTGATCCTCCCACCTCAGCCTCTCAAAAGTGCTGCGATTACAAGCATGAGCCACTAAGCTCGGTGTCTGTTCACATTTTCTAATGTGAAAAAGTTCATTTCGCTCAGGATTAGTCAAATATCCACTCCTGCTCCAATTATCTAAGGACTGCATGGAGGGAGAAAGTAGTTCTGGAGTGTTGACTACTAATCCTCTGAAATACAAAGGGAGTCATTAAAGCATATCTCTCCCTGCCCATCATCTACATCCTCCCCCCACAGCCCCACCTCCCCTGCATTGCCCAGTCTTCCCACTTATCCCCTTCCCCCCTCACTTCACTCAGTCTCCCTCCCACCTCTCCCCTCTCTCTCTGAAGACTGATTTCCCATTGAGATATATTTCTGTTCTGTTTTACATTTCTGAATTTACTGAGGCTTTTGCAGCCAGATTAGCCTCCCACAGAGGATTTTCCCTCGGTCAAAAATTCACAGCTTTACACCTGGGCAGTTCCAGTCCCCAGGCCTGAGATATACTGGAGGTCTTCTCTGCTCATGGGGATCAGAGTCTCTCCTGTCTCTTGGGAGCTCTTGAGGGTCTAGTCCCTGGGCCCCCACATTAGACCACAGGCTAGCATCAGAGGACCCCCTGTTGGAAGGCATCTGGGTTGGAACCGGTACTATGACCATTGCTGGTGGAGGGAGTATAGTGGGTATGGCTGAGAAAGCAGACAAAAGGCATGAGTATGAGTATGAGTATGTGAATGAGGCAGGGAGCTGGACAGGAATAGGCTCCAGTGAGGCTGTGGATCCAGGCCCAGACAAATAAGACATGGCTCTTTGTACTGACCTGAGATCTTCCTCCTCTTGCCCCAAAGGTGTAATTTGTCTGCTCCACTGCTCCAAGAAGCTGCCTGAAGCCTCCTCCCAGTCCCCGCAAGGCCTCTGCCAGGGCAGGCCCCGCCTCTGCATACCTCTCCTCTCCTCCTCCTCTAGCAGCACCAGCATTAGCCACCTCTTTTTCTTGTTCATCTGCTCCTTCCGTCCACGCCCCTCCAGCAGTGGCCAGGCCTGGAAACACAATAGCCTGGCCCTGCCCTTGGGGAGATGCCAGCTCCTGCAGAGAAGTGGACAGAGCTGAGACACGTTTTGGGGACAGGGCAGGGGTCCGGGTGGGTTGGAGCAGGGCAGGGGCACTGGGCAAGGACCATTCAGGGGATCTTACGGCACAGAAGCGCTTCCATCTCAGCATGTCCCGCTCTCTCTCTGCACCTCCACAAGGCTGGTCTGGGTCAGTTGCAACTGGAAGGTCACCTCACTGCATTCCATCTCCTGCTTTTCCTTGAGTTCCGTCAGGTTTGAGGCCAAGACTAGCACAGCTGATCTGTGCAGTTTGGCTAAGTTTTGCAGCCACAGCACCCTGTGGTTTTGTAACTCTGCCTGCCTGTGGGCAAAGTGCATGCCCAAGGCCAGCCTGCCCCAGGTGCAGGCCTCTTTAACCTCGCTAGGCACCTCGCTGTTCGCCAGGATGGCCCTGAGCCTGTCTTCCTCCTCCCAGGATAAGGATATATTCTCGAGGTAGAACTCGGGGCCTCTTGTGTCTGACTATCTTCTCGTTGATGAATGTCACCACAGTGCCGTGCAGGAACTCACTACTGGTGTCAAGGCCATGGTCGCCTAGGGGCTTAATGGTTTCGCAAGCCCTGTGTGGATGGAGCAACCAATAGGTTCTTTCCCTCCCCCTTAGCCCCTCCCCTCATCAGTCTTCTCCAACCTTATTCCTGTCCCCACCACCCTCCGCTCCCCCCCCCCCGCCCCCTGCACAAGACCCTCCTAATGGCCCTCTGACCGGCTTGTCCTATCCTAGGATACCTCCCACCAAGCCTCACCTCTTCAGCCAGGGGCCAGAGGACGTTGTGGCCAACCTAGCTGCCTAACACACCCGAAGAGAGAAGGGGGCCTCTATCCCTCTTAGGGCTGCGCAGAAAGAAAGCCTCAGGGTCAGCCTTCGAGGCACTTACTCTGGGACTGTTCCAATTTCCAGAGACTCTAGAGGTGAAAGGGAGTGAGTGAGGAAGGCCTCTACCACTCCATTGGGATATAAGGAAACCCGCCACATGGTTGGGAGCCCTTGCAGGATGAAAGAAACAGGAGTGGTCCGGAAAGACTTAGAGCTAAAACAAAAAAAATGAAGTATTTGTGAACAAGTCGAAGTCTCATCCCTCCCCACCATAATGGTTTGTCCCATGGTGGGGGTGGGAGGGGGGGTGGGGTGAGGGGTAGTGGGGAGTTTCGCCCCCCACCTGGAATATTCCCGAACAGGAAACGGCCCCAACCCCTCAGTTGCCCTTGGAGGAAGAGGGTGGAGCTAGGGGAAGAGCTTATCCCATACTGGCTCAGGACAGCACAGACACCCTAACAAATCCTGGCCCTGCCTTCCTCCCCCAACTCCTCTTTCCCCACCTTCTTCTCATCCCGCTTCTCCCACTCCTCCCCGACTGAAACGTTTTGAATTATCCATCCCCCATCATTCCTTCCCTCGACTACAGCATTTGACATCCAGTCAGCCTCCTGTCCTACCCTGTCATCAGAGGGATATATGAATATTTCTCTTAAAACCTTCAGCCAGGCGAAGTGGCTCACACCTGTAATCCCGGCACTTGGGGAAACCGAGGCCTGCAGATCACGAGGTCAGGGGATCAAGACCATCCTGGCTAACATGGTGAAACCCCGTCTCTACTAAAAATACAAAAAATTAGCCGAGTGTGGTGGCACGCACCTGTAGTCCCAGCTACTCGGGAGGATGAGACAGGAGAATTGCTTGAACCTGGGAGGCAGAGGTTGTGGTGAGCCGAGATTGCGCCACTGCACTCCAGCCTGGCTCCTGGCAACGGAGCAAGACTCTGTCACACACACACACACACACACACACACACAAACACACACACAAAACCTTTAATGACTTTCTGAGACCCACAAGATAAACCAGACAGTAACTGAATCTGTTTCTACCTGTGGGTCTCTGATGACGACCAATGACAAAAGGGCATGTAAAGTTGAAAGAGTAATGTTTTATACTATCCTATGTTTGTAAAATGTAGAAATCGTGTGTGTGTGTTGTGTATGTTTGCATATGTTTGCATTTTTCTATAATCTTGGAGAACAGAATGAGGGATACAGAGCAGACTCTTAACATTAGTTATCACTGGGAAGTGGAAGTTAGAAAAAAGTTTTTACCTCTTTAAAATACATTTCTCTCTAATTTCGCTTCTTATAAAGAGCATATAACTATATGTTTGCATACATTATAAATCTGGAAAGTTATGTACTGGCACTCTAACAGTGGTTATCTTTGGGTAATAGGAATACAGTACTTTAAAAAATATTCTTGGCTGGCCGCGGTGGCTTACGCCTGTAATCCCAGCACTTTGGGAGGCTGAGGTGGGTGGATCACCTGAGGTGGAGAATTCGAGACCAGCCTTACTAACATGGAGAAAGCCTGTCTCTACTAAAAATACAAAAATTGGTCAGGCGTGGTGGCGCATGCCTATAATCCCAGCTACTCGGGAGGCTGAGGCAGGAGAATCGCTTGAACCCAGGAGGCGGAAGTTGCTGTGAGCCGAGATAGCACCATTGCATTTCAGCCTGGGCAACAATAGTGAGACTCCATCTCAAAAATAAATAAATAATATTATTTATATTTTTCTCTACTGTAAAATTGTTTATAATAAACATGTATTATGTTTTTCAAAACTGAAGAAAAGTGTCTTCCAGTAATGGCTGATCATTGTAAATAATTTTTAAGTACTTGCAAAGTACTTCTATAAACCTACCCTTCTTTCAAAATCACTGATAACCCCTGTTAATAGTTCATTATATAGTCTTTTAAGATAGGCCATAGCAAGTCATTTTTAGTTTTTCAAACGAAGCATCTCTCTCTTTCCTCCTGGCTCTTGCACAGGCTGCTCTGTGCATGCACGGATTGCCCCTCATCTCGTCCTGCTCTTTTTACTCCCATTCTGTTCATTCACCTATACAATTTCCATTCCCCTTTCATGACAGTGCTCAGACATTTCTTCCTCTTGTATTTCCTGATTCTCCAGAACCCACCTCAAGCTAGGCTGAATTCTGCAACATTTCTGTGTCCCCATAATAACTTGTGCAAATGTCTGGCAGTATTTTTCACACTGTATTGTAATCTGTGATTTTCTCATTTTTTCTCCATCAACTGGGCATTTCTTGAGGGTGTAGTATGTGTCTTAATTATCTTTGTGTTTTCAGCATCTAGAACAGTGGTAAGCACCCAATATATATTAATTACTGAATGAATTGAAATAATTTATTACATCAGCAAGGTGCCAACAAATACCTTTAAAGACATCCCTATTTTCTTTATTTTTTGTTCTGAAATGTCTTTTTTCTGCACACAGACTGATCTTCTGTCACCTCACAGCTTCTTGTGGTAGGGACCTCTCCTCAGTATTTGAAACCAACCATTATCTGACAGATTTAGAATTTGTAAAAAGTACCCTTGAAGATTCAGGAATGAAGCTTCTGTGTGAAGGATTAAAACATCCCAACTGTGTATTACAGACATTGAGGTAATTGTTAGAAGGATAATTTGTTATTTGATATTCTTACTTTGGGGGTCAGTTTCTATTTTTATTGGGGGAGGGCATGAATATGGTAATGAGGTGATTCGCCATTCTCTAAAGGTTGTACCGGTCCCTTATCTCTTCTGCTTCTTGTGGGGCTCTAGCAGCTGTTCTTAGCACCAATAAGTGGCTCACTGAGCTGGAATTCAGTGAGACAAAACTGGAAGCTTCAGCTTTGAAGTTGCTCTGTGATGGCTTAAAACATCCAAATTGCAAATTACAGAAGCTCAAGTAAGTTCTGTTAGTTTTCATTCTGCAAGAATATTTGAAAAATATGCAACTTAAGACGCATGTCTTAGGATCAAAACACATTTGAAGGAGTCCTGAAGAGGCAGAATAAAGGTGGCAGTTCCTAAAATTTCTGTGTAATAAGTTTAGGAAGAGAATTTTCATTTTAAGTGGAAACATTATCAATAACAATAATAACTCACACTTAGCAATTACTGTGTACTAAGCATTGTGCTGAGTATGCACAGATTCTTTTACTCTTGCACAACAGCTGTGAAAGGTCCAGATTATTATTCGTATTTTTGCAGATAAGGAAATGGAGGAGGTCCGATGTCATTAAGCTAAAAGAAATATGACAGAGGTCCAATTCAAAACCCAGATGTGTCTGACTTCAAGTCCATGATAATCACATTAATGAAAAGAAGTGTTATGTTAGTCAATGTTCTCCAGAGGAACAGAACTAGTGTGTGTATGTGCGTGTGTACGCATGCATGCGTGCATGTGGTGGGGGTGGGGGGTAGTGAGACAGCCAGCAATAGATTTTCTTTTAAAAATTGGCTTACACAGTTATGGAGACTAGCGAGTTCAAGATCTGAAGGATAGGCCAGCAGGCTAGAGTATTGGAAAAGAGTCAGTTTTGTGGTTCGAGCCTGAAGGTTGTCTGGTGGTAGAACTCCCTTTTCTGAGGAAGTCAGTCTTTTTCTATTAAGGCTTTCAACTGACTGGATGAAGCCAAACCATATTATGGAGGATAACCTACTCAAAATGTGCTGATTAAAAATGTTAATCTCATCTGAAAAGTACTTTCACAGAAGCATCTAGAATAATACTCGACAAAATATCTGGGTACCATGGCTTAGCCAAGTTGACATAAAATTAATCGTAACAATATATATGTGGGATTTTTTAAAGCAAAAACTCTAGCATTCAAGTATTCTGAAATCCACATTGAAAACTCATTTTATGAGAAGTACCTCTATTTAAAATTTCTAAATTGGGGAGTTATAAATGCATCTCTGTATGAGCTCTCTTCAAGGTTGAGTTTATAGTCTTTAGAAAAAATGGGAAGATTCAGCCAGGCACGGTAGCTCATGCCTGTAATCCCAATACTTTGGGAGGCCGAGTAGGGCAGATCACGAGGTCAGTAGATTGAGACCATCCTGGCTGACATGGTGAAACCCGGTGTCTATTAAAAATACAAAAATTAGCTGGGCGTGGTGGCTACTATAGTCTCAGCTACTCAGGAAGCTGAGGCAGGAGAATCGCTTGAACCTGGGAGGTGGAGGTTGCAGTGAGCTGAGATCACACCACTGCACTCCAGCCCGAGTGACAGAGTTAGTAAAAAAAAAATTGAAAGATTTAAAGGCTGTAGGGTATATCTAGAAATTCTTGAACGTGATAGGAGAAAAAGTTGATGGAAAATAGTTCAAGGAATCGTACTACTTCATATGGAGAAACAAAGATTAAGAATACGGGGACCTCAGTAAGAACCACTCTTTGTGACAAAGAAAGAATATTATGGGTTGAGTCTCTCTAAGGATGGGAAATTAATAATGATATTTAGATAAGAGGAAAAGAAGAACCTTTTTATTGTGTGTGTGATGGGGTCTCACTGGAGTGCAGTGGCGTGATCTTAGCTCACTGCAACCTCTGCCTTCTGGGCTCAATCTATCTTCCCACCTCAGCTTCCTGAGTAGTCGGGACTACAGGCAGGTGCCACAAAGCCTAGCTAGTTTTTGTTTGTTTGTTTTGTATTTTTCATAGAGATGGGCTTTTGCCATGTTCCCCAGGATGGCTTCAAACTCATGGGCTCAAGCAGCCCACCCACCTCAGCCTCCTGAAATTCTGGGATTATAGGTGCGAACCACAAGAAAGACCTTTTGCCTATAAAGTTTGATTATAGGATTCATCCCTGGGATTTGAAAGGAGATATGCAATAAAGTGTTAAATTCATACAGGGATTTAACATGAGATTAAATCATCTTAATATTTCCTCCAAATCCTTTGGAAATTATTTTGAAATTAATTGTTTTGAAATTATTGACCATGTCCTTGCCATGGGGATAGGGGGCTGTGACATGCTCAAGACAGGGCATTTTGTACTTGTGGGTCTTGATTTTCTGTGTTCATGCAATGTTGGTAATAGGGAGTGAATAGTACACTAAGTGGTCAATTCTGTCTTTGTATATCCTTCCCTTCGGGTTATGTGCTAGCCTTCTCCCAGAATGCTCAGAAACTGTTTGCAAGCATCTTGCTTCTGTTCTTATTTGCAACCCACACCTCACTGAACTGGGCCTGAGTGAAAATTCCTTGGGGGACGTAGGGGTGAAGTATCTTTGTGTGGGTCTTAGACGTTCCAACTGCAAAGTGGAGAAACTAGAGTAAGTTTCTTTGAACTTATCTGGTGTCATCTAATGACTGTTGAACTTGTTGCGTGCCTGCTATGTGCTTGGTGCATGCCAGAAGTTACCTCACTTGAATTCCTCCTTACAGTAACCATATAAGGTGGATTTTTAAAATCCTCATTGTACAGATGAAGAAACTGGGGTTCAGGGAGCAAAATGACTATTCCACAGTCACACTACTAATAAGTCAGGATGTGACTCCAAAATCTGTCTCCAAATCTCATGGTCTTTCTAGTACACCACAGCTGTGTTTACAGAAATGATAGTAGTTAAATGTTAACTATATACAGGGTGCTTACTATGTACCGAACACTGGGCTAGATGTGGGTAGAGTTATCAGAAGTTCTGCAAATGACAGACCTGTCCTTAGGACACAGATATATGTCAAATACCACAAAATCATTTGAAATGCTAGATGAGTCCAGGGGAGAGGAGGAGGTCACTGTGAGTTAGACACCTCAGTAGGAGGTTCTGAGAGGGAAGTAAGGCAGGGGCTGGAACTTAAAGGATGGCGAGGACTTAGCTAAGTGGGCAGGTGGGCTGATGGGCAGAACATTTCCAGGAAGCCAAAATGATGGCAGAGGCTGATTTTTCTTTTTCTCTTCTCTGGATAGCTTGAGCACATGTCACCTCACAGATGCTAGCTGTGTGGAGCTCTCTTCTTTCTTGCAAGTGAATCAGACATTAAAAGAACTGTTCATGTTTGCCAATGTCCTGGGGGACACAGGAGTACAGCATCTCTGCAAAGGTCTGCAACACACAAAGGGTGTAATTGAGAATCTTGTGTAAGTATGTGCTTGTCCTTGTCCTTCTCATGGGCCTTGACATTTGAGGGTCAGTGGGACACACTGCTGCCATAGATAACAGCCACCTTGTCATCCTCATACCTCTAGGCTTTCTGAATGTTCCCTATCTGCAGCTTGTTGTAAACCCCTTGCCCAAGTCCTGAGCTCCACCCGGAGCCTGACAAGGCTGCTTCTAATTAATAATAAAATTGAAGATATGGGACTGAAATTGCTGTGTGAAGGATTAAAACAGCCTGACTGTCAGTTAAAAGATCTCTTGTAAGTATCATGGACTATAGCCATGGGCAAAGTTTCCTGATGTTTCAGCAACTCCCAAAATTAAATGAGTATTTTTTGGCCTGGTGAATAAATCTCCAAGGAAGCAGTAAAGGAAAAGCTGAATAAATTACAGGGAATAGATCATTCTTTCTCCACAGTTTCTCCCTGGCCTTGGCCCAAGGGAATATTTTTGCATGACACTGATTTCTTCTGTTTTTTTTCTGTTGGGCAAACACAATTCTTAAAGTGACCCAGTGCAGATGCAATGATGCCAGCCGTCTCTACCTTACTTCCTGGTAGGTTGTGGACCTGTCACCTGACGGGGGCATGTTGTCAGGATTTGTGCAATGTATTCTACACCAGCGAACACCTGAGAGACCTTGACCTCAGTGATAATGCCTTAGGGGATGAGGGCATGTAGCTTCTTTGTGAAGGGCTGAAACACCCCTGTTGTAAACTACAGACTTTGTGGTATGTGCACCGGGACTCTGTCTAATGGGCCTCTTTGTGAGGCTGTATATGAAAGGGAGGGACACTGGGAACTTGGGATAATACCGAGTACTTTCTTGAATCTTCGATCACTCACAGGTTAGCAGGATGTCATCTCACAGATGCATGCTGTGGAGCCCTCGCCTCTGTCTTCAATGGAAATGAGAACCTAACATTGCTAGACTTAAGTAGAAATGACCTCAAGGATTTTGGAGTGCAGGTGCTATGTGATGCGCTGATTCATTCAATATGTAAACTTCAGACATTCTAGTAAGTCATTGCAGTGAGGAAGTGGGAGGGAAGGGGTCAAGACAGGCATATTGGGTTTGGTCATAGCCCATTGCAGTGAGCAAAGAGAAGAAAAACTGAGGGCAAGCTAAGCCTACTTTACCTTACTAGTAAAGTAAGTGAGATTACCAGTAGGCCTGTCCTCTCTGGACATGAGCAGGGAGAGGCAGAGGGCAGTCTTCTCGGTTATCAACTTGCTAAAGGAAGTAACATGGTGTAAGAAAAAGAGTATAGGATTTAGGGTTTGCTAGGTTTGGCTTAAATCCTAGGTCTAGCATCTACTAGCTATATAACCATGCTTACTTAATGTCAGCATCCTGGTCTATAAAATTGTGACAATGCTAGTACCTGACTACCTGGGGTTAACATGGTGACTGAATTGAGACTGCAATTATGGATGTACCTAGAGCAACTCCTTGGCACATAGGAGGTACTCTGCAAATGTTACCCTCTTTCTGTTTCCACTTCTAACTGCTAGAGTGTTTGATGTGTACGTTTTGAGAGTCTTCCAACACCCAAGGGATGAAGCTATAATGGCACAATTACAGAGGGTGGAGGTCTTGGCCCTCTCTGGTCAGTGTCTGTCTGTCAGTTCAGCAGGCTGGCATGATACACAAAGTAATTCTTAATTAAAATACAACAGTGCTCTGTTGGCAGCTGACCGGTGACCAAATGGCTATTCGTTTCTGGCATTCAGAACTGGAACACATAATGGAAAGTAAAGGCCGAGTGCAAAAATTCCACATTCCAAAGCCAATTTGATGGATAAATAACAGCGTAAAAGCCTGATTACGAGTCTGGCTAAAACAGAAGCTGGTTCTCTACTAGCCAAGTGAAGTCTGTTAGTTTTAAAGGCCCAAGAGTGAGGTGATTACTGCCTAAGTAAAGGGAATTATTTACAACATGTTAAGCCTCAGAGCTTAGGAATCTCTGTGGTGTCTTTCTCAGAAAGAAGTGGATGCAATCTTTATTATCAGTAGGTTGAAATAAGCTCGACAATCAACCTTAATGTTTCTTTAAATGTAGAGTAATTTAATGTGGTAGCATTCCCCAGTGTAGAAGATACAATAAAGTCGTAAGTAGCAGCAAGGAGAAATCATTCAGTCAGTGACGGCATGCCATTATTTTTTTATTGTAGGTTGTTGTGCCGTTTTCTATTTTTTCTCACACTTTGTCTTTTATCCAATATACTTCCACTGTGTTTTCAGTCCAACCTTCAGATCCTTATAAGTTGTCAATCCAGTTGACAGCAGTGTGTGATAATAACTCTTAGTACAAAATAAAGGACACACACATACAAAGTAGACAAAATTTGCTGACCTCAAATAAATTTTAATGTTAGAATGTATATCAGACAAAACTGAAGTCAATATAAACATATGTTTACCAAAGTAAGGTGAGTAGAAGATATGGATCATTTAGTGTGGTGAGCTGGACTTGAATAAATCAAGAAGAGCCTCGTAGAAGGGGTAGTCAAATTTGGTTGGAGGAAGGGTAATTTTCTCTTTTATTTATCTATTTAAAGACTAGTCAAGTGCAGTAGTGAGAAGGAGGGAAAGAGTAGAACAAGGAGTTCGATCTGTAACTAACTGTGAACAGTCAATTGAGATACCTCACTACCAGAGGAAGATTATTTTCTAAGAGCTTCTTGAGTGCAGAGTCTGAATCCTATTCCTCATCGTATTTTCCCCTGTAAACTTCCTGGCACAGCGCTTCACATATAGTAAGTACATAAGTACATATAGGAGATCAATTGGTAGTTTAGAGCATCTGGGAGCAAGGCAAGGAGACAGTTAGTGATATGCTTAAAAAAAAAAAAAACAGGTGTTTTGTCCAGGCAGGGTTACTCATGTCTGTAATCCCAGCACCTTGGGAGGCCAAGGCAGGTGGGTCAACTGAGGCCAGGAGTTTGAGACCAGCCTGGCCATCATGGCAAGACCCTGCCTCTACTAAAAATATAAAAACAATAGTCGGATGTCCACTGTCAATATTAGACAGGTCAACCAGACAGAAAATCAACAAGGATATCCAGGGCTTGAAATCAGACCTGGAACAAGCAAACCTGATAGATATTTACAGAACTCTCCACCCCAAATCCACAGAATATACATTCTTCTCAGCACCACATCACACCTACTCTAAAATTGAACACATAATTGGAAGTAAAGCACTCCTCAGCAAATGCAAAACAACTGAAATCATAACAGACAGTCTCTCAGACCATAGTGCAATCAAGTTAGAACTCAGAATTCAGAAACCAACCCAGAACCGCACAGCTTCATGGAAACTGAACAACTGGCTCTTGAATGTTGACTGGATAAACAATGAAATGAAGGCAGAAATAAAGAAGTTCTTCAAAACCAATGAGAACGAAGACACAACATGCCAGAATCTCTGGGACACATTTAAAGCAGTCTCTAGAGGAAAATATATAGCAATAAGTGCCCATATGAGGAGAATGGAGAGATCCAAAATTGATACCCTATCATCAAAATGGAAAGAGCTAGAGGAGCAAGATCAAAAAAACTCAAAACCCAGCAGAAGACAAGAAACAACTAAGATCAGAGCTGAACTGAAGGAGATAGAGACATGAAAAACCCTTCAAAAAAATCAAAAAATCCAAGAGCTGGTTTTTTGAAAAGATCAACAAAATAGACAGACCACTAGCCAGATTGATTAAAAAGAAAAGAGAGAACAACCAAATAGATGCAATAAAAAATGATAAAGGGGAAATCACCACAGATTCCACAGAAATTCAAAACATCATCAGAGAATATTACAAACAACTCTATGCACATAAACTAGTAAACCTGGAAGAAATGGATAAATTCCTGGACACTTGTGTCCTCCCAAGCCTAAACCAGGAGGAAGCTGAAACTATGAATAGACCAATAACAAGGTCAGAAGTCGAGGCAGCAATTAAGAGCCTACCACACAAAAAAAGCCCAGGTCCAGATGGGTTCACAGCCGAATTCTACCAGACACACAAAGAGGAGCTGGTACCGTTCCTTCTGAAGCTATTCCAAATAATCCAAAAAGAGGGAATCCTTCCCAAATCATTTTATGAGACCAATATCATCCTGATACCAAAACCCGGCAGAGACCCAACAAGCAAAGAAAACTTCAGGCCAATATCCATGATGAACATAGATGCAAAAATCTTCAATAAAATATTGGCAAGCCGATTGCAACAGCAAATCACAAAACTTACCCATCATGATCAAGTAGGATTCATCCGGGGGATGCAAGGCTGGTTCAACATACGCAAGTCTATAAACCTAATTCACCACATAAACAGAACCAAAAACAAAAACCACATGATTATCTCAATTGACGCAGAAAAGGCATTTGACAAAATTCAACAGCCCTTTATGCTAAAAACCCTCAATAAACTCGGTATCGATGGAATGTATCTCAAAGTAATAAAAGCTATTTACGACAAACCAACAGCCAATATCATACTGAATGGGCGAAAACTGGAAGCATTCCCTTTGAAATCCGGCACTAGACAAGGATGCCCTCTTTCACCACTTCTATTCAATATAGTACTGGAAGTTCTAGCCAGAGCAATCAGGCAAGAAAAAGAAATAAAGGGTATTCAAATAGACAGGTGGAAGCCAAATTGTCTCTAATTGCAGACGACATGATAGTATACCTAGAAGACCCCATCGCCTCAGCCCAAAAACTCCTGAAACTGATAAGCAACTTCAGCAAAGTCTCAGGATATAAAATCAATGTGCAAAAATCACAAGCATTTGTCTACACCAATAACAGACTTAAAGAAAGCCCAATCAAGAACGAACTGCCATTCACAATTGCTACAAAAAGAATAAAATACCTAGGAATACAACTCACAAGGAACATAAGGGACCTCCTCAAGGAAAACTACAAACCACTGCTCAACGAAATCAGAGAGGACACAAACAGATGGAGAAACATTCCATGTTCATGGTTAGGAAGAATTAATATCGTGAAAATGGCTATACTGCCCAAAGTAATTTACAGAATCAATGCTATCCCCATCAAGCTACCATTGACTTTCTTCACAGAACTGGAAAAAAACGCCATGAACTTCATATGGAACCAAAAGAGAGCCCGCATAGCCAAGTCAATTCTAAGCAAAAAGAACACAGCGGGGGGCATCACACTACCGGATTTCAAACTATACTACAAGGCTACAGTAATCAAAACAGCATGGTACTGGTACCAAAACAGAGATATAGACCAATGGAACAAAACAGGCATCGGAGGCAACACAACATATCTACAACCATACAATCTTTGATAAACCTGACAAAAACAAGCAATGGGGAAAGGATTCCCTGTTTAATAAATGGTGTTGGGAAAACTGGCTAGCCATGTGCAGAAAGCAGAAACTGGACCCCTTCCTGACAGCTGACACTAAAATTAACTCCAGATGGATTAAAGACTTAAACATAAGACCTGGCACCATAAAAACCCTAGAAGAAAATCTAGGCCAAACCATCCAGGACATAGGAGTAGGCAAGGACTTCATGAACAGAACACCAAAAGCATTGGCAACAAAAGCCAAAATAGACAAATGGGACCTAATGAAACTCCACAGCTTCTGCACGGCAAAAGAAACAGTCACTAGAGTGAATCGGCAACCAACAGAATGGGAAAAAAGTTTTGCAGTTTACCCATCTGACAAAGGGCTGATATCCAGAATTTACAAAGAACTCAGATTTACAGGAAAAAAACAAGCCCATTCAAAAATGGGCAAAGGATGTGAACAGACACTTTACGAAAGAAGACATATATGAGGCCAACAATCATATGAAAAAATGTTCATCATCACTGGTCGTCAGAGATATGCAAATCAAAACCACATTGAGATACCATCTCACACCAGTGAGAATGGCGATCATTAAAAAATCTGGAGACAACAGATGCTGGAGAGGATGTGGAGAAAAAGGAACACTTTTACACTGTTGGTGTGAGTGTAAATTAGTCCAACCATTGTGGAAGACAGTGTGGCGATTCCTCAAGGCCTTAGAAATAGAAATTCCATTTGACCCAGCAATCCCATTACTGGGTATATATCCAAAGGACTATAAATTATTCTACTATAAGGACACATGCACACGAATGTTCATTGCAGCACTGTTTACAATAGCCAGGACCTGCAATCAACCCAAATGCCCATTGATGATAGACTGGATTGGGAAAATGTGGCACATATACACCATGGAATATTATGCAGCAATAAGACATTATGAGTTCTTGTCGTTTGTAGGGACATGGATGAATCTGGAGAACATCATTCTCAGCAAACTGACACAAGAACAGAAAATGAAATACCACATATTCTCACTCATAGGCGGGTGATGAAAAATGAGAACACATGGACACACAAAGGGGAGTACTAAACACGGGTCTATTGGGGGGAAAAGGGGAGGGCCAGCGGGGGGCGGGTAGCCATGGAGGGATAGCCTGGGGAGAAATGCCAAATGTGGGTGAAGGGGAGAAAGGAAGCAAAACACACTGCCATGTGTGTACCTATGCAACTGTTTTACATGTTCTGCACATGTACCCCCAAACCTAAAATGCAATAAAAAATAAAATAAATAAATAAATAAGACAAGAGACATGACCTGTGCTCTTCAGGGGCCAGTGGGCCTAGTAGTAGAGACAGGCACATAAAATTAATGCAATGACATAGTCATGAGCTATTAAGAGAGCCAGGGCAAGATACAGCTAAGCTAGCCCAGGAGAATCAAGGAAAGCTGCTTGGAGGAAGAGCCACCTGACTTGAGTCTTAGGACGGTAGCTAGAGTCAACAGGGGTAAAAGTGGAAAAGGATAGTCCAGACTTAGGAGACAGCGTAAGCACAAGAACCCAGACAATAAATAACATGGTTTATGGTACTTGATAGGGATAAAGATGGGAAATCTCTAAAGTTTGGTATTGCTGGAGCATAAAGTGCAAATCAGAGTGTGTCAATAAATGAGACTGGGGAGTTAATCAGGACCTTATATACCATGTGTGATGAATAACACCTGTTAGCAGAATTCTCAGTGCAAGTTCAGTCATACATGCTCCAGTAGTAGTACACTTTGAGGCATCTCCTCACCCCAACTTTCTAAAACAGGCCCCATCTTTGGGGCCAGTTCTGCTTCCAAAGGTAGACGGAAAAGCATTCTACTCTTGCTTCTATTTCTCACTGCCACCTGGGTTGATATTGAGAACTGACCCTTTACAGTCCAACAGAAGCTTGATGACTGGATAGTGATGCCCTAGCTGGTCCAGCATCCCTGCCAACCTTGCCTGCAGTGGCATTACACTTGGGCTCCCAAGTTACAGATATCTCAGTATTCACGCAAGTGTGCAGCTGTTGTTCTATGAAGTACCATATATATCAGGGTGACTAGGTCTAGAGAAGCTCCTTTCATCAGCTGCAGGTACATGTGTGGTGAAGCCTGGCCTTGCCCATAAAGACATAGGCCCTTGATTTGAGCCAGGGATACCACTTAGGTTTTCTTCTTTCTTCAAAATAATTTTATTTCAGGGTCTTGGTGCCTTCCTAGGCACTGGACATTGAATCAAACACTGTTCCTCATCCTGTTACATATTCTTAATTCTAAATTTGGAAAGAAGATGTTGTGGGTAATTGGTCTCTCAACTCTTAAAAAACCTCTGGGCTTCCTAAGCAAATTGACCCACTTTTTCCCCAGCAGTGAGTTCTACTTATCAGGAAGCAAGACAGCTTTTGCTAAGTCACTCAAAAAATTCTGAAGGTCTTGTTACACTTCTATGGCATTAAATGTCCACTTACCCTATTATTACATAATTAATAGGGTTGCTCATTTCATTTTGCTAGATAAAGATTAGCTTCTATCCATTAAAAACTAAAATGATACCTTTCTACATACTTGAAAAAGCTTGTACATTTTTTTTTGTAGTCAATGGGTTTTAATTCTGGTTACACATACTAAGTTTGAAGGGCCTGGCAGGGTGGGAGGCAGATGCTGAGCAAGTTTTCTAGTAGATAGGTGGTTGGATGTAGGAGTGTGGGCTGGGAAGCAATCATCTACAAAGAGGTGATAGCTGGATCTATGACAGTGCATGAGCTCTACTAGGAAATGTGAGAAGAGAAAAACCTCTCAGGAATATCTCTGGGGAATAAGCCCTAGATGATACCATTTTCAAAGAGATTGATATGGAAAGGAAAACTCATGAAGAGAACCAGGAGAGAATGGTATCCTGAAAGCTAAGGGAAAAGTGAATTTCAGGAAGTGCTCAACAGTATCAAATGCAGCAGAGAGATCCAGTAGGATGATCACTGTGAAGTGTTCAGTGGATTTAGCAATTAGCAGGTCATAGGCAATCTTGTCAAGGGCTATTTCAATAGCGTGGTAGGTCTGGAAACCATATTGCAGTGACTTGAAGAGATAGATGATAAGCAAGTGGAGAAAGAGCAAAGATTACTTTTTAAAGAAGTTTATGAAAAGGATAATAGATTTGGGGTTGTAGCTAGAGGAAATTGTGGGACGGGAAAAAGTAGGAATTTTTCTTTCCCTTTTTGCCTTGTTTTGAGACAGGCAAATTTGTAGGCCTAGAGGAAGGAACCCATAGAGAGGAAGAAGTTGCAGCTACAGGAGTAAGAACTAATGGACTAATGGAGCAGGGCCTTGGACAAGGCAGGGCAGGACAGGAGTGATATTTCAAGAGAAAGAGTTAAGCATTTTATCTTTTGAGACTCAGGGAAAGGTGCTAAGGCTGGAGGAGGGGGTAGATAACTGAGTGGATGAAGTAAGTAACTCAGTGCCATGGAGCAAGTGTGAATTGGAATCTGATCCATGAAAATAGGAAAGCTACTGCAGACATCTCTTGGCTTGACAAGATAAGTCTTAATGCAAGATTTTTTCCCTTTTTCACAGCATTGACACTGATCATTTACGTGAAGATACATTTAGCAAGATAGAAGTTTTAAAAATGAGCAAGCCTGGAATCTGGTAGTTTCCAAGGAGAGCTCCTGAATTGACTGCATATAGACCCCTCCATCTTACACCGTCTTTAAAAGTTGTGCAGTATTATTTTTCCAAACTGTTAACCTTTGCTGAGGAGGCTAGTGTGTTACAAGTAGTGGTGATTGCTGTTTCTTACATACAACTATCCATTAAGTAGGATGTAAAAGGCAGAAGCAGCTTAGTTTAAATGTCTTCAGTGTAATACCTTACGTTCATATGTTTATGTTACAATGTTTACTATGCTTTTACAAGAACCCTCAGAAGTGGGAAGATGAGGCTCTGAGAGGTTGTGACTAGCTCCAGGTCATAGAGCTCATTAGAGGGAGAGTCAAAACTGCAATTCAGGCAGGTGTCTCTCAAAACCCAGACCATGCAGGGAAACAATAGATAAAACATACATGAATGAGTCCACTTAAAGAGACAAGATACTTAAAATGATTAAAGTAATGAGAGTATACAAGCACATGTTCTATCTTATGGTGCTGATTTCAAATAAACTTCTAATTCATGAAGGAAGAATGAGCTGGACTAATTGGGAAGGGCCTCATGGAAAAAGTGAGACTTGATGTGGGCCTTGAAGAGTGAGTATGATTGAGATAGGTGAGAATACAGTGGCCAATGGCTTTAGGACCTCAGGGCAACAGGGCTCTGTTTGTGAGCAGCTCACCAAACGAGCCTAGGGAGAAAGAAATATTTGCCCTAAAATTTTTTGAGCTCCCACAGTATCCATAATCCTAGGCTTCTGAGGGTGCTTTCCAGTTCCCAGTCTCATCTCCCTTTCTGAACTTTTAATACTTTCCAAATGTATTTGTATTTGTTCATGGCCTGCTGAGACTGACTCAGTCTTGATCTCTGATAGCATCTTACATACCCAAGCATGGATTCTGTACAACCCCCTGTTTGTCTCTATGCCTAGCTTTCACAAAACACCACATGAGGCAGTGAAGAAAGGGAGTGCCAGGCAATGAAACAGTGCAAAGTCAGCGAAATAGTGAACATGATGCGGGATCAACAGAAAGTAGGCTGGGCTTATTAAAGTGTAAAGATGTCTCCAGAAGCTATAACTAACTGACCCTGAATATGTCACTTGGATTCCTGAAACCTCAGTTTCCTTATCTTTGAAATGGGGATAAATTGACATTAACTTTGCAGGGCTGTTTTCCAACATGGTACTTCCCTGTAGTAGGCACCAGTTAGTTGTAGCTCTTTGTGTGTTTACCTGTAGTATACCTCAGCTGTATAATGGAACCCCTAGGTTTTCTTGCAGTGTAATCCATGTGGAGTGTGTATTTGAACTAAACGTATGTGCCGGACACAATGAACCTAGTGAAGGAAGAGACTCATAGTGGGAAGTTATTCCAGAAGGGAGGTTGTAGTATAGCCCAGCTGCTTCATGGCTTTATCCATCATCATGTATTGTTCTCCACTGCCCTGGGAGATAGTAACACTCAAGAAGCACACCAGGTCTATCCTGAGAAGAATGGTCAAGATAGCAGTTTGTCTCCAGTTTTCTGAAAATTTCTTTCCTTTTAGTTACTTAACACATGTATTGCACATTTGTTACGTGCCAGATTTTGTGTTAAGTGTTGACTTTGCAGAAATGAATATTCCTTTTCCTGTGCACTTCCTCTACCATGTTCTCTGACTGCCTTAGTCCCTCTGTCAGTCTGGAAAACATCTGATAAAACTCAGTCTCACTCAGAGCTCAAAGATATAATGTTAAATAAGAAATTTCACAACCGTGTGTGTGCACAATCCAATTTGTGTACAAAAAGATACATATGCACGTGCACATGTGTCCAGAAAATCTATGGAAGGATGTCTACAAGAGAGTGCTAACAGTGATTACTATGGCAAGAGGAATTTAGCAAGCAGAGGCAATGGGGAGAAGAGGAAAGACCTTTTCATCAATAGCCTTCTGTCCTACTTGATGTCTTTTTTTTTTACCATGTGCATGTTTTACTTTTATAATTAATAAACATGATGTTAAAATAAAATTATATTGAGGAGTACTTTTTCTTTTTTAAAAATTTTTGTTACTTTATTTTTCCATAAGTTGCTGGGGTACAGGTGGTATTTTGTTACATGAATAAAGACTTTCGTGGTGATTTGTGAGATTTTGGTGCACGCATCACCCAAGCAGTACACACTGCACCATATTTGTAGTCTCTTATCCCTCACCCCCGTCTCTTCCCCCCAAGTCTCCAAAGTCCAGAGTGTCATTCTTATGCCTTTGTGTTCTCGTAGCTTAGGTTGCACATATCAATGAAAACATACAATGCTTGGTTTTCCATTCCTGAGTTACTTCACTTAGAATAACAGTCTCCAGTCTCATCTAGGTCACTGCAAATGCTGTTAATTCATTTCTTTTTATGACTGAGTAGTATTCCATCATACATATATTTATATATATGCACATAAACTAGAAAACCTAGAAGATACAGATAAATTCCTGGAAAAATACAACCCTCCTCGTTTAATCAGGAAGAAGTAGATCGCCTAAATAGACCAATAACAAGCAGTGAGAATGAAATGGTGATTTAACAATTACCAACAAAATAAGTCCAGGACCAGGTGGATTCACAGCAGAATTCTACCGTCTAATTCCAGATTTCTTGTAGGCTTTGTTCATATTTTCTTATTCTTTTTTCTTTGTCTTTGTTGGATTGGGTAAATTCAAAGACATTGTCTCCGAGCTTTGAGTTTCTTTCTTCTACTTGTTCAGTTCTATTGCTGAGATTTTCCAGAGCATTTTGCATTTCTAAAAGTGTGTCCAAAGTTTCCTGAATTTTGTTATTGCTTTTTCTTTAAGCTCTCTAGTTCCTTGAACATTTCTTCCTTCCCTTCTTGTATCATTTTTTGGGTTTCCTTGCTTTGAGCTTTGCCTTTCTCTAATCAGGTCCCTCCCTGATTAGCTTAATAAGTAACCTCCTGAATTCTTTCTCGAGTAAATCAGGGCTTTATTCTTGGTTTGGATCCATTGCTAATGAATTAGTGTGATTTTTGAGGGGAGTTGTTAAACCTTTTTTTGGTCATATTACCAGGGTTGGTTTTCTGTTTCCTTCTCATTTGGGTAGGCTCTGTCAGATGGAAGGTCTAGAGCTAAAGGCTGTTGTTCAGATTTTTTTGTCCCATGGGGTGTTCCCATGATGTAGTGCTCTTCCCCTTTTTCTGTGCATGTGGCTTCCTGTGAGCCAAACTTCAGTGATTGTTGTCTATTGGCTGGGTCTAGCCACTCAGCAAGTCTACCCGGCTCTGGGATGGTATTGGGGGGTGTCTGCACAGAGTCTTGTGATGTGAACCATCTATGGATCTCTCAGCCATGGATACCAGTTTCTGTTCTGTTGGAGGTGGCAGGGGGTGCAGTGTACTCCGTGAGTATCCTTAGTTTGGTGGTTTAATGCTCTATTTTTGTGCTGGCTGGCCTCCTGCCAGGAGGTGGCACTTTCCAGAAAGCATCAGCTGTAATAGTGTGCAAAGGGGCCCATGGTGGGCCAGGCCCTAGAACTCCCGAGATTCTATGCCCTTTGTCTTCAGCTACCTGGGCAGGTAGGGAAGGACCATCAGGTGTGGGCGGGGCTAGGTGTGTCTGAGCTGAGACTCTCCTTGGGTGGGTCTTACTGCAGCTGCTATAGGGGATGAGGATGAGATTACCAGGTCACTGGAGTTGTGTACCTAGGAGGATTATGCCTGCCTCTGCTAAGTCATGAAGGTTGTCAGGGAAGTGAGGAAAAGCCGGCAGTCACAGGCCTCACCCAGCTCCCATGCAAACCTAAGGGCCAGCCTCACTCCCACCATGCTTTCCACAAAAGCTCTGAGTATGTTGTCAGGTGGAGGGCAAGACAGGTTTGAAAACTTGCCCAAGGCTTTCCACTTCTCAGGGGTGAAATAAAAGGGCTTTAGTTCTTCCACCGCTTGTGAAGTCTGTAAGCTGGATCCACACCCTCCCTGAGTTCTGGCCAGGAGGCTTCTCACCCTGTTCAAATTGTTAGAAAGTTCAGATAGAGAATTACTTCTTTCTATGGAGTTTTACCATACGCCTGCTCCTCTGGCCACCCTCCTGATGGATCCCTCTGGTGCACGGCGGGAATTGGCTGCCTGGGGAACCAGCGAGCTGCCAGGGCCTTTCCGATGCTTCCTTTATCCCTGTATTTTGCTCAGCTCAGCTCTCTAACTTGACTTAGCTCCAGATAAAATCAGAAAATTCTCCCGCAAACAGACCTTCAGCTTCTTCAGTGGGGATGTGTGTTCAGGAGAGGAGGGTTTCCCTTTCCAATTTCTGCAGATGGGGCACTTACAGCATTTGGGGTATCTCCTGGGTTCTGCAGGAGCAGTCCGATTCCTTCAGAGGGTCTGTGGGTCCTCTCAGGAATACTGGTTTGTTCTTGCAGTCAATATGGAGCCAAAATTCAGATGCAATTTTTATTCTTTTAAAACATGATGGTTTAGAAGAAAATATAGGGGCAGGGATTTATAAGCATGACATTAAAAACTCAGGAAAAGAATGAAAGACTTGATAATATCAAAGTTTAAAACCTCTTTGTGAAAATTACAGAATATATATAATTAAAGGACTGAAACAAACTGAAAATACATATTTGACACACATATAAATCATAAGGCTAATATCCATAATGTAAAGAACAACAAATCAATATGAGAACCATATAACTTGGAGTGCTTCCACTTTCTAGCAATGATGGAGTAACAGTCACTGGATTTAGTCTGCCATCTTAGAAACTCAGAAAATGAGCAAAATATGTGAAACAACAATTTTTGTACATTGGATAACAGGCAAAGTTGGAAAAATAAAAAACAGTAGATCTAAACAGAATCATATCAATAATCATATTAAAGTTAATGGTGTCACAGCAATCCAGTTAAAGACTGAGGTTGGTAGAATGGAAAAAAAATGTTTAAAACCCAACTATATGCTGCCTATAGGAAACACACTTTAAGCATAAAAATGCAAATAGGTTAAACATAAAAGATGTACCATGTTAACATTAATTTTTAAAAGCTAGAATGACTATATAATTATCAGGAAGTAGATTGTAAGGCAAAGGATATCATTAAGGTAAAGAGAGGTATTTCATAATGATAAATTGGCTAATTCATCATGAAGATACAACGATGCTAACTATACATGTATCTAATAACAGACATTCAAAATACATGAAGCAATAATGGGCTGAGCCTAAGGAGAAGTAGACAAATACACAATTATAGGCAGAGACTTCAACACCTCTCTCTCACTAATTGTTAGACCAAGAGACAGAAAATCAGTCAGAACATAGAATACTTGAACAACACAAATAACTTGATTTGTTGACATATAGTACTCAACCAAACAACAGAAAGCATGCTCTTTTCAAGTGTACACTGAAAATGTACCAAGATAGACCATGTCTGGGTCGTGTAACAAGTCTCAATAAAGTTAAAGGATTCAAGTCACATGAAGTATGTCCTCTGACCACATGGAATTAAATTAAAAATAAATAAAAGAAAGATATGGAAATCCCCCAAATAGTTGGAAAATAAATAACACATTTTAAAATAATCCATGGCTCATAAAGGAAGTCTTAAGGGAAATTAGAAAGTATTTTAAAGTGAACGAAAAACCATAAGATATATGTATTTGTGGAATATAGGCAATGCAGTGCTATGAGGGAAATGTACTAAACAGTTATATTTGAAAAGAAAGGCCTTAAATTACTGACTTCAGCTTCCACAATAAGAAATCAGAAAAAGAAAGTCAAGTGTAATTCAAAGTAAGTAGAAGAAAGAAAATAATAAATAGAAGAGTAAATCAATAAAATAGAAAAAGAATAGAAAAAAAATCAATGAAACCAACGGCTGGCTCTTTGAGAAAATGATACAATTCATAAACCTTTAGCAAGGTTTATTAGGAAGAAGGAAGAGAAGACACAACTTCCCAATATCTGGAATGAGAGTGGGCCACCACTACCAATCTTACAGACATTAAAAAGATAATAAGAGTATATTATGAACAACTTCATACCAAAATTTTACAAATTAGGTTGAATGGACAAATACCTTGAAGGATGCAAACTACCACGGGTAACTCAAGCAAAAGTAGAAAACCTAAATAGCTCAGTATCTAGAAATTAAATTTTATTTGAAAACCTTCCCACACACACAACAAAACTTTAGGCATAAATGTTTTCAGTGGTGAATTCTAGCAAACACCACTTCTACACAAAGAAGAAGAAAAATGCCACTTCTACACAAAATCTTTCAGAAATTTGAAGTAAATATTTCCTAACATCCTATGAGGTCAACATTCTCCTCCTACCCAAACCAGGAAAAGATATTACAAGGAAAGAAAACTATAACCCAATATCTATCATAGAGATAGATGCAAAAAGAACTCGAAATTTTAGCAAATAAAATCCAGCAATATATAAAAAGAATAATGCATTACAAACAATTGAGATTCATCTTAGAAATGCAAGGGTGATGCAACATTCACAAATTCATATAATTTATCATTTGGACAAACTGAAGAGGAAGTATGATTATCTCAATAGATGCAGGAAAAAAAAAACATTTGCCAGACTCCAATATTCTTTACTGATTAAAAAAGTAACTAGGAGTGTTTAGGAAAACTTTAATCTATAAATAGGCATCTATTTAAGAAAATACAGCTAAAATCCAGCCTATTGGTGAAACATTGAAGGTTTTCTCCTTAAGTTTGGAAACAAGGCAGGGATGTCGCCTCTCGCTACCTCTGACCAGTATTCTAATAGAGGTTCTAGCCTTTGCCGTAAGGGGAAAAATCTTAAAGATTAGAATGAAGTAAAACTGGTTTTGTTTCCAGATGACTTGTTCTTCTGTGTAGAAAATTCTAAGGAATCTACAAAAACCTGCTAGAACTATTAAGTGGGGTTAACAAGCTTGCAGGATATAAGATACATATACAACAATTAATTGTGATATTTCTGTATAGTAGCAGCAAACCATCAGGGATGGAAATTTTTTAAAATACCATTTATAGTAGCATCAAACATTTGAAATCCTTAAGGGTAAATCTGGCAAAGATGTGTAAGACATGTGCACCGAGCACTATAAAGGCTTGCTGAGGTAAATCAAAGACTTAAATAAATGGAGCAATATGCCATGTTAATATATAGGAAGACAATTTTAAAATATCAGTTATTCCCATATTAATCTCTGGATTCATTGCAATCCCAAACAAAATCCCAATAGGCATTTTTTAGCAGAAATTGGCAACCTGAATCTCAAATTCATGTGGAACTACAAAGAATCTAGAATTGCTGAAACAACTTTGAAAAATAAGAATAAAGTTAGAGAACTTGCCATGCATGGTGGCCCATGCCTGTAATCCCAGCACTTTGGGAGGCCAAAGCAGGTGGATTGTTTGAGCCTAGGAGTTCAAGACTAGCCTGGGTAACATGGTGAGATACGGTCTCTACAAAAAATACAAAAAAAAAAAAAAAAAATTAGCCAGGCGCAGTGGTGCACACCTGTAGTGCAAGCTACCTGGGAGGCTGAGGTGGGAGAATCACTTGAGTCTGGGACGTCGAGGCTGCAGTGAGCTGTGATCGTGCCATTCCACTCCAGTCTGGGCGACAGAGTGAGATACTATCTCAAAAGCAAAACAAAAGAAAACAGAGGACTAGTTCTAATTTTAAAACTTATTCATCCTACCTGAATCAGAAACTTATTGCTAAGCTACAGTAATCAAAACAGTGTGATATCAAAGATGGACTTAGAAAAATGTAACAGGATAGAGTCCAGAAATATATCTATACATATGGACAACTGATTTTCAGCAAAGGTGCCATGGCAGATTCTACTGGGAAGGGATACTATTTTTCAATAAATGGTGCTGGAACAATTGGATAACCATTTGCAAAAGAATGATCCTCAACCCTTCCTTCACACTATACACAATTATTAACTCAAAAGAGATTATAAAACAAATGTAAGAGCTAAAATTATCAAACTTCTGGAAGATAACACAGGAAAAAGTTTTAGTCACTTTGGTTTGGCAAAATTTATTTAACAAGACATATAAAATAATGAACTGTAAAAGAAAGAAATTAATAAATTGAACTTCATCAAAATTTAAAACTTTGGCTCTTCAAAAGGCCCTACTGCAAAGATAAAATGGAAAGCCAAAGACTGGGAGAAAATACTGGCAAAACACATATCTGACAAACAACTTTTATCTAGAATATATAAAGAACGTATATGACTCTATAAAAGACAACACAATTTTTGAAATGGCAGAAGACTGAACAGTTTACCAAATAATATATATATTTTAAAATAAGCATATGAAAAGATACTCAACATCATTATTCCTTAGGAAAATGTAAACTAAAAGCACAATGAGATACCACTACATACACCCTAGAAAGAATAAAATAAACAAGATTGGCCATATAAGTATTTGCAGTAATGAGACTCTCATACACTGTTGGATAGGAACGTAAAGTCTTATGTTCACTTTGAAACAAAGTTTGTCAGTTTCTTACAACGTTGAATGTTTACTGTACAACCAAGCTATTTCATTCCTAGATTTGTAATCAACAGAAATGAAAGCATTTGTCTACACAATGCCTAAAAGCTGTTCATAGCAGCTTTGTTCATAATACCTAACAACTGGAAACAACTCAAATGTCCATCAACAGGTGAATGGATAAATAAATTTTACTACATCCATACAATGAAGTATGGTAAATAAAAGGGAACAGACTATTGATACATGCAGCAATATGAATGAGTCTCAGAATAAATATGCTAAGAGAAAGTTTCTAGACAAAAAGAACACATACTGTGTGATTCCATTTTTGTAAAATTCTAGAAAATTTGAAGTATTTATTACTGACAAAAAATGAATGAGTGGTTACTTGAGGACAGGACTCGGGAGAGGAAGGGATGCTCTCCAAAAGGTTAAAAGAAAAATTTTTTGAATAATGGATATGCTCATTATCTTGTTTTTGCGATGATTTCAGTACAAACTCATCGAATTGTACTATATAAATGTGTCCAGTTTGTTGTATGTCAATTATACTGCAATGGAGCTTTAAACACACACATTGTCTCTCTCTCTCTCACACACACACACACACACACTCACACTCTCACTCACACTCACAAATATGCCTGAAAGAGTCATTTAAGAACATTAGTTGTCTAACTCCCTTCTTCTACAGATGAGGAACTTGGGGTCCAAATAGGTCAAGGTCACTCAGCTAATTCATTATAAGACTGAGATTGGATTGGAACGTAAGTATCCTTATTTGTGGTCTTGCTCTTCTTAGTACACTAAACACAGAGCTCAGATCAAAGAAATAAATTTCAGTTGGTGGACTTTCAAGCATTTGTGGCAAACCAGTGGAAAAAAGGCATAAACATGATGAAAAGGGGTGACTTTCCTAGGATCCTTTCAGTGATGCGCTGGAACTGACTTACTGTCTCATGGAAGTTGATGGTTAACTTTTCAGAAGTTTTGCAAGTTGGTTATTTAAACAAAGCCATTATTAAAAATTAAATCATAAACTTACAATTAAAGAAATTATATTAAAATAAAGGTAATAAAACTCAAAACTCATCACTTTCTGATTATTTTGCTGCATTTTACTATCTATGCTCATAAGGGTATTCACATCTATTTTATCTGTGTAGTGGAAAGATTAAATAATGTGTTCTATTCTACATATTTTCTCTATTCCAGACTTAATGACATCACTTTGGTAGCTTGAAATTAGCCATGGTGGATGTGTTTAGACCAAAGAAATCAGCAAATGCTACAAATCAGGGATCTCCCTCACCCTCACTCAGAGAGCTGGTTGTTAGAAACACTTGCCAGCACTTTTCTGCCTTAAAGCACCACTTGCCCTGGCTTTCATTTAAGGCCGGCCTGGAAGACAACCCACCAGTGCCTAAAGTCATGCTAGGTAAACAGTGAGCAATCATAAAGTGTTCTAGTGTAACCAACCGTCCCAGTTTGCCCAGGACTCCCCTGTTTAATATGGAACATCCCTGGAAACCCCTCAGTTCTGGAAAAGCAGGATGATTGATTAGTGATTGGACACTTTTCCAAAAGGAACCAGGTGGACAAATCAATTGAAAGTTGCATACTTTCACGGAAAAAAATAGCCTAAACATGTCTCCGTCCATGAGATAACTACTGGCACATTTGTGAATAAAACTCCATACATTCATTATACAGTCTCAATGGTAGCCAGGAAGGAAAGACAGGGCCTTATTACACATGTTAGGAGCTCCAGAAATGCTCATTGGTGATAGATGGCTGGTGAAAAGCAAGCCTATAATGGGAATTGAGTCTCAAAGACGGTAGAAAATGAAAGGCTGGTCTACCAGTTGGTGTCAACTGCAGGTGGCAATGACTTTGGATCTGAGGCAAGCAGGGGTTAGGAAATTCTTAAGAGAAAAGATTAGACAACATACTGTCTATGAGAGTAATGTGTAAACCCTAAAGGGAGTGGATGCAACTTTGAGGTGTTTATTGTGGTTATTACCACTTTGAGGACATCAAAGGAGTTTACTGGGAAGGGCCTAGTAATTTCACTTCACATTCTTTTTCTTTTGTTCAAGGCTCATTCTACCCCAGGGCTTAGTAAGCAGTTGCCTACGAGGAATGAGAAAGTTTTCCTTCCCCAAAGACCTGAGCCTTTCCTTACTCCCAGGCCTTCAGTTTTCACACGTCTCTCTTATTAGATAAGGTGCTTGAAAGCACTGCATAGTGAAGAAACAAGAAGCTATTAGCAGCCTGTTAACACCTGATCTCTAATTAGGTTAGCAAATTAGCTCCTGACTGGTTCCCAGGAGTCTAGAACAAGCAAAATAAGTGACTTTTTAGTGGTTAGAAGAGGAGGTTCTGGAGCATTGGTAGACAACACGGTAGGCTTGCTCTGGGCATATTAGTAAGTGCATAAACTGAGAAAGAGGTAATGGCCTGGGTAAAGAAGGTGTATACCACTAACAAATGTCACCCACTTGCCAGTTTTATTTATAGCTGATTCAGTTTCTCTTAAACTTTTGTGTCTGTCTTGCTTTTCCAACTCTAGGAAATCTTTCCTGGATGAGTTGGAGGTGCATTAACATGTTTCATTCCTTAGTGGGAATGTATCATGCTCCACCTCACCAAACCACTCCTTAATCCCCATTAGAATGAGCTGGGTGTATGCCTCCTCTTTCAAAAGAAACATATATTAATAATTGTATTAGTCCATTCTTGCATTGCCATAAAGAACCACCTGAGAATGGATAATTTATAAAGAAAAAAGAGATTTTATGAACCACAAACTTAGACCAGGCTCATGGTTCTGCAGGCTGTACAGGAAGCATGATGCTGGCATCTACTTGGCTTCTGGGGAGGCCTCAGGAAACTTATAATCATGGTGGAAGGCAAAGGGGAGCCGGCAGGCCAGCTGGCTGGAGCAGGAAGAAGACAGAGTGAAGGGAATGGTGCCACACACTTTTAAATGACCATATCCCATGAGAACAAACTCATATTGTGAGGACAGTACCAAGAAGAAAGGTGATAAATCATTCAGGAGAAACCATCCCTATGGTCCAGTCACCTTCCACTGGGCCCCAGCCTCCAACACCAGGGATTACAATTTGACATGAAATTTGGGCAGGGACACAGATCCAAACCATATCAATAATAATAATAGCAATAGGAATGATTACTATTCAAGAAACTATTAATATTTGTACAGGTATGGTATTTTACTAAATTTTCTTATCTAATTCTATGAAGTAGATATTTATTTTCTTGATGTTACACATGAGACTCAGAGCCATCAAGTAATCTGCCAAAGGCCATGTAGATAGTAAGTGGCAGAGCCAAAATTCAACCCTATATCTGACTCTAAAACCTGTGTTCTTAGCAACCAAACCTCTTCATATAGACTTCAGCTAGGGGTGGAGGAAGAAGAAGGAGGTAGACATAAAAGAATTATTCTATTCAACAAATGTGTATGTACTTCCTACTATGTGTTGAATCTATGGAGTATTAAAATATCAGTGTGTACTGCTTCTGCCCTTAATGAGATTAGTTCAACAGAGGGGACATGATCATTGTTCTAATAACTCATAAAATGGAGAGTTGGATCAGTACCATAATAATGATAATAGCTACCATTTATTAAGAACATAGTAAGTGTCAAGCACTATGCTAATACATTCTACATATATTTTATCTTAATGACAGTTCTGGAACTATTAATGTTAGTCAATTTTATTCATGAGAAAACAAGAATAATAGAGGGTTAATTAGCTTCTGTGGCTCAGAATAATGTGTTTCTGTGCCATTCAGAAGCAAAAGGAGAGAACTGGATTCAATATTCACTTATACAATGTTTTTGAGTGAACAAAGTATTTGCACCCAGCTCAGTGCCTATAAACCAGATTCACCATCTTCTTCTGTATCACCTATACCTCAGCCAGCACTGAATGTGAAGTAGCTTGACATCATACTTTCATTTCATTTGGAATCTTGAGAACAGTGAAGCCCACTAGAGTCCCATCACTGGCTACCACTACAAATGCCCCCTCACCTTCTTTTTATGTTCAAAACCATTTATTGATTATGAATATACTAACTGCCACTGAATGGTCACTTTACAATCGCTAAATTGGTAAATTTCATGTTATGCATATTTTACAATAAAAAATTTGTTGCACAAAATGTTAATTTTTAGGAAAAGTTTAATATACATTGCTTGCTAACAAATAGTTATCTTCTTGCCAAAAAGTTTCCAAAGCTATATAATTAGGGCAATAGAGCCTTTTTCCAGGGAGACCAGTAGACCAGCTCTACTGCCACCTGGGCAGAGTTTTGGAGAGCAGTTTTGCTTCCATTGTCTTTCATATTCTTATAGCTTGTGCTTCTTATATTCAGCCCTTCTTTCCATGTCTTCCTTTCCTCAAAAATGTTTCCACTGTGCTCCCCAGATTCTTTGTTTTGTGGTAAACAAGCTCTCATATATCTCACCCTGTCACCAAGTGCTACTTATGCCTCCTTGCCCTACCTAACTTGGATTTTCTCTAAGGGCACTGTTGGAGTAGTGGAGAGTGTAGGATGCCCATTCTATTACAGGGACTGGAGAAGGGGCTGACATCCTCTAGATTTTCTGTGGAAGCTTCCAGGCTGCTGTTTGTCTTCCTTGCTGGAACCACCACTTTAACCCATGTCAGATGAATCGATCAGTTACCATAGCTCATCTCTGTTGCCTAGACACTGGTCATGCCCCCAAAGTAATCCAGGCCTTTTTGCCTGTAACACATATCTTTCCTTGCCACTATTCATGTCATTGTCCTGGAGGGTTTCAAAGTCCACATGGTTTATTACTCAAACCATTGGCCTAGCAGTTCCTGACTGTTTGAAACATAATGACCTTGACCTGCCTCCATTTTAGTCATCCTCTTTCATGTCCACTCTCTAGACTTGTGCAGCCCAATATAGTAGCCACTAGCCACAGGTGATTGTTGAAATTTAAATTAACTGAAATTAAATAAAAATTTTACATCAGCTCTCACTTGCACCAGCCACATTTTACGTGCTCAGTAGCTACATGTGGCTAGTGGCTAACGTATCAGATAGTGCAGACAGAGAAAATTTCCATCATCACAGAGAGTTCCATTAGATAGCATAGATTCCAAGATTGTCTTCACCCAGAATATGTTTCTGCTTCACTGCAGAAATATATAAAAAGTAACCAAATGTGGTAGCACGTGCCTATAGTCACAGCTACTCAAGAGCCTGAAGCAGAAAAACCATTTTAGGTCAAGGAGTTTGAGGCTATAGTGCACTATGATCATTCCTGTGAGTAGCCACTGTACTCCACCCTATCTGTCTCTTAAAACAAAACAAAAACTGCACTCTATTCTGGGCAACAGAGGGAGACCGAGTGTCAAAACCCAAAAACAAACAACAAATAAGTGTACACAAATTTAAAGACACAAAAATATTGCATCAGGAAAAATGGCAGATAGGAGGCAGGACTAACTTGCAGCTCCCACTCATATGTACAGAGCAGTGCGCGGAGACTCAAATTGTGAACTTTTGCTCCAAGAACTACTGCAGGAACATACCAGGAAAGCTGAGAGAATCCACAGCCCCTTTGAAAGCAGTGGCTTGCTGCTGCAGGCTCTGTGAGACAGATGAAAACCTGTGAGTGCCCAAAATGTGGGAAGGGGAACATTTGCCCCCAAACACACATCCTCACTGGGGATCTTGAAGGTCCAGATCACAGAAGAAGGATTTGACCTTACCTGGAGCTGAGATGAATTTAGAGAGCTGAATGAAATACAGGGATATACATTGGGAAGAGCCCTGTGAGCCCTCACAGTCCCTAGGGAAGCCATTCCTCACTTTGTCTCACAGGAATCCATGGGGTGGACTGTCAGTGGAATTGGGGAAAGCCAACAGGGAGAAGGAAACCTCTAGCTGAACTTCATAACAATTTCAACTGAATGCAAAGTTTCATGGGCAGAATCCACAAGATGGGGAAAACAGGAGTGTGCATGGGAAACTGCGGCAGGAAGGGAGGCATGAAATCTGAAAGCCCTGCTTGCTTTCTCAGCGGGGAGGCTTGTAGCCTGGGGCAAGTTTTCAGCTCTGCTCACCAGCTGCCTGGGAATAAAATCAGTGCTGTTGGCAGGGGCATGGTGGGAGTGCGACTGGCGTTTTGGGCTGTGTGGGATCTTGGTGAGATCTGTCACTGCTGGTTTCCCCCACTTCCCTGGTGACCTGTATGACACAGCACAGAAAGCCATAATCCCCCTAGGAACGTAATTCCATTGACCCGAGAACCAGACTTCTATCCACCACAGCAGCCACAGCAAACCCTGCCCAAGGAGAGTCTGAGCTCAGATACAACCAACTCTGCCTCTACCTTATGGTCTTTCTCAACCCACCTTGGTAGCTGAAGACAAAGGACATAATCTCGTGGAAGCTCTATGGCCACACTCTCTGCCTTAGACACCCCGAATACTTATCCAGGTGACCGTAGGGCAAGCTTGTATCCTCCCTATACTACCGCAGCGATGCTCTCTTGAAAGCACCACTTCCCGGCTGGAGACCAACCAACACAAAATCAGAGCACTAAACAAAACTACAACCAAGGACCCTCACGGAGTCCACTTTACTCCCCTGCTACCACCAGTGGAGCAGGTGCACAAATGTCTAACAAACATATGAAAAGAATGCTCAACATCACTAATAATTATGAGATGCAAATCAAAACCATGATGTGATACCACCTTACTCCTGCAAGAATGGCCATAATCAAAAAATTAAAAAACGATGGATGTTGGTGTGGATGCAGTGAAAAGGGAACACTTTTACACTGCTGGTGAGAATGTAAACTAGTCTACCCATTATGGAAAGCAGTCTGGAGTTTACTGAAAGAATCAAAAGTAGATCTACCATTTGATCCAGCAATCCCACTAGTGGGTATCTATCCAGAGGAAAAGAAGTAATTATGCTAAAAAGATACTTGCATACATATATTTGTAGCAGCACAATTTGTAATTGTAAAAATGGAACCAGCTCAAATTCCCATCAGTCAACTAGTGGATAAAGAAAATGTGGTGCGGAAAGATGGCAGAGGTGTAGGGGGCCGAGGTGAAAGTGGATGGCACCAAGCTGAAACTGAGCTAGAATGAGCTGAAGAGATGCCTGAAAGCTGAGAAGAAAGTAGCAGAGAAGGAGGCCAAGCAGAAAGAGCTCAGTGAGAAACCCGATGCTGCCACCAACCACACGGCTGACAATGGTGTGGGTTCTGAGGAAGAGAGCCTGGACCCAAATCAATACTGCAAAATCCACAGTCAGGCAATTCATCAACTGAAGGTCAATGGGGAAGACCAATACCCACACAAGTTCCATATAGACATCTCACTCACCGACTTCATCGAAGAATATAGTCACCACCTGCAGCCTGGGGATCACCTGACTGACATCACCTTAAGGGTGGCAGGTAGGATTCATGCCAAAAGAGCTTCTGGGGTAAAGCTCATCTCCTATGATCTTCGAGGAGAGGGGTAAAGTTGCAAGTCATGGCCAATTCCAGAATTATAAATTGGAAAAATAATTTATTCATATTAATAACAAACTGCATCAGAGAGACATAATTGGAGTCGAGGGGAATCCTGGGAAGACCAAGAAGGGTGAGCTGAGCATCATTCCATATGAGATCACACTGCTGTCTCCCTGTTTGCATATGTTACCTCATCTTCACTTTGGCCTCAAAGAAAAGGAAACAAGGTATCGCCAGAGATACTTGGACTTGATCCTGAATGACTTTGTGAGGCAGAAATTTATCACCCGCTCTAAGATCATCACATATATAAGAAGTTTCATGGATGAGCTGGGATTCCTGGGACCGAAACTCCCATTATGAACATCATCCCAGGGGGAGCTGTGGCCAAGCCTTTCATCACTTAGCACAATGAGCTGGACATGAATTTTTATGTGAGAATTGCTCCAGAACTCTACCATGAGATGCTTGTGGTTGGTGGCATCGACCGGGTTTTTGAAATTGGATGCCAGTTCCGGAATGAGGGGATTGATTTGATGCACAATCCTGAGTTCACCACCTGTGAGTTCTACATGGCCTATGCAGACTATCACAATCTCATAGAAGTCATGGAGAACATGGTTTCAGTGATGGTGAAGCATGTTACGGGCGGTTACAAGGTCATCTACCACCCAGATGGCCCAGAGGGCCAGGCCTATGATATTCACTTCACCCCACCCTTTCGGAGAATCAGCATGGTAGAAGAGCTTGAGAAAGCCTTGAGGATGAAGCTACTAGAAACTAACCTCTTTGAAACTGAAGAAACTTGCAAAATTCTTGATGATATCTGGGGGGCAAAAGCTGTTGAATGCCCTCCACCTCGGACCACAGCCAGGCTCCTTGACAAGCTTGTAGGGGAGTTACTGGAAATGACTTGCATCAATCCTACGTTCATTTTTGATCACCCACAGATAATGAGCCCTTTGGCTAAATGGCACTGCTCTAAAGAGGGTCTGACCGAGAGCTTTGAGCTATTTGTCATGAAGAGATAGTCAATGCCTACACTGAGCTGAATGATCCCATCCAGCAGCGGCAGCTTTTTGAAGAACAGGCCAAGGCCAAGGCTGCAGGTGATCATGAGGCCATGTTCATAGATGGAAACTTCTGTACCACCTTGGAATATGGGCTGCCCCCCATGGCTGGCTGGGGCATGGGCATTGACCGAGTCGCCATGTTTCTCAGGGACTCCAACAACATGAAGGAAGTACTTCTGTTTCTTGCCATGAAGCCCGAAGACAAGAAGGAGAATGTAGCAACCACTGATATGCTAGAAAGTACAACAGTTGGCACTTCGGTCTAGAAAATAATAATAGTTGCAAGTTGTATAACTCAGGAGTCTTTGCATTTCTGCAAAAGTTCAGGGCCCACAAAGGAATTCTTATGTGTGGCTTTCCATTTGACTGCCGCAGTTTGGTTCAGCCATCAGAAGAGAGACAAGGAATTACAAATGTCTTTTTAATCCATGTTACCAAATAAACCATTTGTCTCTTCTCACAAAAAAAAGAAAGTGTGACATATATATATATATATATATATATATATATATATATATGCATGCCATGGAATACTACTCAGCCATAAAAAGGAATAAATAATAGCATTCACAACGACATGGATGGAATTAGAGACCATTATTCTAAGTGAAGTAACTCAGGAATGGAAACCAAACATCATATGTTCTTACTCATAAGTGGGAGCTAAGTTATGAGGACACAGAGGCATAAGAATGATACAATGGGCTGGGCGCAGTGGCTCATGCCTGTAATCCCAGCACTTTGGGAAGCCAAGTTCAGGAGTTTGAGACCAGCCTGACCAACATGGTGAAACCTCATCTTTACTAAAAATACAAAAAAATTAGTTGACCGTGGAGGTGCGCCCCTGTAATCCCAGCTACTTGGGAGGCTAAGGCAGGAGAATTGCTAAACCTAGGAGGCAGAGGTTGCAGTGAGCCAAGATCACACCACTATACTCCAGCCTGGGTGACAGAGGAAAACTCTGTCTCAAAAATGAAAATAAAAATAAAAAAGAATGATACAATGGACTTTGGGGACTCACAAGAAAGTGTGGGAGGGGGATCAGAAATACGAGACTACACATTGGGTACAGTGTATACTACTTGGGTGATGAGTGCTTCAAATTGCAGAAATCACCACTAAATAACTTATCCACATAATCAAACACCACCTGTTCTCCAAAAATCTATTTAAATAAAAAATGAAAAGTTTAAAAAAATTGAATCAAGAAAAAAATATATTTTGTATCAATTTGCTAGGCACCTTGCAAGGAGTCGAGGATACAATGGTGAACAAAACAGACATTATTGAGGTAACTGTATAACTATAGTAGTCAAGACAGTATGGTGTTCCGGGTCCTATAGACACATAGGTCATTGAAATAAAATAGAGAACTTAGAAATAGGCCTGCATAAACATGTCCACTTTTTTTGCACAACTAATTCAATGGAGGAAGGGTAGCCTTTTCACCAAATGGTATTGGAGAAATTGGACATTCATAGGCCAAAACAAAACAAAACAAAAGGCCCCAGCCTGAGCCTCATACAAAAACTAACTCAAAATGAGTCATGAACATAAATGTGAAATAAAAACTGTAAAACTTTAGGACAAACAGAGGAGAAGAACATAGGAGAAGACCTCTAGGATCTAGGCCTAGGATAAGTTGCTTGGTTTGACACCAAAAAAGCAGTTTATAAAAGGAAAAAAATAGAGGAAACTGTTCTATACCTTGACTGTATTAATGTCGATATTCTGAGTATGATATTATACTATAGTTTTGTTACCATTAGGAAAAACTAGGTGGGGTGTACCTGAGATTGTTCTGTATTATTTCTTATAACTGAATATCAATCTACAGTTATTTCAAAATAATAAATTCAATTTTTAAAAGCTAAGAAGGAGGAAATGATTAACTGGTTCAAAGGCTGCCAAGAAGTCAAGTAAGTTGAGAAACGAAAAAATGTTTGACAATATGGAGGTTACTGTGACATGAACAAGAGCTTTTTTTTTTGCTGTAGTAAAAGAGTTGGAAAGCAGATAGAAGTAGACCGAGCTTGCTTCTTCTCTCGCCATGTGACCTACCTGCCCCTCCTGTGCTTTCAACCAAGAGCAAAAGCTTCCTGAGGTCTTGACCAGAAGCAGATGCTGGTGGCATGCTACCTGTACAGCCTGCAGAACCACTATTTTATTAATTAATATATATATGTAATATATGTGTGTGTGTGTGTGTATTTGAGACAGAGTGTTGCTCTGTCGCCTAGGCTGGAGTGCCATCATGATATCTCAGCTCACTGCCACCTCTGCTTCCTGGGTTTAAGTGATTCTCCTGCCTCAGCCTCCCGAGTAGCTGGGATTATAGAAGCCCACCACCACGCCCAACTAACTTTCTACTTTTAGTAGAGACAGGATTTCACCATGTTGGCCAGGTTAGTTTTGAACTCCTGACTTCAAGTGATCTACCCGCCTTGGCCTCCCAAAGTGCTGGGATACAGATGTGAGCCACTTCAACTGGCTAGAACCATTATTTTAATGGTAATGTAAGTTCCATTAATAAAGTTGATTCGAACATTCATGGTGTTTAAACCTGAACTTTTAAGTTAAGATGGTGGATAAGAGGCTTTTAGTGTGCCTCAGTCACTTGGAAATAGCAAAATAGTGCATAAAGATAAACTCTGTGAGCTTTAATTCAAGAAGGAAAATGGGAATCCCCTGGAATCATGAGGGACACCCCAGATCCCAGGGAGGAGGACATGGGCAAACAGCCCCCATGATGTTGTCTAGCTGATAAGAGCCTGGGACAAGAGAAGATCTGCTACAGCTGCAATTTCTCTTTGGTGATGAGACTTGCTGCCAGGGCTGGCTTGGCATCCTGGAACTGGTGTGCATGTACCATTGCTGAGTTCCCTTGCCCGCTCCCCTGAGATTGTGGTGCAGTGGAGCCCTCTCTGCTCCACTCCAAAGCAGAAACTCCAGGCATTTAGAGCACCTTCTCACATGGACTGGCAGCCTGAGTTGCCCCATCCCTCTTGGGTATAGCTTGTGGTACAATGGGGCCCTCTCTGCTCCATGTCCAGGTAGAGTTCGATATACTCAAAGCTTCTGCTTGCTCATATTAAAAGCTTGAGTCACTTCACCCTTCCTGTGCAGAGATCCAGGTGCAGAGGGCCCTCTCTGCTTCATGCCCAGGCAGATCTCCAGGCATGCAGAGCACCTGCTTGCATGGTTCAGCAGCCTGACACCCCACTCCTCCTATGCAGAAATCATGGTGCAGGGGGGCCCCCTTCACTTCACACTCAGGAAGATCACCAGGTATTAGGAGCACCCATTTGCCGTGGTCAATAGTCTGAGTTGCTCACCCTTCCTGTCCAGAGATTGTACTCCACACCCAGGCATATCTCCAGGAATCTGGAGCACCCACTCTCTTGTATTGGGAGTTTAGGCCATCTCCTCTCCCTGTGCAGAGAACTTCTGACATAGGAGGTTTCCCAGCTCTGTACTAAGGCACACCTCCAGGCACTTGGTAACTGCTGGTTGGATTCTTATCCGCGGTGCTGGTGCTTGTGCCTGCCATCAGGGAGACCTGCAGGTGGGCCTGCTTGGCCTGGCTCTGGCCTTCTCCGTCCCTGTCAACTCGGGGCTGAACAGGAAGCTCAGATAACTGTGTACTCCATGAATCAGCCCATTGCCTGAAGCAATATACAGCTTCTCCCAGTCACAAAGATGAAGTATATACCCAGCTGCATTGACTGCCGCTGGCTCTTACCTATAAGCGCCATCTACTGGCATGCAGGTCAAACTGCACAACCCAATATAAACGTGCTTACAGAAGTGCATAGCACTATAGGACCAAAGCCAAAAACCCTACCCACCAGTCACACACTCTAGAAAAAGGGAGAAAGGGAAAGAGAAAGAAAAAAAATACATGTAATAATGTATTAGGGAAATACACAAAAAATCCTACCTGTAAAAAAATAATTACAAAAATTAGAAAGTGCTAGTGTCTCCAGAAGAGAAGAAACCATTGCAAGAATTCTGACACCACGGAAAACCCGAATGTAGTGAAACTACCAAAGAATCGCACTAGCATTCCAGCAATGGTTGCTAATCAAAATGGAAACTCAGAAATAATAAAGAATTCAAAGCATGGATTGCAAGAAAGCTCAATGAGATCCAAGATGAGACTGAAAATCAACACAAAGAAACTTCTAAAGCAATTCAGAAAATGGAAGATATAAACATCTTTAAAATAAATCAATCAAAGCTTCTGGAATAGCAAAACTCACTTAAGGAATTTCAAAATGCAATTGAAAGTTTTATAGATAAATTAGACCAAGCAGAAGAAATAATCTCAGACCTTGAAGATCAGTATTTTGAACTAACCGAGTCAGACAAAAATAATGAAAAAAGAATTTAAAAATAAAGTCTATTAGAAATATGGGATTATGTGAAGTGACCAAAACTATGAATTGTTGCTTTTGTGAGAGAGATGGAGAAAAAAGTAAACAACCTGGAAAATATATTTGAGAGAATAATTCAAGAAAAATTCTTAAATCTTGTTAGAGAAGTAGACATCCCGATGTAAGAAATTCAGAGAACACCTGTTAGATACTCTACAAAATGATCATCACCAAGGCATACAGTCACCAGACTTTTCAAGGTCAGCACTAAAGAAAAAAAATCTTAAAGGCAGCTAGAGAAAAGGGTCAGCTCATATACAAAGGGAACCCCATAAGGCAAATGGCGGACTTCTCAGTAGAAACCTTAAAAGGCAGGAGAGATTGAGGGCCTATTTTAGCCTTCTTAAAGGAAAGAAATTCAACGAAGAATTTCATATCCTGCCATGCTAAGCTTCATAAGCAAAGGAGAAATAAAATCTTTCCAGTCCAGTAAGTACTAAGGCAATTTGCTACCACTAGACCCCCCCATACAAGGGATCCTTAAGTAAGTTCTAAACATGGAAATGAAATAATGATACCTGCTACCAAAAAACACACTTAAGTACATAGCCCACAGACCCTATAAAGCCACCATGCAATAGAAACTACAAAGAAACCAGCTAACAACTTCACACTGGATTAAAACCTCACACATTAATGTTGACTGTGAATGTAAATAGTTTAAATGTCCCCATTTAAAAGGCACAGAAAGGCAAATTGGATTTTAAAAAAAGATCAATCCATGTTCTGTCTTCAAGACACTCATTTCACACTTAATGATGCTCATAGACTCAAAGTTAAGGGTTGGAGAAAGATCTATCACACAAAAGGAAAACAAGCAAGAGCAGGGGTCACTATTCTCACATCAGATAAAAGAGACTTTAGGCCAGGCACAGTGGCTCACACGTGTAATCTCAGCGCTTTGAGACGCCGAGTCAGGTGGATCATGAGGCCAGAAGATTGAGACCATCCTGGCCAACATGGTGAAACCATGTCTCTACTAAAAAATACAAAAGAATTAGCTGGGTGTGGTGGCATACACCTGTATTCCCAGCTACTCAGGAGGCTGAGGCAGGAGAAATTGTTTGAACCCAGGAAGGAGGCAGAGGTTGCAGTGAGCCAAGATAACACCACTGCACTCCAGCTTGGGTGACAGAACGAGACTCTGTCGAGAGAGAGAGAGAGAGAGAGAGACTTTAAACCGACAACAGTAAAAAAGGACAAAGAAAGGCATTACATGTCAAAGCGTTCAATTCAACAAGAAGACTTAGTTATCCTAAATATATATGCACACCAACACTGGAAAACGCAGATTCATCAGACAAGTCCTTCTAGATCTACAAAAAAACTTCAATAGTCACACAATTATAGTGGGGGACTTCAACACCTCACTGACAGCATTAGACAGATCATCAAGGCAGAAAACTAACAAAGAAATTCTGGACTTGCGAATTTAAGGCAATAATGACACTTGACCAGTTGGATCTAATAGATATCTACAGAATACCCCATCGATTAACTGCATAGAATATACATTCTTCTCATCTGCATACTAAACATACTCTAAGAAAGACCACATGCTTGGCCATAAAACAAGTTTCAATAAATTAAAAAAAATAAAACTCATACCAACTATACACTTGTAATACAATGGAATAAAAATAGAACTCAATACCAAAAAGATCTCTCAAAACCGTACAATCACATAGAAATCAAACAATTTGCTCCTGAATGACTTTCAGGTAAACAATTAAATTAAGGCAGAAATTTTTTAAAATTTTGAAATAAATGAAAACAGAAACACAACATGCCATAATCTCTAGGAGACAGCAAAAGCAGTGTTAAGACGAAAGTTCATAGCATTAAATGCCTACCTCAGATGTAACATCACACTGAGAGGAACTTAAAAAACAAGAACAAACTAACTTGAAATCTAGCAGAAGAAAATAAATCAGAAAAAGTGAGAAAAATTGAGACCAAAATTTCATGAAAAGCATTAAATAACAAACCAAGAGTTTATTTGAAAGGATAAACAGGATTGAAAGAATGCTAGCTACACTGACAAAGAAAAAAGAGAGAAAATCCAAATAAGCACAATTATAAATGACAAAGGTGATATTATAACTGATCCCAGAAATACAAAAGATCCTCAGAGGTTATTATGAACACCTCTATGCACACAAACTAGAAAATCTAGACGAAATTCCTGAAAACACACAACCTGGCAAAACTAAATCAGGAAGAAATGGGAACTCTGAACAGACCAGTGTAGAGTTTGGAGATCAAATCTGGAATAAAAAGCCTAGCAATCAAAAATGCCCCAGACCAAATGGATTCACAGCCAAATTCCACCAGATGTACAAAGAATAGCTAGTACCAATTCTGCTGAAACTATTTCAAAAAAATTGAGGAGGGAGAACTGTTCCCTACTCATTCTAGGAAGCCAACACCACCCTGATACCAAAACCCGGCAAAGGCACAACAAGAAAAGAAAACTACAGGCCAACATCCCCGAAGAACACAGATGCAAAAATCCTCAAGAAAATGCTAGCAAACTGAATCCAGCAGTACAACAGAAAGCTAATTCACTACGATCAAGTAGGCTTATTTTCTGGAATGCAATGTTGGTTCAGCAAAGCCATAAAAGTGACTCACCACATAAACAGAATTAAAAACAAAAACCATATGATCATCTTGATAGAGGTGGAAAAAGCTTTTGATAAAATGCAACACCCCTCATGATAAAAATCCTTAAAATATGAGGCATTGAAGGAACATACCTTAAAATAATAAGAACTATCAATGGCAAATCCACAGCCAATATCATACTGAGCAGGCAAATGCTGGAAGCATTCCCCTTGAGAGCAGGAACAAGAAAAGGATTCCTACTCTCACCACCCCGATTCAACATAATACTGAAGGTCCTAGCTGGTGCAATCAGGCAAGAGAAATAAATAAAAAGCATCTGGTATAGTTTAAATATTTGTCTTCTCCAAATCTCGTGTTAAAATTGTTAGCCCAATGTTAGAGGTTGGGCTTGGTTGGAGGTGTTTGGATCATGGGGCAGATCTCTCATGAATGTCTTGGTGCCATTTTCACGGTTCTAGTTCTATTTCTCTTACCAACTCCTTCCATCTCTCTAGTTTCTATGTCTTTATTGTCACTACAGTTATTCTAACTCATTTAACTCTGTTACTCGTCAATCTCTCCATTATCTACCAAGCAATCTATAAGCTGTCTTCATTTCCAGCCCAGACAACCATCTTACCAATATGTTCAATGGCCTTGCCTCTAGTTCATTCGTTGTATTTGTATCATAGCCGAATCCTGAACTTCAATCACACCAAAATGTTTACCTTCTATATATGGGGTTTGGTTTTAGTTTCAATTGGGTTTTCAATAGTCCTATGGACCCAAGTGCCCTTTATTAGCACATTCTCTCACTCTTTCCTTCACCCAAGAAGCTACTTCAGCCCTTCATCTGTTTTCCTAAGTCCCTTTGCCCTGTCTCTCAGCAGATAACCTGGACCCCCACTTAAACTATAAATATAGAAGCCAGAATTAACCTAAATTTCTGCCTGTCCAACCTGATACACCTCTCAGAAACTTTTAGGCATATAAGGTTAATCATGGCATCAATGCTTGGTATCCTCCTTCCTACTTAGAAAACTTCAGCCATTTGACAACCTTCCCTTTCTGCCCCCTAGCTGTATTTTCAACCTTTCTCGCTACTGGTGCTCTCTCTCTCTCTCTCTCTCTCTCTCTCTCTCTCTCTCTCTCTCTCTCTCTCTCTCTCACACACACACACACACGCGCGCGCACACACACACACACCTGCAAGGTATAAATATGCTCAAGAGTCATTCAGCTTAAAAGACAAATTCTATGAAAATTAGCCAGGTGTGGTGGCCGCTTCTGTAATCTCAGCTACTAGGAAGCTGAAGTAAGAGAATCGCCTGAACCCTGGAGGAGGAGGTTGCAGTGAGCTGGGATAGCACCACTGCACTCCAGCCTGGGCGACAGCGTGAGATCCTGAATCAAAAAAAAAAAAAAAAAAAAAACAGACAAGTTATATTTTCACACAAGTGTTTCTCTGATATTTTCTTCATTTGTTATTAAATCTATTTTGAAGAATTAATTATACTTTCACTGTACAATAGCTTGTGTAGGGGTGGAAGGGAGGAAAGGGAAGGGGAGGGATGGGAAAGGAAGACAGAAGAGGATAGATGCTGACAAGGAAAGAAATGATGCTTCAATACGGCCTGTAGGAATGCCATGTAGATATTAGAATGTTGCTTATACGACACATATATTAAGAAGGCAAAGTGATTATAATGCATTTTAATTGAAAAGTAAGTTACAAAAAGTGTCTATGCTTTAATATATTTTTGTAAAATGTGTGCATTGTTTGTATAGGACAATGATGGACCATAAAGATAAATGGTAAAATGTTACCCAAGTTTGTTTTTAGTTTGTGGGATGCCTTTTATTAATCAGTGTCTTCTAAACCTTCTGTATTAAAAATGGAATTTTTGGCTTTGTTTGTTTGAGATGGAGTCTCATTCTGTCACCAGGCTGGAGTGCAGTGGCATGATCTCAGCTCACTGCAACCTCTGTCTCAAGCGATCCTCTTGCCTCAGTCTCCCAAGTAGCTGGGACTGCAGGCACGTGCCACCACGCCCAGCTAATTTTTTGTATTTTTAGTAGAAACAGGGTTTCACCATGTTGGCCAGGATGGTCTCAGTCTCTGGACCTCGTGATCTACCCGCTTCGCCCTCCCAAAGTGCTGGGATTACAGGTGTGAGCCACTGCGTCTTTCTTAAACATGTGACTTTTGTAATAAGAGAAAAATAAACTTCTTAGACACTAGATTATATTTTTCTTGTGCTGCCACCATCTCTCTCTTCCACTTCAAATCTAAACGTTCTCCATTCACTGTTTCCATTTCTTTCCTCCCTGTTCTCTCCTCAATTGTTTGCAATCTAGCCTGAGCTCCCACCACCCACTGAAACTGTCCTCACCAAGGTCACCCATGACATCTTTGTTGCTGATCTACTGGACATTTTTCTGTACTTATCTGACCGGAGCAAACTGTTGAACTGGATTTGATACTCTGCTAACAGTTGCTGTATTATTCTTTATAATCCTTCATCCCTTGGTTCCCAGTACCCCACTGTTTCCTAGGTTTCTTGGCAGTAAGCATAGGAACTGCAAAGGCAGACAAATTGAGTTTGAATCCTGGCTCTGCCACAGAGTAGCAGCATAAACTTGGGCCGGGTTATTACCTTCATGTATTTGGGGCTCTGCTTCCTTCTCAGGAAAATGGTAATTATAATGCCTACTTCATAAAGTTTTATTCTTTACTAAATGAGACGATATTTATAAAGCATTTAGCAGAGTTACTGGCACATGGTGAGTGCTAGTAAATGATAGTAGTAGCATTAGTAGAATTATCATTCATAGAAGACAATTCTCTGAGTTCTCTTCTCAGCTTCCCCCAAATGTCAGTGCTGTGTAGGGTTATATCCTAGGTCCCCTTATCTTATGGTCTCCATGGGTGATCCTATCCATGCTCATGGCTTCAGCTACCACCATATATTGATAAACTGTAAGATAGGTACTTCCATCCAGGCTTCTCTCCTGAGTTCAAGATCCTTCTAAGCATCCGCCTGGGGTTAATCACCACTTGGTTTTTCAGAGTTGGGAGGATTGTATAGAGGATCAATGGTTATTAACTGAGGGTCATTTGCCGCCCCCCGCTCTGAGGACATTTGGCAATGTATAATTTTTTTTTATTTTTCATGACTTGGGGGGAATGTTGCTACTGACATCTAGTGGGTAGAGGCCAGGGATATTGCTAAACATTCTACAGTGCACAGGATGGACCCCTACATAAGGAATGGCACTACCCTAAAAGTCAATAGTTTCGTTTGAGATACCCTGGCATAAGTAATCTCTAAAGACCCAGTTCTGACATTCTTGTAAAGGGCCTATGAGTGATGATGAACATGGACCTTGAGATCTAGAGAAGAAATTGACATGATTAATGTCATAGAAGGGTTTACAGGCAGAACGATTGTTGATTCTATTTTGTTCCTTGTTTATCATCTACCCCTCTTGCTGCTCTTCCTCTGCCTACTTTGTAGACTCTTCTTCCTGTATCTGTTCCTTAAACAGCTGTCGCTTCAGTCTCTGTCCTCATCTCTGTCCCTTCAACAGCTCTCCCTGAGTGATCCCACCTTGTCCCTTAGCTTCAACTTCAACCTATATGTTGATCACTTCCAAATCTATATTTCCAGGCAAGACTTTGATCTCCCAAACCTGCAAACTTATATAGCCTGCTTACTATTATTCAGAATATCCTTTCTGTTCTCACATGCAAAGTTTGAGGATTCTGAAGGACTATACAGTGCTATGTTTTCCCCTTTGACTTCTGCTTTATTCACTTAGCTGCTCACTGTCTCTTGTTGCAGAACAATTTTTCACTTACTTTTTTTTCTGTCAAAATTCACCCATCCAGTAACCATTCCATGGAATCCTGGCAAGTGACACGTGTTAATCTTATTCATTCATTCATACAGGTATTTGTCGAATGGCTAGTATGTTTGAGGCACAGCATTGTTCATGGGGAGTTTAATATGAGGCTGTATCAGAGGATATATAATTGATTAATCATTGCCCTGGTTCTATCAGTAACTGGCTGTGTGACCTTAGATAGGTCAGTTACATTTTCTGGGCTTCAGTTTTCTTTCTGTAAATTGGTAGGTTAGATTACATCAGTTTCTGGGATATGTCTGATTATATCAATCACCAGAGCTGCTTGTCAAAAATAACAATTTCCAAGCATTTCCCAGGTAGGATTCAGTAAGAGTTATTATGTCATGGATTTAACCACCTAAAATCTCCTGTAGCAACCTTAACTCCAATGGACAAACTCAAGACCAAATATCTCCAACTTCACAACTCGGAGTTCTTCTCCAGTCCTGCTCTGTCCCATCCTAGAAGGATACTCCTCTGCACTTCCAGCACTAATGCCTTTCCATAGTCTTCCCATACCCATCCCCTAGTTACAGGAGAGGTTGCAACTGTTGGGATTAAGAGAAAGTGTGAAATCAGGAAAGGCTGCATGAAGGAGGCTGCATTTGGTCTGGGCCTTGAGGGATAGGGAACAATTTTCCCAGATATGGAATGAAAGAACTTTCTAGAAAGAAGCCATGGTGTGAATTAATTTATTTCAACTGTGTTGACTGGTATCTACTATGTGCCAAGCTCTAAGTGCAAGATGAAGAATGGCACAGACTTTAGAGTCAGAGGGACTTGAGCTCCAAATACCTGTTTTATTTTCATCCAACTCCCTTCTTATTGCCAGTGACAACCTCCTGTTCTTGAGCTGCCCACTCCTATCCTCACTACTCAAGTGCAGTTGTCTAATGGGTAGCCATGTTGCCTCTCTTTTCATGAAATTCCTGCTCCCCAGATATGCTTTCTGAGGGGAAGGGGTGGAATCCTCTGCCATGACATATCGGAGGTCGATTTTGGTAATTTAGAGATTTGTCTGTAATAACTTCATTTACAGCATACAAACTCAGGTGCAAAGCTCCAAGTTATCTACCCCTAATCTCTGGTCAGGGAAAGCCTTCTTGGCCTGTTTGCCCACATTTCTGTGCCCCCTCCCCAAGCTTCAGTGCACATGTGCAGTGGCTTATGATAGTCATATTGTCTCTCTTTTTGTGAGGTGTGCACACATGGTCTCCACAATTCCTCCCCAGGGGTCTGCATGGATGTGCTTATGAGATTTGCTGCTTTAACCTATCAGTATTAGTATGAGCTTTATAGCTGTGGTGACCCCATAATTTATTGTCCCTGGTTGGCCAGGCTGTAAAAGTGGCACCATTAATCATTACATTGTGACAAGAATGACTGTATATCAAGACTTGCACCTCAGGAACATAAGTCACAGAACTGTCTGGGGCAAGCCATGGTGTATAGTCACCTTATTTATACTCATGTAGAAGGATTAACCCTAGAATACAAAATCAGGGGTAAAGATCTTTCTATGTAAGCAGAGAATCTGGCCCAGAAAGGCAGTTTGAACCTTTTGGTGCTAAATCTGAGTATATTGTATTAGTCTTTTACAGCATTGGGTCATATTTGCTTGCAACAAAGTGGAGTCTAAAATCAGAGGGTATTGCCCAATGTCACTGGTCTGCTTGTGATGTATTCATGCGGTGACAATCATTGTTTGCCAGAGGGAGAGAATTAGATGGTCCCTAGGGTTAATTAGAATACCTTAGGCTTTAGGAAGTTTGGATTTTAAAATTTTATTAGCTTGAGTCAGCTCCAGCAAAAAGCAAGGTGAGATTTGGAGTTCTAATTCCAGAGACCTCTCAGCCAGGCTGGCCTATCAGCTAGATGCCTGGGGGTGGCCAGTGGCTTTGGTACTTTGGAAACCTAGAACTCTCGCTGCCACAATTGGGCTAGTCCTCATCCTCAGACAGCAGCGACACCACCCACTCCCATCTCAATGACTTGATGACTCCAATGGCCTCCCTAGGCCTTGGCAGTGCCTGCTGCTGCTTGTTTCTTGGCCAAGCCTGGTCAGGCCATCAAGGATGTGGTGCCTTTGGGCAGGAGACATGGTGGGACAGGAAGAATGGCAGCAGCCCAAATGCTTAGGAAGGCTTTGAGGGGCCTTGGGGTCTGAGAAGGTGGGTCAGTGTGGATGCCAGTTGGGTCATGTCAACTTTAGACCATGGGCCCATTAAGTTCTGGGGATTTGGACTCACTGCTGTGTCCCAGTTGGATAAGATGCCACCTGGCCTTGGCAACAACAAACAAAGGCCTTGCCAGACCAGTCAGTTGTATGGAACCCTGGACAAACACAAGTGCAGGTATCTAGTGACCAATGCTCAGTCTTTATTCTGCCAGACCTTGATAATAGAAGACAGAAAAAGTAAAATAAAGAGCCACTTTTGGCCAATAGAAAGTGTTCAATATACTTTGGGAGATTCTCTGTCCCCTTTAAGAGGGCCTAGTGTATATAATTTGAAAAGGCTGCTTTCAGCTTTTTTTCTTCCAAAGTAAAAAAGAAATTTTTGCTACATCTACATAGTTGCTTGTTCCAATTTTTAGAATTTGCTTTCATAGAGCAGGACTTTTCTCTGAAGGTATACCTGTGGTGTTAGTTGGGTAGGGCACTTTGGCTTTGACTCTGGGTGCATGAAGTAGTATAGTTTCTGTATGATTTCTTGGTCTGTAAACAGTGCTTGTGATGTGTGTGATTTCCTTTGTGGCTTAAGGTGTGGTTGTTAGTGGAGGTTACAGTGAAGTTCTGCTGGGGACTGGGATGCCAGGTAAGCCAGCTTTTAGGTCCTTGGGGTGGTAATGATGCACTAAGTGCTCTTGTTCTTGGGCCCCAGGGCAGCGTATGCTGACACCAGTGTTAGTGTGTCCAGGTAAGCTAATGTGGGGGCCTCCAGGTGGCTTAATTGGGTGCTGGAAGTGGCAGCAGTGACCCAGGCAGATGAGCAGGTTCTCAAGCCCCTGGGCAGTGAGCAAGCATAACATGGACAATATCAGTACCAGTGGTGAGACAGCTCTTTGGGATATAAGTGTTACACTCTGGTATTGGCAGTAGCCGTGATGGCTTGAGAGGGCTGGTGCCCAGACCTGCGAGTGGCATGTACAAGTGGGTGCCAGTTGATAGCAGAGGTTGAGCGTGCCTGACTTCAGACTCCAGGGGGATTACTCAGGTGCCACTATGATGAACTGGGCTGTGTGATCTGCAGCCCCCAATGTGCTTGTGTACTGGGGTAGGGGTAGCCTGGCCAGGCTGTGCCTCAGGCCCCTGGGTGTTGCATATAAATGCTGGCTTTTGTATGCATAAGCAGGGTGAGCCCTATGCCACCAGTGGAATGATCAAGTGGAGGTGGTGTGGCTGTGCTGCAGCCCTGCTATTGAACAGGGTGGGGTTGCCTTTCCTGGGAGCAGCCATAGGCAGACAGTTGAGAGGTATGGGCTTCACTGGTACCTTGGCCCAAAGCTCTCTGCAGCTGCAGCAATTGTTGGCAGTGGAATCTGTCCTCTGCACAAGAGAATGTGCAGTCACCCCTCTTCAGGGGAGGTTATGGTTGTTTTCTGTGGCTACTGCCTCAGCCCTGGTTGCAGGCCAGGATGTAGTTTGGTGTGTGTTGGGCTTTCAAAATGATGCTAACACTGCTTAGAACTTGCAGGTTTGTGGGACCCAGCATGAGTTTTCCCTCTGAAACAATGCCTTCACACAGTTTCCAGGGAACTTCCTATGTTAGTCTCCGGCCAGCGAGGGTTGAAGGACTCTACCATGGCTAGGATTTTAGGAGTCTGAAAGTCTAGAAGCAGGAGCCACTTGGAGTCTCTCACTTACCTTTTACCCACACTGGAGAGTCTCTCCTGGATCCCAGCCAATCTTGGTTAACAGGCTGCCTTGCTTCCCTCTCCTTTCTTGCTTTGGGTGTTTCCTCCCACTTCTGTTACAAATTTCTCTCTTAGATGATCTATTCAAAGTGTGATTATCTTACTCACTATTTTGTTTTTTCATTTGGGGAAGCCAAGTAAGAGATGCCTCTAGTCAGCCATGTTGAACCCCTCATCAGGTGGTAATTTACTATATCTTGTAGATGATCTTTGTTCCTTTTCTTCCCTTTGTGTGTTTTCAAATAGCCTGTCTTTGGGCTCACTGATTCTTTCTTCTGCTTGATCCATTCTTCTGTTGGGAGCCTCTAATGAATTTTTCAGTTCAGCAAAAGTGTTTTTTCAGTTCCAAGATTCCTGTGTGATTTTTTTAAAAATTCAATCTCTTTGTTAATTTTTTCTGATACATTTCTTAATTGCTTTTCTGTGTTATCCTGGAGATCACTGAGTGATCTGAGTTTTCCTTAAAGGTACTATTTTGAATTCTTGGTCAGGGAGGTTAAATATCATCTCATTAGGGTGTAAATCATTGGTTGCCTGCTTTGTCTGTTTGAAGAGGTCTTGGTTTTGCGTTTGCTATTGTTTCTTGTTTATGTACATCTATGTCTTTGCAGTGAATGATTAGTTATCTATTCTTCTTTTCTATCTGGCTTTTGTCTTTTTATTAGATATGTTTGATTAGAGATTCTTTGCAATTTACCTGTTGTTATCTTTTTTCCCCACTGGTCACTGCCTCTTTCTTTGCACTGGATGGCATCTTAAGCCCAGGTTTGCCTTGCCTCAGTTCTGGTAAACAATCAGGGTGCTACCAGTCCAAAATGGGGAAGGTCCCAAATAGGATATCCTCTTAGTATAGAAAGGCTGGTCAGGAGTTCATGCCTGGGTAATCTGTGAAATGAACCTCTTACAGCACAGTGCTGCTGAACAGCTAATCTGTTTTGGCATCTCTTTTTGTTGATTTACATAGCAGGGTTTCCAGGGCTGAGGATGGCAGTCCCACTTCCTCTACTTGTCTGTGGCTGTCTACAGTAATATTCCTCTCTTCAGGTGCTCCCAATGCTTCTCATGAGTTGAGGCAGGGACAATTCTCCTGTCAGGTAACCTAAGATGATGGGAAGCTGTTGTCTGCCTTGATCAGTTTTTCCAGTGTGGAAACTATGAGTTGGGGGAATTTTTTCTATGCACTCAGTGGTGGGCAGATTGGGGGAAGGGGCATCACAAATATGGAATTTTGATCCTCTGACATCTGCTCAGAGTTTTTCACTTCTCTGTTCCCCTGGGAACTGTCCCATCCTCATGTTTGAATTTGGGATGTTGCTAGTGATAATCTCAATGCTGTATATTTGTTTTTGGTATTGAGGGTGGGAAGTAAGACCAGCTTGTTGCTATGCCACCATTTTGAAGTGAGAAGTTTCAATTGGGTTGTTTGTGTTTTTATCATTGACCAGTAATAGTACTTACATATTATGGATACTAGACCATTATCAGATATATGATTTACAAATATTTTCTCCCATTCTCTTTGTTATATTTTCAATTTCTTGATAGTGTCCTTTGACACACAAAAATTTTAATTTTGGTCAAGTCCAATCTATTTTTAATTCCATTGCTTATACTTTTGGTGTCATATTTAGTACAAAAATTTACACCTATGTTTTCTTCTGAGAATTTTATAATATTAGCTATTACATTTAGTTATATGACCCAATTTAAGTTAGTTTTTGTGTATGGTCTGAGATAGGAGTAAAATATTTATGTTTTTTTGCATGTGGGTATTTATTTGTCCCAGCACCATTTGTCGAAATGACTTTCTTTCTCCCTTGAGTGGTCTTGGTACCCTTGTCAAAAATCAATTGACCATAGATTTATGTGCTTACTTCTGAACTCAATTGTATTTCATTGATCTATATGTCTGCCCTTATGACAGTATAACACTGTTTTGATTAATCTAGGTTTGTAGTAAGTTTTGAAATTGGGAAATGTTAATCTTCTAGCTTTGTTCTTTTTAAAGGTTGTTTTGGCTTTTTAGGTCCCTTGTGTTTCCTTATGAATTTTAGAATCAGCTTGTCGATTTCTCTAAAAAAGGTGGCTGGAATTTTAATAAGAATTTCTTCAAGTCTGTAGATGAAGTCAATGAATATTGTCATCTCAATAATATTAAGTCTTCCAACCCATGAACATGGGATGCCTTTCCATTTATTTAGGTTTTTAAACATTTCTTTCAACAAATGTTGTAGTTTTCTGTGTACCGTTCTTTCATTTCCTTGGTTTAGTTTATTCTTAAGTATTTTATTCTCTTTGATGTTATTGTAAATAAATTTTTTTGCTAAATTTTATTTTTAGGTTTTTCATTGCTATTGTAAAGAAATATAACTGATTTTCAAGTATTAATCTTATATCCCACAACTTCACTGGACTCATTTATTAGCTCTAATTGTTTATTTGTGCATATTTTGGGGTTTTCTATATATGAGATCAAGTAATTTGTGATCAGCAGTACTTTTTATTCTTTTTCTATATGGATGCCATTTCTTTCTTTTTCTTGTCTAATTTCCCTGACTATAGCTTTCCATACAACGTTAAATAGAAATGGCAAGAGTAAACATCCTTGTCCTATTCCTGATCTTGGGGGAAATGATTCAATTTTTCATCATTGGGTATGATGTTGTCTGTGGGGTTTGCTTAGATAGATGCCTGAAATAGCTTTGATATTTGTCCCCTCCAAAGCTTACGTTGAAATTTGATTTCCAAATTGGAGGTGGAATCTAGTGAGAGGTATTTGGTTTATAGGGGTGGATCAGTCATGAATGGCTTTATGCCCTCCGTGTGGTACTCAGTAAGTTCTTGCTCCCTTAGTTTATGTGAGAGCTGACTGTTTAAAAAGCCAGGCGAGTAGTCTCCTGGAGACTTCCGCCAAGATGGCTGAATAGGAACAGCTCCTGGGCACAGTTTCCAGCAAAAGCGATGCAGAAGGCAAGTAATCTTTACATTTCCAACCAAGGTACCAGGTTCATCTCAATGGGACTGGTTGGACAGTGGGTGTAGCCCAAGGAGGGCAAACTGAGGCAGGGTGGGGCTCTGCCTCACTCGGGAAGCGCAATGGGCCAGAGAGCACTCCATCCTACCCAATGGAGGCCATCAGGGATGTCCGGCCACTCTGGAGCTCTGGAGCTCCAGTTCTCATGCTGTGCTTCTCCTGCAGTCCACAGACCAGGAGATCCCCGCATGCCAACAGGTGCCACGGGTTTCCAGGGCACATCTGGGCGGCTGATTCAGCCAGCATGGTGAGTTCTCAGCACAAATCTGAGCAGCTGTTTTAACTGGTGCCAGGAGCACCTGTGAGGCCTGAGTCACTCCTACACCTGAGAGAAAGGGGGCTGAACGTAGGGAGCCATGTGATCTGGTTTTGTGGGTCCCACTGCCACGGAGACCAGCAAACTGAATCCCACTGCTTGGGATTTTCACAGCCAGCACAGCAGTTTGAGCTTGACCCTGGATGGTGGAGCTCCATGGGGAGAGGGGCTTCAGCCATTACTGAGGCAGCTCTAACCTCACCTGTGTAAATAAAAGCACAAAGAAGTTTACATAGCAGCTGGGGGGAGCCCACAGCAGCTAAACAACACCTCTGCAGGCAGACTGTGACTAGAATCCCTCCTTGCTAGATAGAGCATCTCTGAAAAAAGGCAGCACCCTGTCAGGGACTTATAAATAAAGCCACACCTTCCCAAGATAGAGCACCTGGGAAAAGGAACGGTTGTGAGTTCCTCCACAGCAGACTTAAACATCCCCACCCAGTAGCTCTGAAGGGAGTAATGGAGCTCACAGCACAGCACTTGAGCTCTGACCAGGGACAGACTGCCTCCTCAAGCAGCTCCCTGACCCCTGTATATCCAAAGACTCACCTCATACAGGAGCACTCTGGCTCACATCTGGTGGGTACCCTTCTGGGATGAAGCTACCAGAGGAAGGAATAGGCAGCAATCCTTGCTCTTCTACACCCACTGTGGGTGATTCACAGGCAAGCAGGGTCTGAAGTGGATCTTCAGCAGTCCTGCAGCAGAGGGGCCTGACTGTTAGAAGAAAAACTAAAAAACAGACAGAAATAGCCTCAACATCAACAAAAAGGATGCCCACTCAGAGACCCCATCTGACAGTCACCAACTTCAAAGACCAAAGATAGATAAATCCAAAAAGATGGGAGGAAACCAGTGCAAAAAGGTTGAAAACAACACCAGAAAGCCTCTCCTCCTCCAAGGGATCACAACTCATCACCAGCAAGGGAACAAAATTGGATGGAGAATGAGTTTGACAAATTGACAGAAAATGGCTTCAGAAGGTGGGTAAGGATGAATTTCTCTAAGCTAAAGGAACATGTTCTAACCCAACGCAAAGAAACTAAGAACCTTGGAAAAAGGTTAGACGAAATGCTAACTAGAATAAACAGCTTAGAGAAGAACATAAACAACTTGATGGAGCTGAAAAACACAGCATGAGAACTTCACAAAGCATACACAGGTTTAATCGATCGAGCAGAAGAAAGGATATCAAAGATTGAAGATCCCCTCAATGAAATAAAATGAGAAGGCAAGATTAGAGAAAAGGGAGTGAAAATAAATGAATGAAGCCTCCAGGAAATGTGGGATTATGTGAAAATACCTAATCTATATTTGATCAGTGTACCTGAATGTGATGGGGAGAATGCATCCAAGCTGGAAAACACTCTTCAGGATATTATTCAGGAGAGCTTCAAAGAAAACCTTATGCAGAAATGTTCAAGCAGCATTACTCATCAGAGCCAAAATGTGGATACAACCCAATTGTCCATCAACTGATGAATGGATAAACATACAATGGAATATTATTTGGCCATAAAAAAGAATGAAGTGCTATACTGATATATGCTACAATACGGATAATCCTTGAAAACGTTATGCTAAGTTAAAAAAGCCAGATACAAAAGGTCACATGGTGTATAATTTCATGTATATAAAATGTTCAGAATAAGAAAATCCATAAAGATGGAAAGAGGATTAGTGATTGCCAAGTGGAGAATAAGGAGTGTACTGCTCAATGGTTTTTCTGGGAGACAATGAAAATGTTCAGAAATTAGATGGTGATGTTGGTTGTACAACATTGTGAAACATGAAACACCACAGAATTGTACACTTTGAAAGAATAAGTTTTATGGTACGTGAATTATATCTTAAATTTTGAAATAGAGTACAGTATTCCTGTAGACTCCTAATAGTTGATGATATGAGCTGAGGACAGAAACAGTAATTCATAAGAAATGAGTCTGGAAGCAGAGAAATGTTGGGTGCTTTGGCGATGAGAAGGGTCTGAGCTTCATTATGTACCATTAGGTGAAATGCAAACCCAAGATTCAATACAGTTACAGCTATTTTTCCCAAGCAAGAGGGATACATTTAGCTACTAGATACAGAGAAATATTGTAATACCCAGTGAGTCTCTGATTTCCATCATGTTTCTAAGATAAAACTCCATGAGCTTGACCACCCCTTTCATATATAAACCAAAAAAAGTATAATTTTGGGGTGACCCAAAATGAAAGGCCCTGGGTTGGTCAATGGCTAGCTCTGTAGTGACCTTACAAGGCAGAAGCTCAAGAATACCATTTTAATTCATGTCACTGAGAGTACCAGCTAATTCAGAAAAATTAGAAATCTACCACCTACAATATCCTGTAAGTCCCAGAAGTCCTCTAAATTGTCTTTTGGTAATAGGGCAAGGGTAATTTTGAATGACCGTACTCCTATCCAGCGGGAGGAATTTGCCTCCCTAGGATATACCATGGCTTAGATAGTGAACTTGGGCCTAAGGAAACAGCAATTTATTCTTACAAATTTGTCCTTTTATACAGTAATTTAAACAGAAATTTATTCTTACAAATTTGTTCTTACAATATGTCCTTTTATAAACTAAGTTTCTGAGATAGAGTCTTCTTAAGAAGAGGTTAAATCAGGTAAACATAAGAGCAAGTTACCTACTATTTGATCAAGAGGATCAGGGAAATTTTAAGTCTTTGAGATTGTGATTGAGAAGCTGAGAGAAGTATGAGGGGGCTTCATTGAATGCAACGAATGAAGTGAATAGAGGACTTAAGCGTGCACAGGAATTGAGGGAAGCCACCATAGGATGGTGTACTGGGTCACTAGAGACTGAGAGATCAAGAAAAAGGACTTTGGATATACATCTAATAGTAGCTCTCCATTGAGCCAAAAGGTCCATCTGAATAGGTTAAGGATGGTGGAAGACAGAAGAGAAAGATATATTGAGAGGTTAAGCATCTCAAAGACATAAGCAAAGGGTTAGAGAGAGAGAGAGAGAGAGTGAATATGTTCAACAGTTAAGTCCTACTACTGAGCTTTTTTTTATTATTCTGAGGAAGGATGGTAGAAAACTAAAAGGAATTAATGATGGACAGTGTGTCTCCAGGGTCTACTAAAAATTAGTTTGGATAGCCATTCACAAATAAGTAGTGTTATTTCTCCTTGCTGATCCAAAGATAATTGAGGATACCAGAGTGTACCTTCCTTGGAGAAAGAGAATTACTTTGTTTCACACTGAGCAACCTGTGTAGGGTTGCCAGATAAAATATGGGAAGTGAAGTTAAATTTGAATATTAGATAAGAAATGAATCATCTTTTATTATAAGTGTTTAGTATAACATTTCATGGGACATACTTATGCTAAAATATTACTCATTTTTTTGAAATTCATATATTTTTCATTTTTATTTGCTAAATCTGGCAACTCTAGTTAAGTGTCTTGTTTCTTTGCTACAGTGGGACAACTGCAGGCCCAGTGTCTTTTTCTCTGCAATATCTGCAAGCGTTTGTGTGTCTCTGTGTTTTGATTGTGGAGGGCCTTTATATTTCACCCAGGCTGTTTAAGTTGGAATGACAGACGTTTGCACTGTGATTTTCTCTTTTTTCACTGTGCTTTCTACAAATGCTGGGCTAAAAACTGTTGAACTCAAAGTGTTGTAAATCATGAGTGGATGTGATCTTCCAGCCTGTTTTATGCTTCTGAATAGCATCTGATATTCCAGGGTTAAGTTCATTAGTAAAGAATGTGCAGATTGTTGTTGGAGTGTTAGTGTTAATGCCCAACCCTGAGTATTCCTTAAAAGTGCTTTCTATTGTTGGTCCCTACAATTGGAAACATATTTCACACACTTGCTGACAGGTTTGGATTTTCCTCAGTCGATGGAAGACTGAAAACCTTTACCAATTGCCTTTAAAAGACTTCTCCTCTCTATATGGCTTTTGCATATCCGGAGAGGCTGAAGGTATAGGTCAAAAGCTGAAAGGAAGGGGAGAAAGGGGAAAAGGAGGAGAAAGAGAGCAGAGCACAGAAAGCAGAAGAGGAGGGGTCCAGGTTCTAAGGGGCAGAAATAGAGTTAGATAGAAAGGAGGAGGACTTGGGAGAGAGAGCTAGCTGAGGTATGTATTATACACATATTTATATACACACACATATATATATACTTTAAGTTCTGAGGTACATGTGAAGAACGTACAGGTTTGTTACACAGGTATACAAGTACCACGGTGGTTTGCTGCACCCATCAACCCATCATCTACATTAGATATTTCTCCTTTATTCACTTTGTAGCAATTGTGAATGGGAGTTTACTCATGATTTGGCTCTCTTTAAATCTGTTATTGGTATATAGGAATGCTTGTGATTTTTGCACATTGATTTTGTATCCTGAGACTTTGCTGAATTTGCTTATCAGTGTAAGATTTGGGGCTGAGACAATGGGGTTTTCTAAATATACAATCATGTCATCTGCAAACAGAAACAATTTAACTTTCTCTTTTCCTATTTGAATACCCTTTATTTCATTCTCTTGCCTGATTGCATTGGCCAGAACTTTCAATACTATGCTGAATAGGAGTGGTGAAAGAGGGCATCCTTGTCTGTGACAGTTTTCAAAGGAAATGCTCCCAGTTTTTGCCCATTCAGTATGATATTGGCTGTGAGTTTGTCATAAATAGCTCTTATTATTTTGAGATATGTTCCATCAATACCTAGTTTATTGAGAGTTTTTAGCATGAAAGGCTGTTGAATTTTGTCGAAGGCCTTTTCTGCATCTATTGAGATAATCGTGTGGTTTTTGTCATTGGTTCTGTTTATGTGATGGATTACATTTACTGATTTGCATATGTTGAATCTGGCTGAGGTTGCTTTAAAAGAAGATTCAACAGATTGGAATCTTTCTGAATTGTTTCTTTCCTCAGCTTCCTCTTATGGCTTAAGGAAAGCTGTCCATTGTAAATATGTTACCTGATTTTCTTTTGCTCTAAGGAATCATGCAAGTGCTTGCATTGTGACATGTCCCAAGAGTCCCAAATGAACCACCGTAGCTAAAAATTGTCTTCCTTTAGGTCATACCACTTAGCTCATAACGAAAAATGCAGGAGAAAGGAGAAAGACCTGGTCCTACATTATGATCATCATCTAATTCTCTGCTCTTGGAGAACTGAAAGGCCAGAGAACTCCTAAAGACAAAAGGAAATAGAGGCAATGACTTTAGTCAGAAAATAGGTTAACATTTTCAAAGAATCAAAACATGGAACTTCTTTGACACAACAAAAAATTGGAGCACGAGTGGGAACAGGACTTATCAAACGCAATGGGGCTCTCCAAAAAGAGAGGAAGAAGGTCCTTCGGTTTTTTTGTCTTTTTCTGAAATTTCAGTAGTCTCAAGGGCCTATTCAGACCCAATCTGAGTCATAGTGACAAAACCGTCAAGAATCCAAATGTTTAAAGTGACTCAAATAAAGGTTACAGGCTTTATTCAGTTGATGTGCATCAGGGAACAAGCAACTCCATGTCAAGTAGCTCTCTGAGCCAAAGTAGGATCAGGTTTTTATAGGACAAGCAGAGGAGACTCCTCATCTCTTCTGTGACTGTGGTCTTGTCCCAGCTTGCAGTTTTCTTTATCTGTAACTGCTCCAAAACTTCCAGCTGGAATGACTGGAGATTGTTCTGGTTTCTGGGGATTATTGGTGCAATCTCATTTGGGCTGCTGTCAGGACAGTCCTTTCAAATGTGATCTTTGTAAGCTGGTGAGTTGTCTAATGCCAGTTAAGGCACAGGAAGTGGAGACACAGGAAGGAAAAAAAAAGAAAGAAGATTAAAGGAGACAAAGTTTAAAGCAAGGAAAAACTGGTTTGTTTTAATTTTTTTTTTTTTTTTTTGAGACGGAGTTTCGCTGCTGTTACCCAGGCTGGAGTGCAATGGCGCGATCTCAGCTCACCGCAACCTCTGTCTCCTGGGTTCAGGCAATTCTCCTCCCTCAGGCTCCCAAGTAGCTGGGACTACAGGCACACGCCACCATGCCAAGCTAATTTTTTGTATTTTCAGTAGAGATGGGGTTTCACCATGTTGACCAGGATGGTCTCGATCCCTTGACCTCGTGATCCACCCGCCTCGGCCTCCCAAAGTGCTGGGATTACAGGCGTGAGCCACAGCGCCTGGCCTGTTTTAATTCTTTTACAGCTGTCTCTCAGCTTCCACCATGTATGTACTCCCCACTCAGATACACAAATTCCAAAGTTCAAACCTCTGATATTTTCTTCTTCCTACAGCCCAGCTCTAACCATCCCAATGATTTGCCTTCCAAATACTCCTCTGCATTCAAGTTTTGTTGCCTTCATGTCCTCCATCCCTTAGCCACATCTGTTGGAGTGGGGAGCTTGAAATTGGGGGAGGTATCAGGAAGGATGCTGTATCTGAGCTGGGCTTTGAGAGATAGGGCAGGATTTGCCAGGGTAGAAACGGAGGGAAGACGTTTCATTAGGAGACAATGGAATGAGCGTGTTCCTTCTTCAAATACAGTATTATGGAGTATCCTTTTTATGCCAGTCATTAATTGCATACTGGGGAAGAGTATGGGTTTTATGGAGAAAGGCCCAAATCCCAAGCCTTGCCACTTCCTGGCCATACCAGAGGTTGAGGATCAGCCATAACATAATCACGAAAAAGGCTAGTTTGGAGCTTTGACAAACTGGAGAGCCAGAGCGCTGTTTAATGGAGATAACTCCTGCTCAGATGTTGGCAGTCATAGCTATGTGGGCCTGGTGTGGTGTGATATTCTGGTATTTCAAGAAAAGCAAGAATTCCGGATTTTTATGTGAAATACTTTAATGTTTAAAATATTGGCCACCAAATTTAAAGGAATAGCTTTATAGGTCAAATTATACACATCTGTATGTTAAATGTGTATACTGTTTTGTTGTTGTTGAAATTGACAGATATTGTTGTATATATTTATTGTGTACAACATGATGTTTTGAAGTATGTCATCATTAAGTATAGTCACCATGCCATACGATTGGATCTCTTAGCATTTGGCAAGTTGCCATTCTGACTTAAAGGTTTAACTGAATACTTACAACAGCAGTCAAGGCTCTCAAACTAGGGCCTCCGCTTCATTTCCAGCCTTGCTTCTACCAACATTTCTCCTTCCCCGATATTCTTCGACCCAATACAGTAAAGCTGTTGCCCGGAGGAGCCTCGTTCTTGCACATGTTGTTCCCTCTGCTTGAAGTGCCCTTCTCCACATCCCCACTTGAATTTTCTTTTCCTGACTAACATCTTCCATTCTTCAAGGGCCATCTCCTTTGAGAAGCCTTCACCAATTTCTTCTTGTGCGTCCAAAAAACCCTGGATAGTACTTCCTCTATTGTACTGTCATTTCATGTCAACTCATCTTTCTTTTCTGCTAGACTAGCTGGGAAGCCTGAGACATAAGAGAATGCAAGATATATGTCTTTGGAAAATGAATAAATGGAATGAACATATGTTTACAAAGTCACTTTCATATATGTAAACATGCACTGCTTTTCTATCCAACCATCCAATTACTCAGCAAATATTTATTCAGCACCTATTATGTACTAGGCCCTGTTCCAGGTGATGGGGATGCAGGAATGAACATGCCAGACAAAGTCCCTGACGTCACAAAGCTCATATTTTAGTGCAGAAAGACACTAAACATAATATGTACTGTAATGTAAGATGATGATAAATGCTCTATGGAGAAAATAAAAGTAGGGCAAGGGGTCTGAGGGTGACAGGTGCATAGCGCAATGGGGAAGGGATCTCTGAGAAGGTGATACTTAAACAAAGATTTGAGGGAAGAAAGGGAGCAAAACCCTACAGACAACTGGAGAAGAGCATACCAAATGGAAGGAACAGCAAATGCAAAGGTCCGGAAGTGGGAGCATTTTTAGCATGTTTGAGGAATAGAACGGAGGCCAGAGTGGCTACAGAGGGCTGAGCAAAGGGGAGAGTGGTGCGAGATACAGTCATAGAGGCAATGGAGGACTAGACCATATGCCATCAACTTATCCAACCACCCATTGAACACATACCCTCGCTGAATAATGTGGTAAGAAATTTCAACCTTGCTGGGGTGAGTGGTAACAGCTCCAGGGAGCTATATATAAGACAAAACAGCTTCTCCTACAGATATTTCCTTAGCTCTCTTCTTACCCAGAGGCCTTCCCACAAGGTTCTCAGAAGCAGTTCTTACAGGAGACCAGGCATTGTTTGCCTTGGGAGGGTCATGAACTGATGGAAATTGGCCAAAGTTGTTTCCTGCTGGTTGGGGCTGGGACCAGGCTATGTCCCTCCGCCCAGTTATTCATCAGATACACTGCTCTGTGAAACCATTTGCAAGTTTCCCTCCTTTGCACCTCTCCCTCTCCCCGGAAGTCACACCAAAAGGGTCAGGAGACCCATGTTCTACTCTGCTCTGTCACTACAAGCGGTGAGATCCAGGGCAGGTTTGGGGCTCTGTGAAATGAAGGGTCTGAACTTGTTCTAGTGCTGTTAGGTCACCTCTGTGTCTTAATGCTTTCTGCATGGTGGGCCACCTGAGTTCTAATCCTGAAAGTGGGTCTTTTGTGACCCTCCTCGTGCTGCTGCACCCAGGTGTAAACACAACTGGGCTGCTTATTGAAAAGCAGTGCAGGTAGTGAGTGGGTTTGACTGAAGCCCCAATGTCTCTTCTCCTAAACGTCTCCCTCCACACTTCTCTCCTGCATGTCCTGACATTCCTGCCATTAGTCATTCCCCAGAAAGGTGGGAGACCATCTCCAGGGGTAACGCCTAGGAGCCAGCAGGTCTGAACGCCTGCCCTGCCCAGATGGGGCTCAGTCATTCTTTTGGAGAGCAGAAAAGAAAGGCATCTCTCCAGAGGAGGAGCTGAGACTGTTAGAAAACCACTGGGGGAGGCTCATGTGCAGTTTACTGAGTGTCCCTGAGCAGCTCCAGATCACAAAGAGCCAGGGGAAATTAGAAGGCTCACAGCCTGAAAAAAGCCTTAACAGATGAGGGCTCTGGAGAAATACTTAGTCAATCTCACAGTTTGGTTTAGGGCTAGCTGTGTAAATAATTCCTCAGATGTGGATTTTTTAGATTGTGAGGCACAGTTGAATCCACTAAAAAAGCAGAAAAAGGAGGACACAGTTTATTTGTCTGGCAACTCAGAGGAAGGCTGCACATTCTTGCTTTGCTAATCTCAGCTCTGGCCTTCCCCCAGAGTTGCTGCTGCAAAGGATTGTGGGAGCCCTAAGTCCTCCTTCCTATTAGAAGGGCTGAAGTGGGCAGGAAGACTTGAGGCAGTGGAAGAGGTTTTGGGGATGGGAGTGCTTGTTCAGCCCAGTGATCCAGCATCTCGGGTCAGGGGGACCCTGGCTAGGAGAGGAAGGCAGATATTTTCTCTTGAATTCTAAGAGAGCATCCCGTGAACTCAGCCAGGTCTGGGTTCCAGACCCAAATTGCTTCCTTTATGAGCTCTCTTTGAAAATATAATGGCATATTAGGATCCAAGACGTTCCTCTGACTTTGAACTAAGAGTCACAAGATCACACGAAGTGGGCCAGGTATAAGCAGCTGGGAGTGGAGGGTACTGTGGGACTTGGTGGCAGCCACTGCTCTGATATCCTCAATTGTTGACCTGGTGTCATCTGCCTGGATGGCCACATCTACCAGGTGTTCTTTTTTTCGATAGATCTTTATACAGTGATTTTAGAAATTTCCCACATTTCAGTGTTGGCAATGAATTACTTTTGCATTTATACCACAAGCATATCGAGAGCACTTACTATCTGCAGGCACTGTTTTAAGCACTTCACAAATAGTAACTTAGATAGTTTTGTATCACAATCTTATAGGTAAGGTTTATTATACCTTATTTTGTGGATGAGGAAAATGAAGCACATAGAAATTAAATAATTTCCCTAAGTTCCCCTGGCTAGTAAGTGGCAGAGACTGGGTTTAAAGCCAAGCTGCCTGGTTCTATAGTCCATACACTTTGTTGCTAGGCTATGCTGCCTCTCATTAAAACCAAAGACAGCAGAAACAAAACACATGAAAAACACTGTACAGAACTAAAACCAAACAGACAAATGAACAACAATTTAAAAAAAAACCACCCAGACCTTTTGCTTGCTTCCTCTGATTTAAACCAAATAAAACAGAATTTGCCACCTTTGTCATTTTCTTCTGCTTTTATGTCTACTTTCTACAGCCCTTCATGCCTAACTCCCATCTTAACAATTTTTTTTTAGATGGGCCTTGCTCTGTTGTCCAGGCTAGAGTGCAGTGGTGTGGTCTTGGCTCACTGCAACCTCCGCTTCCTGGGCTCAAGTGATTCGCCTGCCTCAGCCTCCCAAGTAACAGATTACAGGCATGCACCACCAAACCCAGCTAATTTTTTTGTTTTTTTAGTAGAGCTGGGGTTTCACCACGTTGGCCAGGCTGATCTCAAGCTTCTGATCTCAACTGATATGCCTGCCTCAGCCTCCCAAAGTGCTGGGATTACAGTAACATTTTTTTTTTTTTTTGGAGACAGAATCTTGCCCTTTTGCCAGGCTGGAGTGCAGTGGCACAATCTTGGCTCACTGCAACCTACACCTCCTGGGTTCAAGCAATTCTCTGTCTCAGCCTCCTGAGTAGCTGGAATTACAGGCACTCACCACCACGCCCAGCTAATTTTTTGTATTTTTAGTAGAGCCAGGGTTTCACCATGTTGGCCAGGCTGGTCTCAAACTTCCACTCTCAAGTAATCTGCCTGCCTCAGCCTCTCAAAGTGCCAGGATTACCGTAACAGTTCTTTTTTTGAGACGGAGTCTCGCTCTGTCACCAGGCTGGAGTGCAGTGGTGCAATCTTGGCTCACTGCAATCTCGGCTCACTGCAACCTCCACCTCCCGGGTTCAAGCAATTCTCTGCCTCAGCCCCCTGAGTAGCTGGGATTACAGGTGCCTGTCATGAAGCCCAGCTAATTTTTGTAGTTTTAATAGAGATGGGGTTCATTTACCTCTCTGAACTTCATTTTCTTCATCTGCAAAATGAGGAGTATAACTAATACTTCCTTTATATGATTATTGTGAAACATAATACATAAGAAATGCTTCAGCCAGGGCCTTAGTATGACGACATCTAGTATGTCGTCAGCATTTGGTAGCTGTTATCACTATGTCACAGGTACCATTAATCAGCTTGGGTATCTGTGAAATGTTTCAATTTCTTGGCTTCAAAAGGATATCTATTTTTTAGGGTTAATTTCACTCAGGTATGGGCATTTTTAGGAAGTGTTGGATAGGACCGGTTGAAAAATACAGGGCACTGCCATCATAGAAATAGACTGGTTTTTTTGTGGCTCCGGTCAAGCTTAACCTCTTCAGAATTGAAGGAATTGGAGGGTCTAGGACCTCTTTGTGTCTAATAGGAGTTGGGAGAGGTGCAACTGCACATGCATGTGATTTTTTCCAGGCAGTCTCTGACATGTGTTTGTACAGTGCGTCAACACAAATTGCCTAGGAGTAGGCTTCCCCAAACAGTTTAATGTACATAGTACATTGATTCACACTATCGGTTAACATAGAGTTCCTGGTACTAACCCTCTCCAGCCTCCCTACTATCACTAGGTAAGCAATCCCAGGCTACTCAACACAAGCTGACTCATACTTATTGTTAAAACACAACTTGCAAAAAGAGAACTTTCTGCATGGTTCTTCCCTCTAAAACAGGAAACAAAAACATTCCAAATTCAAGATGACAGGAACCGCCATGGCCCTCCTTAAATACACCCTCGAAATTCCCCTGTTCCACAGTCTTACTGAGACCCACTTCTGGCACTTTTCTGGAGGCCTCTGGAGGACTCCCAGGAAGGTGTCCAGAGGGCACATTTAGGGACTGTGTGGTCACACTATGTTCATCACTGAGAAATCTTCCTGTCCTTATGCATGGGGATGGCAGGGTGAAGAGGGACTTTCACTGCGTAACAACATCAAAGAACTCACTTGAGTTTCTCTTACTGTGAGAGTCCCTAGTCTGAGCCTCCCAACTTCTTCATTTAGAGAGCTGCAGAATTATGTGCTGCTTCCTCTTCTTTTATGGTTTCTAAAGTAACTCAGTCTTAATATGGAATTAGAAAGTTTGTTGTTGTTATTGATGGTGATGATTATATGATTTGGGGTTTGTTTTTCAACAAATATGCCAGATTATGCAAATCCAAATGAGGGTCACCCCTCCAAAGAGTCACTTTGAGAGATCATGAACTTGAAAAAGTGAATTCACCAAACACCTCTTAAATACTTTTTATGTGCCAATACCAGGCCAGGTCCTTAAAGCCACAGTAAGTTAACCATAAGTTAAGAGCACATGCTCTGGAGCCCACTGACTTGGGCTGAGGTCCTGGCCCTAGTGTTTACGTGATCTTCTGAAAATTCCTTTCTGAGCCTCAGTTTCAGAAATAAGGTGGCTACTGGGAAGTGAAGCCTTGATCAACCATAGCCATACTTGTGAGGCGGACGACCAGCAGCCATTTCACTAATGGGAACTGGTAAAGCAAGATAAAAATAGCTACTCACTAGACCTATGCAATAAAGAACAGGGAGAGGGAGCCAGTAGGTATCATCCACTGAAGAGAAGAGAACACTACCTAACTGCACGTGTGAAATCGGATATGGGCTACGTAACGGGAATATCTGAGATGAGTTGAGAGGGATGAGAAAGAGTCCTGAGTCTACCTTTTGTTGTGTATGAGATTTCTACAAATTGTTTAATTTCCCTGTGTTTCACCTGTCTCACCTAAAAAATGGAGTTAAAACTACCTACTTCATAAGGCTGTTGAGATGATTCAATGAGGTGATGTATATAAATAACTTAGCACAGTACCTGGCCCAAAACAAGCACATGTGCATGTGAGCATGTAAAATCACTAAAGCCCAGTCCCTATCCTCCTTAAAAGCTTGCTGTCTTAGAGCCACAAAGAGGGCCAGTACATGAACAGCTAGGACATACACTTCACCTGTTTTTTTAGGGATGGGGGTTTCCGTGTGTTGCCCATGGTAACCTCAAACTGGGCTTCAGTTGTCTTTCTGCCCCAGCCTCCCGAGTAGCTGGGACTACAGGCACATGACACTGTGCCCAGCTTACTCTAAGTGCTGTGTGAGAGATATTAAATTGTGCTGTAAATGTGAGATCACATCCTGTAGGGATCAGTAGACAATCCACGGAAGAGTGAACAATTGTGGTGAGGCTCCCGGGATGAGTAGAATTTTTGACAATTAGACTTAGTGGGGTGAGTAATCTAGGAGAAGGGAATGGAATCGCTTATATGAAGGCACAAGGGTGGAAAAGTGAGGATACATTCAGGTAACAGAGAGTATTCAGTTATGTCTGGAGACCACTTTTAAGACTTCTGCCAGCTCTGACATTTTCTTGTGTTGTTACAAATAGCAGAAAATAGACGAGACAGGCTGGTTGGGTACCAGTTAAATGCTAGATTAAAATGTTTATGTCTAAGGAAAAGGATGATGAGGAGTCATGGAAGATTTTTTAGTATAAGGATAAGATTTGACTTTAGGAAAACTAATAATCTGGCAGGATTATAAAGGATGAATGAAAAGTAGGAAGTTTGGAGGCCAGGAGACGGTCTAAGAGCCTACTGCAACTATCTAAATGAGAGATAACAGGGGCTGAAGTGTGGCAGTGTGGCAGATGAGATGGAAAGGAGATGGACTGAAGAGAAGTTTCAGATCTGCCCTCAGTAGGAATTGATACTGGTGGAATGGTGGGTGAATAAAAGTACAAGTCAAAGAATACTGCAGTGAAGGGTTATTATAATGAGGGCACCAGCAACAGTGGTTGGAAAGTGGCACAGGTTTGCTGGTGTGGGGAGAGTGATGTGTGAGGTGGAATTTGAAGTGCCAAGGGGCCCCCTGAGAGGAGATGCGTGGCAGGCAGTTGGAAAAATTAACAAAGACTCAGTGATACTGTGATTGCCCAAGGGGTTCTCATGGTTCAACTCCTACGTATGAGTAAGAACATGTGGTGTTTGGTTTTCTGTTCCTGTGTTAGTTTGCTGAGAATGATGGCTTCCAGCTTCATCCTTGTCCCTGCAAAGGACATGATCTCCTTGTGGAAGACAGTGTGGTGATTCCTTAAGGATCTAGAACCAGAAATACCATTTGACTCAGCAATCCCATTACTGGGTATATACCCGAAGGATTATAAAACATTCTACTATAAAGACACATGCACACGTATGTTTATTGCAGCACAATTTACAACAGCAAAGACTTGGAACCAACCCAAATGCCCATCAATGATAGGCTAGATAAAGAAAATGTGGCACATATACACTATGGAATAATATGAAGCCATAAATGCCTTTTTAAAAGTGGGAATGTGCCAGGCTAGTTGAAGATTCAACAAGGAGAGCAGTATGGCTAGAACACAGTGAGAGGGGAAGTATGTATAGTGTGATCATCTCTATGTTTATGTGTGTGTGTGTGTGTGTGTGTGTGTGCGTGTGCATGTGTATACGCATAGAAAAAGGTCTGAGAAAAATGCTAAAGTCCTGTTGCTTTTGAGCCTGGGTAAGGGATTACATGTGTGAGTGAACGAATGGGACTTTTTCCCTCTGTATCCTTCTTTGTCCTTTGAAATACATTTACTATCAAAATGTATTACTTTTTGTAATTTTTAAGTTAAAAATGAGGGAGAAATCAGATACCACATATTTCTGAAAGTTCCCAGGGAAGAATCCTGGAGGCAGTAGCATATTTGTTACATTATAATCACACTGTGCCTCTGTGGTGTGATAGGAACAGCTTCTAATGCATGCTATGGTGACCTTGGGAAAGACACAGCATTTTTGAGCCTCAGTTTTCTTATATAGAAAATGTAGGTAATACCTGACTTATTTATTGTATTGGAAAATTGCAAAGATAAAATGTAAAATTGGTTTGAAAATTATAAAGCTCTGGAAAATGCAAAGGATATTTAATATTTCACATCCTAGTTAACGGCCCACTTTTTAAAGTAATAGTTCATAACATCGAAATTCAGGTTCAAGCAGAGAATTTAAAGTCTCTTTTAGAATTCGTTGTAACAGAATTCTTCCTGTCCTGGTTAGGTCTTACATAGCAACAGTGGAGATATCTTACTTAATTATTCTGGAGTGTTTCGTGTTTGCATGAGATTTTGGTGCAGATGGGTTTGCCCAATATCCTTAAATTATACCCTCTGCTGTATTCATCTTAGGGCCAAACAACTTGGAGATACTAAATTAATTAGCAAGTTCTTACTTAGCACCTACTTTGTGCTTTGTAATCTCCTGTGGGTAGGTGACCAGACACCCAGGTTTGTCTGGCACTTACTGTTTTTGCTGTCTTTCCCATGTAATTGCTAATAGTGCCCCTTTCCCTCTCAAAAGTGTCCTAGTTTTAATGATCAATGGTCTCTCTACTATAATCACCTACAGGGTATGGAGGGAAACACAGGAAGCCTCTGGCTTACAAATGTCAGACTTACAAGTTTCTTTCCCCATCCCACCTCCTCACCACTGGAAATGTCAGTATTACTTCTGGGGAGGGGACATTGTGAAAACTGTGGGTCTTTTGGAGACTTGGTGCACTTAGAAGTCAAGGAAGAACCAAGCCTGAGAACAGGTGGCGTGGAGCTCCAGAGGCCCACCCTACAAGTTCTCCTCCTTTGCAAAATCTTCTCCCTCAAACTATGTTTCTTTATTGCATTGCCTAATCCTCCTGGTCAGAGGTTTATTTGAGGAAAATAAACATTGTATTTTTAATAACACAAACAGGTTGGGGAATGTTCAACAAAAATGATTTTTTTTCTTCTCCTAACATGGAGCTGATGTCTGCGTACACAGGGGAAAGGGAGTATTTTGGGGAGAAATAGGGATGAAAAGGATAAAGTCATTTTGGAGCATGAGGTATTTATTCTGGGGAGTGAGACTCTCCCTTAGGGCAAACTAGGGACCCAGAGAACCAGGGGGCCATGAAGGTAGAAGGCAGAAGGGAAGGTGGATGTCAGAGACATACAATAGTTATTTTGGGGAAAATGCTGACTTGTGCACAACTCATTATCTTGGGAAATGAAAGGAACGTACTCTTTCTGTCACCTGACGTTCCTCCTCATCCTCCACTGCCTTATGTAGGCCAGTACACAGAATTGAAGCCAGTGCTAGATTATGTGCTACATGCCTGACAGTGAGACTTGTATTATAACATTGCTTCTGCAGGAGTTCTAGGGTCCAATCAATGAGTTTATCACTACATCTTGGGACACACTCGTTTTAAAGTTGGGAACTGCCTTTGTAAGACATGGTCCCTGCCCTGGAGGAGTTCACAGTGACTAGATTTAAGGGAGACCAGTTAATAAATAGGAAACTACTGGAGAATAATCAATTGTCAGCTGTAGGATATTGGCTTTAAGTAAAATGCAAATTTATGCTAGGGGTGGCATGTCAGTTCATTAGAATTCTCACAAACGACAGTATGACTGATCTATGCTAAGAATATCCTTGGATAGTAAGAGGAGAAAAGAGAATATACTAAATAGTGATGGAAGCCACCTGAAGCCAATGTTTGGCATCAGACATGATCATGGACAGGATAAGCTTCGAGGAGGAATCAGGCCTTATGGAAGCAGAATGGCTTTCTAAGAAGCAGTGGGACATTGGCATGGCTAAAGTAAGATGGGGTCAAACATTTCCAGCAAATTGAAGTTCGTAAAACATATAACTTGAAACTTGTACTCATTTCAGGTGACTGAACACTTTGAGGCAATAAATCTTGACATATTTTTTCAGGGGCATGATTTAATGTGGCTAAAGTTCAGATGAGGTGAGGATCAGATCTGGGAAGAATGGGAATCCATATTAAGGACTTTGGATTTGATGAAAGAGTCCATACATGGTGTTACTGGAAATGTTTCATTAGGGCTGGGCCATTGGCCTGCAGCTGGCACACAGGAAGAAGTCAGGAATACCACTTAGGAAGCTGCTATGATAGGCCAGGAGTGAGGAGCTGAGTACCTGGACCAAGAGGGAAACAGTAGTAGATTGGAGAAAGAACACATCTGAGAGTTGCTATTGAGTTTGGAAATGATAGGACTTCTAAATCACATGGAAAGAGCCCGAGAAAGTCCTTAGGTTTCTCCGGGTAACTTAAGCATAAGAGAAACACTATTAGAAGTTCATGTTCCCATGAAACTTCCTTACCTGTGGAGTCTCCCATGCCCTCCTGGTGAACCTCCATTTCTAAGGAAACCCTATAGCATCTATTGAGTAACTTAATTCTGCAAAAATTCAGACTTCTCCAATGGAAGTCTTTAAGCCTGTATTCACTAACTTAATTTTGCAAAATTAGGTTAGCAAATACGTGCTATAAGGTTTCTAACCCAAGAGACAAGACTGTAATTCATTCTATTGCTAGTTTTGGTGGAGAGTAGTGACACTTGCCAGCGGTTCAAAAAAGAGTAACATGTCCGGAGTTTGTTCACACAGAAATGAATAGCTTTTAGCTTCATAACCCCTGTGCCCTTCCTGTGAACCCCATCTCCACAGGAAACCTAGTACCAATTTACAAACTTAATTTGCAAAAGGAGGTTAGTGAATCAATGCTCTAAGACTCGTGGAAGTATTTGAAATTAATTAGCCTTGTCAGCTTTTATTTGCATAGACTCTCTTTCAACCATATCCCTCAGCCCAAGTACAACTTTTTAGTAAGATTGATTTTAAACAATGAGACTTAGAAAATCTGTGTACAAGGAGCTTGAATAATTTAAATGCGTGGGTTTATTATTAACACAGCAGCAAATACATCAAGAAAACACGCCCCATGAAAAGTGTTTCAAAGTAACACAAATCTGTTCTGAGAAAGGTCTACACACAGTAAGTAAGTCTGAAGAGGCATATTTGCTTGGCGATGCCCAGCAGATAAGCCTGGCAAACCTTGCTGTGACTGAAGACGCCAATTTGAGGCTCAGCCTAGTCCAGGCAAGCTGCTGGCACTTGCTTCTCTCAGCTAACCTCCACACAATGGTGTTCGCATTTTGGAAGGTCTTTCTGGTCCTAAGCTGCCTTACAGGTAAGGAAAGGATCTCCGAACCACCAAAGATAATTGGAAATGAATTTTCCATAATTCTGTTAAGATAATTTAAACAAAAATTGCATATTGTTACATAGAATTTTTCTCTCCTGCACTTCAAATGAATTGTGATTAGTATGCTGAGTGAAATAATTTTCAGAACTCTTGCTTAGCAAACATATGCCATGCTGATATTTTAGGAGGGCAAGCCCATAATACAATTGTTTTATGGAGCTTCCAAATGAAAATTTTCTCAGAAAAAATAATAGTTTATTTCTTTGCTTAGTTTGAAAGATGAACAAATGAATTTACTCAGAAACCGAAGTTTGTGCTAGGGATAATTTTGTCTCTGTTTTACTTACTTTAGTGTTTCCTTTAAGCTCAGTGGTTGACTTGCCTTGCTCCATCAGGCAGAGCCTGGGTTGGAGGGCCTGCCCTGGCTTACATATGGGAAGAAAATAAATTTACCAAGTGCTTTACTGGCTAATATTTCTTAGGGAGTTGTGGTTTTCCAATCCTAAGACTGTATTTTGGAAAATATGTGCATGAGTTATGGTGCACAATATGGGTGATTTTAGGTATTATGAACAGAAGAAAATCAATTTTGGAATCAAAATACTGATGTTAGTTATATCTCAGAGAGATCACTAATTCCAAAAGTCCTTTGGCTAGTTTTTTCAAATATCAGATACATTTTGCATCTGTTCTTGTGATAAGTTAGGTCCATAGTAAATACAATAATATTGTTTATCCAAAACAGGATTTTTTTTTTTTTTGAGATAGAGTCTTGCTCTGTTGCCCAGGCTGGAGTGCAGTGGTGCGATTTTGGCTCACTGCAACCTCTGCCTCCCGGGTTCAAGCAATTCTCCTGACTCAGCCTCCCGAATAGCTGGGACTACAGGTGCATGCCACCATGCCTGGCTATTTTTTTGTGTTTTTAGTAGAGACGGGGTTTCACCATGTTAGCTAGGATGGTCTTGATGTCCTGACCTCATGATCCACCCGTCTTGGCCTCCCAAAGTGCTGGGATTACAGGCATGAGCCACTACACCTGGCCCCAAAACAGGATTTTTAAACCATTAGTAATATTAGGTAGTTGTTAGAATGAGGTTTACTAGGCATATTTAATGACATAAGAAAATGCCCAGGATATAATATTAAGTGAAAAAGCAGGACACACACACATGCCTAGAATAAATTACTAGAAGGTTATATACTAAAGTGCTCATGGTGGTTGCCTCTGGGTGATGGAATTATAGATGATTTTAATGTTATTCTCCAGCTTTTCATACTTCCTGGGTTTTCCACAAAGAACATTATGCTATTTTTGTAATTAGAAAGAAGTGTTACTTTTCAAAATGATCTCATGTTTAGAAATAGTTCTTTAAATGTTCATTACTAAATGTTTAAGCATAGATGTTTTATGGAATCAAATATCACCAGAAGGCAATACTGCATTTGTTGAGTGACCTAACTAGGCCCTAGAGCTGGAAACACGTGTTTCTATTTTCCCTTCTCCTCAGGAATATTCATTTAAATTTAACTTTAGATATGAAAGTTTTCGTCTCTTCTTAAAGGGTTTCCAGTCATTAGCCAGTTGGGTTGACACCTGGGCCGTCTGTGTCAGCCATCTAAGATCATACCTGCTTCCCTATGAGAGACCTTGACCTGGCCCATACTAGATACAGGGTTTGGAAAGGTTATAAGAACAATTTGTTTGTTTGCTTACTGTACATAACATACATGTAATTTTTACTGATTTTAAATGTAATGTATGATCATTATAGAAAGGTTGGAAAATATGGAAATTTAAAATAAAATAAAAATTATCTGCAATTTTACCACTCAGATTTGGGTGAATTATCATTCTTTTCAGGTGTATTTATTACATTTTAAAAATTGGGTTTACTCCTTGTATACTTTTTATTGTTTAAAAAATTATTTAGTAAGATGTCAGGATCTTACTGGATTGGGAGTTTTAGAACAAGGCCCAATCAAAGTGACCAGTAAATACTTCAGAGTGTTTTTCTTAAGTTACTATATAATTGGTTTTGTTGGTATATAGTGTACACTGTATACCTATACATGTATTATCTGGTTGGCCCAAAGCAAAATATGGTAGTGTCAGTACAGCAAATTGTGGTATGATATATTGTCATTTTCTGTGCTTACATATGTACTGAAGTCAGAAAAAGGATCACTTTAGTAATTTACACCTGTCATTAGCAGTGTTCATCAGTTGATCTGGACAACTGATAATGTTTCCTTCAATGTGCAATTTGATGTTCTTCCTTGTCTTGTTTTGGAGAGAATTTCACTTTTTGGTGTTAAGCATGGTGCCTAACACATAGTGGGCACATAGTAAATGTTTGTTGAAAGAATGAATTACTTTCCCAGATTCCAAACATTCAGACATGATTTTCATATACATAATTAAAATCAATTTTGGTATAACTAAACAGGACAGATTTTGATTAAATCAAAATATTTTCAATGACTTCTTAGGAATTCTTAGGTTAAATTCTAATTCAAGAAAATGAGTTTTAATCAAACTGTTTTTATTACAAAAATTTTATGCATATCATTTTAGGTACTTGTAATATGTATTAGTCACCTCTTAGAAAGATATGTTAATGTGGGTTTCATTTTCTGGAGGTATATGTTATGCATTTTAAAGCAGTGATATATTTGAATTTCGAGTTTGCAGTCAAATCCAAAAAAGTGAGTGATCATTTGATTATATTATTTCCTAACTCAAAACGAAGCAATTATATATGAAGTTGCTGGAAATTAAATCACTTCAAATGCAATAGATTAAATGTGGCTATTTGGGGGATATTTTGCTGTAGTATATTAGGAGAATAATAATCCTATAAACAAAATGCTTTCCACATTGCAGGCAATAAAAAAATGAATGAACAATCACTACCAGAACAGAAGACATTTTAAAATATTTTAAAATGTTGATTAAGTGTGTACATCTTGGATTATTTTTCTTGAATAATAAGCAATGGGTTTTAAAAGAGTTTACACAATTTCAACCACATATGCCTTTTTGTTTTGTTTTGTTTTTTAATTTGGTCAGGTCAGAGAGGGACATTGCGTTCTTGGGTTTTGTTTAAATCAGATACTAATCTTTACTTTGCTATTTATTCACAGTCCTGTTAATGTGAAGATTTTTCTGATTTATTCAATTTTTAAATAATTTCTCAACTTAGAATGACTTAATCCAAAGGAAGGGAACTTTTTTCCCTGACACTCACAGAATCACCTCCAGTTTAGGACCAAATTTGCACTGTCCATTGTCCACATGTGGCTATTGAAATTTAAACTAATTCAAATTAATGAAAATTTTTTAAAGTCTTATCTGGAAATATACAGCTTTTAGTTCTGAAGCGTATTATCACTATATCTTGGTTGGATAATGTCTGAAAACCACCTTTTCTTCAGAATTTAATTTGTTATGATGCTAAGTATTGAGAATCTGGGCAATAAAATGGTCTGGAGGTTTTGCCTTGCCAATTGTTACTTATTTACAGGACAATGCGTAGTACCTAAAAAAAAATATTGTCTCACTTTAAAATTTGAAATTACCATCCTAATGCCAAGGTGATATTATTAAACTTTTGCAGATTTATATATCTTCTATATTTAAAATGTTAGAAATGTTTGAATCAGATTTTTATTTCTCAAATCCCTGATTTTCTTTTACCTCCATCCTGGTCTGTGCTATAAATGGCTTCCTGCTACACTGACATGGCAGAGATTGTGTCTGTCAGGTTCATTACTGTTTCCCCAGTGTTTAGCATTGTTTGTGGCACAAAATGGGTGCTCAACTGGTATTCGTTGCTAGGCTCCACGGCCTCTTCCATGGCTTGACTTGTGTGACTACTGTGCGTACTGGGGCATCAAGTACTTTTTCTAAGAGTGGCCTCCAAAGGAGGTTTGTGGGGTTTTGTTTATTTGTTTGTTTTGCCTTACCTGTTCATAAATTCTCACCCTTAGCCAATCTCATAAGAGATACTGGGTCCCATACTAGAGAACAAAAATTGTGGGCAAATCATATCTGTAAAACCTCTGTTTTTAGGGATTAGTTCTGGGAACATTAAGGGCTACCAAATCCCTGGTTTTATCATTTTTATTTTGGACACTTTAAAGACATTTGGAAGTCATCATTTAAACACAGCCAGAGATGTGGCTAACTTCCAGGAGAAATTAAATGGGCTCCTTGAGGGTGGGAGGGAACCATCTTTCTCCAATGAAGTTTTTGTTGGAAAGATTAGCTGCTTTCTGAAAACCAATTTCCTTTTTGGAGGAAGCATTATGGAAAGCAGGAAAGCATGGGGTGGAGAATATTGGGAAGAGGGAAACTGTATGGAGATAAAAGTGCTGCATTTGTGTCTGCATTCAGGCACTTTCCTTAATTTATCAATACATTGGTTGCCATGTAAACAGTCAGCTTCTTGCAGGCAAGCAGCTGGACCAGGTGGTCTGGCTGTGACAGAGAACACAGATATTGAATCCAAGAAACCAAGAGTAATCAGTGAAATGGTTTGCTTTTCTTTTACTTTTTAAAAATGTTTGTAAATCCTTTACATTCTTTTTATCTGACTGCTATCATTAAGTAAGAAAAATGTGAAATAAAGAAGTCTTTGGGTATACAAAATTGGGAAGATGGACAGAAATTGGTCCCTCCGTGCAATTTCCTCTGGGTCTCTCATAATTTCTGTATCTTCCTCGTCCCACTCCCAACTCTCTACTGCCCCCTATGACCCTTGCAGGCAGCTAGCGTAGCATAGAGAGCATCGCTTGAACTTGACTTTCTCTTCCAGTGCTTGCCTGCCAATCCTATGTCCCTTGAGAAGCTTTATAGTCTTTGACATTGCAATGGATAATAATCAGTTAATCAGATGAGCCAGTGACTCTATAGTGCTCCCCAAAGTGTCATCACCTAAAATAGCCCTTTGGAAAGTGCTCATATAGAGCTGAGAATTTTAGTGTAGTGGCAGGCTGGATTTGGGTAGGAAGCCCTTCAGTGGTCCTCCAAATCCTATGGGAAGCTCAATTACTTCCTTTCTGTAAAGCCAACAGTTCTCAAAATTTGTGGTCTCAGGACAATTTTACACTCTTAGAAATTGAGGGAGATTTCTGGTCTGGACATGTGGTACAGACCTGTTTTTCATTGTTCCTCCCTGCTAAGCACAAGTATAAACCCTGGAAATAATGTAAAAGACAACCAGGGGAAATCTCTGAAAGGTGGTAAGAAGAAGGCAAACTGGTTTGGGACCCAGGGAAAAACAAAGAGCAAGGGCATCCTGTGTTTCCTATCCAGCAGATGAAAGGAACCTAGTCTCAGCAATTTCTGATATGCAACCTAACAACAGAGGGCAGCCCAGGTAAGCTTACTCCTCCCTCAGAGTCCCTCTGACAACATCAGATGGGCCCAACACCATCGGTAAGGGGGGGATCTTCAGAAACCCAACCAACAACAGTGGACAAAAGAAGCATTCGCCTTCTCCCTGGGCCTGAGATGCCCCACTTCCACCTAGAGATATCGAGGTGGGAAGGTGGAACAGACAAGGGGCATAAAGTGATGGCAAGTGGCCCAGTCTGGGAGGACTCTGTCTCGGTGGGTATATGACTATCCTTGCCTACCCATAGAGACACCAATAGTGCAGGGTGCCAGTAGAAATGTCTCAGCACACCTACCCCCACTGAGAGACACCTGGAAGCCTGACCTAGGGAAACCTTTCTGCTCCTTCAGGCGATATGGCGATATGATCTGGGACAAATGTCAGCTTCAGTGATACCAGATAAACCAAACAGAGAAAAACAATACTGAAAATTAACTGCTGTTAGAACAACAGACCACAAAAGTAAGCCAACACCTACGTGTGAGGCATAAATAACATGATTGACTGCAAAAATAAAAAAAATGTAAATAAGAGTTTCTTAACAAAGGAGACAAAATGTTTAATCAAAAATCATCTGTCAAACCAGAATCAAGCAAATCACAATTTGACTGAGAAAAGGCAACTATTGCCAACATTGAGATGAATCGGATGTTGGAATTATCTGACAAGGACTTCAAAGTAGACATCATAAAAATGCTTCAAAAACCAATTAACATTATCTTAAAACAAGTTAAAAAAAAAAGAAACTTGCAGAAAAGAAAAAGAAGCTATAAAAATATAAGAAAGAAGGAAATTCTGTCATTTGCTACAGCATGGATGAACCCGGGAGACATTATGCTAAGTGAAGCAAGCCAGACACAGAAAGACAAACACCACATAATCTCACTTATATGTGAGATCTAAAAGAGTTGAACTCAGAATTAGAGTAGAATTGTTATCAGGGACTGTGGCTTGGAGGGAGTAGGGAATGGGAAGAAGTTGACAAAAGGGTACAAAGTTCCAGTTACACAAGAGGAATAAGTTTTTAAGACCTATTGTGCAGCAAGCTGACCATAGTTAATAATGTATTGTGCATTTCAAAACTGCTTAAAGAATAAGATTTCAGTCTACACATGGGGTACAGTGTACACTGCTCGGGTAATGGATGCACCAAAATCTCAGAAATCGCCACTAAAGAACTTATCCATGTAACCAAACACCACCTATTCCCCAAATACCTATTCAAATAAATAATAGATTTTAAATGTTGTGGTGACTCACACCTGTAATTCCAGCAATTTAGGAGGCCAAGGCAGGGGGACCACTTGAGCCCAGGAGTTCAAGAACAGCCTTAGCAATGTGGTTAAACCCCATCTCTACCAAAAATACAAAAGAAAAAAAAAATAGCCATGCGTGGTGGCACACACCTGTGGTCCCAGCTACTCGGGATGCTGAGATGAGAGAATTTCTTAAGCCTGGGAGGCAGAGGTTGCAGTGAGCTGATATCACACTACTGCACTCCAACCTGGTGACAGAGTGAGACCCTGTCTGAAAACAAAACAAAACAAAACAAAAAACAAAAAAAGAGGATAAATATGTGAGGTGATGGATATGTTAATTAGCTCGATGTAATCATTCCACAGTATATACATATACGACAATATCACATTGTAGCCCATAAAATATATGAAATCATTTTAATTAAAAATAAAAATTAAGTTAAAAACAAGAATTTAAAAAAAATACAGACTTCGCAATTGTCTACTATTTTTCTAAACACCCTTTTAATATAGGTTCATTCCCAATTTTATTTTCTTTTCCCCTTGGAATTGTTTTTTGAATAAAACTGTCTTGGCTATCCCCTCCCCTATAAATTATAGAACTGAAAAATATAATAACAAAAATGAAAAATTTGCAGATGGACTCAATAGAAAAGCAGAGATGACAGAAAATAGAATCCATGTCTGGTGAAACTATCCTTCAGGTATTAAGGGGAAATAATTAAATTATCAGTTGAAGGAAAACAAAAAGATTTGTTGATAGCAGACACACTGTTAAAAATAGCTAAAGGAATTTCTTCAAACAGAAAGTAAATGGTAAAAGGGCAATCAGGAAGGATGAAAGAACAACAGAAAGAGCAGAAATGTAAGTACATAAAATAGACTATCTTTTAACTCATGAGTTCTATAAATTATATTTGATGATTGAAACAACAATTATAACACCATTTTGTACTCTATACTATGATATTTAAAAGTGGGCAAGGGAAAGGAAACTAAATGGAAGTAAGGTTTATATACTTCAATCAAAGTGGTAAAATATTGATATCAGTAGACTGTTATGACTCATATATGAATATTGAATGCCCAGAGAAACCACTAGGAAAACTCTACAAAGATAGATATTTTAAAACACTAAATAAGTCAAGATGGAATAATAAAAAATGCTCAAGTAACTGCCAGAAAGGCAAGAAAGGGGAAACAGAAGAATAAGAACTAAAGGAAACAAAAAACTAATAATAAAATAGCAAACAAGAATTAATGTATCAATAATTACAGTAAATAATTATATTGGATGTGAATACAACCACAATAGTCCCCTCTTATCTGTGATTTTACTTTCTGAGGTTTCAGAAACCCATGGTACAGTACAATAAGGCATTTTGAGAGAAAGAGTGTGAGTGTGTGAACACAATCACATAATTTTATTCCAGTATATTGGTTTAATTGTTCTATTTATTAGTAGTTACTATTGTTAATCTCTCACGGTGCCTAATTTATAAATTAAACTTTATCATAAGTATGTGTGTATAGGAAAAAAACATAGTATGCATAGGGTTCAGTACTATCCATAGTTTCAGGCATCCACTGGGAGTCTTAGAATGTATCTCCCTGGAATAAGGGGGAACTACTGTATATGCTACTCACAAGAAATTCACATTAAATTTGATGACATAGGAAGATTGCAAGTAAAAATATAGAAAAAGACATACAATATAAGTATTAATATTTTAAAAATCTGGAGAAGCTTCATTAATATCTGATAAAGTAGACTTCAGAGCAAAGAAAGTTAAAAAGAGATAAAGAGAGACATTACCTAATGATAAAAGGATCAACCCAGCAGGAGGATATAATGATCTTTAATGAGTACACACCAAACAACTAAGTCTCAAAATTCATGAACAAAACTGATCAAGCTAAAACAAGAAAGAGACAAATCCCCAATTATAGTTGGGAACTTCAATACCCCCTCTCAGAAACTGATAAATCTACTGGACAGAACATCAGTAAACAGATGGAAGATCTGAAAAAGACAATCAACTAACAGAATCTGATTGAATATTTTTATGATTTTATATTGATTATTCATAGTGGTTTTAAATTATATCTCTATGTATAGAACACTCCACCCAACAAAAGCAGAACACACTTTTTTAAGGCACCTACAGAACATTCACTGAGATAGATCATGTGCTTGGTCATAAAAAAAACTTAAACAAATTTAAAATAATTGAAATCATACAGAGTATATTCTCTGACCACAATGCAGTTAAACTAGAAATCAGTAACAAAAAAGTATCTAAACACATGGAAATTAAACAACACTCTTTTTTTTTTTTTTCTTTTAATTTTTTATTGGATTATAGGTTTTGGGGTACATGAGCAGAGCATGCAAGACAGTTGCGTAGGTACACACATGGCAGTGTGCTTTCTTTTCTTCTCCCCTTCACCCACATTTGGCTTTTCTCCCCAGGCTATCCCTCCCCACCTCCCCCTCTCACTGGCCCTCCCCTTTTCCCCCCAATAGACCCCAGTGTTTAGTACTCCCCTTTCTGTGTCCATGTGTTCTCATTTTTCATCACCCACCTATGAGTGAGAATATGCGGTGTTTCATTTTCTGTTCTTGTGTCAGTTTGCTGAGGATGATGTTCTCCAGATTCATCCATGTCCCTACAAACGACACAAACTCATCATTTCTGATTGCTGCATAATATTCCATGGTGTATATGTGCCACATTTTTCCAATCCAGTCTATTATCAATGGGCATTTGGGTTGATTCCAGGTCTTTGCTATTGTAAACAGTGCTGCAATGAACATTCGTGTACATGTGTCCTTATAGTAGAAGGATTTATAGTCTTTTGGATATATACCCAGTAATGGGATTGCTGGGTCAAATGGAATTTCTATTTCTAAGGCCTTGAGGAATCGCCACACCGTCTTCCACAATGGTTGAACTAATTTACACTCCCACCAACAGTGTAAAAGTGTTCCTTTTTCTCCACATCCTCTCCAGCATCTGTTGTCTCCAGATTTTTTAATGATCGCCATTCTAACTGGCGTGAGATGGTATCTCAATGTGGTTTTGATTTGCATCTCTCTGATGATCAGTGACGATGAGCATTTTTTCATATGATTGTTGGCCTCATATATGTCTTCTTTCGTAAAGTATCTGTTCATATCCTTTGCCCACTTTTGAATGGGCTTCTTTGTTTTTTTCCTGTAAATCTGTTTGAGTTCTTTGTAAATTCTGGATATCAGCCCTTTGTCAGATGGGTAAACTGCAAAAATTTTTTCCCATTCTGTTGGTTGCCGATCCACTCTAGTGACTGTTTCTTTTGCCGTGCAGAAGCTGTGGAGTTTCATTAGGTCCCATTTGTCTATTTTGGCTTTTGTTGCCAATGCTTTTGGTGTTTTGTTCATGAAGTCCTTGCCTACTCCTATGTTCTGGATAGTTTTGCCTAGATTTTCTTCTAGGGTTTTTATGGTGCCAGGTCTTATGTTTAAGTCTTTAATCCATCTGGAGTTAATTTTAGTGTAAGGTGTCAGGAAGGGGTCCAGTTTCTGCTTTCTGCACATGGCTATCCAGTTTTCCCAACACCATTTATTAAACATGGAATCCTTTCCCCATTGCTTGTTTTTGTCAGGTTTATCAAAGATTGTATAGTTGTATGTATGTTGTGTTGCCTCCGGTGCCTCTGTTTTGTTCCATTGGTCTATATCTCTGTTTTGGTACAAGTACCATGCTGTTTTGATTACTGTAGCCTTGTAGTATAGTTTGAAATCCGGTAGTGTGATGCCCCCCGCTGTGTTCTTTTTGCTTAGAATTGACTTGGCTATGCGGGCTCTCTTTTGGTTCCATATGAAGTTCATGGTGATTTTTTCCAGTTCTGTGAAGAAAGTCAATGGTAGCTTGATGGGGATAGCGTTGATTCTGTAAATTACTTTGGGCAGTATAGCCATTTTCACGATATTAATTCTTCCTAACCATGAACATAGAATGTTTCTCCATCTGTTTTTGTCCTCTCTGATTTCGTTGAGCAGTGGTTTGTAGTTCTCCTTGAAGAGGTCTCTTACGTTCCTTGTGAGTTGTATTCCAAGGTATTTTATTCTTTTTGTAGCAATTGCGAATGGCAGTTCGCTCTTGATTTGGCTTTCTTTAAGTCTGTTATTGGTGTAGACGAATGCTTGTGATTTTTGCACATTGATTTTATATCCTGAGACTTTGCTGAAGTTGCTTATCAGTTTCAGGAGTTTTTGGGCTGAGGCAATGGGGTCTTCTAGGTATACTATCATGTCGTCTGCAAATAGAGACAACTTGGCTTCCACCTTTCCTATTTGAATACCCTTTATTTCTTTTTCTTGCCTGATTGCTCTGGCTAGAACTTCCAGTACTATATTGAATAGGAGTGGTGAAAGAGGGCATCCTTGTCTAGTGCCAGATTTCAAAGGGAATGCTTCCAGTTTTTGCCCATTCAGTATGATATTGGCTGTTGGTTTGTCATAAATAGCTTTTATTACTTTGAGATACGTTCCATCGATACCGAGTTTATTGAGGGTTTTTAGCATAAAGGGCTGTTGAATTTTGTCAAATGCCTTCTCTGCGTCAATTGAGATAATCATGTGGTTTTTGTTTTTGGTTTTGTTTATGTGGTGAATTACATTTATAGACTTGCGTATGTTGAACCAGCCTTGCATCCCCGGGATGAATCCTACTTGATCATGATGAATAAGTTTTTTGATTTGCTGTTGCAATCGGCTTCCCAATATTTTATTGAAGATTTTTGCATCTATGTTCATCATGGATATTGGCCTGAAGTTTTCTTTTCTTGTTGGGTCTCTGCCAGGTTTTGGTATCAGAATGATGTTGGTCTCATAAAATGATTTGGGAAGGATTCCCTCTTTTTGGATTGTTTGAAATAGTTTTAGAAGAAATGGTGCCAGCTCTTCCTTGTGTGTCTGGTAGAATTCGGCTGTGAACCCGTCTGGACCTGGGCTTTTTTTTGTGTGGTAGGCTCTTAATTGCTGCCTCAACTTCAGACCTTGTTATTGGTCTATTCATAGTTTCAGCTTCCTCCTGGTTTAGGCTTGGGAGGACACAGGAATCCAGGAATTTATCCATTTCTTCCAGGTTTACTAGTTTATGCGCATAGAGTTGTTTGTAATATTCTCTGATGATGGTTTGAATTTCTGTGGAATCTGTGGTGATTTCCCCTTTATCATTTTTTATTGCATCTATTTGATTGTTCTCTCTTTTATTTTTAATCAATCTGGCTAGTGGTCTGTCTATTTTGTTGATCTTTTCAAAAAACCAGCTCTTGGATTTTTTGATTTTTTGAAGGGTTTTTCGTGTCTCAATCTCCTTCAGCTCAGCTCTGATCTTAGTTATTTCTTGTCTTCTGCTGGGTTTTGAGTTTTTTTGGTCTTGGTCCTCTAGCTCTTTCAATTTTGACGATAGGGTGTTAATTTTGGATCTCTCCATTCTCCTCATATGGGCACTTATTACTATATACTTTCCTCTAGAGACTGCTTTAAATGTGTCCCAGAGGTTCTGGCACGTTGTGTCTTCGTTCTCATTGGTTTCGAAGAACTTCTTTATTTCTGCCTTCATTTCGTTGTTTACCCAGTCAACATTCAAGAGCCAGTTGTTCAGTTTCCATGAAGCTGTGCGGTTCTGGGTCTGTTTCTGAATTCTGAGTTCTAACTTGATTGCACTATGGTCTGAGAGGCTGTTTGTTATGATTTCAGTTGTTTTGCATTTGTTGAGCAGTGCTTTACTTCCAATTATGTGGTCAATTTTAGAGTAGGTGTGATGTGGTGCTGAGAAGAATGTGTATTCTGTGGATTTGGGGTGGAGAGTTCTGTAAATGTCTATCAGGTTTGCTTGCTCCAGGTCTGAGTTCAAGCCCTGGATATCCTTGTTGATTTTTTGTCTGGTAGATCTGTCTAGTATTGACAGTGGAGTGTTAAAGTCTCCCACTATTATTGTGTGGGAGTCTAAGTCCTTTTGTAAGTCCTTAAGAACTTGTCTTATGTATCTGGGTGCTCCTGCATTGGGTCCATATATGTTTAGGATCATTAGCTCTTCTTGTTGTATCGATCCTTTTACCATTATGTAATGGCCTTCTTTGTCTCTTTTGATCTTTGTTGCTTTAAAGTCTATTTTATCGGAGATGAGAATTGCAACTCCTGCTTTTTTTTGCTTTCCATTTGCTTGGTAAATCTTCCTCCATCCCTTTATTTTGAGCCTTTGTGTATCCTTGCATGTGAGATGGGTTTCCTGGATACAGCACACTGATGGGTTTTGGCTTTTTATCCAATTTGCCAGTCTGTGTCTTTTGATTGGTGCATTTAGTCCATTTACATTTAGGGTTAATATTGTTATGTGTGAATTTGATACTGCCATTTTGATGCTAAGTGGCTGTTTTGCCTGTTAGTTGTTGTAGATTCTTCATTATGTTGATGCTCTTTAGCATTCAGTGTGATTTTGGAATGGCTGGTACTGGTTGTTCCTTTCTATGTGTAGTGCCTCTTTTAGGAGCTCTTGTAAAGCAGGCCTGGTGGTGACAAAATCTCTGAGTACTTGCTTGTTCGCAAAGGATTTTATTTTTCCTTCACTTCTGAAGCTCAGTTTGGCTGGATATGAAATTCTGGGTTGAAAGTTCTTTTCTTTAAGAATGTTGAATATTGGCCCCCACTCTCTTCTGGCTTGTAGTGTTTCTGCCGAGAGATCTGCTGTGAGTCTGATGGGCTTCCCTTTGTGGGTGACCCGACCTTTCTCTCTGGCTGCCCTTAGTATTCTCTCCTTTATTTCAACCTTATTGAATCTGACGATTATGTGCCTTGGGGTTGCTCTTCTTGCGGAATATCTTTGTGGTGTTCTCTGAATTTCCTGCAATTGAGTGTTGGCCTGTCTTGCTAGGTGGGGGAAATTTTCCTGGATGATGTCCTGAAGAGTATTTTCCAGCTTGGATTCATTCTCTTCGTCCCCTTCTGGTACACCTATCAAATGTAGGTTAGGTCTTTTCACATAGTCCCACATTTCTTGGAGACTTTGTTCATTCCTTTTTGCGTTTTTTTCTCTAATCTTGGTTTCTCGTTTTATTTCATTGAGTTGGTCTTTGACTTCAGATATTCTTTCTTCTGCTTGGTCAATTCGGCTATTGAAACTTGTGCATGCTTCGCGAAGTTCTCGTATTGTGTTTCTCAGCTCCTTTAATTCATTCATATTCCTCTCTAAGTTATCCATTCTTGTTATCATTTCCTCAAATCTTTTTTCAAATCTTTTCTCAAGGTTCTTAGTTTCTTTGCATTGATTTAATACATGATCTTTTAGCTCACCAAAGTTTCTCATTATCCATCTTCTGAAGTCTAATTCCGTCATTTCGTCACAGTCATTCTCCGTCCAGCTTTGTTCCCTTGCTGGTGAGGAGTTTTGGTCCTTTCTAGGAGGCGAGGTGTTCTGGTTTCGGGTGTTTTCCTCCTTTTTGCGCTGGTTTCTTCCCATCTTTGCGGATTTGTCCGCTGGTCGTCTGCGTAGTTGCTGACTTTTCGATTGGGTCTCTGAGTGGACACCCTGAATGTTGATGATGAAGTATTTCTGTTGCTTGGTTTTCCTTCTACCAGTCTAGCCCCTTCGCTGTACGAGTGCTGAGGTCCGCTCCAGACCCTGCTTGTCTGGGGTGCACCTCTAGCAGCTGTGGCACAGCGAGGGATGCTACCAGTTTCTTTTTCTGCTATCTTTGTCCCAGGATGGTGCCTGCCTAATGTCAGTCTTTTGGATATAGAGGGGTCAGGGAGCTGCTTGAGGAGACAGTTTGTACTTTATAGGGGTTTAATTGCTGAGCTGTGAGCTGTGTTGTTCATTCAGGGCTGTTAGGCTGCTATGTTTGATTCTGCTGCAACAGAGCTCATTAAAAAAACCCTTTTTTTTCTCAAATGCTGTGTTGAGGGGTTTGGGCTTTATTTTTGGATGTCCGTTGAGGTCCTGCCCAGCTAGGATGCAGACTAGCCACTGTTTGCCTGCCGAGGCTCCGCCCTGCTGTTGTGAGGCTCGCCCTGGCTCCGCTGTTCTGCTGTTCTCCGCCACGCCCTGCGGCGGAGTCTCTCTGTTGTAGCGGGTTGCCTCGGCGACGGCAGGCTGCGTCAGCAGTGGGCGTGTATCTCAGTAGGGACGGGTTGCCTCGGCAACGGCTGGCTGCGTCAGCAGTGGGCGTGTATCTCAGTAGGGACGGGTTGCCTCGGCAACGGCTGGCTGCGTCAGCAATGGGCGTGTATCTCAGTTGGGGCGGGTTACCTCGGTAATGGTGGCCGCCCCTCCCCCTCAGAGCGTCTCGGGCCGTCTGCACGGGGCTTGTTTGAAATCCCGGTTTTGTTCGTCCCACTGGGCCAATCCTAACGCTCTGTTCCTGCAATCCCCTGGGCTGGCCCACTGTTCAAGTCTAGCTCAGTCTCAAGTCCAGCCCTCTCACGTCTCCAGTTGCCGGTTCAACGGGGCACCCGGACAAGTGCGCCCTGTGGGGAGCGCTGGGTAGGGCCGGCCGCCGCCACCCCGGCTGCCGGCTTCGCCAGGCGGAATATCTGCCTGGCGTCCCGCGTCTCCTCTTCACTTGGGAATTTCCCCGTTCCGTGAGCAACAAATATCAGTCTGGAAATGCAGCTCAGACTCACCTCTCCGCAGACACAACGAGAACTCCAATCCTGGGTTGTTCTCACAGCGCCATCTTGAGTCCGATCCAACAACACTCTTTTAAATAATCAGTGGATCAGAGAGAAAATCTCAAAATGAATTTTAAAAAAATACATAGAACTCAATGAAAATGAGAACACAATGTTTTGAAATATGTACCCTGTAACTAAAGCAATTCTGAGAGAGAAATTTATAACATGAAATGCTTACGTTGGAAATAAAGAAAGGTCTTAAGTCAATAATCTAAATTTCTACATCAAGGATCTATAAAAGAAGACCAAAATAAACCAAAACGAGCAGAAGGAAGGAAATACTAAAGAGCTGAAATCCATGAACTTGAAATAGAAAAACTATAGAGAAAAATAAATAATAAAAAATTTGCTTTTTTGAAAAAAAAATCAATGAAATTGGCAAACTTCTAGCAAGACTAATAAAAAGAGTTAAGACCCAAATCACTAATATCAGAAATGAAACATGGAATATCACTATAGATCCTACAGTCATTAAAAAGATAATGAGAGAATATTATGAACAACCTTACATTTATACATTTGACAACTTAGAAAAAAGTGGCCAATTTCTCCAAAACAGCAAACCACTAGAACTCATCCAATATGAAATAGATAATCTGAATAGCTCTATAACCATTAAAGAAATTGAATTCATAATTTTAAAAGCTCCTATAATAGAAATCTTCAGGCCTAGATAGCTTCAGCAAATAATCCTAGCAAAGATTCAAAGAATAATTAAGATCAATTTTACACATTCTCTTCCAAAAAATATACGAGGAGGGAACACTTCCATCTCATTTTATGAGGCCAGTATTATCCTGATACCAAAACCAGACAAAAACAGTACAAAAATAGAAAACTACAGGCCAATATCTCTCTCATGAACCTTGACGCAAAAATCCTTAGCAAAACACTAGCAAATTGAATCCAACAATGTATGAAAATAATTATACACCATGACCAAATGGGATTTATTTCAGGTTTGTAAGGCTGGTTCAACATTCAAAAAGCATTCAGTGTAATCCACCATATCAACAGACTAAAGAAAAAAAATATGATCATATCAACTAATGCAGATAAAGCATTTGAAAAAAATCCAATACCCATTCATCATTAAAACTCAGCAATTTAGAGGGTGTATTCATTTCCCAGAGCTGCTGTAACAAATTGCCAGAAACTGGGTGGTTTAAAGCAAGATAAATTAATTCTCTCACAGTTCTAGAGGCCAAATGTTTTAAATCAAATTGTTGGTTTCTTCTGAGGTCTCTGAAGGAGAATCCATGCCATAAGTCTCTCCTAGATGGCTGCTGGCAATTCTTGGTATTCTTTGGACTATAGATGTATCGTTCTAATATCTGCTTCTATCTTCACAGAGCCTTTCCCTTTGTGTGTCTCTGTGTTAAGTCTCCCTCTCAATTTTTTTGTAAGGACAGCAGTCATTGAATTTAGGGTCCACTCTAAATCAATGTTGATCTCATCTCAAGATCGTTAATTACATCTTCAAACACCCTATTTCTAAACAAGAATTTACATTCACAGATACTGGATCCTGTAATACACAGTATTACATGTAATTTAAAAAATGTAATACACAGATACTGTGTGTCACATTCAGTATCTACGTACACGGTGTTACACAGTAGCTGTGTATTACATTCACAGATACTGGAGGTTAGAAATCGGACTTATCTTTTTGGGGGATACAATGCAACCTGCTACAGAGGAGAATTACCTCAACTTGATAAAAACACCTACAGGCAACCTGCAGCCAACATTGTACTTCATGGTGAAAGACTGAACACTTTTACCCTATGATTGGAAACAACACAAGGATGTCCACTCTCATCTCTCTTATTCAACATAGTACTGGAAGTTGTAGCCACTGCAATTAGGCAATGAAAAGAAATAAAAGGCATACAAATTGGAAAGGAAGAAATAAAACTCTGTATCCCCAAAAGAGTTGAATCTAGATTATATAGAGACTCTCAAAACTCAATCATTAAAAAACTAAACAATCCAATTAGAAAATGAGCAAAAGATATAAACAGATATTTTGCTGAAGATGTACAAATGGAAACTAATCCCATCAGAAGATATTTAGCATCAGCATTATCTATTTGAGAAATGCAAATTAAAACCACAATGATTACATTACTTCATACCTGCCACAATGGCTAAAGTGGAAAACTGTGACAACACCAAATGCTGGCAAGGATGCAGGAAAACTGAATCCTTTTTGTTGGGAATGTATAAAGGTATAGTCACTCTGGAAAACAGTGTGGCTGGTTTTTCAAATAAAATTAAATATGCAACCAGCATATGACCCAGCAATTGCAATCTAGGACATTTGTCCTCGAGAAATAAAAATTTAATTTCATGCAAAATCTATAACTGAATGTTCACTGCAGTTTATCCAATACCCAAAAACTGGACCCAGGCCAGATGTCCTTAAATGGGTGAATGGTTAAACAAACTGTATCACATATATATCATCAGGTACTACTAAGCAATAAAAAAACAACAAACTACTGATATACACAACAACTTATTTTAGATGATTATGCTGAGTGAAAAGAGTCAATTCCAAAAGGTTGCCATGATTCCTTGTACATAACATTTATGAAATGACAGAATTTTATAAATGAAAGACAGATTAGTGGTTGTCCATGGGGACACGAATGGGGTGCAGGATGGAGGTGAGTGATTATAAAAGTGTCAACATGAGAAGTCTTTGTGGTGATGGCACTGTTCAATATCTTAACTGAGGTAGTAAATTACACGAATCTACATGTGATAAAATATACAATTAAATGTGCACGTGCACACACACAAGAGTACATGTAAAACTGGAGAAATATGAACAAGGTCGATGGGTTTTATCAATGTCAGTATCCTGGTTGTAATATTATACTATCGTCTTACAAAATGTTACCATTGGTGGGAACTGGGTAAAGTGTACATGAGATCTGTCTTATTTCCTAGAACTGCATGTGAATCTACAAATACATAAATAAAAATTATTGAGGACCCCAAAAAGAAACTGATATTGTTTTGCCTGAGATTTACCCAATTTTAAAACTAAAAGCCCTACATTCAAGGAATTCCCTTGGTACTGGGAAAACTGGATCAGTTGTTTTCTATACTCACAGACAGTTTTGGGTCCCTGGACAAGACTTTAAGAACCTGTGTAAGGCTGCTGTTACTACAAAAGAAATTCTCACTTCAGTGTTATTACCTCGCCATCATCTAGAATTTGAATATCTTCATATGATAATTTGTTAGAAACTCCCCTCCCCCTACCGCAGTGAGCCCCAAGAAAGCTCAGCTTTCCTGTATGTTTATTCTGCCTTCTCCCCCTCACCTTAGATTCCTCAAATAAGATGTCTTTGTAAGTGTTTTGTGATGAAACAGTGTAATCAGAATGTATGTACTATTGTTTTTTTGATGATTATCTTTTCAGGTCAGGTTAGTGTGGTGCAAGTGACCATCCCACACAGTTTCGTGAACGTGACTGTTGGATCTAATGTCACTCTCATCTGCATCTACACCACCACTGCGGCCTCCCGAAACAATCTTTCCATCCAGTGGTCTTTCTACCATAAGAAGGAGATGGAGCCAACTTCTGTAAGGACACTTTTCCTAAATCTTTCCCCTTTTGTAGTTCCTACTGAAAACTGTTGGGGTCGAAAGAATGTGAAATGTGAAAGAATGGTATGCCAGTGACAGTAGTGGCAGGAATCTCAGATACAAAACTTTGAAGATGGCTGTAAAGGGAAGATCATCACCTAAGTGACTTGACTCTTGTCTTCCTTCATATTTAGTTATAATCCATTATCTCAGGTCTGTGTAGGTCAACATCAAGTGTATCATGTATTTTAGAGAGGACAGAAATGGTCCTTCTCATAAGTGAAATGAGCAGTAATTCTGAAAGGGCTCCCCCTCCACCTTTATCTACCTATTATTTCCAGAAGAACTTAGTTCAAATGCTAATCCTGATTGATCTGCAGATCTCTGCCAAATTTAATATCTAGGATCTGGCTGTCAAGTGAGCTAGCTCACTGAGCTAGACTGAGGCCTGACAGACTGAGACTTCCTAGATGGGTGAAGAAGGTCCATAGTAGTGATGAACCCTGGGTAATCAAGAGCAGCCTGAGGATAGAGGACAGAGGACGGAGTGGGTAGGTATAGGGTGTGGGGGAGGAGGTTGCCAGGAAAGGATGGGGTGAAAGTCAAGGGAGGAGAATGATTTCAACATGCAAGCTGCCTATTCCTAGGTTTCCTTCATCAGGCCTTGAGGGAAATTCCTTCTTTAGCCCAAGAATTAAAATTGTATATCAAAAGGCTGTGTGTGTGTGTGTGTGTGCGCGTGCATGCACGCACGCAAGCGTGCACATGTGTGTGTTTGTGTGTTCATGCACATGTGTATGTGAGCACATATGTCATGCATGTCTACACATATTCCTTGAGGGAACAGGTCTGTAGCTTTCATTAGGTTCTCAAAAGGATGCATGACCCAAAACGGAGTTTAGAGAAGAGACAAGTCAGTGTGGTTTGAAATAGTTGGATGCAGCTGAATTGGGCCTTGAAGAAAAGGAAAGGTTTTGATTAGTAGAAAGATAGAGGGAGAGCAAGTTGAGGGGGTGGGGGAAGCCTAGGGGTAGGAGTGGAGAAGAAGGAAGGCATTAGTTTAGAGAAGCCATATGTTGGCCAGTGTCACTTCAGCCATCACAAGTCCTTCAGAGGTGCTGAGTCCTCTGTTTACAAATCCTGAGTGTTAGTTTAGCAGAAAACACTGTATAGGGAAAGATTCCATCAATGCCACTCTCCAGTCCAAGTTAAACAATTTTGCGCAATACTTGTTACCTTGGACGAGTATCTATTATCACTCTATACCTCTCTTTAAAATATGGTAGATCAGGAATACCTAATGCATGTGAACAATATAAAGCCCTGTAAGTTGTATCCCTTGTAAACACTATTATGATTTATCATCCACAGCAGCAGCACCACCAACAGTGCTCCTACCAGTTTCCATCATCCAAAATGTCCAAACCCAAGACCTTGCATGTTGCATTCAACTAAGAAGTTCTTGCCTTCTTTTGCAGGCTGCTCTGTTAGATTGTAGATGGCGATAATCACATGTCCTTTCTTCCTTTTTAAAATTCAATTTCCTGACTAGTCTTTTCAACACATTCTTTATCTGCAGGCTTCAAATCCTTCTTATTTTGGCAGGAGAGGCTGGATTTAGAGAGACCTTGCCAATGTATTTTGAAGTGTTTTCTGCTTGATACTCAAATCAAGATGTTCTTAACTGCCTGAAGGCTGGGCAAGGCCAGTCTCAGTTCAAAACCACACATTTTTATTTATGCCTCCTCTGACACTGGAATTTACAATGCCACCTCTTGGTTGAACTATGTATCTAATGAGGAACTGGGAGGGAGCTGCAGAGCCAAAGGATCTTGTGACCAGCAATGAGCTTTTCCTATACGGGGAAAGGCAAGGGAAAAAGATATGGTGATTGAATTGAGCCCAGAATGTTTCTCAGAAGCACCTTTAAAAAAACCTGTTAACAAATAAATATTTATTGAGTATCTTATTTACTTGCCATTTGCTTCATTCTCCAAAATGTCAGGTACGAGTGGGGCATGTAATTTAAGATATATACTTTTCTGGGATGTCCACATCAAAAGAGGGCCTCTGCCCTGAGCTGCTGGATCAAGCAAAACGTTCTGATCTTAAAGCTGCGTGATACCTGTGTTACGCCTGTGTCTTAGCCACATGGAAGACAAGCTTTTGTGTTTTTATTGCACCCACAGCTTGGGAACAATAACAACCATCCCCCAGAAAGGCAAATTTTATCCTCCTTCTATTTTCCCGTCTTGCTTTAGCATACCCTAGCCAGATCCCCATTACAACCATCTTTAGTTCTCTACTTATAGAGAACAGGAGTCCTTCCCCTGTCTCCTCATATTCTGCTTGCATGGGCTTCTCACCGCTTTGCCAGATGAGTAGTTTTGAAGCCCTAGTGAAAACCTCCTGATGAATGTAAGTTCTTCTTCTTGCTGTGCCACTTAGTTATTGACTGGGTGATCATAGACAAGTCATTTGACCTTTCAGTTGTTCAGTTTCCCATCTTTAAAATGGGGCTACTTACCTATCTCATGGATTTAATATGAAGATAAAATGAGATAATGCTTGCGAAGCACTAGGAAATCTTCTACCCAGTAAGCATTCAGTGAATGCGGGCTTTTATTTTTGGCATCATCACTTACAAAATGGTGGTTTTGCAAAATACCTGTTCCCACCATACCCCTGGTGACTAATGGGACTGAGCCATGGGCACCAGGGAACCTAGCTCAAGAAGATACACTTGAACAGGGACAGGGCTCTTCAGGGCCATCCTAGCCCAAGATCTGCTTCCAGTTCCACTGCTCACCAGGTCCGTGTGGTTAAAGGCAGGGCCCAAGCCCTTTCTCCACCTTCTTCTTATCCCTGAACTGAGAGCCTGCTCAATCAAGAGGTTGCAGACATCCTGTGTTGAGGTGGTATTTTTCAAAATGGGATTTGGCCTCCATTTCAAGGTTGTTTCGTCTTTGAGCACATTCAAAATTCTGCAGAGCATGTTGTATGTTAATCTAGGGATTGCTGGTGGGACATTTATAGGAGGATAAAAAGATCGTTGCAGTATTAGACAATTCTGTGATTTATGGGACTAAAATGTTGCCAGGCATCAGCGGTCATACAGCGATTCAGTTCAACTCGTGGGTTGATGTGGCAGTATACTATACAGCATTCAGCTCTCAGATCCACCCATTTCTGCTCAAACACAGCACAGCTCGTGCCTCAGTACTGACAGTATGGAGGAAAAGGCAGTCAGTCAGTGTCTAAAAATGATGCATACAAGAGACGCTCGGGGAAGATGTAGCTGGACCTCTCAGGTAAGAGCACTTATTGGTGTACTACTGGACTTCTTCATTGTTTGGAGACTCCAGGGCACTGGCACCAGCTTTAGGAATGGGATGGGAGTGTCTGACTTTGGTAACAATCTAGGTCAGCACAAGCCCCTGACAAAACTGGGACAGTCTTGAGTTTACCTTGAGTTCTTCTGCCTCTTCCTAAAGGCTCAGGACCCTATTGCTGCTCTGATAAGGGCAGTGGCCAACTCTTTCCATAGTTCCATCTTCTCTTTCCTGAAATCATTGTGTTAGATTAGCAACTGACTCTGAGGCCTGGTATTCCTAAATACCCAGGGGCTAATGTTATCTCTTACTGACTATCCCCTCTGGTGAATAGACACTGAAGTATCCCACAAGTCTTCCCACAAAGAAGGCCAGTATATTCATTAGCATGATCCTTCTCTCAGAGAAACACTCCTCTCAGAAAATATGAACAGCTTTAGGTAGTCAATCCTTCAGCAGGGAATCTCAGCTGAAAAATCTAGGTGAGGTATGAGCAGGCTAACATGGAAATTTGGAGTGGTCTGGTGGTCTGGTGCCTTTCAGGTCACACAGATGGCCTCATCTTCCATATAGGTTGTTAATGCTAAAACCACAGAGACCTTACCTGTCCATGAACAGAGCATGCATTGACTCTGCTTAGCATGAATCTCTCAGACAATACATATTCTTCAGGAATGTTCATAGTGAAAAACACCCTTTGCTAGACTCATAAACCACTTGGACAACTTCTTTCGCAGAACCTAGTGTTCTTATGTTCTCTGGCTTCTCAGATTTTACAACCTGGCCTGTTTTCTCCAGGTAGTATTGTATTAAATGCTTTTTGAATGTCAGTAGGGGAGGTGTTCCATCTCCTCAGGGACATTTGAAAATGGAGGAGGTGTTGGTTTGATTCTTATGACTGGGAGTCATTAATGACATTAGTGGGTGGTGGCTATGTCCTGAAATACATATGTCCTGAAATACAAATGCTGAATGTCCTGAATACATAAGACAGAGCCACACAACAAAGAGCTGCCTGCCCAAAATGCCAATGTCACCCCTACTGAGAAATACTTCAAGTTCTTTCCTGCCCCGCCATCAAATTTATGTATTGTATCCCATTCACTTTCTGTTAATCTAATAAATTAATCTAATGATAAGGTATTAGGGACTAATGATAGCTTATTTTGTTCTCTTCTAAAGAACGTATTGAATCAGGGACCTTCTATGCCTTCTTCCAAAAGAAGCAACTCAAATAGTAGATACTCAGGCAAATGGTAGGTTGGAAAGAGAGTGGGTTGGAAGCAAGAGAGTCTTTCTTTTGGTATCGTATTTCTTCCACGTGCCATTCTGCCCCCTAATACAGTCCAAAGAAAATTGAGCTTGTGACCATTGCCACCTTATACCTATATACTCCTCTCTTACTCCTACTAACATCAAGCACATTGATGTTAGAAAAAATCCATGTCTGGCCCCTCTATCAGAAGTACAAGAAAGTAAGAAGCTGGAAAGGAAAGAATGTGTGGTTGCTGTGGACGCAAACAGAAAGCAGACTGAATTCCTTCAACCTTTCTTGTTTATACTCTATGCTTCTAGTTAGAGAGCAGTGTCACTAAGCTGAGGAAAAAGTCTTTTAGGACAAATCTGCTTCCCAGCTGCACGGCCTTGTGTGAATAGGAACTTGGCACAGTAGGACAGGAAAGGCTGCTCTGCAAATAACTGAGGGGCCTACAATTGCAGCTGGCAAATGTTGAGGGCATCATGTGGTGAACACACTCAGCATGGGAAGCATCATGCCAGCAAACAGCAGCAATTGGCAGGAGAAAGGTTGGGCTGAAGCAGGGAATGGAATGGCCCCAAAAGGGGAAGGTTGCCCAGGAATCATCTTTTTCATTGTAAGAAGGACTATGAGTACCATCGCAATATATTCAGTGGGTATCAGGAGGTCTGGATTCCAGGTCTGACTGTAAATTGTGTGACCTTGGGAAAATTGCTCCCTCTATTGAGGCCTCAGTGCCCTTTTTTTTTGTATTAGAGGAGGATGAATTTGAGTTTGCTAACTGGAGGCCTCTGGGTCAGATTTGGCCAATGGATGTATTTCAGTCAGTCTGCCCAGTATTTTGCTTGTTTGTCTCAACATTTTTAATGCCTTGTTTGCATTGACTTTTCAGTTCCCTGCAGTCCCCATATCTGTTATGATCTTACCACCAGCCCCTCTCAGCCATTTCCCATATTTCCAATATCTATCGGGCTCCTGAAGGCCCCTTAACCTTAGAAACCACAAACCAAGCTCTCTCACAAGGATCTTGTAATTGATGTGCAATTGTGACTGTATCCATCAGCCTCTAGTGTCACCCAGGGGGCAGGAAGAGAGGACCTTGAGAGAAAGCAGGGCAGTCTCCCATAAACCCAAGTGCAAAGTGCAAGTGAATAAAAAATTAGCAAGCACTGCTGAAGGAAACACTGGGATGGATTTTCTTAAAAAATTACCTCCTCTCCTCCCCTACCCAAAGATGTGGCCTATTGAACATCTGGGGCTTTTTCTGGACCTCCATTGCACTGATGTTTAAATTGATAATATTCTTTCTTTTAAAAGCATACAAGCCACACAGAATCATAGGCCTGGCCTTGGCCACTGTTCAGCTTTGATTTTTAAAAGGGTTATTCTTTCATAAAAAATGGAATCAAGTTGTAGTCCTTCCTATATGATTAGATAAGAAGTTTCAGGAAAACACTTCTTTCTTTTTTTTCTTTACAAGGGCACTGTGACTGTGTGGAATTCCCCCTAACAGAAAGCCCCTCCATGTATGTGTCTGGCTGCTATCTAGCCCTAGTCTTTCCTTCTCACATAGAACTGTGAAGCCAAAGCCTTGCCTCTTTTAGGTCTCCATTCTTAGCCCTCACTACCCCCATTTCTATCTCTAATACCTTTTAGTGTCAATCGTGAGAAGGCAAAATGTATTAGACTACAGCCTGAGGAGCTAGCATAGAAGAGGCAGTAAAGGTCTTTTTCATAGGTAAAGGTCCAGGGCCTCATTGCTTATATGCTTATTTGACCTTGACTCATATCCAACTGTGGAACTTTTACAGTGGCTTCTTTTCATATCCTAATTCTGGCCTAAAACACACTGTTTTGGCCTCATGATCTCTACAGAAATAAGGTCCTTTTCACCTGGCTTGCCTGGAACTTGCTGTGGGCCTCAGGCAGGACTGATGTAGTATCTCATTGTGATGTCACCAAGCATCAGCATAAACAGGGCTGATGTTTTACACTGTCCACAGTCTTCTTGGGAGGAGAGGACATGACCAGATGTTGAGGCTGTAAAAGGCTCTTTTCATGGACAACAGACTAAACTCCAGGTAAGAAAAAAAGCAGGACCTCAAACTGTCAATTAGGAAGTAAATAAGCCCATGCTACCTAGTGAAATGGAAAGCCTAATAGCGTGTCAACTCAAATGACAGTAATCCTCTGATGAGTTGAACCTCCTTCTGTCCCACTTATATACCTTGAGTTAATTCTGGCTTTCTGGTTTGGAAGTCAAACAAGACCATTCTGGGGCAAGAGTTTGTGATTTCAGTAGGTGTGAATGAATGAATTATAAATGGCTGCATTTGTAATGCAGGCAAGAAAGCACATTGATGTTAGAAAAAACAGGGGAGAGAAACAATTTTCTCTGTAAGTGTTCTCTTTTCCTGGGATTTTCCCTCAAAATCCAGCTTTCTGCCTTACTTTTAAAATATATTGACTTTCTGCTTAAAGGAGAATACATTTGCATCATCAAGGCAATACCTTCTGGTTTTCTAATTGCTTTCCCTCTTTTATTGCCCTATCAAGGTAGAGCTCACAGTATAAAGAATTAGGAAAATTGGATTCCAGATCTGTCTCAACTGTTGATTTTTTTAAATTTAATTAATTAATTTATTTATTTTCCCTCTGCTGACCGCCCCTGCGCTGGCTCCTGCGTCATGTCTTTTATTTTTTAACCTCTCTGGGCTTTGGTTTCTAATGTGAGGGAAGTTAATTAAATAAACTGTAAGGTCTTCCAGTAGATTTTATGAAAATATTAGTCTCACTAGACTAGGACAATACAATTTATTGAACAATAACAATCACTTGAGTAACATACAATTACATGAAACTAACAAAGTATATACATAGAAGGTGTATATTATGAAGGGACCTCAGGAATTACCTAGTCCAGTGATTCCCTAGCTTCAATCATTCATGTAGCATCTACATGATTTTGGTCATATTTGTGTATCACCAGCACTATTTATTATTTAATGTTATTTTCTGTATTGACTTGGTTTCTTAATATCTTAAAAAATATCTACCTTAATCTACCCTAAGCAACAATATTCAGGAAGTCATAAATTTAAGGTGCTAGATATTTATCTTTCTAATACACATGCAAATTTGTAAGTTTTCATTTATATACTACCTAAAATCAACTTAAATACCTATACTTGGTAAATACACATCATACTTTGGAAAACATTACTCTGTTTTCTCATTCAGATGTGGAAAGTAAAGGTTGGAGAGATTAAATACCTTTGTTCCTTATCTAAAACCAGGTTGCCATGGAAGCATGACTAGAGGCCACCTCCCCTAACTATGTCACAGTGAGAGGCAGAGCTGTGGCTAACTCAGGCCACCTGACCCCTACACCATAAATAGATCATAATGGCAACTGTGGGAGCAGCATGAAATTCACCACATCATGCTGCTCCCACAGTTGCCAATATGATCTAACTATGCTCTCTAATAGAGATGGAACTAGAATCCAGATCTTAAGTTTAATAAGTTATAATAATAATAAATGAGTCCTTGTGACTCAGATGGGTCATTTAATCTCTCTGGGTCTGAGTTGCCTTATTTGTTTAAATGACGGAAGAATTCCAGTTCTGCCTCCTGCCACATGGGGAGAAAGATGGTAGCTATCAATGGCTGAGCACTTCTGAGGTCCTTTACTAGATTTCTTGGTTTCATCTTCACAACACCACTTTAAAGGGATAGGACCAGATGATTTCTAAGACACTTTTCTGCTTTGCTTCTAATAAACAAAACAAACCCAAGTTTGCCTATCCAAAAGAGTACATGCGTCTGAAAGGAGCATGAATATTTGAACATTTAAGGAAACCAGATAGTCTCACTGGGTAAGGTAAATTAAAATGTTTAAAAGTTTATGAAATGTAAAAAACAATGATGGTTTTGGTTTCCCATCAGACATTTGTGTTCTATATAATGAGTTTCTCTCAGGTACAGTCATTAAGTGAGCATCTTGATATCCTAGCCCAAGCTTAGGTATTAAATCCTGTCAGCTCCAGCTGCCTCCTCTGTAAGATAGGCATACTAATATCTGCCCTGATGACATCACAGAGCTGCTCTGAGGGCCAAATGCACAGCTGTGAGCAAACTAAAGTGCCCCATCGAGTTGAGAAATCTTGGCCCCAGGGACCTAGTAGGGGGAAGATGCTGCTTCTTTATCAAAGGTAATATGTTTAGAAGAAGCTTTCAGTTAGCTTATCCTAGTCTTGGATACTCTCCACTTCTCATTTCTGTTATTTTTCTGTCTAGATTTACTTTTCTCAAGGTGGACAAGCTGTTGACATTGGGCAATTTAAAGATCGAATTATAGGCTCCAACGATCCAGGTAACGCGTCTATCACTATCTCACATATACAGCCAGCAGACAGTGGAATTTACATCTGTGATGTTAACAACCCTCCAGACTTTTTCGGCCAAAACCAAGGTGTCCTCAACGTCACTGTGTTAGGTATGAGCATTTTTTTCTGCCTTTTCTTCTCTTGGAACAAGTTAAGACACTGAATGAGCCAGGGCAGTGAATTATGATGCCAATTAAGTCTCTGTAGGTAAATATACTCCCTAATCCTTTCACTATCAGGGAAATAGAGACAAGACACCAGCCCAACCCATATAGTAATACTGAAAACTCACTCATCAAACATGCAGAAACAATTGTGCAAAAGGGCTGCAAAAATGACAGCAGTAGATGACCCAACCTCCAGGGATCCCTATCTCTGAGGAATGGAACGAGAATAGATGGGACAACCTACTGTCCCACAAAATAATCACTAGCAACTCTTTCAGAGGAAACCTCCATTTAGAGCCAGAGCTACCTGGGGGAGAATACTGTCAACTTATTCCTTTTAGGCAGGAGAGTACCTTTTTAAAATGCTAATACTATTTGGAAAAAGGACTACACATTAATCTAGTATAGAGAATCAAGATATCTACATACAAATATTCATTATAGGATATTGGGCAAGCCATATCTGCTCTTAAAATGAATTTGGGATCTCAATTGTTCAGTATTTATTGAGTTACAGTGATGGAGGTGTTGTTTTTGCCCTTGGAGAGCTTCCAATTTTGGCCATTTCTAGAAGTCCTTCCATCCTCTGTCTGAGAGGACAATGAGGGCTAAGCTCCCATCTGCAGTCTAGGATTGGGAAGTAACAAAGCAAGGGATGAAAGGGCTGCCAATCCTCAACTCTTACAAACAGACCAGTGGAAATGAACATTTTCCCACTTCTAGGTAACCCCAAATGGAGATGGCCTAGTCATTGCTCCTCTCAAGCTGTGTGTATATATCACAAAAAAGGAGGAACTAGATCGTGCAACTCATTCCCAGTTTTTGCTGTAATTTAGTTCAAGTCCTGGTGTCCAACTTTGTGATGAAACACAACCATTTAATTTTCTGTTCGAATTCTTCTATTCTGCTGTAAAGGCTATAAAATAGCCATCTTTTTAAAAAGGTGGTATCTAAATCTAGTGATAGCTCCAATGGACTTCTGGCTAAATAGCGTAGTTTAGGATAGGCAAATCCAACAAGTTATGCCTACCTGAGAAAATCATTGGTAATAAAGAGAGAATAAAGAACTAAGTAGAAGGATACTTCATTTAATTAGACACTTTTTTTTAAAGATAGGGCTAGTGAAATGTTTCAGAATTATAGCTATATGCATCCATCTTCTTGTACCTGTGTACAGACAATGAGAGCCTGGGATGGCTGAGCTGAGCAGAAGTCAATGGGAGATTAGTAGCAGGAAATAGTCCTGCTGTGGCCAACAGAAATTCCAGGTGCTAGGCCCTATATATATTATTGTATTTAATCTTTGGATCAGCCAGAGGTTAGATAATCTCCTAGTCACATTTTACAGATGAGTCAACTGAGGTTTGGCTAAGTTTGGTAACTTGCCCACACAGATCCAGGGTAGAGTTACAGAGCCAGTATTCTGTGTGGATCCAGAGCTGTGCCCTTAACCACTGCTTCTCAGGTAAGAGCTGCAGGGCTTAGCAGTATGACACATTTCATATCCAACTCATCTAAATTAGAGAACCTACACCTTTGAAGGGTTCTAGAGACAAATGAAGATAAGGATGGTGAGTTGGAAAGTATAGAAATTAGTACCATTATCTGTATATAAGATAGATATATAAGGTGTATAAGATATAGATATAAAATAAATAAGATAGATAAGATATAAGACAAATACGTAGATATATATAAGATAAATGTATAAGATACATAAGATAGAATAAACTGTGCAAAGTAAGATGAATGAGGAGATTCAGATTCCCAGCTTCCCACAGGACTTCTCCCCTGATGTGTTTTCATGAGCAGCTAAAACTCTATGTCCCAAACTGACTTCATTAATATCCCTTGCTCCTTGTCACCCCTTCTCCTAAAACCTGCTCCTCCTGCTGCGGTCTTGGAGGCCTCTTCCCCTCTCTAAAGTCATCTCTCATCCCTCTCCCACACCACTTTACAACTGTGTCAAAGTTGCTTTTGAATTCCTGGTGCCTAGTTCCATGCCAAACCCACAGAAGGCATGGTTGCTTGCTGAGTGAAGGATGAACAAAGATTTCAGTGCTGGGTAGCATGCATCCCCAAAATGGGCTTCCCCTACTGATGATGCACACAGGCAAATTCAAACCTTTCAACTGTTTTTTGTCACCCACAGATGAATAAATGCAAAAAAGAAAAGACTCATAAGAGAAAAGAGAAATACAGCATTAACAAAATGTTTTTAAAAGAATAAATAATAGGTTATTTCAGAGTATTTAAGGATTCTATTTTCCTTTAAAACTGTGCTTTTAAAGTATAAACTATGTTCCTAGTCATTCAGTATTTGCTTATATTTGGCTGTTTTAAAAAAGGCATATTTTAAGACACAGTGCGGAAATTCATGTTTATAAATCTCTGGAGGAGGCAGACAGAGGAGTCACTATTTGAATCTTAATGATCTGTTGACTAGAAGTGCCCTGCACCTGAAGTGAAGTGCTCTACTCCCACCTGGTGGTGCAAGCAGAAAACTGCCAAAATACTTTTTAATATAATTTTTTTCTTCTTTTTTCTTGAGACCCAGTCTCACTCTGTCTCCCAGGCTGGAGTGCAGTAGCAAGATCTCGGCTCACTGCAACCTCTACCTCCTAGGTTCAAATGATTCTACCGCCTCAGTCTCCCAAGTAGCTGGGATTACAGGCGCTTGCCACCATGCCCAGCTAACTTTTGTATTTGTAGTAGAGACAGGGTTTCACCATGTTGGCCAAGCTGGTCTCGAACTCCTGACTTGGCCTTCCAAAGTGCTAAGATTACAGGCATGAGCCACCTTGCCCAGCCAAGAATTTTTTTTTAAATAAACAAACACACATATTCTGCAAAATGAAAGTGAGGAAGTGACTGCACTTGTCACAGACTGCCATTCACCCTAAAGAATTTTTATTCTTTGTCATTGCCTTACAGTGAAACCTTCTAAGCCCCTTTGTAGCATTCAAGGAAGACCAGAAACTGGCCATACTATTTCCCTTTCCTGCTTCTCTGCACTTGGAACACCTTCCCCTGTGTACTACTGGCATAAACTTGAGGGAAAAGACATCGTGCCAGTGAAAGAAAACTTCAGTAAGTGTAACCTGCAGTAGACCCTGGAAAGGCCTGGTGTCTGTGGTTGGATGACAGCAGGAGTGTGTGGTTGGCTGCTTGACCTTACGGTTCAATCTTCTTGTTTTCTCGGTGACAGGCGGGGGTCGGGGGTAATATAAAAAGAATGCCTGTCTCACAACATGATGATTGTGGTCTGGTCTACTCCCCAAATTCTAAAAGCCAGCTCAGAGGTGGTGAGTATTTAGGGAACAGGCATGGTCTCAGGTGGGTTACCACTGGAACAGTCCCAAGAGGCCTAGTTGAATCCTAAACATCTCAAGAAAGGAAGGCCAATATGGGGAGTGGGTGGACATTGAATGATCTGTTACGCTGACATTATCTGTACGCACAGAAGAGATCTCAAAAGTCTATTTCCTGTTTTCAACAGAACCAGCCACTGGGATTTTGGTCATTGGAAATCTGACAAATTTTGAACAAGGTTATTACCAGTGTACTGCCATCAACAGACTTGGCAACAGTTCCTGCGTAATTGATCTCACTTCTTCACGTGAGTTGACCATACAATTTTAAGAGTTTTTCCTTAAATCAAGTAGTCTGGGCCTGTTAGCCAAATAAATTAGGATCATTGGTTAGTGCTTCCTGCTTCTCTAGAGATTCGTGTGCTTTATTTACAGGTTGATATGATGAATGATCATGCTAATATCTAATGCTCACATAATAATATATGCCACAGGCTACCCTAAATCCTTTACAAAAAGCAATCTGTTTAAGCTTTACAAAATTGCTAGAAGGTAGGTATTGCTATTCAATAATAAAACAGCAGCCTTTCTGATAGCAGCAGGCTGAATTTCTCTTTGTGATGCCATTGGTAAATCCAGGTGACACTGTAGCTCTGACAAACATACACCTTGCAAAAATCTGCCACTAATAACTATAGTATTATAATAATAACACTCATACCCACAATCATGGTAGCTAGTATTTGTGGAGCATGAATTATATGCCAGACACTCCACCAGGTGGTATCTGAGTATTAACTCACTCTATCCTGCTAACCACTCCTACCTAGGGAGGCAGACTATTGTCAGCCTCAATTTACTGAAAAGAACACTGAAACTCAGGGAAGTCAATGATTTTCTCAAGGTCATCCAGTTAGTAACTGGCAGAGCCAGGATGCCTCTAAACCTCAATTTTCCTACTGAAAGGCGCTTACTCTCTGAGCATAAGATTTAGGAGCTCTGGAATTGTGCAACTGAGCCGACCCAGGGGCAACCTCTCAAGGAGTATCTCACCATGTTTGGGTGAGATGGATCTCAAGGATCACTTAATAACACTTAGGATCTTGTTTCCTTTTTCTAACTTACTTTGAATTTGTGGTTTTAATATATGCCATACCCACGGGTGGCAAGTTCCAGTGGGTTATTGCTCTTCCTGTGTAGCTGAGCTTTCTTCCTTTTATTTGTCCTGAAGTTTACTCCTTTATTCTCATATTACTTTCAGCTATTTTTCCTGCATCATTTCTGTTATCTTTCTTTAGAATTCCCTCAATCCTTTTTGCCTTCTCAGAGGTACAATCATACTGCAGATGTAGAGACATGTAGGATCTGGACTTGAGCATTGCTTTCTTTCTAGTCTTTTTCCAATGATGTCCAGCATTGCCTCCCTCCCTCCCACATCCCTTCTTTCTTTCTTCCTTCCTCAAATATTTATTGAATATCTACTGTATGCCAGGGACTGTCCTACATGATAGAGATACAGAGATTAAGAAGATGTATGGCCTATACTCAAGGAACTCACAGTTCAGCTAGAGGGACAAACAACTAAAATGTGCTAAATGCTATAATAGAAGTCTGAACAGAGCACCAAGAGAGGAACAGTTATGCTTATAGATCTGGGATGGCTTTACCAACCAAATGCTATTTGAGCAGGATCTTGAAGGAACTGGCAAAACCTCTTTATCTATAAAATGGGAAGGTTGAGGGATGACCCTAGAGCAGCAGGCTTAGGAGGGCAACCAGTTCATGATGGGTGAAGAGAATGGAGGGCTTCACATGGCATGTCTCTGAGGGAAAACTCACAAGAAACTGATATATCATCTGATGTGTTTGAATTAATTGAAAGAAGTTTAATGGTTTTGTTAGAAATTTTGGGATGGGTGATAATGGATTTATTAATCCCTAAATGAGGCAATTATTAACCTTCAGGAAAATTTTTGTAAATGTTATACAAGAAAAAAATCATAGTATACTGTGTTCCTAAGCTGTGAATGATATTTTCACAGTCATACTACTGCAAACTTGGATTTAACTAAAACTTGTGATAGAACTATTTTGGAAGACCGTGGTGGGTGTGAGTGGAGAACTCAATCTCCAATTTCTAGGGTAGGAAGTTGAAAGAAACTGATGGAAATGGAAAAAGGTGGGACATATCAGAGCAAGCATAATAAAAACATGGGGGCAAGCATTAAGAGTGGTTGCCTTTCATGAATGGGACTCAGGGATGAGAAGGAGTCAGGCAGGGAACTGCTGTTTTTGTGAGAGATATAGTAGAACGATTTGACTTTCAAAACTATATGCTCTTAATCATAAAAAGTTAAAGGAATTATTATCAGGCAGCTCAAAATATAAGATGTCCATCCTTGTGTGAAGGGGGACAGATGGAGATGGATTGGCTTATAACCTAGATACAGTCTTCCAGAGACAACACTTCAGGACCTGAAGGTCTGCTGCTCAGCTGGATAGTCTCATACTTACTACGTTTGTCCACGGACTGAGACAATAAGCCAGATGCCTGTTTATCAAAACAGGCACATCCCTTCCCAGTGACCAGAATGCATGAGGTTCCTTGGTAAACATGGATGCCATGGGGGAGGTTTTCAGGTACCCATTTCACCTGTGCTCTGGGCAAGCCTAGTGAAATACCCCCGCCTATAACACAGGCTTGTCTCTAGTGACCAGATCACAACTCCACAGTGTCTCAAGACTCTTTTCTCTAAATCCCATTTCAAAAGCAACCCCATCTCCTCCAAGATGGCACATTTTATTGTTTATGTGCATAAAAACCAATTGTTATCTCCCACTGTGAGTCCAAATGACAGAGTTCTAGGGGTTTCCATCTCCCTAGCCTATACAAGTCATTTTCCCGCTAGGTGAATGGCCCTGTTATTTCCTACTGGTCACAAATATACATTATAAAATGATAATACATTCCACTTTATTAACCAGCTGCTTGTGTCCTTCAGATCCAGAAGTTGGAGTCATTGTTGGGGCCTTGATTGGAAGCCTGGTAGGTGCGGCCATCATCATCTCTGTTGTGTGCTTTGCAAGGAATAAGGCAAAAGCAAAGGCAAAAGAAATGAAGAGAAATTCTAAGACCATCGCGGAACTTGAGTAAGCCTTCATTTTGTTGTCTTGAATACAGACATTTCTCAGGCATGTCTCTTTCAGTCAGCAATTCCTAAGCACTCCGTTTAGCATAAGATATCAGAGGTATCTTTCTGTTTGCCCTCACTGCTTTTAAAAAAAGAATGATGATGGCTGCTATTTATTGAGTGCTGTGTGCCAGGCTCTGTTCTAAGTGCTTTATGTACATCACTTCATTTAACTATCACAACAACTGTTTTAGGTCCAAGAAAATGTTTTAATATATAACATTAACATATTTGTCTTTATACCAATATAGTTACGAAATATAATTTTAAATATTTTTTTTTTATGGAACAAGAGACACACAAGGACAAAAGTGCCCAGGGCACACAGAAATTAGAATGTGGCCCAGCCCACAGCCCATGCTCTTAATCACTCTATTTCTTCCCTAGTGTGTATCACAGTCATTAATTTTTTCATCTCCTTGCTTCTGCAACTATATATTAGATATCAACCAGGTGCCAAGTATTGTACTAGATGGAGTTGGAAATAGAGATGCCTCAGAAATATGGATTTGGTCCTTAAAGACCTTATTAGATTCTTAGACTCTTTCATTCTAACATCAGTTTTCCCACCTTTTAAACACTGGTCTTTCTTAAACTTTCATTATATTGTTGAGACCTAACCTTTCTGAATCCAAAATGACATATGACCTGACGATGAGTCAGAATATCAGAAATAACAGATTTCCTGAAGTCTGGGACCTATGATCATTGAAGCTACAGAGCAAATGTTTCCACATGAAATTTCAAAGTTGGCGTCTCCCTAACTTGTTCTTTTCTGGGCCTTCTTTCTTGCAGACCAATGACGAATATAAACACCAGGGAAGAAAGGGAAACAATGTCAACAGAAGATGCTACCCAACTAGAAGCAACTCTACCACCTTCCATTCGTGAGACTGGCCCTGATACATTCCAAGAACCAGACTATGAGCCAAAGCCTACTCGGGAGCCTACTGCAGTACAAGAGCCTAAGCCAGTGCCTAACCTTAACATCGAGCTGGAGCTGGAGCCAGAGCCAGATCTGCAGTCAGCATTGGAGCCGGAGCCAGAGCCAAAGCCAGAGCCAGAGCCAGAGCCAGAGCCAGAGCCAGAGCCAGAGCCAGAGCCTGAGGTTGTAGTTGAGCCCTTAAGTGAAGATGAAAAGGGAGTGGTTAAGGCATAGGCTAGTGGCCTAAGTACAGCATTAATCATTAAGGAACCCATTACTTACCCATTACTGCCTTTTAGAATTCAGACAACCTAACCAACCTCCACCTCCTCCCTTCATTTTGACCAACCTTCTTCTAACAAGGTGCTCATTCCTGCTATGAATCCAGAATAAACATGCCAAGATAACTACTAAATCAGTGCAAGTGTTCCTGCATTACTAATATAGAGTGCTCAGAATTTTACTAACATGTAAGCATAACAAATGACAAGGCAAGTGATTTCTAACTTAGTTGAAAGAGTTTTGCAACAACAGTACCTGTGTTATTTCAGAAAATCTTATTTCTCTCTCTCTCTTTTTTTTGAGATGGAGTCTCACTCTGTCACACAGGCTGGAGTGCAGTGGCACAATCTTGGCTCACTGCAACCTCCACCTCCCTGGTGCAAGTGATTCTCCTGCCTCAGCCTCCTGAGTAGCTGGGACTACAGGCGCATGGCACAACACCCAGCTAATTCTTTTGTATTTGTAGTAGAGATGGGGTTTCACCATGTTAGCCAGTATGGTCTTTTCTCCTGACCTCGTGATCTGCCTCCCTGGGCAACCCAAAGTGCTGGGATTATAGGTGTGAGCCACCATGCCCAGCCTCTTTTTAGCTACTCTTATGTTCCACATGCACATATGAAAAGGTGGCATTAATTAGATTCAATATTATTTCTAAAAATAGTTCCCCATTCATTTTTATATTGACCACTAAGAAAATAATTCATCACCATTATCTCATAGATTGGAAACACTTCTCCAAATACAATAGAGAAGAATATGTAAAGGATATGTCTTAATTGGTACATAGCATTTCAAATCAGGTCTTATAATTAATGCTCCATTCCCTATATTAGATTTTCCAAGAAGTCACGCTGGTATTAAATATCTGAGCATGGAAAACTTAAAAATTAACACGGGTTTACACCTGTAATCCTGGCATTTTTGGGAGGCTGATGTGGGTGGATCACCTGAGGTCAGGAGTTTGAGACCAGCCTGGCCAATGTGGCGAAACCCTGTCTCTATTATAAATACAAAAATTAGCTGGACATGATAGCACATGCCTGTAATCCCAGCTACTCAGGAGACTGAGGCAGGAGAATTGCTTGAACCGGGAGGCAGAGGTTGCAGTGAGCCGAAATTGCACCACCACACTCCAGCCTGGGTGACATAGTGAGACTCCATCTCAAAACACCACCACCACACACACAACTTTAAATGTCAAATAATGTACCAGCAAACATTTTCAAATATAATTTTCCTTCAGTGAACACAAAATGTTGATATCACAGGTAATGTACAATTTAGTTTTGAATGAGTTATGTTATCATTGTGCCTGATGTTATCTGCTTTGAAAGGCAGATGGGAAAAGTGTTCTAAATGAACACTTACAATCTATTTTAGATAATTTCAACTAATATTTTAAATAATCTGTTTTACTGCTGGTATATTTCACATTAATAAAGTGATACCAATCTTGTAGGAATGCTAAATATTACTAAAATGCACTGATATCACTCCTTCTCCTATTAAAAAGCTTTTTCATGATCATATTTCACTCACATTTCACCTAGAAGAAACTTATAGGTAGACTTAGCTTTTCACTTGTGGAATCAATTATATTTTAAATCTTACTTTAAGGCTCAATAAATAATATTCAATAACATCTCATTGCCAGTATCTTAATAAAAAACTTTCTTGACATCGCATTTATGCATAATAAACCACACGTTTAAAGTGTACAAATTGATGAGTATTGATAGAGTACATACCCATGAAACCACCATACCTATCTAGAGAGAAAACATTTCCATCAGCCCAAAATGTTCCTTCATGCCCTTTTGTGCAATCCTACCCTTGTCCTGCACCTAGGCAATCAATCATTGTTTTCTGTAACTGGAGATTAACTTTGCCTTTTCTTGGCCCTCATACATATGGGATGATATAATATGTACTTTTTTGTGTCTCACTTTCTTCTAAGGTGAATCCTTTTTAAATGATGTAATGAGTTTCTCATTTATCACTTTCAGATTTTCATGTAAAGGATTTTATTAAATTGTAAACTCCTTCTATATAGAACATAACCATACACTGATTGAGGTAGAGTTGGTAAGTTTTAAGGCTAGTTAAAATGGAAATTAACATTATACTTGTCTAGAGCCATGGAGAGGAGATAGCAAGCTTTTATTTCTGCATTTTCTTTAATGTGTCAATTTTCAGAAAATGTCAGGGAGTTCTGAAGCATCTACAATTTTATTCATACTAAATATGATACTATGATATATGGTGTCTGGTGGATGCAAAATGATGAAGGTCTTAAGAATGACCTAATATTTAGAGATTAAAAAGTAAACAATAGTGTAAACATCTCAATTACCAGAATGCTCATGTAGCTGGAATTCATTCTTCCTTTCCATTTTTATGACAGAGGCAAATCACAAGAGACTGACATGTAATAGTCAACATTTACACCCACATATTTTGATGGATCAGTGCAGTCCAGTAAAGAAAGCACTACTGGTACTCTTATAGAGCTCAGTCCTTATTACCACTGTTCTGTTCAAAATATTAATTAATAGTTGGATCAGTGTCTTGTAACCTTTTTCTGAGGTCATGGATCACCTTGATAATCTGCTGAAAACTCTAAACCCATCTCCATTGAAAAATGCTTATACATACAATGTGTCACATATAGTTTTGGGTGAATTGCAGACTCCCTGAATCCAAAATGAAGAACTAGTTACTTAGATCAAAACACAGAAAGTACACTTAATAAATTTGTGGATGACTTGCTCCTAGGAAGAATGGCCACCAGGCTATAAGACAGAATCACGATTCAGAATTGACAGCTCAAAAGTGAAGTTGAAATCAACAAAATGAATTTGACAAAAAGGATATAGATGAATGGCCAGCTAAAGAGGTACATAAGGTGAGGAATAAATGGAAAAATATGGTTTCAAAAATATGGAATATATGTTGCCCAGGCAGAAACGCTACATAGGTAAGGTTAGGAAGCACATGAGGTTAATCTGAATTTGTACCTTTGGATCTCTCCTTTCAGTGCCATTTCTGGCCTTGTGGCACCTTATCTTCCAAACATCCAGGATTCTTATGTTCCTGCTAGCTCAGTGACTCACTCAGTTCTTCCTCCCTTGGGCAGGACTCATTGCTCAGCTTTTCTGTAACCCGTTCTTGTCCAGTAAACATGATCTTTCCTCATTCAGTGACCTTATTAGGTTGATAAATGAGTTAGTCTTCTTGGGAGTATTTACCTTTTAAAGGGGACTTCAGCACAGATAATCCTTAATCCAAAGAGTCTGAACAATCCAGATGAGATATATTTCTGAAAAAAACTTCTGAGCCCCTCTCAAACCAAACCAGGTGGTTTACCACCCATTCAACCTACTCTGGGCAGCTCAGGTTTGATCAACTTTAATCAGAGATAGAAGTGAGCTCTGAAATAGATAGATTCAGACTTTTCCAACCCCAGCACACCTGAGTTATAACATAAACAGTGGGCCACTCCTAACAATGATGAGGCTGGAGGTGGGAGATGATATATAATTAAATTTTTGGTGGCAGAGACAGGAAGGGGCTGAGGCAGGTGAATTATGAGGTCAGGAGATTGAGACCATCCTGGCCAACATGGTGAAATCCCATCTCTACTAAAATACAAAAAAACAGCTGGGTGTGGTAGCACACACCTGTAGTCCCAGGTACTCGGGAGGCTGAGGCAAGGGAATAGCTTGAACCCAGGAGGCAGAGTTTGCAGTGAGCTGAGATCATGCAACTGCACTCCAGCCTGGAGTCAGAGTAAGACTGTCTCCAAAAAAAAAAAGGAATAAAAAAAAAGCTGGTTCATTCTTAAATATTGCCACCCAGCCCCTAGACGAGAATCCCTGAGTGCAGAGAAGTAAAATAATCTGCCTGAAATTACACAAAGTCAAAATTAGATCCACATCATCTAGATTTCAGTGCAATGCTTTTTCAACTGCACCAAACTACAAATTTCAATGAAAGAAACCCAAGCTTTAGTAATAAAAGGTTGTTTTACAATGCCTACATCCTGGAAAATACATCAGTGGGCCTCATAAAACGTTTAAACAAATGGATAAAGACTCAATACACCCAATTGTCTTTGAAACTTTGGTTTAAAAACAAATAATTTAGAGATGATAATGAGGGCTCCAGGAAACCATAAAAAGATGTGCCAATAAAGGAAAACTGTTCCACTACTCAAAATACTTTAGACAAGAAATGTGTGGAGTTTCCACACCAAGTATTTCTCCAATTCTTCGCAGACATCAACTGAGTGTCCTACAATTTAATTCCACTCTGACAATACCCAGGTCTGACAAGACTGCCCCCAACTTCAGACACCAGTCACAAGTATTGGGTGCCCAGGGTACCCACACTTCTGTTCGACTTGGGTACAAATTGGGAGTTCCCACAATCCCCTACTCAAATTTGATAATTTGCTGTAATAGCTCATAGAACTGAAGGAAACACTCTAGTTTACCAGTTTATTATAAAGGATATCATAAAGGATACAGATGAATAGCCAGCTGAGGAGGTATATAGAGTGAGGTCCAGAAGGATCCCGAGATAGGAGCTTCTGTTCCCTTGGAGTTGGAGTGCACTATTCTTCTGGTCTGTGGATGTGTCACCAATGTAGATGCTCACCAAATCCTGTAGTTTAGGACTTTTTTGTGGAAGCTTCATCACACAGGCATAATCAACCATTAACTCAATCTCCTGGCCCTCTTCCCTCCCTGGAGGATGGGGAATGGGGCTGAAAGTTCTAATCCTTTAATCATGGCTTGGTCACTAGTAGCCCCCACTCTAAAGCTACCCGGGAGCCCACCAAGAGTTGTATCATTAGAACAAAAGGCACTCCTATAACCTAGGAAATCCCAAGCAGTTTAGAAGTTCTGTGTAAGACACTCCTATCACTCAGGAAATGTCAAGGATTTAGGAACTCTGTTTCAGGTATTGGGGAGCTGAGACCAAACATGTATTTCTTATTATGTCACAGTCAAATTAAAGAAAAGCACCAGGGTAGGTGTTACAACTAACCAGTTATTTTCAAAATGCGAGAGTACCTTCTATTTGTTCCACTGTTTTTGAATAGAGGCAGAAAAGAAAATGAATTAGAATCCAGTAAAGCTTGATTTTGGTACTGGCTGTTTCTCTATCTCTAGGTGTTTTCTCACTTGTAAAATGAAGATAATTTCTGCCTTCTTAAAGACTGCAGTGAGAATAGTTGTAAAAACTTATAAATTAAAAAACTGTGGTAGAACTATACTTGTAGAAATGAGGTCTCCCGACAACTGATTCAGTATTCTTTTTTTCCTCTCAACCAGGGATTTTTAACCTTTGGGGAGAATCACAGAGCCCCATGAGAATTTGATGAAAGCTATAAATTCTCTTCCCAGAGAAATTCACATTGCAAATTTCTGCTTTCAATTTTAGGCAGTCACTAGAACTGTGAAGCTGGAGCCATAAACCACAAAGTAAAGAATCTTTATACTCTATCAGACTTGCTAACAGATTGATTTGGAGACCTTGCAGTGTAACAGAATATGGGAACAGAAAGCAGCAGACACAGCCATGTAAGGAATTCATTGTAGTTGGTATAGCTGAGAAACTGGGGAATCAAACACTAGCATCATACAATTACATATTAAGTCAAAGATTATGAAGAAAAACACAGATTTACTTTGAAGTACACAAAACCTCACTGAAATTGTAGATTCTCTATAACAGATATTTAAGAATGTAAATGTTTTCACTATTTTCATTGGCCTTTTTCTTCCATCTTATAGTCTCAGTTAAGCTTTACAATTATTTTATAAATATATATATATATTTGAGACAGAGTCTCACTCTGTCACCCAGGCTGGTGTGCAATGGCATGATCTTGGCTCACTGCAACCTCCGCCTCCTGGGTTCAAGCAGTTCTCTGCCTTAGCCTCACTAGTAGCCGGGATTACAGGTGCCTGCCATCACACCCAACAAATTTTTTTTTGTACTCTTAGTATAGATGGGGTTTCACCATCTTGGCCAGGCTGGTCTTGACTCCTGACCTCGTGATCCACCTGTCTTGGCCTCCCAAAGTGCTGGGATTAGCTGTGTGAGCCATCGTGCCTGGTCTTATTTATTTATTTTTGAGATGAAGTCTTGCTCTGTCACCCAGGTTGGAGTGCAGTGGCACCAACTCGGCTCACTGCAACCTCTGCCTCCTGAGTTCAAGTGATTCTCGTGCCTCAGCCTCCAGAGTAGATGAGATTACAGGCACCCGCCACCATGCCTGGCTAATTTTTTTAGTAGAGCTGGGTTTCGCCATGTTGACCAGGCTGGTCTCGCACTCCTAACCTCAGGTGATCCATTCACCTCGGCCTTCCAAAGTGCTGGGATAATGGGCATGAGAAACTGCACTCAGCCAAATTATCTTTTTTTTGTTTTGGAACTGTAAAATTTGCTGACCTTGAATCAGCATGAAGCTGATTCCATTACCTTTCCTACAGGCACAGGTAACAATCTTTAGTTTATACAAATCTGTGATCTAATGTTAACAAACCATGTCATTTAAAATGCCAAAAGCCTAAGAAATTACCTGTGGCTTAGTTCCATTTGTACTGCTTATTGAAGAACTCAGATGAATTTCCTTTTACACCCATAAAGCCTGTCACCTTAGACAATAAACTCAATATTTATGAAGCGTAAATGCCTTCAGTCATAACAGACAAAACTTTACTCTGATCACACTAAAAATAATAGAAATATATTTCCCCTGCTCTTAATTCTATCTCCAGCATTCAATAGTTTTATTCCATAAGATGCTTCTGATTAATGTTTGTTAAGGTTAGCACTCAAAATACTTCTGTAAAAAGAGTTTCTATATCAACAACACAGTTCATGTTTACAATACTCATTTTAGCTACTGATAATTAAGTCTTTGACCCAAAATTAATGCAAATGTGTAGGTTCACTTGGATCACTTATTTTAAGCAGTATTTGCAGCATAAAATTCAAATAAAAAATAATCTGAAAGTCACTTGGAGTTCATTAGATTTTATGACTAGTATCATTTAAGATGCTTCCCTAAATTGAGCTCAAGTTTATACTTACTAATTTCCTTTTGTTCTACATTTAATTAGCAATTCAGAAGATGGCTATTTAAAAGATTTTAGCTGCAGTCAAGCTTCACTAATTTTATTGACTGAGAGCTACCAAAAACTGAGAAATGTCTTTACTGAGGATTTCAAGGCTTACGTGAATTCTAACTAATTTGAAAGAAAAATTAGAAGACTGTTTCAACATTTTATTTTTTAGTTTCTGAAATACAAATCAAAATACATTTTTGTTACATGTCATTTTAACAAGCTTGACATTCTTTTCAATACAGGCTGATGCAATATAGGTACTTTAAAACTTCCTTTTAAGAAAACCATACATTTTATTTCAAAGTAAACAGCCCATTAAAAAAAAAGAATACATGGGTATATGGGCTACTGTTTTTCATTATTTTAGAGCACACCCACCAACTTAAAATTTGGTCCACTAAAATATGTGAATATCCCTCCTGTCACAAAAATAAATTAAACCTCATAGTTGAAAAAAACAGTAATGTTTGGCATAGACCTGAGTGAGCTTGACAAAAACAAGTTAGGATGTTTTCACTGTGTGGAGGGACATTACAGAATCCACATAGAAACATCTGGCAGAACAAAGAGCTTGTTGCTATTGAAGCTGTTCTGTTTCAGAGAGGGATGTAAGTAAGGTACATGAGAGGGGGCTGAAGACTCACAACAGCCACAGAATTAGTTACTCAAAATTAACTAGAATTCAATATAGAAGAATATATGACAACAGTAGAACAATCTCAACAGTTATTCAATGCCTGGAAAACAAGCTGTAAGCTTTGAACAAGTGACTCAGCAAGAACAACCGTCAATATGTTTATAAGACTTTGAAGGTGAAAAAACTTCATCATTCATAGATAATGTCTTGTGCACAACTACATTAGTTTCCAGGACACTGGGGACAACAACACAACATACAAAGTAAGAATAAATCCAAGCTGTTTAACCTTCTACCATTTTCTTGAGTATTAAATCCAGGCTACCTTTGGCCACTTGCAGGGGTGTCTTTTCTTCTTTATTCTCAATGTAAATACTTGCTCCTTGGGAAACCAGCAGTTTTGCTTCTTCCACTCTCTCCTCATCACAGGCTAAGTGTCTGAAATCAGGGACCACCACAGACCAATTAATCAATACCAACTCTATGTAATGGTTAGGATTTCCTGCTAGGTAGTCTAAAGTGCATATTATTAGGAAATGGTAATATTGGAGTGTTATTTAATCAAAAAATCAAAAAATAAACATCAGTTTGCATGGTGAGACTGTAAGTTAAAATTCCGCAAAAAAGCCTTGTAATACCAGATCGTAAATCATAATTCTGATTCTACTTACAGTAGAAGAAGGGATCTAAATGCCAGCTGAAGGAACAATTTTCTCATTTTACAGAGATTAGCAGCAGTTTACCTCAAATACCACATGTAATAATTCAGGGTTAGAATTTAGAAAAGCCCCAGTTCATAATCTATTAATAGTAATTCATGCAGCTTAAAGTTTGAAAAAGCAGTTTAAAATATTTTATCTCATTTAATCCACATATGTATAAGTTAGCAAAGTATTATTATCACAATTTTACAGTTGAAATGGTGACAGAGGTTAAAGTTCCTCCCTATGCTGACATTTGGCAGTAAACTGAGTGGAAGAAGATAACAACTTTTGCTACACACTTCAGAGTTTGCCAGGAGGGTATTAGGAGGCACTTTACATGTTGTTTTACTTAAACCTCACAAAAATCTAGTGAGGAAGGAATTATTATCCTTATATTACAGATGAGGAAATTAAGATTCAAGGAAGATTAAGTAACTTTCATAAGTTGTTTAGTGTAAGTATTTAATATTGTTAGTAAGTGGTAGAGTCTGAATTGAGTGAATGTCATCTAGCTACTCATAAATCCTATGTTCTTCCCAGGACTCTATCTTGTCTGACTTCTAGATTTCCTCTAGGCCATCCTGCCTTTGTATCTATGGAGAAAAGAAGTAGGACACACAGGTCTTTCTAAACAAGATCTTTTAGAATGCAGGAAAGGTTTTAAAAACTAAGAGTTAAGAAAGTATTTACAAAGTATTATTACTTTGTAAAAGTTGGTTTCAAGTCAAACTGGAAAAGGGTGAACCTCACTCTGGACTAAAAAGAAGACTCACAGAACTTCTGGTTCATGAAAAAGTCACCATTCAACAAAGAAGGAAAGTGGCCAAGTACTGTGGAAAAATACCAATTCCAGATGGATTCTAAGAGTTAAATGCAAAACAGTAACACTAACCCTCAATCAAAACCAATGAAATGTTAAAATAACCTATTAAAAGGTGAATGTTTAACTAATTTCAGGGTCAGAAAGAGCTTTCTAGTCATGAGGAAAGATGAATAGGCTTGACTATGTAGAAATTTTAAAACTTCTCTTGTTTAAAAGAAATTATTAACAAAATGAAAAGATAAACTAGGAAAAATATTTTCAACTAACATTGCAAAAAGGTAATATTTTACCATGTCAAATTAAGAGCACTTAAAACCCAGTGAAAATAAACTAATTCCCCAAAAGGAAACAGAGAAAGGGACACAAAAATTTACAATTAGATAAGAAATGTAATTAGCCATGGACATTTAAAAAAATGTTCAAATTCACTGATCATAAAAATGTAAATTACATCTATGAAATATCATTTTCATATGACAAAAGGACAATTTAGTGTTGGTGAGGGGTAGTAGGCACTCTTAAACTGCTGTTGGGAGTAAAATGATACAACTCCTCTGGAAGCAATTTGGCAACATACAGCAAGTCTTAAAATGTGTGTATTTTTTGACCCAGCAATTCAACTTCTAGGAGTCTATATGAACGTAATAATCAGAAGTATGGCCAAAAGTTTTTTTTATACCAAGTTGGTCAGTGTAGCATTATTATTATTTTAGAGACAAGGTCTTGCTCTGTTCCCCAGGCTGGAGTGTAGTGGTGTGATCAAAGCTCACTGTTACCTGGAGCTCCTGGGCTCAAGCAAACCTCCACCTCAACTTCCTGAGTAGTTAGTACTACAGGTGCATGCCACCATGCCTGGCTAATTTTTAAATTTTTTCTAGAGATGGGGGCAGGGTCTTGCTGTGTTGCCCAGGCTGATCTTGAACTCCTGGCCTCAAGTGATCCTTCTGCCTTGGCTTCCCAAAGTGTTGGGAGTACAGACATGAGCCATCCATGCCCAACTCAATATATGATTATTTATAATAGTGAAAAACTCAAAAAAATTTAAATATACAATAATAGAGAAATGATTGAATTATGGCACATCTATACAGTAGAATTTTATATAATCATTAAAAAGGTTTTAAACATATTTAATGACATTAGAAAATGCTTATAATATACTATGAGGTGAAAAGAACAAGATCTAAAACTACATATACAGTATGACCTCAACTTTGCTAAAAAAAAGAAAAAGGTGTAAAATATATACATTTGCATATAAAAGACCAAGAGGAAATACACAAGAATGTGATTAGTGGTTATTCCTTAATGGCAAGATAATAGGCAATTTTCATCTTTATATTTTGTGCACTTTAGCATTTTTGCCATTAACACATATTGCATTTATAAGCAGAATAAAAAAAAGAAATGCTGTGTATAAAAATTATTGCAAGAGGGCTAATGTCAGGTAGAATACAAATGACTGCTACTTGTCACTTACAGAGGAGTGTTACCCTCAGTGTCTTGGATATTTGTGGATGCTTTGTAGTACAGAAGGATATGAATCATCTTCAAGTTACCCTTGGCTGCTGCCCGGTGCATTGCTGTAGCCTCATAATGGTCCTTAGCATCTGGATTAGCCCCACCTTCTAGTAACATGACAGCAATCTGGAAAGTTGGAGAAGAAAGGAGAAAGCAATGAAGAGATCTATCTGTGTTTGTATACACTTTTGGAATTCAACAGATGTAGCCTAGAGATGGAACCATACCTCATGCCTGTTTTTGGAAGCTGCATAATGTAGGGGAGTACAGCCATTTTGATTGACAGCATTCACTTGAGCACCTTTTCCCAGAAGGGCTTTTACAATCTCATCCCGGCCAGCAGAAGCCGCAATATGAAGAGGAGACCAACCTGCCTAAAAAAGAAGTAGGTAGTAGAAACACCAGGGGAAAAAGGTACAAGGATTAGTGCTAACACTTATGCAGAGTTTACAAGGAGCTTTATAAAGGCAAAAAAAAAAAAAATGCCTACAAAAAAGGTTCCAGTCTTATTCCTCAAAAATCTAATCCTAATATAACCAATACCATGACAATTTAAGTCTCTTTATATAGCAGAAAGTTACCTAGGTCCTCATTATTCAGTCCATGTTCACACACAAAAAAATTCCAACATAATAGAAAGAGTTTATGGTCTTTTAGGGTTCACCATAACAAGCCCTGATCTGTAGGATTACTTTTTAAAATTTTTATAGACAAGGTCTCAGTCCTTAGTCAGTCACCCAGGATAGAGCACAATAGCTCACTACAGCCTCAGACTATTGGGCTTGAGCAATCCTCTTACCTCAGCCTCTCCTGTGTTTACCTTACATCACAGAGTATGAGTGGCAAACATATCTTTGTAAAATAATGCAACCATGAGTCTCATGCTTGATCACAAGGGCCATACTGTAACTTTCCAATCATAAAGGTTACAATTTTGTTTATGAGCTTAACGCACAGGCTTCAGTTAACACCAGTCTGGAGTATAAAGATAACTGAGAATTTATCGACTCAACTTTGTCAAAGTACTCACATCATCTTTATCATTCACTGGCACTCCAAGTTGCAACAAAAATTCAACAATTTCTGTGTGTCCAGCTGAGCAAGCCCAGTGCAATGCAGTTCTGCTGTCCTACATGGGAAATAGAGAAGCAATAAAATAAACATTCTTGAAGAGAAATAGAAGGCAAAAAAGCAAGAAAAAATAATACTGGTGCTGGCAAATCTATAGTTTGGAAATACGAAATGCAGAGCACTGGATCCTCAGGTGGGTAACCTTAAACCATATTACTTCCTAGTATAAGGCAGATAGATGAAGGTTTAAGTAACATGGGGGGAATGACAGTGATAAATGTACATTATTCTGGCCTGAATATGACAAAGAAAGCAGTAGAGCAAGAAACTGATTTTAATGCTTTGACAGAAATACATCTTTGGTTGTTTTACTATTACAGTATTTATATACTTTTATGCCAGGCACTGTGCTGGGAGTTTTACATGTATCATATCATTTAATTCCTACCATTCTATACAGTGCTTATTATCTCCATTTTTCAGATGAGGAAACTAAAACTCCTCAGGGTAAGCCACTTGGGGACGGTCATATGGATACTAAATAGTGAAGTTGGGACACGACTGTCAGTGAATTTCTAATTCTGAAATCTCTACTGCCACAGTGACCTCAAGTTAGATGCTGTAGAAAGAACACATGAATCTAATGGAAGAAATGTTCATTAAACTAGTTGAAATTATCTATAATTTAAAATTATAAATAAATTAGAAATATAATTTAGAAAACAACAGAGAGCAAGAAAATTACTTTTTATAAAAAATAATAAGCTATGGCCAGTGTGGTGGTTTACACCTGTAATCCCAGCACTTTGGGAGGCTGAGGTAGGCAGATCACTTGAGGTCAGGAGTTGGAGACCAGCCTGGCCAATATGGTGAAACCCCGTCTCTACTAACAAAACAAAAATTAGCCAGGTGTGGTGGGCACCTGTAATCCCAGCTACTTGGGAGTCTGAGGCAGGAGAATCACTTGAACCCAGGAGGCAGAGGTTGCAGTGAGCTGAGACTTCGCCACTGCACTCCAGCCTGGGGAACAAGAGCGAAACTCCGTCTCAAAAAGAAAAAAAAAAAACCGGTAGTCATATTTGTCCAAGGGAATAACTATTTGCAGTGACCGCTGTACTTCTTAGCCCCATAGAATAGAAAATGGTATTTTCAGTTCTATTACAAAAAATTTCAAACACATAAAAATTGAGGTAATACAATAGAGACCCACACGCCTACCGCTTAGATTTAACAAACATCTTGCCCTATTTGCTTTATCTAGTTTTTTTCCTTGCTGAGTTTTCTAGAAACAAATCCTAAATATCAGGATTTTCACTTTTCAGTATGTAAAAAATAAAAGCATTTCTTATATGAGATCATTACACTTATTAAAATTAACACTAACTCCTTTAGAATGTCTAATATCCGATCTGTATTCAGATTTCCCCAACTGCCTCCCAAATGTCTTTTTGCAGTTGGTTTGTTTAAATCAGGAACCAAACAAGATCCATAAATTGATTTGTTATTGTTTTTGAGGTCTTTTTATCCTGAATCGCTCCCTTCCCTTTTTAGGCCACTGACTTGACTGAAGAATGGTTAAATTTCCAATGGAGTATCATTAAATCCTAACAATATAAATTATTACATTTAAATTTAAATCCTTAAATATCTAGTGATTTAAATTTTAAAAAAAGGTAAACTAGGTAAAGGTAAGGCCATTTTCAGGTTGAGTAATAAAGTTCCAGAAAAAACAGTCTCTTGGGTTCTAATTCTCCCCCAAAAGACACAAAATGGAGATTTGTAAGTATGAGACACTGTCTCACTAGGGCCTAGCACACTGCCTGCGAAACACAAGGCCATCTATAAATATTTGTGGGCTTACTGAGGGCACTGAGAATCCCAGAAACTAAGGATGAAAACGGTCCTGTGAACAGAAGGGCAGAAACACTTCTGAACATCCTTTCACTTTTGTCTGCCTCTGTTTAGAATGTCCACTCATTCCCCTATGGAAATCCCATTCATGCTTTAAAGTCTAACTATCCCTTCCTTGCAAAGCCTTTTCCAATTAATGACAGTCATATTCGGCATCAGAACCTCCTATTCGGTATCAGATCCCCTATTACATGGTGCCTCCTAAAGCACCATGTAAACTTTTTGGTCGGGTATTTACCACAATTTGTAATCGGACATGTTTTTATGCTTATTTTATTGTCTGCTTCCACTCCACCGTATCTCCAGCTCCTAGCAAACTGCCTGACACAGAAGGGGCGTTCAATTACACATGTTTTACAGAATACAGTTACTAATAAAGGTAAAAAGAAAAAAATCTATCTAAAAAGCTTTCCTTTTCACGGATTGGGAGTTTCTGAGAAACGCGGTAGACGTTCTAGAACTATCCAAAAATCAAGGAGCGGCGCTCCAGGCCAAAAAGAAAAGTATCTGAGGTCTGAGGGGCTAGCTCCCGCAGGCCAATCGCGAGTCCTGAGGTGACCCCGGGGGACTCCTTGGGGCGCTGGGGGCGGGGTTCTTCTCCTCACAGAAACAGGGCCTCCGCTAGGGCAGGGCCCCGACAGCCACGTAGGGCTTCCCCGACGCCGCCGGCTTCGGAGAGACCCTAGCGTTGCTTTACCTGGTCAGTTCTAGTAGCCAGGGATTTATCGGCCTGAATACTCTCCTTCAACTCTTCCAGCTTCCCGCTGTAGGCCAGGTTGCAGACCATTAGGTTAGACACACACCCCTCCATTTCGCTTTCCCAGTAACTCCTTAAAGCGCGACCAACGCCCGCCTTCCGTCGCCGGCTCCGACTGCCAGTCAAAACAGCCGTTAGAGCTCCACCAATCACTGGCCTCTTTCGCTCCCTTTTCCTTTCCCATCGCGCGGCCCTCTGGGAGTTGCAGTTTGAAGGCAGTTCCTGTCGGGGAGACGCCTTTGCGGCCCTCACAGACTTGGCCCCTAGCAGTGCGGAACTACATGTCCCAGGGTTCCTTGCGAGCGTCCGTAGTCAAGTTGCCGGTGGAATTGGCCCAGGATGACAGCTGGAGAATGGAGTCAGGTACGGGGAGCGGCTTTGAGAGGAACCGAGTGAAAGAGCCGGGGTGGGTAGTCGCTGTTGGGTCGTTGAGTCGGCCACACGAAGCGGGTGCGGGGGCACGGCAAGAGAGTTATGGAAGCCTAAAGGTCCTGTCCCCCAGGGTCCCTGACCTGCAGTGGCAGGCGGAAGGGACAAGGATTGGAGCTGAGTACTACCTTCTGAGCTCGAACCGGTGACTGTGGCTACCCTCCCCCTCCCTGCCACCGCCCAGGGAGTGGAAAGAAGTGGGGGTTAATTACTCTGACCTCTCGGCAGAGTGGCGTCAGGACAGGGTTCTACCACAGCAGTGATATCATATGGCACCGTACTGAGGTGATGAGCCAGGGTGATGCCAAAGGCAGGGTCTGATGCCGTGGGAGCCACTTGATACCTAAGAGACCTCGGTGAGTCCATAGCCTGGTGACATCACAACTTAATGAGGGTCATCTTAAGGATACTGGGCTGTGGTGTTGGCACTTTAATATTACGATATTAACTATGTTATCAAGGCTTTGCTACAACTATTAAGCTAATAGTGTTTCTTTTAATAGAAATCCCAAATAGTGCCATAGCAGAAGCAATGCAAGACTTATCCTTTATAGGGCATATCCAGAGGACATTATGCCACAACTAGGTAATGATAAGAATACTTTCAAGACAGAGACTGATTATGTTAATGTTTATCCTAGTATAGTGTAGAAGAGGAGTCAGGAAACTTTCTATAAAGAGCCAGATAGTAAATACTTTAGGCTTTGTAGGCCAAAAGACAAAATCAAGAATATTTTGTTGGTACTTTTATGACAAGAGAGAAAATAAACTTCAACAAATGTTTATTGATGAAATTCAAAATATAATAATAGTAATTGAGTACTTTTTTGTAATACAGGACTACCAATAAGAAGAAAAGAATTATTTTTAGGGGATAGTATTTTGCTTAATTGGGGATCAGAGTTAGTGTTTCCTATTGTCAAAATAGATTTTAAATATTCATCTGATAATGCTGATCTGTTATGAGCTTTTTACCTATTTAATCTTTGAAAATGTCATTTTACACAGATGGGTACTGCCAAATACTGATATCAATTCATAAACATATACTTTTTTCTTTTTCTTTTTATTTAAATGAATTTTTCAAAAATTTTAGAATAGTCTTAGATTTATAAAAAAATTGCAAGGTTAGTAGAGTTCCCTCACTCAGGATAAGGTACATTTTATATATCATAAAATTCACTCATTTCAAGTGCATAATTAAATGATTTTTGGTAACATTACTAAATTGGGGCAACCATCACCATAAATCAGTTTTAGAACTTTTTTATTACCCCCCAGTAAGCTCTCTCATGCCCATTTATAGTTAATCAATCCTCTGTCCCACTCCCAGCCCCAGACACCCACTAATCTACTTTTTGTCTCTATAAATTTGCCTGTTCTCGACATTTTATGTAAATGAAATCATATAATATGTGGTATTTTGCATCTGATTTCTTTCACTTACCATATTTTTGAGATTCATCCATATTGTAGCATGTATCAGTACTTCCTCACTTTTTTATTGCCAAATAGTATTCCATTTTATGAATATAACGTATTTTTGTCTATCTACTCACCGTTTGATAGACACACAACTTTCCAGTTTTTGGCTACTATGACTAGTGCTGCTAAGAAGATTAGTATGTAAGTCTTTGTATGGATATATTTTTTCATTTCTCTTTAATAGATACTTAAGGGTGGAGTTACTGGAACACAGGGAAAATTTATGTTGAACTTCTTAAGAAACTGTAAAACTGTTTTCCAAAATGGCAGCAACATTTTGCACTTCCACTAGCAATGTATGAGAGTTCCTGTTTCTCCACATCCTTGCCAATATTTGTTATTTACTATGTTTTTTATTATAGCCATCCTAAGTGGGTTTAAAATGATGTCTCATTGTGGTTATAATTTATAATATTGTGAGCATATTTTCATGTGCTTATTAGCCATTCGTATATCTTCTTCAGTGAAGTGTCTGTTATATCTTTTTACCATTTTTAAATTGGATTGTCTTTTTATTGTTGAGTTGTAAGGATTGTTTATGTATTCTAGATCAAGTTCCTGACAGATATATGATACGCACATATGTTCTCTCAGTTTCCTGCTTGCCTTTTTCTTTTCTTGATGTGTCTTTTGAAGTGAAAATGTTTTGAATTTTGGTGAGGTCCAATTTATCATTTTTCTTTCTTTCATGGACCATTCTTTTGGTGTTGTACTTAGGAAGTCTTTGCCTAATTGCAAGGTCTCAGTGATTTTCTCCAATGTTTTCTTCTAAAAGCTTTATTACTTCATCTCTTACATTTATTTATTTATATATTTTTTAAAATTTTATTTTTGAGACACTGGAGTGCAGTGGCGGGATCTCGGCTCACTGCAACCTCTGCCTCCCTGGTTCAAGTGATTCTCCTGCTGCAGCCTCCTGAGTAGCTGGGATTACAGGCACCAGCCACGATGCCCAGCTAATCTTTGTATTTTTAGTAGAGATGGGGTTTCACCATGTTGGCCAGGCTGGTCTTTAACTCCTGACCTCAGGTCATCCACCAGCATTGGCCTCCCAAAGTGCTGGGATTATAGATGTGAGCCACATCTCTTACATTTAAGTATATGATTCATTTTGAATTCATTTTTCTCTATAATGTGAGATGAGAATCTAAATTCATCTTTTCACATGGGGATATAGAAATTGTCCTTGCACCATTTGCTGAATCTCTTATCATTAACATCTTATATTGCTATGCTATCTTTGTCACAACTAATAAACCCATATTGGTATATTGCTATTAACTATATCCCATGCTTTTTTTTCCAGTTGTACTAGTTTATCTCTAGAGATGCCCCATCTAGGATACAATATTACATTTAGTCCTTGTATCTCCTTAGCCTCTTCTGGTTAGTGATACTTTCTCAGACTTTTCTTGTTTTGGTGACTTTGACAGTTTTAAGGAGTACTCGTCAGATACTTTGTAGAAAATTCCTCAATTTGGGTTTATCTGATGTATTTTTTATGCTTAGACTGATTTTACATGTTTGGAAGAAAGTCTGCAGAAGTCAAGTACCACATTCTCATCATATACTATCAAGGTTACACAAACATGATTTTAATTGAGCATATTCATTGCTTGGAATAGAATTCTGTTCTTCTCTTAATAGTGCCTTTTAGCATTATACTGGCAGATTAACCACTTCCAACTGAAAGTTTGGTGAAAGCTGCTCAATTGCACAGTTAAATGGATTCTGGAATATGGAAATAGCCTTTGCACTTGCTTCAAGGTCCAAACACTGCTGCTGGAACTGTAGTCTGAACTCAGAAAATATATATGCTGCAAATTTGTATGAAAATAGAGATCTTGCTTCTTGTTTTGACTTTTATTTCATTTTATTTCATTTAAGACGGGATCTCACTCTGTCACCCAGGCTGGAGTGCAGCGGCACAATCTTGGCACACTGCAACCTCTGCCTCCCTGGCTCAAGTGTTTCTCCTGCCTCAGCCTTCAGAGGTGCATGCCACCACACCCAGCTAATTTTTGTATTTTTAGTAGAAACAGGGTTTCACCATATTGACCAGGGTGGTCTCCCAACTCCTGACCTCAGGTGATCCTCTCAAAGTGCTAGGATTACAGGCATGAGCCACTGCACCCGGCCTATTTTATTTTTAATTTTTTGAGATGGAGTCTTGCTCTGTCGCCCAGGCTGAGGTGCAGTGGCATGATCTTGGCTCACTGCAGCCTCCACCTCCCAGGTTCCAGCGATTCTCCTGCCTCAGCCTCCCGAGTAGCTGGGATTACAGGCATATGCCACCACACCAGGCTAATTTTTGTATTTTCAGTAGAGACAGCGTTTCACCATGTTGGCCAGGCTGGTCTTGATCTCCTGACCTCAGGTGATCCACCCACCTCGGCCTCCCAAAGTGCTGGGGTTATAGGCATGAGCCACCAAGCCTGGCCTATTTATTTGTTATTGAAACAGGGTCTTCCTCTGTTGCCCAGACCAGAGTGCAGTGGCATGACCACCTCCACAGCTCAAACGATCTTCTCACCTCAGCCTCTAGAGTAGCTGAGACTACAGGCATGCACCAATACACCTAGTTAATTTATGATTTTTTGTAGATACAGGGTATCACTATGTTGCCCAGGCTGGTCTTGAACTCCTGGGTTCAAGTGATCCTCCCACCTAGGTCTCCCAAAGTGCTGGGATTACAGGTGTGAGCTACCATGTGCAGCTGAGATTTCATTTATTTATTCTGGTTACTTATCTAGGAGTATAATTGCTGGGTCATATCAGGACTCTGTTTAACCTTTTGAGAAACTTTCAGACTCTTTATGAAAGTGGCTGTACCATTTTACCTTTCCATCAGCAATGTTTGAGGGTTCAGATTTATCCACTTTTTTTTTTTTTTGACAGAGTCTCACTCTGTAACCCAGGCTGCAGTGCAGTGGCATGATCTCAGCCCACTGCAACCTACGCCTCCCAGAATCTAGCGATTCTTGTGCCTCAGCCTCCTGAGTAGCTGATTACAGGCAGGTACCACCATGCTGGCTAATTTTTGTATTTTCAGTAGAGATGGGTTTTTGTTATGTTGGCCAGGCTGGTCTGGAACTCTTGTCATCAAGTGATCTGCCCACTGTGGCCTCACAAAATGCTGGGATTATAGGTGTGAGCCAATGCACCCAGCCAAATTTCTCCATATCTTTACCAATACTTATGAATATCTATCTTTTTTATTATAGGTATTCTAGTGAGTGTAAAGTGGTATTTCATTGTGGTTTTATTGTTTTGACTTGTGACAGCACAGGAAGTGGATAAAGCATCTTGACATTACTTGTGATTTAAACAATATTAATTGTCAAAATGACTTCACTACAGTTTAAGTTTAACATATAAGCATTGTTTTGCCTTGTAATTTTAGGTTGAATTCATTAATAAACATTATCAAGCCTGCATCAAAAGTTAGTTTCCAAAGCTATTAAGTGTTCCCTAACAGTGTTTGAAGGTGGTTCTTGCAACCATTTAAAAATGTGAGAATCATTCATACCTTGCTTGCCACACAAAAACATGAGATGGGCTGAATTTAGCCTGACAGTCATAGTTGGTGTAGAGCAGAAGTGCCGTGCATATAGCAGATATTCAATAAATACTTATCTAGTTGATTATGGAGGTACAGTAGGCCTGTGTTGTGGTATTCACAAAGTATTGGGTATAGTGACGTTTCACCATAATAATGCATCAAGTACTTGGATCTGATTGCTACAAACAGCTGGAAAAACAATTCCAAGTGCCTTTCCTACTGAGTGACTTGTTTGGGTTATCATCTTGTATAAACAGTATATTTTGCTTTTATTTTATTTGATGTGACATCGTAGTTAACTTTCAATTCTGAGTCCTTTAAGGACAAGGGTAAGTTATCCTTTAACTTTTTGAAAGCTGCAAGAAAAATCAGTTTTAGAGGAGGAAGTCTCTTCTCTTTTGTGGCTGGCCCCAAGTTATGGAGGAATGATGTGGTTGCTGTTTATGTCCATTAAGAGACAAAGGGGGCCCCGTTAGGGTCTGACTCCGTTGCTGCTCTTATGATTGAATGTTCCCTATTGCCTTTTTCACTGAAATCCTGGATTCTATTCTAGATGCTAGAACAAGCTAAGTTCATCTTCCAGACTTGAAGAATAATGCCAATAATAACTAGCATTTATAGATCACATTGTCAGATACTGAACTTATCTTATGTAATCTTCACATCAGCTCTATGAGGTCGGTACTATGATCCTGCAGCCCCTATCTTTTTTTAAAATGAGAAAACAGGCACAGAGGAGTGAAGTTACATGCCCAAGGTCACACAGTTTAGTTGGAGCTATAGTAGAAATCCAGGAGATCTGCCCCCAAGTCCTACTACTTAACCACTGCAACTTGCTGCAAAATATTGCTGAAAATGGAATTATGTATAAATGAAATCCCATTTTATAATGCAATATAAAATGCTGTCAGAGTTCTTTGAGCTGTAACTCTCTACCTGTGATTTTGGGGAAATGACAAGATTTTCATGCTCTAGAACAGCACTTTCCAATAGAACTTTCTGTGGTGATGGTAAACTTCTATATCTATGCTGTTCTAGTATGGTAACCATAACCACATGTTGTTCTTAAAGACTTGCAGTGTGTCTGGGAGCTGAATTTTTAATGGCATTTAATTTTAATTGTTTTACATGTAAACAGTTTTGTATGGTTCATTATTAATCATTTTGGACAGTGCAGAGAGAGATCATTTCCTCCCACTTGTTCCTTTCTAATTAACAGTAAATATTTTACCCAATGCAAATATTCTTTCCATAGCACAACAGGAAATAAATATATTCTATACTGAAAACAACTTGAGGGTATATGCAAATCAATTAACTGCATGACAGTTGCAGGAACAGGTTCTAGGTTATCCATCATGAAACTTATCCATTCCCAGCACTTACTAGTTAAGATTCCGTAACTGGCTCAGAAACCCTTTGTAATTGATTTTTCACTGCTTACAAATGTAATTTATGTGGTTTATTGCACTTTACAATTGTCAGTTGCTTGGTTTAAGATGAGACATTTTAATCTGTGGCTCTAATTTTTTTAATCTCATGTTTTGATCCTACATGTTAAATGTCCTTGGTATTATATGTCACTGGTCTATACAAACCTTCCCCATTTAAAAGTAATCTCTTCACAAAACTGGCAAAGTGTTATAGGCTATTATAATAAAGCACTTTAAGTTTACTCTGAGTTTTAGCTTCCACACACTTGTTCTAAGTTATTTGCTTATAAAGTGGTTTCTTTTTTTTCATACGTTTTATTATGAATAATAAAAATCTCGCAAGAATTTGCAGAGGTAGTACAGAAAGGCCCTATATAATCTTCATCTGGTTACTTCAGTCATTACATTTCACATAATTATAATACAATATCAAAACCAGGAAACAGATATTGGAATGATCTATGTCTATAATTCTCTGTTCTTTTATGATGTGCAGATTTGTTTAACCATCATCACAATCAAGAAATATTCCATCTTTCCTGTGCTACCTCTTTATAGTCACACCCACCACCTACCCCCACCATTGATAAACCCTGACAAATGCTAATTTGTTCTCCTTTTCTATAATTGTCCTTTTAGGAATTTTATATATAATTAAAATTATTTAATTTTTAGAATCATAAAGTATATGATCTTTTCCATTATTTTTCATTCAGCATAATACATTTCAGACTCATTCAGATTGATATCAATAGTTAATTCCATCTTATTGCTGAGAAATATTCCATGATATGGAGGTACCAAAGTTTGTTTAACCATTCTTGTATTGAGGGACAATATTAAATTTCCAGTTTTTGGCTATTACAAAGAAAACTCGTTTTAACATTGAGCACAGAGTTTTGTGTAAATGGAAATTTTTATCTCTCTGAGATAAATGCCCAGGAGAACAATTACAAGATGTGATCGTAAATACATGTTTAATTTTAAATGAAACTGGTGAACTATTTTTCCAAAGTGGCTGTACCATTTTGTATTCTCATCAGCAATGGTATGAGAGGTCTAGTATCTCCACATCCTTTCCAGCATTTGGTATTGTCACTATTTTTTTTTTAAGTTTTAGCCATTGTGTTAGGTGTGTAGTGCTATATTACTGATTTGATTTGCATTTATCTAATGGCTAATAACGTTCAACAGCTTTTCATGTGTTTATTTGTCATCTCCTTATCTTCTTCAATTAAATATCTCTTTATATCTTTGGCCCATTTTCTAATTGTATTGCATTGTTTGTTTTACTGTTAAGTTTTGAGAGTGCTTTATGTGTTCTAGATACCAGTTCTTTGTCAGATATGTAGTTTAAAAATGTTCTCTTCCAGTCTGTGGCTTGTCTTTTCATCTTAATAGGATTTTCCACAGAGAAAGAGCTTTTAATTTTTATGACATTCAACTTATTGATTTTTTCCCTATTATTGATTGTGTTTTTGTTGTTACATCTAAGAACTCTTCACCAAGTCCTAGGTCTCAAATATTTTCTCCTAGATTTTCTTCTGAAAATACTATAGTTTTACATTTTACATTCAAGTTCATGATCCATTTTAAGTCAATATTTGGCATAAAATATGAAGTTTAGGTCAAGGTTAATTTTTTTGGATTATTGATATCCAGTTGCTTCAGCTCCATTAAATTGATTTTGCACTGTAGTAAAATATAAGTATGCCAGACTTGTGTATATATCTGTTTCTGAGTTTTCAAATCTGATTAATTGATCTACATATGTGTCCCTCTGCCATACCACAGTGTTGAATACTATAGCTCTATAATAAATCTTAAAATTGGATAGAGTGATTCCTCCTAGTTTGTTGTTTTCAATATTGCCTGTTCCTTTAACTTTCCCTGTAAATTTTAGAATAAGCTTGCCTATATCTGAAAAAAGTTTGCTGAGATATTGATAAGAGTTCTATTAGACCTGTATACCCGTTTAGGGAAAACTGACATCTTTATTATACTGAGTCTTCCAATCCATGAGCACTATATATCTCTCCCTTAATTTAGATGTCTTTTATTTATTTTATCAGCACTGTTCAGTTTCATCATGCAAATCTGGTATGTTTTGTTATAATTATACATAGCATTTCATTTTTGCAGTGACTATTATTATATTTTGAATTTTGGTTTCCATGTATTAATTTATAGTATATAGAAATATAAATGATTTTTGTATGATAGTCTTGCATACTGAAAGCTTGCGGAATTCACTGATAGTTCTAGGGAGTTAAAAGGTATTTTTCTGATTTTGTGGGTTTTTTTTCTTTTGTTTTGGTTGATTTTTTAGGGCTTTCTATGTGGACCATCTTGTCATCTGCAGAGAGGGCAGTGATATTTCTTCCTTTCTACTCTGTGTCTTATGTTGTGAGTATGTTATGTCAGTGGTGAGAGCTGAATTCTTGCCTTGTTCCAGTGTTAGGGAAGAAGAAGTTAGTCTTTCAGCATCAACTATAATGTTATCTGTAGTTTTTTTTTTTTTGTAGATATCCTTTTTCAAGTTTAGATAGTTCCCCCTTGGTTTCTAGTTTTCTGAGAGTGTTTATCATGAATAACTATTGAATTTTGCCAAATACCTTTTGCATCAATTTATCAATTGATGATCTTGTGATTTTTCTTCTTCAGTTTGTTAATGAAGTGAATTACACTAATTTATTTTCAAATGTTGAACTTGCCTTGCATCCTTGGATAAAACATATTTGGATGTGGTGTATAATTTTTTTATATGTTGCTGAATTATATTTTCTAGTATTTGCTGGGGATTTTTGCCTCTATCCATGAATGATATTGGTTTGCCATTTAATTTTTTGGTACTGTCTTTGTCTGATTTATGTATCAGTGCAATATTGGCCTTATAATAAGAGTTAGGATGTAGTCTTTCCTCTTCTGTTTTCTAGAAGACATTGTATAATATAAGTGTTAATTCTTCTTTAAGTATTTGGTAGAAGGCCGCAGTGAAATCATTCAGGCCCAGATGATTTCAATGAAGAATTATTTCTTTGGAGTTTTAAAATTATATATTCAATTTTCTTAATACTTACCAAGCTATTCAAATGACCTAATTTCTATTGAGTGAATTGTGGTGGTTTGTGCTTTTCAAGGAATTTATCCAGCTTATCTAAATTATCTACTTTATACATGCATATTTGTGGTAGTAATCCCTTTTGGTGTTTGCAAGCTCTATAATTATATCTCCTGTTTCATTCCTGATATTGATGATTTGTGTCCTTTCTTTTTTTATTTGTCAGATTTGCTAGAGTTTTGTGAATTTTATGAGGCTTTTCAGAGAGCTACCTCTTTGTTTCATTGATGTTCTCCATTGATTTTCAGTTTTCAATTTCATTAACTTCTGCTCTTTTTTCCTTGCTTCTGCTTGCTTTCAGTTTACTTTGATCTTTTCTAGTTCTTTAGAGTGGGAAATTAGATGATTAATTTCAGCATTTCCTCTTCTCTAAGTTAAGCATTTAGTGCTATGAATTTCCAACTCAGCACTGCTTTAGCTGCATGTCATGTATTTTTTAATCACAGTAAAAAAGCATAGCATGAGATCCAGTTCTTAAACTTTTAAGCGTACAGTACAATATTGTTAACAATAAACACAATGTTTTACAGCAGTACTCTAGAAATTTTTTATTTTGAATGACTGAAACTCTATGCTTATTGAACAGCAACTCCCCATTTCCCACCCCTCACCAGCCACCTGGCAAATACCATTTTACCTTCTGTTTCTATGAGCATAGCTAGTTTAGATAACTTATATTAAGTGGAATCATGAGATATTTGCCCTTTTGTGTCTGGCTTATTTCATTTAACATAATGTCTTCAAAGTTCATCCATATTGTAGCATATGGCAAGCTTTATTCTTTTTTATGGCTGAATAACATTCCGTTATATGTATATACCACATGCTTCATCCATTTATCTGTGGATTGGCATTAGGTTGTTTCCACCTCTTGGATATTGTGAATAATACTGCAATTAACATAGGAGTGCAAATACCTCTTCAAGATGCTGATTTCGATTCTTTTGAATATATCCCTAGAAGTGGGATTGTTGGATCATATGGGAAATTTTAGGTTTTTAAGGAACCTCCATATTCTGTTCTATACCAACTGCACCATTCTACACCCACACCAGCAGTGCACAAGGTTCCAACTTCTCCACATTCTTGCCAGCACTATTTTTTGTTTTTTGGATAATGGCCATCTTTACAGTTATGAAGTTATACTCCATTGTTGTTTTGGTTTGCATTTCCCTGACAATTAGTGATGTTGAGCATCTTTTCATATACCTGTTGGTCATTTGCATATCTTCTTTGGAGAAATGTCTATTCAAGTCCTCTGCTCATTTTTTAATTGGATTATTTGGTGAGGTTTTTTTGTTGCTGTTATGGAGCTAAATAATTTAGATATTGAACCCTATTAGATGGTTTGCAAATATTTTCTCCCATTCTGTAGGTTACCTTTCATTCTGTTGTTTCCTTTGCTGTACTGAAGCTTTTTAGTTTGAGGTAGCACCACTTGTCTGTTTTTACTTTTATTGCCTGTACTTTTGGTGTCAAATACAAGAAATCATTGCCAAGACCATTGTCATGATGCTTTCCTTCTATGTTTTCTTCTGGGACTTTTGCAGTTGCAGGTCTTACATTTAAGTTTTTAATTCATTTGGAGTTGATTTTATATATAGTGTGAAATAAACATCCACTTTATTTATTTATTTTTTTTGAGATGGAGTTTTGCTGTTGTTACCCAGACTGGAGTGCAATGGTACGATCTTGGCTCACCGCAACCTCCGCCTTCTGGGTTCAAGCAATTCTCCTGCCTCAGCCTCCCGAGTAGCTGGGACTACAGGCGCGCACCACCATGCCCAGCTAATTTTTGTATTTTTAGTAGAGACAGGGTTTCACCTTGTTGACCAGGATGGTCTCAATCGCTTGACCATATGATCCACCCACCTCGGCCTCCCAAAGTGCTGGGATTATAGGCGTGAGCCACCACGCCCGGCCTATATTTTTTATTTCTATGTTGAGACTTTCTTTTTATAAAAATATTTGTTTGTAGCATGTTTGTAATTGCTTGTTGAAACCTTTTTAAGATGACTGATTTAAAATCCTTGTTAGATTAATTCCAATCTATGTCATATCAATGTTGGTGTCTGTTGAATGTCTTTTCTCATTTAAGTTGAGATGTACCTGGTTCCTTTTATCATGAGTGATTTTCTGTTGTATCTTGGACATTTTATGAGACTCTGGATTTTATTTTAATCTTCTGTTTTAGTAGGCCTACTTTGACATCATTCTGGTGGGGGAATGGGAGCACAGTTTTGCTACTCAGGTAGGGGTGGGAGTCAAATTTCCTTACTCACCACCCATTGATAACCAGAATAGGGGTAGGGATGCCATTATTACTAGGCAGGAGTGGAATTCGAGGATCCTCACTAGGCCTCCACCATCACCACTGACACCTCCTGAGGCATCCACTGATAGGCCTCTACAACCATCATATGCTGGGGTACTTATTACTGCCTGGCAGGGATGAAAGTCCCAGATCTCCACTGAGTCATTTCTGAAACCACCTCAGGGAGAAGGGGATGTGTGACTATTTAAAACCAGTTGGAGCTAGAAATCTAGGCTCCTTACTTGATTTCTGCTGAGGAGAGTGGAGAGAGGAGTGTAGTTTTTTTCTATGGTGTTTGCCTTGGGTAGGGAAATTATTATCTAAAAGTTTTCTATCTTTCTAGGCTACCCTCTTTCTGTTCCTTTGGCTAGAGATAGCCAGCTTTTTGAGGCACTTTTTAAAAAAATTTTATACCCATTGACATTGCTGGGTTGCTGGTCCAGGATACATTACTCAAAAACAAATCCAGGGAGAAAATATTTGGAAATCATACATCTGTTAAGGGGTTAATATTCAGAATATATAAAAAACAAAAAATTAAATAACCTGATTAAAAATAGGCAAATAATTGAATAGATAATTATCTAAAGATGATATACAAATGGCCAAAAAGCATATAAAAAGATGATCAACATCATTAATTTTCAGAGAAATGCAAATCAAAATTATAATCAGGTATCACCTCACACCCATTAGGATGACTATAGAAAATAATAAGGGTTGATAAGGATATGGAGAAATTAGAACTCCTGTGCACCACTGGTGAGATTGTAAAATGGTACAAGTGCTATGGGAAACAATCTGGCAGCTTCTAAAGAAATTGAAAATAGAACTGCCATATGATCCAGCAATCTCACTTGTGGTTATATATCCAAAGGTACTGAAAGCAGAATCTCAATGAGATATTGCATACCCATGCTCATAGCAGCAATATTTTGAATAGCCAAGAAGTAGAGAAGTGACCCAAATGTCTATTGATAGATAAATGGATAAAGAAAAAATATATATCTCAGTCACAAAAAGGCAAATACTGTGTGATTCCGCTTATATGAGGTATCTAAAGTAGTCAAATAAATAGAAAGAGAAAATAGAAGGGTAGTTGCCAGGGCTTAGGGGTAAGAGGAAATGGGAAGTTGTAGTTTAATGGGTATAGAGTTTCAGATTTGTAAGATAAAAAAGTTCTAGAGCTATTTCACAACAATGTGAATATATTTAACACTACTAAACTGTACACTTAAAAATAATCAAGAGGATAAAATTTATGGTTTACATTTTTCACCACGATAAAAAAGCTAAAAATAAAGAAATATACCAATGAAGGTAGTGATCACAGTGATTTTTCCCATTCCTAACTAAATTTTTACTAGGAGAAAGGCTATAACTAACACAATATCCATATTTTCATTAAGTTACCACTTTTATATTCTGGTTCCAAGAAAAGATAGAACAGATGCACTTTCCCCTATTTATCCCTCTATCTAAAAACTCTGGACATTATAAATACATAAATATATACATATCTCATACATCTCTGACAGGTAAATAGAAGGCAGGTGACTTTTTCTATTCCTGGTGGCTAGGAATCTCAAGATCCAAGTAACAATATTTTCTCCCATTCTGGAAGTTGCCTTTTCACTCTGTTGGTTGGATCCTTTGATGCACAAAAGATCTTAAGTTTTATATTGTCTCATCTGTCTATTTTTGTTCTTGTTGCCTGTATTTTTGATGTCATATCCAAGAAATTATCACTAAATCCAGTATCATGAAGCTTTTCTCATATGTATTATTCTAGGTATTCTACAGTTTTAGGTCTTATGTTTAGGTCTTTAATCTATATTGAGTTGATTTTTGTATATGGTATATGCTAAGGGTCCAACTTCATACTTTTGTGTCTGGACATCCGATGTCTCTAACATCATTTGCTAAAGAGATTGTTCTTTCCCCATTGAATGGTCTTGGCACCTTGTTGAAGATCATTTGAATATGATAGGGTTTATATGTGACCTTTCTATTCTGAGACATTGATCATCACCTTCGGGGATCTGTCCTGCAAACCCTGACTCCACAATCAATGAATAAAAACACTTGAACACAGAGTACAGTGAACAAATGGGCTAGAGAGGTAATCAGAGGTAATCAGTTGCTCTCAGCGGGTGATTGCAGCTACCTGACCCCTACTAGTTCTCCTTCCTCACATTTTTTCAGTATAGATTTGACAACAAAGGCTTTGAGTAAACACACTTGAGGATAATTAACATGGCTAAGAGAGTAGTTCTTGGAAAGATTAAAGCCCAGGTACCGATGCCCAGGACAAACAAAGAATAATTTCTCTGGCTGACCTCCTGCCTCCAGAGGGCCATCCAGCTCAAAGGTTACATGAGTAAACAAGCTAGTTAGAGTAGAGACAAAGGAATGTGGAATAAACAGACTTAACTGAGGAAGCTTCTATTATCCCTAATCTTTACCCTATGACCTAATGCCCTAAGGTAAGAACTGGCCACCTTCAGCCTGTTCCATTATTATAAGTTATGAAGAACTTCCAGCCTTCCAAAAGGTTTGAGACTATATCTTATAACTTTCCAAAATATTTTCCTTAATATTTTGCCAACCACCCTGAATGAATCCCAACACTATTTCATTGAACTATGTGTCTACCTTTATGCCAGTACTATACTTTTTGGTTACTGTAACTTTGTAATTCTTTTGAAATTGGGAAGTTTGAGTCCTCCAACATAGTTCTTCTTTTCCAAAATTGTTTTAGCATTTCAGGGTCTCTTGAGATGTCATATGAATTTTAGGATGAACTTTCCTTTTCTTAAATTTTTGTTTTATTTATTAATTGACACACAGGGTAATTGTAAATATTTATGGGATACATAGTGATTTTTTTAAAGAACATGCGTAGTGATCTGAGGCCAGGCATGGTGGCTCAGACCTGTAATCCCAGCACTTTGGGAGGCTGAGGCAGGGGCGGATCGCAGCAGTTTGAGACTAGTCTAGGCAACATGACAAAATCCTGTCTCTACAAAAAAAAAAAAAAAAAAAAAAACTGGATGTGGTGATGGGTGTCTGTAGTCCCAGCTACTTGAGAAGCTGACCGAAGAGGATCACTTAAGCCCAGAAAGTGGAGGGTGCAGTGAGCCGAGATGACACCGTTGTACTCCAGCCTGCATGACACAATGAGACCCTGTCTCAAGAAAAACAAAAAATGTATAGTGATCAGATCAGGGTAATTGACATATCCATCATCTCAAATATTTATAATTTATTTGTGTTGGGAACATTCAATATCTTCCTTCTAGCTATTTGAAAATATATTATTGTTAACTATAGTCATCTTCCAATGGTACAGAACATTAAAACTTACTTCCCTTTTTAGCTGTAATTTTGTATCCTTTAACACAGCTCTCCCTCTTCCTTATCACCATACTCCTTAGCCTCTAGTATTCTCTGTTCTGTTTTTACTTCCATGAGATTAACTTTTTTCGACTTTCACATATGAGTGAGAACATGTAGTATTTAACTTTCTGTTTCTGGATTATTTAGTATGCATTTTTTCTATTTATGCAAAGATGTGAGGATTTTGATAGGGATTGTGTTGAATCTGCATATTGCTTTGAGTAGTATGAACATCATAACAATATGAAGTCTTCCAGTCCTTCTGTCTTTTCATTTATTTCTGTCTTCTTTAATTTCTTTCAGCAATAATTTGTAGTTTCTCATTGGTATACTTAGGTTTTTCTGAGACAAGATGTTGCTCTGTCACCCAGGCTGGAGTTCTGTGGTGCCATCACAGCTCATTGGAGTCTTGACTTTCCAGGTTCATGCGATCCTCCCACCTCAGCCTCCCAAGTAGTGGACCACAGGTACATGCCACCACCCCCGACTCATTTTTAAATATTTTGTAGAGACAGCGTCTTCCTGTTGCTGAAACTGGTCCCAAACTCCTGGGCTCAAGCACCCCCACCTCAACTTCCCAAAATGTTGGGATTACAGGTGTGAGCTATCATGCCTGGCTCTCATTGATATCCTATATAATAAAGTCGACTATAATGTAAAGATTCTTTGCTAAAGCTTGCTTTTCCAATAATTTCAGGTTACAGAACTATGATTGGGGTACTTTTCATTCATCCCACAAATTCTTTGCTGCTTGGCCAAATTGCTATCCATGGCAGAGGCTCTGCTTATTCAGATATTAAGCCTTGGCTGGCTCCTTTATACTGCAATAGAATGGGACCAGAGTCTGCTTCCCATCTTTTTCTTCATTCATTATCATGAAATTTTCCTAAAGACTAGTTGCCTTCAGTGACTCTTAACTTGAGGCCCTGGCAGTACTGCGTAAGTGTTGCAATCAAGAAAGGCAGCACCAGGCTTTGGATGAAGACACTCAAATTAAACCCAACTCTGAGCACTGCTTCCTCCATGAAACCTTCTCTGACTATGCTTACCCATGTTCATTGTCCTTTTCTGGCCTCCTACAATACTTGCCTCTACTGTGCAAGCCAACACTCATTGTGTCTCACCAAGGAGAGTAAAACCTTGGTTACTTGACTCTTTCTGGGAAAATGGCTTTATTTTTTTTAGAGTTGCATTTTCACTGAGTATATTTTATTTTATTTTTATTTTTGAAACATTCTTAAACAATTATTTTAAAAAATAGAAATACGATCTTGCTTTGTTGCCCAGGTTGGTCTCAAACTCCTGGCCTCAAGTGATCCTCACACCTTGGACTCCCAAAGTACTAGGATTACAGTGAGCCACCATGCCTGGACCTATTCATTTTTAATAATGTTTTCAAGAGAAAATGAGGAAGAAGCAAAAGCAGAAACCCCTGATAAACCCATCAGATCTCATGAGACTTATTCGCTCTTACTAGAATAGCACGGAAAAGACCAGCCCCCATGATTCAATTACCTCCCACTGGGTCCCTGCCACAACACATGGGAATTCTGAGAGATACAATTCAAGTTGAGATTTGGGTGAGGATACAGCGAAGCCGTATCAGTATACCACATGGGTGTTGCAGATGCAATTCAAAGTTCTAGATTAGATATCTAAACCTAGAACTTTGGCTAGAGATGCATCTGAAAGTCATAATTGGGAAAAGCAAGGAAGGATGTTATTAATTGTACTTCTCTTTACATGTCTATTTTTAGTGCTTATTATAATGGCATTATTTTGACTTCTGAGAGATGTTAGAATTTGAGTATACTTGCTGATCCTGACTCTGGTGAAAGCTAGATGTGAAACTGGAATACAAGCTTTGAAATTAAAGTACATTTTTTATTGGCTACACCCTGGCACAAGCTCTTATTAAACAGTTAGTTTGGGGCATATTAACATTCTTGAAAGTTTACAAAGCATTTTCATATTCATTTTTTTATTTGATCCTCACTACAGCCCTATGGAGAAGGTATTTTCATTTTATGGCTGAGGAAAAGAAATGCTAAAGAGCTTAAAAGTCTGGCCCAAAGTGACTTTGCAGTAAAAGGCAGAGCAGAAATAGAACTCAGCTCTCCTAATTCACAGGCCAGTATTCTGGTATTCTACAGCATTCTAGCCTAATAGGCTTTCTTTCAATAAGATTTGGGGAAAAAACTTGTTATAAAATAAACTTAGGCACACTAAAATTTTAAAGAGTTTATTTGAGCAGACAGCAATTTATAAATTGGGTAGTACCAAACCCCACAAGTGGTTTGGCTCCACAGTAGGGATGTGAAGGAAAAACTAATAAGATTCTTGCAGAAATAAGACAAATAAACTATTTGATTGGTTAAAATGAAAAATCCCTAGTTAGAGGTTAGTTATTGGTTTCTAATTGGTTAAAATTAAGTTTCATTTTACTATTTACAGTGAGTTACGTATTGGTTGGCTCAAGTAGGAACTAAAGGCACTGGAGTCATCTCAGCCTAATAACCTCCTAATTCATATGTTTTTAAATTTTACTTTAAGTTATTGGGTATGTGTGCAAATCTTACAGGATTGTTACATAGGTATACACATGCCATGGTAGTTTGCTGCCTCCATCCCCCAGTCACCTACATTAGGTATTTCTCCTAATTATCCCTCCCCAATCTCCCCACCCCCTGCTATCCCTCCCCTAGCCCCCCACCCCCAACAGGCCCTGGTGTGTGATGTTCCCCTCCCCATGTCCCTGTGTTCTCATTGTTCAACACTCACCTATGAGTGAGAACATGTGGTGTTTGCTTTTCTGTTCTTGTGTCAGTTGGGTGAGAATGATGGTTTCCAGATTCATCCATGTCCCTGCAAAGGTCATGAACTCATCCTTTTTTATGGCTGCATAGTATTCCATGGTGTATATGTGCCACATTTTCTTTATCCAGTCTATCTTTCATGGGCATTTGGGTTGGTTCCACGTCTTTCCTATTGTAAACAGTGCTGCAGTGAACATACTTGTGCATGTGTCTTTATAATAGAATGATTTATAATCCTTTGGTTATATAACCAGTAATGAGATTGCTGGGTCAAATGGTATTTCTATTTCTAGATCCTTGAGGAATTGCCACACTGTCTTCCACAATGGTTGAATTAATTTACACTCCCACCAACAGTGTAAAACTGTTCCTATTTCTCCACATCCTCTCCAGCATCTGTTGTCTCCAGAGTTTTTAGTGATCGCCATTCTAACTGGCGTGAGATAGTATCTCAATGTGGTTTTGATTTGCATTTCTCTGATGACCAGTGATGAGGAGCATTTTTTCATAAGTTTGTTGGCCACATAAATGTCTTCTTTTGTAAACTGTCCATTCATATCTTTCACCGACTTTTTCATGGGGTTGTTTTTTTTCTTGTATATTTGTTTCACTTCTTTGTAGATTCTGGATATTAGCCCTTTGTCAGATGGGTAGCTTGCAAAAATTTTTCTTTCCATTCTGTTGGTTGCTGGTTCACTCTAATGATTGTTTCTTTTGCTGTGCAGAAGCTCTTAAGTTTAATTCGATCTGATTAGTCTATTTTGACTTTTGTTGCCATTGCTTTTGGCATTTTAGTCATGAAGTCCTTGCCCATGTCTATGTCCTGAATGGTATGGCCTAGGTTTTCTTCTAGGGTTTTTATGGTGTTAGGCCTTATGTTTAAATATTCAATCTATCTGGAGTTAATTTTTGTATAAGATGTAAGGAAGGGGTCCAGTTTCTGCTTTCTGCACATGGCTAGTCAGTTTTCCCAACACCATTTGTTAAACAGGGAATCCTTTACCCATTGCTTGTTTTTGTCTTTTTTGTCAAAGATCAGATGGTTGTAGATGTGTGGTGTTGCCTCCAGGGCCTCTGTTCTGTTCCATTGGTCTATATCTCTGTTTGCAGAACCATGCTCTTTTGATTACTGTAGCCTTGTAGTATAGTTTGAAGTCAGGTAGCTTGATGCCTCCAGCATTGTTCTTTTTGTTTAGGATTGTCTTGGCTATGCAGGCCCTCTTTTGGTTCCATATGAAGTTTAAAGTGTTTTTTCCAGTTCTGTGAAGAAGGTCAATGGTAGCTTGATGGGGATGGCGTTGAATTTATAAATTACTTTGGGCAGTATGTCCATTTTCACGATATTGATTCTTCCTAACTATGAGCATGAAATGTTTTTTCATCTGTTTATGTCCTCTCTTATTTCCTTGAGCAGTGGTTTGCTTTTCTCCTTGAAGAGGTCCTTCACGTCCTTTGTTAGTTGTATTCCTAGGTATTTTATTCTCTTTGTAGCAATTGTAAATAGGAGTTCCCTCATGATTTGGCTCTCTGTTTGTCTGTTATTGGTGTATAGGAATGCTTGTGATTTTTGCACATTGATTTTGTATCCTGAGACTTTGCTGAAGTTGCTTATCATCTTAAGGCAATTTTGGGCTGAGATGATGGGGTCTACTAAATATATAATCATGTATACATATATAGTCTCTGCAAATAGAGACCATTTGACTTCCTCTTTTCCTAATTGAATACACTTTATTTCTTTTTCTTTCCTGATTGCTCTGGCTAGAACTTCCAATACTATGTTGAATAGGAATGGTGAGAGAGGGCACCCTTGTCTAGTATCAGTTTTCAAAGGGAATGCTCCAGTGTTTGCCCATTCAGTATGATATTGGCTGTGGGTTTGCCATGAATAGCTTTTATTATTTTGAGATGCATTCCATCGATACCTAGTTTATTAAGAGTTTTTTAGCATAAAGTGCTGTTGAATTTTGTCAAAGGCCTTTTCTGCATCTGTTAAGATAATCGTGGTTTTTGTCTTTGGTTCTGTTTATGTGATGAATTATGTTTATAGATTTTTTTAACAGACTCAATGTATTTATGTGAGGGAGATTATCTAATGCTATAGTAGAAAAGAACAATTAATGAATTTGTAAATTTGTAGTTACAGCAAATCTGTAAATATAGATAGCATTCTGCAATGCTATAAATGGAAAAATCTAAAAAGTTAGCCTTATAAATAATATTTGAGGCCCCTAACTGCCTGCATTTAGATTTGATGTGTGCGTGCGTGTGTGTGTGTGTGTGTGTGTGGTGGGATAAGTTCAGAACTATATCTCTACTTCTGATAAAGAAAGAAGAGATTGTGGTTAGTAAAATTTTGATCTATATTGCCAGTCTATACCAGAAATAAATCTAGTATAGAGACTTATCATTTTTTTTCTTTAATGAAGGTATTCTTACAGGCAGTAAAATATACAAACTTGAAATGCATAGTTCAATAAAATTTTTGTATGTGTAAACTCCACACTGATCAAAGTTATAGACATTTCTGGTCCCTCAGAATGTTCTCTTTTGCCTCCTCCCAGGTAATACCACCTCCCAAATGTAACACCTATTCTGACCACTGTCATCATAGATTCGTTTTGCCTGGTTTCAAACTTTATATAAATTAAGTCATACTGTATCTACTATTTTGCATCTGGCTTCTGTTGTTTAAAATGATATCTGTGAGAAACAATTATTTTCCATTGCTATACAGCATTCCAAAGTATGGTACACCACAAAGTTTTTAATTCATTTCCCTGTTGATGGACATTTGGGTTGTTTCTAGGTTTTTTTAAGTCACGAATAAAAATTGCTATGGACATTTTTGATTATATCTCTTGGTGGACATAGGCACTCATTTTTCTTGAATATAAATCTAGAAGTAGAGTCACTAGGGTAGGTACAATAAAAAGCATTTTATTTTAGAAAATTATTAATGAAGGACCTGATGGTTAAGCATCTTATAAGAAAACCCACTTTATGAAGAGCCACTGTTGGAGATGAAAATGGGTTTGTATTTTGTTTAGCAGGTCAAGATTCCCTGTCTGTTAGACGTAGAGAGTATTTTTGCTTCAGGCAGTGGGATGGATCTTTCACACTTGTGAGTAGATATTTATTTTCCTGGTGTCTGATACATACGGTGCACATCAGGAATGAGGAGCCATTTAATTGCAAGCTGTATCTTTTTTGGATGGAGTCAAATTGTCTTTTCTTGGGCAATGTAGCTCAAATGATCATAAAATAACATTGGAAAATCAGATTCACTTTACAGAAATGTGCCTTAGGATTAACTTGGAATAAGTCTTTTGTTTTGAAAGTGAAGGTACATGTATAATTTTATGTAATCCAAAAACCTAACTCTGGCAGTATAATTTTACATTACTTCTAAGGTAAAGAATTTTTAAACATCACATGTCTGCTGGCAACATTTACTAATGAAGTGTGATGTTGAAAGGGTATGGGGAAAATTCCTGTGGTATGGGAAGAGGGTGAGGTGGTTGTAAACCCAGGAGAAAACTGGGAAAGTTGTCCAAAGAGTACTCTTTCTGGAAAAGAGTCTGTACTTCTCCGCTGGTGTTGTAACTCTTCACATGCTGTGAGATAGAGAACCACCTTAACATCCTCCTCAACAAAAAGAGTCACTTCTGGTCTTTGTTTCTTTAACAGAATTTAATTTGATGATGAATGTTCAAAGAGCTAGAATTTGCTTTCTAGGTGACTAGTTGGCACCCCACTTCTATTCTGCAAATTGCAGGATACCCAGACCGGATTTTGGGTGTATCAGAAACCCTTTAGGGGCCCCATGAAGCCTGGCTTAAGTCCAGAATTCTGACCAAGGCTGCCAAGGCCAGCATCTCCTGGCTTCACCTTCCTCTCCAGGCTCAACACTTGCCAGTCCCCATACAGTGTCCCTAATTCCACAGTCTCTTAGCCTTCTGTGTTTGGTACAAGCTTTCACTGTCTGGAATGTCCTTCAATTTGCTTAACTCGCACTCATTTTGTAAGGTTGAGTGCTGCCATTAGCTTTCTTTCCACAGCCTCCTTTGTGCCTTAGATTGGCTTAGATGATCCTCTTCTATTCTTCCTTAGCCCCCTGTACAGATACTTATCACATACTGCATCTTTCTTCTCATTAGACTCAGAATTACTAAAATATGTTGCTACCCCTAAGGCCTAGCATAGTGCTGGTTACATGGTAGGCACTCGGTAAAGGATTGTTAAATTGACATTTGGATGGATGGACACATAAACCAGCTTTTAGGCTTTTTTTTTTTTTTTTTTTTGCTCTACCCATTAATTCAATAAATGTTAAACCTTAGGAGAGGACTTATTGCAAGGCACTATGACAAGAGCTGTAGGGGACAGAGAGATGAATGCTATATTGACTGAGAATTTAAGTAGTTCATTTCAATAGCAGAGCGATAACATGTCCACAAATAACAATAATCTAAAGTACCAAGTTCTCAGTGTCATAAAGGAGGTATAAATAAAGGACTATGGATGTTCAGAAGGAGCAAATACTCCTTGTTGGGAAAAACTGAAGAAGAAAGATTCATCAAGAAAGGAGCATTTGAGGTGGGATTTAAGGGAGAGTAAAACATGAATGAGCAAAGATAGAATTTCCTCCATATTATGTTTTATTTTGTCTGAAAAGAGTAGATATTATGAAGGAGTAATGAGTAGTGGGAAACAACTGGAAACGTAGGGAGTGGGTCTTATTAGAGAGGTCTTTAAGTGTCACGTTGATGAGTTTGTATTTGATTCCTGTCAGGTGGACCAGTCTTGGAAGCCCATGGAGGATTTTTAGCATTTGTGTCAACAGCAGAGTGATCAATGAACATTAGTCTGACAATGACATATTTTAGTAAATCATTATTAACTAAATAATTGCTAAGCCAATAGTTTTGATGAGTAGTGTGGAAAAACCCTAAGGCCTTTAGCTCTTTTACCTTTTTGCACCTGTCTTTTCTCACTGGAAATCTAGACGAGGTAACAGATCATATGACCAATTAGTTCTGAAAAATGAAAATTAAAATTGACAGGGGAAAGAAACACTACCTAGACAGAAGTGCCTCAAAATAATGCATAGACATATATAGTATTGTTTGCTTAGGAACCATGTCCAAAACATTTGCTTTCAGCTGTCTGGAAAAGTCTGGACATAGTATATGAATTATATTGTTAATATTTATTCCTCTGGGAGTAGTTTAGATCACTTCCAGTTAAACATAACTATAATGTTCTAACCTCAGACGGTCTGCTCTTATTGTCCCCTATAAACAGCAGGTACTGCATTGTCAGTTTGTTTTATAGTGTGTTATATAACCAGAGTCTCTGGTTTCTTGCCACCTTAGGCCAGGCCTTCAACACTTTATGTCTGGATTGCTGCAACAAATTTCTCACTGTTCTCCTTGTCTCCTGTGCCTGGAGTCCAGCTTTTTTCATAACAGCAATGTATAGGTGGAAGAATACTAGATGGAGAGCAATATTAACTGGCTTTGAATCTTGATTATACTGCTCGCTACTGTATGATCTTGGGCAAATCACATCACCTCTCTGAGACTCAGTTCCCTCAACTCTAAAATGGAGGTAATCGTCCCTGCCCTGTCCTTTTCAAGGAGCTGTCTCCAGAATCATGTGAAAGTGCTCTGAAAACTGTCTTTACCAGTAAAAAGCTTTACCAAGAGTTGGACTCCACCAGCTGGCTTTACACCTTCCAGAATCTAGTCCCATGCCACCTCTCTCATCTCATTTCTCAATATCCCACAGAATCTACCCCACTCTCCAATTCCTATAAATGTATTTTGTTCCCCTCCTCTGGAACATTCTCCACTCTTGTCTATGCTCATCCTAATTAAAGGAATGATTTAAAGACCAGTCCAAATCCTATTGCCTCCTTAAAATCTTCCCTGATGATTCCAGCGCTCCTCAATTTTGTCCTTTTGTGCATTTTGACAGCACTTAGTTATTAAAACTTGCCTGTACATTACTCTTTATTATTAGTTCTGTCTTTTACATAAGGTTCCTATCTTTAATTCAATTATGATATTATGATGCCTTCACTGGTTCATTTAATATCCAGTGAATGTTTATGAGGATGCTTCCTTTGTATTCCTCACAGAACCAAGTTTGAAACTTAACAAATAATTATTGGTTCATTTATTTAGAAGTTCACATACAGACTCTCTTAAGAGAGACAAGTGAATATGTCTTCTCTTCCTACGGCTCAGGGTACTCCTCCTAACAACCCAACAGGCCTCCGCCTACTACAGAACCATAGAAAAATCCTTAGAATAAAACCGTCCAGTAAAACTTTCTGAGATTCTGAAACTGTTCGGTATCTGTGCTGTCCAATTTGGTAACCACCGACCACACATAGCTGCTGAGTACTTGAAATGTGGCTAGTGTGACTGAGGAACTGAATTTTTGCCTTTATTTTTGATTAATTTAAACAGCTGCATATGACTAGTGGCTACTGTATTGGACAGTTTAGGTCTGGACCTGTGGCTTTCTAGCTTTTTTTCTTTTATCATAACAACACAATGAGAAATACATTTTACATTGCAGCCTAGTTTTTATATGCACAAACAAGTTTCATGAAACAATACTTATTATCTGCAATACACTGATCTTTTCTATTCAATTTCATTTTTTTTAAATGCTGATTGCATCCTCCTATACAGATTTCACAAACCACTGATAAATTAAGATATGCTGTTTGAAAAACACATTGCTCATTTTGTAGATGGAGAATCTGAGGCCCAGAGAAGTGCAGTAGATTTTCTAAGGTCATATATTAAGTGGCAGGGTAGGACTAGAACATAAATTTTAGGGTTCCTAGAATAGAGCTATTTTCAAGAGGGATAAAGGCATTTCCTCCTCTTCCCTTTCCTTTTCCTCCTTCTCCTCACCTTGCTAGATACTAGAGAAAAATAAGTTGACACACTATTCATTTCGACTAAATATTTTCCTGGTGTCTTGATTCCTAAATAAGCCATGAGCTCAGCATTTGAGTATTGCTGCTTTTTAGTTTGGTTTACTGTCCAAAATCAAAGATACAGTACCATGGAAGCTTACTTTTAACCCACTGCATGACTTGGCAGTGGCAGTAATGTGAAAGTCCTCCTTGGGAATTCTGTCATGCCTTCCTCCACTTACCCAGTAACAACTGACTAGCAGGTTGATTCTAAATAACAAAAGCTGTTGAAGAATTAAGGTGATTCTCACCTCAGTTTGTGAAAAAGGTGCCTCAAGTCTTGAATTATATCACCAATCAAGTATTTTTCTTCATCAGTACATCCAGTGTGCTACCCTTTCTGTATGCCTTATCAACAAAAATGATAGCCTTTACAAAGTAAAGGTGCTGGCATCTTCTGAGCAGCACCTTGTTATCACAGAGGCATTTAGATTCGCCTCTCAAAGCTAGTCTTTTTATTCTTCTGGAAATGGAATCTATCAAAAAAGAGCAGAGCTATCCTAGCAAAGGCAAAAAGAGGCAGCAGTTCTGAGGTGCAGTTGTCTATGTGTTCGGTACATTCCTGACCAGTTTGTGTATAGGAAACTCATTTCCCCATAGAAGTTTCCAAATGCATTTCAGTCAGCAGACAGCAGGCAGCAATTTATCACTAAGTGAAAACAACAAGAAAAAATACACTTAAAAAGGAAATAAGCTTTTCAAAAGCATCACTTCAAAGAAAACATAGAAATAGCCCAATTTTGCATTACATTTGTCAGTGGGATTACCATTATGTCAGTAGGATGAATTTACTGAAATCTCTAAGAAATGTCATATTTTGTGGGGCCAAATTATCTATGGCCTGATTAATTTTTCTACTTGAAAACCAGGGTCTTATCACTTAACAGTTGTCCCTTGCTAACTAGACTGGTTACTTGGCTGACTTGCCCTAAAATGTATCAAATGTAGCCTCCTCTGCTCCACTACTGCTGACACCAGTCAGTTAAGTAGAATCTCATAAAGTCCTCTCTAGCTAAATGATAACTCTTTGGTTAAGATTCTCTAATGTAAGTTTGAAAATTACGCTGTTGTCTTAGGAAGTCAGAGTTTATACCAGTCTATAGAGAAGTCATTTATGTCTTTTGCATTATTTGACAACCTAACATTGGTAGAATGTGATTTGCTGAGTAAGTTCAAGAAAACTTGCTGTTTTGATTGTGAAAATCCACTTGGAATGCTAAGAATTGTTGCCCAATCTTCTGTTTTCTAAGTTCTTGGTTGTCAGAAAAGCAGGTCATAGGGAGGAAGACAAATGAAGATGGGACAGGGACTGTGCACAGGTGAGCAGTGGCTGGGGACGAACAGGGGAGTAAGTGAACCGAGGAGGAAGGGGATGAGGGTATGTTGCAGGCTGAGCCAGAGCCATGGTCTTCTAGCTGTCTTGTTGCTTTCCTAGGCCCTGCTAATTAACCTGCCATCTGCGATGCCTTTCTTCAAAAGCGCTGTGCAATGTTGACTTTCCCTTCACTGTTTTTTAAACCTCTTCCCGCAAATCCAGAGTCCAACAGATTCTGGCTAAACCAAACTTATCATCTCCCTACCCACCCCCATGGTTTTCTGCCACCATTTTATCACCCATACTTGAAAACTGCAAGTTATTTTTGACTCTCTTTCTCTCACTCTCCCCTGCCCCACCCTACACTCAGTTGCCTGCCAAGTCCTTTTGGTGTTCCCTCAGTCAGGAATTTCCTCCCTTCCCCCTTACCACTTATATCTTATTTCCATTAAGGCTCAGCTTTGATGCCACCTTTTCTAGTTGTAGAAAGCCTATTCACCCCTAGTTGGAATTGATTACTCTATTTATTTCCTTTTCTTTCCCTGTCTTCCACATCACTTTGCTTTCACTTATTGCACTTCTGTTAGCTGTTTCCAGACCTAGCCTCTCCACTAGATTAAAAGGCTTTTGGAGGATGGAGACTGTATCTCACTGATGTTTTACCCTCTATACATAACATATAGTAGGTACTCTGTAAAGTTTAAGGAATGAAATATGAATGAATACTTAGCCGTTACCGTACCTATCCCCATGGATGTTGTTCCAAGTTTTTGAAGATGTGATTTGACAGTATGTTAAATATGTATGCATTGCTGAGAAGGCTGTTTTAGCAACAGCAGTGTCCTGGCATGCTGTTAGAATTGAAAGACCTACAAGGAGATTATCCTATATCTCAGGCCCCTCCTGGCCCTGAGATTCTATGGTTTTTTGATTTCACTTTAGAGAGTTTGTGGTGCTGCTTTCTTTGGCACAGCTCCACAGAATCTAGGATAAATTGACTGAAATTCATGTCATGAGGTATAAGTGTTTTTGTTAAGCCCTGTCAGAAAATTTGTTTTTCAAAGTGATTTTCTCATTTATATGCAATTTTCCAAAATACCCTTAGAAATGTAGTCAATTGCCAGAAACCATATTATTAAAGTAAGACATCAGCAAAAATGGCAGAGTAAGAACCTCTGAAAATTCCCTCCATAACAACAATGAAAAAACTGGCAGAAATAGAATCAACTTTTTCAGAACTCTAGAAATGAACTAAAGGCTTGCAGCAATACAGGAACATTTATTCAAGAAAAATGGCTGCATGTTGATAAGAACAGTGAGCTTTCTGGTATTAATATTTTCATTCACCATATTCTCATCCCTTTCTCCCTGGCTCTGCAGTAGCCTTCAAAATCAATAGCCTGCAATCACAGGGAAAACCAGCAGCCTGGCAGCCACCAGAGGAGACAGAATAGGGTTGGAACTCCTTTAGAGTCTCATTTCTAGAGAATTGTTATTATTAGATCTGTCTGGAGTTCCCTCAGAAGACCCCCACTTGTAAGACTGTATTTATTTGGCCTGGCATAGAGCTACAGAAAGCCTTTTCCCTAGGGTCTTGCTTTTGGAAAACGATTAGAGGCAATCAATTAACTTCTCAGCTGCCTGAAGCAATGGATAACATTTCCAGCTAACCACAAAGCTTCAAAGAAAAAGCTGGGGAATGAGATTTCTGGAGCTTTGGAAAGCTTGGGCATATTCCTGGGAATCTACAAGATCACATGCATGCATAGGGCTGTGCACATGCTTGGGAAAGACCTCATTAGGTCCTAGGCTGTCACTCTAGCTGATCCTGAGCTCTGCATAAGCAGAAAGTGAGGACAAAGGCAGTTATCAACTGTGTGGCTGAGTGTTGAAGACGTGCCCCAACATGTACTCTTGGCCAAGACTAGGAGGCTTTTTGGTTCCAGGAATTTAAGGAAATCTTTGTCTAATTATGAGCTGGCCACTAAGCTAACCCAGCAGAGACTTCAGTACAATAATTATGATTAAAGCCAAGTGGAACAGGGTGAAGCCTGTTGTCCCTGAGACCTTGTAAAAACTAATTCTTGGTCCACCAGGTTATAAATTTGTAGCTCTGCCTATATAGTCCCTATCTCTTTAAACAGGCTGAAAAGGCAAGGAACTCATATCAGCCTGATATCCAGTTTGTTTATTTTTAAAGGCAAGACAAAGGTAGTTTGTGAAAAATTTAAAACACAAGTATTGCTATTAATCAGAAGTAATTATATTGGAAATGGTATTTCACTTCTGTACTTCATCCACTTCCCAGAATGGTTTTTAATCTGTCTGAGTTCACCCTGTGTAGGATCTGTTCCTCTTTCCTCCCTAGACCCCCATGTGCATAATCTTCCCATGTCACTGCTTTTTGCTTCTGTTAATTTCATTTTCTGTTCTTTCATTTGTTCTATACATGTAGCCTTGATTCAGGTATGGCTGTAGCCTGACATACTGCATTCAGGTTGGCTATCTTCTAAGAGAAGAATCAAGAAATATAGAGACTGTAATGACCTTCTTGCTGGCTTAGCTAGGCCTGAGAGGGAGTGAAGTGCAAGAGTAAAATTCTTTGGCTGCCATTTTGATCAGAGCCATTCGGAATGAAGCAGGGCAGTTGTCACAGGCTTTAAAGGGCTTTGCTAATTTGACCAGATAACTGGCCAGTGACTCACTGAGACAGGGTTGGCGATAGAGAAATGGTTTTCTTTGGCCAGTACTAAAAAAAGACCCAAGGCTTATATGCATACATGCTGTACATTCATCCAATGCTACCCTTCTTCACCCCCACCAAGACAATGTCAGAGAGGTTGCCCTTTTCCCACACTGTACTCAAGTTACTTATTTTCTGATTTTCTTTCTCTGTTTAGGCTATATTGGATGTTCATTTAAAATGGATTTCTCCTGCCTGTAAGGGGTAGAGGGTAGGGTAGGGAGGTACACAGTGTGATTTGCCTCGCCTCAGTCCACCACCTTCTGGGGATGGCCTGACCTGGATGATCATTTTTAGCCTGGTATTTCCTGAGCATGGGCCAGGGGCTAAGGCCAGCAGCAGAGAGGCTAAGATGGCACAGGCTCCCTGGCAGATTTGGTAGTGATGAATTTTCACTGGGGAACAAAATGGCTGATTCTAACTTCTTTTGACTTGAAATACTGCAGAGACTATCATCTTAATAATTAAAATATGTTGAGGAGAAAGGCTAACCCTGAATGACTGGAATTCTGTAAGATATTTTATGAAAGTAGTATCCCTGGTTAGCTGTGTTTCTAAAAGGTCTTGTACAAATTATAATTTCAACTTCCAACAAAATATTTATATGATCAGAACAGAAATATTTAGGAGCATTTATTTGTATGAAAACAACATGCCCATACCTTAGAAAACAAAAACAAAATAAAATAAAATAATTTATCCTTTTAAATGAGTTAGACATATCCCACAATGCCATTTGTACAGGAAACTCTACCCATAGGGCTCTTAGGGATTTCTTTTAGGGAATCTCTGCAGCTACTTGTAGTTATACAAATGGGCCCCTACTTTCTCTGTGCTCCCCTCTCCATAGGTGCTGAGGAGCCCCCACGAGCTGAGAGGTGTGTATTTGGGTATCTTAGCTTTGAACTTGAAATATATTTTCTCATAGAAATAGCACCATAAATGGTGAAATAGGCTATCAATTTAAATTTTCTAATTACAGATTAAAATAGGTTTTGTGAACTGGATTAGAAATATATTTACTGTTTAAAATATAATTTCTCTCAGAAAATTATTATATTTTATTTATTTTTTTAAAGAAACGGGGTCTCACTCTGTTGGCCAGGGTGGTATTGAACTGCTGACCTCAAGCAATCCTCCCACCTCGGCTTTTCAAAGTGTAGGGATTACAGGCATGAGCCACCACGCCTGGCCTCTCTCAGAAGGTTAGTTATGAAGAACTTTGGAGATAGGACCCCTTCATAAGTCAATCTTGGGTGTTTTAGCAGACCTTTTCCCCACAGGTGGTACAAAAATGAATTTGAATTTTAACTCCTCCCATATTGCATGGTCATAACTTTGAAAAGTATGGCCTGTGAACTAATGAGATTTGGTTACATTTTGGGGGATACTTTGTGTTCAGAGATAACCACAGTTGTATGAGATAGGAAAAAACAAACTGTTTTTTACTCTGACACTCACCACTCAATTCTTCTGATACCACATTCCATGCAGTTCTCCAGCAGACACCAATAGTGTGTCCCATAATTTAATTCAATTCTGACAATACCTATCTGGAGTTAGAGTAAGATTCCACAGGCTGACAGCTCAGTCTTACAAGGCTGCTCCCACTTCAGATACCAGTCATAAGTTCCAGCTATATGTGCTTCTGACTGACAACCTATAAATTGGGGTTCCCATGACCCCCTTCTCATATTTCATAATTTGCTAGGATGACTCACAGAACTCAGGGAAACACTTTGTTATGATTACCCATTTGTTATTAAAAAAAAAAATCACAAAACGTATAGATGGACAGCCAGATGGAAGAGATGCATAGGGAAAGCCATGTAGAAAGGGGCAGAGAGCAACCATGCCCTCTTTAGGCACACCACCCTCCAGACACCTCCAAATACTCAGCAACCCAGAAGTTCTCCAAGTCTCACAGTCCAGGGATTTTTATGAAGGATTCATCATGTAGAAATGATCAATTTTTGATTCAGTCTCCACTCTTCCCAAAGGATGGGGTTGGGACTGAAAGTTCCAAGCATTCTAATCATGGCTTGGTCTATCTGGTAATAAGCCTCCATCCAGAAACCCACCAAAAGATACCTCATTAGAACAGAAGATGCTCTTATCACCCAGGAAGTTCATTAGGAGCTCTGTGTCTGGAACCAGGGAGAAAGGCCAAATTTCAGAACAAAAGATGCATATAGCATCCATATCACCATAACAAGGGTTTTAGGAGCTCTGTGCCAGAAAATGGGGATAGAAACTAAAATATGTATTTCTTATTATATTTTAATAGTCATCTGTGAATACCAAGAACAAGTTATATTTACCATCAACTTCAAGAGCTTCCTTTGCAGTAGCCATATGTGAATATAATGGCAAATAAAAATACTATGAAAACATCTGGTCTTCCAGCTAAAATATTACCATATTCATAGTTGTACAAACATTCAGGCTTGTCACAGGACCTTCCAAGCCACTGGTCACTAGAATCCTCCCAATACAAACCTCATGATTTCCCTGTGACATGGGTAGGAGTTAGGTATGCAGCTATTATATCACCTCAGTACACTCAGACTAGGGGAAGCTTGATAATTGGCTATTTACAAAGAAGACCCCATGGTATAAACTGTTTTGAAGTAACTGTGGCCAAATGATTTTTTTAGAGATGGTGTTACCTGGAGAAAGGGAAGGTCAAAAGAGATGGTCAAGAGAAAATCCTTCAGCTAAAGATTTTTGAGGTCTTGTGAGTGTCTTTGTTGCTTAAGGAAAAGGAATTGCTTCCATTAGATTCAAGCTGCTGAACTTTCACCTTCAGGACAAAGGTAATAGTCAACCACAGAGCCCCTTCTATTAAATTTTGCTTAAGTTTCTTTCCTTTTCTTTCAGTTTTATCCAAGTATGAAAACCAGATTACTATTTTCACTGAGTACCTAGAAGAATATCCAAATACAGATGAGTTGGTATGGATCTTAGGGAAGCAGCATCTCCTTAAAACAGGTAAGATTTGGTAGCATTTGTCTGTAAGAACCCAGATGAAGTGGGCGTCTGAGATTCAGGGTTTGTACTTTTTCTCCTTGGGTTGGCAGAGCATTGCCTTGCTCAGTGTTAATGCTACTGTGAGGTAGATTGACCCTCTAGTCAACAGAGCTTAAGCCTCAGGACTTTTGCTTGGACAGGCCCCTTCCAAGGCCCCAATAGTATGTTTACATGTTTATATGTGTTTGCACAATTTGCACAAGTAATATATTTTTATTCATTTCCATAAATAGAATCCCCAAATTCTAGAAACCTTGGGTTTCAAAAAACACTGACCTGCTCCTGGTATCACTAACCAGTCTCTAGCCTTTTCTGATTGGGCTACATATTTATTATTCTCACATGCTTGTCTGGCTAGATAAAAACACCTAGGGGCTTCTAGACAACCCATAGATCTCAGAAACAATATCAGACCTAAGAAGTTTTTCTAATGTTTTAGATCTTTTGCTGACTATAGCACTGTCTCGTTTTATTCTAATTTTGTATAGAACTTTTAGCCACTGCAGCTAGGTGGAAAGAAGGCTTGAATTTTCTTCCTTACCATTATATTCTTATAGATTGGGAAAGAAAGACCTTTTAACTTGAAGCTGCTAACAACCCAGCACCCAGATAAAGCCAGAGCTTGGAAAGAGGCAGTTCTGAGATTTGTATCTTTCTGAGGAGACATCCTCTTCAGAGGCCCTCACTTAGTGTGGAGGAAAGAACAGGAAGAGGCTGATGAAAAGGCAGGAGAGGAAGTTAGGCATTGTCCAGCTCCTCCTGAGCCTGGATTCATTATTTTGATTGGAGAATTGCGAACAGTAAAGAGAGCCTGGAGCTAGCGATTAGGAGACCTTTGGTATTCAGACTCTTCTAACTAAGGTAAGTCACTTTATTTTTCTGGATCTTAACTTTTTTCACTGGCACTTAAAATGATGGGATTGGAGGGGATCTCTTCTAATTCTGCATTCATGACAACAGAAATCCCCAGGTTGCCAAATCCACTCATATTCAAATATTAAATTGGGAAATGCCTCTCACAGTGAAATCATTGTTGAAATGTCCATACAACTTCCCAAGCATAAAGCCACAGGGCATAAAGACTGTCAGAGGCTGGAGCGAGGGTGTGGACATTTAAGAGGATTAGGTATATAACAGCTAACATTTGTCACAGGTTCACTGCACACCAGTCACCATTGTCTAAGCACTTTACGTGTATTGTCTTTTGAATACTCATAACTCAATGAAGTAGGTACTATTATTCTCCCTATTTATGGATGAGGAAACTGAAGCTCTGGGGGGGTAAGTTAACTGGGTTACACAGCTGGTAAGTAGCAGAATCAGGGTTCAAACCAGAGTAAAGTATGACTTTGGATGTCTTACTCTTAAACATTATACATCTGCTTCCCTGACTGTGCTGGGCACTGGGCCATGGAGGGGAGGGAAAATGCAGATAGCTCAATTTTCCAATTTGCTCCAAAGAAAAGGAAGAGAGAAAATAGAAACTACTGGCTAAAAGTGGATTTCCCTTTGTTCTTCCTAAGTGCAGTGACTATAAGTTTATACAGAATACAATATAGACATGTTGAAAAGAGGGAGAGAGGTGACTAAGAAACACAGCCACATCTAAGTATAGATAAAAATGTGGAAGCCGTATTCACGGCCCATCAAAGTAAATTTATGTCATAAAATACAAGTAAGCATGCTTTGAAAAAAGACACAAAAACATTTGTGATATTTATATATGCATTTAGATTACAAGTGCCATTGCACTAGGTACTATAGATACATTTCTTACACACCTAATTTGCTTAGTAGGGCATTTCCTTTTTATTTAAACATGCATGTGTGCATGCAGACACGGACACACATGCACACACACAAACCAACCCCTAGTTTTTGTTTTGTTTTGTTTTGCTTGAGACAGAGTCTCTCTGTCTGTTACCCAGCCTAGAGTACAGTGGTGATCATAGCTCAGTGCAGCCTCGAACTCTTGGGCTCACGTGATCCTCACACCTCATTTTTTTTTTTTTTTTTTTTTAGAGATGGGGTCTCACTATGTTGTTCAGGCTGGTCTTGAATTCCTGACCTCAAGCGATCTCACTGCTTGGCCTCCCAAAGCACTGGGATTACAGGTGTGAGCCATTTGGCCCAGCCAAGCCTCTAGTTTTAGATAAGGGATGATGGGTGCTGATGCAAGATCCAACCAACCATCCTGTAGGCTGGGGCTGATAGTGTTGTTAGTGGGTTCTCTAGGATTCTTAATCTTCTTATTCCTCGTCTTTTGGCAATGATCCCAGTGTTTATAACTGCCAGGACTATGGAACTTGGTGAAAAGATGACAGGAGTTACCCAGTGTTATTACTCCAGTCAAGTAGCTCTGGACAAACCATAGGTTGGGAGAAATACTGAAATAATTTGGCTAAAATGAGATTGGGTTTCCTGTGAATTAACCTAGCCCCATAATAATGGAATTGACTGGTTATTTGAAATTAATTTAGCAGCTTGCTCAGAAGTAAAGGCAGGTGTTTTTAGATATGGTGATTTGATTTTAATTTTACATTTAATTACAGAAAAATCTAAGCTGTTGTCTGATATAAGTGCCCGTCTATGGTTTACATACAGAAGGAAATTTTCACCAATTGGTAGGTATATCATTTGTTTTACTGTGCTTTGTTCCATGTGGATAGCTTGCCTGAGGTTATCAGTGACTTCATAGAAACCTCAGAATTAATACCTCACTATAGCAAAGAATTTGATTTAGGGGACTAGGTAAATCTTACACATTATCCAAAAGTTTCATTGCTAAAGTATCATTTCACATATGGCTCCACGGCATTAAGGGGTTTAGATGGTATACTTTTAACCCCACCTCCAAGTGTTCAGGCCCTAGATGGTATTACTTGTTATACTTTTGAGATTAAAGGGAAAAATCAAATAACCTTTTAATTTGTATAATAGCTATTAAATTACAATCCACAGCTTTGTGGAACTACTTGATTATTAAAGAAAATTGTGCCTTGAAAGAAAGAAAATAATTTCTTTGTGTTTTTTTTTCCCCTTATGACATGAAAGCACCTTGCCATTGGAAAACAAATTACGGTAGTTTCCTTGGAACTAATTCTAGGCTGTTACCAGCTGCTATCTAGAAAAAAGGACAGTTCAATAAGTGAAGTGAATATGCTCTCTCTATAGAGGCTATGTAACACATTTGCAAGTAGGGTGGCTACTTCCTAGTATCATGGCCGTGTAGGAAAAGGGCCTACAAATGGTGAAATCTAATCTACTAAGAGGAAACCTGTCTGACCAATTTTGATACAGGATGGGACCTAGTAACTAGAATGAAATCAACCTTTCTCTTCAGTGCCAAAAATGAAGGTCACACAGACTTTTTTTTTTTTTTGCTCTCCCCAGAAATATGCCAGTTAGTAACAAACAAAAGAGCAATCTTTAGTACTCAGTGGTTCTGAACTGTGAACTTTCTCTGGCTGAGGAGTTCTTCGCAAGGCTGGAAAACATTTCTAATTTTACTCTGCCAATATTTTGGCAATAGATAATCTCTTCTTTATGTGGGTCTCATCGTGTCTTTTTTATACTAATCTGGCCTGTAATCCCAGCATTAGCAAGAGCCAAAAGGCACCCCTTCCAGTTCACAAATTGGCTCCTCCTTCCCATCTTGTAGCAACTCTCCTTCAGTCCCCACAACAAAAGGAAAGGGTGACCACCTTGACCGATTTGTCCTACAAGGTTGATGACCCCCTTTGAAGTTAGTCTTCTGAGATCGTTCTTATAGCATATTTTTCCACTTCCACATTGGGAAAAGAGAACAACACAAAATATCCTCTCTGCCATCCAAGTTATCTGATTTCATTGGCCCTTTAGCAAAGTATATTGAGCTCACCCTGGCCTCATATGTGGGATTTTCTTTGTGTAATGTGTTCTTAAAATGGAACCTGTTGTCTTATTTCATTTATTAACTAATTTTATACCTTTTAAAGATACATTTCTAATGTATTAATATGAGTTTAAATTATGATCATATTCATAACATCAAGTATTTACATCATCCTCTATGGGTTCTAGAGCACTTTCACAGATATTCTCAGTTCTTACAATATCCACTGATAGTAGGCAGAGTATGTGCTATTATGCTCAGCCTATAGATGAGACTTAGATTAGATAACTAGAGCCTGGTCTTCTGATGCCTCATCTATGGATCTTTCCTCTATTTTACAATGTCCTTCTTGCTGTTTAGATCTTCATAGTATATATTCAGAATAATCACAAGCCTTCCAAATCTCTTTGACCATTTTGATGATTGCCTTTGGTAGTATTTATTCTTTACCTAAGTAAAACTGGCTTCCCAGAGAATTTCAGGGCCATGCAGGGGAGCTATACAAGGCAAGGTTTGGGTCTGGCAGATCATGACATGGAATGAACTAAGGGTGTTATTCATACATGGCAGTCACCTACCAAAATTGCATGTATATCTAGAAGTCTCCAAGCAGAAAGCATAAGGGACATGTTTAGTTCATTTTCTTGTTTTATGTTTGGCTGTAGAACTTGTTTTGGTTAACGCAGCACTATGTTTGCAAGTTCCAACCATATACCCAAATCTTGTTTGATCTCTGGGTATGTCAGTCACCTCACTTTTCAGAGTATATGTATTGGCCTGTCTTGTGTGAGTCCCAAATATGCTGATGTTTCAGGGAAGGGAAATTTGAGGAACTCAAATTCATTCCCTTCCATTTTTGCCAACAGGGGGAACAGGTCCTTCATCAGATGCTGGTTGGGGATGTATGCTACGCTGTGGACAGATGATGCTGGCTCAGGCCCTTATCTGTAGACATTTGGGAAGGGGTGAGTTAAATTTGTTTTATAAACTTTCTCGGAGACCTCTGCAGTATCACTTGCTGCTGTTGATTTAGCTTTGATGCTGAGCCTTGGGAACACTCAGTAACAAACCTGCAGGTCTTAAAATGCTCTCTGCAAGCTCATGGCGGGGCTGACAAGTCATCAAAGCCCCTCATAAGAAGGAAACAGCTAGTGTTTCCTTGTGAGTCACTAAGCCAGGGAGTTATTTTCCTGGGACAGAACTGAACATTGGGAGAGGTGTGTCATTTATCCTTTCCATCTTTGCTATTGTTCAAGTAACAAAGGGAGCAGGAAGAAGGGTGTGGTGGTAAGTCTGTTTCTTGACCTCATTTAAGATATCTGCCTGGGGAAGGACATAAGTGACCTAAAGGAAGTGCCTAATAGAGGGGGCTGGCGCTATTTTGGTTTTGGTTCACTAAGAATGTTCAGCTGATGACGAAGAAATCTTTATATTTGCTTCATTTGGAGGACATTTCATTAATTAAGAGCCTTCTGATAATGGTTATTGGAACTTTTGTGTTTTTTAGACCGAGTTTCACTCAGGCTCCCAGGCTGGAGTGCAGTGGTGCCATCTCAGCTCACTGCAACCTCTGACCCCCTGGGTTCAAACATTCTTCGCCTCAGCCTCCCGAGTAGCTGGGATTATAGGTGCCCACTGCCACACCTGGCTAATTTTTGTATTTTTAGTAGAGACGGGGTTTCACCATGTTAGCCAGGCTGATCTCAAACTCCTGACCTCAGGTGATCCACCTGCCTCGGCCTCCCAAAGTGCTGGGATTACAGGCATGAGCCACCGTGCTGGGCTGGTTGTTGGAACTCTTGAGTCTTGCTTTCTTAAGACGTGTGCATGCTACCCTATGGGCATCTGAAGGATAGGCTTGGCTGGATGCCAGTTCAGGCACTTGAGTTAAAGTCCAGTTGGACTTGGGGATGAGAGAGCGAAAGGACACTTTGGATGAGATGGGACTCCTGAACTCATCGGCTGTTGCTAATTGACATTCAGAGGTATGGAAACATCATTTTCCTTTTTCCACTGTGCAAACTCACAGACTTTTCTGCAGCTTTCAGAGAGGATTGAAGAAGGGCCTAGGGAGGTTTCAGGGCTTATTGCCTTCTCTTCAGGGTTTGGGATATACTGCTTCCCCTGGGTAGTATAATAATTTCTATTTTACAGATGAGGAAACCGGGCTCAGGGAAGTGATGTGATTTGCCCAGGGTAAAACAACAAGAAATGAAAAATTTGAGAATAAAATAAAGATCTTTTAACTCCTTGTGCAGTGATTTCCCTTGTTTATACATGCTTCTTGGTATAGATCTGTTCTTACTATTTAATTTCTTTTTTTATATATAACACACTTCAAAATGATTATTTTGGAAGTGAGTTCTGGAAGGAGGGAGCAAACTGGAAAAAAAAACCTCCACAGTCAGCAGTCTCAATTGTTTCAGCACAAAAGCAAATAGCAGGAAGAAGTAGGAAATAGATCTTGTAGCTAAAATGAATTAAAAGAGTGATTTTGTGAAGATGTCTTTTGGATTGCTTCCTATTCAGCTATTTTTAAATTAAGGTAGAGTGTTCACTTACCATTGCCATCAGCAAATATTTAGTGGTGTTTAGCAGCCAGCTAACTAGGATTTCCCCAGACTTGGATAATTTGGTAGCTAATGAAAAGAAGTTGAATGTGATTCACCCTCTGAGGGCTGTGCTGGATCCAAAGTTAAAAACTTTGGTTTTACAAACACTAGAAGCAAAAGACAGCTGAAGAATCTGGAGATAATGGCCTTTGGCTTCACGTGTACTTCAGGCGTTATTTCAAACTCTAAAACCTCAGGGGAGAAATTTGTCTTGGAAGCAAACTAGGCCTCAGAAATCTGACCCATTAGACAGAGTTTCTAGAGCTGAGAGGATTGCTGTGATTACATAGAATTTTTGCAGTTGCCCTCAATAAGTTATAAATGGCCTCTGTATGATTTAGGAGGCTGAGCTGAAGGCATAGATATTATCCCGACAGATGCAGTTATTTTGGCTTTGATCTTAAGGAAACCTTGAACACCTGATAGCAAAGGTATTTGTTTTCCCAAAGCTCAGCATGGACTTTTGCAAAGGTGGTTTAAAAATGACAGTATGCAATTTTTTAAGCTTCCTTAGTTATGAATTGTGTATATTCCCCGGTGAACTGTTGTATATCAGAATAGCACCTCCCCCGCTGCCATGAGACCCTTTTGGCAATGCTGCCAAAATACAAGAACAAAAGCCGTTGCTGTCTATGTGGAGATGAGATGCTATGATGTCTGGGTTATATACCGATGTACTGCTGGGCTTTCTGTTGAACTCCTGTTCACTGAGAAACTGGCCAGAAAGGCCTTCGTGACATTGTTTTTATGTAGTATTTATCCAGCTCCAGCCCTTGGGTTAAGTCAATTCGTTGGTCAGCTTCTTGTTTTGCTTTTACTTTATACCCACTGAGTCTTTTAAAGCAATCACTTTCCAGATGTCTTTGTCATCAAAATGAAAGATACTTAGGAATGTTCTAACTTGATCATTCCTGCCTTCTAGATATAGTGCCTTTGTTTTCCTCCTAATTTTGTAGTTACAGTAAGAGTGCAGAGAGGTAATAAACAGTTATAAAAATGTTTTAACCCATTTTTTTTCTTGAAAAGACTGGAGCTGGGAGAAACAAAAAGAACAACCCAAAGAATACCAACGCATCCTACAGTGCTTCTTAGATAGAAAAGATTGTTGCTATTCTATCCATCAAATGGGTAAGGTCATAAATCAATCATTTAAAGGCAGTTTCTATTCTTGCTCCTTCTCTTCCCTTGCCTTATATGTGGCTCCATTAAGTTGTCCATCTGCTTAATTATTTATGCAAAAAATTAGGAGTTTGTGGCTTATTGGAAGATCTTTTGCTAACATGTTAATTTTTTCTACATAAAAACAGCACAAATGGGTGTAGGAGAAGGGAAATCAATTGGCGAATGGTTTGGACCAAATACAGTTGCACAGGTGTTAAAGTAAGTAAAAGAGTCTGGCATTTACCTTATTCTCCTGTCTGCTATGCCTCCCTCCCTAGTAGCTAAACCTCCCATCAACCTAGGTATTCTTGCAATCCCTCAAAGCTACTCCTCCCACTAAGCCATCAAATATCTGTGCCATTTTGCTCAGATGGCTCTTTGAAATGTGTAAGCATGGATATCTGTCCACTAAGCCATCACATATCTGTGCCATTTTGCTCAGATGGCTCTTTGAAATGTGTAAGCGTGGATATGTGTCCTGGTATATCAGAGTTATATTTGCTGGTAGCAGTATATGTGGTTGTATCCTAGTACTCATTCAGTGTCTCATGCTACAGATTGATGCTCATGTGCCTAGGAGCCATTGGTCTGAGAATCCCTTTGAAGCCAAAAGTTTCATTCTAAGTGGTAGAAGCTAAGCCAGCCTAAGCAAGAAATGGCCCCCACAGGGCTCCCACATGCACTGCATAATGTTTTAAATCCCTGTTCATTCAGCATTTTCTGTGTACCTTTACCATGCTAGGTTCTGGGTGTACAGAAATAAACTTGACACAGTCCTTGCTATTGGAGGAGACAAACCCCAGGGGAGTCTTGGAATCAGTTTGTCATCTCATAGCAGACTCAAGGTGTCCCAGGTTGTTATTTTTGCAGTTGTCTTGTTAAATTCCAGAATTCACCTCCCACCACAAGAGGCAAGGTGGAGAGGTCAGAACCAACTTTTTGAAAGCAAATGGGGTGAGTGATGTTAATACTTACACCTGCAGACCACTGTTTTCACTCTAACAACCTATCACTGGATAGAAACTCCATGAGGGCAGAGATTGTATTTATCTTGTTCACTCTGTAACTCTTTTACATAGAACTGCCTGGCATGCATAAGTACTCAATACGTGCTGGATGAATAAACGAAAATGGCAGCCAGAATCTGGGACCAGATTTAGGAATCAGAAGATTGAATCCTTCTGGCCGCCTGTGGTGTATTCAGCTCCTGGGCATTATGGGATGACCTATTCCATCCAAAGTACAGATGGGACCCTGTTTCCATTAACTAACCAGTCTTCAGTGAACTAGAATGCTTTGGGGATATTTATGTGAGGGGGGTGGCCTGGACTTTTTGGGGACCCAAGGAAAATCTATATTGATTTTACTCCTTGCTCACAATGTAACCTCTCTGTGGCTGCTTTCTTGCCATAGTCAGAGTGCCTTTTGGACATCACTGACTCTGCTGAGTAAAAATCTGGCAGGATTTCAGGAATCACTGTATGAACTTAGTGTGGAAAGTGTAAGATTAGATTGACTGTGCTGAGCCCAAAAATCCAGCTTGAAATGGTTGGTGTTAAAATAACATCCCTCGGAATTTGCTTCTTTCTTCTAAATTTTGAAGTTACCAACAAAAAAGTGGAAACATAGATTTTTTTTTCTTTGTTTTGAGATGGAGTCTTACTCTGTCACCCAGGCTGGGATTACAGGTGCCTGCAACCATACCCAGCTAATTTTTGTAATTTTAGTAGAGACAGGGTTTCACCATGTTGGTCAGGCTGGTCTCGAACTCCTGACCTCAGGTGATCCGCCCGCCTTGGCCTCCCAAAATGCTGGGATTACAGGCGTGAGCCACCACGGCAGCATACATTTTTTTAAAAGAATGTAAATAGGTTCCAATTCATCATGATCATTAGCATTAACAACAGCATATTATTATTATTATGTTATTGTTATTATTGTGGGGAAAAATAATTCTTTAAAATGAATGAAATACAAGTGTGATGATGGTAGTTAATGTCTTCCTGGGAGCTACCTGGTAGAGAGAATGTGTTTTCTTTGGTCCAACGAGACTGCGCTTTACCCACACATCCCAGAAGTAACCAGGTTAAACATGGTTTCTTTGAAACTGGCAAGGGAAGAAGGAAGGGGAGAAATAGGTGGGGTACTTTACATAGATCTCAGATCATCTCTGTTTTAAAGGGGTTTTCTATCTAATCTCCCATAAAGTCCTGCAGTTCAGCATGCTGGCTCTCTTCAGCTGCTGACCAGTAAAGCTCGGTACCCAAGTCAATCTGGGGCCTACGTCACTTGAGAGGCATTCTCAGTGCAGCTGGGGAGGAGAAGTGATCTCTCTCTCTCTCTCTCTCTCTCTCTGGGTTTACCTGGAACATATTCTCCATATTATCTATCATCTAAAACAAATACCTTTTTTTTTTTTTTTGAGATGGAGTTTCGCTGTTTTTACCCAGACTGGAGTGCAATGGCACGATCTCGGCTCACCGCAACCTCCGCCTTCTGGGTTCAAGCAATTCTCTTGCCTCAGCCTCCCGAGTAGCTGGGACTACAGGCGTACACCACCACGCCCAGCTAATTTTTGTATTTTTAGTAGAGATGGGGTTTCACCATGTTGACCAGGATGGTCTTGATCTCTTGACCTCGTGATCCACCCGCCTCGGCCTCACAAAGTGCTGGGATTACAGGCTTGAGCCACCGCGCTCGGCCTACAAATATCTATTTTTTAAGAACACCTTTCTTTTCAAACAAAATTGTTTTTACAGTTTCCCTTTTTTAAAATAAAATTTCAGTAACTCAGAATTTCCTTTGTTTAAGAAAACGGTCTCTTGGGACTTTGAGAACAGATGCTTGGGTAACTTTTCTTTTTTCCCCTGTAGGAGTCCCATTATTTTGTGAAGTAGACTTCTCCAGGTTGTAAAGCAGAAACTTCTTTTTAAGGTTCAGATACAGTGACTTTGTGGCATTCTCAAGGTCTCTAGACATGGAGCATCCCAGACCTCTGGCAAAGAAGCCAGAGCCAACCTGAATACCAGCTTTGTGGCTCAGCATTTGGTGACTTTAGGAACACTGGGCATAAATTGTACTGTTTTCTGCTGATATTTCCATCTTCCCAAATTGTGACTTCATTATACATTGCTTTGCAGAAAACTTGCTTTATTTGATGAATGGAATTCCTTGGCTGTTTATGTTTCAATGGATAACACAGTGGTCATTGAAGATATCAGTGAGTTACCAGCCTGTTTAACTTCCCAGCTGATGGGTGATGAGTTCCTTCCTCACCATTCAGAATTCTGGGGCTCAAGAGAGTCTCCCTGGTCTTCCCCACCAGGACAGGGGAGCTTAGGGGAGCATAGGGTTCTGATTCTCTTTCTTTTCAGCTTTCTGAAAGGGAGAACACAATTAAAGGCGCTTTGCTGCCCCTCAATGAGGTACCACACTCATTCACTACAGCAAATACAAAGTGTGTGTAATAATCTATTCAACCACCAACAGATCTTTTGTGAAGGCTCACTCTTGTCCAGGCCTGTGCTTCCTGCACTGGGGAGTAGAGCAACCTAGAGATACAGTCCCTGTCTCAAAGACCCTGACAGATTTGAGAAATGAGATTCTTCCAATGAGCCCAGAATCCCTACTGGGAGCTGAACAGGTACTCAGCGGCCAGAAAGAAGAATGTGAGCTCTAGAGGAATGACTGAGCTTTGTGGAGAGGGGAGTCAGCTGAGTCCTGGTAGCAGAGGACAAGGCCTTCTAGGCAGGGATGCAGGGTTGGAGTGGGGAGGGGGCATGTGAGGTTAACCTTAGTTTTGATTTTAGAATATCTTCTCGGGCTGAAGACTCCTTATCCAATTTTCTGTTCTTCCATTTCTAGAAAAAATGTGCCGTGTCCTTCCCTTGAGTGCTGACACACCTGGTGACAGGCCTCCCGATTCTCTGACTGCTTCAAACCAGAGTAAGGGCACCTCTGCCTACTGCCCAGCCTGGAAACCCCTGCTGCTCATTGTGCCCCTTCGCCTGGGCATAAACCAAATCAATCCTGTCTATGTTGATGCGTTCAAAGTAAGTCACTCCTTTCCCCGAGCCATTGTTGCCTGCCCATCACACCGCCATCTCAGCACAGAGATCCGTGAGCAGCAGTCCACAGTGAGTTGAGAATCTTGCATTCTCTTTCTCTCCAGGAGTGTTTTAAGATGCCACAGTCTTTAGGGGCATTAGGAGGAAAACCAAATAACGCGTATTATTTCATAGGATTCTTAGGTAAGAAAGGAGGAATCACAAGTAAGTCATCTTGGGCTAGGGGAGGGCGTGGGGACAAGGTTTGCATGGGAGACCAGTTAGTGGGTTCCCATCTAGCCAGGGATACCGCGGCCTCTGGTCAGCTCCTTCTGTCTCCAGCCTGATTGATGGAGAGTGATGTTTCTGTGTGCCTGATGGAAAGCCGGTCCCGTTTCAATGCCTTTACTTCCTTGCTTCTTGATAAGATGGTTCTATTGCTTCCCCACTGGGTAGCCCCAAGGTCACAGCATTGCTCCAGCATGTTTCTCTCCTGCCTGTGGGGCCCAGGGTAGTGGAATTTCAATCCCTTGGCTTTGCCAATATCTCTCTTACTAGGGTTCAGGCACTTAGGCTCGCAGCTGTCCTCTAGCTTCCAGGCCCCCACAGCTGGGCCTGCTGGCTCATTGTTCAGAGCTGTGACAGGGAGGGAATTAGAGGGGGCAAAGACAGAAGTATCCCTTTCCTGAGAATGGGGTCTAAGCCTTAAAACCACTAACCTCTTAATGGGGACCCGAGCAAGCAGCCCATCATTCCCTGCATAGGAAGTCACCTCTGGAAACCCATTTTCTTTACTCACTAGCTGTGACCAGAGACATTTGAAGGCCTTGGCACACAAGGTAATCTAGCCCAGGGCTTCTGAAACTTTAGCATGCACGTGAATCACCTTGGAGTGGAGGTTCAGTAGGTCTGGGGCGGGGCCTGAGATTCTGCATTTCTAACTAGCTGGTGCCGATGCTGCTAGTCCACAGACCACACTTTGCATACCCAGGGTCTAGACACCTGGTTAGTGCTGAAGAGCACGAGTTAGAGAGTGATGTGGCCAGGGAATTTGGTACAGGACACCTCTTGCAGGAGTGGAGTGGTCTGAGACTTCGGCTCAAGAAAGTTATGAGCTTGGATTGGTTGACAGGCAGGGGAGAGCTACAGGAGTCACAAGGAAATGGCATGAGGGCACATGCAAAGGACACGGTAGATATGGCCTTAGTTACCCACCCCAACCCATGTCCTCTTGGAGGTTCAGGGAGGTGAGGTGGGATGGGAACACACATACCTGGCTTTGCATGCCAATCCCCCACTTGCGAGCTGTGTAACTTCAGGAAAAAGATCAATATTCAATCTCAGATTCCTCTTATGTAAAATGGGACTAACGCCTGACTCACCCTGTTGTCATCTTACAATAAAGCGTTCAGCAAAGAGCCAGGCATATAGGACAGTCACTGAAAGGTGGCTGTACCTTGGCTTACCTCAACACCTCTTTTCTTTGCCAGCCCCCTTCTTCCTCTCTTGAGGTTGGGGGGCGGGATTTGCACAGCTGCCTCTGTTCTCAATAATGCTGCCATCTATTGGTTGAGCCTAAGAATTACAGCTAAATGGAAAGGAGCCTGTACAAAACCTAGTATCAGGAGTTCTACAAAATCAGATGCCCTCTGTTCCTAAGCATTTGGGTTCAAAGAAAATGTTGCAAAAAATAAATTTCCAATTGTTCATGCTTGACTTGGTCCGTTCAGGCCGTTATAACAGAATAGCATAGACTAGGTGGCTTTACGAGCAACAGAAATTTATGTCTCACTGTTCTGGAGGCTGGAGGTCCAAGATCCAGGCACTGGCAGATTCAGTGAGGGCCCACTTCCTGGTTCATAGATGGCTGGTTTCTTGCTGTGTTCTCAAATGACAGAAGGGACAAAGGAGCTTTCTGGAGTCTTTTTTATGAAGGCACTAATCCATTCATAGGGACTCCACCCTCATGACTTAATCACCTCCCAATGGCCCCACTTCCTAATACCATCATATTGGAGGTTAGGATTTCAACATGAATTTTAGGGAGACATAAACATTCAGTCCGCAACAGTATTTGAGGACAAGTTTGAAACATATTGGAAAATAACTTTGGAGGAATCTCAGTGAATAAGGTATGTGATTCCTGGGTGCCCTGACCTCCCTATCCCAAGTTACCTACAGAGAATTTTCCAAGCAGGTGTAGCCCTCCTGTTTCTTGGGGCCACTGGGTCAGGGTAGCTCTTGTGAAGTTTGACTACTCATTAAAAAGATGTGAGCAATCCTCAGTTCTTTAGTAGCCCAAGACAGAGCTTCATACAGTCTCCATTTGCTTGTTAACTTTTATAAGTCTTTTGTGCAAACTTGAGAGCTTCAAGTCCCTCCAACTCCCCTTTTCTGACTCACACCCTTACTATCTGAGGTTCAGTGGTCCAGATTGGCCGAATGTCTGAAGGGAGGAAAGAGATGCAAATTGGCATTTTCTAAATAGTTGTCCTGTGCCAGACACTCTGCAAAGTATATTATCTCTCTTTCTACATGTATATATACACACACACATACATATATATACACATACCTATGTACATATACATGACAGATATACATATATACAATATTCCTGTGAGGTAGAGATTGTTATTTCTCTTTTACTTGTGAAACAAAGAGCTAAGATTAAGAGAGATTTAAAAAGGTTATTTCTTCAAGGTGACTCAGCTAGAAAGTAGTGAAGCCCAGATTCGATCCCAATTTGGTCATCTCTACCTGCCACCTTCTGTTGCTCCTCTGGGGCCCTCCTGCCCAGCAGGAAGCAGAGAGAGCTCTAGGTATGGGAGGATATGGCCAGGATGAGACTCTGGCCTTCAGATTTTGCCTGCTTAGAGAGAAGGAGATGTTGGTTCCCTGCCCTTGGATATAGGTTGCCACCTGGAGACCCGTAGCATTAGCCCTGTTTCTGCAGGTGGCTGGCCAGCCTGCCTCTTTTCTCCAGGCCTCATTAGAGACCTTTGTTTAGTTCCCAGATCATTTCTAGAGCTTTTTATATCTATCATGTATCTTTTTAAAAAAATTTTATTTCAGATTCAGGAGGTACATGTGCTTGTTTGTTACATGGGTATTACATGTGCAATGGTGGGGATTGGGCTTCTAGTATACCTATCACCAAAATATTGAGCATTAACCCAAATAGATGATACTTAGATAAAAAAATGTAATATATACACTGTGGAATACTATGTAGCCATAAAAAGTAATGAAATCCTGTCCTCTGCAGCAACATGGATGGAGCTGGAGGCCATTATCCTAAGTGTACTGTATCTCTTATAAGCACTCTCAGCTTGTGGCTGGGTGTGGTGGTTCATACTGGTAATCCCAGCATTTTGTGAGGCCAAGGCAGGTGGATCACCTGAGCTCAGGAGTTTGAGACTAGCCAGGGCAACATGGTGAAACCATGTCTCTACCCAAAATACAAAAAATTAGCTGGATGTGGTGGCGCATTGCCTATAGACCCAGCTACTTGGAAGGCTGAGGTGGGAGGATTGTTTGAGCCTGGGAAGTCAAGGCTGCAGTGAGCCGATATTGTGCCACTGCACTCCAGCCTGGGGCGACAGATTGTATTAGGGTTCTCTAGAGGGCCAGAACTAATAGAATGTATATAATTATACATCTGGCCATTTCTCCTTCCATGCAAAGTGCACAACCAGCTGCACTGCTTGAAGTTGTGACCACTGGGAAGATTTCCCTTCAATGGGCTAGAGTGACACACCCAAGTGAGGAATGTGTTGCCTTCAAAATCCAAATAGGCCCGCTAGGCATCGTGCCTCTTTCTTGGTTGTAGGAGGGGGCAAATGCAGCAACTTATCCTTCATCTTAGATGGAATATCTCGACAGGCCCCACACCACTGGACCCCTATAAATTTTACTGAGTTAGAGGGACCCTGAATTTTAGTTGGGTTTATTTCCCATCCTTTGGCATGCAAATGTCTTACCCATAAGTCCAGTGTGTTTGCTACTTCTTGCTCACTGGATCCAATCAGCATAGTGTCATCAATGTAATGGACCAGTGTGATACCTTATGGAAGCAAAAATCAATCAAGGTCTCTCCAAATAAGACTATGACACAAAGCCGGAGAGTTCATATACCCCTGAAGTAGGACAGTCAAGGTATATTGCTGGCCTTGCCAGCTGAAGGCAGATTGCTTCTGGTGGACCTTATGGACAGGAATGGAGAAAAAGGCATTTGCCAAGTCAATGGCTCCATAACAGGTACCAGGAGATGCGTTAAGTTGCTCAAGCAATGAAACCACATTTGGTACAGCAGATGCAATTGGAGTCACCACTTGGATAAGCTAATGATAATCCACTGTCACTCTCTAAGATACAAGTATCTTCTGCACAGGCTAAATGGGAGAGTTGAGCGGGGATGTGGTGAGAATCACCACCTCTGGGTGTTTCAGGTCCTTGATGGTGGCACCAACCTCTGCAGTCCCTCCAGGGATGCAATATTGTTTGTGACTTACTATCTTTTCTAGGTAGAGGAAGCTGTTAATGCCTTCCATTTGGCCTCTCCCACTATAGTAGCCCTTACCCTACTCGCCAGGGAGCCAATGTAGGGGTTTTGCCAGCTGCTAAGTGTGTCTATGCCCATTATGCATTCTGGCACTGGGGAAATGACCACAGGATGAGTCTGGGCACCCACTAGGCCCATTGTAAGTTGGGCTAAAACTTAAATTAATTACCTGACCTCTATAAGCCCCTACTTTAACTGGAGGACCACATTGACGTTTTGAGTTCCCTGGAATCAACATCAGCTCAGAGCCAGTGTCCAGTAGGCTCCGAAACATCTGATCATTTCCCTTTTCCCAATGCACAGCTACCCTGGTAAAAGGCCAGAGGTCTCCCCGGGGAAGGATGGGAGAAAGATTAACTGTATAAATTGTCAGTAATGTAGCAAAGTCCTGCAGGCTGAGGAACAAAGAGAGTCAGACTGAATTCTAAAACTGAAGAACTTGGAGTCTGATGTTCAAGGGCAGGAAGCATCCAGCACGGGAGAAAGATGCAGGCTGGGAGCCTAGGCCAGTCTCTGTTTTTCACATTTTTCTGCGTGCTGCACTGGCAGCTGATTAGATTGTGTCCACCCAGATTAAGGGTGGGTCTGCCTTTCCCAGCCCACTGACTCAAATGTTAATCTCCTTTGGCAGCACCCTCACAGACACACCCAGGATCAATACTTTGTATCTTTCAATCCAGTGAAGTTGACACTCAGTATTAACCATCACACAGGAGAGCCTGCCTCAAATAAATAAATAAATAAATGATGCAGCTCGTTAAGCTCCACTCCATGCACACACACACACACACACACACACACCTCACCCATGGGAAAAGGTCCTGGTCAGAGTCAGAGAAGATATTATTCCTAACACCTTAACTCCAGATATCCCAATAGATGGCTCAGTTCTAACCCTGTTTTCGCTTTCTGTTTTCTTGCCTATAGCTTTCTTTCCCTTGGACCTTTCTATGGTTCTAGGTAGACTTCCTTCTAACCATCTTGGTTGCTTTTTAGAGTAGTCTGAGGCTTTTTTGCTATCAGTGATCTTGCCCACCTGTGGTCCGGGGTAAAAATAGCTACCTTGACTTTCATAAAGCAAGTCATATGGGGGCATTGATTTCTATATACTCTTAAAAATACATTTGTAGGGAAATACTGTTGATTTGCAGTAAGATAATTCTCTAGCCACCTTCTATTTGTATTTGTTTGTTTGTTTTGAGATGGAGTCTTGCCCTGTCGCCCAGGCTAGAGTGCAGTGGCATGATCTCGGCTCGCTACACCCTCCGCCTTCTGGGTTCAAGCAATTCTTCCGCCTCAGCCTCCCGAGTAGTTGGGATTACAGGCGCATGCCACCGTGCCTGGCTAATTTTGATATATTTTTTTAAGTAGAGATGGGGTTTTACCATGTTGGCCAGGCTGGTCTCAAACTCCCGAACTTGTGATCCACCCACCTCGGCCTCCCAAAGTGCTGGGATTACAAGCATGAGCCACTGCGTCTGGTCCTGTATTGTGTTTTAAGCATTTCACAAAGGTGAAGTCTTCTGGTCCTTGTAATATACCATGAGTCAACTAGAACAGGACCAATGACCCCATTTTAAAAATAACAAAATTAAGGCAGAGAGTGAATTATGTGGTTTGTCCTTGGCTTGTGATAGAAAAATGTTAGACTTTTCATGAGACTTCAGAGACAAACATATTCTTTGCCAACAGAAACGTGTAGATGTGCCCACACAATCCTGGATACTATTCCAGAGAGAGTCTTCGGGGTGTCTTTCCCTACCCTAGTCTTTGCAAGCAGGTAGATGTCTCCTTACTTGCCTGATGTAGTCGAGTACACAGAGTCCCAGATGGCCCTCAGGCCTAGACGGTAAGGCTGGGGTACGTCTTAGACACTTTTGCCTCCTTAGCCTGTGGCTGGTGAACATTAGAGGGACTTTTAGCCCTTTGAATATCAGGTCAAAGCAGAAATTTTATCCTAACCTCCTCCCATGTCATTTTGAACTTAGACTTTTTCTATTTGCCAAAGCATAGCTTATATCTCTTGTGTCAAGGTCAGTCATCTCAAAGTGAATTTTCCAAGTGAGCTGTATCTTCACTGATGGTAATATGACAAAGGCAGTGCTTCCTGACAGGAACTTACTAACTTGCTAATAAATACTAACTTGTTAGCTACTCAGGACCAGAAGTCAGCTCACTGGTTTCTCATCCATAAAGAGTCAGCATTCCCATTCCATAAAAAGTCAGCATTTCTTTCGAAGGTCAGGACCTTCTCCCTTATCAGCGGTGCTTTCTGAGAGTGGGGCTGATAGCCAGCGGTCTAGCCTGAGATGCTTTTCAATGTCAAGAGGCAGAAAGGTCCCTAATGGCACCTGGGCCCCAAACCTGGTGACTGCACCTACCACCTCTTTGCTACTGCTGCTCACAGAGCCTGCCATGCCATTTGTGGTCACTCATTCCCATATTTTCTTAAACCTGTCACTTTCCATTTTTGGACTTGGACTTCGAGGAGATGTAAATGCTAGGGCATATCTTCTCATTGAATGATATGATTTGGGCGCAAGTGACTTCCTTTAAGCATGCTCACCCTGGCTTCAGGCTTTCTGTCATTCCATTCTCATTGTCACCAAGGGAGGGGTTAAGGCAACCAGAACGCCTCCTCCCAAGGACAGCAGTGGGGCCAGGACCAGTAGTCCTTTGAGAGTTAAGTATGTCTCCTTCAAAACAGGTGACGAGCTCATCTTCTTGGACCCTCACACAACCCAGACCTTTGTCGACGCTGAAGAGAATGGAACGGTTAATGACCAGACTTTTCATTGCCTGCAGTCCCCACAGCGAATGAACATTCTGAACCTGGATCCTTCAGTTGCATTGGTAGGTATCTGAAGGTTGGGTGGGCCAGGAGATATGATGTGTACAGATTGGTTCCCTGGGAGTTATCCAGATTGCTAGATAGGGAAGCAAGAGTGTGTTAGCTCACTTTCCCCATTAGAGGCAGTAGAATGTAGTGGGGAGGGAACAGACCCACGAACCAAACTGCTCCAGTCGGAATCTTGGCTCTGCCACTTACTAACTGTATTAGTCTGTTCTCCCACTGCTAATAAAGACATACCCGAGGCTGGGTAATTTATAAAGGAAGGATGTTTAGTTGACTCACAGTTCCACATGGCTGGGGAGGCCTCCTAATCGTGGCACAAAATGAAGGAAAAGCAAGGGCATGTCTTACATGGTGACAGGCAAGAGAGCTTATGCAGGAGAACTCCCATTTATAAAACCATCAGATCTCATGAGACTTACTACCACGAGGATGGTATGGGGGAAACCACCCCCATGATTCAGTTATCTCTACCTGGTCCCACCCTTGACACGTGGAGATTATTATAATTCAAGGTGAGATTTGTGTGGGGACACAGCCAAACCATATCACTAACTATGCATCTAGGAGGAGTCACTTAACCTTTCTGAGCCTCGGTCTTCTCATCTCTGAAATGAGGAAAAAAAATAGTTCCTTCCTTATGGGGTTGTATGAGGTATAATGGATATAAGGCACTTAGCACGGGGCCTGGCATGTTGTAAGTATTCTATAAATTTTAGTTATTATCATCTTTCTCCCATTTCCTTCTTGTCCTCAAATTATTGCTACCAAGGGACAGGGAGGAAGGTGGGATATCACTAGGGAGAGATAAGGGAGCAAAAAGCCCTGGGTGCATACAATCGAGGAAGCTGCAGGGTTTTCCCCTAGAAATATGTTTGGTCTGTACACACACTGAAGGGGCATCTGCCTATGAAGTAGCCAATGGTTCTGAGGCCTGTCTGTCCTCTCCTCCAACTTAATCCAATTGTCAATATACCAGTGACCAAGAGCTGTGAGTCCTCTTGTGGACCATTCTTTCACTACTCTGGGATGGCTTTGAGATTGGGGAAGCAGACTGATGGTTCTCTCTATTCTGATAGATGATTTCCTGAAGGTCAATGCCATCTTCTTAAGTATTGCCTCCAGCTAAAAGTACTATTTGGTTTTTGTTTGTTGGCTTAACTGAATGTTCTTTGGAGATGTGTATATTTGTACACCAAATGTAGTGGAATTAACCCCACACTTTGAAGATATCTTCAAGTTAAAATATCTTGCAGCATGAGTAGAGAGGGAAAGGGACATAGAGCAAGGGTGAGAATGAGGGTGAGACAGAGAGATGTGTATGTCTGACTAAGGCAATGAGTTAGGAAAGAGAGAAGCCCAGATAGTCTTCCTCCTTTATTGCTGGAAAGTCACATCCACAGAGACTAGCCCACATACTAATTCTGGGCGACAGCTCCATTGTGCAATACCAAGGGTAATTCTAAGTTGTTTTCTTTTGCTTTCCCCCAAGGGATTTTTCTGCAAAGAAGAAAAAGACTTTGATAACTGGTGTAGCCTTGTTCAGAAGGTAAAGCTATATGTTTTTCTTAGTCTGAAAAATGAAGTTACTCAATTTGATTCCTTTTCAAGATTGTGTTTCATAGTAAAAATAATCCTACTCTGATATGACTTTACTACAAGAGAAAGAAACTAAGGCAACAAAGAAACTATCAGGTGTGGGTGTAGGAATTCACTCAGGATGGTGGCAAGAATATTAAGAGATAGTTATAAGTTATAGTAACAACCCTCCTTGGAAGACTGAGGGGTTTGCAATAGTTTCAGTAGAAGTTTCGGCTGAAGGCAGTCATGTAGTTAATGAGTTTACATGTAGTTAATGAGAAAAGCAAATAGTTAAGGTATGTGTAGGAGTTTATTTGAATAACTCACTAACCTTGGTGCAGGATGGCCCTCTGGGTCGAGGCGGGGTGGGGGGAGATTGACACCTTAATGGTGTTTACGCTGAGCATAGGAGCCTAGCCTTTGATCTAAGTGATGTTGCTTCAAAGCTTTGTCATTTGATGTGTACTGAAGAAAGGCCTAGAGTAAAGGCTGCCGGCATTAACCCTTCCAGGGGAGAGGCCATGGATACCTCCAGCCCACTTGTTTACTGTACTCTCTGTGTTTAAGTGTATTCATTCCTCACTGAGTCATGGTCTACAGGACATACCCCTGCAGATAGTGATCAACGTCTCATTTGGGAAATTATGTATAACTTTGGGGAAACTGAACAAAAACTTTGCTTTGAAATATGCTTAGTATGTCAAGGGAGTTATATTTTTAGTGATGAAACCTAATATTTTATCTCATTAATAGAGAATTATTTTCTAAAGCTAATACTTATATTTTAAAATGTAGCAAAACTGTATTTATACCACACTTAAAGGTGGAATGAGAATTGATAAGACCATGCCTTTTATTTCATTTTATTATTATTTTTAAGACAAAGTCTTATTCTGTTGCCCAGGCTGGAGTGAAATGGTGAGATCTGGGCTCACTGCAAACTCTGTCTCCCAGGTTTAAGCGATTCTCCTCCCTCAGTCTCCCGAGTAGCTATGATTACAGGCATCCACCGTAATTTGTGTGTTTTTAGTAGAGATGGGGTTTCACTACATTGGCTAAGCTTGTCTCATACTCCTGATCCCAGGTTATCTGCCCCTTGACCTCCCAAAGTGCTGGGATTACAGGTGCGAGCCACCATGTCTGGCCAAGACTATGCCATTTAAATTAGGATATATACCATACATTTTGGACTGCCACTGAAACCATGCCAATATGTAGCAATAGTCTTTTAGGGCAGATTTAATTTGACTAACTGATATTTCTCTGGAGCCAATGCTTCAAGAACATCTCACCCCTAAAGTGAGCAGGACCCATGCATCTGACACAAGGACTGTGCCTCATGATGGAGAACAGGTAGTGACTGCTGGCCTTCATCAGATACTCCCCACAATGTCCTTCCTTCCTGGCCAAACAGTATCTAGAATTGAAGATGGCTGGGTCTTCAGATGGTTCAAGTAGAGGATGAGTGTATTTGCTAGGCCTCTGTTTTCACGTGGCAACCACCAGACCACTGTCTCAGGGTTTGGGTCCAAGATTACTAACCAGAAATGTTGTGAGTCTTCAGTGTTTACAACTGTTTTGGTATCTCCCCAGGAAATTCTAAAGGAGAATTTAAGGATGTTTGAATTGGTTCAGAAACATCCATCACACTGGCCTCCCTTTATACCTCCAGCCAAGCCAGAAGTGACAACCACTGGGGCAGGTAAGCTATTGTCCAGGAATCTCAGCTAGCAGACCCATGTGTAGCAATTGTTTTATGAGAAAGAAGGAATTGTGGCTCATGCTTTCTGTGGACAGTAAAATTTCTATTCAGCTGGAGTAATAAAAAAGAAAAGGTGCTTCTAGTTATTTTAATCTTCTGATAAGCTGATATTTACCAATTTCAAAGAATGATAAAAGAAGAAAATGAGCTCACTGCAAAAGTTCTATGCAAAATCAAGATGGCTAGGATTGCTTTTTTATGGCCCGGTTCGGAGTATCAGTGAGGCCATTGATAATTCAGTGTCCCTTGAAGGGCCTGCAGAGCCTTGGCCACATCACTGCCATTAGGTTTATGTAACAAGTCTGGCTATTTTGAATCTTTATAGACAATTTCTAATACTTGGCAGTAGTTCTAATTGTAAGTCTTCTCCACACAAGTCTTTCTTTAGTAAAACAATTAAAAATGCATAGTCTTAACTACTGAGTAATATATTCATTGACCACTTCAACCCAAGTGTCAAGCTTTTCTTCTTTCTCATTTCTGTATTCTGATAGAATTCATTGACTCTAATGAACAACTGGAAGAGTTGGATCTGGAGGAAGATTTTGAAATTCTGAGTGTGTAGAATCCTGGGAACTCAACTTGGAGGTCTGTCTTCCATCTGGCACCATAAAAACATGAACTTATTACATAAAACTTTAATAGTCAGCAAGTGCCTGATATGCCAATAGCATACAAACTCGATAGCTTTCATGACTGAGCCAATCACTGTTTCTCAGAAAACAAAACAAAACAAAACAAAATGACAGTAACCCTTTCCCAGAAAGAAAGAGAACAATCATGGACCTAGGAGCAGAGGGATAAGGAGAAGTTCATTGCTTCTCAGCTTGTCTTACATGGCTACAGTAAGTCTTCAGCTGCTGCAATGAGGAGATGGATATCTGGAAGACAGACAGCAACTCTCAGCTTGCTTCAAGCACCAGCAGATAAGAGACGGTTAAGCTGTGCTTCTTCACCCTTTCAGGTGTGACCTCTTTAGGACTAAATACTAAGAAGCAATCTATTCTCTTGCTCAAATAATAAAGTGACTGAATCAGGGAGGAAAAGGTTCTTGTTATATTATTTGATTGTGTAGTTTGAGAAATTATAATGTATATCAAAATGTTTGTCAAAGAAATGATGTCAAATATACACTTCTTGATCTCCTTCCTATTTGTGGGAATCTTACTATTTGATGGGTCACTGCCCCCATTCTTACTGATAATTTTGTCAGATGTCACCCTGTCCTTAAATCAAATCATGATCACTTAAATCAGGAGTCAGCAAACTTTTGCTATAAAGGGCCAGACAGTAAATATTTTTTGGGCTTTGCAGGCTATGTGGCCTCTGTCACATCTACTCAACTCTGCTGTTGACGTGCAAAAGCAGCCATAGACAATATGCAAGCAAATTAATGTGGCTGTAATCCAAGAAAACTTTATTTACAAAAACAGGTGGAGGGCTGGGTTTGGGCTACAGGCTGTAGCTTGCCAGTGACTTAAATTGTTGATTTTTGTTTGAGAAATTAAAAATAAATTGTATTTGAATTATACTCTGGTTGGTTGACAGCCATATTTACAACTATTCGTATGGTGAATTACACATTTAAGCTGTGCATCATATACAATTCTAAACTATTTTAGGACTAGCAACATAATAGGTTTTAAAGCATGTGTTCATGAAATTAGCTTCACTAATCACTCTCCTATGAGGATGCACCTCAAGCCCCAGCAATATCTTCCCATTTTCTTTTCTTGCTCCCTTAAGTTGCCTGCATTTGACCCCCATTCTTAGTCTAGTCTCAAGGAAGGCCAGCAACTGGAAGCTAGCACCAAACCAAGCTGCTTGTTTCCTTAGATTCCATGTTTTTCTTTATTCCCCAGCATATTCCAATGGTTCAAAATTCAAAACATATAAAATGATATCCAGTGATTTGTCTCTCTCTGATAGGTCAGTTCACTCCCTTGAAAATTCCGAATGGTATTAATTTCTTCTTTATCCTCCCAGAGGATGTATTTTATACACATATAAATATATGCACACACACTCACATACACACACACTCACGCACGCAGCTTGGACTTGATTTTAGTCTTAATTTTAGAATGACTTTAACATTCTCTTCCTTTGTTTTATCTGCAAAAGATCCTAAGGCCACAGAAGTATGAAAATGCCTTTCTTGAACTCTTTTTTTTTATTTTAAAAATTATTTATTTGTATCAACCTACATCATGCTTTGACATCTTGAACTCTAGTGTGCGACAGGGATAAAAACAGGCATAGTCTTATCTTGAAGCAGGTTATGGGTTTATTGACTGTTAGATGACTGTTTCAGCTCTTTGACTTTGATCATCTTCTAATTTTTTCCTGCCTCAGTGTTTTGTTATAGAGTTCAACTTGGCCGTAACAGAAACCCCTGAGGCTCTGACGGGGGGCTTATAAATTGCAGTGTGATGGACATTAGAAAAATTTTCATAAAAACATCGAAAGAGTCACATGTTCAGATTTCATTTATTTGCTATGTACAAAATTGACACCATGCTTATTACTTAGGTGAAGATAACAGTAATTCAGGTTACACTGATTATGCTTTGTCTGTATTGGCACAGTTTATATAATACTTTAGGAAACAGAATCACCTGGAAGGAATTGCCTCATGTCAACATAGCTGAGTATTCTGGGAAACTGGTAATTAAAGAAAATGGCTAAAACAAATTCCACCAAACAGAATACAATGTACTGCGTAGCCAGCTCAGGTTTGCTTTAGGTTTGCTAACTGCTCAAGAGAAGAGTGTGCTAGATTTTTATGACGTTCTAAACAATAAAATAGTTTAATAGGCTACCTGTGAAAGCGCAATTGGATAACTAACCGTTTAACAGAAAGTCTTTAACATCCTCAGAATACAAGGAGACCAACACTGTGCAGCTTTCGTTTGCCGCATTGCACACATCTGGATGACATTTGGAATAAACAGACTTCTGAGAAACTGGGATGTGGCATTTACCTTTTTGTTCCTGGAGGCAGAAGCTAAATTCACACCTCCTTACCCACCCACCCCTCTACTCCTGGCCCAGGAGAAAAGGTGTCATTCTCATTTCCTTTGATAGGCTTGGCCGCATTTGTTGCATCCTCTGCTCTACTTTGGACCAGGCCAAGTTCTCTGTCTCTGGCTGGAGGGGGAACTGGCAAGGAGGAAGTGCTTTCTCTAGGACCATATGCCATTAATGATCACCACCCCCAACCCAACTGCTGGCCTTCAAGCCTGCCTAAGCCATATGGGGCCCAGTCTTGCTCATTCTGGAGCGAGCTAAAGCTCACCCTGGGCTACTGGCTGGCACCACATTTCAGTTCTCTTGCCTGCCTAGACACAGTAGGCCTCCTTGAACAGTGAGGACTTGCCCTATGTAAACTTGAGCCATCCATGAATGTTCAGTTAGAGAATTTGTTTTAAATGTGGAAACACTGGGTTCTGGTTTAAGCCAAATAATGTGTGCTGACCTCTGGACATGAAGAAATGACTGATTAGCCATTATGAAGAGCGTTCCAGTCAAGACAGTGAGGATAGCTAGTCAAAGAAAGTGGTGGCCCACCAAATCTTTCTGAGGTAGCCATGAATAGTCACACAATCATCCAAATCAAATGGTAGCACCAGCTTGACAGAAATGGGACAGCAGATGTCAGCAGGGTGGGCTCATCTCTGTGGACCTGAGGGCTGGGGTGATCAGTGTCTGGTAGACTAGCCCAAATGAGACTCCAATGTACAACTTGACAGACAGGCAAAGGGACTCAGGACTTCCTTCTTCGGACCATTCAGGTTCGTGAGGTGACTGTTGTGAGGGGCAGAGGAGGGCAAGGGGCAGAGTGGCAGGTGCTGCCCTATAGGCTTTTCATACACACCTGGCAGCGACTTACTCGGGTGTGGAGCTGCCCAGCTTTCAGCGTTTCAGACATAGGCGACTCTCCAAACTGCTGCCTCTCCTCCACTGTAGTCAACCAGAAACTGTACTTGTTTGCAAAGTAGTGGCAGGTGCCTCGGGCACCACTGCACTCGATGAAAGGAGTGGCCCGAAAGTCCTCTAGGCAGGATCCAGGTGAGACCAGGGACTGGCCTCCACCCTCGGCACCAGCGGCAGTGTGCTGAAACAGACAGGAGATAAGTGCATGAACTGTGCCTGCCAAGGGTTGGCATAGGGAGGGGATGGGTGCTCTGCTGCTATAGGCGGGCACATCTCCATTCCTAAGCCCTGGTCCCTCATCTTAGCCCCAGCTTCAAGCTAGCATACCAAGAGGTGTGTTTTAGGGGCAGGGGCTACCTGTCCTCCCTCATAGCAGCTTTCAGGGCCAAGAGTGCCCCCTCCAAGCTCCCTAGTGCCCTCCTAACCCATTATGTAGGGCAATGACTACATGTCAAGCAGAAATTCCCAAAAATACTGTCCCACTGGGTTCAGAGGTGTGTTAGGTACTCCCTTGCAAAATTGCCACAGACAAATGGTTCTGAGAAAGGCTGAGTGAAGGGAAATTTAATAGGCTCTGGACTGCAGTTCTCAGAGCCCTCCCTTAACTGTGCATTGTACTCTAAGAAGGGAAAGAGGGACAGCATGAAATCTATTGCGGTTTTCTTTAATTTGTTGTATTTGGCCCAAAGGTCCTGGCCCTCACCTCGGAGGGCTCCCTCAGCATTCAGTTTCAGGGCTACACGTGAGCTGTGGTCTTCAGTTACTGTTCGCATAGACCGCAGCTCCTGTCTCTTACACTCCTGCCCCTCTCCCTTCACTTTGGGTGGGTATCATCTGGACCACAGGAGATGGGGAAGAGGCCTAACACACAACTGAGTCAGCAAATGGCCAATGGGGCAGATGCCCAAGTTGGCACACAGGGACTCCGTACTTTGCAGAACTTTGCGAGAGTGAGAGTCTCCATGGGGCCTTTCATGTAACCTTTTTTGACAGCTGAAGCATCAAAGCTTTCCTGATTTTGACCCTGAGAATCAAAAACTCTAAAATGCACAACACGTTTTCCTGCTTTACTAAGTAGCAGGCACTAGGTTACTTCGAACTTTGCAGATGAATCAGGCTTGTCATTGTGAATGTCAGTTTTTGTGGGGGATGATTATGTAAGAGCCCCATACCAAGGGATACAGCTTCTAGAACTCTTGGGCCTCCTTTGAATTATTTCCCCCTTTTTAATAAATATGTCTCATTGCTTCAAGATGCCTTGCTAGGCAGTCCAAATTCTCACTCTTCCAAATATTCAGGAGAAATATTCTAGTGTGTTAGAATTAATGTGTAAAGTAAGTAAAGAGATTCTGAATAAGGGCTAAGAGCCCTCCCATAAGCAGAGCATATGAGATTTAGTACAGAGTGTTTCTACCATTTTCTGTGGAAGTTCAGGGGCCTCTCCTTATTTCCTGGTCAGGGTAGTGGACAGGACAGAAGGACAGGTGAAGTGATTCTGTATTACACTGGGCTAAACTGTCCAAAGTCCAAAGACAGAGCATAACAAGGAAAAGTACCTTTCCCCAAGCCGGTATGCTAATGTTGGGGGCCTGAAGCTTTGGTCATTTTTTAGACACTCTCACCATATCACCCTTGGCAATTCAACAGAGAAGCTCTGGCAAGGCAGAGTACTCCAGTGGGTGCCACACTGGTTTTCCCTGGAGGCTGACTTGACCCTGACATGGGGTCATGTATTTGAAGAAACATCCCCAGGTATACACAGGATATTATGTGAGGGACCTGATGTCTCTTTGGGCTTGCAAAAGTCCTTTTTCTTAGCAAGACACACTGCATGGCTGGCCGCTGCCTTGCCACTGAAATGGAGAGGCAGCAAAAATACCAGCAATGACATATAAACACAGCATACACTCATCAGAGCCTTTTGGGAAGAGATGGCAGAGGCCAGAGGGATCTGGAAGGGTGGAGAGAAGAGGGGACTATGCCATGGCTGGCCTAATTAGTGAGGTTGTGTCCTGGCCCCGAGTGGGGACAAACTGTCCTTCACTGTCCTCCCAGATCATAGTGTGTTTTGCTCTTACCTTGGGAGTGGCATAGCTGACACAGACATGGAGATGGTGGGACATTGACCGGTGACTCACATATATTCTAGCCCCTGAACCACTGAGTGCAAACTGCTGTCTTTCCTGTACACCCATAACTACCTGCCACTCATGCAGACTTGGGTTCTCCATTCTTTAAACAAGCCCAGGCCGCACATTTCCATTCTTTTCAAACTCTGTGCTTTCCACTTGGTGTCCCTTGAGCCTGGGAACCAGTCCAAGCCCTTTGTCTCCAACTGGGAGAGGGGGCAGTGCAGGACCTTACCATGAGGAAGGAGTATCCGATCCAGAGGCTGCGCCAGCCCAGGGGGCACTTTGGGATGGTGATGTCCTGGCTGTGCACAGCAATGGCTTGTGATGGCGCCTCACACACAGAGCAGCGGCTGATGTACTGGGCAATCTGGGTCTGGCCGACGGGCATCATGGGGATAGGGGCGGTAGTGGAGAGCCAGTAGGATTTATCATTGCGCCTGGCATAGTGGCACACCTCGTTGATGTTGCAGTAGATGAAGGGCATGGTGCTGAAGCGGGGCAGACAGGAGCCAGCAAAACCTAGAAGGAGAGAAAGTGGGCAAGGGCAGGGAAGGTCTGGCTGAGGGGCTTTGACCAGATGGTGGTTTGAGTTTACATCCAACCACTTGCACCAGACTGGGGCAGCCCTCTCCTTCCAATCCTGTAACACTGTGCACATGCTGAAGTGTATTGATCAAATTCTATTTTAAATGCACCAGGGAGATTTGATAATAACAAGAATCTTTTTATAAACTGTATTATTCCGCCCTAATTAATCTGCTTTGAAAGAAACAGCATTTAATAGACTGAGTCTGCTTTTAAGATTTAGCACATCTGCAGACAACACAATTAATTCTCAGGTAATCATCATTGCCCTGCGGGCCATATTATTATTACTACTACTACTAATTGCTAATATTTAATGGATGCTTAAATGTCAAATGATGCTCTAAGCATTTTACATTGCGTGATTAATTCATGCAATCCTTCCACCAACCTGTGTGATAGGTACTAGAATTAGCCTTCCTTCATTAAGGAGGAAGCCAAAGCTTAGAGAGGTTGAATAACCAATGCAGTGTACACAGCTAGTAAGTGATAGAGCCAGGATTTGAACCCAGATCCACCTGACTCCAGAGTTGATGCTTGTAACTCTACATAGCAGTGGACCTAGAAAGGGCTGGAAGAAGAGAGAGGTTGGCTGTTGGTGTTTGTGGAGACAGGTCACCAGGGCTGCGTGTCAGAGCCAGTACTTACCCAGGTCCTGGTTGTGGGCTTTCTCTTGTCCCTCCACGAACAGTAAGCTGTACCCCACCCACAGCTGACTCATCCCGATGGGACACAAGGGCACCTGTTCCGACTGGCTGTGCTTTACCAACGTGTAGCCCACTCTCACGCTCTGGCCAGGCATTCCAGGCATCCCGAAGGGGCCTTGCTGCCCTGGAGCTCCTGAGAGAGACACAGCATAGGTGAGTGTGGTGCAGCTAGTGATAACATCAGCTACTCACATTGTGCCACGCATTGTGCAAGGCATGTCATACACATGTGTTCTCTCACTCAATCCTCACAATGACCCTGAGAAATGGTATTACCACCTCAATTTTTAGATGAGGAAATTGAGGCTCAAATGTCTTACAGCTATTAAGTGGTAGAGCTACAACTCTATCTCAGATGTATCCAGCTACAGAGGCCCCACTTTTCAAAGTACATTGTTAAGCTTCTTTCCTATAGCCACCTGGCCTTGGGGTCTCTCTGAGTGGGGATTAGGGTGTGGAGAGGGACACTTCTCAGGTCCAGCCTTGCAGGCCCTCATAGGAGGTAACTATGTAGCTGCTGATTCAGAGGCATGGGAAGCAGAGTTAGGCTTAGCAGGGTAAAATATTTCCCTCCTCTCCTGCCCATGACAGACATGACTAATCAATTGCCACAGTTTCCCACTGAGCCTCTGAGCTCTTCTCTAGTCAGGACAACTTTGTCATCCGTGATATAAAGTGGGACATAAATAGAAGAGGTATATGGACAGCCACACACTTGAACATCCCCCTCACATGTGTCAGAATCCCTGGGTAGAAAAGGGGAATTACAGGGCAGAGGGCCATCTGTAGTATAAAGTCTGACCTTTTAAGCACTGGAAGAGAGCCCAGAAAAGGATTTGGAACAGTCCTTTGCCTTCCAGAATGTAGGGCATCCCTTCACAGGCTCAGAGGGTAGTGGGGAGTGAATGGACTTAGAGCCTAGTTTTTGAGCCTCTTAGGAGTGTCAAGCTCTACCACAGGGTTTACTAAGTTTCAGACTTGAAGTTTTACTAACACCCTAGCTTCAAATCCTCCCAGAACCCCCCTGCCCCCAAATGTGACATCATCAGACCTTCAAATCCTGGAGGGCCTTGCAGTCCAGGCAGACCAGGATCACCAAGAGCCCCAGGTGGGCCTGGGAGCCCATTGGGGCCATCTTTGCCAGGGACACCAGATAAACCTTTGAAGCCTGTGGGAGAGAAAGCCCAAATGAGGGTATTTGTTGTAGAGGCGCCTTCCTCAGGAAAGGGGAGTTGTGTGTCATACCCAAGACTTGCTAGGAGATGGTGCACTGGCAGTTGATTTGGTGTGCTGCCTGGGCTAGTTCTTAGTTCATGGGGGCATCTCTGCCCTGGAGCAGTGCCCTCGACTTAGCCTTTCTGGGCCCATTCATGCCCACTTCCTCCTCCTTTCTTCTCATCCTCCCAGCAACACTGGAAATTATGCAGGGCAACTACAAGCATCCCATATCAAAAATGAGAACACTAAGGCTGGGTGCGGTGGCTCATGCCCATAATCCCAGAACTTTGGGAGGCCGAGGCAGGCTTAAGTCAGGAGTTTGAGACCAGCCTGACCAACATGGGGAAACCACGTCTGTATTAAAAATACAAAAATTAGCTGGGTGTGGTGGCATGCACCTATAGTTCCTGCTACTCAGGAGGCTGAGGTGGGAATATCACTTTAATACCGGAGGTGGAGGTTGCAGTGAGGTGAAATGGCACCACTGCACTGCAGCCTGGGTGACAGAGCAAGTCTCCATCAAAAAAAAGGAGAAGAGGACACCAAGACCCAGAGAGACTTCTAACTTACTCCAATTGTGGCAAAGCTTGCCAGGTTTTCTGTCCCCAAGCTTTAGAGTTTCTTCATTGTCTCCTGTGGCCCTTTATTCACCACCACACTCCCTCCATCTCCCTGCAGCACGTTAGAGAGAGATGAGTGGTCTGGAGCGGCCTTGAGAGGGTGGCCTTGCTCTGCCCTCACATCCTCTAAAGTCAAGTACCAAGTACAACCACCACCCTGCTGGTCCTGCTGGTCCTGCTGGTCCTGCTGGTCCTGCTGGCCCTTCTTCTCCCCAACAGGAAGCATGGGAGCTTTGTGAAGGAACAGAAGCAATGCTTGATGAAGGCACACCCTTGGAGATGGATGTCCAAGCCAGCCTCTCAGCCAAGCTGTCTCAATTCCCCAAGAAATCTCCTTTCTCTGGCACCCTCCTCACCTTTTAGGCCTACAGGGCCTTGAATCCCAGGGTCCCCAATGAGGCCAGGGATGCCATCTATCCCTGGTAGACCCAAGGGTCCGGGAGGAACCTGGACAGCTTCTGTAGTTGGTGTTTGTCCAGGAGCACCTTGGGGGCCGGAAGAGCCTGTTGGCAGGTGGGGGAAATGAGAACATCAGGCTGAGGCAGAGGAGGTCAGGGCGGGGGTGGGGCCCCAGAAGCATTCTTTACTGTCTTGCAATCAACAGCTTTCTACCCTGTTTGTCCCCGCAGGATATCTGGATTTCTCCAGGATGGCACTGTGTGTATTACCCAATACCTTCTTTATACATCTTTCTCCCCAGTGGTTGGGTAGCTCCAGGAGGGCAGCAGAAACTGGGTCATATTTATCCTGCCTCCTCAGGACCCAGCACAGGGCCCAGTGGGTGACAGGCATTCAGGAAGCATTTGCTGCTAATATGGTGAGCTGAGCCTTGGCTCAGGGCTCGGGTAGCTGGTTTACCACTAGCTAGAACACAGTGCCAAGGAGGCTGAGGGGATGCTTCTAACCTCAGAGGTTCAGTTGGCATCCCAGCCTAGGAACCCGGCACCAGGCAGCTGCCTTTCCAATAGTGTAATTTGCTTACTAAGTCAGTGAACAAGTATTTCTCCAGTGCTTACTATATGCCAGGGTCCTGGTAGGTCTGCGGATAGAGCAGTGAATAGGACAGACATTTATGGAGACTATAGTCTGGTGATAAAGATGAACAATGCCTAACTCCACAAATACTGTTAATCTGAGTGGAAGTTGGGAGAAATGCTGTGGAGGAAAGGACTAGCACAGGGACAGTGGGAGGGAGCAGAGGGTGGTATGGGGTGGAGGCATCTGTTTTAGAGAGTGATCGGTGGCCTGTTGCAAGCAGTGGCATTTAAACCGAGACCATTGAAACATTAGAAGGACTTTGCTATTTAAAGAGTAGAGGGGCAAGTACACCCTGGGAGGTAGAAGTAGCATGTGCGAAGGCCCCATGGTAGGCCGGGACTTGGTGTTTTTGGATAACTGAAAGAGGCCAGTGTGGCAGGATCACAGTGAGCAGCAAAGGGGAAGGGATGGCGATGAGGATGAAGAAGGAGGCATCACATAGGGCTTTATGGGCACGGTTAGTTCATTCCTATGCCATGGGAAGCCACTGGATAATTTACGTTTTTATAAGCTCTGTGTGGAAAAATGATCGCTAGGGTGGGGGAAGGAAAGATGCTGCATGAGAACTCTTGGTGGCTTGGATCTGGGGATAGCAGCCGAGGTACTGGGAGGGGAACAGATGCAAGGCACGTTTAGGAAGTACAAGCGTCAGGGCTTGCTAATAGATTGCATGTGTGTGAGTGGGGGTGGGAAAGGATGGGAAGGATAGCTCTTTATTTCTGAATTGAGCAAATGGGTGGGTGGTGATCTGAGTGCAAACCCAATGCCCACTAATGCAGAGATAACACAGAGAGAGGCAGTCAGCAGCAGGATCCATGGTGGCAAGGCAGCAGTGGTCTTCAGTCCTGGGAGGTGATAGAAGCTGAAGGATCCCCAAGGTAGAGAAACTGCGTCCTTGGGGGAGCTTGATCCAGCTGCTTCAGGCATCCAGATTTGCTTGGTGTGGTGAGCAATGACTCCCGAAGGAACCTTACCACCAGGCCCCTCCCTTGAGCTCTGGATCAGCCCAGCACATGTTCTCAACTTACCTCTTGGCCCAGCCTTCCCCTTCATCCCGGGAAATCCTGGGTCTCCAGGTGGCCCAACCTTGCCTGGAGTCCCCATGAAGCCAGGCTCACCTCTCATGCCTGACAAAGTCCAAAGGAAACAAGTCGGGTCCTGGCATGGTAGGGGTGGTAGGGGTGGAGGATAGGCAGGGGTGAGGTAGGGAAGAGCATCAGCCACTGGCCCCTTTTCACAGGACAGTAGGAAGGAGTCCTGGCTGTGGAGTGGGGAAAGGCCTGGCAGCCAGCCAAGTAGCCGTACCTTTCAGTCCTAGCTCTCCAGGGAGGCCAGAAAAACCTGGAATTCCTAGGTCTCCCTTAGGCCCCTGAGGTCCAGGAATTCCAGGGAAGCCAGGGTCTCCAGTGTCACCTTGATTCGAGGATGGCCCAGGGGGACCTGGGGCCCCAGGGGGGCCTAGGCGGCCTAGGGATAAGATTAGAAGAGGGGCAAGGGACAGGTGAGCAGGTAGTGGCCACTGCTGAAGGCCTAGGGACTGATAGGATGCCAAAGCCCATTCCCAAAACAGAGAATGTTCCCTCACCATCTGTGGGGTTCTAGTGCCCAGATTTTCCCAAACCATTTTTAGCAAAATGCACCCAGCTCTAGTCCCCTGTGTCCCAGCTAGGGGAGGGATGTGAAGTCAAACACACCCAGGCGTGTCCAGCATCAGGGACTTGGCTGCGCTGTACACATGACTTCCCCAAATGTCAGATAAAAATGGTGGCCAGTCCTCTTTTGGGCATCCTGTGTTTACCTCGTTCTCCATCTAGGCCTGGTCGCCCAGGGTCACCAGGCTGTCCTGCTATGAGTGAGGGCAAGGAGATGCCTGGGGCACCAGGGAGACCAGCAGGGCCCTGGAGACCGGGGAAACCTGCAAAGAATAAATAAAAGGGGCTGGATAGGCTCCGTGTGCCGGGAAGATGGCCAGGCTCTCAGAGAAAATGGAAGCTCACACAGAGAAAATGGAAGCAGATAGGTAGGAGCCAGACCAGAGAACGCCAGCAGAGGGCTCTTCTTCCCTCATCCTTTCTTCCCAGAAAGCAGACAAAGGAAACTGACAAGGGCTCAGAGCATCCCCTTTTCCAGCTAAAGCTGTATTTTACTGGAAAGTTCTAGCTCCCCAACCTCACTGGTAACGGAAATATTTTAGGCCAATTTCCCCCAAACCAGAAAGAAAAGAAGGCATGACTGAGCACCTGGACTTTTAAGTTTCCAAAGTGATTTAAAACCTACTGTCTGTGTCAAAAAACATTTCTTAAGTTAGCCAGTTGTGTCTGAGGCTGCACAAAGGTTATAGAAGGTAGGCCACAGGCCCCAGCCAATCAGAACAGACACCAGGCCCATCAGAATGGAGGCATCAAGAGTGCTATGCCTCTGTGTCTTTTAGGGCTATCTTCTGCAATTTCTAGGCAAACTAGAAAACAATATTTTATAGGTCATTCATGATATGAACCAAGCGATTGCTTAATCGCCTATGTAACAAATGTCTCTGTATTAAATCCCTCCTACCTTTTTGGCCAAAGAGAATAACCACTTATTACAGTAGATATAGAATACTCATTTGCTCTAATTTTAATATTGCTTAACATGTTTTCAGTTTGTGGAACTATTTCTATTGTAATATGTTCAAAACCAAAACTTCCATCTGATCACACAGATTTATTTAATGTTCGCAGATTAAATACATAGATGGTAATCTTGACAGGAAAACACAAATGTAGGTGTTGATATCATACATGTAGCATGGAAGAGATATATTTATTACTTTGGGATAGTCTAGAAGATATTCAAATGAAGATAAATGGATTCAAACTGGTTGATAAACTGTTCTGATGGTTGAGATTCTTAATTTTTGTTTGCGACAAGAAAATCCAAAAATGTTAATGTCGAATTTTATCTTTTGTGACAAGAAAAATACAAAAATATTCATGCTGAATTTCTCATATTAATATAAAACATACTAAATACATGAAAATTTATAAAAATGCTGGTAGCTTGGTCAATTCCAGTGTTTTTAGATAGCTCATTAATTAATTGAATCTTGAAATTTATACGAGGAAAAAATAAACTTTGAGAAAAGTCTGTAGGTCTCTTAGGTCTGGAAAAAAATAAACACAAATTGAAAAATAGTAGCTAAGCCAGGTGGTGGTACTCATGGCATTGCTACTTATGGTTTGGTGAACCTTTGAAAGATTTTTCTTTATTCCCAGGGTAAAAATCTGAAAAGAAAGACATTTTGAATACTCTTTTTGAAAATATAGCTATACACATATATTATGTATATATAGTTTACATATAGCTGAAACTATGCAAAACTAATAAACAAGACACCACATGTGTAATAGAGTAGGCAGTGGTGGGCAGTACACAAATTATAAAAGTTAGCATGGCAGTGTTTGGAGACTCTTTCTCCCTTTACCTGTTTCTTGATTTTATAGTTACACTTATGTGTTATTAAACCTGAAATAAAGGCACTACTGACTTCAAGTAGTGCAAAAAGCTCATGCATTTCTTTAAAAATAAAACACTTTAAGGCAGGGCGCGGTGGCTCAAGCCTGTAATCCCAGCACTTTGGGAGGCCGAGGCGGGTGGATCACGAGGTCAACAGATCGAGACCATATTGGTCAACATGGTGAAACCCCATCTCTACTAAAATTACAAAAAATTAGCTTGGCACGGTGGTGCGTGCCTGTAATCCCAGCTGCTCGGGAGGCTGAGGCAGGAGAATTGCCTGAATCCAGGAGGCCGAGATTGCGGTGAGCCGAGATCGCGCCATTGCACTCCAGCCTGGGTAACAAGAGCGAAACTCCGTCTCAAAAAAAAAAAAAATAAAATAAATAAATAAATAAATAAAAAATAAAATAAAACACTTTAAATGAGCAGATGAAAATGCAAAACAGCCGTTTTTCCAATTCAGTCCAGCGTCAAAGCCTTGAAAAAACAAAATATATAAACGCAGCCTCTAAATATTTAGTGCAAATATGAAAACAAATAGCATCATTGAAAGTTATTTAGATATTAGTATTGTAAGGAGAGGGATTGCTCTATGAAGTTTTTCATTTGTTAGTTTGTTTGAGACAGGGTCCTGCTCTGTTGCCCAAGCTGGTGTGCAGTGACATGGTGAGGGCTCACTGCAGCCTCAACGTTCCAGGCTCAAGTGATCATCCCACTTCAACCCCCTGAGGAGCTGAGACTACAGGCACACACCACTATGCCCTGCTAATTTTTGTATTTTTTATAGAAATGGGGTTTCACCATGTTACCCAGGCTGATCTCCAACTCCCTGGCTCAAGCAATCCGCTTGCCATGGCCTCCATGCTAGGATTACAAGAGTGAGCCACTGCACCGAACCACTCTATGACATTTCCTTAGGAGTAAATCATCATATTGCAGTGATTCCCATTGTCAAATAAAAGATAGGTTCCTTTGGGGTGGGGTGGAGTGGTATTATATTCTCTTTTTTATTTTTTTGAGATGGAGTCACCAGGTTGGAGTGCAGTGGCACAATCTCAGCTCACTGCAACCTCTGACTTCCTGGTTCAAGTGATTCTCCTACCTCAACCTCCTGAGTAGCTGGGATTACAGACATGAGCCACCACACCCAGCTAATTTTTGTATTTTTTTTTTAGTAGAGACGGGGTTTCACCATGTTGGCCAGGAGGGTCTTGATCTTCTGACCTCGTGATCCGCCTGCCTCGGCCTCCCAAAGTGCTAGGATTACAGGCGTGAGCCACCGCGCCCAGCCATTTCTTGTACTCTTTTTAAATAAATTGCTTCAATTAGAGATTGAGAGGATATGACATAATATTTATAATATTACGCAAAGAATAATTCAGATACAATGAACACTGTGTTTCAACCACTTAATTTAAGAAGATGGCACTTGTTTTGAATTTTCTTTTGTGTCCTCCACTCCCTTCCCTCCCTCTCAGAGGCAATCACTCCTGATTTTTGTTCATCATCTTTCTTCAGTTTGACCAGGTATATCTCCAAACAATGTAATGGTGGGTTTTGCTCAGTTTTGAACTTTATGGAATCATACCAAATGTACTCCTTTGTGACATGTTTGTTTTTTGCTTAGAGCTATGTTGCTGAAACATATCCTTCTTGACCTGTGCTGTTTACTACATTTGTAATTGTGATTTTATTATTTCAGATAGCTAAAGAAAATGAATAATCTAATGACTGTCAAGATTTGAAAACAAAAGAAAATGCCCCTGTGCTTTTATCCAGTCCTCTCTTCCCTATGTCCTGTGAAAGAAGACACAGTCTCTGGGCAGGTTCAGGCCCTGCTTTGAGCCCTTCCTCTGGAGAAGCTGCTGGCTTTCAGAAAAGAACAGTCTGGTCCAGATCAAAGGGAAGAAGGAACACAGAAACAACAGATGCATCCATTTAAAATGCAACAGGAAATGAATTAATGTATGAATATAGTTCCTGGGAAATATACACACATTACACAAACGTGCACACTAACAAAATGCGGTGAGACCTCAAGCCCCAGAGCAAAGAGAAACAGAAAATTTTGCAAATATGATTTACCCAGGTAACATGCAATAATATTCTTAAGTATATACTATGTGCCAGGCACTGAGCTTCTGTATATCTTACCTCTCTCTTCATTGATTCCTCAAAAAACCTATGAGGTAGGTTCTGATATTATGTTTGTTTTATAGAAAAGGAAAACTAAGGGCTCATTTGGGATTGAGAAACAAGTAATTCCTTGTTTAAAGTCATAAGCCAGTGAGAGGTACGGCTGGAATTTGGACCCAGCTAGTCTGATTTCATAGCCCATACTCTTAACCATGATGCTATGCTGAATTCATTTCCTGGTTAACATGGAGTGGAATGTATACAGGTTTTTGGAACTTTCCTGAGGAAACGTTGAAGAACACAAATCATTCTTACTTTTTGAGAGGTGGGGAAAAGGACTCAAAAAGGGACTTCAGGCCACGTGATGACTCAGGGGCTGAGATCAGGGCAGAACCTGCTTTCTAGTAAACCCAGCAAATTCTAGTTGAGGGCATGCTGTGATCCTGTCCAGCTGAGACATTTATCATCTTAGTCTTGGGATTCTCCCAGCAGCCACACTGTCTTCCCAGGGCCTTGGGCGTGCCATCCACACTGGACACTGAGGAAATGCCAGCCAACCTCTCATTAAATGAACAAGCCCTGGCCCTCAGGGCCACTAATTCCAAGCTCTGGCCAAGCATGCCAGAGAGGCTTGTGGTTAGTAAGGAAGAGCAGAAGGGAATCTGGAGGCTAAAATGGACTTGGTGAACTGTGCCCTGACAGTCTTCACTGGAAAATGTTAAGCACAGCGTATCCTCTCTTTCTCAGCAGTCATTCCCACTGGGTTGTGAGACTCCCAGAGATGAGAAGACACTCTCAGCCTAACCCTGTGAGCCACATGGCCCTGCCGTATCTGTTCCACCAGCAAGGCCTCTCTCAGTCTCTACAAGGCCTGACTTGGACTCACCTCGATCACCTTTTTGCCCTCTCTGGCCTGGCTTCCCTGGAGCTCCGATGCCAATTCCTGGATTTCCTTTTTCTCCTTTGGGTCCAGGGATACCAGCAGGCCCAGGCACACCGGTGATACTAGGTCCTAGGAGGAGATGCAGGGGTAGGGGCAGACCTCAGTGGAGGTGAGGGCTTCCTACCTAGCTCACTTGCCTGAGGCCTGAGAAGCCTGACTGACAGATACCAGAGGCAGAGAACTGAAGTAACAAGAAAGAAAGTTAATTTGAATAGAAGGAAAAACCCCATCCTCTTTGTTCTCCATATCAAGGGACCTCAAATTGGAGGCTGATAAGGAGAGCTATGAGTCCAAGGATATGGGATACACCACAGTCCAGCATTCATGGCCAGCCCTTGCCAGGCTTCTGGGAGAGCTGGTGCCCTCCTCTTCACCCTGAGGGTCTTCCTAACCTGGAGTGCCATGGGTACCCTTGGTGCCTGGAAGCCCATTCAGTCCATGTAAACCAGGAAATCCAGGGAAGCCTGAGGGGAGAGAATGTCAAACATGGCTCCAGCAACTCTGAATCATGAAGCATCAGCCAACCTGACCCCAAAGGCATTGCGAGGTCCTTATTTTAAAGTCCTGGTCTTTTTTGAGGCATTTACTTAATGCACTAAGGGAGAAGAAAACATCCACAACCTATACCCTGCACCCTAGGTTCTCATGACTCTTATCAGGGACCAATACAGCTTTAAGAGTAGGATGGTAGCTCATTAGGTATCTTGAAGAACTCCGAGCAGCAATGTCAAGACCTTGAGTGGTCAGCTCCCAGAGACTGGTTCCAGAAACTGACTGCCCAATCTCTAAGTCAGGGAAAGGCCACATATGCCAAGGCAATTGCCTTCCTTGCTAACTCTTCTCTTCATGGATACCATATTCTTCTCTTCCCACTCATGCTTGCTTGCCTTCATTTCATCTTCCTTTCCCATGATTCCTTGTGTCCAGTGATTCCTGTAGGCATGGCTTAACCTTAGCTAGTATCTTCTAAGATAAAGTAGTTAGTGTCCTTCACTGTCTACGCCCAAATACACTTACCTTTGGGTCCTATTAATCCAGGGAGTCCCGGAGGCCCAATTGCCCCTTGATGACCAGAAGAACCTGGAAGTCCTGGTTCTCCTCTGATGCCTGTAGTCCCTGGAAATCCTAAATGTGAAACCAAGGCAGAGGGTCAGAGTAGGGCATGACGTGAGGCTAATCCAACGTCTTTCAGAATAAAGGGATCATGTGTACCTGGAGCTCCAGGAAGGCCAACATCTCCAGGAACACCAACTTTTCCATCTTTGCCTTTGTTTCCAGGGAAGCCCATGTTTCCTATTAGTCCATCTCTTCCTTTTGCACCTATAAAACCAAGAAAAATGCTGAGTGATTATGCCATATTTCTAGCAATATATTCCTCCATGGGAAAGAGTAGATTCTAAATTGCTGAAGGAGCTAAAGCTAATAAAGAAACTCTGAAGAAGATAGTGGCAGCTATTTTAACATTAGAAAGGTATCCTCCACATTGAGAAGCAAGTAAATTTGTTATGAGTATCCCCCAGAAGTGGGAGTAGTCAGTGGAAATGTTTGAGAAGGACAGTTTAGATAACAACTTCTAAAGTAAGGGGATGTAGGCCACTATCACAAAGAGCTTTGCCAGCCTAGGAGCCTGGAAGGAAGAGTAGGCTAATTTACTTGGGGAATCGATAGATAGGACATTTTCTGCACTGGATAGAAGCTGCAGAAGCTGGGATTGACGTCCAAAATCCCTTCTAATCCTCAGTTTTGAGGAGTCTGTGAGGCAAACAAGACAAAATATAGCAACCTTACCTTTAAAACCAGATTCACCAGGTTGTCCCTTAAGTCCTGGGCTACCGGAAATTTCAAGTGTCCGGCCATTGTCTCCTGAGGATTCCAAGACATTGTTTAAATGACCAGGGGAAGCTATAGCTCATTTTGCACCACTGAGATCTTTTGAACAAATTTTTTTTTCACATTCAGTGTAGCCAGAGGAGCTCCTTGACAAAATTATCTATGGTGTAAAAGGTGATGAATTCAGGAGCTGGGAGGCTGCTACCAGGCTACTGGCATGAAATGCTGCTACATGCAGCATATCTCCACTGGAAAGCACATCACTAGGCTCACTATGGGCAGAGATGATAGTAGGCAGGGCCCTCAAACATCACCAGAATGGAACAGTGATGCCAGGAAGAATGGAGAATTTTCCTGCCTAGTGGGCTGGGTTTATCAAAGGAAGAGACTGGAGCTGAGGTTCTCCTCTGCTGTTAAATCTGGAAAGCAGATGGGCAAAACCCCAAAGCCAAAGGACAGCCTCTTCCTTGGATCCATGAAAGCCACAGAGCGAGATCTTGGTAAGTAACCCTGTTTGTTGCACTGTCTTTGAGGAACAAGGACTGCAGAGGGGGGTTTCTCAAAGGGAAAATGTAAATTAATTCACTTTCCCCTAAACACAGTCTCCTGGCTACCTTTCACAAGAGACCATTGGGTCTGCTAGAAATCCACCTTGCTTTAGAAAAACACATTAAAAGAAACAAATGCTCCTTACCTTTCAGGCCCGGGAGACCAGATGCTCCTGGGAGTCCAGGTGACCCTCTGATACCTTGTGAACCCTTCAAAGCAAGATGGGAATCATCATTTCTGCCCAGAACTCAGGGCTGTCCATGCTCTTACTCCCTCACCCCTCACTAAGCCATTGCCTGAGAGATGTCTATCATGTATTTTGTGGCAGGGGTGGACTGTGGACCAGAAGTAGGGTCGTTATACCCTGCAAATGGGAACGTGATGAACAAAGGGCACAGCACATACTTAGGGTTTGTAGGGGAAGGATTCGATCTGCAGACTAATCCTCATCTTGTCATTCACAACTTCCTACTGCTCATCAAAATGGGAATCTTAGGAAGTCAAAGTGTGGCCGTTCTAGTGAGACTCTTGGAAAATACAGAACATGACAGTTAGGCTAGACACTCTATGGACTCAATACACAGTTGAGTATCACTGTCCTTGCCAAAGCTCTGGAGCCATTATGCATAGGACGAAGTTTGGCTTCACTATGCAGGGTTAGCCCTCTGCCACAGGTTCCGCATGGAACACAAGATCTTTCTACCACCAGGCAGCAGACTGTATGTGCGCAGGTGCTAGAGTCTGAATTTGGGCAAATGTTACCATTTTCAGAAGAAAAGCTGCCTTCACTGGCTAATGTCCAACACACTATCTGAGCCTGGGAAGTGGCCATGACAGCTGCCATCAGCACAGTTCTCTTCTTGATATTTGCTACAGTTTTGGTTTATTTTGAGATGTACCCAGTATCCAGTAAAGATATATGCAACTTAGTGCTTTGGGCAGGAGGCTGAGTACTAGGCTGGGTCACTGTGTGCACTGGACCACTACCCAGGACACCCTTCCATTGTGGCTGCTTCCTTGCCTGGCTTCATCAGGCACATTGCCATTATCTCCTAATTCTGAGCCTCTGTTCACACTGGGACTCCTTCCAGAATGCACTCCCACTTTGTTTTCATTCCCCTAGAATGTAAGTAGTCAGGACTATCCAGTCTAGAACTATTTATTTTCAATTGCTTCAGGTGTGTGTGTGTGTGTGTGTGTGCGCGCGCGTGCATATGTGTGCACATGCATGTTCTCTCCACCAGATGGACTGACAACTTTTGAAGTTCAGGGACTTTGCCTGCAAGGACCACAGGCCTTCTGTGATTCAATTCATTGACATCCTTAGATACAGCTGCTATTTATGCAGAGCTGGCCATGTGCCAGACACAATGTCAAGAGCTTTACCTGTGTCATGTCACTTAACCCTCCCTACTGTCTGAAGGTGATTTAAAGATTATTCCCAATTTTTACAGATGAGGAAAGTGAGGTTTAGGTAAGGTAAACAGTATGCACAAGATCACAGAGCTAATGAGCAATGGAGCTGAGTTTCAAATCCAGGTTGGTCTCGTTGCTAAGCCACCTCTTCCACCTTGCCTTGTAAGAAGCTAGACTTGATTCTTTGCTAGTCGCTGCCCCTTGTGGAGCTTCAAAGACCTTTCTAGCAAGACATCAAGAAGTTTTTACTCAATTCTTACAACGTGCCAGGCTCAACATGAAATGCTGGCAGTGGGGTACAGAGAAAAAAGAAGGCAAGGTAGTTCTTGTTTTCAAGCCCTAACAATCTCATTGAGGAAGTCAGACACACACAGAGACAACTAGAATTGATGTCAGCAGTGAAGTATAGAGTGTCAGCATGGTGGGAGCTCAGGGACTCCTGGAGGAGATGGTTCCTGGGCTGGGGCCTGAAGGGCAGTAGATATTGGATAATTGCAAAGGCAAGAGAAGGATCTGCCATGTTGGGGAGATGTGAGCAAAAGAACAGAGGGGGAGATCTTCAGGAAAGGGTGGGAAGATCTGCCAGGCTCAAGGAGAGAGCTCTTTCTGAGGATGTCCTGGGAGAAGGGTCTGAAAAGTAAGCTGGGATCAGAGAGGTGGGCAGTGGGGATATATCCCCCTGAGATGGAGGGCCTTTTCTGGTGGAAAGACAAAAATCTGGTCATACTAACACTTTCTCCTGGCATTCCTGGGAAACCTGTGATCCCGGAAGACCCCTTCAGGCCAGGTAAGCCCTGGATTCCCATGAAGCCAGGGGGCCCTGGCTTTCCACTAACTCCTTTGATAGTGCCTGGCAGGCCGGGAGCTCCAGGCAGGCCTGGTGGCCCAGGTCGACCAGCCTCTCCTTTGTCACCTGTAAAAGAAATAAAAAGACTTGGAAAAAGGATGCTGGGCAAGAAAAATCCTGATCGTGAAGGTGCAGGTATCCTAGGTCACAGGTCAAGTGTAGGCTCAGGGAGCCATTAGCTTGAGGGCAGAGGTGAAGTAGGGAGAGATGCTTTCAGCCTTATGAGGCACCAACAGGGCCGCTTCAGCTCCAACACTGGGAAAGCAGCACAGTGCTCAGGCTCCTCCAGGGGTACCACTGCCTGTGGTTGAAAACCTCAGTTCTACAGTGGCAATGACAAATGGCAGTCTCAAAATCCAGGCAGCCTTCAGGCCCAGAGGAGGCAGCCTTTTTGGACTCCCTGCTGCCAGGCACACTGCTGCCCTAGAGGTGGGGATGGTGGGGGGCTGTACTTCAGGGTCTTTGCTCGGGAAAGAAGCCAGGTTTGGTTGTGAAACCTTTCTTGGGTATTTCTCCTATCCATTCCCTGCCCCAGCACCTCTAGGCCCAGGAAATCCATCGGATCCTGCTGAGCCTTGAGAGCCTTTGTCTCCTTTTAACCAAAGGTTTGACATTGGATGTCTTGGACTAGGTATTCCGACTGGCCCTGGATTGCCTCTGTCTCCTGCAGGGATAGAGATGAGTGTGAGAAAGAGAGCTTAGATTCAGGGTCAGGCAAAGGCTGACCTTTCACATCATTTCTTCCCATACCACCACGGCCCTTTTTTGGGGCCTTTCCACCCTATTCCCCCAACTTTGCATTTCTGTGTATGTCCTTTTCTACACATCCCAAGTCCATCAGCAACTTTAGACTCTACTTAAAACCCTCCACCACTGGTCATCTGGGAATGGACACACACGGCTTCTAACATGCAGTGTTAACTCAGAGGGGATTAGGTCTTTTGGTTGAAAATGATTGAATTCAGAAGCCCCAAATTTTATTATCTAACATGGAGCTGATACAATCCACAAGAATGACCAAGTCAACAACCAAAATATATATATTGAAAAGATGGGCAGCAAGCTCCAGAATTCAATTCCCCATCTCACCCTTTTCACCAGGAGTACCAGGGTGTCCAGATTGTCCAATTTTTCCTGTTGATCCCGGAATCCCCTTTAAACCTCTTGCTCCGGGAATACCAGGAAAACCTGGCATTCCTGGAAAACCCAAGGATCCAACAGACCCCTTCTCTCCTGTTGTAAAACAAGAACTTCTATTATTACTCCCATTTTACATACAAGGAAATGGAGGGTCAGAGAGGTTGAGTAACATGCCCAAAGTCAACAGAGAAGGAATTCAAACCCAGGTTTCTCTAACTCCAAAGTCTTAGTCATTACCAAGCTCTTATTCATTACACATTATGCTATCTTCCTGAATAGGGACAGGCACTATACAATACAAAGGAAAGAAGTGGGCCCCTCTTGGCTGGGCGTAGTGGCTCACACCTGTATTCCTAGCACTTTGGGAGGCCGAGGTGGGTGTACCACCTGAGGTCAGGAGTTCAAGGCCAGCCTGCCCAATGTGGAAAAACCTTGTCTCTACTAAAAATACCAAAATTAGCTGGGCATGGTGGCAGGTGCCTATAATCCCAGCTATTTGGGAGGCTGAGGCAGGGAGGTTGAGGCCTGAATCTGGGGGCAGAAGTTGCAGTGTCACTTCACTTGAAAGAGCGAAACTCTGTCTCAAAAAAAAAAAAAAAAGAAGTGGGCCCCTCTCTTATGAATCACCAAGTTATAGCTCATGTGTGACATAGGAAAAAAAAAAGCCTAGGGCCGGGAGGCAAGGAGCTGGGATTTAGCCTGGTTCTGCTGCTAACCAGTTGTATGACCTTAAACCACTCAGTTTCTCTTGTTTAAAATAGAGATGCCACCTGTCCAACCACCAATGGCAATCATAGGAAGTGAGTGCTATCAGACTCCACGGTAGGAGTATGCAAATGAGTAAACCCAGTGTGGCTGGTACTGCCCTGGGCATTGTTGACCATGATACTCAGCCTAGTGTTCCACCCAGCAGGCAGTGAGGGTGACTCACCTTGGGCAGAAGTCCCCTTTAGCACTAGCCTTGTCCAACTATCTTGCCACAAAAAACTCTGTCCAACTCCCTCCCCATTCCCCATTCCTATGCAGCAAGGAAGGAACAAGCTGGGCAGCTGAAATGCTCCTTTTTAGCATCCACTGGTCACTTCACTGATCACTTACCCTTGAGTCCAGGGAGGGCTGGCAACCCACTGATCCCTGGAGAGCCTGGGCTTCCTTTTTGTCCTATTAGGCCTGGATTCCCGGGAAGGCCTTTCAGCCCTGGCAGCCCTTTCTTTACAAGTGATCCGGGAAGACCTTTCTCTCCTCTAGTTCCTTTGTTTCCAGGGTGTCCTGAATCAGCAAAGGAGAGAACACAGGACAGCTGTCAAGTGAGGCTTTGGCCAGATCTGGGCCTATATCACAGCTTCTGATTGGTTTCGCTTGCTGTGTTTCGTAAATGGCCCTTTAACAATGGCACATGCAAACTGCTAACAGGCAGAGTTCTTAGTTGGCTGAAGCATTAGTATCTACTACCTAGAGCACCACGCCAATGGCTATTAGTTCTAGCATGGCACCGTAGCTGGCAGGGAGAGAAAACCCCTTCTGATTATAACTTCTTGTCCTTTTGTGAATGTCGTTTACACGTTAGCCCCTGAATGGAGCTCTGGGAAGCCAGGGTGGCAACTAGGCTCCAGTTTCCTGGTACTTCGTCTGAATCATGCCACAATGGCTGTTTCCTGAGCCAATCGTGAAGTAGAGGTTAAAGCTGAGCTGTTGTTTCAGCCTCCCAGGGAGCCTTGGATACAGGGCTGCCCTTTTAATCCCTCAAGCAAGCAGTTAAGTCAGCCAGTTCCTTGGCATTAAGGTTGAAAGACCCCCTAGTGCCAAGTACTGTAGAAACCCACAAGGCCCATTCGGTCTCCTAGGTATTCTGAGAAGTCTTTCACCATGCTTTAAAGTTGGTCAATGGGATTAACCTCCTGAGCTGCTGCCAAAGTGGAATGTTCAGGTACAAAGCAAGGAAATTAAAAAATGAAAGGATTAAATCAATGACGACAGAGGTATTAGGGTCCCTAAGGACCCAAATGAATGGCTGACTTGGCTTTCTATGGATTGAAAAGCATCAAGTAGCCACAAGCCCCAGAATTCAAATGGGAGGCTGTGAAGGGGACTCCACAACAAGAGAAGGAAATTCAATGGGAGCCAACCCCACAGCAGGAGCTCAGGGATCCCTGGCCTTGTAAGCAAGACCATGTTATAGTGTATAATCAGATACATTCCTGAGTGGCAGAGCCAGTGGGGGTGTTAGTCTGTGAGCTTGTGTGCTGTGTTTTCTTACTTAGGCAGCCTATGTGAAGATCGCAGAAACACAGAGAGACAAAGGGGATAAAAAGGACATTAATGGCTCTGTAAATAACTCCACTTCAGTCACTAGGCCAGGAAGAACGGGTGGTAGGGAATGGGGTAGTCACCAAAGTGGACTGAGAAGGGTGATGCAAGAAAAAGGCAAAGCTGCAAACACCAGTCTGGAAGCAGCAGGTGTCAGGCCCCACTGCTGAGTAAAAGACGCTTCGGCTGTGGGTCCTTGGAGATGCGCTCGCCTAACAGGCAGGCTGTCAGTATAGCCAAACTCTGCTCAAGCTTCTCCCCAACCCAAAGCAGGCTGCCCACAGCCCCGGTGAAGGCAGCAGAGACGGGCTAGATCCCCTCAACGATGAGGGTGGTTTCTCTAACTGGGGAGGTCGGGAGAGTTGAATCCTGTAAATTGGGTGTGAGGCCGTGGAGGAGCGGGTGGGGAGAGATTTGTGGCAAAAGTTTGGAAGCTAACCTGCAGCAGTCTGTTCTGCCTGGTGCTACAAGGGTGACTTGAGATTTGAAACCTGAGAGCTTAGGAAAGTCAAGTCTCATTCTAAATTCTGACCATGCCCCACTGCTGCTATTGCCCCCTTCCCCACAGTGCGCCCTGGGCCCACGGCCTAGCTGAAGTCTGTCAAGGTGGGACTCCTCCTCTGAAGGACCTACCTGAAGTACCTTGGAAGCCTGGAGCTCCTGGGAGTCCAGATTTGCCCTTGATGCCATATGGGCCACTAGATCCTGGAGTGCCTGGCTCTCCCACCTGTCCTGGTGTTCCAGGGCTGCCCCGCTCACCTTTGGGGCCCAGCAAGCCAGGCTTCCCATGCAAACCTGATGAAAGAGAAGGGCAAGTGATCATAGCCTGGAGAGAACACAGTGACTGGGTCAGCAAACCAACTTCCAGGACTCATCTCAGGTGCCACTATCTTCTCAGCTCCAGCCTTGTTGCTATTCCCAGTTGTAACCCAGCCTTTGCAAGAAATTTGATTATTAGTATGGTCACTTTTGGAATTACTAAGACAGTGAAGTCGACTCAGGCTATTTAAGGAAAATTTCCCAAAAGGGAGGGACAGAATAAAGTATTTCATTTTAACCCCTTAATTAAACCATCACCCTAGATTTATGCAAGTATTCATGCAAGTATATGAATTAATGTGAGGATTCCTATAGATTGTTAAATAAGTGGGGCAAAAAGAGTCACCCTTGAGTCCTGGAAGGCCAGAGTCTCCAATCAATCCTTTGTCTCCTGGCAATCCTTGTAGGCCTTGTTCCCCTGGAGCACCATTTTCAGCACCGAAGATGTCACCAGTGGCTCCCTTGGAACCAGGTAAACCTGGACTGCCAATTATCCCAGGCAAGCCATCTTTTCCTGGGAGACCAGGAAACCCGGGCAAGCCCTTCTCCCCACGAGGTCCAGGAAATCCTAAATGTAAAAAGGCAAACATAAAAGACCGTGGCTGATTAGAAGCAATTTGTCTGGGTACAGATCTCTAAGACAGATTTTTCTGATATAAAAGTTAACATATTAGTAATATATGTCACTTCTCTTAAGGATCAGGAGTCTCTGTTCCCGTGAGGCCTTGTGTAAAGGCAGGAACTGTGCCCCATGACCTGGAGGAGGTTCTAATTCTGAGAGGTGGGGCTGTGGTCGGAGCTCCACAACCTGCTTCTGAGGGTCCTATATATTTCTTGCACATGCACACACACACACACACACACACACACACAGAAGCGAAGATGCTCCTTTTCTTACCTGGTAGTTCAGGAAGATGAACCAGTCCTGGACTCCCTGGCTTTCCTTTATTTCCATGTGATCCAGGAGGGCCTCGGGTCCCAGGGAGGCCACGGGACCCTTTAGGGCCTGAAAACCCAAATGTAAGCAGTGAGGGGAAAGGAAAGTCATTGTGCTAGGTATGATTTGTGATGTTCAGTCAGGAATCCCAGTCTCTTGAAGAGCCTCTCCTAGTCTTACCTCTCCACACCACCCTCTCCAGCAGCCATTCTATGTCCTCAATCCCCAAGGCTGCCCTCAGGAAGAATGTGGATCTCCAAACACCCTTACGAGAGTGTTTAGTGGCTTTCTTTGCCCTCATTCCATACCTGGGAATCCGGGAGTGCCTGGAAATCCTGATGGACCGTATGACCGGGGAATAATACAAGGCAAGGTGATTCCTGTAAATGGTAACATGTGTGTATTCAGTGAACCACTGAGTCAGGGAAGATTTCTCCCTAGCACGCTCCTTTACTTTTATTCTGTTTAATAGGACAGACAAGTTCTCTCCACTCAGCAGTTGGGATCCCACACAGAAAAACCTTGGCATCATTACTACCAGTACAATCGCTTACAGATGAGAATGTTCCTAGTGTCCAAGTGCTAGGATATCATTTATCAAACCACTGATGCCCAGTGAGCAGTCACTTATGCAGCAGATGTTATCTAACAAGGTTTCTTAGATATTGCCTGTGCAGGAACAGCAGCAGAAAGCAATCACCTACTCATCCTGCCCTCAGATAGAGCCTCTCCCTATGATGGGTGTTGGGGGTTTATCCTAAGGGTCCATTATGCTTATATGACTAGATTGGAGGGTTTGAACCCAAGATCCCTCAAGTTTTCATGTTCACACTTTCCTTGGAATGACGTTTTCTCCAAACCATTGGGTTCTTTTGATGCACTTCATTTGGGATCTACTGAAACCTATTGATTGTCCTTGGCCAATTGTACCAGTATGTTTGTACTTCAAACACTGAAGACCAGTCTCTTGGCCGTGATAAGCAAATGGTGATCCTTCCCTCAGCGCCTTATTTGAAACTGTCAACTCTGCTACTCAAGGAGAAAAGCAGCAATTTCAATATTCAAGATGTCAAAATTGGCATGTATTGCCCTTCCCCTAGCAAATTCTCTCTTGCTCATTCATAATGCAAATAAAATGTCTATACGATCACAGAAGGGAAGTTTAATAAAATACCAGTGAACAAATTGTTTGCGGGCTCCCTCAAGTGCCATTTACAAACAACTGTTATGCTAATTAAAATAAGTCTTGCCTATTCATTAAAACAATCTCCCAAGGTCTGCTCTAAGCCACAGAGCCAGCAGTTTTAATAAACATCTATCGCTTTCGTCTGTACTTAAATCACAAATTACATTTCTGAAACATCTGTACAGCCTTGTGGAAGTTCCCCCTGGACACTGGGTTTCTCAAGACCTTCACTCCTGTAACTATGTAATTTACTTCACCCTTCCCTCTGCTTGCAACTGATAACCCCCACCTTTCTGATCATGCCTGTTTGTAACAGATGACCCCTACTTTTGTGATCATGCATCCCATGACACCCTTCCCCTCCCTAAAATAGATTACCACCTTTAACTGACCACTTGCCTCAACCTATAAAACCAACTCCTATCCCACCACCTTCCACTGACTCTCTTTTCAGACTCAGCCCACCCACAGCTGGGTGAATAAACAGCCATGTTGCTCACACAGAGCCTGCCTGGTGGTCTCTTTACACGAGCCATGCACCTAACACGATGCTTCACTAGGAGGAGCTTTTAACTCTGTGCTTGGCTCATGCCTGGGCTCTTTCAATTAGGCTAAAGAATTTTCTCCAGAGGGTGTATCATGAGAGGGATCTTGCTAAAGCCTCTTTTGCCCTCAATAATCTCAATAGCCCATTGGCTCCAATGTGTCAAACTCTAACATTACAGTTCCATTGTTTTATGTCTTAGCAAACAAACTTAGTAAAATAAAAATATCCCTGGGCTGGGTCCAAATATGAAGCCATTCATCCTTAATTTATCAGACTGATTAAATAACTTCTTTTCATCTGTGATAGCCAGATAAAAACAAAGCCCTTAGAAGATGAAGCTGAGGACAGGCATCTTGAAGGATTCTGGGATGAGAAAAACAATGGTCAAAAGAAAGATGGGTAGAAACCCAAAGAAATCAAGGGCATATTTCCCTCAATAATTTTGTCTCACACCTGTATGCCACACTACACTTCAGTATTGCAAGCAGAGGTTCAAAATGGTGAGAGGGAAGGACTTCAAAGTCACACTGGTATCTGGCTGTTTTCCTTTACACATTCTTCTACTTTACTTTCCGGAATTCGGAGACTTCTCCTTAACAAAGCAGAAATCTGCTCTACCCATGTTCTGTTTAGTAATTGCAACAAATGACCTAATTATTCAGAATTTTTCCCATTAATGCCCAAATCCATCTTCGGAATAAAAAGGGTCTGTGGTTACCAAGATTCTAATATCTAAATTTGTTCTGGTGCAATAAATAAAGTTCTGACATGTGTGGATCATTTTAGGTACCACTCAAGGCAAATTATAGCCCCAGTTAAGTGCAGAAAATGAAATTGCTTAAGATAAAGATCAGCCAAGCCATCATCATGCATGGTGAAGGAAATCAGACCCTCTCAGAGGCTGCATGCCTGCTCAATCCCATACTGCCTGCTGTAAGAGGTATGTGCTAAGGAGCCTCTGAAGCAGTGTTGGTGTCAGCCTTTGCATTCCAGCCTTAGACTCCCCGCTTCCCAAACAGGTCCTCCAGTGTGGTGCTCAGGCCATTGTGACTGTCTGAGAGACAAAGGTGAACAAAAAAGGGGTGTTTGTCCGACACTAGTGTCTGAGAGCTTGTAGACCTAGCTAGCTCTCACCTCTCTCTGTGTCTAAGTCTCCTTTACCAACCGTCTCTCTGCAGCAACAGTCACCTAGAGCAAATTACGTGAAGAAGAAAATTAAACCAGTATAGAAATTCCTTGAGGCCCAAGGGAAGTCTTCCCAGAAGCCCAGATACACCCACCAACCAAATCTCCTGTCTGAACTGAGCAGACAGCACTGGTGCCCACGTGGGATCAAGCACATAGTCACCACAGTACAGTAATAACCAGGGTGATTGATTACTATGAGCATCTGGAACAGAGTCTCTTTGGAAACAGCCAGTTGTCTGCTTTTCCAGACTTCTAACAATTCACACTAGTAGGCTGAAAGGCTTCTGATTATTACATCCTCTTTCCTGGCAATGCAGCTGTCCTAGTTTGGGCTACCAATGATTGGAGTGGGTACATTCAAGAACAGCATCTTAATTTTTTTTCTGGCAACATAAATGGCTACAGTGAAAATGTTTGGGGACCACAGGTTATTTGTTTTTGAAATTGTGCAGAAAAAGTGGTAGGTTTGAAGAATTATATTTGGTTGTCATAGAGAGAAAAAGAAAGCTAATGCTCTTTAGTAATTTCCTGAAACCCTTGCTACTGCAACAAGGACATGGCTCTAGTTTTAATATGATTTGTCTCCGCCAAAAGTCATGTTGAAACTTGGTTCTCAGAGTGGCCGTGTTGGGAGGTGATGCTTCTGAGAGGTAATTAGGTTTATAGGATGGACTAATCTTTTTCTCAGGAGAGTGGGTTATTTCTCAAGGGAATGGATTAGTTCCCACAGGAGCAGGCTGTTATAAAGCAAGGTTGCTTTGAGTATTTGGACTCTTGCATGTACCCTTCTGCTTTCCATAATGAGTTGAAGAAGCACAAGGCCCTCACCTGATGGGTTGCCCGATCTTGAACTTCCTAGCCTTCAGAATCATGAGCTAAATAAATCTCTTTTCTTTATAACTTACTCAGTCTCAAATATCCTGTTATAGGAACAGAAATGGAATAAGAGAAACATTTTCTGCATAAGGCATCTCCCAGGCTATCGTTTACCATATATTCCTAAGAACTTTCTGTATCCAGGACTAGGGATATTTGGGATAAAAATGGTCCTGTAAGCTTCCTTCTGTTGACTCATCCTGTTCTCAAATAGTTAAAATGTTGATAATATCCAGAAGACTTGGAAGTATGTAAGTTTATAGGTGCCATGTCACTATAACCCAATTTAAAACCTTGTTGCCTGCAAAATGGTTTAACCTACAGTGAAGACCCAATTAGGGAAGGAGCAGTAGGATAACCATGAGTAATGTCTCTAGGAACAGAGCTGAAAGCAAAGTGATAGCTGACACTAGGACTTCCAACAGGCAGAATGGTATTGTTTGATAAATCTTTATGGCCAGGTGCAGTGGTTCATGTCTGTAATCCCAGCACTTTGAGAAGCCAAGGTAGGTGCATCACTTTAGGTCAGGGGTTTGAAACTGGCCTGGCCAACATGGTGAAACGCTGTCTTTACTAAAAATACCAAAATTAGTTGGGTGTAATGGAGGGTGCCTGTAATCCCAGCTACCAGGAGTCTGAGGCAGGAGACTTGCTTGAACCCGGGAGGCAGAGGTTGCAGTAACCTGAGATCATGCCACTGCACTCCAGCCTGAGTGAGAGTGAGACTTCATCTCAAAAAAAAAAAAATTAAAAAAAGGAAAAAAATTTCTTACAACTTTCACAATAATTTGTGAAATAAAATACTGAGTTGGTTTTAAGGATCTTGAATTATCAAGTGTTAACCTACCATCAACCTTATTACAAGAATGTACAAAATAGATTCAGAAATAAATAAAATTTTACAAGACCTGGTATCCTGTCTTCCTTTTTGTAATTCTTCAAGATGATAAGGTGGGAACAGGAGAAATATGTTTAAGTAGCCCTTTGGTTATTGGGAAGGCTCTTTCTTCTGGAAATAAATGTTAGTCTCCTATGGAGCACTGCACTATGCTAGGCATGTAAAGAAACCCTAAGACGTATTACCATTCCTAATATGGAGAGACTTACAATGCAGTTGGGAAAAGTAAAAGCATTAATGGAAAGAGATATATAATTTAAATAGCAATGACATACTGTGGATGTCAAGGAAAAGCTTAATGGAAGAAGTGGGGTTTATGTTGAACCCTGAGAGAGGAATATGATATAACTACACAAAGAGGAAGAGCACTCCAGAAAAAGGCAACATGGAAAAATCCTGGAGCTGGAAGTGAACATATTGTGTTTGGGTACAGTGAAGAAGACTGGCTTCTTCTTAGTTTTTTGCTTAAATTAAGAGTGTGATATAAAGTTGAAAAGGTTGGTTGTATCCATGTTTGGAGACTTTTGAATTCCAGGTTGAGGAGTTTGGACGTTATATGGTCTCTATTCAATGGGTACCATATGTGTCTTTGAATTAGGGGAGTTACATGATGATGATGTCACTTTACAGATGTAATATTGGCAGTGGCGCTTAGAATAGAATTGAATGTAAAAAGTCTGGAGGTTGGAGATGAAAAACTACTTAGGAAATTGTTGTCATTCACTCATCCATCCATCCATCCATCCACCCATCCAACCAACCATCCACTTATTCCCACAAGCATACACATATTTAAAAAAACTAGGTATGAGATAATGAGAGTTTAGTAGCAAAAAGAGAAGGAAAGAATATAAAAGGAATTGCAAAGGAAATCAGAGCTAATCTCAAAATTTTAAATTTCAGAATATTGTAAGTGTGGTGTCACTAATGGAAACGTAGAAGTTGTGGAAACCCAGAATTTGGGATGAAGAGCTGTTATGGCTCTATTGAAGAAGACTAGTTATTAGCATAGCACATTTATAAACTATAAGTAGGACTGAAACACATAATTCCCAAAATTCAAGTAGAAAAAGAAGTTATATAAAGAGGAAGGAATTAAGGGATCAAATGAGGTTAGACTATATGCAACTAGGATTTCTGCCCAATCTGAGATTCCATGAGTTGAGGAAAGGGTTTTTTCCCCATTGATAATATTGCCACACAATTAGAGGGCACCTTGTCTAATGTCCCACTCATTGCTCTGATGACATTTGCAGTAAATGGTCATCCAGCTTCTTCTTGAACTTTTCCAAAGATTATGAGCTCATAACCCCCATAGGTAGCTCTGTTATATTTTCAGACTGCTCTGGTAGGATGTTCTTTACTAAGTATAGTGGAAATCTACATTATTCTACCCCCTACGCTTACCACGATACAATTATAATACTTTTTTTCACATACAAATCCATCAGGGGGTTGAAAGTAGTGATTATGGTCAGACAAGTCTCTTCTTATGTATGACACATTTCATGCACCTGAGTTATATTCACTCTACAAAGGGTCAAATTTCCAAGTCCAAAGCCATCTGATTCCATGACTCACCCTTCAATCCAGGGGTGCCTTGTTGTCCTGGTGATCCATCCTTGCCTTTATCTCCAGGAAGCCCACGGGGTCCAGGAAGTCCTGGTAACCCAATTCCTGGGAGGCCAGGTAGACCAGGTTGGCCTTTTTCACCAGGAAGTCCTGGTAATCCCTTTTCACCTGGAAAGCCCTGTCCACCATCACCCTAGACAACACATAAAAAAAATAATGAACATTCAACTCAGAGATTTGTCTGGACAGTCCTCTGACCACAGGAAAGAGGTAGCCAGTGTGACCAACGCTTTGTGCTTTGTTAAAATTCTCTATCATCACCATAGTTCATCAATCAGTCTCCTCTGACTTTAGTTAATGGATGTGAATCTTGTCTACTCTGGATGATCTAACAACACAAAAGGTTCTGGATGGGGGTGAGGAGAGAGAGCAAGAAATGGGCAGGATAAAAACCTTGAGATCACAGAAAGTGGCTGGATTACTTGAGGAGAAAAGTTGATGAGAAACTGAAGTATTTTCAAGTCATATGGTCAAATATTACTAGCTTGTGTCAAATGAGACAATGATCCACTCTGAGAAAATGATTCTCACTTTACATAAAGAAAAAGCCCAAAGTAAAAAGTTTCAGTAGCAGAGGGAGGGCACAATGCTCTAGACTCTCTCTGTTCTTCCTTGTTTCATGGTCCAGTGGCCATCAGATCCCCCAACAAAGTCAGCTGTGAAGATCTGTAGAGCTAATCACCCAGGAATGATCAACTTACCGGAAGACCTGGCAGACCTGGTAAACCTGGTATTCCATCCTTTCCTCGTTCTCCTGTCACACCAGGAAAACCCTGGGAGCCAGGATCACCCTGATCCCCTTTCATTCCTGAGATTGTACCGAGAGTTGGTTCGCCCTTCTTTCCTTTGGGTCCTGAAAGACCTGGACGCCCGTGAAAGCCCTGACAGAGAGACCGGAGGCAGTAGTCAGGAGATGCAGACTTCATAGAATTCCGGCACCTAGCATTATGACCTAAAGCAGAACCCTGGGTCCATATTGGCCTGTTCTAGGCACTGATTATTTTGTAATCTTGAATAATAGTTGCCCATTTATTTTTTTACCTTTTGTAAATTTTGAAATCTTTGAAGGGGAACCTCACCTTAATTCCTATTTTATCTTCAGGGGCCAGCACATTGCTAGGCAAAGATAAACAGTGTTGTGGAAGGAAGAAAGGGGAGAAAAAGAGAGGGGAAGGTAGGTAGGTTAAGGCAGAAAGGACTTTAAGAGACTCTCTAGTCAGATTTCATGTTGCAGATCAAAACCCCAAAACTTTGTTTTAATCCCATCTTTCTTGCATGTGCTTTACAAAAGTAATTGTGAGGAGTGAAGGGCACTTGAAAGCTCCCACTGCTTCCTCAGGGTCAAAGTTTGGCAAGACTTACTGGAGACCCTGCTGGGCCCTGTGCACCTCCAGAACCTCGATCTCCTCTGGCTCCTTTAAGGCCTGGAAGGCCTATGAGACCTTGTGGACCAGGTGGGCCTGGTTCCCCGGGTAGTCCATTGCTGGGGACACCGCTGTCACAAGCACAGAAACCTGAGTCTCCTGGGAGAAAAAGACAACATAGAACAAAGTCGGTCTTTTTTTTCCAAGAAGAATGAAGAATTGATAGTGGTTATTTGTGACTTGAACAACTCAATAGAGAGCATCTGAAGGCTTGCAGAGAACACACTCAAATAAACTTGGTTCACTTTCTAGCAGAGTATGTCTGTGTTAGTGGTTCAGATTTTGTTAATCAGGGATGAGGCCCAGCCGTCAGTGAGTCTAATGTCCAGCCATAGTTGAGAACCACTGAGCTATACTAACCAGCTGAGAGTCTGGAATTCAAGCCGCTCAAAGATTTTCTTCACCAAAATGTCTTTTCCCCTGACTTTTGTACACATGAGACAAATGTGTACACATTTTTATATACATTGAAACAAATGCCAAATAAATAATGACAGGGACTTTAGCAAAGCACCTTGGAAGTGGTATAAAGGAGTTGCTAGCACTATAGTCCAACTCCCTATATCTTCTGTGCTTATTGTCTGGAAAATAAGAATTGGTGCCAACATAGGTGACCCTGAGTTTCCCTAAGATTCTGAAGTGACTCTTCTTACTTTTAGAAAATTGATGATTTCTAAAACTCTAAGAGAACAGTCTGTTTTTCAGATAAGTATTTCTCGAGTGTGATCCTGCATGAGTTACCTGTGATAAGGCAGCTTGCTCGTTATCCCAGTCCTATCCCAGTCTTAATCAATCAGTCTCAGGAGCCCAGACCAAATAATTTAATTTTTAATGACCTCCCCTCAGTGATTATCATGTACAAAGAAGCTTCAGAATCCCTATTACTATTCCATACTTTGAGAAAATCTTTCAGCCCCATGGAAATACAGAAAGGGAAGCATCAGAAATGTCCCTGTTTTAGGAGTGTGAATGGTATGGAGAAATAGACCAGCTTTGTAGTGAGTTAGGTAAGGGCCAAAGTTAACATCTAAGTTAATTTAATGCCCTTTCCATCAAATACTTTTCACTGGATCTGAATAGTAGAGAACAAGCTTTCAGACATTTCTTAACCAGCCTCTATATGCTTAGGCAATGACATTTTATGACAGAGCAATGAGAAAGGAGAGGAGTAAGTTAGAACTTCTCTGTTTGAGGCTAAGGAAAGCAGTTAATTCCTAAAGATCTTGAATAACTGAACCCTAGGCAATCCCCAAACCTCCCTTCAGTCAGTGATTTCACCTCTTCTTCCGTCCTGGCCTTGGCCACAACCATAATGAATTGACTTATTGAGCATCTTCCACTCAGAGTAAGTGATAGAAGGGGGAAATAACCAAAGGCAGCAAGGAGACAGACAGAATTAGTACAGCTGAAAAATGAGGTCACTGATCGGTTCTCAACATCAGTGGGGACTAGGGTTGTTTTCCTGGAGCCAGCTGGCTTTTTCAGAGTCCCAAGTCTTGACCTGTTCAGAGCACTTTGCTTAAGGCTGAAGGTATTAAGTGGCTTACATCATGGGAGGGGTAGCAGCATGCACTGGTTAATAGCCTGGGCTGCAGGTGAAGGAGACAGAAAAAGAAGCCTATGAGCAACTTGGTCCTGTGTGACCTCCATTGCTAGCCTCAGTCTTAGAGCCCAAATACAGCACTTCTAACAATCCTATAATCAAAGTTCCAAACAGGATCCACAGTTGCTTCTGTTTAGGTTCCCTGGGCTGTTAGTTTGCTCATTCCTCATAAAGCCTTCTCTAAGGAGTTTGGAGGACCAAGAAACTCAAGGGGACAAAATCACCTTTTACTCCTTTGAGGCCTGGGTTTCCTTTTGGACCTTGTTCTCCTCGGAGACCAGGGAACCCTGGTTCTTTGTTGTGTAGGGTCTCAGTCTCAAATTCTGGACCTTTGGGTGAAAGAAAGATAAAGGATTAGCAACTTGTATAAGCCTGATGACTCCTCTGACTAACCACAGCAGCTCAATCACCAAGGCCCAAGTCCTCGAGGCTGAACAACCAGAGCAGAGCCAAAAAAATAACATTCAAGACTGGGACCCCAAATCTTCAGCAAGGAGTTAACAGGACCTCTGTTGGCTCAATTCACTCAACTAATATTTATGGAATGTCCATTATGTTCTAGGCAACGTACTAGACAGTGGGGTTACAGAAATTAGCAAGGTAGTTTCTGTAACTCAGCAGTGTCAATGTCTACCCCAGAAACCTCTCTTAGGACAAAAGAGGAAAGAGGTGCAAGCCGCAGTGGACATGGGATTTAAGGTACAAAGAAACATTCTGGGCAACATTTCCAGCCTTTCTCTCAGAATCTAGAATCTCACACTTAAGTAGGAGATCTAAGGAGAACAAGCCCTATGTAGGCTTTTAGCAGCCACTTCCAGGATCCAGGCTTGGCTTCTTTTTTTCTTTTTTTTTTGAGATGGAGTATTGCTCTTGTTGCCCAGGCTGGAGTACAATGGAGCGATCTTGGCTCACTGCAACCTCTGCCTCCTGGGTTCAAGTGATTTTCCTGCCTCAGCCTCCTGAGTACCTGAGATTACAGGCATGCGCCACCATGCCCAGCTAATATTGTATTTTTAGTAGAGACAGGGTTTCCCTAGGTTGATAAGGCTGGTCTCAAACTCCCGACCTCAGATGTTCTGCCCGCCTCAGACTCCCAAAGTGCTGGGATTACAGGTGTGAGCCACCGCGGCCAGCCAGCTTCTATTTTTCTCAGGTTCTCAGCCCACCACATTGGAGCCCTATGGACCAGAGCAAGCACAAAAGAGCCAGTGCTGCTTCTTCAGGAGCTGAAAAAGCAGAGGCTTAAGGACTGAGAACAGTGAAAGATGGAGTGAGAATGGGTACAAAAATGGAAGGCATTAGGCTCTAGTTTGCTTGTTCCTTGATGGAGAACACTCTGCTGTCATATATAACTGGTAAAGGCAGGACTCTGACTCACAGATGATGGGGACTTCAGCGCTGTCCCTCTGCAATTATGATGTATCCTGGCTTAGCTGTTTCACTTGTGAGACAACCCCTCAAAAATCATGACTGTTCTGCAGTCTGGATCACATCTGAGTCTCAAGACCAAAAAGAGAAATGAGTAACTTACTAGGTGGGCCTGGTGGACCTGGTGGGCCTGGCAAACCATCTCTGCCAGGGAGGCCAGCTGCCCCGATTGTGGTACGGCCTGGGTTTCCTTGGTCCCCCTTCAGTCCTGGAAATCCCTGAGGCCCTAGGGCTCCTGGGACACCTGAAAGAATAAGCCCACACACAAATGCTTATTATATAATCCTACTCTCTGGGGCATTCCTATCTGTGGCATATGTTGGAAACAAGTCCAAGGAAGAATTTGGGAAAGTATTTGCCCTTCTCTTGCATCAGAGTTAGAAGGATCCTTAGCAATCAATTGGCTGTTAAGCTAATTTTCCCTCTTGGGAAACTGAGACCCAAAGAAGAGAGGAAACATGATCGGGGCCCAGTATTTCTTAGTGGCAAACCTGAGAGGAAAATCTGGGTGTCTAGCCTTTCACTTCTCAATTTTTTTCCACCTTGGTGCTGGGGCCAGCTGTACATTTTCCTGGTGGCTGCTTTAAAAACGTAGGTATTTTCACAGCAGCCCAACGCCAAGGAATTCAGAAACTGGTGACTTGAAAAGTAATAGCTGTTGGGGGCTTGGGGGCTAGGGGAGGGATAGCAGTGGGTGGGGAGATTGGGGAGGAAAAACATTAGAAGAAATACCTAATGTAGGTGACGGGTGGATGGAGGCAGCAAACCACTACAGCATGTGTATACCTACCTATGTAACACTCCTTCACAATCTGCATATGTACCCCAGAACTTAAAGTATAATAAAAATAAATAAATAAAAGCATTAGCTGAGCTTTAAATATGGGGCATCACTGCCTCCAAGATTCTGGAATGTCCCTTTTCTACATGTCACTATAGAATGACATATGGATGTGATTAGTTCAAGAGTTACCCACACGATCCTTGGACCATTTAGTTCCTGGCTGAATCCTACAGCAAGGTTTTGGGTACAAATTTTCCTCTGGGCTTTTGCTGCCCCTCTTGACAAGCATCAGCTGGGATGGTACATCCACAGGAGAAGGACACAGCTCCAGCAACTCAACCCAGGATCCCTCTTGTTGCTGCAAACCTCAATGGCAGTCTAGTATTGCCTGTCCAGCTATGACACATTAAGCCAAAAACAAAAGCTGATTACCCAGGCCCTACCCCCACATACATTAGCCTTGGGCTGGCAGTCGGGTTCCTACTGACTATAGTCTACCTCTTCTTTGACTTTGGCTAGGTGTATGCCCTGACCCAGAGGTACAGAAGGGAATGCTGGGAACCACAGTGCATAAAGGGCTGATCTGTGCAGGAAATGGGTTAGTTTTTTTTTCACCTGATAATGCTGGCAAGCCAGGGACACCAGAAGGGCCACGCAGGCCCTGGATGCCTTCATCTCCTTTAAGGCCTGGGAGGCCGGGTACACCAGGGTCTCCAGGATTACCTGGCATTGTAATGAGAAAAAAAAAAGCAGTAAACCAACACAGAAGGGGCCCACAGATGCTGCAAAATTCCCAAGAGGTACAGGGAGCTGTCCTGGCATTAGAAGTGACTTACTTGCCCTTTCCAAGTTTCTCATGCTAATGACATCACATGATAATGGGTCTTCTGGAGCCAAGGGGCCTTCTGGAGCCAGCACTAGTATATCAAGAATTGGTCTGGCCAAGGCCTGCCTTTCATGATAAGCTCTGGTAGGTACTAGGAAGCTGCTTCTTCTACCACTAATCTGCAATGCCTCAAATGTCTACCATTTGGTTTAAGATGCTGAAGTCCACTATTTATGTTATACATATATGTTTCCTGGAAGTGGCACACAGGAAGCCACTGTCAAATATTAGTACCAAACAGTGCATGGGCCTTAGAAGGTGAGAGGAGAGGGACAAGTTGGAAGATCCATGGAAGAGGCACTACAGTGGAAGCCTTTGGTCAAACAAGAAGTAACTGGAGACACTGCACATCTCAATCTTTGGAGAACGTAAAGGGAAGAGATGGGCACACACAATAACTAGGACAAGGAGAGGTGAAGACACACGTTCTACACTTGATCTTAGCCAAAAGGCCGAGAAGCAATGAAGACACACTTTCTAAGCATCATACTTGTGAGGGCTCTCAGCCACTTGTTCCCCTAACCAAATGTATTTTTCTATTTCCTATGAAATTGTTAAGCTCAAGCATGCGTGGATCATCTACATGAGGCCCTGAGTATTCCATAGTATCAAACTGAAGTCAGTTCAGCTCTGCGGTGGTTATCATTTCTTCCCTAAGCATCACCAGGAGAACCATTTTTACCAAATTCAGGCCCAGGCAGAACCAAATCCTAGGCTTGGTGGACTGATCACAAAAATGGGGCACTGGGCTTGGCTTCTCTGCCTGAAAGATTAGAGTTAGCTTTATTTCTTAAGCTCAGAAACCATGAGGAGCTCTTGGGCGTGTCAGGTTTAGAAACAATTGAGTAACAAAGTAACATTTTTATAATTACACAGGATATAAAATTTAACTCCCTGTCTTTATTTTCCACTCAAATTAATGGGAAGTTGCACCTGAGATCACAGCACCATCTATATCGATGAAAACATCTGGGCCTGGCAGGCCAATGTCACCCTTTTCACCCTGAAAAGAGTAAATACATTAAACACAAATATTTCCATGATCTTATTACCCAAGATCTATGTACCATTAAAGCCCATCCCGAGTAAAATGAAGAAAGGTTCTTCTTTCTATAACTGCAGATTTTTAGGGTCAACTAGTCCATAGGTTAATTTCAAAGTCCCATAAATTTCAGATGAAGGTGACACAAAGCAGACCAGAGGTCTGACATTCAATTGCAAACCTGTCAAGTACAAGGGATCCCAAGTTTATTTTGCAACCCTACTCAAGCGCAGTCTGCTTCTGGGCCTTGGCTGTACCTAAGTAGTGCTAAAGGGAGAACAGAGTTTTAACTTTTTTCACTCTCAACAGGCCTGGGCCTCTACTATAATTACAACTCTTGTCAGTAGACGATATCAGGCAGAGGAAATTAAAGGAGTTCTAATACTCCACAAAGAGGGATTTAGGTACTAAAAACACATACAGTGGCATATCTAGGGTGGGATGGTGGTAGTTATATGCCCAGGTGTAGGCAAAGGGGGATGCATTGCCTGTAGAAAATTTAAAAACAATAGTAAAATCTAACAGTTGGCAATTCTAAGCAATGAGAATAAAATTTTCCTTGTCTTCAGGATGGACTTGCTCCTACCAGCCCCTGCCCCTTAGTTTACCACTGATCAAAGAAATGCTCATCAGCAGCTTTGTGTGTTCAAACTAGGTTACATCCATTTCTTATGAAAAATTGAAACTTAAAAGGTCAAAATATTAAAAATACTTCATCTTACATACAGATATTTGTGGTGATTCACCCTTCCACCTCCCAACCCTGGAGTTTTCACTTCCCAAAATTACCTCAATTCCTTGGAATCCATTAAGCCCAGGAAATCCTGGGGACCCCTTCTTGCCCTGTGACAGAAACATAGTTACCACTAAGTTGAAAGTATGAGAGCATAAGAGAGTCTGGTCTTTGGATTATGCCAGGGCAAATGGCTCATGGACTTTGGATGACATTCCAGGATATGTATGGCTTCTATGTGACTCTGGAAGCTGTAAAATCTTCCAAAAGACAACATGGCAGTAGGTAGCTGATTTACATATTAGGAGGTACAAGGGCCGCAAAGCTAGACATGGATATAAACAGGCTGCCCTTGCTAGTCCCTGATAACATGCCAAAGGTGTATGACCACAGGATGGCATGGCAAGGTACTGAACTTGACACTGGATACTCATCTTCTTGAGTGAAAAGCAAAGAGGACAGTGGCTAAAATTATACCAAAAAAGGGATATGATCAATTTGCATTATAAATAATGTCTCTCTTTGGCCATGTTAAGTAAAGCAAAGCGGACTTTTGATTGGGATTTTATACACTAAAGCATTAATAATATTAACCAAAATACCTGTTTCCCTGGAGGGCCTTGGACTCCTTCTGAACCCATTGGACCCTGTAAAGAAAATAGTTACACCTTAGCAAGACCAATAGACCACTTAAAAAAAAGTCAGTAAACTTATATAACAAAGCTATCCAACTGAATTCAGGATTTAGCAGCTCCGAAAATCAGGTAAGTGAATGAACCAGACCTGGCTTAATGACTTTCTTTTCTTTCTTTCTTTCCTTCCTTCCTTTCTCTTTCTTTCTTTCTTTCTTTCTTTCTTTCTTTCTTTCTTTCTTTCTTTCTTTCTTTCTTTCTTTCTTTCTTTTTCTTTCTTTTCTTTCTTTCTTTCTTTCTTCCTTTCTTTCTTTCTTTCTCTCTCTCTCTGTCTCTCTCTCTTTCTTTCTTTCCTTCTCACTTTCCCTCCCTCCCTCCCTCCCTCCCTCCCTCCCTCCCTTCCTTCTTTCTTTGAGACGGAGCCTTGTTCTGTCACTTAGGCTGGAGTGCAGTGGCACAATCTTGGCTCACTGCAACCTCTGCCTTCCGGGTTCAAGCTATTCTCCTGCCTCAGCCTCCTGAGTAGCTGGGACTATAGGCACGCAAAACCAGGCCCAGCTAATTTTTGTATTTTCAGTGGACACAGGGTTTCACCACGTTGGCCAGCTGGTCTCGAACTCCTGACCTCAGGCAATTCACCCACCTTGGCCTCCCAAAGTGCTGGGATTACAGATGTGAGCCACTGCACCTGGCCTAATGACTTCTAAGCCCTAATCCATCAGACTGAATAGCCACATGGAGCATTTTTTAAGAGCTAAATAAATGGAAACAGTTTAAGTAGCACATGGAATTTGGTAGAAGCGCTGGGTGGTATTATACTTAGCCTGTATTAGTTCTAAGTCAGGAGATTTTTAAATAGATTATGGGAGGGCCTCATCTTCCACCTCAAATGCATTCTTTGTTGGTGATTTTATGTACTTCCAAGACAAGAAAGGGGGGAAAGGAGAGAAGGAAATGGTAGGGTAATAGATAAATATGACTAAATACTCAAAAGACTCTTAATAAACTTCATGGTCAAGTTAACACAATTCTCTAAAATGTTACTTCTTTGAGGCTAAGTTTGGCCCACTGCTTCTAGCTCAAGACCTCAGTGCCTGAAGCTAGGAATCAGAGAGGCTAATAGTTTTCCATTTGAAGTGAGATTTTTAATGGAAACTGTTGACTTCAGGCTTGTTTCTGTTCAATAAAGATTGTACTTGACCTTCTTTATTCCATTCCTGTGCCACGTCCCTGCTTAATTCCCTCAGAATAGAATGGATTGAAAGCAAGGCAACATTCATATCATTCTTTAGCCTAGAAGACCATGATATATGACAGCAAGGAGATAAATAGGCTGAGGGGCCACCTAGAGTAGGGGGTGCCTCATTCCTTTTCAAGGGAGCCACTCAATCAAGAAAATGGGGCTAAGAAGAGAGAATGAGGTGGTAGAAATCTGCCAGTGGGTTGAGAAAGAGAAATGAGAAGTTTAGGTGGCCATCAAGTTGCAAAACATACAGAAATAACAGGAAAGAAATGGACTAGGTGACTTGACAGACGCAGGCAAGTAACATTCCAGGTTCATACCCTAGGTCCTGGCAAACCAGGGATTCCCTTTTCTCCCTTTTCTCCAGTAGTTCCAAGGCCCTAAATGAAAAAAGAAACCACAAATTATAATACTTGTTTTCTCATCGGTCTCCTGGCTTCATCCAAAGCAAGGAGGCTATTTTAACCCAGCTCCACTTTCGCCTTAGCAAGGCTTACCATGCTGTCTCTTATCACTGCCTGAGAAGCACATAGGGTCTGAATATAAAATGGACCATTCATTCAAGGTTCCTCTTTGGTTAGAGATGTAATGTCCCCACTACCCACAACACTGTTCCATGTATTTATAGTATCATGGGCTAACAGCATAGGAATGATTAAGTATCTAACCTTGATTTTACAGATTGGGAAACCTGCATCTAGATGGGTTAAAAATCAATGAGAAAGCCAGATTTTGAGTTTTTCATTTTGGGGACTTTTCCATTAGAACAGGCTGCCTTCTATCATCTAGGAACTTGACTTTTTGACCCACAAATGAAGGATTATGCAAATTCTTAGGGGCTGATACTAGGGAGAAGAGCAAGAGCTTTTCCCCTTTGGAGATATAATGAACACAACATCCTTTTGAGTGGGGAGAAGTATTTCTATGTAGGAATAGTCTGAAACCCTGCAGCTCCTGTACTGGGACTGTAAGGCTCTTGCCTGGCCCTAGAGATAGCCAAAGGGGACTGTGAGCTGTTCTCCAATCCCTCTTGCCCTGCTCAATAGAGGTGAGGTTTTGTAGCCATGAATATGATTGGGAATTCTCTAGGGAAAAGCAGGAACTCCAAGAAGCAGAATGAGTAAGAGAAAACTTTCTCCCCTCTGGGTCCAATGCCACTATCTGGGCCCCCAAGATACAGAAGAGTTCATTACCAAAGTGGATGAAGTTTTTCACAGTGAGGACATTTTGTTGTTTAAAATGATACTTTTTGGAGCACAGATTTTAGCAAACAACATTTGGCTTATTGTGAAAGTAAAGGAGGCAATGAAGCTTTCTCAAATGTAAGCTTGTGAAAGACACTAAATGTTGTGAAACATCTGTTGTCCCTTTGATGTGACCTGGCTCAGCTGCTTTAACTCCATTTGTAGCTTTTTCTTCCTTTTCCATACATACTCAGAGCATTCCTATGAGTGCTGAAAGCTGGTTGAATACCGCTTGGCTTTCTGGGCCCAGGGTTTTTCATTTTTGTTTTCTTTTGGCTAGTCGTGTTTTTGTTTTTTTTTAATGTGGGTTGTTTTTACTGGGAGGTGTGTGTGTGTGTGTGTGTGCATGTGTGTGTGCACGCACATGTGTTCATGAGTGTGTGCATGTCTGTGCGTGTGTGTGCATGTATGTGTGCATGTGTGTGCATAGGATCCAATTCAAAGTAGGCTTTGGTCACCTACTTACCTGTTCTCTTTTCTGCATTTATATAACTGTGCATCAAATAGCTCAGCCTTCTTGCTACATTAAATTTCTAATTTGAAAGGCTCATGGGTTAAACTGAATGCAAACTTATTTGAAATATTATTTTTTTCTGCATCAAACCAAGGTATTCTGAAACTTGGTGGAATGTCTATTGGCTTCTGATGTCAAACAGTTCAAGAAGCCTTCTCTGACCCGTCCATGAAATCCGTGGCAGCCCATGCTGCCCCAAACTCTTAAAGTGCCAAGATTGGTTGCATTTGAAAGTTTTGTAAGCACAAGGCTTATATTACATTCTCTTTTATCTTCCTCCAAGGCCCATTACAACAGTCTGAACACATACAAGGTGGCCCAGTAAATACTTGTTGAATTGAGTGGAATAATGGCTGAGAGAACAAAATTATTGCAAAGAATGAAGAAAAGAATGTTCAGGAACCATCTTGTGCCCCCATCTATCTTGCTCACAGTTATATATATAAGGGGGCCTTGTGATTCTTCTTCATAAAGCAGAAGAGTCTTGCTTTTTCAGAGGGTGTGAGAGTTTGTGCTATAGTGTAAACAAAAATAAATACATAAAAAATGTAAAAAGGGAAAAAAAAGAAAGAAGGAAAATTTGTGTGTGGGGATTAGAGCCAATGAAAGATAAATGGTTTGGCAAGACACTGGCTGTGCTGTAGGTTCAACTTTTCTTCCAGAACAGGGAGGTACTGTGCAGGGACCTTGCTGAACAAACTGTTCTATCAAGATGCCCTGGGACTGGCCCCGACACAGTCAGGCCTCCTCATGAGTGATCTTGCAAATGCTGCTCCCACGCTCCTACTTACCCACGGCTGGAAAGCCTCACTGGAGCTAGCTTAACTGTTTCCAGGCCTGCTATCCTTGGCTCTGGACTCCTGATGCTTTTTGGTTCTGAGGAGTTTCAATTGAAGAACCCCATCTACCTAGTAGTTACCCCTACTGGGTAGGTGGTGGGTAACTTTTGATCTACTCAATAGTTACCTCAGGATTTGCCAGTTTCTTCTCTTCTCCCTCCCCTCATCTATTCCATTTTTACCTTCCCCTATGTTTGCTAGTCCCTGGGACAGAGGGCACGTGGATATATAATTCTCTCTGATGACCTCCATGGAAGGACCTGTGGCTTACAAGTGTGAGTGTGTTGCTGGAGACAGTGGGATAAGATGTGTGAAGTGAGGACTGAACCAGAAAATCAGGGATGTTTGGTCACTGCAGAGGGGCCGAGAGAAAGAAGGTGAGGCACAAATCTGTGAGGTTGGGCACTTTGTCTCTTACAAAGATTTGGACTCAGATAGGAAGAAAACAAATAGTTAAAGGGAACATTTTGGATTCCCTAGAGATTTCTCTGCTCAGTGCTGCCTTGTCTCTGAGTGAGTGTGTATAATTGAAAACTGATGTGAAGGCTTTGGGTTTGAAAAGTACACTTCATCTGAAAAGTCCAGAGTATTGCAAATACATTACCACTTTTCTCCTCATAACTTTTCTATCTTAAGGCATTCATAGATGGTCCTATGAATGTTCCCATTAAACAGATAGAGATATTAGGACTGAAGGAGTTACCTGATTTGGCCAAGGTCACAGGTTAAATCTGTGCCAGAGTGGGCTGAGAACTCTGGTTTCTTGATTCCCACCCTATGAAAACATGTTTTTCTATGTAAAGGGGTTACTTTCCAGCTCTGAGGTCTTTACAAACAACTGGGGTTTCTATTTTTCAGCCCACACTCTGAAACACTGGAAATACTGAGCTAGAAATAGCACTGCAATTTATCACCATGAATTGTCTTCAGTCTCTTTTACAGGACAAAAGGGAACGGGTTGAAATTGCAGCAGGGGAACTACTCTGGGTTCAGATGTGGAAATGAAGACGAGGGAGGGAGTGTGAGACAGTGAAGCCAAGAACACCCAAGGAGATCATAACATCCTCTTTAGAGATTTAGAGATTAAAAACCCCACCACGACTGGGATTAGAACAAACTGGACTGTAGGGGGCAGTATGGTGTGGAGAAAAAGCCTCAAACTGGCTAGAATTCAAGAAAGCTGAATTTCAATCTCAGCTCTGCTAATCACTAGCTGTGTGATTCTGGACAAACCTCTTTACCCATTGAGGCTGTGGTTTCCTCATCAGTACAAGGGAGATAAGCCTGGCTCACCTTGCTTACCTCACAGGGACAATGCCAGGTGGCTAGAATCTATGTGCAATGCTCTCAAAGAAAGGTGAAAACCTGATTCCCAAGCCCACTTACAAAGTACTTTCTTCTGTACTGTCCAACAGAAACATAATGCGAGCTACTGTGTTATTTTCATTTTTCTAGTAGCCACATTAAAAAGGCAAAGTAAACAGAGATTAATTTAAATGATATATTTTACTTAACCAAATATATATAATAAATATTGTCATTTTAACATTGAAGTAAAAAATGTTACTGACATATTCTAGATTTCTTTTCACACTTTTTAGTTCTGGTGTGTATTTTACACTTACAGTACATCTCATTTCAGATCAGCCACATTTAAAGGGCTCAGTAGCCACACATGGCTGGGGGTTATCTTATCAAACAGGACAGTCTTATATTTTGTAAAGAAACTTCACATACATTATTAGTTGGGTCTTAAGAGAATTGAATATTGAATATATGCATGTTGAATATCGAATATATGCATGTTCTCACTCACATGTGGGAGTCAGTAAAGTTTATCTCATGGATGTAGAAAGTAGAATGAATGATACCAGAGGCTATGAAGGGTGTGAGTGTGGGGTTGGGGGAGAGATGGAGAGAGGTTGGTTAATGGGTACAAAAATAAAGATAGAATGAATAAGTTTTAGTGTTTGATAATGGAGGAGAGTGACTATAGTTAACAACATTGTACTGTGTATTTCTAAGTAGCCAGAAGAGAGATTTGAAATGTCCCCAACACATAGAAATGACAAATATTTGCAGTTATGGATATCCTAAATACCCTGACTTCATCATTACACAGTCTGCGCATGTAACAAAATATCACATGTACCCCATAAATATGTAGAAATATTTTATATCAATAAAAACTATAAATATGACCATTGTCAAGTTACAGATGTAAAGAGAGGTTCAGTGACTTGCCAAAGTACCAGAGCTGGGGCTGGATCTAAAGTTTGGGTGCTTTGTGTCCAACACTAGTGTTCTCTTCCTTTCTGGTTCATTAGATACAGAGGTGATTAAAATCAAGGGGACTGAACAGATGATTCTCCATGCTCCCTTTATTTCTGTGGAGTAATAAGAATCATCATGGAAGGAACCTGGGCCACTGGCTCCACTACCTCTGCTTTCTGGCCACCCATAGAGACCCAAACTATTTCAAAGTACTGTAGGGAAGGAAGGATTCATCCATCCCCTTTGGTTGAGCAAGAAGAGGCAGGCCTAGTCATCTTTGATTCATCTATTTCTCTCCTGATACCTACTCCCAATCCATGAAAATCTTGTCAGGTCCTTCAAAACATATCTTGTGATTTAAAAGATACATTAAACAAATGTAATGTATTGGTCTTGTTTGGCTTCTTATTCAAACAAGGCAACTGTAAAAATATATATACCTATAAGACAATCATAAATTTGAATTCTGCCTTGTTAACTGATATTAATTACTGATCACAAATTACTGATGATATTGTCACTGTCTTAAAAAGTGCTTATCTTTTAGAAATACACAGGTATTTGTGATGAAACGATATGTCTATATTTTCTTCAGATTGGCCATAAGTTGCTAATTGTTGAAACTGGGTGATGGGTACACGAGGGATCATTATATCATTCTCTCTGCTTTTGTAAATGTTTGAAATGTTCCATAATAACAAGGTTGAACATTTTTACATTGTGAATCCATCCACTTCTTTCCATTTCCATTGCTGTCACTATAGTCCAAGTCATCACCACCACTATAGCCTGGACTACTGCAATAACCTCTGTGTTTGTTCTTCCACCCTTCCCATTCCCTCTCTTCTTCCCCCCACAGCCAGAGTGATCTTAAAAACACAAGTCAGAGCCTTTGAATGGCTCCCCATTACATTGAAAATAAAAATCTGCATTGACCTATGAAGGTAGCCAAGATCTGGTTCCTGATTCTGTATCTGTAATTATTGGTTTTGCTTACTCTGTTCCACTTACTGACCTTCTTACTGTTCCTCAAAAGTACTGAGGTTTTCTTAACCTCAAGGTCTTCACACTTAAAGTTCCCTCAGCCTTAAACTCTCTTTCCGATCTTCCCAAGACTTGCTCCCTCATAATATATAGGTCTCAGCTCATATATCACTTCCTCAGAAAGGCCCTTCTTGACTGCTCTGTCCCAAGTAGCCCACTATGTTCCCCAACCACACTTCATCACTTTATCCTTCTTTCATCTTCTATATATCACCACTATATGAACTTGTTATGGATTCATCTATTTATCGATTTCTTGTTTGTTTTTCCCTCACTCCTGCATTAGGATGTAATCTCAAGGTCAGGGACTTTTACTTAGTTACTGTTGTAACCTCCAAGTCCAGGAAATGGCTGGCACACAGGGACCCTCAAGAGGTAATTGATGAGTTTAAGAATCTAAGCTAGAAAGGCAGATATGAAAGTGGACATAGGATTACTGATTAGCTACCATTTACCGAATAATAAGTGCTAGACATGTAGTAAGCCCTTTTCATGCATGTTATCTCATTTAATCCTCATAGACACCCCGTCATTCTCCCCTTTTTTGTAGGTTAGGAAACTAAGGCTCAGAAAAGTTAAGAAATTTTTCCAGGGTCACATAGTTAGAAACTGGCAAAATCAGAAGTCAAGCCTAGGTTTGTTTTAACTCTAGAGCTTGAGCTAATAAACTCTAAGATATACAGCCTCATGGGGAACCATGCTTACGTCTACATTGTGTTTGAAAAACAAGAACATCTCCTTAAATGCCTTCTAATAATGAAGATGGTGGCATTCTCTACAATATTCATGGGAAGAGGTCTCTCTGTTAGCCTTCTATTGGTATAGTTTTGTCTAATCAGACCCTTGAACACATGTTGATCAAATAGAGAGACTTACCGGAAAGCCTGGAGGGCCACTTATGCCTGGAAAACCCTTAGGCCCTGGTTCACCCTGGAAAATCAGCTAAAGGTTAGTGAGTGGCATCAGGAAACAGTGAACACACAGGAGGAGGGCTCTCTGAAAATATTTGGACTGAGGAGTGCGGGACCAATGCGTTACCAGGATTAGGGCAGCAGAGAGTGGTGCAGATTCCTCAGGCTCCCTAACTAGAAGCTGTACCAGGATGTCTTAGTTCACGGAGCTGTGGGAGGAGGATTACGGACCATAACTGTCTAAAACAGAATGTCAAATACTGAGGCTAATTGAGAGACAGAAAGGATGATTGTCTGTTTTCTTTCTGGTGGAAAGTACGATTTCCTATAGAAAATTACAGACCGCAAAGAAATCCGTCGTTTTGGGGAAAGGGTAGAAATTACGATTTGAATAGGGACACATAACAATCTGAAAATCCTAGAAAAGCTCCCTAAATTTTGGGAATGATCAAGGAAGCAGACAATCTCTTTTGTGTTCCCAGATCATTCCCAAATCAATGACAACTTTCTGTCAACCTGGAGGGGCCTGGGGCTGTTGCTTCCACAAAGACAAATTTAAAGAAATGAGACTAAACACATTCCCCTGCCTAGGCCCCTTGGCCATGGGAAGAGAATCACAAAGCTTAAAGGTACCCTGGAAGGAAATGCAAGTTACTGAAAGATAGCTGCACATCTTAACAGTATACAGGCATTCAACTAGAACCATGTAGGTAGTACACACTCACTCACAGAAAATACAGATCATAAAATATTTCAGTTAAACAGGCCTGTAGTGTAAGCTTTGGTAGCTCAGATCAGGTGAATTAGGGCATATCTTGCCACCTGTTGACAGTATATCCTATTTTCAGGGTCATGTTTTAAGGGCAAATAACTTCTTTAAAAAGATAATTCAAGAGCAGCTATTCATACCCTATGTGTTCTGTCACAGTACTTTGGGGACACCATAAGCATTGAGAGGGTTGAGAGTTAGGAGGAAAAGACAACTATTTAATGTTTGTTTTAGTATATTCAGCATATCAAAAATTGAATATGAAACACTGAAACAGAGAAAATAGCACTTAAATGAATACTCAGATGCCCAGGCGCACTTATACC